>NC_085872.1:547500-2030000 GCF_034702125.1 Engraulis encrasicolus | reverse complement strand
AGTGCATTTCTAGTGTTAAATACATTGTAAATCATCTATTGGTATTACTGTGTCATAAGCAGATGAACATCCTCCAAGATATGCATTAAACAGTTTGGTCAACATGGCAGAGCAAACTTCCCTTTGCATGAACACGCTGCTGTTGGTGGCGCCTGGGGTGATCGCGGCAATAGCACACTCAGAGCTCCATTATCAAGTAGGGTAGCCCACTTCAGTAACTTCGTTTTTTTATTAGGATGTCACTTGTCATTGTGTGAAGATGCCGTCTTGTTCATTGTTTCTGTCAGCGGAAGATGCTCTTGTTCGCTAGCTTTCTCTCCTCCTCTCTGGCTGTCTCTCGCTCACATGCATTCTCACAATGTACACGTCTCATATCATTTGGCTATGCTTAACAAAAGCTGACTGTATGTGTCACTCTGGTGCAAGGTAATTTGAGCAAATATGAGTAATTTTCAGAAGTATAGATGCATTAAAAATAGGGCTGGTACTCGATTACACTTTTTAATCGCATTCATCTATAGGCTTTGAAATTGATGAATCAAATTAATCGCATTTAAATATCTGATTTGGGAACAGTGGGAAAAAAATTCACATGGATTTTGAATAATTACAATAAATAAGCGTAATCTAAAAACATTCAATTTTAAAAGAAGAGAGAACTCTTCTCAAAACACTTAATCAATACAAGCAATTGTAAACATTGAAAGAAAGTAGATACAAACAAGTCAAGTGGTACTGTGATTGATTTTAAAACTGGCTTCAAACTTCATAACTGATTGTCATTTAAATTTTTGAATTGTCAAACTAAGAATAGATTTTGTGTTCATTTTAATTTACAGAAACCCCCCCTCCACCTGCCTTTTTGCCTTCAGATGAGCCAATGAACCAAGACTGTCCTCAGCCGATGGATACAAACCTAATTACTCCTGCTCTGTCCCTTGAAAACAGCAACCGTCCAGGTATCTAGAAAGATTAGTCAGCATGAACAATGTGAACATCAATGCCGTATACACACATGCACAAATAAGATAAATAAGAGTAGCTTAATGCCATCAGCAGAGGTTTAAGTGATTCTCTTATTAATGTTTACATTGCAACATAATAATGACTGGATGTCTGTGCTGGTTATCCAAATCAGTGTGTAAGTTGTCCGCTTTGCTCTTTTACAATGCCTGACAATATTCAGTCTATGCTTTTCCCCAACAGACCACTGGGGGGCAGATATAACGTTGTTACTGCCTGGAAATATTTAAAGGTACAGTGTGAAGGATTTTGGCCAGAGTAGGTATTGCAACTATGCTGCTCATTGCAACTGAGCTGCCTATTCCCAAATGTGATCTTTTCATGAATATCTACAAAGTAATAAACTCATATTTACAAGTATGACCCAAGTACAGTGCATTTTGCATCTAAAATGTCTATTACTGGACATTTAAAATGCTGGACATGGAGAAGATCCACATTTTCATGTATGAAAACTGCCATTTTCCCAGTCATAATGAACACTTAAAATTGGATGGTGGTGGTAAGTATTAGTGAAAAAGGAAACATTTGTGAATGGGCAGCATGAATTCTGGAAATAAAATACAAAAAATGTTACATACTGTACCTTTTAAGCACTTGCAGACATACAAAGACGATGAGTGAACTCGGAAATATTGTATTGTATATTGTATGCTTCATCCGTAGCCTCACACAAGTTGCCTTCTGCACGAGGATAGACTGTGTGTGTCGTCACAAACATGATCAACATAGGCTTTACTATCCACAGTCCGCCAGCGAATTAGAGGAAGAAAACTTGTCTTTCATCTTTCCATGAGGAGACTAAATATCTGAGGTCGCATGTGATGCGCAAAAAGTAATGAGAGACACATATTGATATTACACATTCAGGAGACGGTATTGAGTTACATTCATGTGTTCTTACAGATGTGCAACCAGTGGCCTATGAGGAGCCCAAACATTGGTGCAGTATCGTTTACTACGAATTAAATAACCGGGTAGGCGAGGCCTTCCAAGCGTCTTCGACTAGTGTGTTGGTGGATGGCTTCACGGACCCCGCCAACAACCGCAGCCGCTTCTGCCTGGGCCTGCTCTCAAATGTCAATCGCAACTCTACTATCGAAAACACACGGCGACACATTGGTAAAGGTAGGGCTCAGGTCATTAATGGCTTGTTGAACTACTGAAAACACTTTCTTTTGCCTAGCAGTCACCATGAATGTTATAATCACTATTGTCCTTTAAGGTCTGTACACTATATAATGTGACACTGGGATTTTTTACATAGGACCCTACTTCCTAGTTAGTCAGAGTATTGTAGACGTGTAGAGACACTTTTTGATACTCCCAAGCATTCCTTGCAATTCCAGGGTTCGCTGGTGCTAGGCTAGTGAAAGTGAAAGGCCTTTTTGTAGCCTATGCCAAAAATTCCAGAGTATCACTTTAAGTATGATGAATAACAGAGCAAATGGTCAATTCCAGAATGCTTTTAGAAGCTTGTCTTGTTTGAAACAGAGATTGCATGAACTCTAAGTTGGAGATTCTGTTTGTGGCCATGACTTTATTGTTCTCTTTTCTGGGAATCTCTTTACAGGTGTTCACCTATATTATGTGGGTGGAGAAGTGTATGCTGAATGCCTGAGTGACAGCAGCATCTTTGTGCAGAGTCGGAACTGTAATTACCATCATGGATTCCATCCTACAACGGTCTGCAAGATCCCAAGTGGCTGCAGTCTCAAGATCTTCAACAACCAAGAGTTTGCTGAGCTCCTGGCCCAGTCTGTTAACCATGGCTTTGAAGCTGTTTATGAACTCACTAAAATGTGTACCATCCGTATGAGCTTTGTGAAGGTATTGTATTAAAAATATACAGGCTACTATTTACTCTCAGTAAATGTTACCAACAGAGAAGACATTAAAGGATTCTGTACCATAAAGCGTGTGCTTCTCTCACCTTATTTTGCTCTGATCTGCTGTATTCTGCAGGGTTGGGGGGCAGAGTACCATCGACAGGATGTCACAAGCACCCCTTGCTGGATTGAGATACACCTGCATGGCCCGCTGCAGTGGCTGGATAAGGTTCTGACCCAGATGGGCTCTCCTCATAACCCCATTTCGTCAGTGTCCTAATCAATACTGAGCCTTGTGGTGGGTGGGTTTGGGTAGTGAGGGCACACACCCCATGGGTATCCACAGCACTCACTTGAAAGTAAGGCCCTTTTTTTTCTTTTTTCTTTTTTTAAAACCTGACAGGATTGTGTGAAATAGCTCAAAGTACAGGTTTGTGCCAAACCAGTCACGGCTATAATAGTGGTTGGTCACACATAAAAAAAAACTGTTTATGCACATCCTTAAATTTAAAAATGTTTACAAAGTTCTTGTGAAGGTTCCAAACGGTTTCTTTGCAGTTGATTGCATACCTGCTATCAGTTATAGCCAATCATATTGCCCCAACTCGGGGACTCCAGGGCAATGTAAAAACATTTAGCCTTTGTTTGTAAAACTGACTTTTTATCTGCCTGTAAATTGGTTCCTGGTCACAAGTGATTGCTTGAAACAAATGGGGAGTTGCATTTTAATGCCAGGTGGTTCCTATACAAAACTTTGTCTATAAAATGTCCATTCTTAACACTAGGTCAAAGCAGAGCTATAAGCAGTGGATAGCTCCGGTGGGTGTTTGTAGGCAACTTCAGAGTATGCATAGCCCTAGTTCTAGAGGGCCTGTGGGTATTTTGGTTTTTATTGTTAACATTGCTGTCATCGGTTCAATCAGTCCCTTTGTAAGCTTTATGAAAGCTGGCTCATACCCTGTCCCTCAAGAACAGGCATGTGCTTCTCTGTTTTACTTGAAGGAGGTTTAATTAGGACATACTGGTGTAAAAAAAGACTTGGTTTTTTCAGAGTTGCGATTTGGGAATCTGGAAGATACTTGATTTTAACAAAAGTGTGACCAAGTGTAATTAAAAAAAAAAAATCAAACTAGCATATGCATTGCCAAGTATCTTTCCGCAAGTCTTCTGGTGGCCTTTTTTATTATTGCATTTGTTTACCTTTTTATCTTTTTGGTTTTCCTTCAATCTCTTTGTAAGTTTACGTCGCAGTATTCAATATGGGAGCTCCGAGACTGTTCTATGAGCAAATTGGGACAATGAGTCAAGGTGGCTTTTAAGATGCACCATCTCAGTCTTGAGGGATATGTGAAGGGATGTCAGTTTTGCTGGAAAGAAACCAGTATGTGAATATACGATGGGTACATTGCCAGAGTTTGGATTAGTGAACAAATTCTGGTCATTGAAATAAAACAATGCAACAGCTGGATATTGGTCCAGGTTGTATCAAGGTGGCAAAATGAATGTCACAGATTGTTAAGTAGGTGACTGAAACGAATTTGGGCACATGATGTTTTACTTCAAAGGACAGCCCAACATGCAGTGGTGTTCCCTTCCTTAAAACATCAACATTGGGTTTGTGGAGTGTTATCTATTGTTTTGTATGGCTACACGTTGGGAGATGCTGTGTCAATTGTGGCATTGGGAGGGGGGAGTAGTGGGTCGGGGAATCACACCAATCTTTGTTGTTGTTGAAGGATTGCCTTGAAATTCCAGATTCTTTATTTTTTTTTTACATGTTTGTGATTTTTCTGTAACGATAAGTAATTGTGGTATATGGGGTGGTCATTGAGTGGACATTGGATGGAGATGTTATACTTACACGTGTCCGTTGTGTTGAAGGTGAGATGTAGTTTTTAGTTGTTCTCTTCTTGTCCAAGTGCTATGCAGTCTTTTTTATTTTCCTTGCTTGTTTTACCCAGGTTTCTTCGCCATGTCAAATGTTTGAAGCCAATGTGTTATTTTCTGGAACGCAGAAAATGCAGCCAAGTCAGTATTGGTGTACAGCATTTGTTTTTGTGTGTTTGTTTGTTTGTTTGTTTGTTTGTTTTTGTTTTTGACTGAAATTGACTTGGCTGAAGTACCAGTTCATAAGGTCATGTTCTGTCTGAGTATCCGGATTAGTTTATTCTTTTTAAACAAAACACAAAAAAACAGATATTATATCTGTGTTCTTGTGAGTTACTCTGTGGGTTATAAACCAATCTGTTCAAGTAAGTGAAAATTAGATTATACACATTTCTTCTTTAATGTATAGACAAACAGAAATTCCATCCGGTATTAATGGAAGCATTTTGTATATTTTTTTCAGATGATTTACTGATTTCCTTTTTATATGCACTTTTAAAGATGGCTACTTTCTGCATTTGTCTTGTTTGTCTCTTTTATAAGTCGTTATACTAGTGGTATTCCTTGGAAGCAGTTTTATTCAATGAAAAGCAAGTCTACTGGAAGATTCAATAAAAAAAATGATTGTTTATTAAAGCACATTGTCTCCATTACTCTGCCCCAGGTGTAGGTGTAACGTAGAGATTTCAAAAGTAGGCATACCATGTTACTCCTTACTGACTGATGAATGGTTGAACGAAATAATGCAGTAAAGTTATTGATATGATATATGATGCATATGAATTTTAAAAAGTTTGTTACAGGAACACTTCCTGGACTCTGGACATCTACCGAAAATAAAAAGCCTTTTTACATGGCTTGGCTACAGAAACCCTGACGCCTTCCGGCCTTCTTCAGGAAAGAGGTTTTGAAAATAAGTCAACCAATCAGAAACCTCCACATAACGGGTTTAAGGTGTGCTGCCCAGGTAACAGGTGTCATATAGAAAACCTCCACCAGGTGTCAGCCTTAGTAGTCACAATGAGATATAAAATATCATTTTGCATAGATCAGAATATCTCATATTGAAAAACATGACCGAGCCAGGTTAATAAACATTGTGCAGGAAAAAAATAAATAAATTGGAAAACAAAGACACCAATGCAAGATAGATGTGAAGAGGATAAAGTAATCCACACCAATTATTTTTTCATTCTTACTGTAAGTCATTCTTTTCTTAAAGGTGCACTGTCATGTTACAAATGTTACCTTTTTCATGAATACTTACCACCACCATCAAATTCTAAGTATTCATTATGACTGGGAAAGTGCACTTTGCACAATGTGACGGAAAAAAAAAATTCTGAGTGCTGTACGCTTTTTGGGTACATCCGTATTCCTCTGGGTCAATTTGACCCCCCCCCCAACCTTTTCCATTGGAGCTACTATTGCAATTAACTCAGTGAAACCATGCATCCCAGGGTAGGCCTATCAATATTTGCATTGTGGATTAACTGATCGAGTGGGCTACCTCGTGTAATCATCCACACAACTTTAGGGCTCACTTGGAAAGGAGGCAGTCACCTCTATGTGACTACCCTAGTAAAATGAAGCAGAAATAAACAAAAAAAAAAAAAAAGAAAGTGAAAGCCCATTGGGAAACTCCAATTCCCATTGTCATTGTGACACAGCACTCCACAGCACACAAGTGAACACTGCACACAACGAAATTGCATTCATGCCTCACCCGTGCAAGGGGGCAGCCCTCAGTGGCTCCCCATGGGGAGCAGTGCGGTGGGACGGTACCATGCTCAGGGTACCTCAGTCATGGAGGAGGATGGGGGAGAGCACTGGTTGATTACTCCCCCCACCAACCTGGCGGGTCGGGAGTCGAACCGGCAACCTCTGGGATGCAAGTCTGACGCCCTAACCGCTCACCCATGACTGCCCTCGCTCACCCATGACTGCCCTACGGCAGATGAATAGATAAGCTATTGTCACTCCAAACGACAAAAAAAACTTGGATGACAGTGCACCTGGGTGACAGCCACAGTTCAAGAACGAACACAGTACCGTGCTAGGACTCATTTTCACAGCTCAGCTCACAGCACAGCTATCTAGGGAATGTCAGCAAGTGCCCTTAGGCTGTTGTAGTTCACATGTACAGTATGTTAAGTCACAAAATGACCTCAGGCACTCAGCCACACCTCCGGTATGTGGGAGGAACAATACCATATCAATCATAAAGTGGCATATTTGTGTTCTGTGACGCGCTATTCTGTAGTTTTAATTTAATTTATTTAAGGGTTATGTATTTCAGGGGACTGAATAAGGCCATGCATGAAGAGAAACCAGTTCCTGAAGAAAGATCAGGCATCACCAACATGGTGCCCGTGGGAACAAACAAGTTGCCCTTGAGTAGCACCTTGTATAGGGTGACCAGATTTTTGTAGTCTGAAACCGGGACACTTCGTGCGTGACTGAAGGACAATATTTGGCGGGTGGGTCTGGGGGTTCTCCCCCTGGAAAATTTGAATTTTTAAAGATGCAATTTCCTGCATTCTGATCAATTCTAGAGGGAGGAATGACAAATCGCAACTGACTCCTTCAGACTTTCTATACAAGCGCTGGCTGCCATTAACTGTGGCAGGTAAACATGTAATCTTATCCATATATTTACCCTGATGGACATGGCGCAAGGTAGTGGGTGGCCAAAACCGGGACATATTTGTGTCCGAGAGGGTTTGCTCGGGACCTGGGACACACAACTCCAAACCCGGACTGTCCCGGTCAAACCGGGACGTCTGGTCACCTTAACCTTGTAGCCCTCAAGCAGCCCTTGGTAGACCTCAGACCCAGACATTTTGGGGACCCCTGGACTTGGTTTTGAACCACACCCATGTAGATAAACTTGGCAAATGAGAGAAAGCAGTGTTGCTTAATCCAATATGCACTACCAGTCAAAAGTATTAGAACAGTACACTTGCCCCATTATACTTCTTTTATGGGCAGTCATGGGTAAGCGGGGGCAGTCATGGGTAAGCGGTCAGGGTGTCAGACTTATAGCCCAAAGGTTGTCGATTCGACTCCCGACCCGCCAGGTTGGTGGGGAGTAATCAACCAGTGCTCTCCCTCATCCTCCTCCATGACTGAGGTACCCTAGTATGGTACTGTCCCGCCGCGCTGCTCCCTAGGGGCGCCATTGAGGGCTGCCCCCTTGCACAGGTGAGGCATAAAGGCAATTGTGTTGTGTGCAGTGTGCAGCGTTCACTTGTGTGCTGTGGAGTGCTGTGTCACAATGACAGTGATATTTTGATATTTTTTGATATTTTATTAGGATCCCCATTAGCTAATAAACATATCAGCTACTCTTCCTGGGGTCCACACAGAAAACATCACAAACAAGACGTCAACATACAAAACAACATATAAAACGAAGAAAAGATAAACTTCTTTTCTTGGGGAAACACACACTAAAACAGACAAAAACAGGGCTACGTATATATAAAAGAAGAAAAGAAAGACATCTTTTCTTGATCATACACTGAAACAGACAAAAATATAAAATAGAGACAGACAACAATTAATAACTAACTAAATGACAAAAAAACAAAACAAAAACAAAAAAACAAAAACAGTTCATTGGTAAATGAGAAACCCCTAACACAACACAAAATAGACAACAAAACTTGAAATTTGACCAAGATTATCATCCTAAAGGATTATGTACAGTTGACCATAAAATGCTGCTTTATTTGCTTTTTAAAACTAACTTTACTTTGGGTTTTTAAAATATGTTCTGGGAGGGAGTTCCATTCCACCATAGCTCTACATAAAACAGTGCGTTGTTTTGAGTTTGTTTTTATAGTTGGTATTGTGTAGTTACCATTATTGGCATGTCTTGTGGGGTATGTGTGCAGAGTGGAGCTTAGAGTAAGACGTTCAAACAAACTGTCAGGTTTGCTGAATGTATTAATATGTTTAATAAAGGACAGAAGGGATACTTTTAATCTTTTGTCAACTTTAAGCCAAGATAGTTGGTTATGTAGGACATCTGTATTAGCTCTCTGTGTGCATTTAAGGGCAAGCCTGGCTGCTCTGTTTTGCACCCTTTGAAGCCTCTGAAGATTTGTCTTTGTTGTGCCTGACCAGACCACTGAGCAGTAGTCGAGGTGGGACAGTACCAGGGTCTGCAAGACCTGTTTAGTCAACTGAGGTGTTAAAAAAGGAGAACATCTTCTGACTACTGATATGTTCCTACCCATTTTTTGCACAAGGAGATCAATGTGTTCTGACCATGATAAAATACTGTCTAGGGTTACCCCTAGAAGCTTGATTTCTTGCACCTGCTCCACCGCCACATTGTTCAGTGACAGGTTCAACTGGGGTTTGGATCTTAATGAGTATTTAGTCCCAAAAACAATACTCTTGGTTTTTGATATGTTAAGTACCATTTTGTTATTAGTTATCCATTCATACACCAACTGCAGCTCTTTGTTGAGGAGCAAGGTGATTTCTTCCATTGTTTGTGCAGATTTGTACAGTGTAGAATCATCAGCATACATAGGCTACTCACACAGGCACTCTTACAGACCTGTGGGAGGTCATTTGTAAAGATTGAGAATAGCAGAGGCCCCAATGATGAACCTTGCGGAATTCCGCATTGCATTTGCTGTGCATTTGAAAGACATCCATTAAAAAAACTTTCTGCGTTCTCTTGGTTAGATAACTTTCTATCCAAGATATAGCCGATGTTGCAAAGCCATAACACCTGAGTTTATTCAGTAATATGCTGTGGTCGATGACATCGAAGGTAGCACTAAAATCTAATAGTACTGCTCCTATCATGTTTTGTTGGTCGATGTCAGTTTGCCAATCGTCTGTCATTTGTGTGAGTGCTGTAGAAGTTGAATGTCCTTCTCTGTAGGCGTGTTGGTAATTACTAGTTAAATTGTTCAGTGCAAAGTAGTATTGTATCTGATTAAATACAATTTTCTCTAACAATTTGCTTAGAACTGGTAACAGGCTGATGGGACGGCTGTTTGAGCCAGTAAATGCAGCACGAGGATTCTTAGGTAGAGGGATTACCTTTGCCTCTTTCCAGACTTGAGGGAACCTGTTGCTATTAAGGCTTTGATTAAAAATGTGGGATACAGGGATGGCAATGTGATCTGCAACAATCTTCAATAATTTTCCATCCAGGTTATCAATGCCTGGTGGCTTCTCATTATGAATAGACATTATCAGTTTTTTCACTTCTTCCACCGTTACTTCACAGAATTCAAAGTTGCAGTTCTTGTCATGCATTATTTTGTTTTGTATACATGAGTACAATGACTCATCATTGGGTGATGACATTTCTTGTCTAAGTTTACAGACTTTATTCATGAAGTAATCATTAAAATAATTTGCGATCTCAGCAGGCTTAGTTATAAAAGAGCCTTCCACTTCAATGAAGGATGAGTTGGGCTACTATTTCTTCCCATGATGTCATTTAGGGTACTCCACAGTTTCTTCCCATCATGTTTTATGTCATTTAATCTCGATTCATAATATAGTTTCTTCTTCTTCCTGTTCAGTTTAGTGGTGTAGTTTCTTAACTTAGAATACACTTGCCAGTCAGACATACCAGCCTGACTTATTTGCTGTTTCTTTTGCCTCCTTTCTCTCTGACATGCATTGTTTTAGTTCATCATCAATCCAGGGACATCTAGCTCTGACTGTCACCTTCCTGATAGGTGCATGTTTATTCATAACTGGAACCAACAGTTCTGTGAAAGCATCCAGTGCGGTATCCGGGTCACACTGCTTACTGACATTAGACCAGCAAATATTATTGACCTCATTAACATATGAGTCACAACTGAAGCCTCTATATGATCTTTTGTACACAATTTTTGGTCCAGCTTTTGGGACTTTTGCCTTTCTGGAGATGGCCACCAAGTTATGGTCACTAAAACCAACAGGAACTGATATCGCTTTTGAACATAGCTCAATACAGTTAGTGTAAATGTGATCAATACATGTGGCTGATGTACAACCGATCTTATTTATGAACACTCTAGTTGGTTGCTTAACAACCTGAACAAGATTGCATACACTGATGTATTGTCAATTTTCTTTTTCAGAGGACAACTTGGCACCATAAAATTGATATTCAGGTCTCCCTGGGAGTTAGCATTTCCCAATGAGCTTTCACTTACTGACAATTTCAGTTCTATTTCAAATTCAGTGAATTACATGTGTCATTGCTGTCTGAAATAGTAGAGTATCATTTAGCCTATTAATCCAGAGGGAAATTAAAGGGGCCCGATTATGCTATTTAGAATAACTTTCATTGTTAATATTTTGCTTTACTGTGTGTAGTGGTGTTAATTTCCAATGACCACGTGTTTTACATGTCCATTATTTATATCATTGTGTTCATGTACCCTACGCTGCCTGTTTCAAACACGTGGAAGTGCAGAATTTTAGACCATCAACATTCTGAAATCTCGGCGCAGCATGGAGCGTTTGATCAAGCATTCAATTACCAATCTTACGTCAGCAGCACTGCTGCTTTTGACCTGGAATCCAACCCTGTAGCCTAAGTCTGAAGTTGAAAGCCAAATAGTTTACCCAATGTACACAAGTAATCGGAAAAGGACGTATCATAAGTCCCACGTTATGTTATCAACCCTTACGTTTGCTGAAGCCCAGTCCCAGTGCTCTAGCATACATACATAAATACAGAAAAAACACAGACATGACACACATCATATATATTCACCATATATGTGAATTTAGATGTGTGTTTAGATATAGCCAAACTCAGATCTCTCTCTCTCTCTCTCTCTCTCTCTCTCTCTCTCTCTCTCTCTCTCTCTCTCTCTCTCTCTCTCTCTCTCTCACACACACACACACACACACACAGTGGTATAAGAAGCAACAAATACAGTATGCACACAATGCAAATGAAAAAAGTCAGTATGGAATGAATTCATAGACAATACATTACACCCTCTATACACCCTACACCCAAACCTGTTCCATGGGAGCTACTATTGCATTGAATTGAAGTAAACATAGGCCAAAAAGTTCACATACATGTCCCTTCACATACCTGTCCCTTCTAACCTTACCCCAATACCCCAGGAACATGTAATGGGTAAGGAAACAATGAAAACGAAAACAATGACATTCTATGATATTCCAAAAGGTTTTTTGACTGGACAGGAACTTTGGTGAAACAAAACACCCTCACCATATTACATAAGTTTTTAAGTACTTTTGATAGCCTATTAAAATCACTTTTGTTGGAAGCGTTGGAGGTCAAGTCATTAATGCATCAGAGTGCAATTATTCTGCTCATATTGACCAATGCAATCTTGGGTTTCAGAGGAAGTTCCAAAGTTATTATTATTATTATTATTATTATTATTATTATTATTATTAGGCCTATTATTATTATTATTTAAGTGTACTTGCAGTATTTATAGGCCATACACCAGTCTGGATTTTTAGAATAGGCCTATGATACATTTTAGTGATTTTGTCCTAAAAAATCGTCTAGAGCCTAAATATGTTTGATGTTCCCAACACTGTCTCCCACTCCTCAATAGTCTGTAATTAATAGCCTACGTTAAGTGGTCTTGTCTTTGTGCTATGTCTGGAAAAAAAACCGCCTGAAGACGAGTCGATTGTCAGAATTGAACAAATCTGCCGTTTCCAAAATGACCTTTGACAAAAAAAAAAAAAACACCCGTGAGACAAATTATTAACACTAGCCTACTATGAACTAAATTTTAGACATTGATGAAAAAAGTAACCTCGGTGCGCGTGAGACTCCTCTGGTGACTAGAGCTAGGCATACGTGGACAAACCTGTGCTGTGGGACGCATCTTTTGGATCTGCGGCTCTGCAGTCAGTCAGTCCCTGGAGTCGTAGCGACTCGCGAAGTTTAGTAGGTCTTGTACTGTGCTGCCAGGGCTGAACTGAACTACTGTAGTAGAACTAGTTCGCGAATGGAGTGGAGAGATCAACTGCACCAGAATAGCATCCGAAGTTCACAATCGTCTTTACATTGAACATTGTAGATGTACCAGGACCCAATAGCCTGAGGTACGTATGCGAACACTGCTAGCGCCTACCTTAGCATGTTCCATGTGAACAAGTCGTTCTAGGCTCTAGCTGGCTAACTTGGTCAACAATCATAGACGTGTAATGGGCACAACGATCAATGGCACGGCGAGTGGTTCTTGCTACTTTGTGTGCATACACTTCTGCCCATAATATTATAAACTTTCTCCGTAGGAACGGGTGAAAGCAGGCAATAGGAACGTGTCCCTCTGCCCACACTAAAAAGTAGTGCGAGTTATGTCGAGTGAGTGCTAACATACCCTGTAAAACATCTAGTTATTAGCTCTATGTAGCCTTGTTCATCATCCATCAGAGCATGTAATGGGTGTTGCTAGCTAGCATTACTTCCGCAATCGTTTTTAGTCTGTTTGGGGTCTCATAGAAATATGCAAGTCGTGATTATTAGGTCTTTACAATTACATCAAAATTGTGTGTTAGCAGACTTCAGTCAATGTACTGCCTTGGACCTAGTTAAATGATAACTCCTTCGGTGTGTGTAAAGACACACGTCTTGAAAAACAGACCCGGAGTTATGAAGATCAGTTATCACTTGAGCCTCTTGTATAATTTAAGTCAAAGTGATATGGTTACTTATGTAGACCTCCTTGGGTTATGACGTTTAAAATCTTCTCACATTAAAATGTAGCCTGCAGGTGGTCTGCTTTCCCGTATCAGAGTTACAAGCTGCCCTAAATGACTACCCATAGTGAAAATGGGATGTGTCAAACTAATGTCTGGTTCGTTTGTCTCTCTATGAGTGCAACTAGCTGTGAATCGTGAAGGCAACAGACAATACATACACAAAGCTGCCCAATCCCAGTCTACCCTCCCTCAATTATGTTATATGTGTACATGTGTGCAATTAGTGTTATAGTGTGTGTGTGTGTGTGTGTGTGTGTGTGTGTGTGTGTGTGTGTGTGTGTGTGTGTGTGTGTGTGTGTGTGTGTGTTTCTCTCTCTCTCTCTCTCTCTCTCTCTCTCTCTCTCTCTCTCTCTCTCTCTCTCTCACTCACTCACTCACTCACTCACTCACTCACTCACTCACTCACTCGTTTACTAGTGCCACCCACCCTATCCCCTTCATGTAAATCGCAAAGTATTGATCTTAGCATGAAATGAGCACTTGCACATTTACACAGCCACATGTATTTTGTTTTAAAGAGATATAATATGGGCCCTGTTTGAGCATTATGTAGAACGACTTTGCTGATCATTGTGATCCCCAGAGCATGATCTAAGCATAAAGTTTTGATTTTAACCAATCAGATGCAGCAGCAAGTGCAGCCACTTTCCTACAGCTGGGTTACTGATGTCACTACAGCCTTACATTAAGTGCACAAGTAAACACATAACATGCATATCATATTAATATACATGTGTGGTCCGTCTGTTGGAGGCATCAGTGAGGTTGAGAGGCTACAGCCTTGTCCGGATGGAGGATTGGAGTGTGAGTGTGTGTCGTAGCCCTCCCCCGCCATCACTTACTCCAGCCTCCAAGTGGATGCTGAGTGGGAGGGATCTGTAGCTGCCAGACTGCCAATGACAAATGCTTTTGTCCTGCCCTCCTCCGTCCTCTGAGTTAGGGGGGTGTGTTGCTTTTGTGAGGCAAAGCGGAAGTGGTAATCGTACCGCTGCTCTAAAAAAGACTGCATGAGCCGGGTGAAGAACGAGGGACTTGGAGTGAGGGAGGAAGCAGATAAAATTCTGTAAGGTGTATTGGAGGAAAACGGTTGCTTACAGGTCAGAGGGCAAAACATGTTCCCTGGTACTGAAGGGCGTAATCCACATGTAAGTGATCTGCTATCTATTTTTTGGGTTCATTTTGTCTGCATCATATCGTCTTGTCGATCCCTGCCCCCCATCCTGTTGCCGGAGCTCAGCTGTAGTCTTGTGATGCTATGTCTTACATGAAGTCTAGCTATGCACTTGCAATGGGAATTTCACAGAGGTTGTTGATTGTTGTAGAATGTTTACCGCAGGCTTCAAGAAATCTGCTGAAAAGGTGTGTTTAGTTGTTTCTAGTGGATTGGTCATGCAATATTGTCAGCGAATCGAATTTCTATTAATGTTGCTTCCTGCATCCTATTATGTGCTCTTTTTTGTGTATACTTTTGTCATTGTTATCTAATTTCTTATAAGCAGTTGAACTGGGCATATTCATGTGATGAATTGAAAGCCAAGACATCCAGTCAAGCCAGTTCAAATCTATAGACTAGGGGTTCTCAACGGGGGCTCTACAGCACCACAGGGGCCGTTGGGTAGTCCGAGGGGGGCATTGAGAAGTATACAGCTGAGAGCAGTGCTTAGTTACCATTGGGGGGCATTTGACCATTTTATTTAATAATAAGGAGGGCGTTGGCAGGCGTATGGTGAGGTCAATGTGGCATTAGGAGGCATATGATGCGGCCAAGGGGGCGTTTTTTCCTAAAGGGTTGAGAACCACTTATATAGGCTGTAGATTTTTGTTTAAACCTGGCCCCAAAGAATACCCTTCAGTGACTATTTGAACTCATTGTGTAACCACAACCTCCTGTTTGTTCAATCAGCATGAGGCTGTTTCCAGATGTTTTGATGACCCCTACTAGGAAAGATTCTGGGATCTCCACTCTGTAGCTCAGTATTTAGGTTTAGCTCAGTTTTGTGAGTAGCTATGGCAGACACGACATAAGCGCAAATTATCCAAATGTGGTTTTGACACTGTCCCATAGTTCTTAGCATGATACCAGTCCTAACCTGCCTTTGGCATGAAAAATAATTATGTGTTGTACCACATAGCATGGCAGCATACTTAACAGATGACAAGGGTGACCAACACCCAAGACCAAAAGGCAGCAGTAAATTGGAGTAAAAAGGAGTAAATTGAAGATCACAAAAAAGATGCAATCATCTTATATCATCTATACACTGTAATATAATGTTAGATTGATTCCTTTTTAAATCTTCATTTGCAACTTTTAACGACATAACTTTGATTAACTGACTTTATTGAATAAGTCGACCCCAGCCAGAATAACTGTGGTATCGCCATGGCTAATGGGGATCCAACAAATAAACAAATAAGTTGTTCTTTTGGCTCTGAGAAAGCCCCATTTTCATTCCCACTCTCTTCAACAATACTGACTTGCATTGTGATGGTCTTGAACACAAGTGTTTCACAGAAATAATTGTCTGTTTAATGACCACCCTTTTATTGCTGATAAGACACCAGCTCTGATCCGTATTTAACTTGTCTTATCTGATCCATTCTTTGTTGAAAGGCAAATACTTACATTGCTGTAGTTCCTGTAACAATTCCGTTTCACTGGGAGACTCAGCCTTTATGTCAACATGTCTCCCAAAAACACACACTAGGGAATTATGTCCTCCATCAATGATTGTCAGGACCTCGGCGTTGTGGACAGAAATTTCTACTTTCTTTTGGCAAACTATAATCAAAGGTATCCATCGACATGCCAAAATGAGAAATATAGTATATTGTTGAGTATTAGAGGGGTCATACTATCCAAACACATTTCTGCATTGTCATATGGGTCTGCACTGCTGTAATAAAACCCACAACAAAAAACACTTTCATTTGCTTTCTATGACTGAATGAGAAGATTTTGGTGCAAGACACAATATGTCATACTTACAGTGTTTGCTCTACTAATACATGCAGGAAGGTCTATGAAACCATTATTGGATGTTATCGAATCTTCAATTGTAGTTTGATGTGTGATATGTCGTTTGATATACAATGCTAAAATCTGTCAGTGTTTTTAAATCACCTTGGTGGTCAGAT
Organism: Engraulis encrasicolus; assembly: GCF_034702125.1. Classification (NCBI taxonomy): domain Eukaryota; kingdom Metazoa; phylum Chordata; class Actinopteri; order Clupeiformes; family Engraulidae; genus Engraulis; species Engraulis encrasicolus. The sequence goes on along the minus strand of NC_085872.1, from coordinate 2,013,384 downwards.
TTTTAAAGCCTATATATACCTACACTTAAAAAGAGTATAATATGGCCTCTTTAAAAGCATCCATTTATAGTGATTATGAAGATGATTTATAGCAATCTGACAATGACAAAATGGTCCTGATGACCACTGTGAGTGTACTCAAAACACTGTTCCATAGTTTACGGTTTTGAAGTATTTGTTCTTTGTTTTCATGCCTCAGCACCTCCATGAGTGGAGCACTCATGTAAGTATTGTCCACGGCCTGGTTACCCTCCCGCATGGTGAACTCAGGCTTGCATAGATACCTGCTGTGTATCTTATGCTAGGACACTGCTGCGCTGTGAGCACTAACCTCTACTACAGACCCCTGTTCAATGGAGCCTCATTTCCATAGAGCTCCTCTGTGGTTAGAGCTGTGGCACAGGAGAAATGTCGGCTAGAGTTACATTCAGTTTTGTTGCTTTAAATGTAATCTTTTTTTTATTTCAGGCCATGGGTCAGTGGTAATGAGAAGTTGTACTGTGAAGAATTCTGAAAAGTCTCAATACATTGTTTTAAAAGCCTCCATCAGGGTTATGAAAATGTATTTGGTATGTTTCATGTTATTGTTCATATAACATAATGAAAGGCTGATTACCGCTGAAAGTGTGCGATGTAAATAAGCAATGTAAATAAGGTTTTTTTTTTTAAATATTAAAATGAAAAAGGACATAATTTAGTAATCAGTCAGTCATGTTACATATTCAGCAACCGGTTGCACCAGTTGAGATTTCAACTTGAAGGCAAGCGTTAACAACCACCAGTATGATTGCCAACCATGTGTGCACACGACCTCAATGAAAATACCTCAAAGTACACGTCTTCTTATCTCTATTGACCAACATCCTACACACCCATAGTAAACCCGCATCGTCTCTTGATTTTATCGAAACCTGTACAACCTGTGCCATCCTCTGGCACGAGTAAGAGACCTCTTTTCTACTGTCATTTACACATGGTGTCTCTTGTCTCTATTACAGGAGGCGTATTACCTGAACATTCAAAGGGCGAGAGAGCAAGTAGAGAAGATGGAAAATAGTGGAAAACGGAAACTTAAGGTGTGCGTGGCAACCTGCAACCGCGCCGACTACTCCAAACTGGCGCCCATAATGTTTGGCATGAAGGCCAACCAAGATGTCTTTGAGCTGGAAGTGGTGGTATTGGGATCTCACCTTATTGATGATTACGGGTAAGCTGATAAATAGCCTGAGTTGAATATGCCGTTGAAATCAGAAGTTTGCATGCACTGTAGGCAACTGATCCTTATTTTCCTCACAGCCTTGGCATTAAAATCAGATTGATTTTTTTGATGTCTAAAGTGATTGGTTAACGGTAGAGTATGTAGGATGGTGGCCAGAGAATCTTAACATCTCATCTTAACTGGGTCCATCATCACCTGGTACGGAAACGCCACAGTGCGTGAACAGAAAGAACTACAAAGGATAGTGCGCTCTGCTGAGCGCTGTATTCGTCAACCTCTGCCTGCCGTGAAAGACATATACACAAAGAGAGTGCTATCTAGGGCCCATAACATTCTCAAAGACCAGTCACACCCAGGATATGTACTATTTAAAAAACTGAGATCTGGAAGGCGACTGTGCTGTCACAGAGCTAGAACTGAAAGACTGAGAAAGAGCTTTTTTCCTCATGCCATTTGCTTACTGAATTCCTCCTAATTACTTTGATTGAACACACACACACACACACACACACACACACACACACACACACACACACACACACACACACACACCTTTTATTTTTATTTTTTATTTTATTTCTTCTTCACCCTTCTTCTGCACACTTGTTTTGCAACGGCCATGCATTTCATTACAAGTGACACGAAAGTGTCTCTATGTACATGACAAATAAATATCCTTGAATCCTTGAATCCTTGAGAGAAGGCATTGCAACTATGCTGCTCATTGCAACTATGCTGCCCTTTCCCAAATTTGGTCATGTTATAAATATTAATTAATATAAATATTAATTACTAATACTTAAGTGGTTTGACCAAAGTACAGTATGTTTTGCCACCAAAGAAATTAAAAATGGCTGACGCAGAGAAGATCCACCTTTAATATGGAAAATTACATTTTCCCAGACATAATGAATACTTCAAAATGATGGTGGTGGACAGTACTCATGACATTTTGTGAAGGAGCAGCATGAATTCTGGATACAAGGATGTTTATTTGTCATACACATAGAGACACTTTCGTGTCAGATGTAATGAAATGAATGGAGGTGAGCTACTACAAAAAATACATACTCTACCAAAATGTACCAACATTATCTCCACATTAATAAGATAGCTTTTTACAATGTTTTTTTTCCCACTTCTCCTACGTGCTATACATTTCGATAGTATTTGGTCTAATTGCTTTACTGTATCAAACGCTGTGGTAAATTTTTTTGCATATCCTTGCACAAGCTTTTCACAGTTGTCGGCAGGAATGTTGGCCAAGCCGTCTGACAGAACTAGTATAAATGGGCCATGTTTGTAGGCTGCCTTTTGCACACATACCGTTTCAGCTCTGCCTATAAATGCCCGATAGGATTTAGCTCAAGGCTTTGTCATTCTAAAACATTCACTTTGTTGTCCAGAAAACATTTTTAACCAGCTTGGCAGTTTCTTTGGCTCATTGTTAGACCGATTCGTAGCCAAGTTTCAACTTACTAGTGGATGAATTGAAATGCCAACCCCATGTTGGAATGTTCTCTGGCTTGCAAGCGTCCCCCCTTCTCCTCCACACATAAAAGTGGTCATTATGGCCAACCGTTAAATTTTAGTTTCATCAGACCATAGGACATATCTCCAAAAAGTATGGCCTTTTTCCTTGTACACTTTTGTTAAAAATGGCAATATTCTCCTGAAAGTAGTGGTCTTTCAGTCCATGTTGGTGCAGGAAAGCCTAATTTATGCCTCCAACGCATAGCCACAGGGTGTGCCAAATCTGCCTCTGGGGGCAACCATTACCCCCACGCAGAGGGGCTGCGAGCATTGTCGCGCGCCTCCAAAAAATCCTGACTACGCGGCAGACAAAAGGCGCTGTGATTGGTCATCTCAGCTACTTCCTTGTTCTCGTGGCAGCACTGTGCCGCCCGGTAGTTTGCAAGAGCAAAAGGCTGGTCAGTACTGTGTTAAATACAATATCAATGCTTTCTTTCTAGTGTGTATAAGCTACAGTGACTGAATTATTAGGCCTAGGTAACAAACAATGTATCCTTTATACACTCGTGGCACAATGCCTACAGTCTGACGACTGTATAGTAGCCTAATTTCTCCACCAAATGTAAACGCACATCGGCAGACTCAAATTTCTCCATGCTTGCATTTTCTGCAAGTAAAAAAACGGACTTGGTATTTCAAATAAGGATACCAGTGCCTTGCCTTTGCAGTTTGTGTAAAAAATACCAAGTTAACTGAGCTAGAAAGCAACACTACTTTAGCCTAGTAAACAAGCGCAACCCGCTTGACGGCGAAAACTTTCGGCTGCGAGTGGTCGTCTAGCCTCGCATCGGTCGAACATTATGAACACTGTGCCCTGAGTCTGGCAAACCAATCACAACGCAGAGATTTGTTTTGAATTTGTTTTGAATCAAAGCGGGTGGGGTTTTGAGAGAGTGACGACGAAGCTCGCAACGTTGGGAAAGCACATCAACGAGAAAGATCGCTGATTGGTCAGAGCGCCGACCTATAGGCACAGGCACGGGTTGAAAAACAACAGGTTGTTCTCATCAACAATCTTCGGATGTATCGTTCATCGGGACCAGACTAAATCACTCACATTTAGGCTGGTTTATCAGGCTAACACTACTTAATAATGACCGTATTGCCTGCAGTTAAATGAAGGAAACTGATCAGTGACCTGATAAAATGCAGGTACTAAATAATTCTGTCCGTTTTTGTCGCTCAAGTAGCTTGTGACATGAGGTAGTGAAACATTTTGTGCACACATTTATAGGAGCCGTCCAGTTCACTTATGACAGTGTAAGCACCACACCACTGTTATGTTTAATATTCAACTACTTGTTGTTATGTTGCCAACAATGGTAAAAATGCTTCGCATTTTCCTACAGAAACACATTCCGTATGATCGAACAAGATGAATTTGACATTGGCTCCAAGTTGCATACCATTGTGCGAGGGGAGGATGAAGCGGCTATGGTGGAGTCGGTTGGTCTCGCACTTGTCAAGCTGCCAGATGTCCTGCAGAGACTCAGCCCTGACGTGCTGATCGTCCACGGTGATCGATTTGATGCTTTGGCCCTGGCTACTGCTGCAGCCCTTATGAACATTCGCATTTTGCATTTAGAGGGAGGAGAGGTGAGTGATGGAAAGAGATGCATGTGAAGAGATTTGGAATGTCACTTTCTGTATTTGTCTGTATTTTTTTTAGAACCCCTTCTTACGTTTCTTGGACTAATGCAGCCATTCTTTTGAAGCATTTATACTAAACTCACCTGCTAGGAGTAACCTGTAGCTTGAAGAGTCTTTGTGTATATGAGACCTTCGTTCCTGGTGCTTGGTGTCTATGCAACAGAGGAAAAAGACAATGGAAACAGGACTATGGTTGATCAAAGCAGCAAGCGTCCAGATGCAAGATTAAGCCTGTTCCTATTCTCCCTAGACTGTCAAACAGGAATTATGAAATGATTGCATTTTCTTGACATCTTCACATCTTTTTGACATATCTAACTTTCACTAAATTATGGAATATTGCAAATCCTAAATGTACCCTTGACTCTACTCATCTTTATTAAAGGATAACTTATTAAAGGATAAATTTCAACATGCAGTTGTAATGTTCAGTTCACACTACCCTAGACTTGTCAGTACCTGCGTTTTTTACTTCAGCCTTTTCTGAGATCCTGGTCGTTGTAATGGGGAAGGTGTTTGTTTACATTTAAAAAAAACATCTTGATTTACTCCCAAAAACATCCAAAAGGTTATGCAACATCAGCAGACAACTAGCAAACAGTGATAGCTTTTGGAAAAATATTTGGAGTAGGCCTATGTTTTATTCTAAGAATTCTAAAAATTCTAAGAATTTTTAAAATGTAAACAAAAGCTGCCCCCATTAGAATAGCTCAAATCTCGGAAAGGGCTGAGCCGGAAATTGTGGCATCACCGGGTAGTGACAAGCCAAGGGTAGCGTGAGCAATGCGACAGCATATTGAAATTGATTGAAGTGGTCCTTTAAGTAGAATATGCCTTCTTCTACAGTCAAACAAATTACTGTCTTCTGTTTGTAGGTAAGCGGCACTATAGATGATTCCATTCGACATGCTATATCCAAGTTGGCACACTACCATGCTTGCTGCACACGCAGTGCTGAGCGTCACCTTATTGCCATGTGCGAGGACCATTCCCGTATTCTACTGGCTGGATGCCCCTCTTACGACAAACTTTTAACAGCACATCAACGTGATGACTATGCCGACATCATCAAAGCTTGGCTGGGTATGTCTGGAATGGGCTAACTGGTAGTTTACCAGCCTCAGTAGTTTGCTTTGACCTTATTAAAATTTTGCCCAAAAGTTACTGGGTTAACAGTATGTTGTTAACGGACAGAAGGGAACCCTATTTTATTCACTATCGTGATAGATGGGGCTACGGTATATCTTAAAAATAGAAACTGAGGCATTTTCACATTAGTTTGAAGTGAGTAGGACCCACGTTTGACAGTTATAATGGAAAAAAGAAAGCCATTGGCCATCTTTGCACAAAAAGAATCCCATCAGTATTTTTGTGTAATGTTGCTAACAAACGGGTTAAAAAAGCAAACAACACAAAAAACAATATTCCCTGTCAAAGTCGCAAAATGGACTCTCCCTTTTCATGTCTGAGGATATAGCACACATCTTTTCTATCTAGGCCTCATTAACTTGTCAGTACATTTGTGTCAGGACTTAACAGTGTTGATGAAAACTCACTCAGACTTATTTCACATGTTTTGTTGTTGTTCTGAACAGGGGATTGTGTCAAGGAGCAAGATTACATCGTAGCATTGCAGCATCCCGTGACCACCGACATTAAAAATTCCATAAAGATCTATGAGTTGATGCTTGATGCTCTTATTTCATTCAACAAGCGGACATTGATTCTTTTCCCTAATATTGATGCTGGTAAGGATAAATTATTATTTCATCCTGTAGTTTGCAGTGTTAAGAGAGTCAATTTCTTGCATTACATTGAACTCCAATTTTCATTCTTAAAGATGCATTTAACATTTATTTGTTCCAGGCACTTGAGTAGTCTGACTAAACTAACCTGGTGTGAAATTGGATAATTGCCTCCACCAAGGAAGTTATGTTTTCAGTCACGTTGGTTTGTCTGTCTGTCTGTCAGCAGGATAACTCAAAAAGTTAAGATGAAGGATTTTGATAAGATTTTGTGGATTCTTTGGAAATGACATGAGGATCAAGTCCTTAAATTTTGGTGGTGATCTACATCACGATCCGGATCCAGTCATTTTACCATTGCGAGACGGGGCGAATTTTGACATTACAGTTTCTAACTTCACAAAAACAAGGCAGAAAGATTTTGTGAAAAAAATTAGGGGGTAACATAGTCAAATGTTCTATCAAACAGCTTCCTTGGCGGAGGTCTGCACTCTCTGAGTGCATTTCTAGTTCAAGTTTAACACACACACATTCACACACATGGACAGTAGTGCTGTAGTACTTGAGTCCTGGTCTCGATACCCTTTGGTCTTGGTCTCAGACTAAGCAGGCTTGACTATATCATCGCCATTTTTAAAATCTGCATAGAAAACTGAAATGTTTTTAAAAATGTACACTTGGATTGTGTAACTAATCATACAATTGTTCTTAAATATGGCAAATGTGCAGCCCCGTTTGGCACTCAATGGCTAGCTAAATGCTGATAGCACGGTGCCGGTGAATAGCACGGTGCAACAGACTGATTGCTGGCTCGTATAAACGCCAGAGAGCTTTGCATGATCTCGCCTCAGATCGGAGAAGAACATGGTTCAGTATGCAAACATTGTTGACTATTCCATTGATGATGTGAATGTGCACCAAATATCTTTGTTTATGAAACACTACACTGCATGTACTGCTAAAATGCTACAAAAACATGTGGTTAAATGTTTGTTGTAGGCATAATCGTTTCTAAGATAACCTTTGTCTTATTTTCAGGTAGTAAGGAGATGGTACGTGTGATGCGCAAGAAAGGTATTGAGCAGCATCCTAACTTCCGGGCTGTGAAGCATGTGCCCTTCGAGCAGTTCATCCAGTTGGTGGCCCATGCAGGCTGCATGATTGGCAACAGCAGCTGTGGTGTACGAGAGGCAGGAGCGTTTGGCACACCAGTCATCAACCTGGGCACCAGGCAGACAGGCCGAGAGACAGGTGCGTTGAGGCTACTGAAGAGTGTGTCACGTGAAGTGTAAATTTGCTCTGTAACTTGGCTCTTTGTTCAGTTATTTGTGATATTGTTGTTGCCCAACTAAGTGTTCATGATGCACGGTTGTTCCATAGGGGAAAATGTCCTCCATGTCAGAGATGCAGACACACAAAATAAAATCTACCATGCCTTAGAACTGCAGTTTGGAAAGCGATACCCCGGGTATGTACAGTGATCTTTCCTTATGTGTTTCCCGATTGGGAAGCCGGTGCTTAAATAATCCATTTACATAAGAACATAGACTATCTTGACTCTTTTCATAATCTGTGGGCAGAAACCCCACAGCATGACGGGGAAGGGCAAAAATATGTCAAAATAGTGTTTTTCATTTAGGGAGCCAAGAGTAGGAGTCCAAGTTTCCTAGTGCTCCTTTTATGTGTATGCTTTATTTCCCCCCCAGTTCTAAGATATATGGTGATGGCAATGCAGTTCCACGTATCCTGAAATTTCTTCAGTCCATCAACCTGGATGAGCCACTTCAAAAGAGTTTTTGCTTCCCTGCAGTGAAGGATTGCATTTCTCAGGATATTGACCACATTCTGGAGACACAGAGTGCCCTTGCTGTGGATCTTGGAGGCACAAACCTGCGTGTTGCCATTGTCAGCATGGTGGTAAGATGTTATATTTATATATTCTGGATATACGTAATACTAGTCAAAAGCTCTTCAAGGTCATCTGAAGTAGCGTAACAAAGCACCTTACATATGACTCAATGCTGTAGGTGCCCACTTCTGAACTTGCCTCAAGCCAAGCTGACTGTCAGGTACTACAATGCTCAAGGTTGATAAAATGGTATCTGCAAAATAATTTTGTGCATGCTAAAAAGGAAGGTGTGATTGAAGGACTTCTTAATCAGCCTGTTTGAAGAAGCGGTTATCAGACTGGTGAATGTGAATGACATAATTTAAGGGACAGTCCACCTTGTTTCCCTTACTGAACTATGTTCTTCTCTAAACTGAGACAAACTGATGTGTACCTCTCTGGTCTTTGTGCTCTCAATCAGTCTGGTATGCAGTGCTACTTTGTAAGCATTTAGATTAGCTCAGCTTGGCATTTAAAACGGATGAAGTTAGAAGTGACCAAAGTCTCCCATGTAATTCCTATTTAAAATTGCTTGTATGAGTACAGTAGTTACACGACCCAAGTGTAGTTACCCCAAATTTTCTATTCGCACTGTAATGAAGAGTAATAACACATCACTGCACTTCATAGTCTTCGTCAAAGTTTTAGAAATCTGCAGGTAAGGAGAGAAATACATATTCATGAGAATCCAGAGTGTTATGGGAAATGTCTCTGTGTTAGGCTACTTAACTAATTAAGTAACTAGCACTGTGCTAAGGGTGCAGACCAGCTGGCGGCTAACTGGTCTCATAGGACTCAATGTTAACTGCTAGCTTGGAGGTCAAATTTGCACGGCCAAACCCAGAGAACGGTTGAAAGTATAGGAGGACGGTAAAACCTTATTATTTAACTCAAGGCGAAGTGTAAAATTAGTTTATTTCCAAAAATGGGACAGTATCACTTTAAGTGTTTTTGGAAGCGCAGCCCAGAGAGGTACACCTCAACTCATCCCAGATCATAGAATAATATGTTTCAGAATGGGAACATGGTGGAACAGCCCCCCGTGTTTCTATTACGGGAAATAATTTGGGGAAATTTGGAAATTGGAAAAATGTTTTGATCTTTTTCTTGTTTTTACACCTTTTTAAAGACGTGAATGGTTGTAAGTCTTGTTAATTGCTGGAGCAGCATTTCTGACTGATGCAAACCTGACTATTTTCCTTTTTCTCACGTGAAACAGGGTAAAATAGTGAAGAAGTATACCCAGTCAAACCCAAAGACCTATGAAGAGAGAATAGATCTTATCCTTCATATGTGCAAGGAGGCCTTAGCCGATGCTGTGCGTTTGAACTGCAGAGTCCTCGGAGTTGGTGGGTTGCCTTTCAATGAGATATTTTCACAAAAAAGCTCTTTGTCTTGTCTGTTGTTTCTTTCTTCATACACACTGGGGAAATTGCATTACCATGTGTGAGCTGGGCTGTCTTTTGGCAATTGAAATGTGAACATTAACATATTTTTCATATTCACTAGGCATTTTTGACTAGAGATGTTGATGTTTTCTGCCTATCAACTTTTATTAATATATGTAAAGGGACTATATTTTTCAAAACTTGATTTTTTTCCAGGAATACATTGTAAGTTATTGAAAACAACAGCGATAACTCGAGTGATGAATCAGCTAAGTGGTTCAACACTCACATGTGCAACAAAGAAACGGAGACAGACAGAAGTTCCTTGCATTAAAAGACCAATGGATGTCTAAGTCAAGAATGCGTTTAAATGGCCTGGTCTTTTTATTCTTGCAGGAAACGCCTTGAAATATGTAGACAGCTGATAAGTGGTACGATATAAGAAAGTACTTCTGCATTCTCATGTCTTTTAGGAGTATCAACCGGTGGCCGAGTCAACCCCAAAGAGGGTGTGGTGCTACACTCCACAAAGCTGATTCAAGAGTGGAGCTCTGTGGATATACGCACACCCATTTCCAATGCACTGCATCTGCCTGTGTGGGTGGATAATGACGGAAACTGTGCTGCGTTGGCTGAACGAAAGTTTGGCCATGGAAAGGGTGTGGAGAACTTTGTCACCATCATCACAGGAACAGGTACAGTACGATGTCTTGTCAAATATCATTGCTGTGCCATTAGTTACTCCTGGGGTGAGGAACGGTTTTCATTCATGACGGTGGTGGGATAAGACGGCCCGTAAACAGCCCTTGAGACATTAAGCTCCCCAGCACTGAGTTACTCTCTCATGAAGGGATCGTTACCAATTTGTAGCATTCTGTTTTGCCAAAACAAAAAGGGATAAATGTTCATTCAGATTATATGACTGTTTAGGATATGGATTGTTCATCCAAAATACACAATTCAATAAAAGGGTAAAGTTTGAAAGTTTTCAAAAATAGATTAACTGGCAGGGGATGGGATTTACGGTAATATGTGGTGGGAAATATCTTGCACGGATTTGGATTGTGAGAGTGGTCTTGGGCGTTAGCTTTGTGTTATTTAAGATGCAGCAAAAGCGTATTAAGCTTTAAAGGCAAGCGTCAAAAATGTAAAATCAATTGTATTTAATTGGTCGCCCCCCCAAAAATCTACATATTATTGTAGTAAATATTCTGAAATTCATCAAAGTTGAAATTTCAATGAGTTAGACTTTGGTTGTTTAACTGTGTCCCTATTTGTCTGAACAGGTATTGGTGGGGGGATTGTGCAACACAATGAGTTGATACATGGAAGCACATTCTGTGCAGCTGAGCTTGGCCATATTATGGTGTCCCTGGATGGACCAGAGTGTATGTGTGGCAGCCGTGGCTGCATTGAGGCGTATGCATCTGGAATGGCGCTGCAAAGAGAGGCCAAGAGGCTAAATGACGGTGAGGATCAAAGTCTGTACTCATGCACGCAGATCAACAAATGGGTCATTCCACCTGGAATCAGCAAATTTCAGAAAAAATCCCCACTAAACCCCATCAGATCCAACACCTATCAGGCTCTATACATGGGTTCTACATTTTATTTTTCTCCTGACTGCGTGAAACTAACTGCGCTCAACTCAACCTCTGATTGTTGGAAACCGTTGTCGGTCAAAAAATTAAGTCACGTGGTTGGCTGCCAGTGCCTTGCCCCTCCTCACAACATCGTGTTTACAAACACGGCGAACCAATGTATCGGCTGATATCACAGGATGTGAAAGACATGTCAAACCATTTACGGAGTTTACGGTCATAACGTACATTGAAAATGTAGGCTGCTATGGACACCTGAAACCACTTAAAATTAATTTCAAATATTAAGGTGTAAAGTAATAGCCCTGAAAAAGTAATGCACCTGGTACTAATAGAAAATGTTCAGACAATGATACCAGAACCCAGGGGAGGCAGACACTTCGTTATCAGATTTTTTTTTCGTGGAAAAGTATGCAATGCAGAGATCTGAAATGTTGGATATGATCGGTTGGGTGTATTACATAGATTTTGTTCCAGACAATTCTGCGGGGGTTGAGCGGACACCATTTGCTGATCCCAGCTGGAATGACTCAAAATATTTCAAGTTGGCAGACCAGCCTCTAATGCTGATGACTATAACTAGTGATTGTGTATGTCCATGCAGAAGACCTGTTGTTCACTGAGGGACTGTCTTTGAAAAAAGAAGAACAAGTTAGTGCCATTCACCTGATTAATGCAGCTCGTTTGGGGAACCCTAAAGCGGATGCCGTTTTGAGAACAGGTATGTGTCTAATGTTGTGTCACTCTGGACTCGTCCCGTGTATGCTTATATGTTGCTCATGCACTTGTGACGACCTCTGTTTCCTTTCCTTAGCTGGCTTAGCGTTGGGTGTTGGTATTGTGAACATCCTCCACATGGTGAACCCATCCATGGTAATTCTGTCGGGGGTATTGGCCGCCTTCTATGAAAACCCTGTGCAACAGATCATCACCCAACGTGCCCTGAGCTCTGCGCGGGACATCCAAGTGCTCACTTCGGACCTTGAGGAGCCGGCACTGCTGGGAGCTGCCAGCATGGTGTTAGATTATGCCACCCGCAGGACTTACTGACCATCTGGGCTTAGAGATTCGTGGACATTCATCACCCCTGAATTCAGTCATTTCCCCAGGCCTAAGACTGTGTTTTAATTGTTTTCTGTAAATGGATATGCCTAGACTCTGCGTACCACCTATACAAAGGCCAACATATGCATACTACAAAGGGTTTCGCATTTCTGATGCTTCCGTTTTTGAATATGCTCTTAAGTCCGTTGATCATCTGAATCTTTTACTGTTCTTATTTTACAAAGTGCACCAAATATGTCCGTTTTTTCACAGCTAAATGTTAAGATTGCCCAATACGCATGAACGGCCATCCGGGTACTTTGCTCGTGAATGTGCGTTATCCCCCTTTTTGGGGGAGAACAAACCGAATGTCTTATTAACTTGCATGCTATATCGGCTAGCCGAAATTAGCACAGTCCATGCTTCAGCCACGGCTTTCAAAAATGTTTTAGAAATGCCACTCATCTTTGTAATTAAAATGCCTTTATTTTGTTGGGTATAGCATGATTAAAATGAGCGGCTCACTTCCTGACGAAGGCTTCATGCCGAAACGTGTCGAAGTATTTTAATCATGCTATACTCAACAAAATAAAGGCATTTTAATTACAAAGAAGATGAGTGCCTTGGTATTTCTAAAACATTTTTTAAATCAACGAAGCCTGCCACCAAAGAGCACCATCTTAAAAAACTAGACAGTTCCAAGAAGCACTCCAACTGGACTTCATTCTTCAGCCACGGCTGTTTGGCTATATTATTTGAACAGTCAACAACACAACACGTCTTCGGCATGTTGAGCGTGAACAACGCTAGTCTTCAAGTCCCTGTCTTTCGTTTATTCTTTCCCAACACCACCAATTGACTTGCATTGGCTTTTCCCTTAAAGTTTTCCCCCAAAAAGGGGTGTAACGCACATGGCACACGTCACACTGTTCATGCGTCTTAGTAGGATAGGCTACTAAGCCTGTTGTAATATTCTTATGGCTTTTTAAAATGATTGCGGTTGAACATGGGAACAAACACCAGTCATTCCTGACAGGTGAACAATGAGAACAAATAATTCTGTCATTGTTAGTGTGAAATGGTTAATTACACATACAGCACCAAACAAAAAAATATTTTAAAAAGGACCAGAACTTTTATACAGGTAGAACTATAGCTTTACCAACTGCAACTGAGCTGTGACACATAGTGATTTGTCTGAGGCTTCCCTCTGAAATACTGTATCCTGATTTTGCGCAGCTAATTTCATTCAGTGCCAAAATTACAGTCATGTAATTGATTATTGTGTTATCAAATGCACATCTCCATTGTGTATGTATGAATATTTTTGCAATAGATTTTCCTATTTACAGTGACCAGTATCAGACAGGTAAAATACAAATGGAAGTAGGCCCAGCAAAGTCTTGGTAACAAGAAATTTTACAAGACACTGTAGAAACTGCACACTAAAAGGAGTAAATTGTAAAAGTAACATGAAATTGCATATGGCAACATTATCTTCTATTGTTGTTGTACCATGCTACAGCAATTGTGCACCACTACCATGAGCAAGTCACTAGGCACAGCACAGTGTTCCCCAACCCTTCTGTTGGAGTCGTGTGGTCCTCATTAGGCTTATTCTGACATAGACCAGCTGTGCCATAAATGCTATGTTGTACATTACTGGTTTAAAATGTTGTAGAAGCACCAGGCTAACTCTTGTCATTATTTCAGTGCCATTGTGATCTTTTGATCCGCATTCATTGTTTAAAAAACCTTAGGTCAAAGTTAAAAAATGACTGTTTGAACATTGAATTGTTTTCTATTTTTCACGGTTCCCTGTATACACAAAATACCAGGAAATTTGAGAAGAGATATGGAAATGTAAGTGTAGTGCATATTCATGTTCTAAATTTCTTCAGTGCCTAATATAATTTAATGATGGAGACTGTCAAATTTGTATAGAGTGGTACTATGCATTTTACAATATATAATATATTTGCTTGCATGCAATTTTGAAGAGCTTATTTCCCCTTTATATATTATGCACCATTGTTTCAATCAGTTCGTTTGAGTTTGTTTGATTGCATTATAATCACTTTTTTTAAGTCATTCCTTGATTCCAATGAAATAAGATAAGTAATTGGTCTACTGTCTTGCACCTCCCCTGCTTAATCATACTGTCTGACTTTTTATTGTTTTCATCAAATATGTAGTGTCCTCCACTGATAATTAAAATGTGCATGAAGCGAATATTGTCAGACTTGCATTAATTAAATTCTCTCCCCCTGTGTTGGTATGCATGTCTGTATGTACATGCGTCCATGGCAGACTCAGCTTGCACAATGACAGATTCTGAAATCAGCTATGGTGGGAAAAAATCCACTTCGAGAGACCACTTCAAATTGATCAGTTTCGCTGATTTTACTCCCTATGGGCATGTGTTTGAGTTAAATGAGCATTGCTGTTTCGTTCTATAAACTACTGGCGTTTCCTCTGAATTTAAGATTATAAAATGTCATAAAATGACAAATGGTCAAAATAACACACAAGATTCAATGTTTTTAGACCTCAAAAAAAGGCAAAGAGAACAAGAGGATATTCACTTTAAAACAATATAATAGTAATGATTTAATTCAGAAAGAGTTCTGAAATCAATATTTTGTGGAATATGCCATATTTTTAATCACAGCCTTCATGTGTTTTGATGGCTTTCCCCCAGTCTTTGGATGACGTTAAGGCCTGGTGCAAGAATTCCAGTAGCTGAGCTTGGGATGATGGCTTGTAACCATTCAGCTTCCTCGTAGTCACATTCCAGAGGTTTTCAATGGGGTCTTGTTTATCTGAATATCTCTAATTAGCTTTTGAAGGATCCTTAGCCAAGGGTGTAGCCTACTTACTTATGCCTCCCTCTCTTGAGAATGTTTACATCTTATGGTCAATAAAAATATGATAACATGTACATGTTTAGGTAGAATTAGTTCAAGCAGACTGTCTGTACCTTCTTGTGATTTGCAGGAAAATCAGACTCTTCAGCTGACCCACTATGATTATTTTTAATCTCACCCAGTCTTAGGGATTTCAAAGTCATTTGCTCAGCAAGGTGTTGCTGCTCTGTCCAGTGGGAAATGCACACCAGTTAAGAATTATGTCTTGATCGAGACATTGATGTGCATCATGCCTCGCTTAAAATATTTCTTATAAGATGATCAAGAGATTTTGATTTTTATGAATCTCTAAAAGCTCTTAGCTACAAGTCCTTAATGAGGTTAAAAATAATCAGTGGGTCAGTGTCAAGGAAATTAGACTTGTATACAATTGCAATGAACAGACACGGACACCAGAAGTAAGATTTTACGCTTTGGCCAAAGGGCGAGCAAGAGTGGAGCGCTTTTCAGAGAACGAGCTCTGTCTCTTAGCAAATCGATCTTAACTCACCCCGAGTTTAGCAAAAGCAAGAGTTTTTATTTCACAATTGACATAGGTGACAGTTGCCAAACATAGCTTTTCCTATTTCTAACATGTGCTGTCAAATTTCAGGACGAGAGCACTTCTTCAGTTCAGTATTTCAGTTGGCCTATCATCTTTCAGTTCAGTGTTCTAAAAGGTCTCGCACTGAACAATTGAATTTATACAGGACTGTACAAAAGAGATTTTTTAGTGATGTTAATAACCATTATTAATACAGAGATTATAATTATTCTTACAGTCAGCTGATGATCAACAAGAATTGGGTTCATTCTACCTCCAAAAATAATGTGGTTTCTGTTAAAAAAACAAAAACAAAAAAAAGATAATAGTAATAGTAATAATAAAATGCTGCACCTTTTGAGTTTTGTGAAAAAGCATTAATATGCTTCACATAATTATTTCTAAATACTCTGTAGACCAAAGTTGAATTGTTTACGCCGGGAAACGCACAATGCCATGTGTGAAGGAAAACTGAACAACCACACCCTCACCAAACCCCATCTCCATTATTAAGTACGACAGGAGTATAATTATATTAAAAAGCGACTGTTTACTCCAAACTCTTTGGGTGGAGTACAAGGATGGCATCGCCAGGCTATAATTACATGCCTACCTTGATTTCTCAGGCCCTTGTCAGTTTTCTATTCAGTAGAACAATGGACTCCCAGTTAACTGAGATACATTTTACAGAAAAACTTGAGGCAGTCCGTCACACAGTTGAACCGCACAAGAGAATGGGTACTGAAGCAGGGCAACAACCCATATTTTAGAAGCAAATCGACTTTGGAATGCATGGCTTCATAATGATAAAATGCACATTCTGGAATACCCCAGTCAAAGCCCTGACAAAAACCAACTGAGATGATATGGCATGACCTCAAGAAAGCTATTCACTCCAGACATCCCAGAAACATTGCTGAAGAGGGGCACTTTTGTAAAGAAAAGGGAGACGAGTCATCCTGAGTGTTTTGTCCATCTGATTTGCAACTACAAGAAATATCTGAGATTATCTAAAGGAGGGTCAACGCCTATTGAATGCAAGGGTGTACTTACTTATGCCTTGCTGTCCTGTGAATGTTAACCTCTTATGGCCAATTAAAATGAAAATTGGCTTTAGATGGTGTCAAGCATGGGTGGTGGCAAAAAAGTGATCTGCACAAAGAAAAGTGTCCCCTGCTTAAAGTCAATCATGATAGTGGGACTCAGATGACTTGGAGCTGCATGCCATCAACATGGCATATATACAGTACCGTGCGTTTTTGCCCCCCTTCTGATTTGGTAGCCTACTTTTTTGCACATTTGGCACACTTAACAATTTCAAATCACCAAACAAATGTAAGCATTAAACAAGGATGACCCAAGCAAACATAAAATGCAGTGTTTCTGTGATTATTTCATTTGTTAAGAGAATAATGCCATAAAACCTGCATGAAAAAGTGAAAAAGAGATTGTCCCCTTGTTAAATGAGGAGGTAGGCCTATGTGAGTAATCATATTATTTTGGACAACTGAGTTATATTTCACAGCTGCCCAAGTCTGGCTGCTACTGGCTGCCTTTCAAATCAAGAGATAGTTTGCATAAACCTGTTTGACAATGACTAGGTCATATCGAACCCATGACATCACACTGTGATCCATCAGCATTCAGGAGCAGATAATCATAAAAAAATAATTGACATGTCTCAGACTGTAAAAGGTTACAAAGTCATTTCTAAATCATTGGGGCATCTGCAAACCATGATGAGAGCCATTATCCATGTAGTGGTGAACATTTCTATGACTGTCTGTCACACTAAAATTACCCCAAGAAGACAGTGAGGGTGGATCCAAAAGTTCAAAAAGGAACACAGAACAACATCTTAACAACTGGAGGTGTTAATTACAGCACGCAATGGAAGTGTTCATGATTCAACCATGAGAAAGAGACAAGGCACACATTGGATGCATGTCAGAGTTCTAAGGCCAAAGCCACCTCTGACAAGGAGAGTATCAAGGCTTGTCTCAAATTTGCTAAAAAAAACATATTGACAACACATGCAAAGCTTCTGAGTAAATGTTCTGCGGACAGATGTAACAAAAGTTGAACTTTTTGAAAGGAGAGCCTCCCATAACATCTGGTGTGAAATGAACACTGCTTTTGAAATTAACACTTTGGCTGTAGGCCTATGTTGTGGATTATTATAGGGGCCTATTGTTGGCCCATCCATGACCCACTTTCAGTCTAGTGGTGATGGGAAGGAGGATGGCACTCAGCATTGTATGTTTACATGTCTCCCTCCATCCATGTGTTGACAATGTGAAGTTGTCCTGCCGTGCCTTGGCCAGAGAAACAACTTCAAAACATAATGTTACCCACTTTCACGGATGATGGCGAGGAGGGTGTTCTTGGGATCATACGCAGCATTTCTCTTCCTCAAAACACATTTGATTGTGTTAATGCCAAACAGTTTGATTTTGGTGTCATTTGACTACACCTCCCAATCATATCCTCATAATCCAGTTTGATGTTCATTGGCAAACCTCAAGTGAGCCTGCACAGGTTCCCCCAGAAGCAGGGGTACAAGACATGCACCAACAGTAACTCGGGCCATTTGTGAAGTCTTTGCGAGAAAAACAGAAGAAATCAACTTTAAGCCTCGTGGTGCCTTTACGAACAGCCTCGTTTCTCGTGGTTGGGCGACGAAAGGGGGAACTGACAATTGGGGTAGTTTGGTTCTGGGGGGAAGAATAATGCAGACGGACATCAACAATCAAGCGCGACTGAAGGCTAACTGGAAACAACGGTAATCAAACATTTCAAACAAGTGATTTACGGTTAAGTTTAGGGTTAAGTTTAGGGTTAGGGTTAAGGTTAGGGTTAAGTTTAGGGTTAAGCTTAGGGTTAGGGTTAGGTTTATGGTTAAGGTTAGGGATAATGTTGGAGGAAGGGAGACATGGCATGAAGCTGACACAACGACAGCGCTCCCCTCCCGGAATGCAGGCACGCTGCTCGGGTGGTCTCTCTCTCTCACTCGCTCTCTCTCACCCACTCTCGACGACAGCGCGCGTTGCCCAACTACAAAAAATGAGGCTATATCGTAGTGGCACCACGAAGCATTAGTTGATTTTCCCCGAGAATGGGCTCCATGCACCGCAGGAGTTTAATCCTCTGTGGTAGTAAGTGTTCTTTCCAATTAGTTTTCCTAGTGATTGAGTTCGCAGCTGCCTTGAGATGATTGCCTAGCTCTTCCCGTACAGTTCTAAGGTGATTTATCTCTGTTCTCCTGATCATTGAATCCCCACAAGGTAAAACCTTGTAAAGAACCACACAAAGGCCGATTATTGATGATTGATGGTCATTTTGTATGTCTTAAAATTTGGAGAAAAAAAGCACCAACAGATTGCTCCTTAATATTCAGGTTGGCGAGGTCATAGTCTGATTGATTGACTGATATATGGACTCATTCTGTAGATTCAATGTGTCTTTTGTGCAGGTTATATTTACAGTTTAATTCAGATAATTATGTTGATTGCCTACAGGGCGAATAGATCTACAGAGGATGGCATTTCATTGGCCATTCACACTGCCCTCTCACACCTGGAGAAACCAAACAGCTATGTGCGGATGCTGTTCATCGACTACAGCTCCGCTTTTAACACCATTCCCCCTATCAAGCTGGCCACCAAGCTGTACAGCCTTGGCTTCAGTCCCCATGTCTGCAGGTGGATACTGGGCTTCCTCAGTAACAGACCTCAGTCTGTAGGCATGGGCAAACATCACTCAAGACCCATCACCCTAAATACAGGTGCGCCGCAGGGATGTGTGTTGAGCCCTTTTTTGTACTCCCTCTTCACTCATGGCTGTGATCCTAAGCACAGCACAAACACCATCATTAAATTTGCTGACGACACAACCATGATTGGCCCGATCTCTGACAACAATGAGACGGCCTACAGAGAGGAGGTGGAGCAGCTGGCACGCTGGAGCCAAGACAACAACCTGGCCCTGAACTCCAAGAAAACGAAGGAGGTGATCCTGGACTTCAGGCGGTGTGGCCAGGGCAACCACTACCACCAACCCATCAACATCGGAGGGGAGCCAGTGGAGGTAGTACAGAGCTTCAGATTCCTGGGTGTGCACATCAGCCAGGACTTGTCATGGAGCGCCAACACCTCTGCAATGGCTAAAAAGGGATCCCAAAGGCTATATTTCCAAGCAGACTCTAAAAAAGGCCCAGCTACCACGAGATCTGCTCACTAATTTCTACAGGTGTACGATTGAATCAGTGATTACATACAGCATTACATCTTGGTACACCAGCTGCACACACGACAACAAGAAGATGTTACAGTGCATTATTAAAACAGCAGAGATTATCATTGGTTGCCAACTACCCACACTTGAGGAGATCCACCATACACGCTGCACAAACAGAGCATTAAACATCCTTAAAGATCACACACACCCTGGTCACAGGTTCTTCACCATGCTACCATCTGGCAGGCGCTTTAGGACTCTGCGTGCCCGCACTACAAGAATGAAGGACAGTTTCTATCCTACTGCCATTAGACTTTTGAACTCAATACGTCACCTGCCCCCCCTCAATACTTCAGGACTCTCTATACTGTGAGATGCATATGGACTTTTATATATTATTTATTATACTGTTAATATATCTTTTATTTTGCGGTCATTTGTGGGTTGCTTCCAAACAGAACCTCACTGTATTTATATAGTGACAATAAAACCACTCTACTCTACTCTACTCTCTACTCATCTGCAGGACCAGAACTGGTTGGCTGGGGATTAATTAGCCTGATAAACCAGCCTAAATGTGAGACCGGAGTAATTTAGTCTGGCCGCGATGAACGATACCTCCGAAGATTGTTGATGGGAACAACCTGTTGTTTTTTCAAACCGTGCCGGCGCTCTGACCAATCGGCGATCTTTGCCGTTGATGTGCTTTCCCAACGGTGTTGCGAGCTTCATCGTCACTCCCTCAAAACCCCGCCCGCTTTGATTCAAAACAAATCACTGCGCTGTAATTGGTTTTGCCAGACTCAAGGCACAGTGTTCAAAACGTTCTCAGATCCGAGGCCAGACCCACTCGCAGCTGAAACTTTTTGGCGTCCCAGTAGGTGCATTTTATTTAAAAGCGCCTTTCAAAAAACTCAAGGACACTGTACAGAGAGAGGCAAAATAAAACAAGACAGATAAACAGATTGTAAACAAAAAATAAATATATAGAAGATAAATAAAAATAAAATAAAACAAAATAGAGTTATAAAGAATAGGCTAACTGAAACGGGTGAGTTTTAAGTCTGGATTTGAACAGGGGTAAAGACTCAATATTGCGGATGTCAGGGGGAAGCGCATTCCACAGCAGAGGAGCAGAGCAACTGAAAGCTCTGTTCCCCATGGTGCTGAGACGGGCAGAAGGGACAGAGAGGGGAATGGAGGAAGAGGAACGGAGGGGGCGGGAGGGAATAGCAATGTGAATAAGATTAGATAAATAAAGAGGGGCAAGATTGTGGATAGCCTTGAAGGTGTGGAGAAGTATTTTAAAGTGAATTCTAAATTTGACAGGGAGCCAGTGGAGATGTTGGAGTGCAGGGGTGATATGGTGACAGGAAGGGGTTTTAGTTATGATGCGGCCAGCTGAGTTCTGGACCAGTTGGAGCTTGTGGAGAGGTTTTTGAGGGAGACCAAAGAGAAGAGAATTACAGTAATCAATGCGAGAGGTGACAAGACTGTGTACAAGAATGGAGGTAGAATGGGAGGTGAGAGAGGGGCGGAGACGGTTAATGTTGCGTAGGTGGAAATAAGCAGACCGTGTGATGTTGTTAATGTGGGAGAGGAAGGATAGAGAGCCATCAAGCATGACACCCAAACAGATATCAAATATATCAATACAAATATATCAATTAATATATAATCTTTAGAGTTCATTTCTGGATTTTCTTTTTGATATTCTGTCTCTCCATGTTTACCATTAAAATTATAGACTGACTTATCGTGTCTTTGTTAGGTAAACCAGCAAAATCAGCCAGGGATCAAATACTTATTAGTGTCACATATATAGCCTATTATTGCATAGCACTGTATATATGATAATGTGCTGTATAAACACTATTGATATTGATTTTGATATTGGTAATGTACTGTACATTGCAAGACACATAACACCAATGCACAGCGTGCACACATTGGTAGGGAACCTTGTTGGATATGATGTTGGTCTCTGATCTGTTTTTGCCAACCTGTGTTCTGTAGAACGTCAAATAGACAGCTGTACAGTGTAGTGCTACTATTTTCTGTGTGTGTGTGTGTGTGTGTGTGTGTGTGTGTGTGTGTGTGTGTGTGTGTGTGTGTGTGTGTGTGTGTGTGTGTGTGTGTGTGTGTGTGTGTTAATGATAGGACAGTCGACAGTATGACAGGAAGAAAGGTGTAGAGAGAGACTAGGCATGGTTGGAAAATGACCCAGGCAGAGTTGGACCTGGATCCCCACTGCATTCAACTAGAGGAGGACACTTTTCAATGCAGAGTTGAGGTCACAGTGGAAACAGGTGTCTATTATACGGTAAGTGTGTTTCTGTCTGTCTAATTAATGTGTTATTCATCTGTTTTCATCTATAGGCCCTATTTATTATTTTCTGGTCTCTATTTTTATATAGATAGGTGCCATTGTGTCTTCTTTGAATTGTTTTTTTTGTGTGAATTGTCTGGAAGAAAGTTGATGATGTATGGAAATGATAAAGGTCCACAACACTTCTATGCTCCCAAAGAAAGTTTAATGGCATGACGTTTTGCCCCAGGCATCTTAGTTATTTTGCATAGGCGTGTACAGATAGGGATGCGGTGGTGGTAAAGCACCTGCCCCTTTGCCTATTTGACTATTCTATTCTTGTGGTTGTTGTAAGTGGGTTATAACACTCACTGGTTTTAAGACAGCAAAACATGCTAGGAATGTACAATGTTACTTTGAGAGTAAAAACTGAGAAAAACCCTCTATCTAGCTCTTCTTTGCTCTGGCAGAAGCCTACAATAAAATACATCATCAACACATCCATCCATCCAATCATGACTGAACAACTTGAGGTCACGGGACATGTACGTAAAAGTTTAATCATTTCATTGGGCTAGTGACGGTGTGCTGTCTTTTGATTGGTCAGTTTAACAGTCCCTCAAATTATTCTACATCTTATTGGCCTAAGCTTTGTTTCCGTTTTCTATCCTCTCTCCTCTGGTGGTGGTAGTGTCACTGAGAACATAATTTACCACTGGCCATTTCGCGGCATACTTTATAAAATAGGTCTGTAGTAAAGATTAGGTAGACATGGATGATTTTGATATGCTCAGTGCTCCACAGTCCAATGCCGGTAATGGTGTTGGGGCGGAAGAGGATCCCGCTGCCGCGTTTTTGGCACAACAGGAAAGTGAGATCGCGGGGATTGAGAACGACGAAGGATTCAGCATCCTGGACAGTGGAGAAGTCCCTTCTTCTCTCGGCAATAATCTGTCAGGAGATCAGGATGCCGCTGGTATGTGGTTTATTCAATTCACCTTGCTGTTTAGTTTGAATAATTTATTGTATCAAACAACACATCTTTATACTCGTCATACTGTTTTCACAACCATCTACTTCATTATATTTCGAACACGTTTTAACCGTGACTATTAATTTACAATGGCGTAGTAACCGTGTGATAGGTAGGCTATGTTGGAATTGGAAATGAACGCCGTGCACTTGTCTTGAGTAACACCATGATAAATAAGCTATTGGCTGCGTAACCGCTATGTTTTCTCGAAAAGAAGACAGCTTGGGATTGAACAGTTTTCTGCTGAGGAAAATGGGATAACTGTTCACGTCATTGTGGATGAGCCTCATAAATGTTAATATTTTATTTGCATTTAAACAACAAAGCTGCGTTATGTTTTATGAGTAGAGTAAAGGCAAGGTAATCGTTACCCGATTAGTGTCAGCCATATTATTACAGAGAGAGCAGCTGAAATGTGCTTGGTGAACGGGTCAAGACAAGCCACTGTCAACACTTGTTTTCTATGACCATTCCCATGTCTTTTTAGACGACGTACGCAGATTTGAGATATTAAATGGGGTAGCCTATGCTCAACAACTGTTTTGCACTACATGTTCATGAATACGCCATTGTGACTAACCAAAATCATACTCGTAGTTCTAATATTCTATTTCGCTGTGTTGGACCCGACCTTTGTGCGATAACCTCAGCGTTTGCCATTTCCTCAGAGTCGTATGCTGACCATCGACACTTCAGTGATGCTGACACAGCTCTTGGTTTTCCTTTTTAAAACAGTCCAGTTCTAGCGACCATTGTTGTTGCTGCTTCCCTTTGGTACACGGAGTCGTGGAGAGATGTGGAAGAATCAATGGCTCTATCCATGTACTCTAAATTATCTATCCTTAACATCTTGGTGTAAACAGCATGGTTGTGTGTAACTTCTTTCCCGAGTGCCTTAAACGTAATAATTGTCAATGAATCCTGTGCCGTAATTCACAACAGCCTACATCTCGCATGGTGTGCAGGGCTGTTCAACCTGATGTCCACGAAATGACCTTCTGTTGTCATTTACCACCGTGCAGCATCTTGTGCGTCTGTCTCGTGTCCCTCTTCTGACTTTAGTTCCGTTCTGTCTAAAACATTTAAATAATTGAAAAGGTGGATGGTATTACAGAGTCACCAGGTAGCCTACACAACAGTATTTCTGGAGGGAGAAACATTAAAAGAAATACAAAGATAATTGCGCTTTGGAGGATGGGTATTTGTTTGGATGGTTCTGGAACTGACAGCATTGTGCCTTGCTGCAACATGATCTCCAAAAATTCCGTGCTCCTGGACACGGATGGTAGGGGCACAAAATCCGTGTCCAGGAGCACGGATTTTGCCAAAATTCCGTGCCCCTGGACACGGAATTGTTTTCCGTGCTCCTGGACACGGAATTGTTTTCCGTGATAGACACAGAGAAGTACTCCCTCAATAGGCTATTTCTCAGGATTTTTCTTATTTCAAATATTTTTTCTCATTTTTTTTTCCCTACTGACAGGTTAAGGTTAGGGATTGTTTTTGTCTGGGCACAGCTAGTTTTCATTCATTCATTATACGAATTTGATAGCCTAGCAACCAACTGGAAAAGGTATTTCTCAAAAATATGTCTTTAATGACAGGTTAAGGTTAGGGAATGTTTTGGTCAGGGCACAAATTAAATTGCTATAGCATTATTTTGTTTAGGATTAGCATTTGGTATGTATTTTCTAATGATAGAGTTACACAGTGCTGTGGTAATAGCCTATAGAAAGCACTTCCGTGTGTCCATCACGGAAAACAATTCCGTGTCCAGGAGCACGGAAAACAATTCCGTGTCCAGGAGCACGGAATTTTGGCAAAATCCGTGCTCCTGGACACGGATTTCGTGTCCTTAACATCCGTGTCCAGGAGCACGGAATTTTTGGAGATCAGGCTGCTTGCAGAATAGGGTTGACTGTTGCCTACGTGAACACACTTTGAAAATAACTGTCTGCATTTAGGCTTCTTTCACATTTTGGTTTTGTTTCATTTATTTTAATGGATACCTCATCTACTGAGTAAAATGATCTCTTTATGATCTGTGTTTCAGGGGGTGCGGTGAATGGAGACGTACACGAGGTAAAGTGAACCGCTTTGAAATGAGTCACATTTATGCCAACTGTATTGAGGTCCTATGTGTAACATAGGCCTTTATTATTAAAATGTGTGTATTTAGCTATGCACTACCACCATGAATTTACAATACTGTGGTATTTGGTTTGAATTTTCTTTAGCTTAAAGGACCAGTTCAGTCAAGTTCAACATGCAGTTGTAATGCTCACCCTACCCTGGACTTCCAAAAACATCCAAAAGGTTATACAACATCAGCAAACAACTAGCAAACAGCGGTAGCCTACCTTTTGGAAAAATATTTGGCTTAGGCCTATGTTAATTAAAAAAAAAAAATGTAAACCAATGCTGCCCCCATTAGAATACCTCATATCTCGGAAAGGGGTGAGCCGAAAAATATGGCATCACCGGGTATTGACAAGTCAAGGGTAGCGTGAGCAATACAACAGCATATTGAAATTGCCTGAACTGGTCCTTTCATGCTGACCAAACAGAGCTCCCCTTAGGAAGACCACCTAAATGTAACAACCACCCTCAGCATTTTTTCCGAGAACCAAACCGTCAAAAGCTTTGATGTCATCTTTGCCACTAATTTAACATTTCAGGCCTTTGTCGAGGCAGTAACAAAGTCAGCCTTTTACCATCTATCATATATTGCAAAAAATCAGGCCTATGCTGTCCCTACGGGATGCTAAGACACTTTGGCGGGTTGGAGGTTCAAATCCCACCCTTACCTCTCCGTCCATGGCTAAGGTGCCCTTGCACATAATCCCACATTTCTCCAGGGACTGTAACTGTAGTAACTGACAGCGGGGTGTTGAAAGCGTTACAAAACTGCAGAATCTTGCCTGGACTCCAG
The DNA here is from genome assembly GCF_034702125.1 of Engraulis encrasicolus. Taxonomy (NCBI): domain Eukaryota; kingdom Metazoa; phylum Chordata; class Actinopteri; order Clupeiformes; family Engraulidae; genus Engraulis; species Engraulis encrasicolus. The sequence goes on along the minus strand of NC_085872.1, from coordinate 1,987,357 downwards.
AGACCAGGGATGGAGAATGTGGCGAAAGATGAAACCTTTTTGCATTCAATCAGGGAGAGCAACTAACTGAAGCTTGTGTTTAGAAAAATGTAATAATTTCATGGGTGCCGCCAAACTGCATCATAAATAATTAAAAAAAATAGCTTACATTTTACTTCTCTTTTGACGGCCTCAATAGGAGAATCTTTGTTCACACACTTGTGTGCATGCTCCACAAATTGATTCACAAGAAAAGAGATGCAATTACATTCCCAATTCAGTTAGTGGGCGGAATCCCTGCCATGAAACCTCACATCTTGACAACAACATCTAAAAACTTCACCAGACATATCACATGATGTGTTATACTAATTAATATGTAGTCATAATAAATCATTTATATTACTTGGTTATGGGGTTTTATGGCCTGAATTTATTTCACTAATTGAAGATTTGGCTAGTTATGAAATCAGTGCAGTTCATATTTCAGTGAATGTCTTTCTTTACTGAGCTCAGACCGTGAGAGATTGTATCAACTGAAATAAGCAATTGTTTTATTTTAGAAAGTTAGCTGTCTAGTTTGTCACATAAATAAACAACATAATCGTGTACCATGTCATTAAATTAACCTAAATGACTGTCACCAGCTGTAGCAAGCTCCAAACATTCCTAAACTACCTTCTATGTTTTCCCCAAAGTTTCCGATACTGACATTGAGCCAGGTGTAATGTTAATTTGAAATCATAACACTTGCATATTAGGATGGGATAGTTGTTTTTTTTACTTGTTCCTTTTTACTTTGGTATTGGTTTCCTGTTCTTCTGAATTCCTTTTCTGACCAAATAGTCTACTTGGGTCCACCTCAAGTTGAATCCCATGCATATATATTGTTTTGGGATTGGATCGGAGTAGGATCGGTATCGGCAGATTCTCAAATTTAGATAATCGGATCGGATCGGATCGGAAGTGAAAACATGTGTATTGGTACATCCCTAATGTGCGTGTCTTGCAATATTGACATGGGGCTCGGTCTTCCAAACATCTTTGTTGAGGTCGCGGTATAGTCAAACAATGGTGGAAAATATGAGCGAAAGCCATAGTCTTAATGGCCTTTCTGGCTATCTGGCCCCTTCATGATACTGCCAGTATTGCGCGAAGCGCTCTGATGGCTCTTTTGCAAGTACCTGCACTTGGTCGCACACGGTTGCATGCGTAATTTAAGTCACACAGAAAGCATGTCTCCGGCCTTACCCAATAAAATAACTCTTAAGTTTCTTTGGATAAAAGTGCCAACAGTGTGATGTAATTGTAGTTGGTGTGTAGTTCAGAGGGTTGCAGGTTTGAATCTCACCATTAAATTACTCTCTGGGTTTTGTGTGTGCCTGCAATCAGTGTGGACCGCGGCCAAATTTTGTGAGCATTTAGCTAGCTCAGCATGACATTGAGTACCAGACATTGCTGAAGTTAGACGGGATAAATCTTTGCTATCTTTTCCCTATTTCATGTACTACACTACACTTGGATGGTGTAACTAATGAGGCAATTTTCTATGCAGAGAAAAAACTCACTGTATTGAGATCATCAATGTGCCTTCAAAGTGCCCCTGTGGTGTTAATACGCCTTTGATTGCTCCTTTTTTTTTATCTGCGTAGAAAACTGGAATGTTTCATTTTGTGTACACTTGGACCCTATGATGTCATGTCCGCCGGATTTTCCGATAGTTGTAGAATTTTTTTTTTTTTTTAAAGCTTCTTCTCCTACAAATTTAGTTGGATTTTCACAAAAAGTGGACAAAGTTGCATACAAAACTTGAAGGGATTTTATTCATCTCCTTTCATTTGACTGTGGCAGCCAATCAAACGCGCCTGAAAAGTCACGTGATGGGAAGGGAGCTCATATCTTGGCAGCCCTAAAATGGATTCAGACCTCTTACCATCTGCCTGGTCAGTTTTTCCTGTTGCCATGGCGACTAGGGCAGGTTCTCTGCTTGGCCCCGCATTGCTGCTTGCAGCTATATTTAGTGATGACTTCATTTTTTTAAAAAAGTTTTGCCTTTTGTCTCACTATTTCTGTCCTTCGAACTACTACTGTTTTCCTTGACTGACCTCTTTAACGTGTGTTGTTCAGCACATCAGTGGTTTCTTCTATGCAGTAGTTTTCTTTCCAAGTTGTTTCTTCTTCCACCATTTTCCATATAGTTTGTTGTTGCTTCCATAGACAGCTCCCTGGTCTTCATGTTGCTTTATCCTGTTCAACAGGATCTGCCATCTATTACACATAGGCCAAACAGTACAGAAGTCATGCACAGCAATTTCTTATTTGAACAATAAACCTTCAAATTCAACAACTAGTCAACAAGAATCAGTCACATGCATACTTCTGCGCACTTTAAAAATCAGTGAGTTTAAATCAAAGGGTGATATATATCCTGAGTCGTTTCATGCATCACACATTACATGACACATTTTTGATCAGGACATTACCTCTTATCTCAATGAACTCTTGTTTCATATTCATCATTATATCCAAAGTGACTATACCAGTTAAGTGTAATACAGTGAGTGTCATCTTGTCAAGTTTGAAGAAGGGAAGAGAAATCCTACACATTGCACTTTAAAAAAAATGGATTTAGACCATCAGCCTACAGGGCATTTTGTGCATTATTTTTTTGTGTGACTTTCTTCCAGGAGAGTAATGGCCCATCTGATGCTTATGCGGCCATCTCCAGTGCTGACCGTTTGCAAGCTGAGCCAGAAAGTCTACGCAAGTGGAGAGAAGAACAGAGAGACCGTCTAGAGCTTTTGGGTCAGTCTGGTGGATCCGCATTTGTTCTTATGCCTTCATTTTAAGAAAAGTGTAGTAGTCACTACTATAGATTTCAAAGCAATCAAACTACTTTCTTTGACAAAGGGAATAAATATAAAGACACATAGCACAACATATGCAATTGTCCTCTATGAAGTGTTATGTCTACATTTTCCACAATCACATTGACAGCTTGTTTAATTTGGAATAATGACAATGGCAAACATGCCTATATTGCAGTGTGCAGAAAATAAAAATCAGTCCAAAAATCGTCCAGCTTCCCAGCGCCCTAATTGGCAGGTGTAGGAAAATCATGCAGCTCGCTAACAAACACAGCAATATGCTATTTTCATGTGTAATGTAACTGAGGACGTAAGCTGCGTGTACTTCAACATCGACCTACGCTACCCGAGTTTCACCATGAATTCGCTTTATTCACTCTGGACGCGAGCGACATTGACATGTTTAATTTAGCTAATCACATAACAGCTCTGGCTTGTCAGCCTGGGACTTTCAGAGGTATGACATTCCAATTGGTTTTCGCTGATCCGTATCATAGCTCAAACCATAATATTAGCTTGACTTTAATCATTGAAATTCACTCGGGTCGATTCGCTCCTGGTAAATTCGCTTTGGTAGCTTTAGTCACGGCCCTCCATAAAGAAATAATGACTTTCATCGCTCAGGTAGCGTTGGTCGCTCTTGGTGTACACACATAACTTAATTGTCCTCTTCAAATGATGACATGGAGTAGCTAACATAATTATGTAGTTTTCTGTATAGACCCATACAGAACAAATGTATAAATTCCCGTTCCCCATTGTCCAGACGCCAACTCCCGTAAACAGGAGACTGAGTGGAAGGAGAAGGCAAAAGTGGAGCTGGAGGACTGGCACAAGCGGCAGGAGGAAACGCTGGAAAAGACCAAAGTGAACAACAGGTAATGTGTTGCCAAAATGCCTGTGAGCATCGTGTTGGCACCAGGTGACATAATCCCTCACTGTTCCAGATATTTGATTTCCCAGTCACTGAAGTATATGGTTTCTTTTATCGTTGTCATAAAAGCTAATTGAAGAAATTCAACCTGATCTTCAAAACTCAATATGACAGAGATTTTCAGTAATCAGCTGGTCTGCAGTTGAAAAGCTGTGCATTACAAAGTGTTATGTTTGAAAACTGTTTGTTTGAAATGAACGCTTGCCATAAGCTTTATGGACTGAATCTTAAGAAAATGTATGGTCAATTTGACCTTTTCAGTAAAATTACCCTTGAAAATAGTCACCAGGTCATCTTGACTGCCCTCATCTTAAATGATGCGGTCAGTGAGTTTGGACATTTTCAGGATAATTCAAAATCAATGGCCACTTTTTTCACTGGTAGATTTATTCAAGATGTTATATTGCCAATTGTCTCTGCTATGAGAATTACATGATTTTGAATTGGCATGGTTAGTAATAACCAAAGTGTTAAGTAAGTAAGTGTGAAATAAGTAAGTGTTAAGAAATGATTAAGAAAATATTATCATTCATGCTCATGATGTGTGCAGCTTCTTTTTTGCGGACCCAGTACGTTGTAAAACCACATCGCCATTTAGTAATGTTTTCTTATTGCTGTGCTTTAGTGAGTCATCTTTGTCTTGAGGCGGTAGAAGTTGTTTGGGACTTGCACAAAAAACAACTTGTGCAAGTGCCACTTGATTAACCATTGCACAACTATTTGCATTGTATGTTGTGGGATATATTAAACATTTAAATAGTCATATTTAGATATGGACTTGGAGATATGCCATGAATGCTATACCAATCCTTCATTTTGAGGTCTCTGGCAGTTTTGTTAGTTAGTGTATGGCCTAGTCATCCAAGATTTCCTTCCAGCATGAATAGCTATTGGAAATGGGTTTAGAGTACCGTAAGTGTGTGTTGTGTGTGTGTGCACCTTTCAGTGTCTGTGATTCTATGCTTTTTAGTGTGTCTTGTGTGTCATGAGTGTAAATCTTACAGTATGTGAGGGATTTGGTGAGAGTGTTTCTTCTCCTTTTTACCGCTCTCTCTCTTTCTTCCTACTTTGCTGCTGTCCTCTGGAACACCTCTCGATCCAGGGTGCTGGATGAAGATTTCTACAAACAGCCCTTCTCTGAGCTCATTGGTTATGTGTATGTTGCTAAACTAACATCCTTTCTTTTCACATACATTTTGCATTAACACGCTTTCTTCCACCTTTTCCGTGGTTTATTTTTTATTTATTTGAAGATTTAGTTTTATTTCCCAAACCAGTTTATGTTTCCACCCAACACATACAGTAGCTGATAACATGCTTGTAGATGTGACTTTAATAGAGCATTTATTTTCTATTGAAATGTGAAGAAATGCACATTTATGTTTAATTTCAATGGTTTCCCCTCACCAGTTCAGTCGTTTTTATTCACTGAAAAGGTTCGACTGAGAGTGAATCTTTTATCAGAACAGCAGTTTTCTGTTCATGTGATGAAGCATGACATAGGGAGTCAAACTGTTCTTTCAAATTCAATGAAACTGCTCATGCAACTTCACACATTGTAGTAGTTATGAGCTATTAACTCCTTCATTTATCATTCCACCTCATTTCTCTTTTTCATATCTTGATGCCATGTGGTTAATACAAGTAATTTGACTTGTGTGCTATAAACAATTTGTCAATAGATGTTTGTTTCAGCAAAAATGAAGCATAGTAGTTTAATATGCAGTATGTTGTAATTAATGTAGTCTTATGATTAAATATTGTGTTGCTGACAAAAAACATGTTTCTGTAGTTCAGATACAGTAAGTAGCTGGTAGACTAAGTAGCTGTTTGTTCTAAGCAACTGTGTTTCCAGCTTTGCCCAAATGATGCAAACTCCCCTTGACTGCTAATCATGTTTGCTACCTTAGATCAAGTGATGCTGTGCTATGCTGTTTATTTCTAATTTGCTTAGTCACAGTTGATCAGGCAGAAAACCTGGCACCCTCTGTTACAAAGTCAGTGTCATTCTGTTTCTGCAATGGAATGTGCTATTTCAGTGCCCAACAACTGCACATCTATTCAAATGTGCTGCACCACTGTTAGCAGGGTGGCCATGGATGGGTCCTCTGTCTCTGATTTTTTTTGTAGACACACAGTCCTGAAAAATGTCTTTCTATCAGAGAGTGGCAGTGTTTTTCCTGCTCTTAGCTCTTTTGCCGTTTGCTACAACAGTGGATTGTTGGACACCTAGTTGCTTCTAACATGAATTGCAGGTTGTAGCCTATGTTTGAAAAGCTACTGTTTGTGATATTGACAAAGGTTAATGTTGGCCTCTTAGCTTTGCAGCCCTCATATATATATATATATATCTCTCTCTTTGGACAATCTATAGGTGAAGATGAGCCATGTAAAGCTTTGCATTTAAGCTCAATATTTTCTATAGACATCATGTTAAAATTGGGATTTGTAATGAAGGCTGCAAGCTAAGTTCACAACTCCAAAAATGCTTGCCAAGGTCGGCTTGGCTTGAGAATCCAAAGGAAAAGAAAGAAATGCATGCTGGCTTTGGTCATCTGCATAAAATTCATTTATTTTCATTTCTATATATCTGACTTCTGATCTGTTTCTCCTTTTTCTTTCTCTTCGCACCTTTAAGCACACACATTAACCATCCTTGCTACCGCCTAGACCAGTTAAGTAAAAATGCAACGAAAACAGAAAAAAATACTTTCAGGAAAAAGTAGTAGCCTCTGCCCAAACTGCTCACAATCTGAAATGCTATACTTTTTCTCAGTATATTTATATACATATATATATTCATATATATATATATATATATTTATATCTATTTAAAATATACATTACGCATAATTCTAATCCACTGCCAAATCAGAAAATGAATGTCCCTCTGTGGTGATGTGTTGGTCCACCAGTCCTGTGCTTCCTTTGTAGTTCGTTGTGATGGTGATCTCCATTGGCTTCTCATTCCCATTTTGCTGTGTGTATTGTGTGTTAGTGTAGAGGGGTCTCCTCCTCCCCACAAACTGGAGTCCATGGCAGTGGAAAGGTGTCTTATCCTGGTTGGATGGGTTGGGTTTGATTTGCCATGCCAGTGCTCTGTTTGGCTTGCACAAGGCCATAAGCTATTGCCTGACCTTGTAAACCAAGGTCCTCCCCTTGTTTTTCTTTTTCCTTTTGGAGCTATTTTAGCATCCTTATTGAGGATGATTTCTACTTGATCGAAAATAAACTGTTTGCACAATAAATGGCTCAAGCTACTTCCCAATGCTGTGCTTCTTTGCATGGCAGATCTGGCTTTTGCAAGTTGCTTGATTAATCTCTTTAAATTAAGCCATAATCGAATTTATCTGCCCAATGAGTTGACAAACTTTTTACATATTATCTCAGCTCTATGAGGTTATGAATACTCTAAGGGGAAGGGGAAAGCAATGTATCTTACTTTGTTTTGTGGCACAAGTCTTAGGCCAGCTCAGATATGCATTTCTCCAAAAACTGGGGGAAACCTGAGCTAAAAGATGTGCAATCCTGAGAAGAAATGGGGCATGCTTTATATTTGAATCCAAGTAAAGTTTAAATACCATCTGCTTTTTATGTGGACACCTTGAGAATGTTTTATTTTATGCCTGTTCTGGATTTATTTTGTATGTCTGCCTCTGAGAACATATACCAAACACATGCCCTCATGTCCCCTCTGTAGCCACAGTTCTGAAATATTGTTTTCCAAAATCTATTTCATATCTACAGTTGAGGATGATATTATTAGCCCCCCTCCTGAAATTAGACATCCCTCTTGATTTCTCAGCGATAATGGCCACAATTAATATGTCTCTGTTATCTGGAAACAAATACACCATGGGGATAATGTCAAATATGTTGAATAGACAAAAGAGAATAAAAATGACAAGAACAAAATCATTGGCCCCCTGATCATTACTCGTCAATATGGTACCCTTTCTGAATAAAAAGTGTCAACAGGCTCTTTAATTAGTTATTAACTAGATTGGCACATGTACAACAAGGGACTTTGCCCCATTTCTCCATTGCAAATTGTTCAAGCTGGTCCAAATTGCATGTATGCTGAACATAGGCATTTTCCACCGACTCTCATAGGATTGAGGGCCATTCCAGTATCATCGGTCAACAAATTCAACTCATTGGACATTATTGCCATAGTTTATTTTCTTTGAGAATATTAGGAACTTGTTAATAATGGTCTTTCTCACTGAAAAATCAAGAGAAATGTCTAATTTCAGGAGGGCGGCTAATAATATCTTCCTCAACTGTATAGTATCTATTTGTATCTCTCATCAGATGGTAGATATCCACATTCTGCCCATTGCAATGGCAGATGAATCAGTGGAAAACCTGGTTTGAAAGGCTTCAGAGGCTTCACCCATTAGGGTGTGTTTTGGTGGTCACCTGAGGCCTGCAGCGTTGTATGTCACTCATTCCTCTTCCTTTTACCAGGGCGGCGGAGGAGGCCATGGTGTCTGACCTTGACGAAAACAACCCAGGGACAGAGTGGGAACGTGTCGCACGCCTCTGTGACTTCAACCCCAAGTCAAGCAAGCAGGCCAAAGATGTATCCCGCATGCGCTCTGTTCTCATCTCCCTGAAGCAGTCGCCCCTTGTCCGCTAGGCCTGATGGTTCAGAGGAGGAATGGCAGACGGAGATGGGTAAAGAAGAAAGCAAGCGCTACTGATCCTTAACTACATCGTCCACAAGGGCAACACTGCAATACCACAGAGCACCATGTATAAAATCCTTGTGGTATTACTGTCTAATTTCAAACCTATTTCAAATCTCATTTCAAAGAGCAAAGTGTTATTTTTTATTTTTGATTTAGTCTAAAATGGACCAAACGACATCATGTGTGATTTCATGTTTTGTTTTCTTTGTCTTGTTGCATTTCATTGCTATAGAACTGATGTGGCATTGTGAGCTATACATCTATGCATTCCCTTTGACCTCTTTAGAATATGGTTTCTAAACGTGACCTGTGTATTCATACAGTGCACTATATGTATTCTGTGTGTGTGTGTGTCTATGTACATAAAGAATACTGGCTCCTGTGTATACAAAGGTATGAGGATAAAAATAGATAAGTGGTTTTAAAGGCAGAGCTAACCTTACTTGTTGCATCCTCTGTATTTGAATATCATTAAAGTTCTATGAAATCTGTCAGTGTAGTGCAGTCTCTGCATTTCCATTATGTGTACTGAAAACCAAGATATTAAAGATTTTATTATCCAGATTAGTTTTTGTAATTTTGACTTAACATTGTCTTTGCAAATTAAAGGACAAGTGCACTATATTTCAAACATTAACACTCTTTTCTGAGTTGTATGCAATGATTTAGAGTCCCCCTCACCATGCATTGCATGTTTGCTGCCGTCTTAGTCATTTGGCCATTGGTCATTTGGGTTTTGTTTCCACCAGCTTTAGAATGGCTGCCTATGGGCAAATCCAAATATGTTCCTAAAACCACCCTAAACATTTGTTTTCAAGACCGTGTATTCACTTGTATTCCATAACAATGTTTGCAGTGGAACATGGCTTCTTTCGTTTTTCATGAAGCATTTTGTAAATACCTTTTTTTTTTCTTGAATTCCCAGAGTGGCAAATCAAAAATGACAGAAGGCATAATTTGCCTTCAAAATTGTTAGAGAATGCCAGTGAGCAACCCTAACCACTTAGTGAGATGCATACTTTCGAAAACATGTTTAAGGTGTTTGGACATGCCCATAGACGACCATTGTAAAGCCAATTGAGATCAAATTTAAATCAGACACAAATAATGGAGACAGCAGCAAACATTTAACAAACAGTGAGGGGGACTCTGAAACATTGCAGACAACTCAGAAAGGGGGCTTGATGTTAAAAATAGTGCACATCACATGTACTTTTATTTAACGCACATGCATGTTAGAGACGCTCCATCACACATACTTTACTTCTGACAGTTACACTTTGCCATTTTGTAATGCAGCATGTGGACATATTTCAGTTTCAATGTGCAAAGTTGGTGAAAGCCTACCCCAATTTTTTGTTTTTGTTTTTTAGGCGGTTAGGAGTGTCTACAGCATTTGGAAATTGTGTGTAGAGCAGGGAGTTGTGTCCACAGTGTTGCAAATTGCAGTTTGAGTGCAAAGCAGTTTTTGTGCTATACGTTTAGCTGAATTGGTTATAGGTTTTGCGGGCTGTCAGTCCTCTTTATCACACCTGATCCTCTAGAGCCCTCCTAAAGTGGCTGATGATTACACAAGGTAGGCCTACATTCCAGTATCCTAACTCCCTTCTCTGATTTGTGGCCTCCCGAATCAATGTCAGCCTAGCCCACAACAATTCTTGGGGGACCTTTTCCAATTCAACATCCTGATTGCAAATGACAAAATGACCTTTGAATTTCTCTTTTGCGAGTTATTGAATCAAACTGCTGTTGTCAGTAATGTTGCACTGATACCGATTAAGTATCGCTCGGGGGCCCGATACTGCACTAAAATGGTGGTGGTGGTATCGGTATCAGCGAGTACCAACAAATAGGGCACCGATACCTTTTACAGATGATCATATGACACAACACAGCCTTGAACTTAGTTATTTTATATCAGAGGTATTTAAAAAGTTCTACTGGATTCACTTTGTACATTGTTATAGTGCGGGTTCAGTTGCAAGTTTAGGAACTTTTCATATAGATTTATCCATTCAGCATTTTTTTTTTTACTTCTAGGACCCCCCCCCCCCCCCCATTTGCATATGCACTGGTTTGGCTGCCTATGTCAAGACCAAGGCCTACAAAGTTGCTTCAGGGTTGGCTTCGGCTTACCTGAAGGCTTTGAAACCAAATGTTCGGGCTGGGATGCTGCATTCATCCAATTCCAACAATCTTGCCATGCTCTCTGCTCACAGAATTAGACTCTTATGACAGTCAGTGCACACCCATGACCCTATGGCCACACTGTCGTACCTTTGTAAGACCTTTGGCATCATGAAGTATAGGTGGCACAAGTGTGAATGTAAACTGTCTGCCTCAACGATACTACAGTATTCTCTATATATTAATCCGTGGAACCATTCTTCTGGATAGTTGTTCTATGAAATTAATTGATAGGGTTTTCTTGTGCTTCCTGATCAGTCTAGGGAGTTTAGTTGGAGGCAACTGGCCCTTTTCTTCAACTGGCCAATTGGAAGCCAACATTTGCGCACAACATTTATGGTGTGTCACCCCAAATTTCAGATGGTCTTCCTCTGAGACTGAAGCATCACGAGAATGGAAAGAGAGCTCCACTCCTGTCATAAATCACACTGGCTCCACCTGCTGCTATGCTATTGAGGTCAGGGGTCTGTTCAGATATAGATGAGATCTAGGATATTTGGACATCATGTTGAATTTTGGCAAAATATGAGATAAATGCTGATAATATTTCATGTAATGACAGTTATGTGCCTATCAAAATATTACTAATAGGCGTACAATACTGCAGAATGGCTTTATAGACCTTAAAACACCTAAATGTCCTTATTTTGCTATTATCTTGGATTTTGCTACTAAAAGTTAAAGGGAAAATAGAAACAAGATGTTTTGTATTCAGATGGGGGTCTAACAAATAAATAGGATAAGACATATTAACTGGTCATATTATAAAGAGCAGTTCAATGCCTTTTCTGATGTCATGTTGAATTTTTACAACAGACTTAATAATTTTTGAATGAAGTTCATGTAAGGGCTGACTGAACAGTCCTTTATCCATCATGAATATTACAAATACAAGAAAAAACAATGACTTTAGAGATCTTAAAACACCAAATATATAATTTATGCTATGTCATGTCAGCCATCTTGGATTTTGGTACTAAAACTTAAGGGGGGTTAGAGAAACAGGTTGTTTTGTGTTCAGGAGGTGTAAGAAATATAAAAACACCAATTCCAAAAAGGTATATGACATGTTTCTTTCAGTTACATTCAGTTGTGTAAGAATATGACCATATATCAGCCATCTTGGATTTTGGGCGTTTCCACTTAAGAAAAAAATTGGAAACAGGTGGATCGGAAGACTATGGGGTCTGCAGTTGATAAAAAACACAATTTGGAAAAATCTATGAAATGTTCCTAAACCTTATTTTTGAGACAATTGAACCTGCACTATTAGTCTTTTTCCTGTTTCACAAAGGTAGTAAGCAGCCTGACAAATCCACGATAGCAATGATGTTACATTCAATTTGTAGCCTATGCAGCTCTTCATATACACTGTATACATATTTCAAACAGATTAGTATCGGTGTTGCCCGATACGGACAGTCAGGTATAGGTGCAACACTAGTTGTCCAGAATTGGGATAGCTACCCATACTGAGAGCACGTGAGCCAGTACAGTCTCAGTACGGTTCACTTCTGAGGGGTATGGGTATGGGTATGCATCGAGCGTTCGCATAAGCACAGAAAATTGTCACAGATCTGAGTTTGCTTAAATGCTGGACCAAGTGTGAAAGGGCCCTAAAACAATATTAAAGACCTAAACTGGTGGACCTCATAAGTACAACCTACGTCTGCACTGCTAGAGTTTTCAACAAATTACACAGTCAGCCAATGGTATTTAAAAATGTAATAGTGTTCATCAGACAACAGTGTACAACCTTGATGAGCAACACACTTTGGAATAAAAGTTGTTACAACACAGAAGGCGTAATGGCACAATATTCAGTGAAAGTGTACAGTTTTGCCCTCGCTCACAGAATTGAGAGAGCTGGATCAACACTTTTCATTATTGAACATAATAAAAAGAAAGCATGACACTGTTGGACGGCCATATAAGTGGGGTTCTCTGATACTTCTGCCTCAGCTTTTGGCCTTTTTCCCGTAGTGGTCAACAATGTCTTCAGTGATGCTTTCATCCTCTTCCACATCAGCGGTCACCTTCTTGCCCACTAGTTGAAAGATATCTTCTGGTGGTGCCCCTTTCGGCTCGGCCACTTTCACCGTCATCATCTCCAGTGTTAGCACACTGCCCTTTGGAATGGCAGTTTTAGCCACAATAGACTTGCCCAGCTGCAATTGAGAGAGGGGTAACATGTACTATCAGTCCAACTACAGTGACCAAATCAACCACAAGTTTTGCAAGACTGGATTTGCTGCACAGGTGGCATCCTAACCGCAGAAATACACCAGCGGCGATCTTAGCGAGTCGAGCGACGGAAGTAATTGACTTTTTTATTGAGTCGAGAGACAAAAGCGATTCTGGAGACAAAAGCGATTCTGGAGACTAGAGCGATTTGCGAGACGAGTGCGACAATTTGAAGTTGAAATCTTTTCAACTTTCTATGACGCGGTTTGGCGACAAGCCGCGACAGCCAATGACTGTATAGAGGTCAGTAACCACAGCCAATGGGAATGCTTGAAGGCTTTGCCTTTTGCCTGTACGGACATACTCTGGTCTCCTCAATCGCTTGTATCACTTGCTGCTACACTCTGTCGCTTGAATCGCATCGCCGCTGGTGTATTTCTGCGGTAAGTATTTCACTTTCAACTGTCAACTTTGTTATGAGAAAATGGAAGTGTTTGGGAACAACAGCAATTCAGCCATCAAGTGGTAGGCCACGTAAACTGATGGAGAAAAGGTCAGCGGATGCTGAGGCCCGATAGTGCAAAGGGGTGGTTGACTTTCTGCACAGTAAATTGTCACCGAGCTCCAAACTTCATCAGTTTACGTGGCCAACCACTTTGTGGCTGAATTGATGTTGTTCCCAAAAGCTTCCATTGTCTCATAATAAAGTTGACAGTTGAATGTGAAATACTTAGGAGAAAGGACATTTCATGACTGGATTTGCTGCACAGGTGGCATCTTATAACGGTTCCACACAGCCAAATGTTAGCAGTTGCCATAATCTCGGCATTCTCTGCATTTTTTTTACATTAATGGAGGTTTGCTAAGACCTTCCCTGACCTTAGTCCTCCATGATCTCAGTGGACCCAACTTCACAAGATGCATTTAATCCTGGCAAATCCCCAAATGGCACCCCAACGCCCCCTGAGGGACTGTACCGCACCCGTTGAGAAACACTGCTGTACATGATGAACACCCACCTTATCATGGCAAGGCACCTCACAAGGAAGCATCTGTTTAATGCCTGAGCCCAGAGCCCTCTCCACTGTGCGGATGGACCGCACCAGCTCCCCCAATTCAGTGAAGTCCAACGAGGCCGCATGGTCACTGCCTTTCCAGGTCTTGTCAAGGGTCACATGGCGTTCAACCACCTTTGCACCAAGTGCTACTGCAGCCAGGCTGACACAGGTTCCTGACTCATGACCCGAATATCCAATTGGGATGTCTGGGAACTCCTTTTGGTATTCCTGTGTTAGGGAAATTATTTATCTGTCATTACTAAATATACTATGTACTGAAACATTTCTGCCTTTGATATGAGGTTATGGATATCGGGACTGGAGAGCTAAGAATTACAGAAAATATCATGTTGCAATAAATCATGGTATTAATCAGGAATGATCAATTTTCCACTTGGAGCAGGCGTCACTCTTAATCTGAGGGTGCTGGCCCAAATATTAAATTCAATGTTTCAAGCGAGAGGACGCACCTTGCATAGCAGTGTTTTATTGCAATAAAAAACACTGCTATGCAAGGTGCAGCCTCCTTCTTGAAACAATAAATCAGGGCCCTCCTTATCATGAAAGTTGCCCATCCCTGCTATAAACAATATGCACAATGTCTCACAGTTATGACCCGCAGGTTTACATCCTCAGCTTCAAGGGGATAGGCACTGGTGCATTGAAGAATGCAGAAGTTCTGGTTGTGTTTCTTCACTGTTTGGTAGACGAGACGCATCGTCTCCATGGACTGCATTCCACTTGACACCACCATGGGTCTCCCTGTGACAACAAGAAGATGCTAAAGGTGACATTGGCCGTTAATGCAAATGGTGCTGTGTAGTTGCAGTTGCTACTTTTCTATTTATTAAAAGGTGGAACTTGATTAAAAACAATTAATCAGAGGCGTTGTAGTTAATCATTCATGATTACGGATATAATATTTTCCTCAAAAGTTCCATTTTTGTGTGTCAACAGTCGAAAAGCAACAAATGAACAATGTAAGCTTTATAATGTGAAAAATATCTGTTCGGTGCTAGCTTTCTGGAGCTTGAATCCCTTTGGAATACAGAAAACAATAGTTAAATGCAACTGTTACGGCTGCTACTTGCTTTGTATTTTTGTCAATTTACCATCAGCATCAAAGGTGTTTCAGTGGTATACAAACTTATTTGCACGATTTGCAATACATGTGACTTGGAATGGAGACTGATTAATTTAAGTTTATTAATCAAAGATAATTATTAATCACAACCAGTCCCAGCCTTAGTCATTTTATTTTCAAAGCTGCAAAACTACAGGAGCACTTGTCCTCATTTTTCAACAATACAGTGTGATTAGACATTTACACACAAAACTGATGGAGGGCATAAAAATAATGCTGTTCTAATATGTCTGGACATTACACTGACCCTTAAACTGAGGTTGAATGTCCAAAAAACCTTTCACCTTAACAAGTAAATGTTTTCTGACCTTTCTTAGCTGTCTTTTCAAGGTAAGGAAAGTTATTAGTATCTCCAGATCCAACTTTGAAAAAGGGAACATCCAACTCGTGAAGGAATTCCACCGCCATCTGAAATTACAAAGCCAGTTTCAGTAAATGTTTGACTCAGTATACTCATTTTTCTAGCCCAGACAGATGCAAGCCACTTGAGCTGATCAATACAAATAAATGAGGTAGGTATAGTCAGGGCCGTAACCAGACATTTTCAAATACCGAGGTCAAATACTGTGTGCTGTTCTGCATACTGTACATTTAGAATTATTCAAACACTTCAGTCAAACTCATAAGTTTGTCTTAATTAATCACTGCCTTGAGGATAAATGGGGGTGGCGTATAGGCCTACAGACTGAATTTATCATTGTTGCTCATATATCAATTTTCATCATAGATACATTTTACATTACTGAAAAAAAAAATACAGAGGACATGACCTCTGTGTCTTCAATGGTAGTTACAACCATAGGTATAGTGGGACACACTAGCACTTTACCTCATCCATGCCAGATGCGGTGAAGAAAATGCCAACTTCTTTGGCATATTTTTGCAGCTCTCTGTATTGCTCATGACTAAACTCGAGATGACGCTTGTGTTCTCCGTATGTCTTTCCCCAAGAGTGTTTAGAGGTGTATGGTCGGTCCAGTGCTCGTTTATTGAACTTGAATTCAAGCTCACTCTTCTGGAATTTGGCACAATCTGCCCCAGCTTCCTACAAAATCAAAAGAGCATTTTCAGTAGACTGAGCCATGTTCCTCTCTCACCGGTCAAGTTATTCTTAAATTATGTTATAGTGTGGAAGTTGCCTTAGGGCGAAGAAAACGAGCCGTACAACTTCTCACATTAAGACTCTGTGAGTCGCGTTTATTAAGTTATTGTAACTGACTAAAAACATGGCGCCGCGCATGACAGAAAAGCCGGCAACATTAAACGTCATCGGAACTCTTAAAGGGACCGCGACTATAAAGTGAACAGAACAGTGGAGATGACGAACAGCATAACATATAACCGAATACACAAATGATTAAGTGAATTATGTCAGTTGAGAAAGCACCACACATGCCCCCCCAGAATTCACATTAAGAGAGAACCTGAAAGAAAAAAAGAATAATAAGTTAGTTCATCAACGGCGTGGGGGGCGAATCAAACGCCCAGTGCGGCTCCGCTGAATGAGAGAAGGCGGAACTGCCCCCTCTGTGTCTGTCAGTAGGCCACCCCTGCGGCATGGCCGAGGGGCAGGAGGGATGGGAAGAGGGGGCCTAGTCGGAGGCCGTCCCCGTCTCGGGGGTTGCGCCAACTCGACAGGCCTGGCCAGATCTAGGTGAGCTGGTTTAAGGCGGTCCACAGATACACATTCATGCCTGCCTCCAATGTCTACCACAAAGTGCTTGTCCCCCGTTTCCACAACGCGGAAAGGGCCCTCGTAAGGCGGACGGAGAGGTCCGCGGTGGCTATCCACTCGAATAAAAACATATCCAGCAGACTGAAGGCCACTGGGGACGTGAGAGTTCGGTAAACAGTGGCGGGAGGTAGGAAGTGGAGCAAACAACCTGGCATTGTCCAACAGGGTGGAGCGCTGGAGTGTGGCCGACCAAGGGCTCGTGGTGTTGGGGACAAACTCCCGGGGACCCGTAGTGGCTGGCCCATAGACCAGTTCGCGCGGAGGAGGCCTGGAGGTCTTCCTTAGGTGCAGTCCTGATGCCCAGCATGACCCATGGAGCCTGTCAGCCCAGGAACAGTCCTTCAGGCCAGAACGTAGAGAGGCTTTCAGTGACCTATGAAAACGTTCACAGAGGCCATTACTCTGGGGATGGTAGGCCGTGGTGCGGTGGAGTTTAACCCCCAAGCTCCCTGCGATAGTGTTCCAAAGCTCAGAGGTAAACTGAGCGCCTCGGTCTGAGGAAATGTCCGATGGGGTGCCAAAACGTGGACACCCCAGGTGCCAATAAATGCCCGTGCCACATCAGCTGCTGTTGTTGATGACAGTGGAACAGCCTCAGCCCACCTCGTCGTCCTGTCGACCATAGTGAGCACGTGAGTGTAACCGTGCGAGGGTGGAAGTGGGCCAACTAGGTCGATGTTGACGTGGTCGAAACGTCGTTCTGGCACCTGAAACTGTTCAGTGGCGCTTTGGTGTGGCGGTGTACTTTGCCACGCTGGCACCCCATACAGGTGCGCGCCCAGCCCCTCACGTCCTTTTTCAGTCCGCGCACACACGAACTTGGCTGACACACCAACTTGACTGAGGCCTTGGTTCCTGGGTGTGAGAGGCCATGGATGGTGTCAAAAACAGGCTGCCTCCACTTCGCAGGTACCACAGGCCTAGGAGAGCCCAAGGAGATGTCACAGAGCAGAGTAGTGCCAGCCTCGTCGAACGTCACATCCTGTAGCTGTAGTCCAGTAACAGATGAGCGAAGAGCCTGCACTCCTGGGTCCGCGGCCTGCTCTGCTGCCATGCCGCTGTAGTCCAGGCCGAGGTGGACCGGCGCCGCAAGAGCACGGGAGAGGCAGTCAGCGACAGGGTTGTGCTTGCCAGAGAGGTGTGTAATGTCCGTAGTGAACTCGGAAATGTAAGTGAGCTGCCGCTGTTGTCTACCAGACCATGGCTGAGTGACTTTTGGACATGGCAAAAAGTCAGCGGCTTGTGGTCCACAAAGACAGTGAACTGGCGTCCCTCCAGCAGTGCACGAAAGTGACGGATGGCCAGGTAAACACCAGTAGCTCTCGGTCGAAGGTGCTATACTTCCGTTCACTGGGACGCAACTGCCTGCTGAAAAAGGCGAGAGGTTGCCAAGCGTCACCCACCCATTGCTCGAAGACCGCACCGACCGCGTAGTCAGAGGCGTCCGTGGTCAGTGCAATCGGGACGGAGGAGGCGGGATGGGCCAACATGGCGGCCTTAGCCAGGGCTGTTTTTGGCGTCCGCAAAAGCCTTGTCTCTCTCCGGGCTCCAGTCCACAGTGTGTTAGGCTTGCCGCCTTTCAGAGCTTCATACAAGGGTCGCATGGTTTTGGGCGGCCCTGGGAAGAAAAACGGTGGTAAAAGTTCACCATGCCCAGGAACTCCTGTAAAGCTCTGATGGTTACTGGGCGTGGGAAAGCGGTGATGGCCTCCACTTTCGAGGGAAGAGGAACGATCCCGTCCTTCGTGACTCTGTGCCCCAGAAAGTCTATGGTGGACCAGGCCGAACTCGCACTTGGCCGGATTGATGATGAGCCCGTGCTCGGTAAGCCGCTCAAACAGAGTGCGAAGGTGCGAAAGGTGTTCTGAAGGTGATGTGCTGGCCACAAGGATGTCGTCAAGGTACACAAACACAAAGGGCAGATCCCGTAACACAGAGTCCATGAGCCGTTGGAAAGTTTGAGCAGCGTTTCTTGAGCCCGAATGGTTGTGCGCAGGAATTCAAACAAACCAAATGGCGTGATCACAGCTGTCTTTGGGATGTCGAGAGGGTGTACGGGCACCTGATGGTATCCTCTGATCAAGTCCACTTTGGAAAAAATGAGCTTGCCAGCCGGTGTGCTGAAAAAATCTTGGATGTGGGCACTGGGTAGCGTCGCTCGGGCGTTGTCGCGTCGTTCAGCCGTCGGTAGTCCCCGCAAGGACGCCAGCCCCCTCCAGGTTTGGGGACTAGATGCAGGGGGGAGGCCCAAGGACTGTTGGAGCGTCGCACAATCCCCAAGCGCTCCATGGACTCGAACTCCGTCTTGGCCACGGCAAGCTTGTTCGGCTCGAGGCGTCGAGCGCGGGCGTATACAGGCGGGCCAGTAGTGTCGATGTGGTGCTCGACACCGTGCTTGGCCGTGGAAGAGGAGAAGGTGGGCTGAGTGAGTGCAGGAACTCGGCGAGCAGGCGTTGGAAACTGTCGTGACAGAGAGCAGGCTGGAGAGGTGTACTGCGTCAGAGTCGCTGAGCGCGCAGGCATAAGAACAGAAAGTGACGGCGTCGATCAAGCGCTGATTTTTAACGTCCACTAACAGTCCATATGCGCACAAAAAATCTGAACCCAAGAGGGGAACAGCAACCTTGGCTGTCACAAAGTCCCAGCTAAAAGCGTTGCCCTCCAAAACACAGTTCAACATGTCTAGTGCCGTACGTACGGATAGGGCTTCCATGGGGGGGCCGTGGGTGTCTGCCACCACGTCCACCTGTGAAGCAGGCAGTAGACTCCGCTGTGCCCCTGTGTCGCAGAGGAATCGCCGGCCGGAGATGGAGTCGTGGATGAAGAGTAGCCTGCCGGCATGGCCGACGCTCACGGCCACTAGTGAGCGCCGGCCTTGGCGTTTCCCGTTCCATTGAAGCTGCATGGAGAACGGCATTGCTTGGCCTTGGAGCCAAACCTGGCATGGTAGTAGCACAAACCAGAAGGCTGCTGCCGACGCGGGGCCGCTGCTGCGATGAGCAGGTGATCATCCTCCAGAACATCAGATACAGCACCAGCAGGGAGGAGAGCAGCTGCACAGGGTTGTTGTTGACTAGCCAGGAAACACTTGTCAGCCTCAGCGGCCAGTTCTCTGCAATCCGTGCTGGCAGTGTTGGCCAAAGCAGCTCTCACATGAGCAGGCAGCTGGCGCAGGAAAAGGTGGAGGAAAAGGAAATCTGGCTTGTTGTCGCCAAGCAGATCGAGCATTCGGTCCATTAGCTCTGAGGGCTTGCTATCGCCGAGCCCTTGAAGAGAGAAAAGTCTACTTGCCCTCTCAGTGTCAGACAGTTCGAAAGTTTTCAGCAACTTTTCCTTCAGAGTTTGATATTTCCTTGTCAGAGGAGGACGTTTAAGAAGGCTCACCACTCTCGACGCCGTAGAACTTCCGAGGGCAGACACCACGTAGTAGTATTGCGTTTCGTCGGCGGTTATCTGACGCAAGGCAAACTGTGCCTCAGTTTGAGCGAACCAGGCTGAGGGAGAGGATTCCCAGAACTCGGGGAGCTTGAGAGACACAGCGTTGGCGGTCATGTCGATCTGGATACGTCCAGTAAGCAAACGTCGGGGGTCACCAGTGTGGAAGTTGCCTTAGGGCGAAGAAAACGAGCCGTACAACTTCTCACATTAAGACTCTGTGAGTCGCGTTTATTAAGTTATTGTAACTGACTAAAAACATGGCGCCGCGCATGACAGAAAAGCCGGCAACATTAAACGTCATCGGAACTCTTAAAGGGACCGCGACTATAAAGTGAACAGAACAGTGGAGATGACGAACAGCATAACATATAACCGAATACACAAATGATTAAGTGAATTATGTCAGTTGAGAAAGCACCACAATAGGTTACATTCCATGATGAGTAGGCTTAAGGAACAGTGATTCCCAAAGGGCAAAAAAGCCTAGGCCTACCTAAAGGGGTCCCCGGTTTGGTAGGTTTTGTGATACACAAAGGAATTCTGATCTGCCCTGGCGCCCTGTATCTAGACTGCACAGTTGAGTACAGGGTACAGTTGAGAAAAATCAAATATATCTGTGTAACAACAAGACTGATCTAATTCCAAAGTGTAGGTCTAACATAAATGACAGCCCCAAAACATTTGGTGACCATATCTAAGATTGTGTAATCTCTCTGTTTATGTTGACATTCGGTTCCTGCCATACATTTGTCCCACATCGCTTTCCGTAGCCTACAAGCAGATGTACATGCCTTTGCGTATCACAAAACCTACCACACCGGGCCCAAAACAGTTTTGAGAACCCCTGCGCTACCTCCACAATGATGATATCCACAATCATTTTGAGTTCATTTACATTGGGGATGCAAGGGTTTATTTTAGTCGTTTGATAATGTTAAACGGCAGTCATTCGTCCTGAGACACATACTGACAATGTTAAGTACTCAAATAGTAATATGAGCATTGTGTAGCTTACCTTTGCCAGTTTGATCATTTTCTTGGCGATTTCAATATCCCCTTGATGATTTTGCCCGATTTCGGCAATTATGAAGCAAGGATGTTGACCCCCGATCATTCTTCCAGGACAAATTTCGAATTTAGAAGGCATACTTCAGATGTTGAAATAATTGTTGGGGGAAAAATCACTGAACAACGTTCAGAAGTGCTGGAATACAACTATGACTGACTGAGATGTGGATTCATTCAGTTCCACGACACACATTCAACAACCGGTAGAGAGACCGGATATCCGTGTTGTTTTACCGGGTTCTTTTTGCGCTGTGGCGCCACCTTGTGCCAGACACGACATCAACAACCGCATCATCTGACATCAAATGTCATGCACAATGCAGTTCCATAAGCCTAGTCATGGTGAAGGTTATGACGTTTAGGGAAGCTGACAAGTCCCAACAGAGTTTCCAGATACTGGGATGTGTACTTGCATTGGTTGACTTGTCTTCCCAAATGAAACATATTTTTGGCACCTTTCATCATTCTTAAAACACAATACATTTTAGTATAGGCCTATCTGTAATCACTAATCAATCAGTTCCTTCCCGTGCAATACTTTTCAACATGTGCAATTGGGTGTGATTCATTTGGTTACCTAAAATAATGTAGCCTCTGTACATTCACACACCAATGGCATATGCAGAAAGAAATTTCAGGAAGAGGTATGCAACCAGTAGGCCTAAGATAGGCATTTATGTAGGCATTTCTACTGTGGTTGAACATCTGTACAATAGTTTTAGTAGGCATCTACATTTAGGCCTAGGCCTACGTCTTGTCAGTAGAGTTGAACTGTGTAATTGTAATAGTTTCTTTCCGGAATTCATGCTGCCCATTCACACATGACCTTTTTCACAAATACTTACCACCACGATCAAATTTTAAGCATTATGACTGGGAAAACTGCACCTCTCATATAGGTTGATCTTCTCATTGAATTTCCAGAAGGACATTTTTTAGTTCGGTCATACTAGTAAATATTAATTTATTATTTTCACGGAAAGATCAAATTCGGCAGTAGAGAGTTTCAATGAGCAGCATAGTTGCAATACCTATTCTGGCCACCATCCTACACAACAGTGCACCTTTAAATCCCACCCATTTGGTACAACATCAACTATTAAGAAAACAACTTCACATCCAAAAGTACTTCAGTGTACCTCCCGGTCACAAAACAGTCAAGAATGTTTTTAGTTTTGCAGCCTTTATTGTGAACTGGATACATATGGGTTGCCTCTACATCTGCATATGGTATGCATAGACAAATGTATCTTTATTCCTTATCCTCACACACGTGGACGGCTATCAGTATGCATAGCAGTTTATAAGGGAAGGCATTAACTCTAAAATTAAAGTACCAAGCTTTGGATTAGTGGTAAACTATAGGCCTACATTCCGAACATTCCTCAAAACATGAAAAGGCATAATCTCCAGCTTTATAGCAGCATTAATATTTGCTACAGTGTTGAAGGGGATATATGTTAAAATAACAAGATTAAACTGTTTCTGTTTTGCTTTTCCTGAGATTTTAGCACAATAATTACATGTCAATGTGAAGCAAAGACAAGTCATTAAAGAAAATAGCACACAGTAAAAACAGTTTATGGAGCTTTCTATGTCTGTCTCGTCAATCATGTCTGTCTCTTCCATATTAACTGAATCAACTGGAATGTGTAAAGTAAATAGAACATGTAGCCCGTCATTGGGTTAAGCATTTGGAGGTAACGCTCATTCACTGATGAGACTTGAGCTATTATTTTGAGATTTCATGTGTACTACAAGTGGCATGATATCTTGACATTTCATTATTAATATATTGTATAGCATTCATGCATGCTCAGAAACGGTTTGGAAGCTCCTATAATCCCAGAAAATCTTGTATAGCTGGTCTTACCCCCCTTATGTTTCAAGTTATAGATATCTATATCAGCATGAGCATTGGCGTTCATTATGTTTCTGAGATAAACTGAAAAAAATACAGAAAAACCCTACATTTACAGAATTAACGCTATGCGCCAAAGTTATGCCCATAGCAATCATCTCACTTGTTCATTTCATGTTGCTTTCCTGTCTGCTTTTGGGCACTTAAACCATTTCCCAGATCTTCACACCTGAAGACTTTTAACAAAGCAGTATAAAAATAAAATTAAGGTCAAGGTGAAGCTCAAGGTTTTTCACTCTATCCCACCCACTGCGGTGGACCTGGAAACATTTCAGGTTTAAAGAGTTATACATCACCCTAAAAAGACATTCAAAATCATTGTATCAGGCAAAGAGAGTTTAACATGTGTATTGATTCATGACAATATTTTGAGGCATACAGTGGCATGTCAGCTTGAATTGTTAGGGGGGCATCTTTGGACTTACAAGCTATTATCGACTGGGATATGCTCAAATACTTTGGTTTTGCCTTTGAAACTTGTAGCCAACAGAAAATCCCTTTGGTCTGTTGACAGAGCCGTAAAAGAGCGTGGCCATTGCACATAAACTTCCCGGAACTTGATGAACCCTTTGTCCTTTGCATCCCATCGGTACACTAACGAGAAAGAATAGTCGCTTCCCAAAACAAGGAATTGCTGGTCCTTAAACTTGAAAGGCTGCAAGACCATGGCACCTCGAGATGGGAATGCCTGGACTTCTACAAACTGTTTGCCAGTCCAGTGCAGTACTTTGGAGTCACCAATGTAACATGCCATGGCCAAATACAAATCCCCATTCACATGAAACGATTTAACTGTAACAATATCATCCATATTAGGGATGTCAGTGAGTAAAGCAAATTTTTGGGTAGCTTTATTCCATTGGTAGATAACTGGAACTTGCGATCGGCTTGCCAGAATGAGGTGCGCCTTACCGTCTATGTCAACAAATTCTGCATCTGTGTCACGAAACCACTCGTGAAGATACTGGTATGGGTAGAATCCTGTGTCATTCCATTTGTACAGTGTGGATAACCCAGCTTTAGAACTATCCACAACTAAAAAGAACCACTCATCACCGATCTGAAAGACTTCAAGATCATTAGGCTTAGAAATGTTGCCTGCTTCAACAACTTGAAATTTTGTGAACTTATTCTGCTGTGGTTCAAATTTGTGGATATGGGAGCCATCAAAGAGCTGAGTGACAATGACAAAAGCCTGGTCATCAATCACAACAGATCTGCATCCAACGATAGATCGCCCTGTAATCATCAGAAAATAGAGGTAACATTACTGTTATTGTACGCACCCTTTGAAATGTATATATATATACAGCTCCAGGCCTTTTTATTAGAATACCATGAAAAAGTTGATTTATTTCCATAATTCCATCAATAATGTTAAACTGTCATGGATTGTAGATTCATGGCCCAGTTTTTTAACTATTCCAATCATTAAATTGTTTATGTTTACACATTTTGGTCTTCCAGCTCAAAAAAACCATGAATTGGGGAATTCGCATCATTAGAATATTGTAATAAAATCACAATTATCTTCATCAAAATTTGTTTCACATCAGTGCACATCAAATCAGTTGAACTTTGGTACTTTCTACACAACATGCAATGTTCAATACTTGGTTAGGACTCTCTCTGTCTTAATATTATTAATAATAACGGCCATGATGCGTTTAACATTGAAGTCAATGGCAGAAACAGTGCATGGGAGTAATGGAAGGCCAGATATCCTTGATGCTTTGCCGTCAGCTGTTTTTGTATAGCTGACCTGGTGTCCCACACTTCACTCTTCAATATACCCTGTAGATTTCCATGCCACGTTTTGGCGCTAACTCACCAGTTTAATTCTAAATAACCAGAAATTAAACCCCATTGAAAATGAATGGGGTTTTATTTCTGTTGAGTTAGAATTAAACTGGTGAGTTAACACCAAAACGTGGCATGGAAATCTACAGGGTATATTGAAGAGTGAAGTGTGGGGCACCAGGTCAACAAACACGAACAGCTGACAGCAAAGCATCAAGGATATCTGGGCTTCCATAACTCCCATGCACTGTTTTGCCATTGACTTCAATGTTAAACGCATCATGGCCATTATGAAGACAGAGAATGTCCTAACCAAGTATTGACCATTGCATGTTATGTAGGAAGTACCAAATTTCAACTGATTTAATGTGACCCGAATTTTGATGAAGAAAAATTTGATTTTATAACAATATTCTAATAATGCGAATTCCCCAATTCATGGGTTTTTTGAGCTGGAAGTCCAACGTATATATATATAAAAAAAGATAATGATTGGAATAGTTAAAAAACTGGGCCATGAATCTACAATCCATGACAGTTTAGCATTATTGATGGAATTATGGAAATAAATCAACTTTTTCATGGTATTCTAATAAAAAGGCCTGGAGCTGTATATGAAGGGTTTATTTGCAAAACGGTGTATCTCCATTTTGTTGAATGTTGGGAAATTTTGTCTTGGGCATTCCATTGCATTGCAAAATGCATTTTATATAGGTTTAAAAAGCATGTTCTCAAAACATTTGAATGGGAAGAATTCACACAAAGGTGATCAGACCTCTGAACAGTAATTTCCAATAATAAAATGCAAAAGTCAAAAATGGTGGATACACCGTTTTGCAATGAAACCCTTCATATATATATATAGCAACATAAGCAACATCAACATTTAATTTTGTGTATGTAGGGTTCTATTACAAACTTGCTAGTGTTGTGAAGTGGCAATATGATACAAATTAAAACACAGCCACGTAGCAGTTGTTGGGTACCCTAACTAGCCAGATGACTGTGTTTGCATGTTCTCATTTTCATATGGGGCAACACAAACATAGGGATCTACAAAGAAACATTACATGTAAGTTTGGGTTTAAGTCAGCATTTGAAATTTCACTGTCACACAATGTGTAACAGGGTACAGTAAATGTATATCAGTAGTGTAATGGGGATTTTTTTTTTAAACTTTATTTATATTGATGTTCCACTTCAAATAAAAAATAACATTTACATACATGTTTATTCTTCATACAATGGGTAGCTTAATATACTTAATCTACGTACATGTATATATTCAAATATATTATACTAAAGTAAAATAAAACAGATGATTTTTTAACAAAAATAAGTTAACAAAAAAAAATACAAGAACATTAAGGATGGGCCTATTTAACAATGGGGTGTTTACTAACTATGGTATGAAGTATAAAAATTACATTGCGTTCACATTTCTGTATAATGTATCCATTTCACCCAGTTTCTTTCAGTTTCAATTTGTATGTCATCTTTTCCATCCCTTGAATTTCCTTAATTATAGAAACCCATTGCCCTTTACTTGGTGTGTCCGGTTTCAACCAGTTTTTTGTAATGGACTTTTTGCTTGCAATGAGAAGTATTTTAACCAAATATTGGTCTTCAAAAGATACAGATTCTTCCAAGTGCCCAAGATAAAGAATCTTGCAAGTAAAAGGGACATTGTAACCCAAAACCCCACACAAGACCTCATGTACCTGACGCCAAAATGTGTCTAGTGTCTTGAAACTCCAAAAAATGTGTGTGTGATGTGGTGCCATTTCTCTGCATTTTCTCCAGCATTGTAGTTGCTGAGAGGTCTGCTTGCTTGTTATTTGGGGAGTGATAAAAAAACGGATCTGATTTTTCCAAGCAAATTCCCTCCATTTATGTGAATGTGTTGTAGTTTGATGATTTCTCATATCAAACCAGGTCTCATCTAGAATTTCTTCCTCAATTTCTTTCTCCCATTTAGATTTGACGTATATTGTGGAGTGCTTCCCACTTCCCAATATACATAGATATAGTTTTGAGATTGCTTTGGGGGTAAATCTCTGGTAGGATGTTACAAATATGTTAATGAGGGGATGCACCTCATCTTTTTTAATCTCTTTTAGGTAGTAGTCCCTCACTTGCAGATACCTAAATAGGTCTGCATTTGCTAGACCAAATACGTCTTTCATTTCTTGAAAGCTAATCATATTCCCCTCCTTTGTAATGGTACACATTGCAGTTTTACCTTTGTCTACCCAGTATTTGTACGTTGTGTCAATGGATCCTGGAGTAAATTTCTTGTCATGTGCAATCCATTTTAAAAGGCCTAGCCCATCATCAAATTTTAAGCGTTTTACGACAGAGTGCCATGTATCTAAAGTAAATGATGTTATTGGATCCATCTCTTGCCTAACTTGGAGGGGGAGCGTCCTCTCACCAATAAACGTTTGAATAGGGCAAGTGTAACTATTTGTTTCTATATCTTTCCAATGAGCAACAAAGTTAGTACAGCACCAATTCAATAGTGGACGGATTTGAGCTGCAGTAAAATACTCTCTTAAGTTTGGAAGTGCCAGTCCTAATGGGGATTTTTAAAGTGGGGGTACGCGATCGCTATGTGCTCATTCTATCCTTTTTGTATTCAAACATGGACAGAATTTATATGAAAATGCCAACATGCAAACACAGTCATCTGGCTAGTTAGGGTACCCAACAATTGCTACGTGGCTGTGTTTTAATTTGTATCATATTGCCACTTCACAACACTAGTAAGTTTGTAATAGAACCCTACATACACTAAATTAAATGTTAATGTTGCTTTACTAATAGTGTAGCTAGTCTGAATTTCTCTAATTATATTTTGAAGGATCCTTATCCAAGGGTGTACTAGTCCTACCTCTCTTTAGAATGATCACATCTTATGGTCAATTAAAATGTGATAACATGTTATTACTTGGGTGGCAGACACTGTTTGTTCCTTCTTATGATTTTCCTAAAGATCAGACCATATTTTATGACCAATTCAGGCAGAAATGTAAAAATGTAAAAAGGGTGTTACTTTTCACCCTGATTTCAGCTGTACGTGCATGTTCATCAACAAACCAGTGTTAATTTTGTCAGCTTTTTCTTATTTAGTCGTAGTCTTAGTCACAATGACGAAAATCAATTTTAGTCTTAGTCATATTTCAGTCATTGTCTTCCCAATTTAGTCTTAGTCTTTGTCTAAATGACGAAAATCAATTTTAGTCTTAGTCAATTTTTTGTCATTTTAGTCAACACTGTACATAATAGAACTTCTCCACACACTGCTTCTCTTTTTAACATATATCATTAACTGTACAGAATAAACCTTCTCCACACATTGCTTCTCTTTTTAACATATATCACACTGTGCAGAATGAAGCTTCTTCACACACTGGTTCTCTTTTTCTCTATTTTATTTAACACCAGTGATAATTTAGTCAGCAGTTAAAAAAAATAGTCTTAGTCTTAGTCACAATGACGAAAATCAATTTTAGTCTTAGTCATATTTTAGTCATTGCCTTCCCAATTTAGTCTTAGTCTTAGTCTAAATGACGAAAATCAAAAAAGGGCTTTGACGAAATATTTTAGTCATAGTCATGGTTGACGAAATTAACACTGCAACAAACCTGTAATGGTGTCGAAAGGTCTGAATTGAATTTCAATGTGATCCCACTCCATAACCACACAACTGTCTGAATTTGGTACAGCCATGGCCACATAGATGTCTTCTTTATAAGAGAAGATGTCAGCCGACATGGATGGTGTTGCCAGGGTTTGGTGAAGGACAAAGTCTGAGATATAACATAAGGGGAAAAAAGTCACACAATGCATCATCAACTACAATGGCAAGCCAAATACACTCACCGGCCACATGTTAGGAACACATGTTATAACAAATTGGCAAATTTCTGATCAGGCAATCACATCCTGGCAACTCAATGCATTTATGAATGTAGAAATGGTCGAGATGATCTGATGCAGTTCAAACCGAGCATCATAATGGGGAAGAAAGACTATTCAAATGACTTTGAACATGGCATGGCTGTTAGTGTCGAAAGGGCTTGATTTGAGTATTTCAGAAAAGACTGATCTACTGAGATATTCACACTCAACCATCTCTTGGGTTTACAAAGAATGGTCCGAAATAGAAAATAAAATACAGTGAGCTGTGATTCTGTGGGCAAAAATGCCTTGTTGATGGCGGATGTCAGAGGAGAATGAACAGACTGGTTTGAGCTGATACAAAGGCAATATTAAGTCAAATAACCTAATTGCAACCGAGGTATGCATAAGAGAATCTCTGATTGCACAGCACATCAAATCTTGAGGCAAATGGGCTACAGCAGAAGAAAACCGCATTTGGTGCCACTCCTGTCAGCTAAAAGAACAGGAAAATGAGGCAGCAATTTTCACAGGCTCACCATAAAAGGACACTAGAAGATTGAACAAATGTTGCCTGGTCTGATGAGTCTTGATATCTACTGCAACACTCAGGTGGAATGGTCAGAATTTGGCATCAACATGAAAACATGGGTCAACCCTGCATTACATCAATGTTTCAGGCTGGAGATATAATGGCATAAGGATATTTTCTTAGTACAATTTGGGCCAATTAGTACCAATTTATTTTTGTTGGAATGCCACAGCCTACCTGTGTATTGTTGCAGGCAGTTCTGAAGGCAAAAGGGGGTCCAACCCAGCACTAGAGAGGTGTTCCTAATTAAGTGGCCGGTGAGTGTACATTGGATGTGGTTGCTCATTTTTAATGTTTCTTAAGATTGAAACTCTAAAAAACGACTAAACTCTGTTACTGGTACATGCCAACGTACATAATTTCAGTGCTGTATCATCTACAAGCATCTGTTGTTCTGATACCTGTGGAGAGACATTCCTTTTGCTGATCAGGGACATCCTTCAGGCGTATGCCCTTGCGATCCCCTGGCCCAGCGCAATACACATCGGAGACTGTGGCATTGGATTGCTTCAACCAGTCTATCAGCCACTTTGCCTGACAGTCACACTCAAACACATTACCACGCAAGTCCCTGTTGAAATAGAGAAGAAAGCCCCAGAGGTTGAAATTACCACAAAACTGAAAACTATATTTAAATGGTATACAGATAAAACAGCAAAAAATTACAGAAACAACAGTATCGCTTTAGAATAAGGTTCTTCTAATAAGCATTTATAGTCACTAGTAAGCAGGTAGTAATACCCTTACAAGTGCATAATAACATGCGTATTAACTTTGTTAACATCTTATAAGCTGCTTGTTATGTGTTTATAGTGGTTTATTTTTTTAGTCTTATTATCGGTAGGCCTACACATATCCATCTTGATATGCTGACTAATACTAGATATGGAGGCGTCGCGAAAAAACTATGCTTATGCTTATTATGCTTAACATGCTTATTAACGTTAACATCTGATGAGTACCTTTATTTGAGTAAAAGCATGAAAATCGGTACACATGGCAGCCATCTTGAAAATTTAGTTTTTTCGCGACACCTCCATATCTAATTAGTCAGCATATCAAGATGGATATGTGTACCGATAATAAGACTAAAAAAATAAACCACTATAAACACATAATAAGCAGCTTATAAGATGTTAACAAAGTTAATAAGCATGTTATTGGGCACTTGTAAGGGTATTACTACCTGCTTACTAGTGACTATAAGCGCTTATTAGAAGAACCTTATTCTAAAGCGTTACCGAAACAACATACACACAAGTGATACATACTGTACTTACAACTCTATCAGAGAATCTAGACCCAGGAGCAGGTCCTTGGGGAGTGTTTTCAAGTTGTTGTTGGCAAGTGACCTATTAGGTATAGCAACATGAAAGGAAGAATAGTAACAAAATGTGTTGCCTTAGATGCTATAGTGGTGTGCACAGACATTTTGGGCTGTTTAGGTGTGTAAAACCCATGGGCTACTCACAGGTGGGTAACATCACGAAGACCTCTAAGCGCATATTTGTTTATTGTCTCAATTTTGTTGCCTTCAATAAATCTGTGGTGGGGGGGTAGATGAAAAAATGATGTAGAACAACATTGAATGTGTTTCTGTTCCCCTTTGACAGAGTATGAAACACACACACTTACAAATACTCCAGATGCGGAAGCCCAGTGAAGGCATCATCTTTAATGGATGAGAGTGCGTTGGAATTCAGCAGCCTTGAAATAAACAAATTAGAGTTGTTAATGCATGTCGAAGGGGTAGGCCTAATGCCTTGCAGCTAGAGAGGCATGTTACCCTTTCATGTCAAAGCGCACATGCGTGCACGCACGCGCACACACGGACGGACGTTTGTTTTTGACATCCATATTTTATCTACGCTAGTTCACATAATTCAGGGCATAGAACTAGACAACGAAATAGGCTCAGCTCTAAGTGAAAACTGAAAGGGGAAACTGGCGTTGTCTCTTACAGTAACTGCAGTGAAGGCATCAGAGCAAACATCCCCTCCTTGATTTCTGGAAAGCTGCCATTTACAATGCTCCTGCAAATGGCACAGTGTATAATGTCAAATACATGTGAAATTATGTGCATTTCATAGAAATGAATAGTCAACCTGGTTGTGAAATTGTAGGCCTTCCTAATGCCTACATAGCCTACATAATGAGCACAATAAAGATTAAATAGCTACAGACATGCTTAGCAGAGGTTATTGTATAAGGTCACAATATCACAATATCGAAAAATCTCGGGTGGATGTGTTGAACATGAGACAATATAATCCTGGTGTACTTACAGAGAATTAATATCATTAGGAATCGTGCGGGGGATGACCGATGAAGCCACGCAAATAATTGAATCTTTGGAGCAGGTGCAGCCAGAAGGACATTTGAAAACGCGTTTGGAAAGTGCCGTCTGGGATAAGCAGAGGAGCGTAAAACTTATGCACAAAGAATTCCGGAAAATAAATCCTGGTAACATTTCAGTGCCGTCGTGGGCTGCTTTTGCACCTGTCAAGATAAGAAAATCAGCGAGTGCTTTGTCCCGTTGCGCACAGTGGAATTCTGCTGCACTTTCGGGATGTCTGACCTCAGCAGCTTCAGATGCAGTTAGCTATTTGCGATTACCTCATTAGTGGTACTGCAGCGATGGGAGTGTGGTAAAGCAGTGATTCGTCCGTTCCACGTAGGGTACAGGAAAAATAGCCTATATAGGCCTACGATAAATAAGAGTAAGCCTAACGACTAATGTAGTCTACCACCTATGGTGCAACTCCCGCTAGTTGAAGAAGAGAGAAAAAATGCTAGGTTCGCATGGTTTTGTTATGGGGGTGCCAGGGGGTGGCCAAGTGAAACCCTGAACCCTTAAAGGTGCACCGTGTAAGATGGTGGCGCAGGGTGGCCAGAGTAGGTATTGCAAATATGCACCGTTGAAACCATGCTGCCTATTGCCACATTTGATCTTTTCATTAATATTTTATGAATAATAAACCAATGTTTACTAGTATGACCAAAGCACATGTTTTGCAGCTAAACACATCTAGGCCTATTTCTGGATATAAAGATGGCGGACCATGGACAAGATATTTTCATGTAGCATATGGAAAGTGCAATCTTGTCAGTCGTATTGAATACTTAGAATTTGATGACGGTGGTAAGTACTGTATATGTTATAAAGGTAACACTTGTGAATGGGCAGCATGGATTCTGGAAATGAACCACTAATAATATTACATGGTGCACCTTTACGTTTTAGGCCTACATCCTATGTCAAGCATTAATTGATCACAATTTACTATGCCAAGCAATAGACTGTTTTGTGGATTAATCAAATTATTTTCTAGACTACTTGGATTTCAGATATTTCAAAATGTTCATCAATAACTACAGTTTAGTGAAATACAATTAGCCTACATGTAGGCCTAGTGAAGCAAGAGGAACAACCTTAAGTACACTGCATTTCAGTAAGTATTTTCTACTTTGTTACTATACAACTCTGCTCTCAGGATTGTATACCCTCTGCTCTCAGGATTGTCTTCCTCCATCCATTTGATTTGCCCTGTGCATCATACTATCATTTCCATTTCGAACCGATGTAGTTTATGGGGTCGCAGGTTCGCGTCCCGAGGGGGACGACCCATCCAGGAAGACCTTCGTCACAGTGGTGCCGTGACCCGGATTGGGAGTGGGATTTAAGGGGGGAAAGTGATCAGATTGCAAATAGTTAATCGAATGTCGGTGACTTCGCTCCCCCTCTCATAGATACAGGATATATCTTCTTCATACACAGTAAATGTTGTGGTGTTAATTCAACACTTACAGAGTTCATTTAAGTCCAAATGGACTCAAATGAACTCTTTAAGTGTTAAATGAGCACTGCAGAATTTACTGTGTACTTCATTCGGAGCATGCATACGCATATTTCAGCACCACACACGTGGACAGCTCCGGACACACCAATGAAGGTGTACGCTCGCGCGTGGACAGCTCCCTATGAGTAGGCTAACTTGGTGTCGGAATGGCGGTATGAAAAAGTGTGGAGGTATGTCGGAATGGCAGTTGCCCCCCTGTTTTAGTAACGCAGACTTGTCATTGTTGGCCATCATAGAGTGGTTTAGCCAGAGGCTCCTCTGACCCACCACTGTAAGTCTGAGGGTTTTGCCCGCCGATTGGGCCGAGCATCTGGAAACCCGGAGGATGAGGTCGGTCACAGTCCAAATCTCCGTCCATACAGTATCTCCTTTGTTGGCTTTCCCTCCAGCATTGCCGCAGACATGTCCTCCTCCAGCTCGGTCAGATAAGCCGCAAGGAACCTGTTGAGGTTTCGGCGGCGCACTTGTTCTGTATGTCCTCTCCCACAGCACAGAGGTGAGTGAGAGGTGTGGGAGCCATGCCAATGCCAATGCCACTGACTGGACTGAGCTAGGGTTCCACAAGGGCATGTGGCCCCACCCCTTCTCTTCCATCCAGTCCATGTCCAGCATGGTAAAACCGTGCATGGGGACTCGTGCCGAGTTCCGGCTCTTCCTTGACTTGGTTAAGTTGTCTATCATCAGGAAATACGAGCAGCGTCTGGGTGGTCCGGGGGAGGAAGCGTCTGTCCAGTTGGGAGCATTTGGCCGAGGGGTGAGTGCTGGACAGGGCACCTTCAGTTTCTTAGCTGTTTGCCTACACGCCTGGTGCAGGTTGGCCATGTTGGAGGGGGGTGATAGTTGTCTGCTAATGTTGCATAACCTTTTGGATGATATTGGGAATAAATCAAGATGTTAAAAAAATACAAACAAACTCTGCCCCCATTACAATGGCCAGGGTCTGGGAAAAGGCTGAAGGAAAAAAAAAAATCTCAGGCACTGACAAATCCAGGGTAGCCCAGTGTGAGTATTACAACTGCATGTAGAAATTAGCAGAAGTTATCCTTTAACTGGGCTGAGGACTACCAGCAGGGGGCAGTATACCTAGCCTGGTAACAACCATCGAGTGAGAACCAGGTTACAGTATACCAGGAAACAGGGTAAGTAGCCTGGGCGAAAGCCGACTGTTGTCTTTGGGTGGAGTAGCCTACATTAGGATGGCGTCGCCAGGCTAGGGCTCAAGGGGCTCATCATGCAAGCACACGAGTCACGCTCACTGCTGACCAAATTTAATCAGTCACAGCAAACACAAATATATAATAAATCAAACCATTGCAAACAGAAGAAAATCCAAACAGGTAGGCTACATGTGAACACACGCACAGGAAACAGGGAACACCATCAACTAGGGCAGTGTTACAGCCCCCCAGTGCTACAGCCCCTCAGGGGTAGTGTTTCTCAACTGAGGCTCTACAGCCCCCCAGGGGGCGTTGGACGGCCTTAGGGGGCGTTGGGAAGGAGACAGCTGAGAGGGGGCAGTGCATTGTTGCTATGAGGGACATTATTCCATTTTATTTTTTAATAATAAGGGGAGCGTTGTCAGGCTTATGATGAGGTTGGGAGGCGTGGGGAGGATGATGAGGTCAAGGGGACGTTAATTCAAAAAAGGGTTGAGAGCCACTGCGGGGATCAACTGCTACCCTGCCTTGGGGTGTTTTGGGGATATTCAGAAGTCAAATGATTTTTGTAACAAAATATCCAGTAGTGACCATTTAAGCAAAGGTTTACACTATTACAGTGCAATACACAAAATTGGTACAGCAGCAGGCCTACATTTAAGATAAACTATAGACTTGTATTAAATGACTATTTATACAATTGTGATTTGGGGTGCGATTATGAGACGGTCTTTTTGAGAATCACTGGTTTAAGGGGTGGAATAATATTTACAGTAGGCTGACAGGAAGAGACTGCAGAGGGTGACCAAAACAGCACAGAAAATCATAGGCTGCCCCCTGCCTCCCATACCCACCATCTACAACTCACGCTGCGTAAGTAGAGCCAGGAGTATCATTAAAGATCCCACACATCCTGGCTTTCATCTCTTTACACTGTTGCCCTCTGGCAGGCGCTACAAGGCATTGCCAGCCAGAACCAACAGGATGAAGAACAGCTTCTTCCCCAAAGCTGTTACAACAATGAACACACACTTACTGGACAATGTTCATCTATAAAGGACTGTGCACTACGTAGGGAAGCTAAAATCTCGGTATACGTTGTATACTGACAATAAAGGCTTTCTATTCTATTCTATTCTATTCTATTCTATGGTAGACTACAATAGATTTCCGACTTTTTAATTTGAGATTGGCCGATTATAGGCCTTATGCCAACAATTTCCTGGAGAGGAGTCACCATAGCCTACCACATCTTGCTGTCATGTTTACATCATGAAAGCCTGCCATTTGAACTGGTGCGCATTTTAATAGCCTGTAATACAAAATGTTATGCCATATTAGGCCAACACATGCTGTAGCCTAGGCCTGGAGACAGTCTTCAGTCAGCCAGGAGACAAAGTGGACATTCCATTATTTTAAAATGTGTAGGCCTATTAGGCTAGGCTATCCTAACATGCAGCCTACATAACTGTGTGGCCATGTCTGCCTGCCTCTTGACGGATAATCTTTCTTTCTCTCTCTCTCTCTCTTGGATGATTGACTACCCCAGCCCTTTCCGTGGCTACCCCTCAGTCTTTAGCCTGGGCGAAAGCGACTGCTACTCAATCTTCGCACTGACTGGCCAAAATCTCATTCGTCGCGCTTCTCCGCCTACCCAATCTGACACCCGGAGTTCTCTGTCATTCAGAAGTTTTATCGATAGGCCTACTCCTGCTGATCTGTTTGGAAAAAAAACAACGATTTTTTTTAGAAGTACTATCCCGTCGACAGTCGATTTTATCGATAAGGTCAGAGGACGTTTCTGTTTCATCAGGCACCGGGACCCCAAGCCATCTGATGGCCGAATCAAGATGCGAAGAAGAATGGAGAGAGGCCAATTTTATACGCAATCGAAATCAAGCAACAGGTAACCTACTTTGGAGTGCAACACTCCGTAGCACATGGGAAACATATTTTGCAGCCTTTTTCATTGTCATTCACATGCACAAAATCCCCTGTCACTCAATTTTCAATTTATGACTTCAAACCTCTGAAGTAGGATTGTAGGCCTACGATTATTGGTTTTAATCATGAGCGATACCTTGCAATGATAGGATTTGTGGTTTTAACAACTATCTGAGGATTGCCCAATGAAAGAAAAATACAGCCAAAATAGTTAATTAAAATGTTTATTTCAAATCACTTTGCATCAGCGGACACCTCCATAAAAAGCGTGGCATGCAGGGCGAGCAAAAAGATTGCACTGGGAGATGCGCATTGCGCAGGGTTATGTTTACCGAACCGAGATGCCATTATTAAATGGGTTTACAGACACTGACGTAGGTCTATGGATTTTGTGCTAGTCCCCTCGCTGTGTAACTTGGGTTCAGAGTTTTTGCGCGTCCTGAACATTTCTTAGACATGTTAGCAGTTTTTGTAAATCAGGCAGCCAGGTGTTTGTCAAGGTTTTGCTAAAATATATAGACCTAGGCCTAGGTAAGTCATTCATCACCTTGGCTATTCGAAGAAAACAAACAAGCAACTAAACAAACATATAAAAAAAACCAAAAATATATAGACGAAGAAGGCAGTGTGTCTGATAGTTTCTGCAGTTAGTTGGAAACTTTATTGTCCCCAAGGGGGTTTTGGGGGTCAGTCAGTTAGGCCTAGGCTCTACTATTCTACAAACAAAAAAAACCCCAAAAGATAGACGAACAAGCATGAAAAAAAATCAAACCAGCTATGAACACGGGCTGGTAACATGTCAGAGTTTCTGCAGTTAGTTGGAAAACCGATGGGGGACGTTATTAGTTAGTTAGGCCGTAGGCTCTACCTAGGCCTACTATTCAACAGTGAGCAGTCAGAAAACTATAAACTGGTGTAGGCTGGTGTAGTGGAAATGTGAACGGACATGACTGTTCCCTCTAGGTGGGCACACACCTGTTTGTCCAGCACAGCTGACCTGCAAACACTTTCCCCACCCATTCCCTTGGGATATTGAGTCACCCCGGTTGTTTGTTCAGCCACTCTTCACAGCTGTTTATGGTTTCAAAGCTAAACCCAACTAGTATGTGTGTTAGCAAATGACATGGGCAGGGTGTCGTTATTGAGTGCAGCTGGTGCAAGGCACTTAAACATTTCAATGTTCTCATCAAATTATGCTGTTTTCCGAAATTAATGATAGACACAGGCTACTGATGAACTAGGCCATCAGAGATATTGCCAGTTACACACCTGGGTCATTCTCATTCCATTCTCATACTCTGCCAGACATGATTTTAAGATGTATTGCATTGGTGTAAAGTTGATATTTTACTTTGTCCATAACACAGTTGACATAATGTACACTTACACAATGTAGTTCACTGATTTTTAGATAAAATAATACAGATATTGCATGTTTAAGCTTGGCAAATACTGGAAGTGTACAACTGAAAGTATTTTCTATGAGAATTGAAAAAAGTTTGACAGAAAAAAAAACTTATAAAAAAATCTTTTGTTAAACTCGAAATCTACCCGCAATTCTGAAATGGCAATCATATAATAGGCTTGGCCATTTAATGAGTTTTAAGTTTGGAACGATAGGCCTATGAGATGATAGAACGGGCCTGTGGATTGGAATAATCAGAATGTTTGAAATGTTTTCATAGGGTTTACACTAGGGCTTTCTTTTAGTAGAACAGCCACAATCCAACAATATCCTGCATTCAGGGGTGTTGATCAGGGGGTAAAGAAGTCACCAGGGCCTCATGTGTATAGGGAGCCCACACAGTGGGCTCGGTCGTGACGAAGCAGTAAGATCTTTGCTAGACAGGGCATGCACACTTTGCCAGTTTGACGCATTCTGGTTAGATAACCACAATGCATCAAACTGACAAAGTGCGCATGCCCACTGCCTAGCAAAAATCTTACTGCATTGTCACGAACGAGCCTATTGTCTGATTAATGTAAATATCTGGCTGGGGTGGGGGGGGGGGGTCTCCATTGGAGCTGACTGTTATAGGGCCCACATATTGCTGCTACGCCCCTGACCAAACTACACTGGGATTGGAGGGCATAGGTCTCCTGATTGAATCAAGTGATAAGAATGCAAGAGCTGGAAGGTCATACTTGAAATGATGTAGGCTACTTTTACTTTTTAAATACATGATATGGCATTAACTATTTGTGTATACACAAGTGGGTGTATAGACAGTATAAACAACCCTTATGAATTGATTCAGCTGTAGTAAAATGAAAGTCAGTAGAGAGTCAGTAGAACTTCCTGATGAACTGCATTCTTACAGATCAGGTTGCCCCTGTCAACATACTGCTCTGAGGCCCCACCCACACAGGTAGCGTCATTGTTGTTGTCAGTACCTTTGTTCTTCGGCAGTTTCTTACACTCAACAAGTATTCAGTTCGAGCCAAATGGTGGGAGAAGTCAATGTGGTGATTTTATTAAGGTAGGAGTAATTATGGTCATTGGGGGGACTATGATTGCATCACTCTTTCCTTCAACCCTGTAATGCTGTGGGTGCTTTAGTAGTATGCTGCTTGTGTGTTTTCAAGTAGCCTACCGGTAGTTTCCTTTTCCTCATGGTCGTTGTTGGTGAATGTGAAAGAACTCTTTTTGTAGCTTAGAGTTTGAAGATGATGATTGTAGTCCTTACTATGAATACCCTCAGATTGTTCCACAATTCTGCCAATGGCTCATGTCAGTCAGATGCCAGAAACTGGGACACTGAAGGATTGAAAGTTTGAAGTTGTACGGACACTGTCCAGATTGAATAGCTTGTCATTCACAATTGTGTATTTTCATGCCATAATGAACTACAACAGTGAAAAGTCGGTGTACTCAAATGGAGAGAAATGTATGCTGTTGGAAAGTCTGTGTGGTGATAATAACATACAGTTGGTGTGGGAGGCTGTTTTAGCAGACCCTATGGTAATTGATACAGCAAATGTGGTGGATTGTTAACAGGTGGAGACTACAGCTGTGTGACATAGTCTTTTGGTTGACTGATGAGGTAGACACGTTTGTCTCTTCAACATTCTATGTCCAGTAATGGGGGTAGAGCTACGTGTACTTGTACTGGTACTCTGCCCAGAGCTGGTAAATCAAGAATCACGAAATCAGAACACACATTAACAAAGAGTATGTAAATTAGGAAGAAAGCAAGTTGCACCTCAGCCGATGCCTAACATTGGATTGTAATGAATGGCATGCCTTTTACAGCCCTCTGAAGAGAATGGTAGTATGTCTCCTTTTTATGCACAAAGAAGAAGATATTGGGGGACTCCTGCTTAATACAAATTATAGTCTCCTATTTTACGTGCGATATAATTCTGCGACTGAACAGATATTATGAACAGATAGTGTGTGATCAGGATAGATTTGAAACTATTTGAATGATCTGATAAGTATATGGTTATCCTAGGTCCCTTAAGGCAAACCCTCACCAATTCCCTTCGTCTGTACACAAAATGTCAATTCACATTTTTTTTTCCCAGATCGATCACAGAGGAGTAAGCCTGACCACATTCAACCAAGGTATGAGAGGAAAAAAGTAATGTTGTGTTGGTGATGTAAGCTTTGAATTTAAAATGTAATCCCAGACTGACAAAAACGACAATTTGTTTCTAATAGTGTGTTCAAAATGGTGGATGGGTCTCAGAGGTGTCGTCTCATTTAATGAGCCACCAGAGAGTAGATACCCCATAGCGTTTGTGTTCTTACACTACGACTAGGTGTTTGTTCAATCTAATCCTGAAAGACCATTTGAGATTGCTTTATTTACATGGATTTCACTATTACATTGCATTACATTTAGCTGACACTCTTATCCAAAGTGATTTTACAGTTGTCATAATTGTTATTTTCACACTGAAAGCCCAAGGTGGTCAAGGTGTGCTTGTATCTGCTGCTATGAGGAGCCTACTTCTGTATCACTGCTTTTTAAAAACATTTTCTTATAAACTTATTGAAACAACTGAGACTATGTCCCCAAATTCCCCCAAAACAGAAAATCATGTTATACCTAATTATATCTTAACTGTTGAACTATGCAGCCGAAAACAGTAACTGTGTCTGTTTACCAGAAACAACCTAAGCTACCAAGTAACCGAGATCGTTGAAGTTTCGCCATGAATTCGCTGTATTCACTCCAGACGTGATTCATGTGATCGCATAACGTCTCTGGCTTGCCAGCCTGGGACATTCGAAGATATGTAGGTTACATTCCAATTTGTTTTTGTCAAACCACGTCATAGCTCATTGCCATAATATTATCTGACTTTTCATTCACCCTCCATAGAGAAATCATGCCTTCTGGCCCTAAAGTGGCTCTAACTGTAGGGCACGGGACTGCTACGCCGGCGACCCGGGTTCAACTCCGGTCTGGGTCCTTTGCCAAACCTTCCCCACCTCTCTCTCCCCACTCGTTTCCCATCCAATCTCTGACTGTCCTATCATGAATAAATTCATAAAGACCAAAACACATAAAAAAGAGAAATAATAACTTCCATCGCTCTGGTCGTGTAGGTCGGTCTTGGTGTACACACACTACACAGTAATGAAACAGCAGCATGAACATTTGATGCTTACATTGTTTGATTGCTTACACTCAAAAGTGACATATTGCCTGTTAAAAATTATAAGTTGTTTACAAGATAACTCTTTTGACTCCTTTGCCATTACTTAAAGGGACAGTTTGGTCAATTTCAACATGCAGTTGTATTGCTCACGCTACCCTTGACTTGTCAGTACCTGGTGATGCCACATTTTTCGGCTCAGCCCTTTCCGAGATATGAGCAATTCTAATGGGGGCAGCGTTTGTTTACATTTAAAAAAAATTAAACATAGGCCAACTCCAAATATTTTCCCAAAAGGTACTGCTGTTTGCTAGTTGTCTGCTGATGTTTTATAACCTTTTGGTTGTTTTTGGGAATAAATAAAAATGTTTTTTTGAAATGTAAACAGAGAGCTGCCCCCATTACAATGACCAGGATCTCGGAAACAGCTGAAGAAGAAGAAAAAAAAATCTCAGGCACTGACAAGTCCAGGGTAGTGTCAGCATTACAACTGCATGTTGAAATTGACCAAACTGTCCCTTTAACCTCAGGACATAATTTTAGGCTTTGACATCTGCTTAGCACAACAGGTCACTGTCCATGTAGGCCTACAGGTAGTTGGAATCGGCTATGATGACATATTATCGCACGTGAAGCATGGTGAATGAAGCATCTTTTTCATCTCATTCAGCTCAAGACCACTGACCTCTATACGGCCTGCATTCAAAAGGGGTAAGTAGCAGATTTTTAAATGTTTTGTCACAGAGGGCACAATGTCCACATCGTATTGACTTAACTATTATACAGAGTTTATTTAAATAGATATTTTTGTTGTTACAGCCCCAGGAAGGCTCCCTCCCCAGAGTCACAACACAAGAGACACAAGGTTTGCCATACATGCACGCAAGGCCAAAATTAGGCCAAAATGCTCATTTGTTACACGATTTTCTGTAGTGGGCAAAACTTTTGTCTTTCCAAAACCTGGCTCCTCTGCATTCATTAAGTGATTAATCTTTCTTCTCTGCAACACATTTATTTTTGTACATAAAACCTCATTTGAGACGATTGTTTCATATGAGTGAATTCTCAAGCCAATTGATTAAAGAAAGTCAGGTTATTAGCTATTGTTCCAACAATATGGATAGGCGACAAAACTTATGGGAAGGGGAAGGACTGTATAGTGTAGGCACTCTCTACTCCAGGGTAGTGCTACATGCCTCAATATGTTTTATATCATCTTATCAGCACTACACTATTCAATCTTCAGATGAAAGCAATGTACGGGGAAGTTGTTGATCTGCTGATCAATATTATGTAAATTAACAGTGTGAAGAAATGTATTAGAATATAAAACTTTATACAAAAGCCACATTAATCTGTGAAATGATTTTGACTTTCATGTGGTAGCAGACAGATAACTATCCTGACAGCACAGCCATTGGCGTCTTGGTTCCCCGCAGAGGGGTTTACCCCTGACCTTCCCTCTTCTCAGCTGGTCTGGGGTGCTGCTGACATCCCAGTAGCTGACAAGGTAGGTGTTGTTTTCGATTTTTTTGTAATTGGTGTTTTGCATTTTATTATTAAATACACTATCATTTGTTGTTTCCACAATATTCCTGTATTGTTTTTGGTTGGTTACTGGGCAGGGCAGTGCTTTTCATATCACTGCTGGAGAAGCTCAGGATGCAATTGCTTACTTTCATATTTAGTTGATATTGTCAATTTTGACAGACATGCAAAAAAATGACACAAAGAATACCGGAACCTATAGGGCCTTTGTGTATGATGACTGGGATGATAATACTGCTTGTACTGCTCTCTCTTGTGCTTTAGCCTCCACCCTCTTATGATCAGGTCATCCAGGAAAAAACACAGGAGCAGGTTGTTGCACCAACACCTCCCCCTCGCCGGTCCCACACCACCACAAGTGCCACTCAGACAGACTCTGCAGACAGCTCACCTGGTCACTCGACACAATCCAACATTGGTGAACCATCTAAATGTAAGAGCCTAACTTGACGTTATTCTGTTGTCGTGTTGATTACAGACTGGAAGATACCTGTGTTTATGTATACTACACCTGAATAATAGCATTCCATTACTTTTCCAGTGAAAAGGCCTCCGAAACCTCCACGACCTCCATTGTTTGTAAAGCCAAATCCAGTTTCAAGGGGAAGTCAACTGTCATCTGAACTGTCTGTGAATGAAACACACAAAGAGGACACTGGCTGTGCAAATATTCATCCAACCAGCCTCTCTCACGGGACTACAACAAACTGTCCAGTTAAGTCCCTCAAGGCATTCCACTCGTTTGACTTGGAATTAAGCACCTCTGTGGATTACAGCTTTTCTGACAATACTGCACCTGACATATCCAGTATTGACTCCTCATTACCTTCCACACTTCTCCTAAAACAGAGACCTAGACCAGTACCGTGCCCTCGTACCAAAGCCAGTAAACCTGTTGACACAGAGACCAAGGTTCAAACTCCTGCATGTATGAGAGATAGTGGTGAAGTCACCCAGGTGGTTCTTGAAGGAAGCACGGATTTGGCTCCCAGCCCCTATTTCAAGGAGTTGCTGGAAGT
Organism: Engraulis encrasicolus; assembly: GCF_034702125.1. Taxonomy (NCBI): domain Eukaryota; kingdom Metazoa; phylum Chordata; class Actinopteri; order Clupeiformes; family Engraulidae; genus Engraulis; species Engraulis encrasicolus. The sequence continues at coordinate 1,943,717 of NC_085872.1, read as the reverse complement.
TTTCAGTTCGGACACCTCTGATCACAGTGTCCCTAAGGGCTGCCAGTCTAAGCGGAGTGACATAAGTGAAAACAACTTTGACGAAATGAGTATTCACAGTAGAATCCAAGCCTTTGAGAGCCATGTCACCACAAATGACCATGTTGTTACTCCAGCTCCAGTACCAAAGCCACGCAATCAACAAGTCAAGCCCCCAGTAGTGGCACCTAAACCAGCATTAGTGCCACGATCCTCTGTAAAGAGACAGGTAGATGAAAACCACAATGACAGAGGAAGTGAGCAGGTCACTTCGGCTCAAAAACCTGTTGTTCCCTCCCCTGCCCCACGCCCCCTGCCTCCTAGGAAGCCAAGTTTCCAGAAGCAAGACTCTTTATTGCCCTCTCCAAAGACTGCCATCCTGCCTCCATCTCACCCTACACTGCAGACAAATCATGAAAACTTTCCTCCTCATGAAGGGAAACACATAATTAAAGCTCCACCACCAGTTCTTACCAAGCCCTCCCGTGAAGCGCTTAATAACAACAATCACAATTCCACCAGCCTGTCCTCAGAAAGTCCCGGTGCTGAGACCCCCAAGTTTTGTATAAGGACACAAGAGATGGACTGTTCAAACTCTTCCACACCAGGTTAGTTGGCCTATTACCATAAAAAATGTAACAGTTGTAAAGAAAAGTACAAGCAAAAGAAAACTGGTGACTAATATTTAACACTATATGCCCTTCAGAGAAAAATGTTAAGTATTCTATGATCCTTTACCAAGCACAAGTGTCTTACAGGACCAACACCACTGAAAGTGCAAGGAGTAGAGGGGTCCTTCAGTCGTGCTGGGATCTCACGCAAGCCCACAATGATCAGGGTCCCAAGTACCACCAAAGGTACACTAAGATTTGACATTGCAATTCTATATAAATCCCTGATAAAATTGATTCCAGTTTGTGTTATTTGTGTATGGTTTTGTTTTTATAACATGGTCTTCAGCCACAGATGATTTCCAGGATGATCTGCCACCCTTGCCTATTCAGAAGCCTGTAGGTGGACCTCCATCCTCCAGCCAAAAAAACAGCTTCAGATCGCAGGTAACTTCTTTTAGACAATCAGATATCCTCAGTCATGCAGGACCAGATTAGAAAATAATCTCAGTGATTATGGTGTCCTTGTTGATTCAATCTACAAATCACTAAGTTTCCAGTCAGTACTCTGTCCTACAAAGCAAAAAGGCAGTAACTACGCAAAGCTCTGAACTATAAAGCCTCTAAAGTGTTGCGGATGAGAATAGATGTGTCAATAAAATGAGAATTTCATGCGTTCATGTAAACAGAGCGTGCACAGTACTGTATAGGTAAATAGTGGTGTGCAGTTACTAAAACTGTGCACACGATGCAGCAAGCCTGAACCTGGGGAGAATGATTCAAGAGGTTTTATTCTGTATAAAGACGGCTCCCTCAGGAATGCTGTTGGGTCAAAGATGTGCAAAATGGCATTGTCATTCAGTGTAACGGATGCCTTCTGCTGACTGTAACTGTAAAAAAACATGACTCTTTTTATTTATTTATTGTTACAGGGAATTCATGAAAGCCTCGGCTGTCATCCATTCACTTGAAACAATTTAAAAATCATGTTTTTTTTGCCGTTACAGTCGGCGGAAGGTGTCCGTAACACTGAATGACAAAGACGTCTTTGACCCTGTTGTCATGCTGACCTCATGTCACTGCTAAAAGTTTTTGAAATCCTACGAACCGCTTGAACAGACATCCCTTTCACCTGCCCACTACTGGGGTGTATTCCAATCTGTGGACTTCTGTCCTCCCTTGTTCACTTGCCTGCTTGTGACCTCATAATGATGTCACTGATGACAGAAAATTGATTCAATATCTTGCAAAAGCACAATTCTAATGTCATTTTCTCATTTGCAATTGGGATGGTGAAAAATAGTCCCCCAAAAGTTGTTGTCACTAGGCTGACAGCTGGGAAACGCTATTGTTTTCTCCACGGAGGCGGGGTGAGGTCACAAGCACAAGTGGAGGAGGAGAGTGTGCATATGGGAATACACCCCTGGACTCTCACAAAGGCAGCTTTGTTTCCCTCTGTAAACAGAAGACTCTGGCCAGCTGATGGCTCACTATCACTGGATTGGATGTCGTCATGGTTGCATATCTGCTGAGTATACAGTTGCTGTGTGAGCCTGAGCCACTGTTTAACCCATTTCAGCCTAAGCCCTTTTTGGGAAAGGGTGCCCTCTGCCTATTAAATCCTAAATATCGCAGCCTCCGAAGCACAGCCAAACATCAAATAAGTTGCATTTAAAAGCTATGATCCTCATTTTGCATTAGAATGTGTTCATTCAGCTCAAACATACCAATTTTTAATTTAAAAAAAACCCTCAAATCTCAATAGCCTGAATGCAGCGTATGTGTCTCCAGGCTAAAATGGGTTTAAGTGTAACTGTACCACAGCTTTGAAAGTGAATGCTGCAGATCCACTAGTCAGTCAATTTTTTAGTGTTGCGTGTGAAGATTCATACAGATCTGGCTTGTCAAAAAGTTGGGCACCACTGAGCTTCATTCAAATTAGTGTGGTGAATATGTCTGTGTTATCAAGTGAGTGTAGAGCACATGGAGATATCCCCTGATAACTGCGGTGAAGGTATAATTCTCTCCTTACAAGTAGTTTCCGCATCGTCATCAAACTTATGGATATACAACATGTAGACAACAGAAACTACATATAAAGGAATGTTGATTAGTGCGGAAAAAAATCTGATTGGTAAGGGCATAATCAGTTGTTACTGTACGTAGTTAGCTTGCTATTGATAAATGCATGCAGAAAGGATAGACACCTTCCCCAGGGATATAGCATCCTGCACCCAGAAAGGCAAGGGAATGCAGTACGGCAGGTATGCCAGACATGCCACAACAGTGGATTATACCATCAGGCTACTGTATAGCATGGAATTGTCTTTCATGGCCTACTCTTTACTTTTAACAGTGCTTTTAACAGTCTTTAACCCAGTTGTTTTTGCTTAAAGTCACAGGAGTTTAATGAGTCGTCTGACCTACAACTTCCTCCAAGGTGCGTTTCTGTGTGTTTTAAAACAGTGAATGAATACTTCTTTGTGTCTTATAGGGTTAAACACCTTTTTTCAATCTTTTAGACCAGCAGGTGGCAAGGTGCTGCCTCCTCGTCCCCCTCAAGCGAAGGTGGGGCCAGACCGACCACCTCCTCCAAGAAAAGAAGCTTCTCAGTGCCCTCTGTCTGTTTCATCAGAGGTTAAAGGTGCATTATCAAATAAACCTCAGCATCAAGATCACAAATCAACCAAAACATCTAAGAAAGGACCTACTTTACCTCCAAGACCTACGCCAGGACACCCACTCTATAACAAATACTCAGTAAGTATGTGGGCTTTGTCTTTGATTAAGCTTAGGAGACTACATTACTATCCCTCTTTACAGGAAAAAATATTTCGTCGCACATCTAAGTTCATAATGTTGCATTAAATATTCAGATAGCTGAATGAATGTTGCTGTTAGAATGGGGAAAAACATGCGTCTTTGATTCCCAGGTGGAGTCCACTTTGCAAAAAGTAGTATACTTTAAAGCAGGGGTGTGAAACGTACAGCCCGCGGGCCGCATCCGGCCCGCCAGAGGGTTCCATCCGGCCCGGATGTAAAAAAATAAATAAAAAAATTATTATATATTTTTATTTATTTATTTTTTTTTTCAATGAATTAACCGAAATGCGCAATTACGCCCCTCGGGGCAAAATCGAGACCTGCATGACATTAACCCAATGGTCCCTCTGTTATACTGTATATATGAAGAGTTCAGATGCAAAACCCCCTAAGTGCCATTTCAGAAAATAATCTTAATTATTTTTTATTTAATACAAAGCTATCAAAGTTGCATACTTTTTATTTTATTTATGTAATATAACTATTTATATGTATTATCAAGTACATGAATGCAAACCAAACCAACAACGGGGTTCTCTAAAAATATAGAAGTGTAGGTCTTCAGAAACGGAGTTAGGGGGTTTTGCATCTGAACTCTTCATATGTAGTAAAGTGCACATCACACTTCTATTATAAATTGTGAATTTGTACTGTAACAGGCATTTGATAAAGCTCATATATTATAGACCTCATATATATAGAGATAAAATGTTAATATTTCTTATTCGTATTGTATTGGTATTGGTTGTAATTAAATAATAAATATAATTGGATTTGTATTGGTTCCTATTAAGCTGAAACTGGAAACGGGATGTTAGAATGCGTGAAAATGCAGGAAATTACATATAAGAATTACAAAGTTATCTGACAGGGCACAGCTGTACATGAGGAGGAAGCGGGACTCCCACCTGCACCAGCTATTGGCCTAAAGGTGTGATTGAAAACAGTCTCAGCAAATGGCCACGGAACAGGTGTACCCCCATAGTGAGATGTCTCGCTCATTACCCTCAGAGAACCAGGGTTACTCACCAATAACCTGTAGTTCTCATATTGTGAAAGAGCGCTGTGAAATTTGAACAACAATGTAGATTTTGCATAATCAGTTGTAATATGTATTTAATGTGGAACATATTTTTGTCTTTGCCTATTTTAGAAAATTCCCGACGAGCCTTCACAAAATGGAATGAAGGTCCAGGCCCTCTTTGACTTTATCCCAGGTACATGCAAAATGTGGGATTATTTGACAGAGCAAAGCTAAAAAGTTCCATATATTCTGTACACATGCTGTATCATTTCATAAAGGAGGATCTTCAAATTTCATTTGGGTTTTTTCACTCCAATAAACATGAAAAAACATCCATTCACTTGTTGTAACTGAGTGGAAAAAGTTTGTTGTCAAGGATATGGTACATTCTAAACTGACTCCTTTCAAACATTGTCTATGCATATAGGCAGATCTAAGGGACATGCACAGCTGTTAGCAACTGTGTAGTATTTAAAAACCCTGTAAAACATAACCAGATCTACCACATCTATCACTCATTTTTAGCTTTGTTATAGTCCACGCATATAGTCTATCCATACTCTGAATTTCCCCCTGGGGATTAATAAAGTTACTCTACTCTACTACTACTACTCATTGAATATGACAAGTTTCGCTGATGGTGGATTTTGTTTCACATAATGTATCTGGCTTGTTCTGTTTTTTTCTGTTTTGTTTTGTTAGAGAGCCAAGGAGAGCTCCGACTGTCAGCAGGCGATGTGGTATGTGAGGTGGAGCAGCTAGACAGCGAATGGTACCTTGGTACCCTCAGAGGAGTCACAGGCTACTTCCCAATCAGCTATGGAAAAGTGGTGGTGAGGGCAAAAATACACCAAATAAGACTTTTACTCTGTCCAGCCTCTGTCAAGTACAAGAGATGGTTTTGTTTACACTTTTTTGTCTGTCTGTCTTTCTTTTCCACTTTCTCTCTCCTTGTATCAATCTCTCAGTCAGCTGCACCTTCACCTGAAACCAATGGAAAAACATTAGCAGCAGGTCTCAGCAGGTGAGGCGTTTCCTCAGAATTACAGTCATCATGTACTGTATTAACAACTTGACTTCGCAGATGTTAGATCACACACATCAACTATGAAACATTTACCTGTGTACATACAGTATATGATTTTAAAACTAAACTCTTCACTAATGGCCAATATATTGGCAGCAAAAGCATGGACAATGGTTTTTCTGTGTTGGTATTATTGTGCTTTAGAAATGAATGCCATGAAAAAAATGGCAAAAACGTTCTATTTTTTTTGGATCATGTTTTCAGTGTCTATGTCACAGAAGTGTCACATACATATGATTGTGTTATTCACAGAGGACCCTGTTGTGTAGCACGATTCACCTTTGAGGCGGAGCAGTGTGATGAGCTGACTTTTGGTGAAGGAGATGTGATCGAGCTGCAGGAGTATATCGGAGAGGAGTGGGCACGGGGGAAACTTGGCACTCATGTGGGCATCTTCCCACTCAACTTCGTGGACATCATAGAAGACCTGCCGGCTCCAACAACATCAAATTTCGGTTCAACCAAGATTGCCCTACCTGGTAAAAAAAATGGTTTCTCTGTCTTTGTCACTCATCACAACCACTACTAGCTCAAGTTCAAGTTTATTGTAGCCATTGCAGCCAAAAATGCAGTTGTTGGGAAACTTGTTTCGGTTTTCTCACATAACAACCTGACAAGACAAAATCAAAGGAGGCACATACCAGAAGATGACAAAACCTTGAACAGTTAAAAGTGCACTGATACACAGGGATTAAAACAAATATGTTGAAGTACAAAAAAAGAGCAAGAGAGGTAGGCCAGGTAATGGCTAACCATAAAGTGCAGGGCATGTTCAGGGTCATATTAAAATGGTCTGGGCCCCCAAGGCTACATGGCACGTGATTTTTTCGCATTGCATCCTGTCACAATCCTGCATTTTTTTTTTACTTTTGCCCTATCAGGGGCCCCCAGGCAGGTGGGGCCCCTAGGCTGTAGCCATATCTAGCCTGTACATTAATCCGGCCCTGGGCATGTTCCTTTGGAGGATGCCCCTTGGCGGCGGCTACTAGTGGAGTGGAGCAGGTACTCCTAATTGTCAAGTAGCAAAAACAAACCTTTACCAGTGTCCATGAATGTCGGGATATCTGCAAAATGCACCGAATAAGTCAATGCCCACTTCAGATAACACAACAGCATCTAACTTTTGTGATGTGTCTGTGTTACAAAGGAGTATTGATCCAACCCATAAACACCCAGATGCAGAATAATCGTAAATGGATAAAATGCAAAGACTGTCTCGAATTGTCAGAATTTAGGACTTACTTTGAGAGTAACCATTTTAAAGTTATTAGTCGAAATTACACAGGCGAGCATAGTTCTCCATTTGAGATACAATTAGTGTGAAATGAACCATTATTTTCTTCGTGTTTCACAACTGTTGTCCAGTCTTGCACTTTAAATGTCTGTATGAGCACTGTCTATGTCCATACTGTCTTATGTCCATGTATAAGTACTGTCTATGTCTATACTGTCTATGTCCTTACCTAGATTAGTCTATGTCTGCATGGGAAAGCAAGAAATGTAATTTCAAATTCTTTGTATGACCAGTGCATGTAAAGAAATTGACAATAAAACCTACTTGACTTGACATTCATGACTCAACAGGTCTGGTGTCAGCGTCTCCTACAATGGATCCAAAACTAAACCAGGTAAACTTGCACTAGAATGTAATGCCAATCACAACTAGGCCTATTCTTACACCTTAGCCTATGTTTGATTACTGTGTAGACAATAATAGAGCAATAATTACAATAAAAGAGGAAAATCACCTGTAAGGCAGCTGTGTGCGTGTTCCCATTATGCAAATTCCCTGTTGTCTGTATCCATAGGCAGAAGAGGAGGAGACTGAGTGGGCAGAGGCTTTGTATGACTTCACCGCTGAGAATGATGATGAGGTTGACTTTCAGCAGGGAGACCGTATCCTGGTAACCGCACACATTGATGAGGAATGGTGCAGTGGACGTGTCAACAACAAAGAAGGCTTTTTCCCAAAAGCATTTGTACGGTTTTATTAAAAAAAGTGAAATGTGTTATAACAGCCATGTGTCATAACACATGTGTTCATTTGCTCACAAATGTATGCTTAATCCTTTCTCACAGACAGATGCATACAGAGAGTTGGTCAGTGTTGTCTCTACTATTGTAACAAATCAGTTCCCAGAAAAGTCAATTAAGTTAATTATTTTACCTTCATCATAGACAAACCCTTTCAAAAAGTTTGGAATGATCACATTTTGTGCATTGTTTGATGTATTTTGCTAAAGTGATATTTGCTAAAGCGAAGTACCCATCAAGGCAAGGGAACATAAATGGCCTTAGACGTTGTCCTTAGTTATGCTGGACCTCACCATTTCCATGAGGATCTTCTGTAGCAGGTGATCTCAGTCTGTGTGAAGGGTGATTGCTTTATGCTCTGCTGAACAAAGTTTGTATATCTCTTGTATGACTGCCTGATTGAGGAGGACCATGTTGGTGTTTTGTGTGTAATTTGAAAAAAAGTTTGTGTTGTGTGTGCATGTGAATGTGTTTGATAGTGATGATATAACCTGATATCCTGGCACAATATGTAAGCATTAATTTCGAATGTGAACAGTGTTGGAAAGAATAAATAAATATTTTTACAACTAACATGAATGTGCCCAGCATTTAAAAATGACTATCTGTGGTGGATGTAAAGTTCTTGAAAGCAGCACCCCCTTGTGGTAAATAGAATTCTTGTCTCATGTGTACTTTACAGCTTTTAGACTAGTTGACTACCGTAACTTAAGAGGATATAATGCTAATCATTTGAAATAGGAATTCCTATGATATTCAAAAACAAAGCTTTGAGCTTTGACTATGGCCCACATTTGGCGTTTCATTGCGTCAGCAATCTTCTGTCTGCATTTATTTCCATCTAGTGTTTGTGTTTTCACCATGATCTTTATTGTTGAGGAATGATAAGAGTTTGAACATGCCTTTCCCAGCACATCTCAAAGATTCTCAATGAGGTTGAGGTCTGAACTCTGTGATGGTGCTCCCCTGAACCACTCTGGTGTAATGAGTTGCTTCTGATTTATTATACCATGCACAAGACACATCCCATGGTCATAAAATATGTTGAGTCTATTTGAGAAGGGTCAAATCGTGGGCATTAGCAATCACTGAAAATTTTGAATTCAAGTCTAGGTTCAGCTACAGTGCTCTAAGAATTAGGCCAAATGACTGAACAGATGATGAATGAACAGATAATTCCATAATAGATTTTTTTTCATTCCTGATGGCACTAGCATATGCCAAGATGACACTGCAAACATTGATCAGGCTCAAATTTTGAATGCATGGTTCAGTGAGCATGAGACCCCATGTTTACACATGGATTGGCCCTCACGGAGTCCAGCCCTTAAACTCAGTGAGAATCTCTGTGTTCTAGATGTGCTGGAGAGGTCCCGACACTCACTCTACCAGAGATGCTGACTTGTGACTTGGACATGATGAGCCACTGTTTTGATGACTTAAGACGTGACTTGGCAATATTAGGCATGACTTGCGATGTGACACAGAATTGTAGGCTATTGACTTGGAGATTTGGACTCTATAGTATAGGCCCTCACTCTCTGACTGTGACCGAAACACTTATCCATGCTTTCATTACTTCCCGCCTGGACTACTGCAATGGGGTACTGTATGGCCTACCCAAGAAAGCCCTGGAACGACTACAGTATGTTCAAAATTCAGCAGCCAGAATTATATCTCGCACAAAGCGGTGGCAACACATTACTCCCACACTCAGACAGCTCCACTGGCTCCCAGTGAAGTCCCGCATTCAGTACAAAATTCTCCTGCTGACATACAAATCACTACACTCTCTTGCTCCTCAGTATCTCTCCGATCTCCTCCAACCCCACTCCCAGTCCAGGTCTCTGCGGTCTTCTGAAAAGGACAATCTCATCATCCCCCGAGCCAGACTCCGTACTGTTGGTGACAGAGCTTTTTGTGTTGCTGCCCCCACGCTCTGGAACAGTCTACCTCCCAACATACGCCAGGCCCCCACACTGGCTACGTTCAAGAAGCACCTGAAATCACATCTATTCACAGAGGCATATGGACTTTAACTTCACTGGCCCATCCCCTGCCCCTTCAACCCCAACCCAATCCCCACACACACACCCCGCCCCCCCAATGTAAAGCGACCTTGGGTTCCTTGAAAGGCGCTATATAAAACCAAGTTATTATTATTATTATTATTACAATGACTTAGCATGATATTTATCATATTTCATGTTTTTGCATTTGTATGTGAAAAAAAGACATGGAATAAATGGAAATTACATTATTTGCCCTTAACCAGTGGGCTACTTGGTTTATAGCACCGATAATCACTAGTTTTCCTGTTTAAAAAAAGGAGGAAGATTTGAGACTTATGACTTGCAAGTTACTGACTTGGTCCCATCTCTGAACGCTACAATCAATACAAGCTCTGTGAAAACATTAAAAAGGTGCACTGTGCAGGAAATGGTCAAACGAGGTAGCCTACTACAACTATGCTGCTCATTGAAACTGGGTTGCTTATTGCCAAATTTGATCTTCGCATGAAAGTTTACTAAGTAATAAACTAATATTTTCTAGTATGGTCCAAACACAGTCATATTTTGCAGCTAAAAATATCTATTTCTGGAAATTCGAAATGGCGGACCATGGAGAAGAGCCCCCTTTTCATGTATGGTGGCCAGTCTTCATTGATTGCACATGACCAAGACAGATTCAGGCCTGAAAGTAGAAGAAAATCCTGAGCCTGAAAGCTTAACACTTTTTGAAATAAGAAAAGTAAAGCCAAATAACTATATTTTGGTATCGCAAACAAACTGTCAAGCCTGAAATCAGGCACTAAGCCTGAATACCATCAGGACTGCAGATTCGTCTGCTGTATCAAGAGCCACAGTATCCAAGGTAATGTCTGCATAAAGGATGTACCACATCCAACGAGATCAACTGTGGACGCAAGAGGAAGTCGTCTGAAAGGGATATTTGGGTGCTAGATTGTATAAAGAAAAAAAGAAAAGAAAACACAGCTGCCCAAATCACAGAAGAAGTCCCAGCCTGGTTCATTAGGCCTACTCAAAACCGCTATCATTGGACTGCCAACCTGATTACGTTTAACATTGAAGTCAATGGCATTGCATGAGTTATGGAAGCCCAGATATCCTTGATGCTTAGCTGTCAGCTGTTTTTTTGTGTGATCTGACCCACACTTCCCTCTTCATTATACACCATACATTTCCATACCATGTTTTGGTGCTTATGGACATTCTGATTAGCCAGAAATGAAACCCCATTGAAAGTCAATGGAATGTTATGTCTGGTGATTTAGAATAGGATTCTAACTAGCCAGAAATGAAACCCTGTTAAACGAATCATAGCAGCAAGCGTTAAGGGTCTCCTAACAAAGTATTGAAAATTGACACATTATGTAGAAAGTACCATATTTCAACTGATTTAATGTGACCCGAATTTCTCTTTATGAAGAAAATTGTGATTTTGTTGCAATATTCTAACAATGTACAATCCTCCATTAGTTTTTTTCCGGTGCTGGAATGTCTAAATGTGTAAAAAAAAAAAAAAAAATTGAAATGGTTCAAAATGTGGGCAATGAATCAATAATCCATAAAAGTTTAACATTATTGATGGAATTATGGAAATAAATGGGAAGACATGTAAGCTTAGGCCTACTGTGAAGACTTATTCATGCTTGAGATTGATGTTGCCCAACAGTGGGTTGACATTGGAAGTCCGGGGGAATAAACAATATTGATTGACTATGGTAAAGGGGAAAGGCTTGTGTAAGGCCCTTGCCCACTGTGCCAGGGTCAACATCAACACCCATGTTGGGCGCAGAGTTCAGTGTCCTCTGCAGTTGTGCAGACCTGCTTTTAATAACCAGGTTACAACAGGGTATGACCAACACCAGGTTAAGCAGCTCAATAGGCCACCCCTACAAATATTTCAGCCTGCAGGAATAACTTATTGTAAAAGTTGAGAATGCAATAATGCAAGTATGATCATGCAACCCTATTAATGCTCAATAAGACCTTATGTCTGTCCAGTTCTCACCAGCTGGCCACCCACACATTAAAAAAAGAACCCAAAAGACAAATCATGGACAAGTACCGGTATTAAATTTACATTTTTTTATTTGAACGTATCCAAAGCTCAGACAGACTCCTGGACAGGGGGCTCGTAGCCATCAGCACGCTCCACCTTGGCACCAGTGTCTCCCTCACCAGTGGGCTTGGCTGCTGCACTGCTGGCACCACCCTCTCCGTGCATCTCCATCAGTTTGCCCACTATATAAAAAAAGAGACCACGAAATTTAGTGCTTTTGTCTGCTATATTACTCCATTGCGCCCACCACAGATTCAGAATGATCAATTACACCCCATGTTCAACAATTTCCAACTAAACCTCACCACCCTCACCATGCTGACACATCAGCACCCACCATCTACCCCACCTGCCAGACAATTTATAAAGGCCACTCACATTCAAATTTGGGCTTCTTCAGCATCTTCACCTTCCTCACGTACACGTCGTGCAGAGGGTAGATGGACTGACATGCCTTCTCGATGTCCTTGCCAACACTGTCGGGAATCCTGAAACAAAAACGGCAACCATTGCTTAGCCATATGAACACAAACACATCTTACGCAGCAGCACTTCATTCACATTAGAGTGGTGTCTGAACGTTTAAAACTAAATGTAGGCCAAACTTTTGGGCAGTCATGGGTCAGCGGTTAGAGTGTCGGACTTGTAACCCAAAGGTTTCCAATTCGACTCCTGACCCGCAAGGTTGGTGGGGGAGTAATCAACCAGTGCTCTCCCCCATCCTCCCTCCATGACTGAGGTACCCTGAGCATGGTACCACAGTGGGTTTACATACAGTGTCCAATCTCGCCCTCCAACCCATGCCTGCAGTTTACCTAGGTGCGCTGTCGAGACAGCAGAGCCCATAAGGCTGGCGCTAATAACTGACAATTGCGCACGCTGTCAGCTGAAACTTGACAATATCACTAAGTTCTGAGAAACCAATGTGGATTTAAATGAAATGTACAATAACCTGGGAGTTATGTCCTTCTGATTTCTTACAGCTTTGGCATTTATGAGTCAGGCTCCGCTAGCATCTTGATAACAAAATTGCTTTACGGCGGTCATGATCACAGCAATGCAGCCGGCCAACCAATCCAAACGCAGTGTGTGAAGCCACTCGTGACGTCATACTGACAAAGACGTATTTTACAAAGATCCAGCGAATTTAAACATTCAAACTAAGTGCTGTTTGAAAGGATAATTTATCCTGCCCTTGGGAAAAATAAAATGAAACTACGATACCAATTCTCCCCCAAAGCAATGGCAGCATCTGTGGTTGAGCTCCATGGGACCCCATTCATTTCAACAGCCTCTGCGCAGTCTGGATGGCGCCACTTAGTGGACAGTACCATCCGGAAAAAGTTGCGAGATTCCTCTTGTATTACCCATAGATCCTTTCTGATGGTACAGTCCCGCCGCACTGATCCCTAGGGGCGTCATTTGGGGCTGCCCCTTGCACGAGTGAGGCATAAATGCCATTTTGGTGTGTGCAGTGTCACAATGACAATGGGAGTTGGATTCTCCCAGTTGGGCTTTTACTTCACTGAGGAAGACCATAATGTCTGAAACATGCAAGCATGCTTTATGTCTTAGTCCAATATACAAATGAAGGCTTTTAAAGCAATACCACACCGTTTCTAGAAAAGAGCTCAACTTGCACCCCCTGTTTGGTTAAATAATAGAGTTATAGCACTTATTTACTAGATGTAAATACCGGTAAGTTCATTATGAACAACTTCAAATCAAAGTCATAAGTCAGGTGAAGGATAAAACTTTCAAGCAGTGTCAACACCGATCCACCGGTAGGATGAGCGCTGAGGACATTCGGTAAGAATTGGCTTGGTGTGTCGCAGTACATTTGAGGGGAGTGGAGGACGCCAGTGCCCGTGGGTCTGCGCCGGGACACTCAGCTCAGTTGGGTTAAGAAGCCCGTCGATGGTCGGGTTCCGTGGCGGACTCTTGATTGGTTTGTGCTAACTGCAAGCAGGACGTGGGAAGGCAGTTAAGCTAGTATATAACTCACTAACATCTCCATGCCAGTTTCATAAGCACAACACTGCAATGTCTTTATTAAGGCTGAATACAATATACTAAATGCATTGTTTTCCTCAGCGACCTATGGCACAGTGAGAGCAAGTACACCTTCCACTGCATTAATGAATCAGCAAAAAAAAAAAAAAAGATTCTGTGAGATAGACAGAACATCCTCTTCACTGAGAACTTATAAACAGATGAGGGACTGTGCATGTAGGAGAATACTTCTGACATACACTTAACATCAGAAATTGGGTGGCAAGAATCAGCACATTTTACATGTACCTGAATTGATTTAGCACATGTGCAGGAGGATTTAGTGGTTCATCGTTATGCTGTCGGTTACACTGCTCTCATGAAATGACTAAATGTCTTTTTGGCCTGCGGTACAATTGTGCAAACAAAGATCCTCCTATAGACCAAGTAAATTTTGAGTCATTAGTAATGCATCTGCTAACAAGTCTACTAGTGAAAAGCAGAGATGGACTTCGTGGTGACCTTGTGAAAACATAAGGCTACTTGAAAGGGCCAGCAGCAAGCCCTCATACGGAAGTTTAAACGAAATCCCTCCGGTGTCAACCCCAGGGAGTGTTCACAGTGGTTGAAGTAGACTTGGGTGTGTTCAGCTAAGACTGGCTGACCAAGACTGAAAGGGCCAATGGACGAGTAGTGATGTGCAACAGCCCTTGCGCGTCTAGAGGAAAAACTTGAGACTTGGGTTTTGCATGTACTTCCAGCCGTTCGCTTAGTCTAGGGATGTCTCGTTCCAAGCTAGCAATAATCAATGTATCTGACTATTCCAGCTAGCAGGGACCATATGATTCAGGTACACGTCATCTCAAAGTTAGAATTCACACTGTCAGACTTAGAACCGCTCTAAGTACAGAAGAGAGGGAACTCAATTTCAAGAAATGGTGTGGTATGGTATGTTAATAGCTGCAGGGCAGCCTTGGCCTAATGGTCAGGGAGGTGGACGAGGGTTGCAGGTTTGAATCCCACCCTTATCTCTCCCTACCCCTTTCATGGCTGAAGTGCCCTTGAGTAAGGCACCCAACTCTGCACTGATCCCAGGACTGTAACCAATACCCTGTAATGCGTCCGCTTAGTGTAATGCAATCATCCTCTTGCCCCTCCACTTAATTTACAACGTTAAGAAATTAACTTACAATTTGTTGACAACCTCCTTCAAGTCGTTGGTCTGCACTTCGCGGGTCATGATCTCCATCATCTTCTTGCGGATCTGGCGAACCTGCTGGTGCTGGGCATAAGAGGTTTTCCTGATCTGGTTGGTGCGCTTCTTGGTGAAACCGACGCAAAACAGGCGCAGCAGATACCCATCTGTGGTCTTCACATCCACATGTGCCTCAATCATGGTCTGTAAGAATATACAATATATTAACCAGACATAACATGGGGGCAATGACAGAAAGGGACAAAATCTGGCAAAAAAACGCAATGAATTTGCGGATACAAATTCAGTCAAACCACAATTAGCATGCATGATCAACAGATAAGGTCCATCTCTGCCAACAGAATGTTAACCTGTAGACAATGTTACTGACCTGCCATTTCTTGACCATGGAGCACATTTTGTCACGGGTTAAGTCCATGCCATGGAAGTTGGTAAGGCAGTTTTTGCCCTGCACATCTTCAGTGATGAGTTTGAATTTACGGAAGGCAACCTCGTCGTTCTGCAGGTCAGCCAGGCTCACTTCGAAGACACGTCCCTTCAGGCCATCAGAGGCAATTCCTGTTGATGAGGGACAGGGATTAGGGGGGAAATAAAACCGTACTGTGTGTACTATTGGGGAAAGGGGGGTATCAGTGCTCAAGCAATAATCAGTAGTTCATATGGGACCGAAAATTGTCATCACTCTCCCCTCAGCATATGTAACTTCAAAGTTAACAGCATGCACTTACTTGTTCCCTGAGTCCTGGTCACCAAAGTCTTGCCCAGGTTACGGATGTTGAACATGGCTGGGGCTTTGACATCATACCAGTCCTTCTTGGAAAAGGGGTCAACACTAAACGGAAGACAACCAACAACCTAATAAAAACAGTGTCCTGTTGTCAGCTCTTGCCACTTTTGCAGCTAAATTAGGCACGGTTAGCAAAACACTAGCAGTCTCCTGCTAGGCGAAAATAATTCAACTAGACGCTAAACTGTCTGCTACTCTTGAAAAGCGTACAACCAACCATGCAAAAAATGTGTCCACAAACACTTGACATGTACCCGATTGATATAAGAGTACCACGTTCACACCAGGAGTCGGCGGCTTGCTTGTCAAGTTAGAGGAGTGTTCATTGGAGTACACTTCACAACACACCAACTCGCATTATTTCAATACCGACTTGGTCGATTATGTTCGGAATACTTCACCAATGGACTCTTTGAACGTAGTCGCATTCGCAAGCCAACATAACTACCGTTATGTCTCAGAAACAGCAGTAGCAAAGTTTCATCAACGGCGTGATGCTACTAGTAGGCTACTAGATTAGCTTACTAGGTGAGCCTATAGCCATCCTCTTTGTATCAACATCATCCTTCATCATTTTCAACCCTGAAGCCAACCAACATTATAATCACCCTCCTTGGTCCTGATAAATGGGAATATTTCAAACTTACATCTTCTTCTTGGCCCCTTTTTTGCCGCCTTTAGTCAGCCTCTTGTTCTTGCCAACAGCCATGTTGAACACAGGGAGAGAAAGAGGAAGAACCCGCGTGCTAACGCGATATTTTACCCGGCTTCGAGATCTCGGAATTCTCGCGATACATGTGCAATTACAGCCGGTTCTGTGCTTGCAGTCTGCTACCACCGTGTGGTGACTGGTGGTGCCATCAACTTCAGGTGAAAGTAGTTCTAGTCTTTTTCAGTAACTGCCAATGCAATTCTAATGCTGCAAACGGTATTGGAAATGAAAAGGCCTGCAACTAGATTCAACATCAATAATTCATTTAGGTTACAATAGTAGGCCCTAGGCCTAGTTGTTGTCTACCTTTCTTGATTGAAATATTTTAGGCCACATAGGCCTATGTTCAATTAACGTTAGTGACCCATGTCTTTATTTCTCTCAACTTGAATTTACTGATATAAAGTCATTATGAGGGCTATTGCCGGGCAACAGGGATATACAGATACTTTTTTTCTTTCTCTCTTTTCTCCACGGCTCTGATTAGGCTATAGGCCGTTACCAGCCGTTAGTACAAGACACATCTGAACTTCCCCTAAATATTTTGACATAGGCTCAGTTCATGCAGTTGTTCCAACATGAATGTGACACTGTGGGGAGATGCTTATGGGCGAGATGTGCGTCGGGATATGTTGAAATCTGTCTTCTTTTGCTTTCAAATAAAGGCCCTTGAAGCCTTGCAAATATAAACTGTGTGTGTGTGTGTGTGTGCGCGCGTGCGTGCGCGCACAAGTCCAGCCAAAGGGAGTCAAAATAATGTACAGGACTGACAAACTTCAGAACATCAACAGATTCAGGGCCAAAGGTCAAACCACCACTGTATCCATCACAGAGCTGCAGTATGCAGATGACAATGCTACTGCAGCCCTCTCAGAAGACGACCTACAGTGGCCCTTGACTGCTTTTGCTAAAACTTACAAACAGCTTGGTCTGGCCATAAACATCAAGAAGACTCAAATCCTCTACCAGCCATCACCTAACAACCCCACTCCCCTGCACATCTCTATCAAAATCCAGGTTGGAAAATGTGGACTCCTTCCCATGTCTTGGCAGCCTTCTGTCATCTAAAGCCACCACTGATAATAAGATACACCACCACCTTAGCTGCACCAGCACGGCATAGTCACGAATATAGAAAAGGGTGTTTGAAAACAGTGATCTCCAGTCAAAGATCAAAATCCTAGTCTACAAAGCGATACTGTTGCCCACTCTCCTGTATGGATCAGAAGCCTGGACCACATATAGTACACACCTGAAAGCACTGGAAGCCTTCCATCAAAGACATCTACGGAGAATCCTCAGGATAACCTGGAAGGATCACTAATTAAATACCAGTGTCCTGGAGGAGACTGGCATCCCTCACAGCCATCACAGCAACTCAGATGGACTGACCATGTCCTCCATCAAAGACAACATCAGGACCATATACTACAACCATATACTACACCTGGAGAAAAGTTGTTAGAGAGGGGGCTGCACGATCCATACAGAAAAAAATGGTAAAGAATTATTTATATAAAATATGACTTACTCCTGAAAGTGGCCCCTTTTGGTGTTTTCTCATACAGAATTATTATATGAAACAGTATATGAAGCATACAAAGAAAGCTATACACATTAGCTGTAAATGCCATGCAATTTGTACTTCATTCTAGTTTCACCTAATAATTCTGTTTGAGGAAATGGGCCACTTTCAGGAGTAAATTTACCAAAAAATATGTATATCTATTTTCACTGTCATAAAAATCTTTTAGAATGTGTAAAATTTGTACAAAACAAGGTTCCATCAAAACCCTTAACTACCCTTGCACACATTGCTGCAAAGTATGTGGGTCCAGGATTGACCTCTTTGCCCCTCTGAAGATCCACAAGGACCATGAAGGAGGACATACTCCACCTCAAGTGTCTGTCGATAATGATGATGGGGTGTGTGTGTGCGCGCAGCAAATTCTTATTCTTGGCATATTCTGCAGAGGTCCAAAAGAGAGCGAGATCACTGAAATCAAAATGGAAAATGTTCAAAGTAAGCTATCAACCAGAAACTGAATAAGTGTAGGCCTATAGCGGAACTGGATGTCTCCATAGCTCCAAAACCTGCTTAACTATATAGTTTGAATAGACATGACCTGAGTCAATCTTGTGGAAAATGAATAAAATGGCAAAATGTTGATAATGTCCTGACATGACAATGGGACTGAATATGCCTGGATGCTGTGGTGCAGTGCTAAGCTGGACAAAATTTGAATCTGGCCTGGGTCAATTCCCCACTCTACCCCTTTTGCTGTCTCCTGTCACATTATCTAGCCCACAAAAGTCCTCAAATAGCCTGAGCTCTACTAAAAAAAAACCCAATGACTAGGTCTAGGTGAGGTCTATCTTGGACATGCGGTCTAGTTTAGGCCAAAGTCTGAAACAAATGATGACTTGAGAAATGGGATGGAACCTAAAAACCTAAAAAAAGTTGCCAAATATGATTTTACTTTTGAATCTCAGTCTGTTAATTAACAGCACTTGCATGCATTCAAAAACTTGGTTTAGTCATGGCTCGGTGGAGGAAATCAGCCATAGGCACCGTCACATGATTTTGTTGCTCTAAATAGATCCCTTTGCACACTATGAATCGCTATCAAGATTGACCTGTTTATTTCTCCTCATTCTTTCAGCTATCCCCCCACATACAATGACGTAGGTGAGTGGCCTACAAGACATGTTATTTTTTCCACTTCCATGATGTGACTTTGCCCCCAATAACTAAACAGTTTACTACCTAGGACACACCTGAGCGCTTTAACATTTTGTCACAGACTGCGCATGCGCAGCGCTGTCTAGCTTGAATAGTGTCATGGCGGAGACGGGCTGTGACGGGAGGTGAATGAGGAAGAGATGACGCTGTAACTGGGTTTCTGCCCAGACCTCTCACAAAGCTGATAGTTCCGCCGGGTTCACCAAGAAGATTCTTGCTTTCTGGCCGGTGAAGAAAATACTGTCCTTGTCTTGTGCTGATTTTTGGAGTTTTGCTACTCACGCTCCTATTAGGCTACCTGCCTGAGACGCGGTCATGATCAGTGAAGTTCTCTTGTAACCTGTCTCCGAAACGTCAGCTTCCTGTTAAGATACGTGTTGACAGAATAGTTTTTAACTCATAGCTTTGCCGGCTGCCGATGCGTGAAAACGACCATTGGTGTGCTGCGCCTGTCGGTGCAGTTTCCGACACAGACTGTGTCAAGTTTCAACAAGACAGTGAGACACACGGGACTTGGCTGGAATCGCTGTAACAACTTCGCTGCTGGAGTGTGTGTGTGACTTCAACCCCTGACTTGCTGCTTTCAGATCAAACTTATAGTTTTAGATGAAAGTGCTTTGTGATGCATGTCAGTTTGGATGGAGTGGCAAGTGTTTTGTTTTGCATTAAGGGACCGTGCGTAACAAGGGGAAAGCTATCCAAGTGTTTTTCCATCGACTATCCTGCGTAACCGCCTACGGGAGGTTGAACAGGTGTCTTACCTGTTATTGCCACCTGCCCCTTTCTAGTAGCCATGGCTAGCGAGGAGACACCGAGTGCTTCGCAAGTTGGTGATCGCGACAAGGACGAGAAAGCGACAATGTCCATCAATCCTCCAATTCCTATCAGAGGAATACGAATGAAATTTGCTGTCCTCGCCGGCCTGGTGGATGTTGGGGAAGTTTCTAACCGAGACATTGTGGAAACCATCTTCAATCTGGTAAGCTGATTACGAGTTGGATGCTTTAAATAGGCGCTCATTGTTTTAACTGAACAATCCTGCAATAATTGAACGTGCACTTGCATGCCCAGGACATAGAATGTCAGACCCAAGATCTGTGAACAAGGAAATGCCACATTGTTTAAATTGGGCTAAGGCTTTCTCTAAAACCTGGCTTGGTTTTTTTGTCAGCCACGATTACCCACTATTCACTTGGTTAATAGTTATACAAAGAGCAACTTAATACATGATGGTAGGCCTGGAGCCAACTGATAATTGTGTAGTCAAACTGCATGTGGAACCTGGTGCCAATCAGCATCATGAGCGGTAGGCAACTTTGCTACAAATGATTAGGCCTACTTATTTGCTAGAACAATTAATGCTCGCAAGTTAACAGTTTAACATGAATAATGTCTCGAAAGAAACATCTCATGCAAAGCCACGATAGTCTGAACTACTCTTGAAGATAGCCTAGAACTAAAAGAGAAACCAGTATTTACCACGCAATTATTGGCCACAGTTGGCCCACAGCAAATCAGGCTCACATTTCATGTTACATCTAGTAAGAATGTACATCTTTTAAGTCTTGTAACAGCAATATATCTACTTCATTCCACTTGATAATCAGGACCTAGTCCTTATTTTGATTGTGTTCACTCACTGTTCACTGAGCCCTGAATAGCATGTGGTGCCCAAATGAATGAATGAATGAAAGCAATAAGGAAGTAAGCTGAGAGCTGCCATAATGGTTGGGGGTAGGTAGAGGACATAGACATGGAGGATAACCTGCAAAACTGCTTTGTCACTGTGGAAACCCAATACAGGTTGACCACATTGATCAATCCAGTGCTTGACTTGCAGCGAGTTGTGAGCTGTTGAGGAAAATTAATACATTTTCCTCTTTTATATGAAGCAAAACTGGGGAAAAACAATGTGCAAACACTAGGCTATATTCACTTTGAAATATTATCCTATGTATTTAATGTTAACCATTCCAAACCAAAACAATTCATGTCCACACTGTGTTGACTGTCTGAAGGAAAAGTTTTATGGTGTGCAAAAATGTGCACCCAACAAGAGTCTGGTATGACTATGGACTAGAGTTGAAGCGTGAGTGGTCTGGACAGAAGGACGTGTGTGATGTGCCAGGTGCAGTGTAATGGTATGGAATGTTTTTATTGACAGAAATCAGATGATAGATTACCTTCTTGCTCACAGCAACTACTAGCATGTGGGTTTTTGAACATTCTATAAAAAGAATGTGTTCTATTACAATGCAAGATTCTAAAATTCCAAATTGTATTGTATGGCGGCCAGAAACTGCCCGAACATTGCCGTCACACCGGTGTGCCAATACACAATTAATATAATAATGTCTGCCATATTCTTTTGTGAATTTCAGCACGCCCTTAACGGCATACCAGCTGAAATATGATGGTGTGGGTGTCTACTGTTGTGACATACAACAGGCCTTCTCAAATAGCAACTTCTATGAAAGTTAGCATTGCACTGAATC
Source organism: Engraulis encrasicolus (assembly GCF_034702125.1). Classification (NCBI taxonomy): domain Eukaryota; kingdom Metazoa; phylum Chordata; class Actinopteri; order Clupeiformes; family Engraulidae; genus Engraulis; species Engraulis encrasicolus. The sequence goes on along the minus strand of NC_085872.1, from coordinate 1,922,089 downwards.
TTGGGGTAATTTAGAATGTTCTCTCTCCTTGGTTTAATAAATATTTAATTATGCTACCTCATCATTCTGTTTGCCCAGTAAGGGACACCAAACAGCTGCCTGAAATGGGATACCAAGGTAGATCCCCATCTTAAAGCTAAATATCAAAGTCCCGCCTTGAACTTGTCACAAGAACAAATGCTACAGTAGGTGTTTGTAGATATGAAGTCTAGACATGACAGCCACCACAGTTACGTGCAGCTGTTGATCAATTTTTGGTGTTGGGTCTTTATTCTGTAGTTCTGCACCACACAATGGATGTGTATGGGAAACAATGACATGTAGTATATCGTGCGGTGCATTGGTGTGATTTTGTGTTATGCAGCTTACGATACATTTCTACTTTCAATAGAATGCTTTGGCTAGGTTTTTTGTTTAACCCCACCTGTTCCCTGGTCAGAATTTGAGTCCTGGACGGGCAACTCTACTGCCCTTCGCTTCAGTGATGGTGCTGTGGAGAAATTTTAAATGGAAGACTACATCAATCTCTTTGTGTAATTTGCTATAAAACTACAATTTATTTTCGAAAAACACTAGTTATAGCCTACTAATAGATGTGTAGGAACTGGTTTGTCTTCCTTGTTGTAGGGATTGACATTTGCTAAAAAAAAAAAAAAAAACCCTGATCGCTGTTAAAATGTGTTCAAGGTCAAGGTGTGCTTTGTTAGGGATTTTCAAGAGAAAATGAATGATAATGAAAAACCCTTTTTAACAGTCATTGTTGGTCATGGCTGAAGACAGTCAACAGTTTAGCCTAGTTTGTGATGCTGTGTACTGCTCCCTGTCAGCTTGAAGTCTTTTTTGTTAATTCTGGATTACATTACTATTATATTGCATTGCATTGGGCAGACGCTTTATAACCAAAGCTACTTTCGAAAGAGGACATAATCTTAGCCAACATCACTAGTAAATACAAAGTGCACAGGAAATATACAGAACAACAAGTGTAGATGCAAAGAAGGGTTAGTTAGTGTTTTGTTTTTGTTTTTTAAGAGCACACACAGACAGACACAGACACAGACACAGACACAGACACAGACACAGACACAGACACAGACACAGACACAGACAGACAGAGACAGACAGACAAAAAAGGGTTAGTTATTGTTTTGTTTTTGTTTTTTAAGAGCACAGACACAGACACAGACACAGACACAGACACAGACAGACACAGACAGACACAGACAGACACAGACAGACAGACAGACAGACAGACAGACAGACAGACAGACACAGACAGACACAGACAGACACAGACAGACACAGACAGACACAGACACACACAGACACACACAGACACACACAGACACACACAGACACACACATCATGCCAAGAGTCTGGCCTGGGGCTAGGTCAGCTCAAACATTAGTTTAGTAGATACTCACGAAAGAGGAGAGTATTTGCTTGCTTCTTGGATACGGGTCTTTATTTCCTTAGATGGTAAAACTGCCCATTCCTCCTGGCATAGTGATTCAGATATTGAGGTCAGGAGAGTGAGATGGCCACTCCAGGACCTTCACTTTATTTTCCCATAATTAATAACAGGTTGAGTTGGCCTTCTGAATTGGGTTGTTGTCATGTTGGAATGTCAAAACAATGTCCCATGTGCAACTTCAAGGTTGATGAGTGCAATGTCTCCAGAATTTCTTTCCATTCATATGGACCAAAAGTCTAGTGTATTTGTAGCTCATACGATACGGTATATCCTCATAACATCAGCAATCCACGACCATGTTTCACAGAAGGGATGGGGTAGCTTTAGGGCTTTTTGGCTGTTCTCTTAATCTACCAGTAGTGTTAATAGTGTCTGAAAACAGTTAAATGTTGGTCTTCTTTCTCCAAGTCACTTTGTCTCAGATGATTTTAGCCTTGTCTTTATGCTATTTGGTGTATTGTGAATAAGAGAGATTGTGGCATTTTTGCTTTCTTCTGCTTTCTTCTGGCAGCCTATCTTTCCCCAAGTCCGTAAGGTTTTCCTTCGGTTTGTTTATGTCTGTGTCATGTCATTTCGGATAGTTCCAATAATATGGATTTACAGCTTTTTCAAAATGAGTTGTTAACTAATCAGGAGGACTTAATGCTTTGACATAGAGAATGACAAACACACTAGCCTAGTCATTTTCTTGTTGTGGCTTTCACTAGGACTAGAAATTGACATGGGCTTTGAAGTATTTTATGTTGCGAGATATTCTTTTGAGTTGTTATAGCATCACCTCACTGAGATTGAGAAAAAACAATGACAGTGTTACCAAGGCCGTGGCAGGATAGCTGATTATGTTTTTTTCCACAGCATTTTCATTTAATCAAACTGGATTTTCTCCCCTTTGAAATAATTAAAACTACCCTTCCACTGATTTCCTGTACTTACAGTGCAGCAATAATGAGTACACCCCTTTTGAAAAGTAACAGTTCAATAAACCCACAAGTTATTTCCAAACTGTGCATTGAGTACGTTTAATACATCTGTGAAGCTTACCATCGAATAGTATGTTTACTTTTTTAACTTAATTTCCATTTTTTTAAATTATGGTCAGGCAAAAGTGAGTACACCCCAGACTGATGCCCAGTGAGTTTCTTCAAAACTCCCCATTTGCTTGAATGAGTTCAGATCAGGTGTCATACTTAATGACTGGATCACTCTCACCACTTCAGAAAATCAGGATTGGCCCTAGGCGTGTGTTTAGGGTTATTGTCAAGATGGAAAACAACAGAATGATCCAACAATGAAGGTCAATGAGTAATGGTAGCACATGCACTGACTATTCATAGAGCAATTAATCGCTGTATTCTTCATCTCCAACACCATACAGTGTTGATGCTATCAGTTCTAAAAAAATATTGGATCATGATTTCATGAGTATAGAGTCCCAAGAGCAGAATTGGGCCTGGCGAACTCTTGGCGGGCTTTTTTGTGACTGGGCTGTAAGAAAGGCTTCTTTGGTTGACGGCACCCATGTACACCATTCCATGTGTGGCATATTGTGTCAGGGGAAATAATCACCTCCGTTCAGTTGGATGTTTACTTCCTTAGATAGCTGTAGTGAACTTGCATAGCAACTTTCTATAACCATTCTCATCAAAATATGCTCCTGCCAAGGTGTTCAAGTCTGTGACCCACATTGACTTCTCTGTGAGACAGTTGCAGATCCATCTGTCCTAAAGATTTGGACCACAGTAGAAACCTTTTTTATTATTATTGATAAGTAAAGCGTTGATGAAAAGCGTTCTGAAAGCATTGACCCTTCTGGTAAATAACAGTTTTTCTTCGTCAGGCCTTTTGTCCTTTCTCTTCCACGTGGTGTAGTTGTTTACAGCAGGAAATGAGAAGAGGTTTGCTTTGCGAAATACTGTTTTATAGGTAACTGTTTGATAGAAAATGGTGTAATGAATCCTTAAACTGAGACTGACTGAAAGCTTGCTCAATTACTATGTGGCTTTTTTCTGAGTTTCATTGGGGTGTACTCATTTTTGCTCCACCCTCAAAATATATGTTATAATCATATTACTAAAAGTGTTATGTTGTACGTTCAACAGATGTATTAAACATAGTCTATGCATATTGTGGAGATATCTTGTGTGTTTACTGAAATATTTTTTGAAATGTTACCTTTAAAAAGGGCTGCACTCATTATTGCTGAGCACTGAACTCCTTTCAACTGATGTGTACTGTGTGAAGTTTTGGTCAAAGTTTCAAATTGTTACGTTTTATATGGTCGGTCTTAGTAGTCTGACATTAGATACCAATTTCATCTTCTGAATCATCTTTATGTGATTCACATTCCATGAAAGTTTTGGGCAAGAAAACCAGGCTGCAGACAGTGTCATAGCGTAATTATGTTGCAAAATTAGGTGAATGCCTGCTTTGTTTACTGGCCTAACCAATTAGAATTTTCAGTTTGGAAGTTATCATTTTTATATTTGCATGTGACGAGTCTGACATAATTCTATACACTATGGTGCATTAGTAGTGGTGTTAAAATCTTGTCATGTTGTAGAAAGACTCCCCGGTTACAAAAACAACAACAATGTTGTGAAGTCAGCCAATTCCCCTGTTTACCTCAGACTCTGGAGGACACAGGAAACCTTGGCGACGACTCCCTCTGCCACAGGAAACATGTACTGAGGGTTGAGCCACAACATATTTGTAGTGTAGTTATTTGTTCCCTGTTTAGTTGAACATTTTAACCGACTTGGGTTCCCAGGTGTATTGTTTCATTTAAATATTTGGCCTTTTAAAGGTGCACTGTGTAATATGTTTAGCAGTTTAATATATCCAGAATTCATGCTGCCCATTCACATTCAAATGTTACCTTTTTCACAAATACTTACCACCACCATCAAATTCTAAGTGCTCACTATGACTGGGAAAATTGCACTTGTCATACATGAAAAAAAGTCTTCTCCATGTCTGCCATTTTGAATTTCCAGAAAAAGACATTTTTAGCTGCAAAACTTACTGTACTTTGGTAAATATTAATGTATTACATCTGTCTCGTTTTTTCTGCAGTTGATTTTTCAGCCTTCCCATTTCCTACAGCAGTCTTTTACAGTAGTGCTCAGTGCCATATCCTGACCGTTGTGTCTCACTTCCTGCACTGTGGCCTATTTAGTGTCTGTGATAAAGCTTACTGATTGTTCCATTTCCACAGATCCCACGAGCCTTGGCTTGAACTAAGGAAAACTGCTAATTAAAGGGAATTTGGATACTACACCATGTGGTGTTGCATGAAGCCATGCGTAGTAGTCAGATTCCAATCAGATTTCATTTGCCTCCCAGATGCCAGTGGTGTATAAGATACTATACTCAGAAAAAGCATAGTTTGAGTATTTTTGGATGTATATAAAACTGGATTTGTAAAAAGTGTGAGTAAGACTTTTGACAGTTTGGGGCAACAGATCTTGAAAAGTGTGCATACTATAGTTTTTCCATCATGTTTGGAAACTTAACATTGTATTCAGAACGTGTAAGGACACTCGGACTGCATTGGACAGTCTCAAAATGGCTTTGGGACAAAATGACCCCACAGCACCCCCCATGTCATGTCCCAATTTAACGATGTGGGCACTTGATGACTTGAAAGACCATAACCTCAAGAACAGTAACACGTTGCTGAATTGTGGCCTTGAAATAAGCCATTACCATGATGGGCTATAGGCTGTAATTGAGTCGCTGAAATGGTGAAATAAAACACCTATTTGTTCAACGAAAAGAGGTGTTTCATGCAGTACCATCCGGATCACCACTAGAATTTAATCTTGTTCCTTGGGTCATTATCAACAACTCCACAAAGTTTCGTCCAAATCCGTTGTTTAGTTTTTGAGTTATGCTGCTGACAAACAAATAGACAGACAGACAAACCAACGTGACTGAAAACACCTTCTTGGCGGAGGTAATTACCATGTCACGTGGTTGGCATTGGTCTGCTTACTTTATGTGTTAATGGAACAGGAAAATGTGATTCTTCAGGCCATACTGTGATTGCAAATTCATTTATTTGAGCTCACAGGGTGTTACATAGGCTACTGGTCACATTTGTTACCTCCGCCAAGGAGGTAATGCTTTCGGTCGCGTTGGTTTGTCTGTCTGTCTGTTTGTTTGTCTGTCTGTCTGTTTGTTTGTCAGCAGGATAACTCAAAAACTAATCAACAGATTTGGACGAAACTTTGTAGAGTTTTTGGTAATGACCCAAGGAACAAGTGATTAAATTATGGTAGTGAACTGGATCACAAACCAGAACCAGGGCAGGACCTTTTAAAAGATTCTTCACCATTGCTGGCCTGTATATCTAGACGCCCCTAGTGACCGAAAAATTTAATTGCAGGCCAGGGCAAAACATTCCAGTTTCTAACTCTACAAAAGAAGGCAGAAAGAGAGAGTGTAACATAGTCAAATGTTCCATCAAGCAGCTTCCTTGGGGGTCTGCGCTCTGAGTGCTTCTAGTTAATTTTATTGTTATTAACATTTTGATGATTGGCAGCAAGCCTTTCATGGCTAATTCAAATTCAAACTTATACTATCATTCTAATATGCCTCGTTTGCAATAACAGGACTCAAATGGTGACCAACTGCTTCTTTCCAAGAGCTTGTCAATAAAGTAGACTTTTATGATGTGCAATATGCTGATGCCATTGCATTTTACCAAATAATATCGATAAACATAAACACAATATGTATGCTTCTATTAACAGCCTATTCCTCAACAATGGGACTGACTACCTGCAGCGGTGATCAACTGCAAGCTGTTATAGTAACGGTGTTGTCATCAAGATAAAGTTGCATCAGGTTTTGTAATTTTTACCAATGGATTTATAATAATGTAATTCTGCAGTGGTTAATGGGTTTTGTAGTCATAGACCACATGCAAACAATTAGGATAATTGGTTTGATAGGGCAAAAACAAACTCTTTTGTAAAGCAAGGCAGCGGCTGCTTTTCTCAGCTACAAAAATTGACTACTGTCAATGGCAATTGCTAATAGGCCTAAGCTTAGTCCAGCGAGCTAATGTAAATTTGAGAGGGCTTTATCTTTCTCTTTGACAAGGTAACAAAGCACCAGCTGTCATACCTTTCAAAATAATACGTTTTTGCAACATCCCAAATAGCAGCACACAGTTGATGGTGTGCTTCAACTGAAAATATGTAGCCTACCGGCTACCAGCTATCCTCTGCACCGTGGGCAGTTGCCCATCTGAATGACGTAAGGCACAAGTACAGCCTCCAGGACGAGGTGACGTGGAAACAATGAGTCCCCTCTCAAACTAGCCTGATAAACCAGCCTAAATGGATTGGATGTCAAAACATTTTGCCGTCCAGCAGTTGGCGCTGGTTTTCCAGGCTAATCTCAAACCACCTGCCTTCCTTGTCCAAAATGTATAGCCTACTGTCATTGACTAAGTATTCATTTTCCTTGAGATGCACAGTACACTGCTGAGTCCTGCTCTGATGTTTTTGGCCTCCGTCAGGGCAAATTGTATACATTAAAACAATTTGTATACACACACACACACGCACACACACGCACACACACGCACACACACACACACACACACACACACACACACACACACACACACACACACACACACACACACACACACACACACACACACACACACACACACACACACTATAAGCCAGAAAGGGTTGAGCGCCAGGGAACTACATCACATCCACTCTGATAAAAGGAGATTTTTTTAGTGTGATTATAAGGTGCATGGCATGTGGGCTGAGTGCCATCTCCCTCATCATTAATGCAGAAGCTCCTTCAGGTGAGGAGCAAGCCTCCAGTTTCATCTGAAGGATCTGGTGTCGGCCTGGACAAAGCCCCCTGCTCCCAACCAATACCCGTAGGAATATTACAGCAACCGCCCATGACCTTTTCTCTATCCCTCATTGGTGCCATATGGTAGTGGAAGTGGAAATGGTGTGTGGCATAGTAAAACTCTCATGATATCATGGTTACTGCATGTAAATTAACCTGTTAAGACATGGCGTCATACATTTGCTGTTACCAAAATGGCAATGACCAAGTCATAGTGCATTACTGAAAGCCCTGGGTTATGTCATAGTGATGTAGTACTATGGTACTTACCTTTGCAATGACTATTACAGCGTGCCACTGGAGGTACACTGGGGCTACCGTGCACACTCATCCAAAAAAAAAAAATATTGTATCCAGATTTTTTGGACACAAATATTTGGACACATATCCAAAAAATACTCAATGTTTTTGATACCCAAGTCATAGAATTTTTTTTTAGAAGATAGAAGATTTTTTTACCTGGTATGCCAGACTATGAAATGAATAGTCGCATTTTCTGCTGGTCACAAATGCACATTCTTCCCTTGACAGTCTAGGTTTAGGGATGGATAGCCACAGTTTGACCAGAGACTATTGATAAGGAAGAGACGTTTCGTGTGGTGTTTCTTCCAGATGTAAGGTTCTAAGTTGCCATCCTATGGCAGCCATGCCCCTTTGGGAAACTAGAATGAAAGGGTTTGAGAAAGTCACGCCCATTTAGGAGACTGAATGTGATGCATTGGTGCCATGTAGTATGCATCATGGTTACCATATTAAAAATCTTTGGTTTGACATTGATCTCACATACAGTAAAAAATCCATTAAGCGGGCAAATGTCGCCCTTTACAAGTAGTACTTTTGAAAATTTATTTAGAATGAAGTAATCACTGATTTCCTCCAAAAAGACAAAAGGTAATTGCATACACTCATTCCAAAATAAATTGTCTTCACATCCTTCACAAGAACTCACTCAAATTAAACTCACTGTTGATTCAGGATGCTTTATTAACTTTTGCTAACCAATCTTTGTCTCCTATGAGATTCTTTGTTTATCTTGGCCACAAGTTCCGAAACATTTGAAATGGAATAGAAAGGGTGTACTGTAGATACTTGTTATGATGACATTATGGATCATTGAAATGACGTAATCTTTAGCCGGCGCTTGTATGCAAAGCGACTAGCACAGGGGTACATGCACAGCAGTGAAGAGAGGTAATGAATTCATGACCAAAAGTACTTGTCAAGATTTTGTGTAGAATACATGGTGACTTGTTAAGGACTTGGCAAAAAAATGAGACTTTGACTTGTCCTGACTTGGACTTGACTTGGTCAAATGTGTCTTGACTTGCATAATTACCCCTTCCATGCTCTTTCCCATCTCTATTACAAATGTGCCTCATTTCTCAAAGGTGATTTGTTATGCTTTCTGGCAAGGGGGTATGATAGGCTGGTTACATGTGACTTGAATGTTGATGGTTAGAAAAAAATATCTGTTTATTTTTATTTTCTAAAGCAATCCATACTCTTTTTAGGCACCCCCCTCCAATTAGACAGTAGTATAATGATGTGGGTTCATGGATCATTAGAGTTTTGAATTGACAGATAAGGTCATGGTTGGTGATCGCAGCTTTCATCTTATGGAATACTTTGTGCTCAAAATATTTTTTGTAGTAGTGCTTAAGCGTTATCCATTTTTCTATTCCCCTATTGTGTTTCTAGTCCTACTTTTATGTTGATGTTGCATATGTATCGTAACAAAGCATGTGGATAACAGTGTGGTTAGGCTGTTATCGCTTGCCATAAGGGAGGGTTAAAATAAAAATGCCATCAGAACTATGATGTTTTAATAAAATGTGTAATTTTACAGCTTCTTCAATTTATTTGCTGGCACTACATGAGATTATTCTTTTCCACAACCCCTTCAGATAAACTTTCCCATCACAAGTATGGAGATGGATACAAGTGTGGACCAACACTAAATAATACTCCTCTGCTTTGTCTCCTCCAGTAAAACATATTTTTGAGTAATGTTTGGTTGGCTTTGTTGTTTTTGGACAGTGGATGAAAGACAGGAAACGAGTGGGAAGAGAGAGACAGGGAAGGACAGGCAAAAGACCCGGGACGGAACCAAACCCGGGTCACCGGTGCAGTAACCCAGTACCCTACTGTTAGACCATGGCAGGGACAAAGGGGGCTTTTCTTGTTTACATTTGTGGTTGGTTTCCTTGAATGTTCTGTGTGCATTATAACACCTCTCAATGAATTCAGGTTAATGGGTCAGAACTGTCAGTAGTAGTGGTGGTTGTCATGGTATCGGGAGATTATAGTGGCCTTTAATAGGTGCTTGCGATCACTCTGATCCTCACTGTCTGGGGCTGTGGGGGATGTGTGTGTTGTTGTTAGGTTGTGTCATGTGTAGTGAGTTCTGTGAGGTGGTGATCTCAGCGTTTGCAGCATGGCTTGCAGAAAAACTGATGGTTTCATGTACAGTTAAAGTCATCATGGCTGCTGTAAATAAGGAACTTTGTTTTTAATTCTGGACTGGGCTGAGGTTTCAAAATACACATATAGAGTCAGTCAACCATGCAATAGACTCACCCAAACGTACACTTTTGAGTGGATCTTGTCTTTAGTGCTGTACCTGTAGTTTGAAATGGCTCAAGTCTCATTGTTTGAGGTAAGTATAATAACTGGATAATGCTTTAATATGAAAGACACGAATACTGCAATAGAAATAAGAACATCCTGGTCCTACACCCTCATCTGTGGCTGAAGTGCTCTTCAACAAGGCAGTAGCATCTAACGCCTAATGTGGACACATACACATACATTTGGCAAAGCGAAGCAAAGTTGACTTTTCATTCCTTTGAAGGAAGCAAAGTGGGATGAAAGCAAGTTAACAGAGGTGACGCAAAAGCAGAAATATTTGGCCAAGTTTAATATTGTGTAAATGCAAATCAATCAAATCTACCACACAAATGTTTTAATCAGTTTTATGTGCCACTATGACCTATTGACTTTTGAGCTGTCAGAATGGAACACTGTCTTCTGCTTCTCTTTGCTTCCCTGATTTCACCTGCATGTGTCCCTGGTGTAACCCCACACTGCTCCAGGCACTGTAACCAATAACATGAATCAAAATACTGTAATTCTGCATCTTGCATCTGTATCTGTATATGCATCTGCATGTGCATTTTGGGTAAAGGTGTCACCTAAATGTAATGCGAGTATGAAAAGAGTCTTGATTTTGTTTCACTTTTGGTTCAGCTCTTTCGATGATTTCTTGCCACTCAATGTATCCCCCTCTCTCTCTCTCTCTCTCTCTTTCTTACTAGTTGGTGGGAGGTCCCTTTGACCTGGAGATGAACTTTATCATCCAAGAAGCCCAGAGCATTGGCTGCATGGTGGAGCTGCTGAGCAAGTGTGACCCCACATGCCAGGCCGAAGTGTGGAGTATCTTCACTGCCATCCTGAAAAAAAGTGTCCGCAACCTGCAGGCCTGCACTGAAGTGGGCCTTATCCAGCAGGTCCTGGATTGTGTGGACAAAGCGGATTGCATGATAGCAGGTACATTTGCAGGTTGTACTGGACAGAGTGGCGCTCAAAGGTCATTGACCTGCCTATCAAGAAGAAGAGACCTGACATGCGATGTCCTAGAATGGATGAATCCACTTAATGAACAATTATATAATGGGAACCCCCAGCTGATGTAGTGAATGGTTGTATGTGCTCTGAATGTTTACTTTGAAACTGTGTTATTTACTCCTGGAAAGCAGTCAATGACTTTGCACTGTCCACTTGCATCTTTTTTTTTTTTTTACAATCAAAATGTACATTTCCCCTGCTGCTAGGCACAGCTACAGTTATCCCCTTGCTAATGTACGTTACTCCATTGTTTATTGTACGTTAGTTATTCAACACTTCTTCCCCATTATATCTCGCATCCAGTTAGTAGCTCCACTTCAAATGATTGACCTTTCAGGCAGTGTTAATTTCGTCAGCTTTTTTTGATTTAGTCTTAGTCTTAGTCACAATGACGAAAATCAATTTTAGTCTTAGTCATATTTTAGTCATTGCCTTCCCAATTTAGTCTTAGTCTTAGTCAAAATGACGAAAATCAATTTTAGTCATAGTCAAATTTTAGTCATTTTAGTCAATATTTCAAAATTTAGTCAACATTTCAATTTTTTGTCATTTTAGTCAATATTGTGGTGTAAAATAAATAACCTACAATTATATTAGGTATTACTAATATAGCCTATTGCAGCAAATATTCACCTTGTTACTTGGTCATTTTCCACCAAAACCCAAATCAGTCATTTCAACATCATAGAGCAAAAGAGCATCACACACACACACACACACACACACACACACACACACACACACATCCAGGTGCAGGCTGCGCTCTCTCTCTCTCTCTCTCTCTCCCCCTCTCTCTCTCTCTCTCTCTCTCTCTCTCTCTCTCTCTCTCTCGTGCATTAGAAGCTGCTGCATATTATATTTGATTTTGAGTTTGATCACGGAGGAAGCTACATGCTCTTCTTCACCTGACCGCGTGTGACTTAAAGCCTGCAAATTGCCGGCAGTGGGAAGACCAGACATCCCTAGTCTGCATGAAGTTCAAGAAGTCTCCCTGATAGTGGCTTCCCGATGACCACGAGTCAGATAAAATAGGCTACTGCTGATGTTAGACTATGCAAGTTAGCGGTTTTTGTTTTCAATTGGCAATGCGAGCAAAGAAACTATAATGACCCGAGCGGCAATGTGAATTGGGCTTAAATAGATTGCGCGAGCACACTTCGTATGCCCTGCAAAAGTCCCAGGAAACATAGTTAAGCAGGGGTATGCAGACTGGACGATAGAAAGGACACGCACATACAAATATTTAAACACTAATGCTGTTTTGTTTGTCGGGGATGTCGAGGTTCGATAAGCATGACCTGAAAAGAGTTTTTGGAACTTAGGAAGACGCTGAAGACGCATGGAAATGCTGTCGACTTCCTTGGGTCTTTTAGCGTTGCTCTCGACGTGAACAAGTTTCAAATCTCAACAGTTTTAAACTCGCGATCGCCCATCCATTGATTCTTTTCAAAACTAGGCTACAGTAGCCGTGCCTGTTAGGCTACTTTCGACAGGCCAACTTTCCCCCTGCTGGAGCGCGCTCCCGCGGTGACTGATTTAAATAAATTCACAAATCCGACCTTCATGATTTTCTTGCGAACTGCCTACTCATATGGTTAAACAACAAATATAGCAAACATTACAAAAAAGAACAGACAACGAACGCCGGGCAAAGACAGCCTAAGTGAAAAGGAGAATAGTGGAAGCTCGAGGAGGTTTAGAATGACAGTATCAGAGGAGGATTGGCGTGACTGTCATTACCTACTGCAGAAACACATGTCTTCGTCATGGACAAGAGGGTTGTTGAACATGTTTCAAAATGAACACTTCCCTCAACGTCGGCTATTTTTTCTCTTTCTCTGGGAATGTTTTAGGACCTAAACTCAACTTAAATGGACTCGCTGAACTACTAGGCTACAGAACTACTGACTGAGCCGCGCCATGCACTGGCTGCCAGCAGATACACGCGAGGCAACACAGCGTGAGCGCAATCACCTATGTTCAAGACACTTAGGACTATATTGCAATTACAAATTACGAATTAATTGTAAATAATTATATATTTTTAATGTCCATTCGTCCATGGCTTGTAAATTTCGTCTCGTCTTAGTCTCCTTGACGAAAATATTTTTTTATTTTCGTCATATTTTGATTTGCTTGAGACAATTTTTAGTGCGTCATCGTCTCGTCATCGTCAAGGGAAAAAGGGGAGTTGACGAAATATTTTCGTCATCGTCGTGGTTGACGAAATTAACACTGCTTTCAGGAGCCACACTGTAAAATCATCCACTGGCCAATCAACAAATGGGTAACTATGCCAAGTCAGTCACGGTGAACCAACCTCTCCATAGAGATGAAGGGGATTCGAAATAGGAATCTGAAAGCAGATATTCAACAAGTTTGGAGGCTTGGAAGTGAGATTCTCCAAAATCCATGATTCAAACAACGTGAACAACCTTTCTGGCATGTAAATGTCAGGATGTAAAATGTCATTTGTTTACTCTGAGCTAGCATGACAGATAGCGACAATACTTGTCAGCTTTCCACAATTAAATGGACCGTTCTACTAACTGCCACATTCTCAAAGTAGTCAAGTCAAGTCAAGTAGGTTTTATTGTCAATTTCTTTACATGCACTGGTCATACAAAGAATTTGAAATTACATTTCTTGCTTTCCCATTAGACATAGACTAATCTAGGTAAGGACATAGACAGTATAGACATAGACAGTACTTATACATGGACTTAAGACAGTATGGACATAGACAGTGCTCATACAGACATTTAAAGTGCAAGACTGGACAACAGAAGACTTGTAGAGGACATACATTAAGAGGTATCTGTTGTGCTTTTGTGCTTTTCCAAAAAAAAAAAATAATAATAAAAAAAAAGTACACAAGCACAGTTCATAATTATACTATGTCCATAAAAGTTTAGATTCCTTTTGTGCATGTGTGTCCTTTTGAAATCGTCTTCCCCTGTGTATACCTATGTCTGAAAGTGCAATTTATGCTGTCTATGTGGCTTTCAAATGCATATGCCAGTCCTTTCTGTCCACTACTCTCTAATATGTGGCCACTATTCAAAGAAATATAATTTCTGTTTGCAAAGAACAGCTATAAACCTATAAAATGAGTTTAAAAAAAATAAAAATACCCTGATTTGCATTCATTTCAATGGCGAGAACCGTGGCGTTGACTGACATAGCAACAGTTGTTATGGGAGGCAGTTCTTAGCCCAAAGGTCAATTATAACAACTGACAAAGGCAGAGTCAGACTGAAACAAATAGACTAGGGCAAGGGACTGAGAGTGTCGGAGACACAGAGCCTGATGTCTGTTTCTTAAAAAAATCTTGGCCTGAGCTGAGTCAGTGTCAGTGGATTGCCTTAAGGGTTTTGACACTGTTTAGTGGGATGGAATTACCACTGAAGGACGCCAAATGTTGCTTAACAGTCATTATTGTACATGCAGATCAGATCACACATGCAAAATTACCAACTTCTGTTGATGTTGATGGTGTGGCACTGACTCACAATTATTCAGATCTGACTGACTGTATTGTCATGGTGGTGCATGAGCTTCTTGCTCTGTGCATTTTATGTTCTGGTGGATTAGTGGCAAATGTGCAGGTATGGCCCTTTAGACGAGTGGTGTTGCACATGGTGAATTTACTAGGGATACATCTATTAGGACGAATACATACAATAGTAATGCCTGTGTAAGTAACTTATAAGGCATGTACTAAGCAAAATCAGAGAGTTGTTAGACATGTATTCGCAAATGTCTTGTTCAAGCACAATAAGGATTTATTACCAATACAACCTTAGTAAGGACCTAGTAGACCTAGATTTCTATTTATGAATAAGCAGTAAGGGCCAGAATAGAGCCAATGTGTATAAGCTCCTGGTACACTGTGTGAACAAACCCTGAACAGTGTGAAAACAGATGTGGAATAAGGGTCCCTATTCTAAAGTGAGGCATTGCTCAGCCCAGATGATTTAGGGCCCCCACTCTACCCAGCCCCCCTTGGGAAGCAAAGTGTAAGAGCTGTAGTTCTCACTTATTCCGCTCAGTATATGAAAGGGTAATAGGAAGCATTATATAGCAAGGATTGGACGTAAACTTCTCAATGACGGTGGGGTGTTGAGATGTCATTTTTTCATACACCAATTAGTTTTAATTGTAAAAACCCTACAATAAATGCAGAATATAACGATGAATAATAGTTTGGAAGCGAAATGAAGCTATTTCTTTGTGATAAATAAGTTAATATTTGAGAAACTTAGCTCCAAGAAGTACAGTGCATGATGGGTACGCCCTTTGTCAGAAATGCAATGCAAGACCAATGCAGCAATGATAATATTTCTGTTGTTACGTACATGGCAAATTGTTTGGATAACAACTAAATTGCACGAGTGAGGGGAGGAGCTAAGGACGTTGGTAGACTCAGAGCCGGGTAGGTTGTGTGTAGGCCTAGATTGCATACCCATCATGCACTGCACTTCTTGGAGCTAATGTTCTCAAACATTAACTTAATTATCACAAAATAATGGTTTAGTTTCGCTTCGAAACTATTATTCTAATGTTCTGCATTTATTTTGGGGTTTTTACAATTAAAATTCAGTGGTACATGAAAAAAATTGCATCTCACCAAACCACCGTCATTGACAAGTGTACGTTCAATCCTTGCTATATAATGGCTCCTGTTACCTTTCTTGCATTGATATGAACAAGAGAATAATAGGTGTCTCTATTGAATAGGAGTTAGATTTTTAATATAACCTTACACTTTTCTGGTCAGGGGGGGCTAGGTAGTGTGGCCTGGTTGGTGTGGGGGCCCTAGGTAATGAGGGGGACCTTGGTAGTGCGGGGGCCCTAAGCCATCTGGGCTGAGCAATGCATCACTTTAGAATAGGGACCCTTATTCCAGCTCTGTTTTCACACTATTCAGGGTTTGGTCACACAGTGTGTCGGGAGCTTATACATATTGTATTCTGCAACTTACTACTTACTAATAAATAGAAATATAGGCTTAGTGGCCCTTACTAAGGTCATATTAGTAATACATCCCTAATTGGGCATGAACAAGACATTTGCGAATACACGCTTAACAACTGTCTGATTTTGCTTAGTACATGCCTTACACGTTACTTACACAGGCATTAATATTGTATGTATTCGTGCTAATAGATGTATCCCTAAAATAAAGTGTTACCAATATACTAATATACTGATGCAGGGCCTTTATGAACAAAGCCAACTGTTTGGTCTTTATATCTCTGTGCTTCAATCTGTTCTCTCATAGACTTGATGGTGGATATGTTGGGGGTGCTGGCCAGTTACAGCATCACGGTGAAGGAGCTGAGACTGTTCTTCAGCAAGTTGCAAGGGACAAAAGGACAATGGGTACACACACACACACACACACACACACACACACACACACACACACACACACACACACACACACACACACACACACACACACACACACACACACACACACACACACACACACACACACACACACACACACAGGAAAGCATAATGGGGACACTTTCCTGCTGAATTATCCAATATTTGTTTATGCCAGCCAGGAGCTCTAGCTTGGTGTTATGGTCATTTTAATCATTTTAACTTATCATGGTTTGTGTCTTTAAAATCAAGATTGTGTGCTCAAACTGTTAATGTTAATGCTAATACAAAGCTGGCATAATAAATATCTTGATAATATTCAGGAAGCTTAATTGCGTAAATTTAGTCAATGTTAGTCATAGTGTTATAGTGTGTCATAGTGTGCATTGATTCCTTCGACTAGACTGTCACTAGACTGGCGAGATATACCGGCTTGTGTATTTCAGTGCCACAAAAGCAAAACATTGGGATCAGCAGAATTGTATTCATCCATGTTCTTTGCATAGAGACAACGTTCCACAACTCCAAGAAATGTTACAGATATGAAAAGCAGCATGTCGTGCCTACAGTATTGTAATTGTGTGGTAAATCCAACTCCCCTGAAGTTCAGGCTTTTCAGTGTGATGACTGCTGACCCATTGCTCCTTCCTCTTCAACTAAAGCCGCCCCATGCTGTGAAGCTGCTGTCTGTGCTGAAGTCCATGGCCCACAGAGTTGGACCCGACTCTTTTTTCAGCTTTCCAGGAAAGAGTGCTGCGGTAAGATGCCCTGTTCAAATTCAACTGTTTTGCCAGTGTCTCTGCTGTATACCTTGAAGTAAAATATAGGCTAAGGACACTGCTCATTGCACACAAGCAAATGCAGCCAATTTGTATTGAAGGGTTTCAAAATATGAAAAATGGAAGGCAGAAGTTTGAAGAACTGAGTTTATTGGCATGACTGGATATTGGATTCGATTCATTTCCAGAGAGATGAGACTTCCAGGACACACAGGGACTTACTGTAAAACAGGTCACCTCATATCACTCTTTATGTTTCGCTAATCCTTCTATTCACCAGATCTGACTTGATCAGCTGATGTTTAATGACCTTGGGCCTCATGTACTAAGAAGTATGTGGACTTCCTACTAACAAAGTGCAGATGTGAAAATCTGGAAAGTAGCCTACACACAAAAAATCTGGATATACCAATAAGTGCATAAACAGGCTTTCACGTGAAATCTTGCGCATATTGCACGAGCGCATACAAGCCAAACTCTCTGCCTTGCCTTCTTCCTTAATTTTTCTATTCTATTCTAATTAGTGACATTTGATACTGCAGTACAATGGAGATTTTTTTTTCTCTTTAGTGAAAACGCGGTGGCAATAACAATATGCAGTTCCTGACAAATACAAGGAGAGATCTGGCAGATGTTGTAGTCCTGAAAATATTCAATGTTTAATAGCAGCCATCTCTAGAAATAATAGTGCTGATGGACATCCAATTTTGTTGTAATTCCAGGATAGTTTTATGGATAGGTTATGTCTCAACAATAACATGATTGAAGATTTCAAATGATTTCAAATCATGCACCTCGTTCAAATCCGCTTTTGACTGGCCGCATTTTGCAGTATAATGCCATGCTCCATGAGCGTGTACAGCACATGTAGTTTCGCTGCATGCCTCTGTGTGCCGCCAAATGACGAAATGAACCACAAATGCACTCACGACAGCTCTGAAATTTGCATGTAGATCTGCACTTTTCCATGTCAGTCTTAGTACCGTACATCCAAATTTTTCTGTGGAAATCAACTTAAGTACAATCAACTGCACCGGGTTGTCACCAGAAGCGCGGAGTACGTGTTTTCCTTTGTTCAACAAGTACTTTTTTGTGCGTGAGCAGGTTTTTTACATGAGCCCGCAGCTTGGTTAAAAAAAGCGGTGTTCCTCCGGGCTCCTGTACTGTAGCGCTCTTTGGCCTGTAAGGCCCTTCAACTTGTCTTTCCCATGTGCTGTCTCCCCATTCAGGGGAACATGTGATGAGGGTTGTCATACAAAAGAATGTCCTAATTCCTCTGGGAATTTTGCCCAGTTCTAATGAGGATGGAGCTTGCATTCTATTATGATTGCAGATAAGGGCCCTTTTTCTGGCACGATTTACGCCCCCCCCCAGACCATGATAGCTTTAATTCTTTAATTGTGTCTTAATGAAAGCATGTGTTATCGCCAATGTAGATTCATATCCCTCTGCGAATTTTCTCTACTAAAAACTTCGTCGCCATTCAAAGTCAGTGAGAGCAAAATGATATTGTGCTGTGTGTTACAGTTCACCACCTTGTGTTTTGTCTAATCACCATGGGGATAGTAGCCCGTTATGATGATGCAAATGTAGCATGGCTAAGTGCTTCAGAAGTGTGCCACTCTCTCAGAGGACTAGTTTGTGAGAGAATGAAAATATCAATGCTCCATGACAAGAGGGACAAGGACGTGGTTTCATTATTCTGGTGTTGTCATTATTGTTGGAAAGTCTTTGTTTTGTGATGAAATCAGAATAATCAGTACAACACAAATAACAGTTGTGTATTCCATAATGTAGGACGATTTAAATTTCAAAGTGCAAAAAGTTTACTTACTTTGCCATCTATATTGAACATTGGCCAAAGCAAGTGATGTTATATGCAGACCGCACTGCTGACTACAAAGGGATGTTTTGCTGAATTGTTAATATCTATCTTTTAAACAGGCCATTGCCCTGCCTCCAATAGCCAAATGGCCTTATCAGAATGGTTTTACCTTCCATACGTGGCTACGCGTGGATCCCCTAAACAACATCAACGTGGATAAAGACAAGCCTTACCTCTACTGGTGTGTATGCTATCAGTTTGAAGATGTTAAACGAATTGATTTTCGTTACCCTGACCCCTCTTGAGAGAGGATGGGGCTACTGTTTTTTACGACACTAATATACGTACATTCATACTCTCAATCCCTTTTCCTAGCCTTGTCTCTGTCTTTGTCTTTGGTACTACGCTTACATGTTCCCTCAACACTGTTAAGTAGTTTTTAAATACATTTGTGAGCACATCAGTGTTATGTTTTTTATGTTGTAAATATGTTTTATCTTTTCTCCCTATTTGGTGTCTCCATACAGTTTTCGGACAAACAAAGGCCTAGGCTACTCAGCACACTTTGTGGGTGGCTGTCTCATCATCACCTCGTTAAAGTCCAAAGGGAAGGGCTTCCAGCACTGTGTGAAATATGACTTCAAGCCCCAGAAGGTGAGGTCATCAGTCCAGTTGTGAAAACTTTTAAGAGAATGAAGCCTAGGCCCAGCCGTGGCACTGACACACCGGCGACCTGGGTTTGATTCTGGCTTGAGGTCATTTGCCGAGCCTTCCCCTTCTCTCTCCCCCACTCGTTTCTTTTCGCCTCTCTAACTGTCCTGTCACAAATAAACGTACTAAATATTAAAAAGAGACAGTTAAGCCGACCCTTTCTCCTTCTCTTCCTCAAGATACAGTAGTGAGGACTCAGGTTTGCACAGCATTCTCATCTGAACTGCTGGGTACTTCATTATCTTATGTTTATCCATAACATAAAGTCAGCAGGAAAACAATTACTTCATCGTACATGCATCATTTTGCAGCATCACTGTTGTGTTTAAATTGCTACGTTTACATGAGACATTTAATTCGGAATTAACTCACTTTAATTCTGAATAAAGCTTAATTCCACTTTGAAAACGTCATGTAACACCTCCGAATTTCTAATTAAAGGAAAAATCTAAGAAACTCGATGGAACTTTTTCATTCTGAATTATTATGAATGTCACAGTTGCATATGAAGTCCATTTATTTTGCTCAGGCCTCTCGCACATTGCTATACATATGTCATTCTCAGGATGGCCTGTGGATGCATAGCTATGACGTTCCTTAGCTTTACTTCGCGTCCCACGGATCCATTTGATTGTCTTGATTTTGCATAAGGATCCTAAGCTCTTTTCTGATTTCCTACTGATATTACAACACTAGATCACATTGAAGAGTATGCACATGTTGCAGAACATCATGCTGAAGACTTAAGAGCCAATGTGAAATTCATCTCCGCGGATTGAACTGTGTGCAGCAGAGTAAAATTACTCTCATTTAGCTCTAATTGCTAATTCTTTTTTTCATTAAATAACTTACAGCTGTTTTACTGAAAGAAGTCATGTTATTTCAATATTTTGGGTTACAGTGGTACATGGTGACAATCGTTCATGTCTACAACCGCTGGAAGAACAGTGAAATCAGCTGTTACGTTAATGGGGAACTGGCTTCTTATGGAGAGATCACCTGGTTTGTGAACACCAGTGACGTAAGTGTTTCAAGTGGTTTTAATAGAAGTTTTTGGTATTTTTGATAAATAGATATTATTTGACTTTGTTTGAATCATCACTTGATAAAATAACTCCAAAATCCCATATAAAGTCTTAAATATTTCTTATGATTGCTGTGTGCCCTTCTTGATCTTTCTACAGACTTTTGATAAGTGCTTTCTGGGCTCGTCTGAGACGGCAGATGCAAACCGCGTGTTCTGCGGGCAGATGGGAGCAGTGTACCTCTTCAATGAAGCTCTGAGTGCTGCCCAGATCCTGGCCATTTTTCAGCTTGGACCTGGCTACAAGGTGCATAGTAGGCTACTGCCAATAAAGGTTTTGCCAATACTGAAATGTTTGACGTGTGTAAATGTAGTGTTTGACTAATAAGGTGCCCCATCTGACTGAATTCTGACTGTTTTGTCTTCAGGGGACCTTCAAATACAAAGCAGAAAGCGATCTGCTGTTTGCAGAGCATCACAAGTTGCTGCTTTATGATGGCAAGCTGTCCTCAAGCATTGCTTTCACTTACAATCCTCGAGCCACGGATGCTCAGCTCTGTCTGGAGTCCTCACCCAAAGACAACGCCTCGATCTTCGTCCACTCACCTCATGCCCTCATGCTGCAGGTTGGCCATACTCAGATTCACACCCATGCTCAACTTTAAGCCCTCATTTAGCGGTCCTATATCACTTATCTTCACACTTTCCATACCATCACAATAATGCACTCACACTGTGACTGAATACCATTTTTAGCCACCCCTGTAGCCGCATAAAAATAGGTATTTTTTAAGGGTGTTCATTCGATTGTCAAGAAAACTGTGAAACATCCACATTAAATCATCCAGACATTTTTTTGTTGAATGAAACAATTAAGCTGATTCACCATTGGCCGTTTTATGAACTACACCTAAGGCTGGCCTTATTCCTAAATAATTACTGTTACAGGATACACACAGAGACTTCAGTTGTTGGTTCATATTTCAATTCAGTGTTGTTCCTAGCCACCGTCACTCAAAATATGAAAGCGTAATGGCTTCCTTTTCCAGCGGTGCTGCTAATGGTTGGCTCAATGACCACAGCAGCAACTAGGATGTGCTTTAGATATACATAATTAACACTACTGTATTATCAACAAAGTCCATTGTGAGGGCTACTACATTTTAAAGACCTATATGCATAGTGTGATACTTTGAGGGACACTGTCATTGTAAGTTTAGTGTCAACCATAAATCGAGACATTTTTTGATTTTTTAACAGTGAAAGCGTTTAACTGTAAGTAACTACCACCTCTGCAATCTGCATTTATTCTGGAGATAAGGAGGGTATATGTTGGGAGAGCACACAACATATTTAAGTCTTTGTTCTCTTACGCTTTTCTGGCTGGCCAGAATGGTGCTGGTGTCCGTTACCGTAACAGCTATGTACGTTCGGAACTAAAGTGCTAAACGGTGAACTGACTCGTGTACATACCTAGTTGTGTACTTAGCTTAGATCCACAGGTTGGCCAATGCATGGACACCTCAGGTGGTTCGAGATCAGGTGCCGTAACCAGCCGTAATCATGATGAATTGTAAAATGTGGACTCACCTATTCTTTTCTGTACAGGATGTCAAGGCAGTGGTCACACATTCAGTCCAGAGTGCCATCCACTCTATTGGGGGTGTGCCGGTGCTGTTTCCCTTGTTTGCACAGCTGGACTTCCTCCAGCCCTGTAGTGATGAACTTGATTCGTCTATCTGGTAAGAACCAGCCTCAAAACATTTCTTCATGGCCCTACTGTGGCTCAAGCTGTAGGGCATTGCACTGCTACACCAGTGACCCGAGTTTGATTCCGGCACGCGTCCTTTGCAGACCCTTCCCTGTCTCCCTCTCCCCATTCCCTTCCTGGATACCACTTAACTGTCCCATCACAAATAGTGAAGGCAAAAGGCCAAAAACTATCTTTACAAAAATCTTCGTATTAATCGAAATGTGAATGCATATGAATTGTAGTATGTTAAAGCCCTGATCCCGCTCACTGTCAACTCTATTTTCTCTGTCTTTCTCCATCTGGCAGTTGTACCCTCTTGTCGTTTGTGATGGAACTCCTGAAGAATTCGGTGGCTATGCAAGAGCAGGTGCTTGCCAGCAAGGGTTTCCTGGTGATAGGTTACACCTTGGAGAAGGTGGGTAGAGATGTACCATACACAAGCGGCTCTTGAAATGAAAGGAGACCGAACTCCTTAGAAATTGTTCCCAGTCATATCGGGATATAGGATATAGGGATGCTTTGTAACCTCAATATGATGACTGTCAGTAAATGTTCCTGCTTCGTTTCCAAGCAAAGCGTAAAAAGCCACTTTTTTTCCAAGGATTCTGTTGACTAAGTGCCTTTTTTTGCCTTTTCAGTCTTCCCTGTGGTCCTCCCCAGCACTTTAGTGTTGCTCTGTTTTGTGTAAATGTGCTTGTAAATGTGACTTGAAGTGTGTCTATACATTTCTGTGCCATATTTCTCAAGTGCTACGTGTCCTTCTAATTAGAATGTTTCTGGCCTGGTCGTATTAGCGCAAAATAGATGCTCAAATTCCTCTCTAATGTGGCAGTCGAACGCAGGGACACTCTCTCTCTCTCTCTCTCTCTTTCTCTCTCTCTCTCTCTCTCTCTCTCTCTCTCTCTCTCTCTCTCTCTCTCCCGCTCTCTCTCTCTCTCTCCCGCTCTCTCTTTCAAATACATGTTTACGTTTGTGCTCACACTTTTCAGTCTTTATTGAGGGAAAAATTAGGGAATTTGGTCATAATCCTGAACGGACGTATTGTGATTGAGAAGAACGGGTACAAAGTGACGGGCCTTTATTTTCCAGCCAATCATCAATGGAAGGGTTCTACTGTATGTGATTAGAACAGGGCATGCTCAGGCCTGTCATCACGCCCTAATTTGGACTGCATTCAGTAGTGTAGGAGATGGGAATAATGTGGGGATGAGAGGGCTGCTCTGTATTTGATGCGCCAAAGAGCCATAAGCTGGCCTGTCTGTTGTTTACAGTCTTAATGTGCTGCTTGTCTGTTCCAGCACTGTTCCACTGTCCCAGCCCCACTTACTAGAAATTGTATTCCTATTTGACCTGCATGAATGTCTTTTCTATCTATTGGAGATGTGAATGTGTGTTGTGAATTTCAGAAATATACCATAGGTCTCGCTAGTTATGTACAAGTGTAAGTGAGTGATGTACAAGACTGATTAGATGAGAAGAACAGGCTCTTGTTACTGTGTCTTTATTTTTGCTTTACTTGTTTCAGTCTTCCAAACTTCATGTAACACGACCAGTTTTGGACATCCTGCTGACTTTTGCACGCTACCTGAGCAATTTGCCGAACGGTGTCCCACTGCTGAAACAGTTGTGTGATCACATTCTGTTCAATCCCATCATATGGATTCATGCACCAGCTAAGGTGTGTAGTAACACAAACACGCACGCACACACACACACACACGCACACACACACACACACACACACACACACACACACACATACACACACGCACGCACACACACACACACACGCACACATTTATTTCAATGTTCCTTTTAAATGTCAAATATTTGCATCTGTGCTCCAGTCAATAATATGGTCACACTTTTCTTTAGGTCCAGCTGTCACTGTACACATACTTGGCAACAGAGTTCATCAGCACTGTCACCATTTATAATGCCATTCGGCGAGTTGGCACCGTCCTGCAGGTGATGCACACACTCAAGTACTTCTACTGGGTGGTAAATCCACAGGACCGCAGCGGAGTCGCCCCTAAAGGCATGGGTAAGAGCTCCCCATTTTATGTATGACTTTTGTGCAGTATATTTCAGTTGTCATTGTCATCAGACACTCTGAAAGAACCAAGATATTTTTGCGTTACTGTAGTTTCATCAGAATGTCATCATAACCGTAGATTATGGTTGTTTTTTTTCAAGTTTACTATGATGTTGATGTGATTAATGTCGTTAACATTCTAAGTTTGTTAATGCAAACAAAAAACGTATCACCAACAAATGTAGACAGAACATTGTTAGACAGAACACTTTTAGAATGTCTAGTTATTTTGTGTTTGTGCGTGCGTGCGTGCATGCGTGCGTGCGTGCGTGCGTGCGTGCGTGTGTGTGTCCCTATCAATAGATGGTCCTAGGCCAAGTTCAAAGGAGATCCACTCTCTCAGAGCATTCCTTCTGCTTTTTGTAAAGCAGCTCATCATGAAGGTACACATCTTTTCCCTTCATCATAGCGCACATTGTCATTTGTCTTCATGGGTCATTTTTCTGAGATGTGATTTAAAAAAAAAAAGACAAATCTGTAAATCCAAATGTATAACAGATGTTGCTTTTGTACCCATCATGTCAGGATTACGGGGTGAAGGAGGATGAACTTCAGAGTATTCTGAACTATCTTCTCACAATGCATGAGGTACACCATGCTCAATGTATTTCGTTTTATTGAATTTGTCTTTTGTCTTAATTTGGATTCAACTTTGGATGCCAATACAAACCCTTGCTGCCCTTCCATGTAAGGCCACTAGGTGGCAGAGCAACCTAATGTCTAACTGAGGTTGGCAAAATGGTAGTGTAGACATGCATGCCGATGCTCAGTACTATTGGACTGGAGCTTGAACACATGCGCCACCTCTGATCTAAGTTGATGTGTTTCCTAAGATTCCTCTTAAATACATTGGGGAAATGGGGATAAAAACTGGGGCCTGAAACAGCACTCAATTAATTCCACCATGTTCATTGTGTTTTTTGAGCATCTTTTATCAGTTAATTTTTGATCAAGACTACTCAGAAGTTACCATTTTGAGGATGAATAAGAAATTTAATTGGGAGTCTGCTTAACATTCTACCCCATCCTCCAAGAACATTTAGAGTGAATTGGTACTGTTTGAACCTACATGAATACTCCCAAAACATGCCAACTTCATTGATCAGTAATGTAAGTGCCCTGCTCTGTTAAATGCATTCAGGATGAAAATCTGATGGACGTGCTGCAGCTCCTCGTAGCCCTCATGTCAGAGCATCCTAGCTCCATGGTCCTAGCCTTTGACCAGCGCAATGGAATACGGTGAGACACAATTTTTTTTTGATATAAATATATTTGTTGGGCTTGTTGTGCCTTTATTGTGACAGTTAGAGAGAGACAGGAAATGAGCAACGAGGGGGAGATGGGGAAGGCTCTGCAAATTACCTCGGGCCGGAATCGAACCCAGGTCGCCGGTGCGCTGTAGCAGCGGAGTGCCCAGCGGATTGAGCCAAGGCTGGGCCAAGCCACAATTGTTTATCACTAGATCACAAGCCTTTTTTATGCATACCAGAGCTTACTCTCCTTCAAACAAGTTTCATTTTGTAAGCCATGCCAAAGTTCAAGGTTCAAGAGTCACTGTGTGGTTTTATGATGCCCTCTGCTGTCAGTAGGGAACGTTGTGATTTCCCAGCAGAAGCATTAAAATACTCAAATGGAATGATTTGATGAGGAGAGCAAAATAGTTCACTGCCATGCTAACGATCGTTCTAGTAATTTTACTCCCAGGAATTTTACTGGGGAATCTGGACACCGAACACTCTTTGTACCCGGTCTTAGCATGGGCTACTGAAACACAGGCATTCAGATTTATTTCACATGAGCAGGCCTGCTATTCGCATTCCCCATAACACAGGGAAATGTCCGCTGTACCTAGCAGGGGGTGTCTGGTGCTAGTCCGATAAAAAACTTGTACAGCCAGCACAAAGACGGATGGCCTTTCAAGCCAGCACAGAGGCCCATTTACTCTGAGGCTGGTGACCCACCGTCCTGCTGTTATAACTGACTTTGCCTTTTCTCACTGCATGTTATTCTTACACTGTGCGTGTGTGTGAGTGTGTGAGAGATAAAGAGACTGTGTTGGGACGGGTGTTGTGGTGGTGATGGCAATGGCTTATTCATTTCCTGGGGTAATATTCAAAGAAATGGTCAGTGTGTGCTGGAAGTACTGTCTGTGAATTAGCAATGAATTGGCTACTTATGTTTGTAATATGCTTTTGCCAGCATAGGTATACACAGAATCCTCTAGAATCCAGAATCTGTTACTGTTGACAAATCTAGCAAAGTAAATACTGTAGTAAAGTGCATTGAGTCTTCTTTGTTTTATATTCTCAATTTAAATGGTAGATAGGGGCAGTGTGTAAGGAGCTAAACAAGAGAACTTGGCTGTTCGGGAAAAGTGATCTCATTTTGTATTACACAAGTAGAACCACTTCAAATCAGCCTTCTGCTTTTACAAAGTTCAGTAATGTATAATGCCAAGCCTTCCGAATACTGGAATAACTACAAGAGATCAGCTGTCTTTGTTGAGACTAACGTATTGAGAATGGTATTCATGTAAAGTTCGCGGTCACAACCTACTCTCACACACCAGCCAACCCAGGTCCTGGTCCCAATGTTATGGTCAGCATGCATGTGTTCTTGCATGTGGTCTACAGTCTCATTTCACGAGACAGGAAATTATTTGCATTAATTAATACATTGAGGTGCAATCGTAGTGATAATTATTTGTTCATGGATGATGATGAGTTTTACTCCATGTTTTGAAATTGTGTATTCAGTGATGAGGCATTTTCATGATCGATGATGCTCTTATGGCAGACAGCCAGCAACGTTTTGTGTGATGCTCTGAAATTAATTTATTGATAATTATTTTAGTTTTACACATCAAAAACGTGATGTGTTTTTAATATTTCATTTCAGTTTGATACTTTTTGTGGGTTGTGATATAACAGGATATATTCAGGACAATGTAATTGTTTTGTAAATGTTTTTTTATGTTATGTTATTAATGTGTAATGAGTGGTGAATAATGTATTTGAATTGTCAGTTTATAGTTGAATCCAATTGTATTGCCTTTGTATGATCCTGATTCACTTTTGCAGGGTTGTTTTCAAGCTCCTGGCATCCAAGAGTGAAGGAATCCGAGTGCAGGCGCTCAAAGTCCTTGGCTATTTCCTGAAGCATCTGCCACCAAAGTAAGTTGAAAAAGGAATGAAGCACCAATTATGTAATAATACTGATATTGTTTTATCGTGATGAAGTGACAATCCCTTTCTATGGTGTCATGGCAGGAGTGTATATACCACATCTTAGGGTTCCAGGGTTGAAGCTGGACAAGCCAATTTCTTCTCTCTGTCCGTACATTTGCAATTACGATTTATTTTGCGTTAAATGTGATGTATGTTGTTTGGTCATAGCATTTCCACTATTAGAGTCATCTCTAAAGTGCACAGCCTTATATTAGGATTTAGAGTTTCTGCTTTTAAACAGCCATTCTTATTAGGTATAGTGCACATCAATTATGAGTACACCCCTTTTGAAAAGTAACATTTTGAACAAGATTTCAATAAACACAGAGTACATGTTTTCAAAATTTGCATAGAATGAAATTGCTGTGGTGCAAACGTGAATACAGTACACCCTAGGCTGAAGCCCAGTTTGTAAAAACTAATTTATGTTTGAACAAGTTCAAATCAGGTGTCATACTGAACCACTGTCACCTCTTCAGGAAATCAGCAATGGCCATAGGTGTGCGTTTAGGGTCAGTTTTGATCTAAAAACATTGATCTTGGGCTCATGTCTCAATAGTATAGCGTGCCATTTTTGTCCAAATTGGGCCTGGCAAACTCTCGGCGAGCTCTTTTATGACCGGGCTGTTGGAGAGGCCTCTTTGGTAAACGACACCCACATACGCCATTCCTTGCGATGTGCGGCATATCGTCATTGGACATAATCACTACAGTTTCGATTTCTCCTTAGATTAATGTATTAGACTTGTATAAGTGTTAAAGTCTGTGTGAAAGATGCTCCAGCCAAAGTGTTTAAGTCTGTGGCCCACCTGGACAGATTTGGCAGATAGTGTTTTGACTGATCAGTAAAGCTTCAATGTACTTCTAATAGCATCGACCTGTCTGGTGTGGAACATATGGAAAGATATGTCATTTAAGTTATGTAACTACTCTAGTTTTCTCTGGTAAGCTTCACATAGGTTGTATAAAAAACTTGCCCTATGCATATTTTGAAAATAACTTCTATGCTTATTGAAATATTGTTCAAAATGTTACTTTTCAAAAGGGGGGGTGTACTCATTATTAATGTGGACTGGGGTTGTGTAGGTAATGTTCTTTACTGTATTGCAATAGCACAAATATTAATGAGTAGGTATTGCAAATTATAATAAGAAATTAATTTATGATCAGGGAGGGAGTAGTGAAAAAAAGACAGCTGCTGGTTGTCGGGAGACATTAGTAGCTCAGCAGGATTCATTTATCTCGCTGACTTTGAAGCACATTTACCAGAGACTCGTCTGATGATCTCTGGATTTAAAAAATGCAGTGAGCACAGTAATCTTGCTACAAATACTAACCACATGCAGAGGTACATGCACACATGAGCATGTGCATGCACACACTCATACATACGCATGCCCAGACATCCTCCATTTTGCATACTGGAGTTAATTTAAGTACTCTGTGTGTGTCTGTGTGCGCGTGCATTTGTGCGTGTGTATGCGTCTGTCTGTGCCTGTGTCTGTGAGTGTGCACGCACATTTCCTATACTTGTGTGTAGTGGGGTGTTGAGACCCTGACTGTGTTGTGGTATTTTTCAGGAGAAAGTCTGAAGTGATGCTCAGCCATGGGCTCTTCTCTCTTCTCACTGAGAGGCTCATGCTCCACTCCAACCAGTTCACCCTCACCAGCTACAACGTGCTCTTTGAGGTCAGACTTTATTGAACTCGCAGCTAACTTTGTGCATATCCGTTTTTGTAAGGTTTTCCTGCTGTATATTTCATATCATCATTTGTTTTTCATCGTCTTGCTATGTCCTACTATGTATGCTGTCTGTAATCCTCTACTGCAAACTGTAATCAGTTTTTTAAAGATATATTTTTTTTAGCTTTTTGGCTTTATTGATAGGACAGTTGAGAGACAGGGAGTGAGGGGGGAGAGAGAGACGGGGAAGGGTCGGTTAAGGACCCGGGCCGGAATCAAACCCAGGTTGCCGGTGTAGCAGTGCAGTGCCCTACTGCTAGAGCCACGGCAGGGCCTGTAATCAGTTTTTTACTGATGCTGTGACTGGGTCTAATGCCTACCCCCACCGAAAGCTGTTTTTTAATGTGATTTCTGCCCTTGGATTTACTTACTTCCTGCTGGCCTTTTATGGCCTAACCACTAGTCTTCAATCTGATGATGACATGAAATTATGTGAGCACTGGAAATGAATGTGCCTATTCTATAAGATCACAAACACACAAATCAAACTTGCCTGCATCCCGCCTGAGATTAACTCCTGGATGCCATAATGAAAGGTCACGTTTGCATGCCACTTGGAGACACATTTGGCTCCTTTGTGTTTGCTAATCATCTCATTGCCGTGAGCTTCCTGTCCCACTGTGATTTGTGAAGTGTGTGTGCCATTCCCTCATGCGAGTGCTTTCCTCCGCGTCTTTTTTTTTAACATCTCCTGCTCTGACTCCTCTCTGCCCATACCAGCTGATCCAAGGTCTGCAGTGACTGTACAGGAAAATGCGACTTAAAGACAAAGCGATGCTCCTAAATCAGGCCTTTCCTTTCCTTTCCTTTCACCGTTTCAGATTTTAACCGAGCAGATCTGTACCCAAGTGATCCACAAACAGCATCCAGACCCAGACTCTGCTGTAAAGATCCAGAATCCTCGTAAGTGATGTTTCTATCTATCCACCACTGCTTTAGGAGAGGCCATTGGCTAAGTGTTTGCAGCACGCACACGCGCACACACACACACACACACACACACACACACACACACACACACACACACACACACACACACACACACACACACACACACACACACACACACACACACACACACACACACACACACAGTTTAGAGGTGGTGAAGGCAAACTCGGTGAAGTTTTTAAAACGTCTCTGGTATTAATTTCCCTTGGCAATAAATTGCTACATTAGAAATGTCCTTCATGACCTATTCTCGGATAATCTAAGACCTGATCTATTCTTGAGGAATGATGTACGATACATTGTTATTCAGATTTTATGGTTTTATTGTTAGTAAGTAACATAGTATGAACAAAAGCAAGGTGAATTATCAATATCACGTGGGCTCTCATGGGCTCTTCTTTTTTTCTCTGTGTGCATTTTATTTTGTTGCCTATTTGTGTTAATAAAATGTTACATAAATGGAATAACTCTATTCCAATGTCTTATACCTATCCCTCATATACCTTTGTCCCTTTCCGTATGGTAATCAGTAGGGAAATAAAGCTGTCCCATAAAATATGAATAAGAATAGAAATAGAACATAGTATACATATACGTCGTGTTCTTCTTATTAACAGTGAAAATCGATATGTGAAATTGTAATCAGCTCGGGGGTAACAGAATTGGTGACTTCAAAAAAGACCCCAACATCAACAAAAGCACGCCATATAGATACATTAGGAAGTTTAGAAAGCATACTATACAGTTGAAAAAAATTTGAAATCTGTGACCTTGTGTAGGCTGCAATAATTCAGCCATCTGCACTGTTAATTATATGAATTAACAGGAGTAGCTACTTCCCTTCTGTGCTATTAACAGGAGTAGCTACTTCCCCTTTTTTATTGTTTTGTTTTCATTTCTTTGCATGTGTATACATTTCGTAGAAAAGCTTCATCTGAGGCTGAATCTTTTAAGTACAGATAATGGGTACCCACTGTCAGACACCCAGTGAGACCCAGTTATGTTTTCATATTTCAAAATCATTTATTCAATGTACTTTAATTTCTGCACATGAAACAACATGAGCAGTTCAAGGAGCAGCTGCTGCTTTGATCAGCCTGTGTTTTTAAGCAGCCCTGCAGTGTAATGGTTTTTTTTTTTTTTAAAGAACAAAAGTGCATTAACCATGCAAGTAATGAGGTACCAGGACATAACATTATGATGAAGCATAGACCAAACCTGACAGAATTGTTCTCTTAAGTCTTCTTCAACAGAGCTTCATTTTTGTTGGTGTGAACAGCAGAGCCTAATGTAATGTATGGAAGCAAGCGAACGTAGACCCAGAGACCTTATATCTCCCCCTTTTTTACTGCACTCTTGCGTGATTTAACTTATTTTGAAGCCTCAAAATGGGCCTGATTGCAGTCTTTAGCAATGTCAACCTGAATTACTGTAGACCAAGTAAAGAAAAAGAACTATGGTTCCTCTTAAAGCTTAACTTCAGCACAAACCCAGACCAAATGGTCTGTGGAAACTCGTAGCAGAAGGGATACACGCAGAGGTAATTTTCTACTGGGTAAGGTTCACCGACTCATAATTTGAGTGACTAAGGCATAGAAACAACACAAACGTCAACAGTGCAGAGACACGGGTAATGGGGATGGGATTGGTTACTGACGGCGACTGCATTCCCAGTTCTCAGGGACGAATGAAACCCAAACCTCTCCACTCAGGCAAATAGACACTGACGTTGTCTAGATAATTCATCTAAACAGCCAGTCGCTTTAGGTTAACTAAACGCGCTGCTCCAGGAAAGCTTTGGCTGCGGGGGTGAAACGGTGCTCCAGCATTTACAATACAGATGACTGTGTGCTGGTTTTAAAGAACGGCACATGCAGTATTGTTTCCACCCGGCTAAGCTGCAGGTGTTTTTATTTTTCCTCATGGAGAAGGCCAGCAGCATGCAATCAATCACAAATGTAAGCAGGAAGTAGATCAGTTTGTGCAATAATCCAGCGTTGTGAATCCGGATGAAACTCCGCCCACAAAAAAAGCACATTTTACATGTATAATGTGCATTTCAAAAGACATTTTTATATAATAGCTCACCAGGATTTTCTTGGCAAAGGCCTTCTTCAAATGATTAAAATATCAGACGGCCAACAATTTAACCAATTAAAGATAAGCAAATTAATCTGAACCTGGATCAACGTGAATGTGCTCATGATCTGCTGCCAGTGAAAATAGATAGTATGAACTTGTATCTATGCAGCATGCGGCAATATCATTATTGTTCACACACTAAAGCAACCTCAAGGACCTCTAGTATCAAGCCATTTGTTGGGGGGAAAAAAATCTAGAGTAGTGTAATTCAGGATATGTACTTTACACATACACATAACACATATCCATATACCGTACGAATCCATATACAGATTAATATAAATGTACATATATTTTTGATTACAGTATAACCAAACAACACATTGTGTGGATGCACAAAATATGAAAGAAGTGTGCTCTATATCACGAGTGCAATGAATGAGTGAAATGCATACCTATACATGCAGATCAGATCAATCTCGAAAATTCTGTGACTGCTTTCGTCTTACATGTGTTGTTGTTATCACCCTTGTAACAGAGATCTTAAAAGTGATCGCAGCTCTACTGAAAAACTCACCACCTGGTCCAGAGAGCATGGAAGTGCGGCGCATCTTCCTATCTGACATGATCAAACTGTTTAACAACAGCAGAGACAACAGGAGGTAGATATGCATGCACTCATACACGCACAACGCTAGCTTGAAAAACAAATGGTGAAAAACTGTTTATTTACTGTTATTTTCAACTTACTTTTCATTATTTTTTAGCTACATTTCAGTCAGTGGCTGTTTTGTCATGCATGTGTTACTCTGATCATACCCTGTCAAATAAAATGTATATTTAACGCAAAAATTTAAATTTCTTTTAGGAAAAAAGACGTTTTCCTTTCTTTTTTGGCAAAATTAAAAGATTAAAAAAACAAATCTTTCATTCAGATTTTGTGTTCAACGTTTTTGTTATGATTTCTTGTGTGCTGTGTTAGGAGTCTGCTGCAGTGCTCGGTATGGCAGGACTGGATGTTGTCCCTGTGCTTCATTTCTCCGAAGAACAGCGAGGAGCAGAAAATCACTGAAATGGTTTACGCCATATTCCGGATCCTTCTCTACCATGCTATTAAGTATGAGTGGGGAGGCTGGAGGGTTTGGGTGGACACACTTTCCATCACTCATTCAAAGGTAAGCTTACAAACACATGTGCGCACACATACGCACACAGGCACACACACAGAATTTTTTTTACAGAGGTATGTTGATATTTAAGCACTTTACACACTGCATGTGCACTGATTGACTGAAATGATTACTGACGAGGCATATTTGTATAAGCCATGTATTTTCTGAAGTCCTTATTCTAATGTTGCTGTGTAGTCGCAGTCTTTAATGGATTTTAAATGTTATATCTGAAACATGGTGGTTGCTTAGTTGGATCAATTTGAAACTGATTATGATCGTGATTGATGTGTACATTCATGATATACTGTTTGGATTTTCTAATATTCCAAAAAGTTTCTCAGTCATATACGGTATTTATGCATGGAATTGCCTTTTTATTGAAACACAGATGAGGAATTCCCCAGCACGTCCCGTTTCTGATTACTTTGTTTTATATCGTATTACACAGCTACTGCCAAAATGGTGAAATAATTCTGTGGGTGTCAGATTGTGGTCAGAGGTGGGCAACCAAAATGTGGCAGATGGCAGTCAACTTACAGTAAATACTCCCCGCAGATCAGAGTAGTTGCTCATACCGTACTAATTCACTACACAAGGGGGCAACATAGTGCTGTCCCATACCCAGACGCAAGCTCGTGCTGCTTCTCCCAACAACACCCTCTTACTTCTTCTAGCCAAACATGACTGACTTGGCCTGAGATGGTTATGCGATCATGCGTAATTGCCAAGATGAAAATCTCACTTGAGTTGAAACTAAGGTGTGCAATGAAAGGCCTGCAATGTAACTCTCACTACAGAATTCTAGAGTCTTTCCCAAATGATTACCCCTCCTGCAGAGTGGTACCCCACTAAAGCAAAAAAAATAGTTAAACTTAAAATGTTTCAAAGATGTAATTATTTTGTCAATTAGGAAAAACGGCAATGCTAGGAATGCAAGGAAATGCTAGTCTTACGAAAATAAAGCATTACTTACCGTATTTTCCACAGCTAAGCAGTAGCTGTTTGTGAGAATGTCTCTGTTATCTGGTGGCTAAAAGTCGGTCAGTCTTTTCCAGCATTGAAAATGAAAAATAGCGCAAAAATTAAATTATCACTTGTTGGATTTATGTGATCATATTACGTAACTGAAATTTTAGTCTTATTACTTGAGTATATAATTTATTTGAAAAAAGAATTTAAGTCTTATTTTGTTATCAAATGTGCAAAATTGTTGCCAAATTACTGAGCAACATAGAAGTAGAAGTAGTATGTAGCTGTGTTATATGACCTACCAGTTTATGGTTATTTTTTTTAATTTCACAAGGACTAAATATTAACACAGTATGAACCAGCTTCTGTGCATGCTTCTGTTGGATTTTCTGGTATTAACCTTCCATAGTTGCTTCACCACACAGGTCCCTGTTACCTGAAACATCAGTAATTTTACATTATTTAGGTTTAACATTAGCAAATCTTTTCTACACTCACCAAATCACCATGCGGCATTAATCTTAAACAATTACAAAACAATGATGTTTCAGGTAACGGGGACCTGTGTGGTGAATTCCATAGGTGACCTGGTGCTAAACCAGCTTTGATGCATGCATCCACCACCAAAAGGGCTAAAGAAACTCAATTGCAATTTTATTGTCCTGTTTGATGGATTTCCTGCCAAGTCTAGAGCAGCAGAGCGGTTTGTCACTGTGGAGACTGTTGTAGACTGTCCTCCCACTGCTGTGGGGTGAGGTGCGTGTGTGTGTGTGTGCGTGCGTGCGACGTGCGTGCGTGCGTGCATGCGTGTGAAAGAGAGGGAGTGCGAGACAGACGGACAACAGAGAGCATAATGTATTTGAAATTGTGAGGCTGTCTTGAAGGTGTGTTTCCATTTTACAATACGTTGTGTATGCATGTGTTAAATGCTATGTATTAGCATGAAGCATAGTACACAGAGACGCTCTAATTTACAGACAGACAGACAGACAGACAGACAGACAGACAGACAGACAGACAGACAGACAGACAGACAGACAGACAGACAGACAGACAGACAGACAGACAGACAGACAGACAGACAGACAGACAGACAGACAGACAGACAGACAGACAGACAGACATTGTAATGTATTTGAAATTGTGAGGCTGTCTTGAAGGTGTGTTTCTGTTTTACCAGATGTGTATGCATGTGTTACATGCAATGTATTAGCAGCATGAAGCACAGTACACAGACACTGTAATTTTCTATATGCATAGCTCTCTTCACACACTTGTGTCTTGAAGACATTTAAAATTCATCTCCACCATGTTCCACAATAACTAGCATGTGTTCCCATCATTTTTACCAGCCCTGTGGGAGGACACCCCCCCACCCCCCATAAACACACACGCACGCACGCACGCACGCACGCACGCACGCACGCACGCACGCACGCACGCACGCACGCACACACACACACACACACACACACACACACGCACACACGCACACACGCGCACACGCGCACACACGCAAGCTACAGCAATGACACTGGGACATGTCTATTCATTCTCCTCATATTGCTGATCTGTCTGTCTGCTTGCCTGTGTGCCTGCCTCAGTATATATTTATATGAATATCCTAAATGGATCGGATCAAAATATAGTGAAGCAAGGTTTGAATATGCTGCAAATGGTCTTGCACTGGAATCTTTAGGCACCTTCACCACTTTTCTACTGGCCATCGCCAGTAATTGGTTTATCCCTGTCAACTCATCTTTGGGGAGACTGTCTTAAAGTTTTCAAATGGTCCCAGTAGTATTGACATGTAGAAAAAAACAATACTTTTCTGAATATGACATTTTCTCGGAACGAAATGCATTCCTACATTTGTGACAATGTGCTGTTATGAGCACTTTAAACTTTTTTTTGATAAAGATTTCTAAAGTTTGCGTCAGCTACTGAGCTTTGCATACAAAAAGATAACGATATTAAAATATCTTAGCTAAGGGTTTGTACAATGAGAAATTATCAAATGTTTCAACACGTTTTTCTAAACATTTCCATCAGGCTTTCTAAAATGTTTATTTTGTATTTCTGTGTATTTCATACAATGACGAATAGTTACACCAATCGACACAAGCATGTGACCAGTCCTTATCAATTGGTGCAACCAGTATTTTCCTTAGTGACAGTTTCTTCTGTAAAGCAACATTAATGTTTAGTTTTGAGGCTCTCTTTCAAACTTGCTAGTGTTCTGAAGTACCAATATGATACAAATTAAATCTGTACTACATGGTAATGGTTCAGTACCCTAACTAGCAGGCAGACTGTTTGTATGTTGACATTTTCTTATGGTGCTACACCAACATACAAAATATGTTGATTTAGGTGAAAGTTTAGGTTTAGGTCAACATTTGAGATTTCACAGTCACAGAATGTATACTAACAAGGTATGTTATAAGAATGTAATCGGGTATGTCAAATGGTTGAGTTGATGTACCATCTGACATGGCAAAAAATTCATTGAAACTTGATAAGTCTTTCTGATGGAAACCTATCAAGGTTTGTGATTTGGATGTTGAGATTTCAAACATGTTTTTAAAATGAATATCTATTTTTGACAGGAATTTTAAATGTTTAGCTAACATTGTAGTATTTGACACAACTATAAACACACCTGACCTTGCTCACAAAATGTTGAATTAAGCAGATTTCAAGAAATTTTACCCAACTGGTCATGTAGCAGATACGTTAATCAGGGGTCCTTCTGTGTAGTGTCATTTCCTGTGACATGGTCTTCTGGCAGAAATGAACAAAAATGCTCCTCAAATGGTCGTTATGCCACATTGACAATTCAGGAACACAAAGTGACACACTAAATTCCCCAAATTACTGACAATATCTGTGAAAATGATTCTGTTTATTTTAGTCACTGTTAAACAAGACACATGTAGGATTATGCCAGTAGTTTACGTGTTTAAAAAAAAAAAAAAAAAAAAGAATTTCACCTGTTTTTAACAGGTTGAAATTTGTAGTGCCATGTTTTTACCGTTACACCACATGACGTTGTTGTTTTTTTTGTTTTTTTTAACCTTTATACCCTCATTATTCTATCTAAATTGATTAAATCAAAATAAATTGTGCTAGGTTTCCCAAAAACAGACACATTTTAACCTTTCCTACTAAAGCAAATCATAGCAACACAAAAAGTGGCGTCATGTCTTTCACCCTAATAATTCAGTGTAGATGTGTTGTGCCCTTACATTCTCTTTACATCTCTGTCATTTCCCTGTCATTGTGCTTGAGCTGAAGTGCTTGCTGACACAACAGCCTTTGCAAGGTCCCAGACCAATGAGCCCAGAGCAACATGGCTTCCAAAAAGCTGTCTCTGTGCAAATAAAGGGGACTTCAAAGACATTCTGTCCTTGCAAAACAGTGTCTTGACACTGAACACACCTAAAACTAGTTTCCAGCATCTCATTACCTATTGTGTGCAGTACTAAGATTCAGTCAGAGATGTGTCACGATTCTTTTTTTTACATCAGTCTTTCACTTTGGACTGCAGTTTGGGAGAATGTAACTGCATTTGATCTGTTTAGTTATCTTAATCACATTCATTCGGAACAGTACAGAGCTACTCTACTTGCTAACCACTGACCCCTTTGGGTGTGTTTGCCTGAATAAAGGCAAAGTACAGACTAAACAGAACAACTGCACTTGACTTGACTCATCTTATCATTTCCCCATATAATTCAGACAAACATCAGCAGTAGCATTTGGTTCTGTTTAGATACACACTGACTGGCACTGTGCCTCTGTCTGCACACCATCAAGACAAAACAGCTTTTGAGAGGGATCCCATTTACTGGAATCTTCATTGACCTGTCTTGAGCAGAGTGGAGGCACATCGCCATAGTTATTCAAAATGGAGGGTGGGGTGGGTGTGTAGAGTGGATTTGGGCGATAATAATATCTTGGCTGTTGACTTTGCCAATAGATAAACAGCATATTCTATGTGTACATATCTGCTTCTTAGTGGCTTTCAAAAAGTACATATTGTCCTTGTCTCTAGTGAGCATGCGGGTGTTTTAAGCTAGAGTAATTGGGATAGATTTTTAAATACATTAACATAAATACTCTAATTGGATTAATACATGTAACGATATAGCTCAGACTAATACATGGAATATTATTTTCTTTCAGAATGTCAGATTTTGAGGTGATGTTTTGGAATATGTTACTTTTTATCCAGATCTTTTTCATTTTATAGATGTCCCATTTCCTTCATTGTTTATGGACTCTGCACGTTTTGCAGTGGTTTGCAATGTATTCGAGCAGTGTATGTCAAGCCCCACTGCCATGTGGTCTCAATACACACTCTAGAACCGCAGGCACAGTGATTACCATCGTCTGTTCTGTGAATCTGCTCTTGCATGGTACTCTATACGGACCATGGATTTTGAAAAATAGAATGCAAGAGAGAGATTGTGTCTGCAGACGACATTGATTTCAGGGAAGGGAATTGCATTTAGCTAATCCAATTAGGGGCAGGCTCGACTCCCTATTTCCCCTTTGTTTTGCGGTCGCCTGCTATCTATTGATCTAAATGGGACTCTCAGGTCCTACTGTATATGCCTCTTCCCAGACCTGTAATTCACCACCCAGGTCTCACCACACAAGCTTTTTGTCCAGACATGTCTTATGATCTGAAATCAGCCATCATAACGCAGAAGCAACAGACAGCAGTGCTGTTCTGCATCTCTTGGAAACGGATAGTTTTGAGACCAAAAGGCATATAGTGCTGCATGTGTTTTCAAGATCGAAAGTATTGCAGCAAGAGGTGAAAATATAGCGTCTTTATACGTGTATGTGCACTTGTACAAAGAACACAGCACAAACGAGGAGCTTTTAACCCTAATCGAAATTTGACGTTAAGTGCTTCCTATCTTGTGGGAGAGTGTTTTTGTTGCAGACGTCCTGAGGTTGATTTGCATCTGAATATATGATTTGGCCCCAGCACATCCCATTAATATCATAATAGCTGTCACATTACAGAGCGCTCCCTTGTTTTCTTACAAGCACGTGGAATGAGGTTTTTCCATTGAATTGTGGGCTGGAGTTCAATTAGATTAGCCCAGAGAGGGGCCTTGAGAGCCCACCCAGAACAGCATGCTGCATGACTAGCATTCAGAAACCTCAGGACTACAGTAACTTCTCTCTCACGGTAACTCAATCTTCACTCCCTTCTCTCAGCCTTCAAATATCCATCAGTCTCTGTAATCTATGTGAAATGTGATATATGTGATGTCATAGTGCCGCACTGATGCAAATGTCCTGACAGCACTGGCACAGGTCTATATGGGGCACTTAGTTCGTGGACTTTTCAATCTGGCAAAATGTCATATGGCAGGTTAAAAGGAAATGGTTGAAGAGCAGCTCCCCATAATTGTTAAAGTATGGAATCAGAGTAATGAGTGGGAGTGAGGATAAGTGCAGAGAAGCACAGAGGAAACTACTGAACTAATCCAAATCTCTGAGCTTGGAGAAGATGGCTATAGATTACCAATCAAACCAGCAGGAAGATTAATGACCACCCTTATTGCATGGTAATTTAGAACAATAACGGCTAATTAATTTCAATAATCAGGTTCCCTTTATGCGGATGTCTAGAGGAAAAGTAGTAGTGTCAGTTTGTGTATGTCCATGCATATGTGCACATGCACTGTTCATTTGATTTCTTGTTAAAACGCCTGTATGATAAATACAGGCTATTCTAATGAGAACGATGGGAATGGACTAGTCTTTGTAGGATGTGCAAAAGCCAATATGTTAATCACTGGCTTGCAACTCGATGCACTTCCTGAAATCAGTTTCCAGTAGACATGACTGAAGCTTATTGGACTGCAGTTTACTGCATTTTAAGCTTAAAAGAAAACCGATCTCATGATACAAGATGTTTCAGTGTACAAATTATTTGAAATTAACAACACATCACCACACATCACCATGGACCATTTGAGCTAGCATCAGCAAATTTTGGGAAAGTTCACCACTTGACCCCCTCAGATTTTCTGATCATAGTCACTCAGATTATGACAAGAGGAATGGGTGTTTACAGAGTTTACAGATTGAATAAAGATCTGGAATTTTGGATTTCACCAATTAGGTGTATTAGCCACACACAGGCCTTTTGGGGTTAGAAACAACTTAATCTGCTCATAAGAAACACTTCAGATATATTGAGACGTATTGATCTTATCTGTTTATTATCCTGTTGTAATTTATTCTTTCTTGTCATCATTGTTGTTTGTACTTGTCTTTAGGTCACCTTTGAACAACACAAGGAGAATTTGGCTCGAATGTTCCGGGAGTATCAGAGACTTGGTTCTGATTCTGGTTCTGCCACCCAGATCCGCACAGTATCTGGGGCCAGTCAGGATGCAGAGCTTCAAAGTCATGCTCCTGGAGAAATGATGGAACCTCCAGTGCAGGAGGAGATGGCTCCCTCCACAGTGATCGAGCTATGTGTGGAAGACAGTCCACCTCTTCAAGGTCATGCTGAGAAGGAGGAAAGGGATGGGGAAAAAGCTAAACATGAGAAGAGTGAAGGAGGAAAAGATGAAGAGAGAAATCAAACTCCTGTTGTGGTGTCAAATATCATACTTCGTGCTGAAGAAGAGGAGAAAGAAGAGGGTGAGCGGAGAGCTCAACAGCCAGACAGTGAAGCGTGTGGTAATCATTCAATTAAGGAAGAAAGTCTGAGTGAAACCAGCATATCAGATGGTGAAGTTCTCAAACACAGCATGGAGCCTGCTGATAATGTAACAGAGCTGAAACCTGAACCAAATAAACAGCCTGATGCTGCAGAACAAGGGACAGAGAGTGAAGAGACTGAAGAGGTTGTAGAAAAAGCAGAAACTGCAAAGGTCGAAGATGAGAGAAGAAAATCAGATGCAAGTGTAGAAGAAGCAGACAATGTAAAACTGGCAGATGGGAAAGATGATGTCCAAGAAAAGTGTGAGATTGATGAAGAGAAGATGAGACAAAAGGAAGAATCTGATTCAAGAGAAATGGTGAACGAGCTAGCGACATCTGAAATCAAAGAAGACTCTATGGAGCAAGGAAGCTCTGAATTGTCCAACAACAATGAAACAAGCACAGCTGGTGCATCCATTGTAAACGAAGACTTGGTAGACGTTTCATCCTTAAGCGAAGCAGTCAAAGCAAGTGATGACAGCATGGAGGAATCCTCTTTTGTTTCTGCTATGGGAGATGCAGATGAAGAGCATGAGAATGAAGAGCAGAGTAAGGCAACACAGTCAGATCTCAGGGAGCCAGATACACAAGCACAAAGTTCGATTGTTATGGATAAGGATGAGATGACTGAAAGTAATGAAGGATTCAAAGAACAAGATTCCCAAGATGTGGACAAAGACTTGGTTGACACCAGGGAGGCGCTCCCCACTGCAACGTCTACTGTGGGACCCATAGCAGAATCAGTTGAATTGGAAGAATCCAGTGCACAGCCAGTGGAACCAGTAGACACTGCAGAGCCTGCAACAGTAGAAGTCCCCACTGCAGAACCTGCAACAGTAGAAAATACTGCAGAACCTGCAACAGTAGAAGTCCCCACTGCAGAACCTGCAACAGTAGAAAACACTGCAGAACCTTCAACCGTAGAAGTCCCCACTGCAGAACCTGCAACAGTAGAAGCCCCCACTGCAGAACCTGCAACAGTAGAAGTCCCCACTGCAGAACCTGCAACAGTAGAAGTCCCCACTGCAGAACCTGCAACAGTAGAAGTCCCCAGTGCAGAGTCAGCAAAATCAGACCAGCAGGTTCTAGAGACATCTGCAGCACGGACACAGGATGAAGATGGCAGCAATGCACAAAAGTCTGCAGAGTCTGGAAAGGAGCAAATAGAAGGCACTGCTGCCAAGACTAAAGAAGTGAAAATTGCCCGTCTTGATGTTTCTAGTGTAGCTACGGACACCGAGAGATTGGAACTGAAGGAGGCAGCTGCATCGGTAGGATATAATTTCTACCTGATTGTGATAAGTTGCTATATTAGGTAGTGACTTAAATTTTGGCGTTCAATTGGTATAATGTATTGAAATTAATTGTATTTTTGTACAGAAAGTCAAGAGTAAGGTTTTTATCGAGCACCTTAGTCCTGAAGCTAATGTGTG
The DNA here is from genome assembly GCF_034702125.1 of Engraulis encrasicolus. NCBI lineage: Eukaryota > Metazoa > Chordata > Actinopteri > Clupeiformes > Engraulidae > Engraulis > Engraulis encrasicolus. The sequence continues at coordinate 1,879,205 of NC_085872.1, read as the reverse complement.
ATTACAATACAGTATCGTTCTGCTGTGCATTAACTCACAAGTTTTGTTGCAGGAGGCAAGTCAGGCCCAAGCCACGGCATCTGGTCCTTCCCCAGCAAGCAGAGACAGTACCTCATCATCCACTCGTTCCACCATGTTCCGTATCCCAGAATTCAGATGGTCCCACATGCACCAGAGGCTTTTAACTGACCTGCTCTTTTCCATAGAAACAGACGTGCAGATGTGGAGAAGGTAAAGAAGTCGAATTCAATGCTGATATTACAATATTACCGATAGCAAAGCTAATAAAGTCATGCAAGTAGGATATCACTTGCGTGATTTCTGTTTTGGTGCTCACAGAATTAATCATGACAGGAGACCTCTGAATACTACTGATTGACTGAATGTTAAATGCTAAATGTGTGATATTTCGTTCATACAGTTCTTTTCTGTTTTTTTTTTCTCTGTATTTTTATGTACAGTAACAAACTAAGCCAGATGTTAATTACACCTCCTCAATGACTTCTGACTTCTTTTATTCACTTACAGTAGCATTTGTTCTGAGTTGTTAGGGTTACACAGACATTTGTTGTGAAGGCTTTATGAGTAAGCTCATATTAGTTGTGATGTAGAATCCGTATGTGAACTTTATAGTTTGAGAGTTACCATAATTTTTCTTTGGTTTGATCCAGGCCACAGGTCTCATTTCATCCTAGATTTAATATAGTCTTCTTGAGCTGCTCATTTGTTCTGGTTACCTAATTGGCATACCTTTTCTCATTGTTCCAAATAATTTTCAGCCATTCCACCAAGACAGTGATGGACTTTGTCAACAGCAGTGAAAATGTGGTGTTTGTACACAACACTGTACACCTCATCTCTCAAGTGGTGGACAATCTCATTATGGCCTGTGGTGGGATCCTTCCTCTGCTCTCAGCTGCTACGTCCTCTTCGGTGAGTTCACTAGCCTCAGTGCTTAGGTAGCATTGGTAGAACAAGCATGTTTTTTTATCTTATGCAGAACCACTGAGTAGTAGTAGTAATAGCAGCAGAAGCAGCAGCAAAATGGGTGACTTGGCTGGTTGAATCATGTGATATGTTAAACTTGGATTTTTTTCGCACACCTCAGCTGAAAGGTGTGTCGGAGATGGCCCATGGGTCACTCACGGTGCATACACACCAGCGGCGCAGACGTCCACTGAACGTGTCCGGTATCAGTCCGAAACAATTAGAATACATGTAAACAGATCATATCTTGCACACAGGAGCACGGTGTAAGCGCGGCGCATGTCCGCCCCGACCGGACATGTCTGCGATGCTCCTTGAAAATTGAACTCAAGTCTATTTTCCTGCGCACACGTCCGCGTTAAATGAGCGGCTTCCATTGAAAAGGAATGGTTGCTGCCCGCGGAAGGAACGTGGACGCTGACTGTGCAGTGTGAACGGCAGCTCGCGAACCTCTCGGACTCGCGATGCTCCCGGAGACGTTAAGTGAACGTGAATATCTTGGTTTGCATGTACCGTCAGCAGACAACTTGAAAAAAACTCCCGCACACTGACCATTTTGCTGTTTTTTCTTTCATAAACGACGTTTCGGTCCTAGACCTTCATTTTTCCTGATGAAGGTCTAGGACTGAAGCGTTATTTATTAAAGAAAAAACAGTGAAATGATCAGTGAATCATGTGATATAAATTCACCGTCAACTCACCTTTTGAATTGTGTCTTTTACGTCACCTCTTATGTTGCTTTTAGCATGAGCTGGAGAGCATCGAACCATCTCAGGGGTTGGCGGTGGAGGCGTCGGTCACATTCCTGCAGCGTCTCATCAGCCTGGTGGATGTGCTGATCTTTGCCAGCTCCCTGAGCTTCACGGAGATTGAGGCCGAGAAGAACATGTCCTCTGGTGGCATCCTTAGACAATGCCTTCGACTCGGTCAGCTCTCTTTTGGTGTCATCAGCTTAATCTTAGCCTCCTTTTTTCGCTTTTTTCTGCTCTTCTCTGCTCTTCTCTCCTTTATGGCTCTCATCTCTCTGCACTTCTTTGCTCTGCTGTTTCATTGTCAGCTCTGTGACCTTGTGTCCCCCGCTCATCTGTCTGCAGCAGACAATTGCCGGCATCATGATTGCCTCTGGATAGAACATTTTCCTCCCTCACACACTCTTTTATACCATCTCTCTTGTAATCTCCTCACAAAGCTGTGATCTGAAACGGCCGCCAATAGAGTGAACCCCATCTTGTTGTTTTTTGTTTTTTTTTGTAATCCTGCCCCAGGCCTTCTGTAATATCATATTGGAGCAGTTTGGTCCCCACAGCAGGAGCGATCGGCACTTAAAGCAGCCTTTTAAATGCTCACTCTTCATCTGAAATTCATCTAACCTTGGGTTTTCCTGGCCGACTGTGTGTCTCTGGCGCTATGATTAAAATCACTATCCCCCGTTTGGGTTTAGATAATGGCGGCTTTTGAAACACCAGTTTTTGCTCTTAAACTTGACAAAAAGCAGCCCTACAAAGTGGTACCTGTATTAAATGGATGCAGCACGCCACTGCAATTACATTTTTAAGGCTCTCTGATTGGTGGAGAGGAGAATGGGTGTGGGGGACATAAGGAGAGAAACTGAAGCCTGCTTTTAGAGAGTGCGTCTTATGAAATGAATATTTGATGAGGTCTGCCAGAGCGTAATCTGATTTGGGAGCCAGTAACAAGGTTTTGCCCGCCGTCTCTGCTACAAAATGGCTTTGCCTGTGAATAGCCTTAATGGAAAAAACAGTCTGGTCCCTGCTGAGTAATACCCTTAATCTAAACGCTTTACACTTTACATTTGTCAGTTGTCAAAGTATAGCGGCGGCGTGTGTATGTGAGAGTACACATGCACACTCGCACAATGCCTTTTTCTGCACCCATTACATTAAGCTTGTTTTTCCAGCCATGGCAAAGCATCATGGAGAGGTTATCAAACTGGAAATATTTGGCTCAGTGTGGGGTGGTTTGCTACCTGGGGCTGCAGCAGAGAAACAACATCATATATTATTCAAAGCCCACACTGCTCTGTGAGGGGTCGCTGCTTCTGACCTTGTAGGACTATAAGATCACAGGGAAGATTACTTCGTGGTGTGTTTCTTCAGATGTGTCCTCCATCCCATTCCCATTCTTCCCCTTTCTTTCTGTCTATTGTTTCCTGTGTTTCATTTTCACCTTTTTTGTCTCAGTATTTAGTTTGTAGATTTAATTATATGTATACATTTTGTACTACATAGTCTACATTTACTCATTTGGTAGGGCCTTTATGGACGTTGTTCTCCCCTGTCTCTGCAGTGTGTGCCATGGCTGTGCGGAACTGTCTGGAGTGTCAACACCATAGTCAGTCTGGCCCAGAGAGCGCTCGTGGTCACAAAAGCCTCATGGGAGCTGCCAGGTCCATGCCTGCTCAGGCAAGTCTGCTGACAGTATGCTATTCATTGATTTCTTCTGTCTAAATTCATAACTTATGTTTGATATGTGCTGATTTGTTTTCAATCATTTATTATTTTGAAGTGGATTTCTGTTTTACAGCAGATTTTCGCTGAACAAATATATTAAATTAGTTGTATGTGCTTTGGGAAATGATAAAGTAGAGGTGTAGGGAAAGGGAGAAAAGTTTTGTACATGGACCATTGCGGTACGATTTGGTAGCTCTGACCAAAGAGCCAGGTTTGGTGACATCAGTCACAGCACACCTGTAACCCTGGTGATGGTCACACTATTACAGGTCACATGTCATGCTACATGACAGTCCATAGAAGTCAGGGAAGGCCAGGAGGGAGCATGTTAAATGTGTTTATCACCCGGTGAGCAGACGGAACATCTTCTGATTGGCTGAGCAGGTGTCCATTATTCCCCGAGAGCAGGACGCCTACGATGTCATGCGGGCGTGCGTGCGTCTAAGTTGTTTCTTTTCCTAACTTTCTGGCGAACTGCCGTTACTTATTCTAAACCACTGGTTGCTATGGCCAAGACCCCCTCGTTAATTCTATCGCATTTGGTTGTCAAGCCAAGAGCCAGTCGTTAATTGTATTGCATTTGGTTGTCAAGTCGCCTCAACGTTCTATGCGCGTCTCCGATAGAGGCGCGTCTCACTAGATTAGGAAGTGGTACCCATAGCAACGAATCAAACGCAGTGGCGAATCTACTTTCTCACGAAGCCTTAGATCAACATATTAATAAATTAATACTTAAATGTTGGCAACCGGATGATAAGCGGAATAACGGCCTTTGAGGTGTCCCGATATCAAGGGAAATTGGACTTGGCGGCGCCGTTGAACGCTCCGCCTCATCCATTATTTCCCTTGATATCGGGACACCTCGTCGTCCATATTCCTTACATGTCTAGTGGTTAGTAACGGGACATTCTATTCTTACAGTGGTCAATATTTCATTATTACTGTGTACTATAGCTGAGGGAGCTTAATTCTCCTCTTGCTGTATTTTGGAAGTCAAGGAGACAGAAGATGAACTCTGGCCCATCACTGATTAAATTCAACACTGTGTCAGCAGAGCAACCTTGATTCTAAAAAAAAAACTCCCCAAGTTTAGCTTTGGTCCTGGTAAAATGGAATAATGGTAGAATTCCACTGTGCTAGTGTTCTTCCACAGCCAAGTGTCATTGCATTAGCCTGGACCGAAGCACTGCATAGCTATCAGTTACACTGGACAGGGTCGTTTGTTTGTGGCCACCGGATTTGATCTGGAGTTGTTCCTGGAAGATCTCTCAGGGCTTCCTGAAAGTGTGGTTCAGACATGCCATCTCATCCATTATTCAGATCAGGCAGACATTACGTTAACTGAACTGCACTTTGCTGTCACATCCAGGCTAAAGTGTGCAAATATTTATTGGGGTTATGTGTTAAATGTCAATAATGGGTAACTGTTGCTGTAGCTTTTCCTGAGTTCTTGAAATCAAATCAACAGGCTTTTTTGTCCATTGTGTAAATTTAATCATTTATTTTTAGAATGTATGCTGCCCATTCAGACATTCACAAAGTATTAAACTATTATTGACTGATTTGACCACAGTGGCTGGTAATTTAAAACGGCCGACATGGAGATCCACCTATTTGTGTATTTAAAAGTGTACTTTAGTCAACATAAGTCGGAAAGTCTTAGAAATTGATGGTGATAAGCAATGCGTTAAGCACAGATGGTGATGAGCCTTAAGAGATGGCCTTATCAGTCCTGCATCTTGTTCTTTGTGATAATACATTCATAATCGAAATATTCTTGGAACACTGTTGACTGGTTAAAATATTAATGCATATCTGTATCCTTTCATGTTAAGATTATGTTTCTGTTAAAACTTAAAAGTAAATTGGTTTATTTATAAAACATTTAGGAAGATCTTGTTTGCAAAACAATTCTGACGTTATTTGTTGTGTCTATAAGCCAGGCTATATAAAAAACGAACCACAACCTGGTCTCACAGAACTCTGTGAAATTAACTGGGACCCCTGGCAACTGACAACACACAACTCTAGAACCCCTTGTTGTGAACACAAAACTGATGAGATTTGCAAGGCCTGACAGTGAAACAACTTGTTACAAACCTGTCTGAATAGGTTGCCACACCAGTTTACCTCAGTTGCTACAAATTTGGCCATTTCACCAAACAGAATCTTTACTCCTATTAATTAAGAAAGGATAAAGGATAAGGATATGCAAGTTGGGATATGTCGTCAAGATAAAAAAACAAATACAAATCGATTAATGTGTTATGTTTATATTTTGATCACAGAGTCCAGTGGATATGGTGACTGGTGGGATGTCTCCAATCAGAGACATTGACAGACTTTTGCAGGACATGGACATAAACCGCCTGCGAGCAGTGGTCTTCAGAGACATTGTGAGTTGACGTATGATAATAGCATGCACAGTCTTTGTGTGTCATACTGATATACACCGTTATAGTGATTGTGTGTGTGTGTGCGCGTGTGTGTGCGTGCGTGCGTGCATGTGTGCGTGTGATTGTGTTCCAGGAGGACAGTAAGCAGGCACAGTTTTTGGCTTTGGCTGTAGTTTACTTCATCTCTGTGCTAATGGTTTCTAAATACCGGGACATTTTGGAGCCTCAAAATGACAAAAGACCTGTCCAGCACAGCCAGTCCAGCAAGAGCACAGGTATGCGGCATGCATTTACAGTACTACTGAATACAGCTAGACCAAATGGATAGCATGTCCAGTGGGGCTTAGAACGCCCAGTTATTGTTTATCATTGCCAAGTGTAAAAAAAAAAGTCTGTCAGATTTATATTCAATGCTCAATTCTGCATAGAGACATGATTATGATCACTGTCATAATTTGTCAAAGTGATACAAATGCTGTCTTTTTTTACTTTTAGAGAGTGCTTCCTCTGGCCTTGATGTAGATAGCACTGTGTCACTCCGCCGACGGGATTCAGGCATAGGGGATGAGCAGTCCTCTATGACCCCGAGTGAATGCGCGGCTACCAGCTCACAGGGTCCCGATGCCATCTCCGAGGCACTGACGACGCTGTCCGTAGAAGTCAAGAAAGGCCAGGAGGGAGCTGGTGAACGTGAGGCCAAGGGAAAGAATGTGAAAGACATCTTGCGCAGCCTGGTGAGTGGGCCAGCGGATGACGTCATGGTGGACCCCAGCCTGCTGCCTCCTACCTTCCTTGGTCCCGTCGGCGCAGACGGCCGTGATCAGTCTCTCCAGTTCCACTCCTTTGACAGGTTGGTCAACAGTAGGATAATTCTGTCTCTCTAGGTCGTCCTCAGACGAGCCTTCCATCGTTGCTTCCAGTCATCCCGATCCTCCATACATCTTTTCAATTCGCTGGTACTCAGGGCTCTGGCGTCCTTCTTGAGTATGTCCACAAATGTTAGTGTGGGACGTCCTCTTAACCGGCACCCATGTGATGGTTCCCATTGCACCAGTTTGGTGGTTGGCAGTTCTGGGTGCCTTTGGCAATTCCCTGCAAGTCTCATTCTCCTTACAGCTATCTTCTCTATGTATCTTCTGTACATAATTGTAGGTCTTATTGAATTGGTACACCTCGTTGAAGTCAGGCATTCACAATATTTATATTAGTAGATTATTTTAACAGGTTGGGGCAGGAATGTTTTGTGATGTGCTCTGTATATAGATGGAGCTACTGTAGCAGTCTGCATAATATAACTGAGAGTGAGAGTTGCTCCGCTCTATTAGTTGGGCAGGGTATGGCTGTGTCTGCAAGTATTCTGAAACACTCTGGCTCACGACTCCCAAGTCAATTGACTGCTGAAGAGCACACAGGGTGTTTTGAAGTCTTAGACATGAAAAATGTTTAGGTTTTTCGGCATTGTGAAAGGTCTACTGTCAGGGGTGTCCTTTGAAGCTGCTCCCCTTTTTCTGCCCTCACTCCCATCCTTCACTTTGCCTTTGACTTCTGCTCGTCTCCACACAAACAATCAGCGCTACAAAGAGCCCCGGCTCTAGGGGAAGCCTTCAAAACAGTGCAAGCATCAGACATACACAAGAGGTAGGGCGTAAAAACGGAAAGAGAGACTGAGATGGAAATAGTGTTGCACGTGTGTGTGTGTGTGTGCATTTGCATGTGCGTGTCTGTGTGACAGTAAGCGGGACAGACACACAGACGAAATATGTCTGAGCTGAGTCTGGCTGCCCAAAGCTATGTGCACCCAGCTGAGCCTTGATATCTATGGTTCAGAGTTTTTATCTTTAGGCCTGGATGTGGAGCTTTGGATGCCCAGACGTTTTAAAGGGGGCTGAAGACGCTGCGAGCAGCTCCAGTAAATTAGCTCCTCTCTGGGAGAGGGAGAGACAGGCTGGGAAACAGGACTCCACTGCACGACAACATTACTGCCTGCAGGATTGCCCCAGTGTCTGGTTTGCATTTGAGGCTTTGTCTCTGAATCAGACAGACACAAAGCGAGTGGGAGAGAGGGAGTGGGAAGGAAGGCTGATGGAGAAAAGCCTGAGAAAGATGGAAGATGTTGGAGCACTAAGCAGCCTGCCCTCCTTTTCCTACAGAAACACCTAGTCAAAAGCTCCCATGTCAGGTGAAGGGGCTTTACACCAGCTTAGACCCTGCAGCCTCCGCTATCCCCTCCTCCTTTTCTCCCTTCTTCCTCTCCTCCTCCACCGCTGCTCAGACGTAGGGTCTCTGGGAATCTGTAAGACAGGCCTGTGATGTGTGCTTTATCTGAGGAATGCTTTGTCAGGCATCAGAGTGCTGCCGGTATCTGGTGGGGATTACACTGGCTCCTGCCACACTGCTGGAGAGGATAGGTTCACAGCTCTGCTTGCGGGCAGACGGGAGGCTTCCTAGGCCCGAGCGCCATGCTAGCCCCAGAGCAGGGCCTCTTGGATGGGCTTGTGAGGCTAGTGCAGGCCCCCTTATCATTGGTGTGGATCCACCAGGCCCCGCTCTGGAGGTGACTAGTTATCTTGATGGCTCCTGGTCTCGTCTGTTGTCCTCTGCTCTCGTTTTTTCCGCTTGCTCTACATCCCATCCCTCAACAAATGTAACTTACAAACTCGTTTTCAAAATGCTTAAACCATTTTAAATGTCATAAAGAGAACACTTGTGGTGTTCAGGCTGTCATTTTGCTGCTCTCTGCAAATGACTCATAATCGTTCATCACACTATCATCTTCTTAGGCACAGCTACATTTTGCCTCCCTGTGTAACAGAGAGCTCGAAGAGATCGTCATTCTACCCTGACGCCAAACATGGGAATCTTTAGTGTCTGCCATCAGATTTATGAGCATGATGTGTGGGGAAAGCGGGATCTTGCAGATAAAGGCTGGAACAGGTCAGGGGTGAAGTATCCCCCTGATTTATTTACTACCAGGAACTGCTCCCCACTTTGCCCATAAGTCTTTCTGACCCACTCCTGTTTGGACATGGTGTCTGCAAATATTTGTTGATGCAAAGCAGAGCTTCAGTAAACATATTTTATAATAATGCAGTTTATACGTTTTCTTTAACACAGGTTATTGGACTTCAATAGTAGAAATTTGAATTGGACTGCTATGTAGTCTAACAACACATCAGTTTTTTTTTCTGAACTGGCTTGTCTTTCACCACATCCATGATGATTTTAAACAGAACTACGCTTATTTACAGAACGTTTCTCCATGATACTGTGCCGTGACCACAGTGTTACCCTTCTTATTGAGGTCTTTGTTCTGATCGATATCCAGGAATAAGCAGTCAAGATTCCCAACCGGAAGGCTATTTTAGTTACAGAGGAGCCTTGTTAGAACCAGAGTCTTAGTCAATCTAGGGAGATGAGAGATCAAAGACCTTCACTGACAGCACACTCCCGCCCAAAGAAACTATGAATAACACGGTACCACCTCGAATCAGTAATCCACCAGCCTCAGGTTCCACACATGCGTCAGTACTAGACTTCATGTAAGTTAGGGCCAGAAATATTTGGACATCAACACAATGACCATCCTTTTCCACCCTATACTCCACCACAATGGATTTGAAATAAAACAAACAAGCTGTGCATTAACTGTAGACTCTCAGCGTTAATGTGAGGGTGTTAAAATCCATATCGCATAAACCGTAATGAAATAGCAACGTTTGTGTGTGTTGCCCACTTTTCAAGGGATCAAAAGTAATTGGACAGTAGGCTTCTCAGCTATCACCAAGATGTCAATACAAGGTCTTAGAGTTCATTTGAACTGTTCCATTTGCATTTCCATATATTTTTACGGAATATCCATGAGATCCAAAGTCCATCTGTCACCATCAGTGATGCAAGCCATCATAAGGTGGAAAAAAAATCAAAAACAAACCCCATTTGAGAGATGGGGAACCATTGAATATGACTAATTCAAGAGTTCAGAATCACCTAATTACCTGGAAGATATGGAAGACAAATGCTGTGGATGACAGACAACATTCTGTATCTGGTGAACAAAACCCCATCTCTCCACAGTTGGTCAGATGTAGAACAGTGTCCAGGTGAACGGTGGAGGCATGTCCAAGGCAACAATTAAGAAAAAGATCAAGAACATTAAGGAACACTTCACCATAGGAAATCCAGAGGGTTCACTAAAAGATGTAAATTATTGATTGCATCAGAAATAGCAATACCAGATTTGGCTTTGCCAAACAACGTCTTAAAAAGACTGTATAGGTCTTGAGCTACATCCTATGCACAGAGGAGACAAAAATCACCTTGTACAAGGGTAATGGGAAGAAATGAGTATAGAGAAGGGAAGGAACTGCTCATGATTCAAAGCATACCACCCAATCAGTGAATCATGGTGGTGGTAGTGTCATGGTGTGGGCATGCACATCTGTCATTATTGTCGTGATTATCCCCTTGTATTTATTGATGATGAGGACTACCGACAAAAGCCACAGGATGATTTCTGAAGATTTCCAGGCTACATTATCATGTCATATTAAACCTAATGGTTCTGAAGTCATTGGACAATGCTTCACAGTGCAGATGGACAATGACCCAAAGCTTCAGCTGAAAGCCACTAGCCATTTCTACCCCCCAAAAAGTGGAATATTGTTCAATGGCCCAGTCAATCACCTCACCTGAGTACGGTTGATCAAGCATTTCACTTGCTGGAGGCAAAACTGAAGGGAAAATACCCTAAGAATAAGCAGGAACTGAAGACTGTTGCAATAGAGAGCTCACCATAGCATCACCAGGGATAAAACCCAGTGTCTATTGATGTCTATGGGATGCAAATTACAGGCTGTAACTGACTGGAAAGTATTTACAACCAAATAATTAAAAATTGAAAATTTGATGTATAAAAACTAGACTGTCCAATTACTTTTGGTCCCTTAAAAATGGGGTGGCACTGATAGAAAATGTCATAATTCCTTCACAATTCACTCGATGTGGACGCAAACACCCCCATATTAAAGCTGAAAGTCTGCTGTTAATGTACATCTCATTTGTTTCATTTCAAATCCATTGGGATGGTGTACACAGCACCAAAAACATGAAAATTGTGCAGATGTCCAAATATTTCTGGCCCTAACTGTAAGTTAGTAAATGAATATTGAGACTCTCTCTCTTTCTCCCTCTCGCTCCCTCTCTCTCTCTCTCTCTCTCTCTCTCTCTCTCTCTCTCTCTCTCTCTCTCTCTCTCTCTCTCTCTCTCTCTCTCTCTCTCTCCCTCTCACAGACCACAATTTGCAAAAACAGATCTGCATTCCCTGGCTTCAATGCATGTATATTTCATTTCATTTGTTTGCTTACATTGGTGGTTAGATTTTCTAAGCACGTGATTGATCCAATTCTCTCCTCTCTAAATCTGCCCCTCTCTTCCATCCTTCATAGTGGGTGTTTGTGTTGATTGGTTTGTGCAACACAGAGCTAATCATGCCGCTCTAAGTTAATAAGTGCAGCCGGCATATTGTATTGTAATGACCATATGAAATAAAACGGGTCCCTTTGCACATTATGAGTGAAATACATGAAATACATGTGAACATGCACTATTGAACATGCACCAAGAGTATTCACTTACCTGCCTTGACTCACATTAATTTAAGTGCCATCTCATTCCTAAACCATATGGGTCAATATGATATCGGTCCACCTTTTGCAGCTCATCTGGGAATGCTGTCCACAACGTTGAGGAGTGTGTTTATAGGATTTTTGACGATTCTTTCACAAGTGTGTGAGGTCACACGCCGATGTTGGTCAAGAACGCTTGGCCTTCCGCTCTAGCTCATTCCAAAGGTGTTCCTTTGGGCTCAGGTTAGGACTCAGAGTAGGGATGCAAATGATAAATCGATTAATCGACTTTAATCGATCAATGTATTAATCGATTAAAAAACATTAATCGCAATTAATCGACAATTCAACTGACAAGAGACCCAGGTGAAATGGGCATGTGAAGAGTGTGTGTGAAAAGGAGTGTGAATAGTGGGAATATCCAAATCACCTTTGGATTAAAGAATTGAAATAGAATTCATTTAAATGTGATATTTTATCTCAATTGTTAATGAAAATTTTTAGATTTAGTAGTTTTTTCCGAGAAACATTGAGATTTCGGGGAAAACGCCGCTTATCAATTAATCGTAAGTCGATCGATAAGACTATCAACTAATGATTAATGAATTAATCGATAATTTGCATCCCTAACTCAGAGTTGGGGAACTTGAGTGGCCTGCACAGTCATCCATTTCATATACCTTGCTTTGTGCAGGGGTGCACAGTCATGTTGGACATTTTGGTAATGTTTGATAAGGTTCGGTTTGAGCTCTGTGGCAATTGACTGTGCAGAAAGTCAACCACCTCTTTGCACTATGCGCCTCAAGACACGCTGACCATGGCCTACTACTTCGTGGCTGAGTTGCTGTTGTTCCCAATCTCTTCAGTGTTCTCAGTCTTACTATTCCTGGCACATATATTAATCACCCCTTCTTTCAAATGTATCCCATGTATATGCTGGTGGTTGAGGAGGATTCCCGTCTGTGCTCGCTGTAGCAAGGAACTGGATTGTGTTTGTCACTGCAAAATACAAAGCTGTCATCAGCGATGATAAAGGCCTCAGTCTGACTCTTGAAATGCCCTGCAACCATTCAGCGCCTTGCCTCAAGATAGTGGGCATTCCGTGTCTTGGTGGATTTCGCTTGGTTGTCAACTACCGGTTCTTTCGTCATGCATTATGTAGTTTCAACAAATACAGGCAGCAGCAAAATGGATTGATAAACTACAACTAAAGTTTATAATTCCTATTCCCTGACAAATGGAATTTCAACATGGTTGTGGCTAAGAACAGGTGTAGTACAGAAAAGGTGTACTACCTCTACAGTATTTTAATACACTGAAACAAGTTGCAATAGTCATGGTTCTTACTTTGTATTGATCCATACCCCCCTGGGTGTGTTTCTGTTCAGCTTTGTGAGGTACACTTAGATGTGGGAGTAATTTCCTATTCGCTCAGTTTACACCGCTATGAGGACGCTGAACCAATCAGCCGTGTGAGATTTTCCCATTTGTGACTAAAACTAGGTGGACACTGTATGATTTTTTCAAGTGTTGCGTTCAGCTGCTGCTTACACTGTACGAACGAATCACTGGGGTTATCGCTTCACCACTCATACGGCATGGTGTTGCCATATGGGTAATCAGACCATTCGTGGATTACGAAGTAATTCAAAATATATGGTCTGACCTATCGGGCTACTATGAAAGTTTTGAGACAATATTGCTTTCGCAAGAACATTCTGATGTTTTGGTAAATGTCAGAATCCAAGCACCCATCATCTGATCAACGGTTCACTTGTGTTGCAACTATGAGGCTAACTTTAACTAGAGCTATTGTTGGAGAGACAGCAGAGCTAACTGTACTGAAGTAAAACAAAAGTTTAAAAATAAAGCTTTTAAAACAATTGGTAACACTTTATTTTAGAGATACATCTATTAGCACAAATACAGCTCCAGGCCTTTTTATTAGAATACCATGAAAAAGTTGATTTATTTCCATAATTCCATCAATAATGTTAAATTGTCATGGATTGTAGATTCATGGCCCAGTTTTTTAACTATTCCAATCATTATTTTTTTTCTTTTTATATACGTTGGCCTTCCAGCTCAAAAAACCCATGAATTGGGGAATTCGCATTATTAGAATATTGTTATAAAATCACATTTTTCTTCATCAAAATTCGGGTCACATTAAATCAGTTGAAATTTGGTACTTTCTACATAGCATGCAATGGTCAATACTTGGTTAGGACATTCTCTGTCTTCATAATGGCCATGATGCGTTTAACATTGAAGTCAATGGCAAAAACAGTGCATGGGAGTTATGGAAGCCCAGATATCCTTGATGCTTTGCTGTCAGCTGTTCTTGTTTGTTGACCTGGTACCCCACACTTCACTCTTCAATATACCCTGTAGATTTCCATGCCACGTTTTGGCGTTAACTCACCAGTTTAATTCTAAATAACCAGAAATGAAACCCCATTGAAAATGAATGGGGTTTAATTTCTGTTGAGTTAGAATTAAACTGGTGAGTTAACACCAAAACGTGGCATGGAAATCTTCGGGTATATTGAAGAGGGAAGTGTGGGGCACCAGGTCAACAAACAAGAACAGCTGACAGCAAAGCATCAAGGATATCTGGGCTTCCATAACTCCCATGCACTGTTTTTGCCATTGACTTCAATGTTAAACGCATCATGGCCATTATGAAGACAGAGAATGTCCTAACCAAGTATTGATCATTGCATGTTATGTAGAAAGTACCAAATTTCAACTGATTTAATGTGACCCGAATTTTGATGAAGAAAAATGTGATTTTATAACAATATTCTAATAATGCGAATTCCCCAATTCATGGTTTTTTTTAGCTGGAAGGCCAACGTATATAAAAAAAAAAAATAATATGATTGGAATAGTTAAAAAACTGGGCCATGAATCTACAATCCATAACAGTTTAACATTATTGATGGAATTATGGAAATAAATCAACTTTTTCATGGTATTCTAATAAAAAGGCCTGGAGCTGTACATTCAATGCCCCTGTATAAGTAACTTGTAAGGCATGTACAAAGCAAAATCAAACATTTGTTAGGCATGTATTCGCAAATGTCTTGTTCATGCACAATCAGGGATTTATTACCAATTTAACCTTACTAAGGACCTAGTAGGCCTTAGTGTTTGCTTAGTACATGCCTTACAAGTTACTTATGCAGGCATTAACATTGTATATATTAGTGCTAATAGATGTATCCCTAACATAAAGTGTTACCAAACAATTTTAAGAATTGTATCTGTAAACTATTTGTGTTGCCAATTGGATAAGAACACATGTTACACTTATGGACAGGACTTGTGTTTGGGTAGGTGACATTATCTTAGTTTTGCCTATCTAGGTACTCAGGGTTCTGCTTCATCGACCATTCCAATATTTGCTAATAGATTTACTCCCACTCATGACATATTGCATAGGTAACAAACGTACAGCATATGCTCTCATATTGACTGAGCACCATTATTGTATATACGAGTTTCACCATATTGCTATTGTTAATTGTGTTAATGGTTTATGCTATTGCATATGGAGCTGTTATGTGTTAGATAAAAGAAACGAAGAAGAAAGGAATTGTCAAAAAGGGATTTACTGTAGGCAACTGGACTTCTTTTGATACTTGGAAAATGTTTTGTCTGCTTGTCTGTCAGATTTTGTCCATTTTAATTCTGATTGTGTGGTCACATCAATTTAGCTCTGTAAAGAACCCGCTGGAGAACTTACCTCTGTTCACATGACAAGAAAAGTGTAGGTACAAAAACAAAACAAAAAACCTTCAAGTTACAATAAGTGCAGTTTTCTATGAATTAACTATCGTAGGACTAAGTAGGACTAACTATTGTAAGCCTGAATGGGAAACTTCACAGACATAGAAGGGAATTCTATCAGATGCAGGGACTGAATCTAGATGATTGGCAGATTTAGTCAATTTTCAAAGAAACTATGCATGTTCATGTGCTTACCTGTGGTTTGGATTGCAGGAGTGTTGTAGTGGCTCCAAAGAAAGCGGGCGGAGGACAGGGCCCAGCCAGTGTGTCCATTGCTGTGGCCAACCCGCCAGCCCCTCCAGCAGGAGCGACTCCAACCAACAATGTGGCTGTGGTGTCCAGTAGTGACACTACCCAGAGTGCTTCAGCTGACTCTGCCACTGGTGAGCTATACAATGTTTTGTTGCAATATCACAATCCTTTCCCTGCAAACTGTTTTTGTAAGAATTGTTTTACTTCCCTGCACTAGAACCCGGGAAAGTTTGTCGGAAGTTGGAGCAAGTCTTTTTTTTGTAACTAATCGTGACTAGATCTATTGATTAGTCGACTATTAAAATAATCGTTAGTTGCAGCCTTAAATATATTTGGTAACATTTGTCATTAAAGAATTGTTTTGTGCCATTTTGAAATGCATTACATGCCAAACTTTCAAGAATCAGTGTCGAATTATAATGCATTGTTCATGTAATACTCAAAAATATTCAAAAATGAGGGGAAAATTGTTAACAATTATTGTCATACTTATTCATCACGAAAATAACTTTTAAAGCACAAAAATATAAGTCTGCAATGTATGGGAGTAATTTAAAGTATCCTGCAGTAGTCGCACCAAATGTTTCCTAGGTACAGTTAAAATTTACAGACCAGCAGCAAAACATTACTTTATGAAATGCATGAAATTGGAACATTTTTTAACTAAAGAAATTTAAATTGGACAGAAAATGTAGACGTCACATCATTGACCCATGTACTGTATGTATGGACGAGTATGTATGGGTGGGGTGACTGTAGGACCCCCCAGGCAGAGGCAGTAAAGATAAGGTAATTCGCTGTTGGACTGGTGAAGTGGCTGCTGGTCCAGTTGATGGGCCTCTCATTTCGGACACACATGCGGCCGCTTAGATGAAATCCATCCACACTGCCACACACTTCTGTACATTCTTTACACATTCCAAATACTTAACTTGCCCCGGCCACTCTGTTAGATCACTGGCTATTTGAGTGGACACACACACAGACACAGACACAGACACAGACACAGACACAGACACAGACACAGACACACAGACACACAGACACACACACACACACACACACACACACACACACACACACACACACACACACACACACACACACACACACACACACACACGTCATCATGAATGCTTTTCAGCGCAAACTAGTCATTATTAATAATCGGTCTTCACAACAAGATTTACTAAAATAATCTGAAACAAATGAATTCTGCCAGTTGTAATGTACATGATACTTTCGCAGTATGATAAAGTGATACCGCACCATAGGACCTCATTTTGCATTAAAATGTGTTCATTCAGCTCTAACATACCCACACTTTTAATTAACCCCCCTCCCCCAAATCTCAAGAGCCTGGATGCAGCATACTTGTCGCAAAGTATAGGCAGCATCAGGCTAAAATGGGTTAAGAAAGGCCAAGCAAGTCAAGGGAGTACAAAATGGCCATTGTGCAACCATACCCCGGGGGTGGAGTTAAACAAATGGATTAACCAAGAACATGACCAAGAAGCAGTGAGTGTTGACCAGTAATAAGTCTGCGATGTAGTATTAAACATAAAGAAAAAGACATCAATAACAAAAGTCTGAAAAGTGCACATGGTGCAAAAATAACAAAGATCCTGGCAAGGTGCATGAAGACATTCAGTAAAGATTAAAGTGATGAGGAAGCAGTGGTAAGTCTGCTATGTAATTTTTCCCCAAATTTTAAATGTGTTATTTAATTTCACATTAGAACTAGGGTATACTGTAGATATGTATTGTCTTAAGCTGTGGTGTATTGCATTTTGTATTCATAAGCGATTAGTGTGTGTGCGCGCGCGCGTGTGTGTGTGTGTGTGTGCGCGCGCGCATGTGTTTGTGCGTGCGTGTGTGTGTGTGGGTGTTTGTGTGCATGTGCGCTGGTTGTGTGTGTGTGTGTGTGTGTGTGTGTGCGCGTGTGGGTGTCTGTGTGTGCGCGCCTGTGTATAATGTGTGAATGTTGGTAATGAGTTCTCTGGTTTCCGACCATAGCTGATCCTGGAAGCACCAACCTGCCATCTGTCCCTGCGCTGTCCCCAGCCAGCCAGCACACCACCCCCAACATGAGGTGATCCATCTACTGGAGCACAGAAAGGCCATGGGCCATGATCAAAGCCAGACTGCTCTTTCTTTCACTTTGTCTTGTTTCGGATTCATCTTATATTACTGTTTCTAATATTATCAATATATAAATAAATGATATTATTAGTAACATTAACAACAGTAAAGAAGAACAAGAAAATGAACAGCCATATACTGTATGAGCCATATGTTTATTGAATGGATATTGATATGGTCATCCTTTACCTCTTTCCCAGTATCTCTGAGAGACTTGAGCATGCTTTGGAGAAAGCGGCACCATTACTGCGGGAAATATTTGTGGACTTTGCACCGTTCCTGTCTCGGACCCTACTGGGTAGCCACGGGCAGGAGCTGCTCATAGAGGGCACAAGTGAGTACAGCTTCAACGGCTTGATTGTTTTCATAATTGAAGACACACACACACACACACACACACACACACACACACACACACACACACACACACACACACACACACACACACACACACACACACACACACACACACACACACACACACACACACACACACACACACACACACAGATTAATAATACAGTTTCAGATTTATGGACCCTTTACCATGTGTGCTCTTGTGCACTCAAATGCTCTGTCTCTCCCTCCCCATTAACACCTTGCGGTGAGGAGCAAAGTGCCAGTAAATATTCTTGTTGCCCTCACTGTAATCAGATTTAAGCCTTAAAAAGCAGCCGAAGTATCCTTTAACTGACTGATTATAACAGCACAGTGGCTTTATAGGGCTTAAGGTCAGAGGTCCCGTGCCTAATAAGAGTGTTTGGGATATGTGCTGCCAGCATACAGAATGGAAAGTTGATTGATAGCTGCAAGGGGAGCCAGTGGCCAAACAGTATCGTGGAAGAGTGAGGTCAAAGTGCCATGCCCCCTTCCGTCTTTCTTGTCATCTCCCCTCTCCCCTCTCCCTGCCCCACCCCCCACATTTCACCTCTCTCTCCATTTCGGTGCATACCCAGTGAGTGTCAGCTTCCCTTTGGCAGATCGCGTGGATCAATAGGACATATGCTTGCCACATTTCCCCCTGTTCTACAAGGTCCAAATATGTATTAGTTTACAGTAACATTGTGTTCACTCATTAAGGGAATCAATGCTGCAATATGTTGATGGTTTTATGTTTAGAGTGTTATGGCAGATACATTTCAAAGTGAATCATGGACATTTGAATAGCTTAATAAAATATCTTCATCATTGGAATACAGTACAATAGCCCTGACATACATTTTGCCAATTGTTCTCCCCTTCCTAGGTTTAGTGTGCATGAAGTCCAGCAGTTCGGTGGTGGAGCTGGTGATGCTACTGTGTTCACAGGCAAGTCTTGGCTTTTCTGTACTGTTTTTCATAACAACAGATCGAGAGACGCACAGGCATGTACACACGCGCACACCAACAGCACACACGGCACACACGCATTCTTGCACTGTACCTGAACACCTCTCAGCATTTGAACAGAAACTTCTGTATCTGGTGTGTGCTGAAGTTTAATGTCCATGAATGGGGGGGGATGAGAGTCAGGGGCCATGACCCGGCCACAGACCTCTGGTCACGCTTCCTTTTGCGGGCAAGATAATGCTGAATTGATGTGTCTGTGTATTGATTGTCCTGGCTCAATGCTTTGTGCCCTGCCACCATTGGCAAGTTTATATAGACTTGGCTGATTGAAGGTACATGAATACAAATGCTGTACTCATCGCAGGTGAGCGCAATCAATGAGCCATTGCCGTTGATTGAGGAGATCAAGGCTAAAGGTCCCCCTTAACAAGCTTGTCCAGATACACACGCTCACAACACATACACATACACATACTCCATGCACACAAACGTCCACTTTGGAGCAAAAGAAAGCAATGGTAGATTGCTTTGGTTTTTAGTCTAAAAGAAAATAACCCGTCCGATAAAGAAAAAAATGAAGGGTTTTGCACTGTCATCCAGTAACCAGTGCTGAATCACTGCTTAATTTTTAATAGCCTCATCACAAGGAAATAAATGTCAAAAAGAAACAGTGGAGCGGTCTTCTTTTCATTGTTTATTTTGAAAATGCCAAACCAATAAAAAAAACACAGAGAGAAAGGAAGCCACTCCTCCCCCATGCTGCTGAATTATGCAGTTGACTTCCTCTCCAGCAGTAATATAGAGAGAGATCACCCATCAGCAGGGGTGTCAGTGGCCGCATACATTTGGGGAAGTGGGGCCCAGGGAGGGGAGCGCTGAACCTCAACAGCCTGCAGCAGAATAAATGACACGCTCTAATGCCCCTATTTGTCAAATCTGTCATGCTGTTGTTTAATGCTAATCTAATCAAAGGTGGGATCTCTGTGCACCACCACGCTATACCACAAGCACACATACACACACACACACACACACACACACACACACACACACACACACACACACACACACACACACACACACACACACACACACACACACACACACACACACACACACATGGGCATACGCGTCACACGCCGTCTTTCTCTCCCCCTCCACTTCCCTTTCCTCCTTCTTCTGTGTTTGTCTGTGTGTGTGTGTGTGTGTGTGTCTCTCTCTGTCTCTGTCTCTGTCTCTCTCTCTCTCTCTCTCTCTCTCTGTGTCTCTCTCTCTCTGTCTGTCTGTCTCTCTCTCTCTCTCTCTCTCTCTCTCTCTCTCTCTCTCTCACACACACACACACACACACACACACACACACACACACACACACACACACACACACACACACACACACACACACACACACACACACACATGGGCATACGCGTCACACGCCGTCTTTCTCTCCCCCTCCACTTCCCTTTCCTCCTTCTTCTGTGTTTGTCTGTGTCTGTGTCTGTGTCTGTGTCTGTGTCTCTCTCTGTCTCTGTCTCTGTCTCTCTCTCTCTCTCTCTCTCTCTCTCTCTCTGTCTCTCTCTCTCTGTCTGTCTGTCTCTCTCTCTCTCTCTCTCTCTCTCTCTCTCTCTCTCTCTCACACACACACACACACACACACACACACACACACACACACACACACACACACACACACACACACACACACACACACACACACACACACACACACACACACACACACACACACACACACACGGGAAGCAGGAGAGGGGAGAAGTACGTTTGAGAGTGAGCCCCAAGCTGAATACTGGCCCAGTGATGCAGCAGCAAGCTTGGCGTTGATTGCTTCAATAAATCATCCTCTCCAAATTCTCTCACAGCCCCATGCAAATGCCGCTTTATAGTGGGGGAAGCTCCCTAACGTGAGCACACTGGAGTGGGGGTGGGCGTTACTCCTGAGCAGGGGCTGGGAGATTGTTTCTTCAAAATGACCTTCTATGTTTGTGACGGTGTGCCTGTTTAGGCTGGAGAAAATCCATATTTTTTATAATTTACTTTTGCTTTCTCCCCCTAGCACATCCTCCATTTTCTCACATTGGCAGAATTTATTTATTTGTTGTTGAGCGCTCACAGCAACCACAAGGACTGTCGAATGGGAAATACAGCAGCCAACCATATTGTGGTTGTGCTCCACACGGAAGAGATAGACCTGATTGATTTTTGCCATCTCATTGAAGATGGGGTCAGAGAAAGTGGGCACGATAGGATCTCTGAGAATTCTTTAATTAATTTCCCCTGTGACGAGATGGAGTAGGGCCAGGGTCAGAGTTCAAGGGTTGTGGTCACTGAGGAGTTTTTAATCACTGGCAAGGAAAGTGAAGTGCACACAGCTCCCTTCACGTTGCAATGTAGTGGGGGGTTACTAAAGCACCGTTTGATAGTACCCTCTGCTGAAACAACCACATTCAGCTACAATTAAATGACCATTTTCTTTTGGAAATGAACTACAGCTTAGTTCATTCTATGCTGTTCTATTGATTCTGTGTCTACTAAATAAACCATAAATATGACGCCAGACAGTGGCTATAAAAGATGTTGTATGCTTTTCATGTCCGCATATCCAATTATGTATAATTACTTTTGAAATGACATTGATTAGCTTTGTAAATCCTTGATAAGCCTGAGGTAGCTTTATTTTAACAAGGATGTTAGTGATCTCTTTGGCTCGGTCTTATAAATCAGGACATATCAACCTCTACTGTATGATTATTATATATATGAATACATAATAAATAGTCAATGTTGATCATTTCATTCTTTTCAGTCATAAGGTCACAGGTGGTGATCAGCAAGATGCATGTTTCAAAAATAAGCTATTTAGAATTTTATGGAAATGAATCGTGTTTTAGAAGCAGTATCCAATAAGGTTTCAAATGGCATGCAATAATTTGCCGTTAAGACATGCTGTCATTAAGATGAATCCACATCAAACATCTCATAAACCAATGTTTGGTATGCACCAACTCACAAGTTTTCCAGCCTGCTGGTATATATTGTGGGAGTTTGTACTTATACCAGGTTCAAAATTTCTGCTGGAGCACATAGTTCTGACAGTAGACCTATTGTAAATGTGCTATTTTTGCCAGACCATTTTAATCCTGAAAAAAAGACAGACATCATGTTGAAACCCACCTAGCAGTACCCTGTAAGACAGATCACGGCTATCAAAACATCCACTCAGTCTGGGTAATTGCAAGTGATGTGCCTTTCAAAATGGCCTTGCATATTACATGAGTGTCTTTCTTGAGAGTTCTTGTACTGCCGCTCATGCAATGGCTGGCTCTTTAAAGGTCTTGTAATCGTGGCTGCCTAATTTCCCTTGACAGGCCCTCTCTGGCCAAAAGGGGTTAGATTTACAGCAGCTACTAGCCCAGCTGCGGAGCGTTGCACCTACAGAGCATCTCATCTCCAAAACAGGTTAGTAGATGACTCTGGAGTCAAGTCGGCAGCATCAGTGAGGAAAGCGGAGAGATCCTGTTTGGTGTTCCACGGTGACACAGATAGAGGCTATCACCCAGATAAATGTGATGGGCTGTGGATGGCTTCCGTAGATCACTACTTATTGTCCCGGCTCACTGTCAGGTCATTTGTTACCCTCAGTCATTTATCCTCATTGCAGATGGAGAGAGATGGAGAAGAGGGAAGT
Source organism: Engraulis encrasicolus (assembly GCF_034702125.1). Lineage (NCBI taxonomy): Eukaryota > Metazoa > Chordata > Actinopteri > Clupeiformes > Engraulidae > Engraulis > Engraulis encrasicolus. Next base: position 1,856,503 of record NC_085872.1, on the reverse strand, counting down.
AGACAGTGGACCTATTGGATAAAAAAATATGAAGGGATTCTGAAAAACATGCACTGAACTCTAGAATGTTTAAACAAAAAAGCAATGATATTTCAACTAACCTAATTATCATATTAGGATCTTTGTTTTGTTTTTTAGTTAAGTAAATAAAAAAAGTTCTTCCAGATATTGTGCTTGCTGTGAGATGCACTTATCTAATAGACAGAGTTAACCTGTTAAACAGATGGGCATCCCACAAGGAGTCGATGGGTAGTGGCATAGACTTCCTCTCAGCGCTTGGCTCATTGTGATCTTTGACCTTTGCCCCAGGGCTTAGAAATAGAGAGTGGTGGGTATGGAGGAGTTTAACCCGCCCCGCAGGCACAAGAGCTTCGAGATCGATAAACTGACTCGAGGTTGTCTCTCAGCGGTACGGGGGCAGCCACTGTCCAGGTTACTCAATCTTCTACACACGGCACATTGATGGCTGGCTTGGCTCTATTGGGTCAGCTTTCACTGGCTTATTGTGGACCTCTGACATTGCTGCTGTTGATGACAGAGTGGAGAGCATTCATTTACAGCTAAACAGAGCCAGGGCACCAGGACCACAGAAAGTCAGCTGTGACGGGCCATTTTATGAAGCGAGCTTCTGCACAACCTCATTCAATAATGATTTTGTAACATGTTTCACACATTCATTTTTGCTCACAATGCTCTATATTTGGCTGACTTAAGATTTAGACGATAATATGCCTCCTAGGTCAGACAGGAACAAGGAAAATAGCCAAAAATGAGGAGAGAGGTAACAGTAGAGGAATGTGCTGGAAAGCAAAGGCTGAATACTTTTGGCCCCTCGACCCTCGTAGCAGGGGCTCAGTCCTGCTGAGAGGCACAACACACGCAGAAGGTTCAAGAGCAGTGCAGTGGCCGTGTTGTCTTTCCTTCTCCCTCTGCACCTCTGCTCTGCTCGGCCCCCTCCTCCTGCACTGCCTCGGTCTGGCTAGAGCTACGAGACTCCCAATGAGGGCTGCATTCTTTTGAACTTGGAGCTCCTCAGAGGCCCAGGCCAAACAGCCCAACACCAACTGGCCCTTAATTCTGGCGATGTCCTGCTGATGCCAGCTATGCAGCCAGAGAGTTGTGTTTCCTGTCGAGAAGAGAGAGCCAAGTATTTTGGGACCTCCTAAAACTGAGTGACTTTTAATTCCCTTCCCTGACTGGTTTACCATCACCTAGAACAGCCGATCAGTGCTATTTGCACAAGGTTTCTGTGCCTATGTCTCAAATGCAGCTGAGCAGGGTTTCCCCTTGGCTTTAGAATTTAATGCCATTTTTTGCCGTCTATACTGATTAGGTGTGCTTTGTGCGACAGAGATGGTTGAGCTTCTCCCCCACATACTTATTTTGTTGGACAATGTTGGTTTCTGGTTGGGTGGAGGTGGTTGAATGTTATGGATTTAGACAAATCGGATCTGCACAATACCCAGGATATTGACAAAATGTTGAGTAAATATTTGTTCACCACTGTTAGGACCTCCTTTATACTGCAGTAGGTCAGGAAAACGTATGTCACTGTTTTTTTCTCTTGGAAATGTACGTTTTCTTTCTGACAAGATAAGATCTGAGAACATGCACGTGGCCCATCACGTGTTTTACCAGTCACATCAATAGTGAAAGTGTCTATAAGAACTGTCAGATGGCATTTTGCTTGTAGTGAGATGGTAAAGAAAACCATCCCTTCCCCTCTTGTATCCTTAAATTATTTGATGAAAGAGACCATGTTTCAGATATTGTATAAATTGGAGATAATTTTAAAAAACATGTCCCCTAGCAGCATCACAGCTAGGTGTGAGACATGCCCAAACATAGTCACATGTCACCTCAGTCAATTCTGCAATCCTTTAACCATGTAATCAATGCGCCGTGTTGGTTAGCAGTGATGAAAGCATTGGCATATTGAACACAGTCATGCGTCGGCAAACCTGTCCATCTGCTCATATGTCATTGGAGTCCTCAGAGATGACGACAAGATTCCCTCAGTCTTGATCTCTCTTTGAAATCACACATTGAAAGCCGTGCTTTATTTCTCCTCCTCTCAGCGAATGGCAGTCATTCTACATCCATTATATAGCCCACCAGTAAACAGGCCTCAGCTTGTCAGACTCGAAAGCCGTTCCTCCATCAAAGACTCACAGTAGCTCTTTTATATCATCAGATCTGGCTGCTGCATTGAGGATCGGCTGCAGCCCAAAACGTCTGTGTCTTGTTATGGGCCTAGAAAAACTCTCTCCTGATTGATATGTCCCTCTTTTTCAGCACCAATTCTGATTTCCTGCATGTGTTCAGGCAAGAAAAGAAACAAGCAAATACTTGTGATTATAAGTGATGGAGGCTAGCAAGTTGAGGTGGGCAGCTTGTTTATGCGATTTTGAAGAGAAGCAGAGACCACGGCCAGATTGGCGTAGAGGATTGGTCCGGTGTAGAGGATTGGGCGGTGTTGTGGAAGCTCTGTGGTTCCTCAGTTTTGTTTGGCTCTGATTGTAATTATATGGCACCACCATCGGTGATCATTAATGAAATGTTACAGAGGGAAAAGGCGCCCTAAGCCTCTTCAGGCTAAGACTAAACACTAGCCTTGGTACGTAGCACTGAAAGAAACTGCTTGTCTATACACACACACATTGCAATAATGTCTGCAATAATAAGTAAGGAAACAACACAAGTTTAAGTTCAAATATTCCTCCTTCCTTTTTAGTTTCTGAAAGAATGGTATTCTATAATTTTCCCAAGTAATTGACACTGTCGGTACCTTACCTGTCGCTTCTGCCTTATCTGTCGCTCTTGTCACCTGATTGGCTGAAATGAACGATCCATGTTTTAGAGGCTGTCCGGGTTATCGCCTGTTCATAAACAATCGTATTTTAAGTTTTCCTGGTAGACTGTTCGTTTTTATTTAATAACAAAACACCGTGAAGCAGAACATTAACATTGAAATCGCGTCGCATTCATCGATCTTAATGTACTGAAATGAATTTCGACACAGGCTTGTTATACCCCCTGATTTACTATGTTTACTGCTAAGCTAATGTAGCACGTTGTGTAACACACGACCACCGGTACATTAAGTTTATATTGGCCGCGAAAATATTTTACATCTGTAAGTTAATACAGTATACTATTTTACATCTATAACCTATCTATAGCCTACTATTTCCACGATCTGCTTACCTTGATCCCCACAGATACCACGCAAAACGCCAAAATACGAGGGAATGCACTCATTGACTGAATATTGCTACTGTGACAGACTGAGCAAGTGACTGGATTACATTAACTTGCTTTTCGTTTTTACCTGGTAACAATTATATAATAATTATATTCTCTATAACATAACAACGTTAAAAATGCAACTAAGTAGAAGCTTGCAGGGACACCAGTGTTTTATTTCACCTTTATTTTGGAATTCCCAGATGCCAGTTTAAATCAGCTGAAATAACTTACAGTATTAAGTAATGTGCCATTTATATATATTTTTTAAAAACAACAAAAAAACAAACAAACAAACAAAAAAACTTATACACTGCATACCCCTACTTGAATAAAAATAACATTTTGTTAAACAGGTGCATGAGTAAGGGACAGCTCTTCCACATACCCATGTCATTGTAATGGGGGCAGGCGTTTGTTTACATTTCAAAAAAACATCTTCATTTATTCCCAATAACATTCAAAAGGTTATGCAACATCAGCAGACAACTAGCAAACAGACAGTGATACCTTTTGGGATGGTATTTGGATTAGGCCTATGTTAAGAAGGTTTTTAATACAATCAAAGTCTGCCCCCATTAGAATAGCTCAGATCTCAGAAAGAGCTGAGTCAAAAGAATGCCATCATCACCGGGTAGCCTACTGACAAGTCAAGGGTAGCATGAGCTATACAACAGCATATTGAAATTGGCAGAAACTATCTTTTAAGAGACAAATGGTTGAGTAATCCAGTGCCACTTTGATGTTATGGGCATTCTAATTTACCAGAAATCACCAGACATAACCTTCCATTCATTTTCAATGGTTTTTTTTCTTCTGGTGAGTTAGAATGTCCATACCACCAAAGCACCAAAGCGTGGTATGGAAATCTATGGGACAATGAAGAGGGAAGTGTGGGTGACCAGATCACAAAAAAAAACAGCTGGCATCAAAGCATCAAGGATATCTGGGCTTCTATAACCCTGATGCAATGCCACTGCCCATTGACTTCAATGGTGCGACACCCTTCCATTCTGACACACATTGAGACACACTGCCATGCAAAGCAAGTAAGAGTGTGGGAAGATATAATCACAAATAGTAGCTACATTCCTGTCCTGATGCATCTGCCAGATGGCAATCTAGCAAAGAACTTGTGCCGAGGGTGCAGTAACACATGGAGAACCATGATGTGACGCAGTATGTGATGGTTTATTAGCAGTTTTGTGGTTGTAGTGTCTTCTACAGGGTTCACAAGAAGTGTAGATTTTGCAGAGGTTTTGGTGGCCCATGACTGGTCCTGGATGGTGCACCACCTCCACCGAATCTCCCCTGATGCTGATGAGTTGGACATGCTGGAAATGTCATCTAAAGTTTGGCAAAGAGAGAAGATTAGAGGAGAGTGCGTGCATGCGTGCGTGCGTGCGTGCGTGCGTGCGGGCGTGTTATTAACCCATTTTAGCCTGATGCTGCATACACGATGCATTGTCCAAGGCGCCTAAAGTGACATGGGTGCATTCCAATATGCAGACTCCTGTCCATTCTCATGCAAGATGATGGTCTTGGCTTTTAAATGCAACTAATTTCATGTTTTTATGTGCCTCAGAGGCTGAGCAAGTTAGGTTTTTACCGCCCCTGGCAAAAAGTATGGAATCACCTGTCGAGGAAGATGTTCATTTAGTCGGTTATTTTTTTACAAATATGATGCATCACAGACCTGATTCAGAACTGAACTCATTTCAAAGGGCAACTGCCTGGCTCTCATAGTATTTCAAATAATGGTCTATATAAAAACTGGTTATAATAGGTACAGTGCAGCATAAACAGGGTTGAGGGGGTGGTTTCTTTTATTTCGTTGTACCTACCGAGTAGTTTAGCCAATGTCTGTGTGACACGTTCATGCTGCCACCTCCACAGCATCCTCTTCACAACCGCAGGGGCAAAACACCTGAAAACATAATAATGTAATCCTTTTTTCAGTCCAAGATATAGACTAGAAAATGAGTGACAGCATCACCCAAGATTGTCTTCCAAACAATTCCACTCCAAACATTTTCCTTCTGAAATAAACAATGTCCATATCCAATCAAACCTCAGTAGGCAGCTATCTCGTCAGGTCGGCCTTACCATAGACACATCTGTGGCCCGTAAATTTACAATCTCAAACGTCATCACCATATAAGCCATGGCACAACACAAGCGTTTTTTTGATAATAAACAAGATATCTCGGCACGTTTGCGCTAGTTATCTGAACACTGATTGTTAGCGAATGCCCGAAATAGTGTAGAGCTAGCTGCCATTTATGTTATGCTAGCTAGGGTCAAGTCATCTCATCCAAACTAGCCACAGTAAGGGGGGAATTACGCTTCAAATGAACGGGAATGACTAAAAACTTTAGAAATATATTGTTAGAATGTACCGTATACAAGGTTAGTCTATGAGGTTAAATAGTTTTCTTACATATATATCTCAGTTACGTACCTTATCTTCTGCACGAATCGAGGCCTCCTGTTTCATTGGCACGAATGAATGAAAAATCCTGTCAGGGAGCGGAGCAGTTAACTGCAGCCGTTTGTTTACAGTTGTTACCAGGGCAACGCAGCTAGGACCCCAAAGCGACAGATAAGGCAGAAGCGACAGGTAAGGTACCGACAGACCCCGCTGTTTGATAATATTCCCTAGTGATTGATTATGCTCCAAGTGTTCACAGAGCTCTGAAGTCAGTTTGCACGAGCAGTGCAGCGGTCGCAGCAATCTGTGCCCTGGAGCAAGAGGCTTGGGTTGTGGTGCGCTCCCCCAGGGATGGCCTGCACAGCAGCTGCTCTCTGTTTCTCTACCCTGTTGTTGTGTGATCAGTCTGTTTCTTTTCTCAGTCTAGGGCTGATCTTTTGTCTCCATTTATCGTAAAACATCCTTTTATCAGCCTTTTAAATATTTGTGCCCTGAAAAGATATTTGATTTGTGTATTCATATACACATTAACGACAGCAAAAAGGCTTTATGTACAAGTTATTGTAATTGCCATAGCTATCTTTGGTACTTCTTATGTACGTCGTTTTGATATTGTCAGGATGTACAGCCCATAACACCCCCCCTACATCTTACCTGCCCACACTAGCCCTGCCCATTTCAATCATTTTATTTGCTACCACAGAATTTCCGGTTAGCTAGTTCCTGTTAGGCTTAGCCCTTCTGAATGATTTAGCATTAGCAACTGCTACTAAAATAGTAACGGTACTTCCATTGTAACCATGGATAATTATGTGGAGTATATGAACAGAAAAAATGTTGTCGATGAAATGTTTTTTCCTTGTTGTTGTTTTTTGGTTGTAATAATGGCTAGCATGATTTGTAGTATGATTGTATGATTTGAAATGAAACTGTGGTTTAGATAAGGTTAAAGGAGCACAATAGAACACAGTAATATGAAACTATTGCAGGTGGAGGAATCAATACCTTGGTGCAGAGTTCTACCTGTTTTTCAGTTGTTTATCGGCGGACATGGTGAAGATCCACCTGCGGTATTCATTTAGGAAAGGTGCACATTTCCAAGTCATAATGAACACTTAGATGGTAGTTGTTAATGGGCATCATGGATTCTGGAAACAAACCATCAAATAATTACACACCATAAACAGTGTTCCACAGGTTCTTCAATATCTTTTGAATTTTAGCTTAGTTTTGAGTCATGTTGCTTCTACTTTGGTAATGAGTAATGTTGCGTATATAATTCTAGTCATGTGGCATATTTTTTACCTAAGGTAAAATAACCTTGTTATTTGGCTTTGAATTCCTCTTTCTTTGTCAGAGCAAAATAACTGTGTAAGAGAATTTATGTGTCATGGTTTCCACGGCTGCATTTTACAACTGTGGGAAATGGCAGGTGATTAAATGTAAATTATTAGAGGTATGAAACCATCAGCTGCACAAGTTGTCTCAATAACACTGTCCACTGGAGGCTGTAAATTGTGCCGCTCTGTTCTGTCCCAAAGCTGTTTCCGTCTCTTCCCAGAAGATTCCAAGAGAACGTTGCTGTGGCTGGCCCGGGCCATGTGTGATGCTCACGCACGCACGCACAGTCGCACACACGCACGCACGCACGCACGCAGGCACGCACGCATGCTCTATCTCACACACACACACACACACACACACACACACACACACACACACACACACACACTACACATACAAAACACTAATGTTTTGGATGGTGAAACATCCAGGCTGCAAGCTAGGAAGAATGGCTATTGAAAGTGGTTTGTGATAACACCTATGAGTTAAACTCTACAGAAGATGCAAAGATGAACAATCTCCAGTTGCACTTCAGTAAATAACACATACACATGGAAATGTATGCTTGTGTTTATTGGAGGCATCAGTTGTTTGGTGATGTTATAATTCAATGTAATATAATGATTGTGTATAATATTTTCTGTTTTTCAGGAGTGGCAGAATTCAATCCAGAAGAATGCTGGCTTGGCTTTTATTGAACTAGTCAACGAGGGCAGGTGAGGACCACTGAGATGCATCTCACCTCCAACTACTCCCTTCCTTCGCTTCCTCTCCCTTTTAGTCTCCAGCCTCTCTCCTTCCCCACCTCCTCTGTCCACCCTGAGGGCTGTGTTTTCAGATCAAGAAGGTCACGGGCTGGGATAGAGGAGAGAAGTCTGCCCCTCAGACTGGAAGGCTCCCAGTCCATGTTCATGACTTCCCCAAGGAATTTGAAGAGATAGGTGCAAGGCAGGGCATGAGTGACATAAGGAGGGAGGGACCCAGCTATTCTCTACACTCTCACTCTCTGGCATCGCTGCCTATTAAGAGGATCTTTCTATCGTCATGCTTGACACATCCCGACGCGTGATGTTAATCCTATTCTCTTTTTTCCCCCAATCTCTACATTTCATGTCCTCAACTCTGCTCAATACGGAACATGTTGCCAATATCTATTGGTGTTGGTGTCTCAGTGTTACTTTAGCAGTCTGCAGTATATGTTGCTGCTAATAAACACAGCCTGGCCCATGTTTGTGCCGGCCTGTTCTCATGCAGGCTGCCTGATTTGCGATGCAGGGACTGGTAACTCTATCCCTTGGTCCTGCAATTGACTGAAAAAGGTGTGTGCGCGCGTGTATCCATGTATGTATGTATGTGTGTGTGTGTGTGCGTGTGTGTAGGCCAAGTGGGACATCATAAAGTGGAGTTCAGTGTGGACATGAGGGCTATGTGTTATTGATGGCGCATGAGGTCGCCACAGAGAGCAGGCCACCTCCGCTCCCCCGGTGCCCAATGCGGACACACCAGGCTCGAGTTACAGCGGGTTCCCGCTCTCTCTTCGCCTCTGCCTGTTATTGTTCCACTTTGCATGCTGCTGACCCCTCCTGACCTGTAAGAGGCTGCTGTGGGGCTGCTGCATGGCCTGGGGTGCATGTTTTATTAGACTAGATACACGTGTGTGTGTGTGTGCGTGTGCGTGCGCGTGTGCGTGTGCCTGTGTGTGTGTGTACGCGTGCGTGCGTGTGTGTGTGTGTATATGCGTCTGCGAATGTTGTGTTTGGGGGTGGGGGGTGGGGACTAGTAATGCTAGAGGGCGAGAGGGGATGGGGAGTGGAGGGGTTTGAAAAAGGCTTTCAGAAATGTAAAACACCAGTGTAGAATCTGGAACACCCTAGGTCAGATGCATAGCATTAACAAATCAATTAGCACCAATCTGCTGGTGTAAAAGTGATAAGTCGAGCGTTAAATTCAATGTTCTGCTCATTTGACACGGTACATTTGCGCAGTGGAAGATATGCCTCTTTTCGTGTATTTTTTTTTTGAAGCTGTGTCATTCATACTTCAAGAAGAGCCTGTCATTTTGTTCTGGTCTGAAATATCCTGTATTTGTATTGTTGGAATATAGGTCTCAACATTTATATTTTGGATGTATTTCAAAATGTTGAATAGTGAAAATAATAAAATGAGCGGTTTAAATGGTAGTTGTTCAGATGACTCATGTGGATTTCAGCAAGGCATCAACACTACATTTAACTAATTAGCATTTCGCAACTCATTTTTTTATTTGATTACTTTCACAGGCTGTTAAGTCATACTATGAAGGACCATCTGGTACGTGTGGCCAATGAAGCTGAATTCATCCTGAGTAGACAGAGAGCAGAAGACATTCACAAGCATGCTGAGTTTGAGGTGAGTCCAAATTGATATTCAGTTGTATTCAAGTATTCAATGACTTTTAGTTACAGGGAACGCAAGCAGAACACATTCCAGGTCATCCTTCCATCAACATTTCTTATGAAAATAAATGAATTTGTCAGAAATTAAAGAGCCTTGTGACCAGTCCTTTTTTTAATCGAGTGCATAATAAATCCCCTTTTGTTTGGACAGCAATGCTTTGTCAACCAAACTCATATCTCAAGCTGCGTTAATATTTCTGTATTTTCTGTCTGATGTTGTGGAACAAAAGACTCTGTAATGAAAAGACTCTCCAATGTGATCCACTCAGCAGGGGTGTATCATTTGAAAGACTCACACTCTTGTCCAGACTGCTGTCTGTTTCTTTAGCTGAGCTTGTAAGAGTGACGGAGAGTAAATGTTTTTCTTTTCTTTTTTGGCACGTTTCTTAAACTAAACATGCCGTTAAGCTCACGTATTCCCCCAACCCAGCCTGGCCCCGCTTTGGGCCGTCTCCTGCTATCCTGCAGCTACAATACAAGCTCTGCCTTTCATTAAAGCCAGCCCATGTTCTCTGATCCCCCCCCCTCCTCCCTCCCCTATCTCTTTCCCTTCCTCGCCTTCTCCCCTCCCCTTCCTTGTCTTTCTCCATATTCTTCACTCGCTCTTTTTAGGTTGTCTCTTTATGCCTTTCCCTCCACCCACTTGCTCAGTCCCTCTCTTTCTTCACTCTCTTTCTTTCTGAATCATGTTCTGACTGTGCTCCCACTGGGGGCATATTTTGCCAGTGACAGGAATACAGCATCTTCCCCTGCCCGGCTCCACACTCCCTCCCCCTCCTTGGCTCCACTAGGTTGGTGCACAGGGGCAGACTGCTGAACACTGGGGGTCTTCTGGTGCTGTCTGTCTTTTAAAAAGTCCCCTGCTACCCCCCCTCCCCTCCCCCCTAGTTGTAAAATGTTATGCTTTGAGAAAGGTTCAAGGCAGGGTCTTGTGCTTCAACCTACAGATATGGAAGGAGTGAAAAGAGCAGAAGAGTGTGAATGTAAATAGGTGAGGCTATCGGATATCAGTTGCACTGTCAGGACATTCTGTGATGGTAGCCTGTTTAGATTGGGACGCCTGTTTGACTTGGAGTCATGTGATCATACCCCTAAGCATTCGGTGCTGACTGCTTGTCACCAACATCAATCAGATTTACAAGACCACATGATTTTCATTGTTATTTTTCTTCTTGTACCATTAATCCAGAGTTACAGGCTTTTTCTTTACCTCTTTACAATGTACGGTACCACAGTAAAGAAAACCCTTTTAGCTTTAGACTAGAGTGTGTTGTTGACCTGTACGGTCCATTGCAAATAAGGGGTTTGTTAGTCTTGTCGCCTTGAATGTAAACAGCTTTGTGACTGCTCCAGGAGAATGTAACAGAATGCTTCAGGTGAATGTAACCGAATGCTTCAGTGATCCTCAATCACAAACTCCACTACTTGTCTGGGAACATGTCCCCATATGTTTCCACTCATTGCTGAGGTCTGTCATATCATCTTCATTGGGATTCTGATGCCCTCAGCATCATGTCTGTTTAATTATCCATCATGGCATCTCCTCTGGCTGGTGAGGAGAAGGTGTCTTCATCTTTGTTTAGCATGAAATATACAGTACTTAGCCATTTTCATTTCAGATGTTAGATTTTAGATGGTATGAGTATGAGTAATACCTTACCGTATGATACAGAAATGTCAAGACTTTTGATTTGCACTAACACTTGCCAGACCCACATAGCCAAAGAAATATGCCTTCCACTTGGCGTAGCAAATGGAGCACCAGAATTTCCATGGGCTATTATAAGCACATCATGCTTATTAACACCTACTTCCAAAGTATATGTATACTCTCATGAAAGGTAGACCAGCATTCTTGAATAGAGCTATGCACTCTGTCAAGTAGGGTTGAAACGATTAGGGATGGCGAAAATTGAAAAAAAACTCTTAACCGGCTACTGAGACTCATTAACCGGTAATCTTAAATTATACAACGTTCGCGTGCCTGATATGCACAGCACTGTTTTTTTTCTATTTTTTTTTCACATGAGCCTTTTTTTGCTGTGCAGACAGGACCTACCATGTCCAGCCACTGTTGCCAGATGGAAAACGCTGAATTATCGTACTAAAACCTCAAAATTATTGTTTTTTGGGGGCTTTTTGGGAGGAAATTATCATTATAGTTATTATTATTATTACTACCGGTTAACCGGTGGCAGAAAATTTTAACCAGTTAAAGTTGATCCAGTCGACTATCGGTTAATCAGTTACCGGTTAACATACCTAGTAACAATATTGTGTCGTACCGAAAAAATCGCGATATGTAGTCACGATACTGTGTCGCCGTGCAAGAAGGCAGTGTCGTGATGCACCCTTTCAAGTTCTGTACAAGTTCTGCTACCCTTCAGTCCAGAAAACCATCACATGATGTGATGCTGCCTCCAAGCTCCTATTAGTAGCCTCTTCTTACCTATTCTACTTGTAAACTACCTTTTAACTAACTGTTTTTTAAAAAGTAATTTATATTTTATAATGTTGGAAAATGTGAAACAAGCAAGTTAATTCATATAAAAGGATACATTTAAAAAATATTGGATGTATCGAACCGTAGGTCAAAGATCGTGATGGGAACTGAATCGTGAGTTAAATGTACCGTTACAGCCCTTCTGTCAAGGAATGGGCCTCTACCGATTCTAACCTACTATAAAAATGCAATGACATGTCTCAATGTAATGAAGTTTTTTTGGAATTGACAAAGCACTTAAGGATGGATGTAAACATGCTGAAACACACCATTTGCATACTCTCAGCTCTGAGGCCCACAGCACACAGTGGTCACACGGAATGCTTTGCCAGGACTTTGCCAGCAAGCAGCAACCAGAATCGGACAACCTCCTGAAGAGGAATGTCAGAGGTACACTCTGACATGGTAACTGTACTTTTGATGAGCTTAAGACTCAATAGTGGGGTTGGTTAAGGACTTGGAAAAATATAGACTTAGACTTGAACTTGACTTGACTTGGGTACGACTTGGACTTGAACTTGACCTGGTCAAATGTGACTTGTCTCGGACTTGAGTGGTAAGACTTGAGACTTGGTCCCACCTCTGGTTAATGGGGTCATGTTACAATTGGTGTTTTTCAGGAATCATAAAATATTGTGAATATTCGTAGTGGATACATATCTTGTCTATATTTTCAAAGGAGGCCTGCTATGGTCTCATTGTGCTGCATGTTTCTCCTTTCCACTCATGCAGGTGCATCAGGGCTGGCATTTTGGTTGCATACTGTGAACACATAATGTGATGGACTTTATCCTCATAACAAGGAATTTATTTATGTGTGTTCGTAATTCACACAGATTGTATATCATTAGGTCACCACACCAACAACTGCTAATGGTCACACTTGAAAGGGGTCTTTAACTTTTTGGTCATGTTTATGGTTACACTTAACACATTCAATACCAGCCGTTTTTTGGAATTTTAGCTGTAGACTCCCAGCCAATTTCATCATTTTTTGTCATTTTTTGAACAGCTCCCGAATATTTTGTCTTCAACCCACAGACACATGTCAGAGTTTTTTCGAAAGCCCAAAACTCAGCTGTCTGTATATTTTTACGGTTTGTTTCTAGCTTATTCCATTCCGAAGTGATTCCACTTTAAGCGAGCACTGGTTTAGGTAAAAATGGAACATTCGACAACATTCAAACTGAGATAAAGCCTTTTTTGTCACGGGTGCACTCTGACTCTCCGGGTTTAAATTGCGGGTCTAAATGCATTTTCACGCCCGAAGAACAACTCCAGTAGCTTCCAAGTAAACTATTTCGATGCAAAAATCACCTGGTCAGGCTATTGTTCAGAGCCACATCATCTGAAATGCTAGCTTGCTAGCTAATGTGACTTGACTGGCAGTTTTTGTTCTGTAGATAAAAGTAGACGTGCCAAAGTACTCACCCAAAATTAGGTTACTTCCTGCTGTGTTGCATGCTGTTTTTCAGTACAACCTTCCATTTTACACCTATCTTGATGACCGCAAAACTCCTTATCCTTCCATCATATGTTTAGGAACAGGCTAGCTAGCAGGACATGTTTTGATGCTCTAGGAAGTAAATGGAGACATGACGTGACGTGATCAGGAAGTGGTTTGATTCGCTATAATAAAACTCAAATACTGTGTGTAATAAAATGCACAGATGATGAAAAATCCAGATCCTGACTTTGTAGGAGTTTTGACTTTGTAGGCGTTTTCTTGATCAATGTCGGTTCTGTTCATCACATTATTACGAAAATCACACAGAATGTGCATTAGAATGTGTAGATTCAGAATCCAATAAAAAAAACGTAAAGACGTAATTTTACGGTTTGGGAGCCAACGCATGGGAGGCACTTGACTTGGTAGTGAATGTATTAAAAGGGGGATTTCTTGAACCTCTCCTATTTTGATGTGGTCTTTTATTAAGGTGAAACATGATATAATTTTCAGTAACCTGAAATGATATTCAGTTATTTCCTTGGCTGGTTTGACCTAGAACTACGGTGAAAAGAAGAAAAAGTATGTGACCCCTTTGGATTACTTGGTTTGGGCATAAAATCATGTAAGTCACATCAATGGATCAACACAGTATGTGAACCCCTTGGCTAATGAATTCTGAAAGAGCTAATTGGAGCCAGGAGACAGCCAATATTTGGTTAACATTTAATGAATGTGATGAGATTGCAGATATTAGTTTAAGATGCCCTACCCTATAAAAACACAGACTAGTTTTCAGTTAGCTGTTCTCAGTTCTTGAACATTGGTCAGCAAAGACGTGGAGGTTCCTATTATAAAAGCCTCCATCAACCATAATGCACTATCCATTAAAGGTAGTGCGTTATGGAACACAATATCTCCTTGGACACAAGAGCCATGTTAAGGTGTGGTTTAGAGCTCAGCTCACCACACACACAATGCACGCACCTGTATTACACAAAACATACCACACACACACACACACACACACACACACACACACACACACACACACACACACACACACACACACACACACACACACACACACACACACACACCTCTATTTTACGGCTTATCCATTTTTATAAATGTAAAGTAGTAATAGATAAAAGTAAAGTGAAGTCAAACGTGAAGTAAGCAGTGGCTGTAAGCAGAGCCCTCAGAAGATCTATGTTCAAGAATTGCTGACTTGCATGACGCTGGAAAGGGTTACAAAGCTATCTCCAAATGGCTTAATGTCAATGTGTCTACAATATGAGAGACTGTCTACAAAGGGAGAAAGTTTGGGCTTGTTCTTCTTGGTGGGTGATCCTGAAAAGATGACCACAAGAGCACATAGAAGATTGCCCAATGAGGTGAAAAAGAATGTCAGCAAAAACTTAGAAAAGTCTCTGGCACATGCTAACATTGTTTGTTGACAGATCAACAATATTTAAGACATTAAGCAAACACTACATTACATTTTCTCACAAAAAATGATGGAGTATGCTTGCCCTTCATGCATGCGTTGCCCTTCATTCCAACGTAAAACACACACACCATCACACATTGTCTAACCAAAACACACCACCAGAGAAAGGCAAAAAACAAGGTGTCTTATTGTAGCGTCCCCTAGAGGCCATGTTGCAATATTACATGATCATTTTGATCTTGGGAAGGTCAAGTGCACCAAATGTGGTTGTGGTACATAAAAGGGCATCTACAATATGGGCCAGAACACATTTTCACTAATTGTGGTTTACCCCAGTGGCTGATTCACATCAAATTTGCCATGGTTCCCCTTGGGATTGTGGAGATTGCATGTATCATTTGTCATTAGTCATTTGGAGAAACGGCAATGTACGTTTTAGTGTCATCAGCATAGCTATGATGACACCTTTTACTGTACTGTTTCAAGATTTGACAAAGTGCTAGCATGTACAGGTTGAATAAAAGCGGTCCCAGAATTGACCCTTGAGGCACCCCATATTTCATGGTGTTTTTATCTGAGACATAGTAGGTATCAATTGAAAAGAAGCAATTCATGTTATCAAAGTAAGATTTTAACCATTTGAAGAGGACTTCATGAGAGTCCAATAGATTCTAGTTCTAATCTATTGATTAGAATTTTATGAACTGTGTCAAATGCAGAAATTAGATCAAGTAATACAAGGACGGCCTTTTCCCCCTTTTCTGTATTCGTATGTCACATTAGACCAGGGGTCGGGAACCTTTTTGGTGGAGAGAGCCATAAACGCCCATTTTTTAAAAAATATTTTTTGTGAGAGCCATACCATTTTCGCCATTATTTCTAATGCTAATTGTCATGCACAGAAGGGAATAAAAGTAACGCTTGCATTGGGGACAAGAAGGGAGAGCTAACGAAAGAAGAACTAAAACTACTTGTAGATGTGCTGATGTGCATTTGAGAAGCCACGCGCATGCATTACCTTAAGTTTCTATCTTTTATGCATCGGAGTTGCCAATGAGCAATGAGAATGACGGAGGTGCTTCTATTCTAGCCATCAGACAGACACAGGGAAGGTGCATGAGGAGGGAGGAGGGAGGGAGAGAGAACTTCAAGACAGGATGCTCATCTTGGTCGCGCTGACATAGTTAACATTTTACAGTTGATATGTGGCTGACATGTCTATTTTTAGTAATTCGCGAAAATGCCCTACAAAGCGCGTCCTTTGTTGCCTGGTTAACACCAGACCTAATCACAAGTGAGATTAGTGTCTTTCAGATCGAAACGATTGTGTAGAACTAAAGGCAGTATGGGAGTTCCCAGGCTACGTCCCTTACCGACATGCGTCCCCAATACAGAACGCATGATTTAACCGCCAAATAGGCTACAGGGCGATTCCGTATTTCAAGGGACGAATGGCAACCCTACGTTTGCCTTCGCATTGTGGCACCAGTTATCTCGCAATCACACTAAACTGGGAAAGACTTACGTCAGTTGATTCAGCAAAAGTTCTTCCTGTAATCGAGGGAGAAGTACAGCGCTGCATTTATATCCCTCACTTGCGTTTCCTCCACTTGATTTGCCATCATAATGGCACGGTCGTGAACAGTTTCTTTGTTTTGGATACAACCGTTAGCCAGCTGAACTTTAGGTAAAGCATTACGGATGGAATGTTATCTCACACGACACGACCCAGCGCTGGCACGGCATTGTCCAATAAAAAAACGCGTTTTTCATATCTGTACAGTAGCCTTCGTCGAAGGCCTGTGCTTGGCTCAGCTGATCGGACCTGGGATGGATTAAATGCGCGATCATACTTTATATTTTGAATATTATCTTAACTTTTCGATTTCAGTAGGTCCATTTTTAATTTAGTGCCGTAACAAAATTATTCATGGCTTATTGAGTAAACAAATGACAGGTTTGTCCGAGAGCCACATGCAGTTCCCAAAAGAGCCACATGTGGCTCGCGAGCCATAGGTTCCCGACCCCTGCATTAGACCTAGTGTACTATGTTTCTGTGGAAAACTTGACTGAAATTCATCATGACCATTCAAATTTAAGTAGTCATTCATCTGGTTAAAAAGGAATTTTAAATGAGCCTATAGTTTTTAAGCACACAGGACTATAAGTTACTCTTTTTTTGGAGAGGTTTCATAACGGCAATTTTTAGCAATTTTTAAAAATGTAACTTCTGCAGTGGCTTAGTCAGAGTCATAAGCTCAACCTGATTGACATGCTGTGGTATAATCTCGGGAGAGCAAGTCACACTAGCAGAATAATTGTGAACTGAAACAGTTTTGTGACTGGCTATTTTGCAGGTCTGAGAAGCAACTACAGGAAGCATTTGCTATTGATGCCAAAGGAGGCTCAATCAATTGATAAATCCTTTTTTGAAATTATTTCTGGGTTTTGCATTAATGCATTAATGTGTGATCGAACAGATCCTAATGCTCAGGGGCATTTTCCATAGAGTGAATGACACCGGCTGGTGCATCAGACTTTCAAACACCAGTCACAAGTGACTAACACTCTGTGTGCCATAATCCTTACCCACACCTAAGCATGAAAACCAATTTAATGTTGTCCATTTTGTTACAGATCGGGGGTTTGTGTGACATTTAGCTTATAATTTATTTAGGATAAGCCTGCTTTAGTCACTCCTCTCAGCTCTGTTTGTCTCAAGTTATTTTAGTGTTCTCTCAATTTTAGCTTTTATCAATCGTTCTTCCCCCATCTATTTACAAACATCTCTATAAAAGTGTGCGTATTCATTGAGTTCTTTGTTATCTTACTGTGAAAGTGTTTATGAAACATTTCCTTTCTTTGTCATCTTGCCCCTATCTTCCATAATCAGATATGTGGCATAGCCGGCCACAAACTATGTTTCACAATTGAATTCCTCGCTTAAATGTAGTTGCTCCTCAGTGACCCCTGAAAGAAGTGAGGGCCCGATAAGTGTGCCTCTGATATTGCTGTATTGATTTTCCTCTGTTTGGGCTCGGCTGTTTCTCTCCACGGTCCTGGTTTCATTTTGCAGTGCCACAATAAAAATAACAGGCCAATGAAACCTCCCCCTCAGGGGACACTCATTGCTTGCCAAAGGCCCCCCTCCATTTTAAAGCATACCCTTTAGCCCATCTTAGATTTTCAGACAAATGTGTAAGCAGCACATGGGCTGCTTAGGATTTGGGTGTTGGTGTTGATTGGATCCTTGTTGTTCCAGAAAGTGTCTTTCCCTCAGTGCTTTTTTTAAACAGGTTTCCGTATTATTTTTGTGAGAAGAACAAGCAGTATCTTTTGATGGCAGGGCTTTCGTGATAAGTAAGTTTTAACTAATAGGTCTTCCATGGTCTGTTATGTGTGTGCAATGCATGTACGTATACAAAAGAAAAATAGACTGTCAGTTTCATCGGGATCAAGCGTGTAAGTGCATTGGTCCCAACTGCAACCTCAGCTTCTTCTCTCCCCTCTTCGTGCAGCAGGATGCTCCCTCCAGCCCCTCCCCAGGTAGCAGCGAGCTGCATCATTTTAGGTGTCCCCAGGACACATGCTGTGGTGGTGTGCCAGACTGGAGGAGGTGAATTATTCAACAGATAAAAGTGAATTTATGTTTTCTCACTGTCAGGGTTCAGATGGAATATCTTGATGATTTAGCCTAGTTTGGGCTCCGAAGATTCATAACACATGGTCTGTGTTTCTCTTCCCTTCCTTTCTGTCTCTCTTTCTGTCTTCTGCGTGTGTCTTATTGAGTTATGCTCACCCCGGAGAGTAAGTTATAGAGACACTGGGGGCTGACACTGAGGGAGATAACAGTAGGAAATCCAATTACCTTTTAGTGTTTCCTTTCTAATAGGATCCGTAATGCGGAAGAGATCTCTTCCCCATCGTGCACCAGGATACAAATGTGTGATCTCACCTGATACCTGTGTGGGCGTAGACAGATTGAGAGAGAAAGACAGTGGAAGAGAGAAAAGGAGGGACGAATCGAACTGCCCCTTTTATGGGTCCTTCATTAGGGATGAAATGTGGTGGACTGTGGGGCACAAGGCCAGATGCGGAGTTCCAGATAGCGTGTTAGGAGACACTGAGGTCACCACTGTTTTCCCCAGTCCATCTTTATCCACACTCTTTCTTCTTTTATTGTCAGTCATCACTTGATCTTGATCTGCCGTAATTGAATATACTCCTGGTGGAAGTGTGTGTGCAGTTGTACGGTATACGGTGCTTTCTGTAATTAGTGCTTTGTGTCTTTGTTCCTCATCAGCTTGTAAGACAATTCTCTCAGCTAATGGCATCAACCCTGCATTCACCCTAATTATGGGCGTCGTCTAGCCTCCTAATGTCATTAGTTGTGCATCCCCTGCACTGGCACAACTCTCGGTTATGGTATCTGTATCAGCTCAACCAATGGCTGAATACGATCATTGAGCCGAACTGTTCAGTGAACAACACTGTATTGTATATTTGTCTATTACACATACATTGTTTTAATTGTATACTGTATTGGTTCAGCTATAATTATTTCAACTAGTTGTTGGAATGGTTGTCACTGACGGCTTTGAAGTATTGCCTGGTAGTTGCAGACATCCAAACCTCTACCAGGTTTATGAGTGACTTGCACATAGTTTTTTTTTCTTTGTCAACACTATTTATGCTTGAAACCATGAGAGTTCAAAGTATTAGCCCAATGATCTTAATCTCTTTATTGGCCCTTAATGGTGCCTAATCCTACTCTTAATTGCTGTTTTTTGACGGGATTAGAGTGTTTGATTTGGCAGAATTAATGTAATTTTCTTCACAGTGATTATGGTTGAGGGGATGAGATGATGCATAGGGTGGTTGGGTTAGTTCTTGCATTACGTTCCACAACTCCAAAAATATATATTTTTAAATACAGAATTGTATATCATTTGTATTCAAGCATTGCCTTTCACATTAGTTTTTAGCTCAAACAAGCCCATAGCTAGAAGCCCATACAAAGGCAAGTGCAGTAAGTGTACATTTTGTCATCTTGGATAATATCTGTACAATCACAGTTTTTTTTTCAATTTGGTATGGAAAATCAGATATCATTGAGCCAGTTCCATGTACCTTGATGCTTCCTTAAACCAAATAATTTAGAAAATGAAATTTGCATTTAAATGGCATGTTATACCAAACCTGCCTAATTCACTTAATCATAATGAACAAAGTCAAATAAACTCACAATCGGTCACTTGAAATTTGAATCAGAAGTTGTATTTTTGTATTTTCTCATAAATCTCATTATTAAACTATAAAACATCTTATTATGATATTGGCTATTTAGGCCCTCAAGACTGTCGGACAATTTTGTTTGTCAATAAAGGTCCTTATATGGTTGTAAGTCAATGAAATTTGTATAGAAATGGAAATCATTTCATCATTCTGCTGTTGAAACTACTGAAAATGCGAGGCATAATGTGAATAAGGAATAGACTTGGGCTACACTCCTGCAGCCAAGGTGTAAATGCATTCTTTCTCTGGCCTTTCCTAATTAGGCCCCAAGGTCTCCATAGTCCAGTGCGCCCTGGTGAATGCATTAGCTGAAACTTGAGTAATTATACTGTGTATGTATACCTTTTATACTACCTGATTGGGATATACAGGTATTCTGTCGTTTTCATGGACATTTTATTTATTTCACACTTTAATTGGATTTTTTCCTGAAAGGCATTCTATGTGCATTTCAAAACCAGTATTTTCAGTGTTCCTTGCTCTCCTTCTCCTACTACTTGTATGTGTATTTTCAGTCCGTTAAAAATTTCCCCCTGCTCTTATGCATCAAGTCGGGCGCTTGCATTTCAGAGGACAACTTCCATTTTTCATCTCGAGCGCATCTCCCTCATTTGACTATTTTTCACCTGGAAAGGACAGTTAATTCCTCCAGTTCCTCACGTGGCTTGACCTTGAAGTCATCGGGAGTCGGTGCAGTGTGGCCCAGACCTGACTAATGGGGGCACCAGCGTGCCTTATAGAGAGGGGGAGGGACAGGGCCTGGGCCAAGATGAAGAGTCTGCCATCCACGCATTGTTACTAGTCCATTAAAAGGACAGAATGAGCCAAGAGAGTGGAGGAGGGAAGAGCAATACTTTGATAAGTTGTAGCGTCTGCGTTAACCTTGATGGTCAGTGTGGAATGAGAATGGGGATGTTGTGGGGCAAACATGTTTCAGTGTGCTCCAGAGGGACAGTTATTTATTTCTTTCCTTGTCTTTTTTTCTCTCCTTCCGCTGGTCTGAGGGAGTGAGTGAGAATGAGGGAGAAGGCGAGGGGGGAAATCAATAGCAAGACAGCGTTGTCTGACAGGAGCATCGTTTCAGAATTGAGGTGGCTGTCAGCTGTTGTCATGTGCTGACTTTTGTTCGCCATTGTACTTTTAAGCCGTCATTTTTCTTTCTTGTCATCCTCTTGCGATTGGAGCCCTTTGTCTGAATTCCCCCGGTGCTGTTTTTTTTTTTTTTCATCCTCCAAATTTAAACTTGGAAAGGAAGGGGAAAAAGATCAAGTACACGCAGAAATGTAAGATTGTTGATATCTAGTTTGTTACATATCCCCCCCCTCCCTCCCCCCCCCCCCCCACACACACACCTTTTGTTCTGTCCACCATTATCCAATACCGCGCCTTTTCTACTCCCCACGGTTTTCATCAAGAATATCTGGATACCTTATTTGCTGTAGATTTGCCTTTCACCAGAACAACGACAATGACATTACCTTCAGCTGCGTAGGTTTTCTGTCCAAATGATGCCCTTGGGGAGGGAGGCTGGAGGGAGGATGTAAATGCAGGCTGGACCATCAATGGAAGGGAAAAAGGTGGTAGCCCTGGTGCTCACCAGCTTTGGAAACATCAGCATTTTAATAAGATCCCAGCTGTGTGTCTATGGTGCCAGTTTGAGTTTCAACTGTGCCCATTGTGGCTGGTACAGTATGTGTCTAATATATTGTTGATTAAAAAATCAATTCCTAAAAAGTTGGGAAACTCCTTTTTTGTTTTTTACATTTTGAAAGAAGAGAGAGACTTGTAGAAAGACAACACATCAGATGTTAAACATGAACATGACCACTGATTTGCAGAAAGTGTGTGTATTTGACATTTGATACATGCAACATGCCTTAAGTAATGGAGTTTGAACAGGGCCAATGACATGCTGTAGAAGTTGAATTGTGCCAAAAGGTAGCACAAGGAAGAACGCCAAAATGTTGAAAATATTGATTGTTAATGACAATATACAGGTTAAAATGATCACAAAGAGGCTGAGTCTCAGAATTATGATGTTGAGGGAATTACTTATTACATCGGAAATATTGAATTACAAAGATTACACACACACATATCCACACAATGATATATTTACATTGACAGGCTATTGGCTGTAAATCACACCTTAAGTGAGTGGCAAGACTGGTTAGGATGTTGCTATCTGCCTGAAATGTTTGATGGTTGGCCTTTAATGAGGGTTGCTTTTCAATTATGTTATGCTGATGTCATGGGTTACTTTATTTTCAAGCACTGTTGAATTTATTTTAGTTTTTGTTTCAGTGGAGCAGGAACATTTGAGAAATGTGATGTCTGTAATTGTTCAGCAATAGAATTAGAATAGAAAGCCTTTTATTGTCATTATACAAAGTATAATGTGATTTGGGTTTCCCCACAAGGTGCACAGTCCTTTATAGGCGAACACAGTCCTGCAAGTGTGCTTTCAGTGTAGGGAATATTTTACTGTGTACATTTTTCAAAACAGCACATTGGTTGCAGGTAATCACAGGTTTGAACATTAAATCCTGTTTGTTAATGATTCTAAATTAGTTATGAGTTTCCTATGGAATACTTACAGTATGCTTTACAAATCATAAAGTGAATTTATGGCCTTTTCCCTCTGTGTGGTCTTGCTCTGTAGCCCCCTCTCAGACACAAGATGAATGGTGACCCCCTCTCCGCATCTCCGTCCCCTCTGCCTCTGCAGGCATTTACAGAGGTTAACATTTAAACATTCACCCCCAGCCCTTTCTTTTGCAGCCTTTAAACATGTTTCCAATCCCCCATCCCACTCGTACCTTCCTGCTTTAAGGTCAGGCCAGACCTTAATGCTGCACAAAGGGACATAGATTGATAATTAGGAGAGCGCAGCAGCAGTAATGTGATTTATACCTATGGATTTCCTGTCAGATATGAAGACTCATCCCCCAAATTGGAGGGGAAGCCCCATTATAGAGCACTCTGTGGTGGCTACTGCTAAGTTTTGCTCTAGCATGTTGCATTTTCCAGGGGTCTTGCGACTGGACAGCTCCATTCCCTGCCATGTCTGATCCTGGCCACTGCCTGTGTGCTGGCTCTAATCTCATTTAGAGCCATAACACACAATGGATGGAGTAGGCGAATTGCATTACCAAGGTTGCCGATCGTTGCCTTAACCTTTAGACTAGAGATTGCTTTTGTAGTGCTTTTGTTTTACCTCCATGCCCTCAGATGCGCATGCCCATACCTTCTATTGAAACAGATTTTGTTCACTCTCCTGTTTTCATCTTGTAAATGTTTTCAGTGTAATAATTGAACACGATCTTTCCATTTTTTGCAGTTTCATTCATATTATTTTCTTCTTATCAGATCAAGGTGTTTCCCCACCTTACAATGAGATCAAAGGCCACCTTAGATAACAAATTCTGACAAAGAAATATGCTCACCTCTCTGCATTGTATGTATTTTCTGATTTTATAGCCACAAGGCAAGAGTAAATATGTGTCCAGTGATATTAATCACTTTGACAACAGGCCAAAATGACCCCACACTTTCATTTGTTACCATCATGGCTAGAATTTCTATACACACAGTCTACAATATATGTAAACCCCCCACCCCCTCGCATGCACACACACACACACACACACACACACACACACACACACACACACACACACATACACACACAAACACACACACACACACACACACACACACACACACACACACACACACACACACACACACACACACACACACACACACACACACACACACACACTCCTTCAATCTCTTGGTCTCACACAAAGGAAAATGCTTTCTGTCCTCTAATCAATGGCTAGGCCCTTTAGGTCCATGATCAGCAGTGACATAAATCATTTCAGGAGGTTTGCTTGGGAGGCAGGGTCTGTGAAAGCGCCCACTATTAACAGTAGAATAATTACTAATTTGACTAATAATAACATCACCAAGGTCATCCAGCCTCAACAGCCTCAATCCCAGCAGAACTGATTGTGTAGTGTTTGGCCCAGTCTCAACAGTACAACTACACTTTAGCAATATCGTTTAGGAAAACAATTAGTAGGTTGCGTGTCCAAATGTATAATGGTATGGAAAAGTTTGGGTGCTCCTCCATAAACAGTGCTGCTTGAAAGTATGGGAACTCTCCAGACATGGGCAATGCTTTGGTCAAAACATTAAGAGAACCATATCCAAATATCCAGATATATACAGTATAGACTTTGACTGGGCCAATCCAGAGTATCAATCCTCTTTCTCTGAAGTCATTGCTTTGTAGACTTACTGGAATGCTTTGGGTCATTATCGTGTTGCTTAATCCATTTCTTCCCAGGTTCGACTGGAGATTCTGGTCAAGAAATTGATGATATGCCGGAGAATTCATGGTTACTTGGATTGTATGGAGTTGTCCAGTTCCAGAAACGGAGAAGCAGCAACAGACCTTCACATTTCCATCACCATGCCTCATTGTTTGGAGGAGGTTCTTTTCTTCATTTGCAGCTAGGGCTGGGCGATATGGGAAAAAATCTATATCACGATATGGATTACTTTATATCACGATAACGATATATATCACGATATAGCACAATTACATACGTTTTCAGTTATTCCCTTTATTTGCACTTTATTTTTTCATGTCGCAAAACAACCTTTCTTTAAAATGGAACTTTTTATTCTTATTTTTACAATTACATTAACTTATAGTGTGTATTGTGACAACATGAAATGTAATTAAATTATATTAAATTGTATTAAAATGATAAAATTACTATCACGATATAAACGATATAAGACAAGGTCACGATATACAGTTTTATATCAATATAACGATATATATCGTCATATTGCCCAGCCCTATTTGCAGTGTTGACCTTTCTCCAAACAAGGCAGTTGTGACCAAATAACTCTACTTTGGACTCTCTGTCGAGAGAATGGAATCCCAGAAGGCCTCTGGTTTGTGCAAGTGCAATGACAAAGTTGAAATGGACAGCTTTGTCCTTCATTGAGAGCAGAGGCTTCCTTCTAGCAACCCTCCCATGAATGCCATATCTATTCAGTTGTCATGTGTTAGACCCATTCAATTGTCATCTCATAGACACATGCACACTTGTCCCAGATGTTGCCAGAGACGTCTTCAGCTCTGTAGAGGGGATGTGTGGGTTGGCCTTTTCCAGATGTATTATATTTCTGGTGGCTCTGGGTGATGGGTTTTGATGGGTGTCCACTTCTAGGCAGAGTTGCTGTCATATTGAAGGCCCACCATTTGTAAATGATCTGTTTCAGTTTATGGATGGAGCTGGAAACTTTTGAAGATGGTATTAGATCCCTCCCCAGAGTGATGGGATGTCACAACCCTCTTTTTCATGTCCTCAAATATCTCATTTCCTCTTGGCATTCGAGAAGTATATGGGACCACATAAAATAACTGGTGATTATGCAGCAAGAAAATCATGGTAAACAGCAGAAACATCTGAACTGCTCAAGGGGTTCACATACTTTCAAGCGGCACTATACAGTCCCAGGAAAAAGTTTGTACACCCTTAGAAATGTCTTACATTTCTGTCAAAATTGATCATAAAACATGGTCTGATCTTCCCAGAAATCTCAAGAAGGAACAATCAGAGTCTGCTTTAATTAATTCCACCCAAACATTTACATGTTATCATATTTTTATTGGTCATAAGGCCATAACATTCACAGGAGAGCAGGGCATAAGTAAGTACACCCTTGCATTAAGTAGGTTTTAACCCTCAGTTAGTTGCAATATCATCAACCAGACTTGACAGTCCTATAGTTGCAGATCAGATTCTCTGTTTTTATCTTGTCTCCCTCTTGTTTAGAGAACTGCCTCTTGTCAGCAAGGTTTGTGGNATGTCTAGAGTGCATAGGCCTAGCTTTCTTGACTTCATGCCATATAATCTCAATAGTTTTTTTGTCAGGGCTTTGACTGGGCTATTTCAGAATGTGTATTTCATTATTATGAAGCCATTCTAAAGTCGATTTGCTTCTAAAGTATGGGTTGTTGTCACATTTCATGACCCATACTCTTGTGTGCTTCAACTGTGTGACAGACTTCCTCGCGTTTTTTCTGTAAAATATCACAATAAACTTGAGTTCATTGTTCCACTGATAATAGCAAACTGTCAAGGGCCTGAGGCAGCAAGGTAGCCGCATATAATGATGCTCACGCCACCATACTCAGAAGAGGAGATGTAACCAAGAATAGCTAAAAATGGGATTCATTCTGCCAATCTAAAATTAATGGGGTTTCTGTCCAAAAAAATATTGCTGCACCTTTGAGGTTTGCGAAAAAGCATTTATATGCTTCATAGAATTACTGCAAAATATTCTGTAGACCAACGTTGAAACCAAAGTTGAATTGTTAAGGGGGAACACACAATGTCATGTTTGGAGGAGAATTGGAGAACCACACCTTCACCAAAACATCATCTCAACCTTTGAGTATGGTGGCGGGAGCATCATTATATGCGGCTACCTTGCTGCCTCAGGCCCTTTTCAGTTTGCTATTATCAGTGGAACAATGAACTCAGAAGTTTATCGAGATATTTTACAGAAAAAAGTGAGGCAGTCTGTCACACAGTTGAAGCACACAAGAGGATGGGTGCTGAAATGTGACAACAACCCATACTTTAGAAGCAAATCGACTTTAGAATGGCTTCATAATAATGAAATACATATTCTGGAATAGCCCAGTCAAAGCCCTGACAAAAAACAATTGAGATTATATGGCATGAAGTCAAGAAAGCTATGCACTCCAGCCATCCCACAAACCTTGCTGACGAGAGGCAGTTTTCTAAAGAAGAGGGAGACCAGATACATCCAGATTGTTTTGTTAATCTGATCTGCAACTACAGGAAACATCTGGTTGAGGTTATTGCGACTAATTTAGGGTTAAAACCTATTGAATGCAAGGGTGTACTTACTTATGCCTTGCTGTCCTGTGAATGTTTACATCTTATGGTCAATGAAAATATGAAAACTTGTAAATGTTTGGGTTGAATTAGTTAAAGCAGACTCTGGTTGTTCCTTCTTGTGATTTCCGGGAAGATCAGACCATGTTTTATGACCAATTTTGACAGAAAGGTAAGAAATTTCAAAGGGTGTACAAACTTTTTCTTGGGACTGTATGTACTTGTATTAGAAAAGGAATAATTTAGAATGGATCTTGTGAAAGGAAGTTCTGACATCATGCCTCAAAAGCATGCTCAAAAGTCAGTCACACAGTTGAGCTTGTGTCTGGGTTGGAGCAGGCCTATGCATGGAAGACAACAAACGAGACTGTACTGGAGGCGTTTTGGATAGAAAACACAGTGCACATCCCATCTCCTTCTATAGGAGGTACTGTATCCACAGTCCATTATGTCGGCAAAAGTAGGGTCTACTTAATATTTATAGTATCATTTCTTTGTGGTTCCCATATTTATATGTATGACTGTTTTTCCTTAAATTTTCATCAAATTCTTTCTGTTTGATAAATAAAATAAACACAACTGAAATTCTCTCTCTATACCATGGTGTTAAAATGAAGTTACTGCTTCAAAAGCCTAACAAAACTCTACTTGGTGTAATGATTTTCCAGAACTTGTGCGTCTTCGATGATTATGATTATGTCCTTGATTTGTAGTTTGCTTTGGATAACAGTGTCTGCCCAATGTAGTGTGCATGTATTTATACGAGAATGGGACCTACACATAGTATATATCTGTATGTCTACATGTATGCAATGTACAGTATGCATGGATGCTTGACCTCAACATGATGTGCCTCCATTGCATGATGGTAATGTGCTTTCATTCTGATAACTGTGTTGAAGACACAAGGGGGTGACACATATTGTCCTTGTCTGTTACAGTCTCACTGTGCACAGTATGCAGCCGAGAAGCGAGATGAGGAGAAGATGTGTGACCACCTAATCAGAGCAGCCAAATACCGTGACCATGTCACTGCCACCCAGCTTATTCAGAAGATTGTCAACATTCTCACAGACAAACATGGAGCCTGGGGATGCTCTTCAATCAGGTGAGGACTTTTGCCTCTTTGGATTATTTATTATACTATTATGGCTTTTCTGCAGGTATTTTGAACGCAACAAGTAACCCAACAAGTAATGCAAGAAGTGATGCAACAAGTAACAACTAGTGTGCAAATATACACAGCTACTTGGATATGAGTTTCTGGAAGATATGAGAAGGATGTTGGCTGGTGGAATTCCGTTGCCAGGTCAGACAATTAAATATGAGATCAAACTGTTGTTAACTATGTAACAACATACGGTAATGCTAACCTTGTAATATATTGTGTTCATCTCGTTACGGTTCTGAAATCAGATGCAATCATCCAGGCGGGAGATGACTATGACTATTTCTGTGTGGTTTACAGCGCAAAACGGCAGGCCTGATGCAATATAGTTGGTGATGAATGACAGATGGTGATTGATCATGATGCCAAAGTTTTTGACGTCTTTGTTTGGGTACACAGTGGAAGAGCCCATCTTCAGGTTGATTTTGTGACAGATTGACTCCTTAGCTGGGGTCAATCGGCAGTCTTTCTCTGACAGGTTCAACTGTAGGTGGTGGTCCTTCCTCCATATTGACAGGTCGGTCAGGCAGGTTGATATTCGTGCTGGCTGGAACGACCGGTACATCTGGGTGTCGTGGCAGTGATGGCAGAAACCATGTTTTTCCAGAAAAGAGAGGTGGTGTACATTACGAGCAGAAGGGGCCCAAGAATGAATCCTTGGGGTACACCTGTGATGAGTTGGTGTGAGTTGAAGACAATTGTCCTTGCCATGATACATTGAGTGTCCAGAGAGGTAGAGTTGAACCAGGAGTGTACAGCACCAGTGTTTCCCATGGTTGTGAGTATGCTAAGGAGCAGGGTGCGATTTGTTGAGGACCCAGAAGGGGGGATAAGTTTAAGATTTTAAGCATTATCAATGGAGTTAAATACCGCAAATATTAAACTCCTGTTAGAAAAATGGAGGTATCAAAACCAGATGGGGGGACAATCCCCCCCATCCCCCCCCACAAATCGCACCCTGCTAAGGAGTGTCTTGTGGTTGACTGTCAAAGTCTACTGATAGGTCTAGGATGAGGACAGAGGATAGTTCTTCTGGTCTTGCAGTCCCCAGAGCTCAGTTACTGACGATAAGCTGGTTTCAGTTGAATGCTCACTTCTGAATCAGTATTGTTGATAACCTGGTAACCAATCAAAGCATGTTGATTTACTGTTTACCTGTGTTGCAGTGGTTTTGATGCAGCACTATTTCGTCTTTAACAAGATGTCATCAAACCTTTCAACAATGTACAGGGGTTGGACAGTGAAACTGAAATACCCGTCATTTTATTGTAGTAAGTTTCATGGAGAAATTGGACCACTCTGGTGTCTCAATTAATTGCACATTGCACCAGTAAGAACAGAGTGTGAAGGTCCAATTGACAGGGTAAGAGCACAATTTTGCTCAAAATAGTATTGCAATGCACACAACATTATGGGTGACCTATCAGAGTTCAAAAAATGAGAAATTCTTGTTGTGCGTGTTGCTGGTGCTTCTGAACTTATCAAAAATCTCTTTTCAATTTATCATCTACAACAGGGATGTCAGGGTGAAATTGGTCTGGCGGACGGATTTTTTGAAGAGGGACCTTAGGGGGCCAGGTTATACTTCTGCCTTGAAAATACACTGACTTACACATGGATATGCTATGTATGAAATTTACCCACAAAGGCCTCCACATAAAAAAGAAATGCCATTGGTTCCACAAGAATGAGGCATACAATTTATATAATAATTTCCATTTATAGACTGGAGCAAATGAAGGTATATTTGATGATCCGTGAAGGGTTTTGATAGAGTGAAGATGTACATTCAGTTCAATCCAAATACAAAACACTTTGTGCTCTTTCATATTATCTGTGGGCCGGATGGGATGTACAATGGGGCTGGATGCAGCCCACGGGCCATCACCTCAGCACCCCTGATGTACAATGTCTTGAGCTCATGAAAATGAGGCAGATCTGGTATCTGGAGTGTTTTAAATTCCACATGATGATACTACTACTACTAATAATAATAATAAGAAGAAGAAACAGTTGAAAACACAATAGGGTCCTACCCACATTCAGTGCTTGGGCCCTAAAATTGACCAAAGTGAGTGATTGTTGCTATGGGAAATGGGGACTAATAGTCGTATATTAGAGTTATTATTTTTTTGTATTTCGTTTCCCTATTTATTATTTGTTCTGTTTTGAGTTGAAAAGAGGAAAACAAGCACCAATCAAGCACCAGAGGATACGCAGACCCGTTGCACTTGATCACACGTGTATGGACATACATACCAAGGCTAACAGTCATTATTCCTTTCTCATGCTATTTTGCCTCTGCTTCCTTGCTCGTGTTGGGTATTGATGTCTTGCACCACCCCCCACCCCCCACCTCCTCCCTTTCCGAGCCTCTATTAGTGGAACACTCAGCCGAGCTATTTCCGTCTTTTATTCATACCCATAGTCATTACTCCTGCTCTGCACTCTCTCCCAGCCACCCCAACCACCCCTCCCCCGGCCCTTGGCCGTGCTGGTGTGTGTGTGCATGTGGGGCTGGGGCTGGGGCTGGGGCTGGGGCTGGGGCTGGCCCCTGCGCCTGTCCTGAAGCTGGAGCTGGAGCGTGATGCATGGTTGCTGGATAGAGATGAAAGCCATTACTGCATTACCTCTCCATTACAGGCCAAACATAAAGCCCCCTGTATTTATGTCAGCAAACAAGCGACCGCTGGGATGGAACAGAAAGAAAAAAATATGCCCTAATGATGCCTGTCTGCTTATATAGGTTTCTGTCTAATATGACGGTGGCTGCAGTCTCTGCCTCAGCCTGCCCCTGCCCCAGTTTTCAGCGTTTTCCACCTATAGAATTATGTCCTTGAGAAATATTCGTGATACGAAGTGTGTCTTTTGCCTTAAGGCCTTATTTTGCAGTATTTTGTCCTTTTCCCCTCTCATCTGCTTCCTGTGCACATTAAGAACTTGTGTACAGACACACAGACACATAGACACACAGACACATAGACACATAGACACATAGACACACACAGACACACACAGACACACACAGACACACACACACAGACACACACACACAGACACACACACACAGACAGACACACACAGACACAGACACACACAGACACAGACACACACACACAGACACACACACACAGACACACACACACAGACACACACACACAGACACACACACAGACACACACACAGACACACACACACAGACACACACACAGACACACACACAGACACACACACAGACACACACACACACACACACACACACACACACACACACACACACACACACAGACACACAGACACACAGACACACAGACACACACAGAGTCCCCTCTGTAGATTGGCTACTTTTTTGGAGAGATGGCGTTGTGCTCCCCTAGCCATTAGGCTGCTGCACTGTGCCGCGCTGGTCTGTGCTTTTGCTGTGCAGCAGCAATATTGATGACTTGTGTAATGGGGTCGGATGGGCGCAGGCCGCGTTGGCAGCGGCCCTCAGAGCGGGCAGAGCCTCCAATCAATCACAATCACTGGGCTGCCATTACATCAATAGCACTGCTCAATTACCCACCAGCCCCCAGTGCCACAGCTTCGCTACAGAGCCCTGGAATGCAGCAAGGCGAGAAACATCTGGTGGTGCAACCCCTCCCAACGGACATGCATATATACACACCACATACAAACCCATGCACCACAATACCATAAACACGCATACACGCACACGCACACGCACACGCACATGCACACACACATGCGCACATGCACACAGGCACGCACACGCACACACACACGCACACACACACAAATGTACACAAATGTACACAAATGTACACAAATGCACACACGCACAGACACATGAAAAAAATGTAGAGGTAGATGTACGTAGCTCCATACAGATGACCCTGCACCTTTCAGTCTCCTCATACACCTCACATATTATTTCTCTTAACAGAGAAATTCGGTTCCTGAACGGACCGTTGTTTGGCTTTGTCTGTGTGCGCACACACATTTTGTCTTTAAAAATGTGAATCCTGTTTGCCCATACATTAAGAGACATATTCCCCAACGTTTCCATTCAATAAAAATACTGTGAATGAAAACATTATTCTGCCATTGTTTGATGTGAGGTGTTGTCCCTGTCGGTGTGCCGCTGATACCAGCTGCCACCCACTGACCCAGATGAATGCAATTTGTGTCTTAATATCCAGCTAACACAAGCCATGGCCTCCGGAGAGAAGAGGTGTTGGATGATTTTTTTTTTGTTGTTGCCTTGCTTCCATCTCTTTCTACCCCTCTCCTTGTTTTGTTTTTTTCTCTGCTCTGGCAGTATTGCATCTCTGGCCCATGGGGGCTTTTCCCTCACTTCAGCAAACAAAGGAGCTACACCTCTCCCTCTGATCCCCCCTCAGATTTCAGCACACAGATCTCTGCGCGCACTACCCTTCACTGTCACCTCACTCAGTCGTTTTCTTTCTCCCCCCCAATCTGCCTTTTTTGATTGGACGTCACACATGGGACAGTCTTGTCTACCTGTTCATCACTCGACCTCTCCCCCACCCCCCTGTCTCGAGGTTCAGGTGAGCTCCAGACGGGTCTCTTGTCGGATCCAGACAGAGCCCAGGCTCACTGCAGACGAACCTCAGTCACCACACAAAAGACATGTGCATAGTCTACGCACTGCTGTTGGCCACGCTGTTTATTTGGGTCAGAAGACAGATTATCTCTCAAGTACATGATGCGTCTTCGTATGCGTGTGTGTGTGCGCCTGTGTGTGCCTGTGTGTGCCTGTGTGCGCCTGTGTGTGCCTGTGTGTGCGTGTGTGTGCGTGTGTGTTTCTGTGTGTGTGTCTGTGTCTGTGCGTGTGTGATCATGGAAGGTGCGATGGAGTGTAGTCTCCCAGGAGCTGCAGACCTCTGTGCTCATCTCCTCCCTATTGCAGAATAATAACCTGACTAATGTAGCATGCAGAGCCACTATGGATGGCAGCATCCACTTGCATCTTGTAGGATGATTGAGAAGGATACGGCACATGAGGAAAGCGTGATAAACAAAATATAGGAAAAAAGGACAAAAATCATGGTACAGAAGAAGAAATTTTAAATAATATGTAATCTCTATCTGCTGATTTTAGGTACTAGGTATCATCATATTTCCACAGTAAAAAAACTGCTTGATCATGTTGGCTTTTTTTGCACAGTAACATTGCTATTCTGTTTTTAGTTTGAATTGGAATGCATGTAATGCCTGCATCACACCCTCTCCTTTCTTCCTCTCCCCCGCTCTCTTGCCTCCGTGTCTTCTAATGGAAGCCCTCAGGCTGGAGTCTTCCTGGTCAGGGGACATCCGTCTTATTGTGTGTCAGGGCCCTTGCCGGCAGAAATCTTTGTGATGCGCACTCCAATTTTTCACCAGTAAATCAAATCTCCCTCCCTTCAGAAAGATGAATGCTTTGAGGTTGTGGTGTTATAGAAAAAATCAATGTGGTCAAAATTGAAACAGTATGCCCCTGTATTGATTGGCCTTGTGAGATCGAAACTAACAGCTTTGTAACTGTTTCACTGGACAGTTAGCTGACCTGTAATGGACAAACTATCAATATTAGCATTACTATTTTATCTTGCAGTGTGTCATTTCACCCCTGGCTATCACACTGACACAAGACCTGGGCTTATCAAGTGCACCGTTATCCCACAGTTGCACTCTCATTCTTTTCTAATGAATTAAATGATGATTCAACCAAAACAATTCAGACTAGGCAATGAGGACACAGCCGTGTGTTTTGCAGCTCCTTAAAAATATGTGGAAGTCAGTTATATCATTTCTTATCAGTCTATATGTGTTTTTAGAAATGTGAAATTAATTAGCATTTAAATCATTTTTTAAATCCATTAATATTTTTATTTCATTTATTTATTTATTTTCAACATTTCAATATCGTCAGTGTTTCTATATTTATTTAATTTCGTTAGTGCCAGTGATGCTCATATTCTTGCTCACTAGGAGGGACATCAGTGAGTATACACTGTGACATCAAGCAGCAACTGCTGTAATAGAGCGATATGCAATATGTCTCATGTCTGTCTACTAAATATCGCTGCTTAAAGAAAGTATCGACTCGGCTGTTGAGCAGTATGAATGTGACGTATGAACCCCACCGCACTAGTTTCAGTCCTTTTCTGTTGATTATTTGTTTGCTTTTCATGCGTCAATGTGTAAGTCAGTCAGTGTCCTAGGTGCACGTAGGTGCTTTGCTCCGCTTTTGTAACCTTTTTCTTTATTTGTATGTTTTTACGTATAGGCCTGATTTATTTTCTTTTGTTTGGTGGAATGCACATGTTCCCTTAATATGCTGAGTTAACGAGGCTGTGTCAGATTGATTATTTCTCAATTGGCTGTTTTAGCCTGATGATTGGTAGAGCCATATGATTGGCCAATTGCTGAATGCCTTGTCTATACATGGGTTCACTGTGTTTATAAACGCAATGTTGTGAGGAGGGGCAAGACACTGGCATCCGCTCACGTAAGCTAATTTTTTGACCGACAGCGGTTTCCAACAATCAGAGGTTGAGTTGTGTGCAGCTAGTGTCGCGCAGCCAAAAGAAAAACAAAAATGTAGAACCCATGTATTCGAATCTCTAGGTAGGGAGAGTTGGGAGGCTCATTTTTGGTTTTGAAGCACATGAGTGCCGTCCCCCCAGCTGATGTGAGCTGTTGGATGTTTTCTTGGTGGTACGTTTTTGAAGTCCGATGTGTGACTCCACCATTTTCTTTTTTGTTTAGTTTACCTTACCTTTTATATGTTTTTTTTCTTACCTCTTTGTAAATAGTTTTCTTCACTTTTGGGACTTTGGATGAATAGAAACCCATCATTTTTCCACCCCTGAATTTGTGTGTCACTGCCTATGTTTAATTTCTGGTGGCCACGAGGCTCCTCTACAGCAGCATGTATTCTGGAGAGCTGGTATCAGGGCTCCACTCTTCATAGCTCTACTCTCTTCAACTCTCAGCTGCCCTGTACTGTAGATGAGTAACCCTAGACTGCTGTGTGTTTAAGCCAGCCAGGAGTGGCCTCGAGTGGCTGCTGCTGTGGCCTGCTGTTATCTGTTCATCATTTTCCCATAGTGGGACATAGAGTCCGCATAAACACCCGCACTCCACCAGTGCCTTAAACACTAGTCTAGAGCAGATGCATGTTTACAAGAGGTTTCAGCTTGTATTCACTATGCTTTTTTTGGAGCTCTCAACATTTCTAATGTTTAGTTAATGATTTTCTTTTGGTGTCATAAATGTACGTTGAAGATCCCAGTTCGAATGCCAAAGTTTACATTTTTTTCCTAGATAGATATCTGAATTACATCCAGTGTGTTACTTCATGGACTTTTGTTCCATTTCAACGAGCCACGCATCAGAAGGTTATCTCCAGCATAATATGATTTGTGTTATTTTAAGCTTAAGAGTTTTTCTTCAAAGACAAAAAATCTGTCAGTGCATCATAACATTGTCATCTTGACTGTATTTACATTTTTCTCATAAGCTGTTTAACAAGAACTATTAATGGGTTGGATTTGCACGTAAACATTTGAGAAACATGTACAAACATCCAGACTGACCTCCACCCCTGTGGAGCAGCCACAGCTGTTTTACAAGCCTGGCTTGCTCCACCCGCTTCTGCCTGTCTCTGTCAGGGATGGATTACTGTTTCAGTTTTGTTCCCTCGTTCTGCTCCGATATCAATTAGCACACAGTAAGAAGGGAGTTAAGTTTATGAGGCAACATCCTATCAACATAATGGAAACCAAGACAACAGTATCGGAATGTATTCATATTTCAGTCAGGAAAATTCTGTAGTAGTTACAGTCTAATAGGTCTTTCAAATTGTTTCCTTTTCTGGAAATAGGACGCCGATGTTAGGATAAAACATTAGTAAATCTCTTGATGGTGTGTTGTAGTTTGACAGGCTATCATTCCATACATTATATGAAATTATGTGTTTGTACTTCTTCACAGTACTTGGAGGTTATGGAAATGAATTGAAATATCCCTTAATGAAAACATTTGCCTTTGTCTATATATACAGTACAGTGGCTGGGGCTGTAAGAAAACTCAACAAAGTGTCAGAGTGGAACGTAATAGCAGCTCCTGTACTGCTGATGCTGTCCATATGTTGGGGAGACTGATTGTGCAGCGGTGCTGTGCAGTGCTGTGCCAGGGATTCCACCCCAGGCTGCACAGGCCTACAAATATGGCTTTGACTATGTACTGATAACGGGATGTACATAGATTGCTAATTGTAATCTAAGGTCTTTATCGCTCTGGCTCACCAAAGGTTAAGAAGGTATATGTCTGTGTGTGTCTGAGTCTTTCTGTCAATATGTGGGTTCAAATGTCCCAAAGATATCAGAAAACCAGACCAAGTTTTGTGACCAAGTCACTAATTGTCACTAATTTAATTGTCTGTTTTCTTGATCAGTGACAGTTTAGGGTTATGAATGAGGTTGGTTTTGGCACATGTCACGCTATGCAGATTTGTGTGTGTACTACATTTCTGCTTGTGCTTGGTTTCACCTGTCTTTTATAAATATCTCAAAGTCAGCACGCCAAACAGACATGCATTTCATTGTATACGGTATGCACCTATTCACAATTGCTTTGCATTATGGTCAGGTTGATGTAGGTTCTCTACCCTTTTTTTCCTCTCCTCTTTCACAGACTCTTAATCTCTCCATCCACTTTTCCTCCATAACCTTCTTTTCCAGCTTCATGTGTTACCTTGATTGCACATCTCCATGTTTTCTATGGTCCTCCATGCTTGTTTCGGTGTTTGCAATAGCTAGGGTGTTGTGTCTTCTCTGTTGTGGTTTTAATGGATCTTGGCTCGTATAGAGTTTGAAATGGCACAGCAGCATGGAGCAAAAAGAACAATTACCCCTCCAGCAGCAGCTCTCTGGGCTGTTGCAGCAGCAGATTTATGGGGTTCATATAACCTTAAAAAGTATACAGCCTCAGCTGCACAAGGTCACGATAAGAGGCTTGATCAATATCTGAATGAAAAGCCATTCGGGAAGTTTTTAGGGTCTATCCCCTCTTTCTTTCCTCCCTTTTCCCTGCTCAACCCTTTTTTCCTGTCATCCCACATTCTCTCTCTCTCGCTCTCGCTCTCTCTCTCTCTCTCTCTCTCTCTCTCTCTCTCTCTCTCTCTCTCTCTCTCTCTCTCTCTCTCCTCCTCTCTCTCTCTCTCTCTCTCTCTCTCTCTCTCTCTCTCTCTCTCTCTCTCTCTCTCTCTCTGCACCCCTCCCTTACATCTCCCAGGAAGCAATATCTGAGGAGTATCGATTGTGGTGCTGCAGTAGTTAGTCAGAGGCTATCTCCTTTGACTAACCCCTTAACAGGGTGTCACCTCGTGCTGGTGATAGATTGTTACTCCCTCGGCCACAGTAATT
Organism: Engraulis encrasicolus; assembly: GCF_034702125.1. Taxonomy (NCBI): domain Eukaryota; kingdom Metazoa; phylum Chordata; class Actinopteri; order Clupeiformes; family Engraulidae; genus Engraulis; species Engraulis encrasicolus. The sequence goes on along the minus strand of NC_085872.1, from coordinate 1,818,794 downwards.
ACACACGGTCGAGCCGGGCCATTTATTTCTGCACTTTCACCATTTACCAAAAATTCTCCTTTATCTTTGGGCTACAGCAGTATTTTCCTTTTGCAACGGAAGCAGAAATGGCACATAAAATAAACCACTAAAGCAAGCGGCAGCAGATGGCCCTATCAGTCTCTTCAGAGATTTCACAATACATAAATCTGGCTCTGTCATGCTGACTCATCATGGATGATATCAAACTTTTAAAGTCACTGTGTACATGTGTCTGGGCAGTTCAACTTACTTCATGTACATTTGGTCCCCTTCTCGCACCTTTTTTGATCTTTTATTTTTACGTTTTATCATGATCTTTTTAACCTCATTCTGGTTAATATAACCATGTCTAATTACGTATTCTTGTGTGATTGCCAAATTATGGGGGAGGGGTGGACAGGGGGCAGGGGGTTGTCAGTCGGCCCTACTCTGCCAGCTTCCTGCCTGCCAGGCGGAGGTCAGGAGCTGGCCAATTCTCTAGCAGTAGTAGATGAGCCTGTCACTGCCATCCATCTGTCTGCACTGTTCCTGTTCCTGTACTCTCTCCTCATTGGGTACTTTTTTGTTTACTTCTCTCCTCTTAATGTTTTTTTTCTCATTTTATACTTTATTCAGTTAACTACATTGAAATTAAGATATAGCTGAAATAATTTTAAAAGACAGCAGTGTTGTTTTCGAAGACTATTATCGTTTTAGTTTTACACTAGTTTTCGTGTCAAGCAGCCTTTTAGACGTAGTCCCATGAAGTTGCACAAGTTTTAGCTGACTGAGTCTTCACATTTTTGTCTTATTTGTTAATGATCATATTTTTGTTAGTTGATCGATGATGACCCATTCCACAGTTCACAAATCTTGTAGACTACCATATGTATTTCACTCATATTCAATACGCATGCAATGCATCATGGTCGTACCACCCTGCTTTGTTCCTCACCCCATTCGCTGATAGGCTAGGCTGGCATGCGACCGATGAACCTTCGCCCAAGGATGCCTAGGACATGAACAGATTTGCAATGTCAATGAGGATAACAGCAGATGCAACATGTTAAATAGTTCAGAATGATATGGATAAAATGAGTATAAGATATATAAGTATAAGTATAAGTGTGTGATAGAGGGAACCAGCAAGAAGCTCTGATTAGTCCCCCATGGCCTTTGTAATGTTTTTTTTCTTACTACAAGCCCAGAATTTTCCTTACACTCACATTTCATTTCACTTTAACCATGGCCATATTGGCCACTTTTCTCACTGATATTTTGATATCCGTACCGATTTTTGGATAGTGGCTAAAGGTAATTAGAGCTTTATCTGCATATTCAAGTAATGTGGAGGTCGTGGGTTTGTGCGAGGTAAGGGGTGTATTTCTCCTCAGAGTCCTCTGTTGTTTTCTTCTTCGGTCAGTCTTTTTGTGCTAAACAGTAGCAATAGCTTAAACGGTAGCAGTAGCTTAAACAGTATGTTTCCTTTGGTGTTTGGTCTGGTTGTGGTGTACATTGCACTCTAGTATTTGAATTTGTTCACTAAAATGGACAGTGCATTCTATCTCTATATGGTAATTGTTATGGATCTACAAACCTAAAAACAATACTGGGAATATAACATGAGAAACCAGGATCCCCCCCACCCCACCCCTACCTTTGAAAACGTACAGCATCTTCGAAGAATGAGATCATGGTCTCCATTCATACATTATTTGCGAAACTACTAACCCTCAAGACCCTCTATCTTCTCTTTTCTTTTTGGTTCTTTTTGATTCTTTCTGGCTATTCATTAATGCATGCACTTGACTACCTATGTATCTTACAGGTGAATTAGCAGCCTGTTTATGCTTGGTCTGTTATATTGTTGTCTGTCTTGTATTTATGAGCAGTCATGGGTAAGCGGTTAGCGTGTCCAAAGGTTGCTGGTTCGACTCCTGATCCGCTAGGTTGGTGGGGGGAGTAATTAACCAGTGCTCTCCATGACTGAGCATGGTACCGTCTCGCCGCACTGCTCCTTTGGGGCGCCATTAGGGGCTGCTCCCTTGCACGAGTGAAGCATAGATGCAATTTCGTTGTGTGCAATGTACAGTGAACACTTGTGTGCTGTGAAGTGTTGTGTCACAATGACAATGGGAGTTGGAGTTTCACAGTTGGCTTTCGCTGTCACCTTCACATTTATGGTGTTTTGTTAAATATGTTAGTATGTTTGTGTACTGTGTTATGGTCTTGTGTGGGTTGTGTTTGAACTGTACAGTATATGCAAAGTTAACAGCTTCAATCAAAAAGGACAGGAAAACCCATCCCTAATTCTTAAATGGGAAAGACAAATAAAATGTGTTGATCTTCCATAAGTAAATCAACTGTACAAAGAGCTGTGTGGTAGTATGCCACAAAAATGCTGAAAGTAATGAAAAAAGAGACCCATGCCAGAAGGATGGTGCTCTTTGCATGTACCTGTATTTTTTGTTTCTCAAAATATTATTCGCAGAAATATTTTTCAAGAAATATTGACTGACTTTAAAATGAAGGGCATTTGCTGAATGAGGCTTTTGTGAATATGCCTAACTATGTGGCAAAATTACATTTTCTGACCCTACTCTGATCCCATTACCAAAACCCAGCCAAGGCAGGGGTTCTTCTTTTAGCTGCACAACCCTGATGATGACCCGAGGAAATATTCCCTGGTCTTATTTATGCATGTGAAACTGAAATCACATTGCATGTGTGTTGATCAACCATCAAGCTGCACATACACAATAAATGAACAACTCTAGGTGCTAGGTTGATTTCACCTCCCTCACCAAACTGCACAATCTGCAGAATAAACCCCGAAGAAATGTTACAAAGGCCTGTAACTCATCAGAGGTGGGGGCGAGGGCCAGTACAGCAGGTAGCATTCATCACACCTGCAGGAGTCATTATGTCTGTTTCATGACCCCCATGCTACCTTTACAGGGCATATTAAAGCACATTAGATAGGCAGAATTAACATACACATGTGTTGGCTCGCTGGCACGGGCATGCACCTCACAGACAGAGGTCCATTATCAGTGCTGTGCTACATGAGTGCGGCGCGCTGCCTTAATCATCCCCATCTATTGGCTGGGCCCAGGGGTGGGGGCAAGCTGCGCTGCGCTGCGCCTCTTCACATCAGACTTGAGAGATCAGGCCAAGCAGCCGTCTGACAAGAGTGCAGCACCCCCACCCCACTCGCTGCTGACAAATACACAGTTCATCTATTCAGTTTTCATAAACACATGGTTTATGCAAATCAAAGGAAATAATCTTGGGCCTCTATGTGCAATTGAAGCCGCGGGCCAATCACAGCCCTAATGAAAAAGACTGGAATGGAGAAATGTGCCATGTGTGCGCACGATGCTGGAAAACATATCTGCATTAATCTGGAGGGCTCCCATTATAAATGGCTACCTCGGATGACTACTCAATGTTGACTGCTGTTTGCTTGTATGATGTATGAAAAACAGTTACTAGTTCATTGCGTAGCTGCTTGTGATAAAAGGCCTTATCAGGTCATTTGCATCGGCTTTTTTTCTATTAAGAAATGAGCTCTCCTACTTTGCCTCCCTGCATCATATCACCGTGGTCGGTCTGTGCACATTTCTAGTTTAAGAACCAATCATCACTCACCCAGTGAGTTTGTTCCCAAGGTTCCAGTGTAGCACTGCATGATAGGAAAGCAATTTAGAGATAAACCATTTAACAAATATTTAAACACAAGCATATTTTTTTTGCTATTGAGACATCTGTGTGCATTTCCACAAAAAAAGATAGACCATGAACAGAACCACACATTACACTTGTACAAATACCTGCATGAGAACAGATGTCCACATGTACAGATCCATGGTTTAGGAAGTAGTTGAGGTTTAATGCATCCACCCCTCCCACACCAGCATCAGCCTCCTCTGATCGGATCGTGATGGATGACAATCGTTTGTCCTTGTCAGCAAAAGAACAATTTGGACATTGAAATAGGAATGCAATCAAACTTTCAGTGGCCATGCCAAGAATCTATTAACATTTTTAACAGCTTTGTGTGTGTGTGTGTGTGTGTGTGTGTGTGTGTGTGTGTGTGTGTGTGTGTGTGTGTGTGTGTGTGTGTGTGTGTGTGTGTGTGTGTGTGTGTGTGTGTGTGTGTGTGTGTGTGTGTGTGTGTGTCTCATCTTTTTGGTTCTCACTTTGTGTGCGCGTGCATGCGTGCTTGCATGAGTGCGTGTGTGCTTGCCTAGTGTGTGTCCCTTCTAGCAGAGATAAGGCCAAGGAAGAGGTGTTGTGGTGATGGACTTGAAAACCCATTATTATTTGGACGATTAATTCATGTCAAGGGCCCTTTCATTTGAATTCTGTGGTTTACTGTCAAAATAATTCCTCCTTTTTAGACCTTGCCTCAAAATAAGAATGAATGAAGCTCAGCTTGCTGCTTTTTTCGTGAAAATAAATCCAATAATAGCAGTCAATAATGACACATTTTTAGCTGATGATTGGCATCGAAATGTCAATGTATATATTCTTAGTGGCAACACATTTTTTTGACAATGACATGGTTGACCTCACTTTGACAATTGCTAAACCCCATTCAGTCAAAACAGAGGTTAATTACCACTTCGGTAGTAAAGTGGAATGATCCTGATTAAAGTACTCAAATACCGCTAGGTCTGTATGAATGGCCTTGGCCATTAAAATTTGTATTCATTACTTATAACTGTGTTTTTAAACGACATCCCACATAACACAGCACTGTTGCATGAATAATACAAAATGAAAGTAAAAAAGGGTTGCGGACAGAAAATTAATTATGTAACTGAAATCAAAGATTGTAGTTGGGATATCTATCTTTTTTCTTATTTTCATAGTGCATATGTATCTTTAGGCATTTTCTTTTAGTGCCAGACTGAAATGCCTTGATGCAATAATTACTAGACCAAAGTAAGTGAAGGTGACTCATTGGATGTGCGCCATACTAGCTAAAGAGAACGTACCTTCAGATCTTCAAGGTCAGATTGGGGGTTGGTTGCAGCGAAATAGGGGCTAAATGCTGACAACTGTGGCCAGACAAAACGGTGAGTCAGCTAGGGGCGGGTGGCTTTGGGGTGGGATCTTTGAATGCAAAATAACTTGAAGATGGCAGAGTAGCTCATAGACATGTATGGCCATGTTGTTATAACTGTACATTGCTGAGTGAAGGTAGATGATGAAAGTAGCCTACGCTAAAGTTCTTGGTGAAACTGGATCTGAACTGCTGGCATGATAATTAATGTTTCAATTAATTTTATTACGTTACTGTAGTAATACATAGCCTACCTATCCTTTCTGAAACTAGGCTGTATCAGTGACATTTACGCAGTTGGGGGAGTAACTCCGATGAACTAGCAACCTTACCGTTTGAGCACAACACAGTCCCTGGTTTGGGTCTGTGGTCTTTTTCTGTATTTTGTTAAGATGCTTTGTACTCATGACACACAGCTTTACTACAACATTTGCTTACAATGTCATCCTCTATGCCGGGATGTGAATATGTTGGCGGTTTGTGTGGATACATTATGTTTTTGTTTTGAACATAGTAAATATGTAAAATAGTAAATATCACCCTAAATAAGTTAATGCTGCTGTCTGATTTGGAAACTACATTTTTCTACATTTTCTGAGCATGCCTTGAATATTTGTGAATTGACGAGCCTTTTTCATGCAATGCTAATGAAAATTAGAATGTGAAAAGGTCATGCCAATTCAGTATTGTTAGTGTGGAGCGGTCTTGAGCTAGCCCATTGTATTCCAAACTTGACCTTTGTTGTAATTCAACTTTTTATGGTAAGACATCACAATGTCTTATGATACATGGTTTCCCAGAATTGAAATACTGTCATTAAAATACAACTGTTTTCAGTCTATCATTTTTAAACTATTTAACAAGGTTGAAAAAAATGTCCATACTTTGTCAGCAAAGGTCTTACCAGTCAGATCCAGGCATGAAGACGTTTAAGGCCATATTGGATTTGGCAGCCATCTTGGAAATACAGCACACACAGAAGGACATGTGTACCAATTTTCAGGCCTTTAATGCAAAGTGGCAGGTAGTTTCATTAATATGGGTTGGCCATATTGGATTTGGCGGCCATCTTGAAAATTCATAATTTTTCGCGACGCCTCCAATGCTAATATTAATCAGCATATCAAGAAGGATATATGTACCAATTTTCATGGTTTTACAACAACGTGCCAGGTAGTTTCATTAATTTGGGTTGGCCATATTGGATTTGGTGGCCATCTTGAAAATTCTTCATTTTTCGTGACGCCTCCAACGCTTATATTAATCAGCATAGGAAGAGGTATATGTGTACCAATGTTCATGCTTTTACTCAAAAGTGCATGTTCAATTCACCAATCCGTTGTACTACATGCATTGTTTCACAACAAACACATTTTTGGAGGCACAAGTTTTTTTGATACAGCATTGTCATGTCAATGTCAACTCGCTATTGTAGTTTTAGAAGTCTGTCTCTCAACATCATCAGCCATCTTCTAAAACTACCCCAGCCATCTAATGGCAAGCTGTGGCATGACTTTTTTTCCAATATGGCACTGACATTTGGAGCAGATGCAAGTCTTCACTAACAGGCTATCTGCTATATGTGTACTTTTCCATACCTAGAGTTGAATTGTAAGTGTGACGGAGGTCATCTTGCACCTGTTCACCCCCCTCGGGTTATCGAACGTGCGACCTCGTCAACTACAACGGCCCGGCATTAGCAGACACAGTACGATACCGCTGGGCCAAGAGACTAGTCTCTCGGCCCAACGGCACGAGACTGTATGGGGCTATCGGAGGGAGGTTTACCAACGTTCCACACCAACTCTGTGCTAGTTAGCCTCCGTAACATAAGCAAGCTTGTTCAATGGTTTAAATGCCATGCCGTTTAAATGCTGGCATGATCTTTTAACATATCAAAATATAACATGCAAAAATAACTTTTGATATGCCCCAAAATAAGTTTTAAGCTTTAAATAATCATAGTCAACACCATCATAATCACTGAAAGAAACAATGACATCAGAGGTCCATCAAATTGCAGTCATCAAATTTTTCTGTTATGCATGTTCAAAATTCTAGGGTTTTTTTAAGTTGTGCATGAATTATCAGAACAGCTTAAGTTAAAAAACGCTAAATCTTTAGTCGACAAGTGTACGCAATTTCTGGTTTTAGGCGTAAATTGTGTATAAACAATGTTCATAACATATTCCCTTCTCCAACCTGCACCATGAAACACTGACACCTCTTTAGACAAATATGTGTAAGTGAACTGCTCAACCTAAATAATTATTACTGAATTTCTGTCTACAGCATAGGAAAAATGTTCTACACCCTTCGAAACTTCTGCATAAAATATGGTCTGATCTTCCCAAAAATCACACGAAAGAACAAAAACTGCCAGCTTTAACTATTTCCACCCAAACTTTTACATGTTTTCATCAACATTCTGAGTGTCTGAACACAATTTGAGGGATTTCAAAGTCAGTTGCTCAGATGTGGCATAAAGCTGCCCTGCCCAGTATAAAATGCACACCAGTGCTGGATAAAGGCTTGATAGAGAGGCATTGTTTGATATGCACCATGCCCTGCTTAAAATATTTCTCTGAAAACCTCTAAAAGATTACAAAACCATTTATAAGAGTCTTGATATTCACAAATGCATGGTTAGAGAAAGTGTCTATGAATGGAGACAGTTTAGCAGTGTTTGTTCTGTCACAAGTAGTCATTTGCCTGCAAAAAGTACTCCAAGGACATAGCACAGAGTCCTAGAGGGTCAGCTGAAGACTTACAGAAATCACTGGGACATGTCGCCATCTCTGTTAACATATCTACAATATTGACAAAAATAAACAATAATAGGGTTAATTTTGCCAAAAAATAATACAGTTTCTGTCAAATAAAAAATAAATATTGCTATACCTTTTAGGTTTAGGAAAAAGCATTTATATGCTTAACAGAATTGCTGCTAAATACTCTGTAGAGACCAAAGTCGAAACCAAAGTTGAATTGTGAAGGGGAATACATAATGTCCATGTTTGGAGGAAGTTGGATAACCACTCCTTCACAACAAGCCCATCTCCACTGTTAATTATGGTGGCGGAAGCATCCTTATATGGTAGGCTACTACCTTGATGCCTCAGGCCATTGTCAGTTTGCTATTACCAGGGAAACAATGAACTCACAAGTTCATTTCGATATTTTACAGAAAACACAAGGTGGTCTGTCACACAGTTGAAGCACACAAGTGGATGGGGGCTAAAACAGGACAATGATCCATATTTTAGAGGGAAAATCTTTCTTTCATTCTTTCATACTTTCAGAATGCTTGAAAAACGAAAAAACAATTGAGATTATATAGCATGACCTCAAGAAATGTATATTCACTCCAGATATCCCAGAAACCTTGCTGAAGAGAGGCAGCTTTGCCCATCTGATCTACAACTACTGAAAATGTCTGGTTAAGGTTATTGCAACTAAAGGAGGGTCAACACCAATTAATTGCAAGGGTGTGCTTACTTATGCCTTGCTGTGCTGTGAATGTTTTCATATCATTGCCAATAAAAACGTAATGAAATGGATTGTTTTGGTGGTATTAGATAAAGCTGACACCATTTGTTCATTCATGCGATTCTGGTGAAGATCAGACCATATTTAATGACCAATTTAAATTTAAATGTGAGAAATTCCAAAAGGGAGTGCAAACTTATTTCTCCAACTGTACGTTAATTCTTGCCATAGCATACATCAAGACGGGTTCATGAAACAGCAGGAACTTAATTATCTGTAGAGAATTTAAAAACACACATTTATCCTCACACTACAGGCATAGAGGGAGCTAGAGAATGTTTTTTGTAACTGTCATATACTGCTTTTGGAATATTATGACACTACGAAATGTTTCACCTACTTTCAGCTAAACAAAAAAATCAAGTTGTGATTGTGTCTGTTCTATTCGTTTTTTTTCTATCAAACTGCAAAAGCAGTATTTTCTTAGGTTGCATGCCTTGAGGAAAATGCATTATGCCAGCCATATAAGCCTGGGCTCAGGTGTTAAGCAGTCAACCTGCAAACGTTCCTTTCTGTAACTATGTCCACAACATTAAAATATCATAAAAACACATCTCTGTGCTTTTGAGAATACATGAGCCCAGCTGGTGATGACATTGTTTTACTATATGTGGCATTTCTTTTTGTAATGTTGCTATGTATCCTGCTGACCTTTGTAAAGCAGAATTTGTATGTTGATTGCGATTTTGCGATTAAATCTATATGAAATGATGAAATATAAAAAATAGCAAGTATTTTTAAATCACAATGGTATATGTGCAACAATAGTCCCTTATTATAATGAAAGATATCTTAAAACCAAACCCGGTGTGGTGGTGTGTGTGTGTGTGGTCGTACTGTCAGTTGTGTAGGGCTTGTTTGTACGATTCTTTCATGTGTGTCTGCTTAGAGTGAGCCTGTTGAAACAACAGAGGCCTCTGCCCAACACTAATGAGCCTACTATGCTCTTGAGCACTCACCAACAAACTAATTACTAATTACACTAGTGGTTATGTGTGTTTGTCTGGTGGGGGGGGGGTGCACTCTGCTCCCTTGGCGCTGTTCTTTGTGTTGTTTTGTAATTGTTGTTATCTTGAAAGATGGTGTCGCTGTAATTCCAACAGCTTGCAGCAGGATGGATGGTTGTAGGATGAATTATTTATCATCTGTGAGCACACACGTTCGCATGGCGTGCTGGGTCTGTTTTGTCATGAAATGAGAGTGGGGGTGCTTAAGTTGGCTGTTGTGGTTGATGCAGTTACTGTCTCCATTATTGAACTAAAAAGTACAGATTATATACCAGAGGGGAAAAAAAATTCTAATATACAGTGAGTCCAATATGTATTTGATCCCTTGCTGATTTTGTTGGTTTGCCTACTAACAAAGACATGATCAGTCAATAAATGTTATGATAATATGTATTCTAATATGGAGAGACAGAATATCAAAAAGAAAATCCAGAAATTAACTGAAGAGAATATATATTAATTTATTTCCATTTCATCGAGCAAAATAAGTATTTGATCCCCTGCCAACTGATTACAGTTCCGGGCCCACAGACCAGATGGGCACTTCCGATCAACTTGTCATCTGAATTAAAGACACCTGTACATACTAACATGCATAAAAGACACATTGAATCAGCAGAATCAGTCCATAGTATGAGTGAATCAGTCACACTCCAACCTCACCAGCATGGGAAAGACCAAAGAGTGGCCAAATGATATCAGGGACACGATTTTAGACCTAAACAAAGATTAAATGGGCTGCAAAACCACAAGAAAGAGACTGGGTATTAATGACCCAGCTGTTGATGCATTTCTTCCAAAATGTGAGGAATACAAAATGACTATCCATCAGCCTGTCTGGGGTTCTATACAAGATTTGACCTTTTGTAGGGATTTGATAATCATGAGAACAGAAATAAATCACCCTAGAGCTATACGGGATGAACTAGGCAATGATATCAAAGCTACTGGGACCAAAATCACTGAGAAAACTACTGGTAGCACTTAATGCCACAGAGGTTTAAAATCCTGTAGTGCACACATGGTACCTCTACTTCAGAAGGAACCTGCGCAGTCCCACTTGAGGTTTGCCAACGGACATCAGACTGGTTTAGGATATGATAAGGAGGTGCTGTAGTCAGATGACACCAAAATCAAGCTGTTTGGCCTTATCACAATTCAATGTGTTTTGAGAAAGAGTACTGCTGTCTATGATCCCAAGAACACCCTCCTCACCATCATGCATGAGAGTGGTATCATTATGGTTTGAGGGTGTTTGTCTGGCCAAGGCACAGGACAACTTCACATCGTCAATGAATGGATGGAGGGAGACATGTAATGTGCAGTCCTGAGTGCAGACGTCCTTCGCTCCACCACTACACTGATGGGTGAGCCATTATTGGATCTCCCAACATGACAATAATACACAACATACAGTCAAAGCAACGAAGGAGTGGCTCAATAAGAAGCATATTAAAGTTGTGAAGTGGCCTAGACAGTCTCCAAATATTAACCCTATAGTAATTCTATGGAGAGAACTGAACCTCCCATTTGCCAAGCTACAGCCACAAACTATTAATGTTTTAGAGATAATGTGCAAAGAGAAATGGGCAAAAATAGTTTCTACTATATGCACAAACATTGTCATTAACTAAAAGAAGCATCTAACCTCTGTGCTAGAAAACTAGGGCTTTGCCACAAAGCACTTTATCTTCTTTAGCTAGAGGGGTCAAATACTTATTACCCTAAATTAAAAACAAATAAATTAAAATATATTATTTTAAGTTATTTTCTGGAATTTCTTTTTGATATTCTGTCTCTCCATGTTTGAATACATATTATCATAAATTTATAGACTGATCATGTCTTTATTAGTGGGCAAACGGGCAAAATCAGCAAGGGATCAAATACATATTGGACTCACTGTATGTCTGTTATGTGTTTTTATGTAGCGTAAAAGCAAAATGCAGAATCTGGAATGTACTGCCTCATATAATCACATTTTTATATATTGTGCATATCATAGCTAGCCAACAAGAAATGACACATCCATTGCTTTTGGATCTTTGATTGTAATTCCTGTCTTCTTGATACAATAGCGTTTGTAAAGCCTACCTCAACTTAAAGTGACTGAGGTGTATGTAAGGAAAATGTTCCCCTTTTGACATGCTGCTTTAAAACATTCTTTAGGCTCCAGAACTTGCTATTAATATGATTATTTACAATTACAAATCCCTAATTGTGATCTTTTCATAATGAGGCTGAAATTCATAAAATATGTTGATGTAAAAAGATAATGTAAGTAAAGGGAACAAAGAGGTGTGGATCAAGAGTGGTCTTGAGAGGCTATAATGCTGATTTATATACACTGGGTGTGTAGGCCCTGTTGCACAATAAAACTTCTTCTCACTTTGGTGGAGCAGAATGGACTTAGAGAATTGTATTTCACAAAGCCTTCACTAAATCAGCTCTTCGAGACCCACCAAACCACTGCTAAAACATGTAGTGTACACCCAAGAAATGCATAACCCTTAAAGGCTGTTAGTGCAGGTGAGTGTGTACGTGTGTGAATTTCTGTGTGTTTGTGTATTTGCACACATTGACTATTGTTTTTGAAGTTTTTGCCTTTTTGGGTGATGATTAATTGGATATTTTTCCTCAAAATTACATGATTATTCATTCCACTGTAACCACTAAATGTGGTATATTATTTTTGTTAATGAGAGTTTCGCCTTGTTTGTGATTATGAGGTCATAATTTATACTTCAAAACGAAAAGGGAATACATTTTTTTTGCTCCTTTTGTCCCACAACAGGAAAATATATTAATACTTAAAATGATGTTATAATTAAATTTCAGCAACTCTAAATAGAGAATTATTTTATAACTACTGTACTGTGATGTGTAGCTTCATTATAGCCAAACATCTCTTGCCTGGGCTGTCTGGGACTGCACAGGGGAAGGGGAATGATTAACTGACACTGGGAGGACGAAGGGGTGCAAATTGAGAGAGAGGGAGAGAGAGGGAGAGATGGCTTTTGGGGGGTGCAGACATTGATTAATATTGGTAATCCTTGGCACGCCCACCACAGCTGAATTGAAAATGGCCTATGCTCACTTTTCAGATAGCTCAACGGAAGCTGTCCTGCTGTGCCCTAAAATGAGCAGAAAATCACCACATACTCAGACAGTGTGTGTGTGTGTGTGTGTGTGTGTGTGCATGCGTGCGTGTGTGCGTGCATTTCCCAGGGAAATGGATTGTTCTTGTCAGAGGACCAGTGGGCTGAGTGATGTATTTAGCACTCGCCTCACCTTCCTAAGGTGAAGGAGGAAAAAATGCTCTTGAACCCTGGTTGAAGGAGAAAGTGTTATTTTCAAGGACGTAAATGTAAGGTGTGTGTGTACGTGTGCATGTGTGTGTCTTCACATGTATGTATGTGCCACCAAACAAGGCTGGTATTATATGTAGACATGTAGTAAACGTGCTCCTGCCAAGAAAGCAGCTCGCTACCTTTGCAGAGGCTAATTGCTAACACATGTTCTCTCTCTCTCTCTCTCTCTCTCTCTCTCTCTCTCTCTCTCTCTCTCTCTCTCTCTCTCTCTCTCTCTCTCTCTCTGTCTCTGTCTCTGTCTCTGTCTCTGTCTGTCTCTCTCTCTCTCTCTCTCTCTCTCTCTCTCTCTCGGTCTCTCTCTCTCTCTCTCTCTCTCTCTCTCTCTCTCTCTCTCTCTCTCTCTCTCTCTCTCTCTCTCTCTCTCTGTGTGTGTGTGCGTGTTCGTGTGTGTGTGTGTGCGTGCACGTGCAGCCGGCCTCAGGACTTCTGGCGCCTTGACTACTGGGAAGACGACCTGAGAAGGAGAAGACGCTTCATCAGGAACCCCTATGGTTCCACACACTCTGAAGCAACGCTTAAAGCTGCAGCTGAGCATGGTGACCTTACACACACACACACACACACACACACACACACACACACACACACACACACACACACACACACACACACACACACACACACACACACACACACACACACACACACACACACCTTAACACCATGAAAGTGCTCGCCCTTTGCTAGCAGGTACATGGTTGTAAAAATTAGAGCTACCTCACCATAAAACATTTATAGTGTCACAGGCGTCCATTACACAAAAAGAAAAGTTGATTTGAACAGTACTCTGAAACCTCTGAAATTGTCTCACTGAAGACCTATCTCATAATGCAAAAACGGCACAGTTGTTCCTTAAGATAGTTTTAATTAAAGTATAATTTCTCCCTCTTTTCCTCCATTTCCTTGTCAGTGCCTGGCAAGTCTGGTAAGTAGCATCCACATGCTGGTACACAGGTTAGGCTGGGTTGGTATTATGTCAGTGGTTTAGACTGTGTTAGTGTAGCTCTATCCTTTTCTTCCCTTGTCATCAGATCACAAGGGTCCTTCCTTGTTTGCTGCTGTAGGGGACATAATGCACAAATAATAGCAATAGTAGCAAGAATAATCAAAGTACATTTTATATTTACACTATGATACACACATCATGAATGTGAAAGATATGAGTGTTACAGGAATTTTATAATATTGTTATTATGTGTATCAATGTGTTTTTCTTTATTATGCCATACATTTTGATACAGCTATAAATGTTCTGGAGAAAAGTGTTGGGATTTATGTTCGGTGCGGTGGAGAATCCTTAAGCACAACTGAACAGTAAATCATGTAGATACAGTGTGATGAAACTGTTTTGTGTTAATATAGTCATGTACATTTAGCGTGCCCATTTGTAGGTAGGACTATAGTTGTGTATGTAGTTCTGGTTTATAATGTGTAATTGTGCCTTACTCTTAAATTTTCTACACTGTATTCAATGGAATGTTTCTGGTTGACATTTTTTAACCAGATGTCTTAGCTTCACTCACAAAATATTAATGGTTTTGCTTTATGATCATAGTAGAGTCCCTTGGATGATAATGACATATCAAGAACTGTCATCAGTAAGAACAAACATAAATCGCATGGACCTGGGTCATCATGTGAAAATAATCTGTTTACAGTATATATACAGTATATAAATAATATAAAATATATAAAGCAAAACACTGTAAAAATACTGAGGCCTTTCACAATGGTTTATCCAATGGGATAAATTCACTAGAGATATACCATCAATCAGGTAATTGAGTCACAATTACCCATTTTATTTATGTACTTACAGGTGGTAAGTCACAGGGAGCTCATGCCGTGTTGTTGTACTGGACATCCTTTCCTTCTGTGCTCTCTCTCTGTCCTGGGGCATGAAGCCCTGCATTAGAGGAGAAGCAAGTGTAATGCTTTGGCAGGCTTGGTCATAATCCTGCTGCTGGATGAGGGGTGGGGGTCCCCTCCCATATGTCATATACAGGTCTCCCCAAAATGTGATATCACTCCCCAAGACAAACGACTGACTTGACAGAAGTCAATAAGAATGTGATCTAAAAGCAATAAGCGCTCAGAATCCAGCATCCTTGGAGACCAACGTACCGCCCTAATGGTCATAATGTGCGGCTGGAGGGAGTGTCCAAGAGGGACTCTGTCCTCACTTTTCTTTTTTTTCCCTTTATCTATCCTTTTGTTTGATCCCTTTGTTTATTCTCTCTTGGCTGTTATTTGCCATTTTAATATAATATATTATATTATATTATACATAAACATCTGACACTTTCTTTGTACTTGCAGTCTTTCCTTCAAATTTGGCTAATGAAGAATAATGTCCATGAAGTTATCCTGGCGCCGTGGGCACTGTTGGTGGTTTTGACCAAACCCTTGATGAAACCTCTCATAAGTGAAATACATGATGTAAAACATCCCTTGAGGATTAGTAGGGGTTTCTTTCAGCACCATAGCGATATGATGCACTATATTCTAATTCATCAGACACACATACCTGTATGTAATGGAAGGTTTTACATTCACACTGTACCTGATGTAGATCGTTTTTCCTATATGTTCAAAGTGACAAAAGGTCACACTCAACTAGTCCTCATTTAAGGCTGTACAAGATTGACAGTATGACACTGCATCAAAAGATCGGCTATAACCTGTACCATTTTTTATTCCTCTATCTAACATTTTTGCAAAAGCAGAGCAAAATAGTGGTCAGGCCTTCGGAGTTGCTACTAGTCAGACCAGGAGCAATAAACACCTCCACCCACTTTGTCAGGAACCAATCAACTTTGAGCAGCTCAAACAGCCCTGGGTAGAGGCGTGTTCAAGGCAGTGACGTGGTTTAAGCAGAGACGTTCTATTGGAACTAAGAAAAGTTTTGGTTTAAACTTCGGCACAGCCTTTTCTGGCCTCGACCAGTAGCAAACAAAGAAAGGCGGGACAACCATGCCGTTAGGAAAATGTTAATCGTTATGGTTTTGGTCAGACCAAGTCTCGAAAAGAGATTTGAAAGTTGATGATAATCAGGCAAGCAAAATAGTGGAATACATATGAAAGTTTTGTAGATCATAGAGGTTGAATCAGCTTACAATTGCTGCCATCTGAGGAACAAATTGAAGATAGACTTCGTATTTTTCAGACAATAGCACAGTTGATTGAATATCTTTTATACAATAAGATACTATACTATACTATACTATACTATAGGCCTCCTACTATACAATTATACATAACATTCAAACCAGGCTCAAACTACACGACTCCCGATTCTGTGTCCGATTTTTACGTCGGGGTGCACCGCACACTAGAAGAGAATCACAATTGTCAATCTTATCCCTGCTCGCAACCACCGAGACAATGCCCGACGTTCTATTTCTAGTCGCAAATATCAAACACTGTTTGGTTTCCGATTTGCGATTGGCCACGCCGAGGAAATCTTGCCCGACAATCGCTTGCGATGGTCCTGGGGGGTAACGTTCCACCGATTGTCGTAAGGGGGGTTTTCAGCCGAGAATCTGGCCGATAGTCGTGTAGTTTGAGCCAGGCTTAATTGTTTATTTTATGCACAATGGCAGATGAAGTCACCAGCCTGTTTATAAACTGGTGAAATAAAAAAAAATAAAAAAATGAAATTCCCTCAAAGTTAAGAATATGACTGATAGTTTGGCTGGAGGAGCTTAAGCTGTTGCACTTTACTGGGTTGGAAGGTTGGGTGACACAACTAGTGTTATGCATTTATAGCTGGAAAGAGCCATCGTTTCTGCAGCTGGATTGAACGAGTTTGGGGCCTGTGTGTAAAGGTGGCAGAATAAATACCTGAAGACTAATGTCTCTGTTCTGACGATCAATATGCGACTCTTGCCTCCTCTCATGGCCACACTCTTGTTAAAAACAAATTTGTTAATTCTGACAATTTAATTGCCTTGCTTGGGCTGGCTCTCCACTTGATATAAACGAGGGCCTAGAGTCTCAGGGAAAGGGGGGAAACGGGACTTGAAAGTGTAATGCAAGCCTGGTTTTATTTACATTTGAATGCTGAATGAGTCAAATGAATGAGCAGGCTAAGTTCATTTGATGGCTACATCCTGAAAATATGTTCAGGAAAGTCAAGGCTTTTGCATATGTGTAATTTGTTGTTTTGTGTCTTTTAGATAGGCCTAGAATTCGGAAGAATTAGTCAAATGTGATTTATTGTTATTGTTGTTGTTGTTGATGATGTTGTCAGACTGTCGATGTCTTTCTTTTTTTTTGTCACACGCTTACTTTTAGCTGATGTTTTAGCAAGCCACTCTGTCAAGTCTGCTGTCCACTTGCTGGTGTGAATGCTATGGCATGTGGTATATATTAGGGAGCTGGTAGTAATTTCACTGCAGCTAACTACAAATCCCCGGGGGAAATGTAATTACAGGAAGACCATTCCAAATATCAGTGAGCTGCATACTTTCCATGACAACAGTTTTTTCTTCTCTTTCACTCTACTCTTGAGTTTTCTCGTGTGTAATCCTAATGGGGGCGGGGTTGGTGTGTCTCCGACAGATGCAAATGGCCATCCCCTCAGGTGAGACTGCACAAGGAGAGAGGGGTCAGCAGGTCCATGTCCATTGCAGTTAGCTTGGCGGAGGCAGCACCAGAGCTCACAGAGAGAGAGAGAGTTCTTCTGAAGGGGCCCTGTTAGGAGCAGGCCCTGTCACCTTTTCTGTTTATATAAATGAAGGATTGCCTGGGCGTCACCACCAGAGCACTTTCAGCAGAGTGTTGCCCTGCACCACAGGGGAATGCAGTGCTTTGTAAATGTTTGCAGATTACCATTTTTCTTAAATAATCTATTCTGAACCTCAAGTCATGTACAGTTGAAATCAAAAAGGAGGGAAAGAGCTTTGGGCGACTCGCATTGTTGCGATGTGTTTGGCACATGTTCCTGCACATCCGTTTGGCCAAAAGTATTTCATTTCATGTAATTGTTTTGATCTATTAAAAAGGCATAAGCAGAGTAAATGTTTTACAGTAGTTTTGTCAGTAGTTTTTCTATTTTCTTGTTGGACTGGAATCCCTCACAGACATATTGGTGAAATGCCCCATGCTTTGTAGAATTTGTTTTGCAGTCCAAATTAGGCTATGTGGGTTGAGTAATGATATTGAGTTAACATACAGCAACAACCTTCCCTGAACACAGTCTACTTACAGTGTGATATTCCATTTAAAAAATAAATAAAATCAAATGTGAAAGATTTGTAAATGTAGTTTCCCCCCACTTCTAGTCATGCCAAGGGATATGCACTGCCAAAACTTTCAGAAATGTGCACTGTTGTTACAGTCTTCAAAGGTGAACATGTACACTTCATCTGTGCTTCTGTATAATGCATCTGAGAACATTACGGTGCTTTGAAAATAGATTAAAACTCCCACGTTCAACAGCTCGCCACACATCACAGTGTCATTTCACCCCATCTTGGATAGATGGTGATGAGCTAAATATCTTTAAATAAAAATAGGCCTACGTGTATGCAACGATATTTTACTCAGCCTTTCACCACACTTTCACACTTCACTTACAATTTAATTGAGATTGAGTTTGAATACGTGTGAATGAATATGGGCCCGTGTAATGTGGACACGTAGCCTACATTCAAAATTAACAGCAAGCTCCGTGTGTTCTCGGTTGCATTGGTCAGCATTCATATGACATCCGGTTTTAGATTGCATATCTACTATTTCACGCGGAAAATCTGAGTCGCTCCTGCTCTGTCTTTTACTAGCTCCTGATGAAGACGTCCTGAAGGGAAAACCGTCAATCAGAAGTCCGGCTCTGGGTCATCAGAACTCGGAGAGCGAAATACTGGTTGATGGTGATGATGACACGCTGTCGTCTTTAGAGGAAAAGGAGTTCGAAAACCTCACAGGTAAAACACCTCCTTATCACTTTTCCAAAAGTTTGCGCGCGCGCTCTCCGGCGCTCACACACGCACACACAAAGACCATAAAGATCATACTTCAACCAGGCGTGCTGAGGACGGGGGTTTGGACTGTTAATGGGGGATCGCTTCCCAGGCGCCTACCATTAACTCTGACAAGCCTCTCTCATTAGCGTCCTGTGATCGTTTTAGCTCTCCCTTTTCGCCTTGACGCATGGAGGGAAACGATATGGTGTGTATTTGGGAGGGGGTGTCTTCATCTGGCAGTAGACGGGAGTAGGCCTAGGCCTAACCATTTTCCATCATTTATCGGGAGACAATACGATGACACCGATGGGGAGAACACATTTGTAATATCCTAGGACCTACTTCAATTAATGTATTAATTTTAAATTGAAAAAATAAACCAAACGAACAAAAAAAAACTGCCAGTTACGTCTGCATGAGCCTAACGGTAAACTGAAGATGGTCACAGCCTTGCCATCAAATGCGATGAAATGCCATTGAATATGTCAAATAAGTGTATTGGCGAATGAATTAGTAGGCTTACTCAGGACAAGGGCTAAATCCTATATGCGGGCGCATTTCATTTAGGTTTTCTCCGTTAAGTCTTCCTCAAATGTAGATGTCATTTCAGCGATTTGAATAGCATTTTGCCTTGTGTACAGGAAAACGCCCGTTTTACGCTTTGTTGGACATTTTGTGCATGATGGATTCTCAACAATTAGGCTCACTTTAATGTTAATCTGATCCTGTATGCAGATCTGTGCAGAACAACATCTCGACAGTGTGTTAAGGGGGAAATTATAGCGCTTCCGTGGAGAATGGCAATAGGATTAAATTACGGTTCTGTTTATAAATGTGCCGAATCTAAGATGAAGCAAAGGGGTTGGGTGTAAGTAAGCCACCGGCTACCGACAGCTGCCTCCAGGTGTAATTGAATGTCTATGGGAAGCGAATGGTAAAAAAATAATGTTATTCCTCTTTAGAATTACACGCCAATACTCCAAGGGCACAAGGAAATGGCAAATGAACATCTCTGTTTATGCCGCGTGTTTTTGAAGGAGGGTGCTTGGGGAAAACGCGCACGCGCGCGCACACACACACACACACACACACACACACACACACACACACACACACACACACACACACACACACACTCTCTCACTCTTACTCTCTCTCTCTCTTACTCTCTCTCTCTCTCTCTCTCTCTCTCTCTCTCTCTCTCTCTCTCTCTCTCTCTCTCTCTGATAGAGCAGTGGCCAAAGCCTAAAATCCCCCCGAGCGACCCTTGCATTGTCATTTTAGAATAAATTAAGATTGATGAGAGATTAAACACAACTCACGGTCCCCCAAATCAATAGGCATTGACTGACAGCGAATTTGATTTTTTGACAAACCTGGTGCTTGGAGCTCTAATCGAGGGGCACTTTGACATTATTTTGTGAGCTGCCTGTTCTTCAGATGATGTCAGGCTTCGTCTACATCCTTTTTGGGCGTATTTTGTTCCGCAAGGCTTGTGCCCCTGTCTCTTCTACTAAATAATTGTTGTTTTAATAAGTCAACAATATGCCTTTATTCTAAATCGATCTTATAAGGGAAAATGAATCAAGTGTTTCTGCGTGTGCCTGCGTGTGCGAGTGTGTGTGCGCGAGTGTGTGTCTGTCTGCGTGCGTGCGTGCGTGCGTGTTTGCGCGCGCGTGTGCGTGTGTATGTGTGTGTGTGTGTGTGTGTGTGTGTGTGTGTGTGTGTGTGTGTGTGTGTGTGTGTGTGTGTGTGTGTGTGTGTGTGTGTGTGTGTGTGTGTGTGTAAAGACTTACGTCTAATCTGAGCTCACTTGCAGGCCCTGTGAACCTGAGCACCGGGGCTCAGCTGGTCGCGCCAGCCGTTGTGGTGAAGGGAACCCTGTCCATCACAGCTTCGGAAGTGTACTTTGAGGTGGATGAGGAAGAACCGAGCTTTAAGAAAATCGATCCCAAGGTAAGAGAGGGCGGCTAACCCATTGATCCATCGCTGCAGTGTGCGTGTGTGTGCGCGCGCGTGTGTATTTTTGCGTGCGCACAGCTTTTTGAAAAATGTTGCTGCTGTGTCTTCCCATGCCACATAGGGGCCTAAATGTTGACTGAACTGACCGTTTTCAACAGCCATGGCTTCTTCCTATTGACCCAATGAAAATGAGGACTGTGAACCACTTCTAGAAAGGATTTTTAAAGACATTCCTAAAATTGCCTTATTTCAGGTGTGGCTAACATCGACCGTCATAACGTCCTGGCAATTGTATTCGAGTCCTGCTCTCGCAAATATTATGCTGGCTCGGTTGTTAATTTAGGTGAAAACCTAATGTCTGGGTTGCCTATGGCTCTGTTTCATGCACTGCGCGCTTTGATTTTAATAAGACGGCATAACCAATGTAGGCCTAACATCTCATCAAGGTTAGGCCTTGCCCTATGGCATTCTGTATTGGAACATTCAATTGAACATTAGGTTTCACTAGTATTTTTATTCTTTTCTTTTTCATTATTATATATTCGTATTTCATTATTTTATCTTAAGTTAAAGCAAGATTCTGACATCCACTGGGAAGAGTTGGTGTGACTGCATATTACTGTAGCATTAGTACAGTCTTTCAAATATTACGGCCCTGCAACAATAACAACAGCAGCAACAACAATAATAAATAATAATAATTGCATTGACGGTGATTATGAGCTACTATGACAGTAATAGTAATAATAATACATTTCTAAACTTTTTATTAAGCCTATATTTAACCTTGAGCTTTGCGGATACATTGAAACATTTGGAGATATTCATTTTGTTAAGTTAATTGTGAAAGTTATTAATTAGATCTGTCGATAATGCTCGACTCTCCATTTGTAAAATATAAAACAGGAATCTAACATATAGTAAAACTTCAAATACAGGTCTATTTGTAAGATTCTGGGGCATCATTGTGGGCGCAAGGCACACTATTTTAGCAACTCAAACTCATATTAAAATCTCGAAAATATATCGCATATGTTTTATTTGCAACAGTGTCGTGTCAACCACTAAAATATGGTGAAATGTCACAATAGCCAACCATTTTTGGCGGAAGCTGACCAGCCTTCTGTCGAAGTTACATTGGCCACTGATTGCTTCCTCTGCGTGCAAGTAGTAAAACAATTCCAAGTTTCAAATTTATTTCAACTTTTTTTGTTGACTTTATTAACATTTCAATTTAAAGTCCACATCATGAAAAGTTGAAATCGGCACGCAACAATTTATCACTTAATGTTAATGGAATTAAGATTTTGTGCATATTTAAATTAAAAAGCTTCACTTTGTGAAAACATTTAAACAACCAACAGGAAATTATTACATTTAGCTTAAAATGTACCTTCATTTTTTTTCTCTGACAATGTCCCAATGCATCTGTATGAAAGTCATCTTGCGTGTTTTAGTTTCGTTTTTCACATAGTCTGACACCGCGTATCGCATGGCCATGTCTCCATATTTGAGCGCAGTCTCTTAGTTGCGCACGTGACAAAACAAGTGTTCTTCTTTCACAGTTTGTCCAAACTTTTTGCGTTTGTCAGGATTTCTCTTGCAAGTCTCCAGGTCTGTTTAGCTGCTGCTTCGAGGGCTGAGTGAGGCTTCCCCTGAAAGAGGTCCAAATTTGGTAAGAAGTAATGGGGGCATCTGCGGCATTGCAAACAAGAGATGAGTTGTAACAGAATGCCGTTTAGTCGGTCCCCGAGGCAGGACTCATCCCAGTCGGTCTCTCTCGGGTGCTTCTCACACTCATACAGAAGTAGTGTCTTCATGTGGTAGTTGTTAAGAGGTTGGCCTGGCAGCTCTAGGTGTCGGTCTCGGAGTGTCTTCAGAACAGACAGACACTTTTTCCTGCACCCTGACATCAAGAGCCTGTTCTCGGCCTCACTGAACTGCAAGACCCAGGCGTCGCTCTCTGCCGAACTCTGTTTGCCAGTTAAGGAGTAGCACTCCTTGGAGAGGAGATTGAATCCCTCAGCTTTCACTTCGGCGACTCTGTTGGGACCCGGCCAGGGGATGTGTGGCATGGGCCATTGTGCCGCACTTCTAGGCCAGATACCCGTGCACTTGAATGCTGGCGTTATCTGCACCACATACCTTTCTCTGATGCGCAGTTTGACCTCGCTGGTGTCAGCCACCATCTTGACCACGTCACGGTAACTGCATTTATCGACGGCCTGTGCCACAAGAGTCTGAAACCGAGAGCGGATCTTACGGGCCGATAGATAGCCAGATGCAGTGATAAACTCGACCCAAAGTGACATGCTTCTCTTTCGGCCGTCACTGAGCTTTAAGACGGCACAGCCAGGCAGGGAACCGTCATCCACAAAGTTGAAGACACCCATTTGGTTCAGGTAAAGCACCACCTCAAATTCGTTGGGTGAGATGACTTCCATGCCCTCATAGCGTGCATCAATTTCACTTAAGGAGCTTATGAACCGAGGTTCCTGTACCTCCACCTCCTTCAGGACGTCCGACACAACCTTGCAAACCTCCCGTATAGTTTTG
Source organism: Engraulis encrasicolus (assembly GCF_034702125.1). Taxonomy (NCBI): domain Eukaryota; kingdom Metazoa; phylum Chordata; class Actinopteri; order Clupeiformes; family Engraulidae; genus Engraulis; species Engraulis encrasicolus. The sequence goes on along the minus strand of NC_085872.1, from coordinate 1,795,312 downwards.
GCTATTGCTGCTTTGCGCGTCTGGCATCTCTCGTTGTAGTATTTGTTCAGCTGATAAACCAGCTTCGCCTGCGTCGCTATCATGTTGGGGCAGAGGTCCGGGCTGTACACCGGAGTTTCGCAGTACGCTGACGGATCCAATGCTTACCGGTTAAGCCAGAGGCAGGGCGCTTTTCAGCAGTGGAAAAAAAAGGAGAGCGAAGTTTGCGCGCTCGGCGGATGGACGTCAGTTTGGAGAGGAAGCGGATAGAGATGCTGCGTGATGTCAAATCAAGGCGAAGAGAGCGAGCTGAGGATCAGGTCCGTCTGATGTTGCGCACGCTGTAATATGGACTACTGGCTGTGATCACTCATGTCTCTTTACTCCTCTTTTGCTGTGAAACCTGAACGTTTCCTCTGCGCGTAGATGTCCAGACTCAGCAGCACAGCACTGGACCTGTTTAGTTTATGAATGGTCCCCTTGCAAGAGTGAAAGGGGTCGGGCTTCCCATCTTGCAATCAAAGGCAGAGCTGTCAGGGTGAACAACCAATCACAATCCCACCGACTGTCGGCCGTGGGTTGAAGAGATTTCTATCCTCTGGAACATCCAGAGTCTCAACGAAGCAGCCAGGTTAGAATAAACAATTCGCGTTTGCAACAAATATCAGAATTTTCACCTGCCACCCAAACTGTTCCGAGCCAATATTAGGCTACAGCATGTTTAAATTGTATATAGGCCCAGGCCTATGCCGCCAGGTTAAAACCTTGACAGCTCAACCTTTTTCGGACCTTTACCTGGCCAACTGACTATTTTAAAAATATCTATAGGCTTGGCACCGCATTTACTGCAAGCTTAGGTCTGTTAAATCTTTACATGATAAGTGTAGGTTATCTCATTCGGAGAATGAGCCGCGAAAAGACAGCGTGGGATTAAACTATATTGCTTGTTTCTTATATGTTTCTTCCAGACCTGTTGTTTGATTAGATTTTGTAGGCCAAGCTACTTAAAAATATCATGACTGTGGGTTAGCCTGATTGTACCTACATAGCGCGTAATGTGAGTCATTTTATTTCATTCTTGTTGTTGGCTGACAGGCTCTAGGCCTATTTAATAAACGTCGCCTAAATGTTGCCTGTTATCAACACATCAATGTGCAACAGATGTAGATGTGTCATATCGATGCTGTTAAATAGTCACGTTTGTTTTCTGTGCGCGCACACACATGTGCACGCGTGCGCGCGTGTCTGTGATGGATGTTCATTGAGGCCAACTTTACGTTTGTGCATGTTAACAAACATGCACAAACGTGAAGGCTGAACTTGTGTCAATATGATGCAACACTACAGATTGAGGGGGGGAAATGTAGGTATATGCCTCTCTCTCATACAGTGCTAAATCCATTGCTGTCGATGTCATTTTGGACTTCCAAACTTGAGCTGATAAGAGGATAAAATTAAGCCTTAATTAAATGAAATATTGTGCTACCCTAAACGTTTTGTCTGAATTACCTCTGCTTTCTTTGTATTTCTAAACGAAGCTGTATTTGAGACGGTAATTTATTATCATTTATAAGTTTATTGCAATTACTATAAATATATTAGCCTATTATTGAGCAATGGGAAAGTTAATCGTTAAGCGTTGGATGAAGATTTCACCTGGAACCCAAATTACATGATTAGGCGCAATCAACTCGGCATAATTGCGAAATAAACATTACTATTTTAACCCCCCTTAAATAAATGACACTCATTTGAAGATCATCTTCATTTTTATCCGTCTGGATTTTGTGTCCATTTTGTCTCTCGAAAATATGTTCGTGGGCATTTGAGGACATTTGAGCGCGCCGGGTGAATGTAAGGCACATGCTTGTGGTTGTGGTACCCTTATCACCTCGCGCTTCGTGTTCGATGGGTTAAGCACCTTTCACCGTCCGCCTCAAGGGCTCTCCATCGCCTAAAGTGCTAAAACAACAACCGGACGCGACCTGTCCTGTAGTGATAGCACTGGAAACACTGCGTAAAGTGCAGTTATGGAAGCACGTTGTGATCGTATTCCAATACAAAAGTTCACTCTCGTTTCTTTTAGCTGGGTTCAATAAAATGCAATGACTTTCCCCACTGTATACCTCCCCGAGTTTTAAGTTGATATGTTACAGCTCCTATCTGTTGTGTTGTTGCTGTAAACATTTTGACCCGTTTTAGAATACGGTATTTTCAGGAGACAACAGCACACGCATTTAATCTTCGCCTTTTAAATGGACTTCAAGTCTGAATATCGTCTAGAGTGAGCTTAACAGAGGAGGACTTGTTGTTCAAACACTCAGTTGCAGTGTTAGAAGTTTTTGGCTTTCTTTCCCGTTCAAACCTCCAGAAAGGGTGAAAGAGTAGGCTATACATAGGTTAGGTATGAGTATAGCCTACTTTCTCGCACAGCCAAACATGCATAGTGGTTATTTCCTCTCTATTTAGGCTAATGCTTAATTACTCTAATGGTAAATAGAATGTTGGCATTAATGGTAGATTGATAAATCCCTGTCTGGCTGTGTTGAATTTATTGCATACCATTAATTAGACCATGCTTCCCATGTATCTAGCTGACATAATAATGCATGGTGCTTTTGGAGGAAAACATTGGATCTCCAAGCAGAATAGGAAAATCTTTTGTGGGAAACCAACATGAAAGAAAATATATGCACGCATGGTTTGTGAAGCTGTTTGATTTATTGTTTTGTTTTTTTAAATCAGGAAAAATACCACTTTTGTGATTTTTGTTATTTTCCCCGGCATCATTCTGGACTGAGGAAGCCGTAAAACCACCAGGTTCATGTGCTTTCTTCTTTTTTTATTTACTAAAATCTGAGATTGGTTACAATCAAAACCTGGGAGGCTGAAAATTAATAGGCCTACCTGGTCACTTAATTTTGCAAATATCTTCTGGCAATCCACACTTGCAAAAGGTAACCGTGATGAGGATGTCACAAATGTCAGCACTAACTTCTCATACTCTAGAGCAGTGTTTCCCAACCAGGGGTACGTGTACCACTAGGGGTACGCGAGCACACTGCAGGGGGTACTTGGAAAAGTGTTATTATTTTAACAAATGTATGGAGCAGCCACATCAGGACAGAGAAAATGATATAGAAAATTAATTAGGGGGTACTCATGTCACAACTAAGAGGCTTAGGGGGTACGTGAGACAGAAAAGGTTGCGAAACACTGCTCTAGAGATGCCTCAAAACAGTGTGTGAGTGTGTGTGTACGTGTGTGTGTACGTGTGTGTGTACGTGTGAGCAGATGTGTGTGTACACACTTAGGGACTCTTGCATAACAAAATTGTAATATGCGTCTCTGCGACATAAACAGTAATCTTCAAAAGATTTTCACCAGGCAGTCGGACACTGGCTAATGTCTCCCTTGAGTGTATACATGGCTTTGTATTTCTGGCAAAGACGTAGGTGAGCTGCTGTTTCACAGACACATTTCATAACTTTTGGAAAAATAACAACAGGCACAATGCTAATAGCTGTGGAAATGTTACAGGCTTTCCAGTGCAGACATTGAGTAAACATTGTAACTAGAAAGTAAGCCCTGGGCTATTATAAGTTTTTCAAACTCTGAAAGCGTGAAAAGTGAAAGCCCATTGGGAAACTCCAACTCCCATTGTCATTGTGACAGCACTCCACAGCACACAAGTGAACACTGCACACTGCACACAACGAAATTGCATTTATGCCTCACCCGTGCAAGGGGGCAGCCCTCAGTGGCGCCCCATGGGGAGCAGTGCAGTGGGACGGTACCATGCTCAGGGTACCTCAGTCATGGAGGAGGATGGGGGAGAGCACTGGTTGATTACTCCCCCACCAACCTGGCGGGTCGGGAGTCGAACCGGCAACCTCTAGGATGCAAGTCTGACGCCCTAACCGCTCACCCATGACTGCCCAACTCTGTTCCTCTGAGTGATTTTTCTAAGATGATGATGGTGTCTTATCCGAGGCTTAGGTGTTAAAGCACATCGCTGCACATTTTGACAGACACCTGTTTGATCCCTCTATAACAACATTTTAATACAGTGCAAAACTTCAAAGTGTTAAAGTCATGTGAAATTATTTTTGGGTTGCTTGGGAATGAGGAAATTGTGTTTGGGTGGTGTGAGCATTCATGAAATGTCAAGAAGTAGTGGAGTAGAGGTAGAGCAGAGGTAGTGCTGTCCTTCTTTGTGCATCTTTTTAGAAACTGTTCCACATTATCTGTGATGGTTAAGTGCTTCTTTTAGTGAATGGTGAGCTGGAGAAGGAAAAAACTCTGGTCAAAGCGAAATAGCTCTACGACAGACAACTCTGAGATGATCCTTTCAAAAGAGCTGGATGATGTCTGATAAGTTCTTCCATCTCCCTCCTTGCATGTTTGTACTCCAACTATCCAAATAATTCTGCTGCAGGATATTTCTACATTTAATCTCCTGTCTGTGTTTTTATCAATCAACATGTATTGTTGAGATCAACTATTGACGTCTTCTCGAGAAAGTACAGTGTGGTTGTGCTAGCTAAGGATATAACATATACGGCATATGAAATAAAGATTGTAATTAAGATTGAGAGGTTCAGAGACGTAAGTCTGTGGTATTGCTTTGTTGTACAAGTGGGTTTTTTTTTCCAAAGCCAGGTGAGCATGAGGCAGAAGCACATTTTCCCTGATCTCCAATGAAATGTGATCTCATAATGAATCTTAAATATACACACATTTTCTTTGCATGTCACACCCATTTTACATATGATTGCCGAAAGTTGTTTCTTCCTAGATGTACCTACGCTGTGTAGTGTTTTGTACAAACACAAGCAATTCTCAGACATCACCTGCATATGGTGCACACACGCCACAAGAGACTGCTATTTTGAAGTAGAGGCCAGGCTTAACCCACTTCTTCTGTGCTATTCAAGAGTGTTGCTCTCAGGTTTTCTGTAATGAAGCAATAAATACAATTTACAATTTACAAAATACAACCACAGATGGTCTGGTCATTACTAATAATGTCAACCATGATTTAAGTAGGCTCAGTTCATGTTATGACTACATTATTTTTTCCAGGTTGCCCAGCTACATGGTATTGCACACAACCCTAGTAAGGAATAGTATAAGTGAGAATTCTAACAGTGACCATAGAATAAATGTGGTCCCTTGCTCTCCTCCAGGGGTGTGCAGAGAGCAGGGAATTGAGTTCAGACGTCGACTCTATTTTTAAGGAAAGACCACTGCAAGAGAAAGAGAGAGAAATCTGCAACAGTTTTATTGTTGGTTTGTGTCGGCTTGAGTTAGTGAGCTTTGTACTTTACTGGGAATGATAAGAGAGACAATGTCAGTTAGAGGTGCATTTTAGGCTTTTGGCTCTCCTCAACCGTACATCCCACCCTACACACACACACACACACACACACACACACACACACACACACACACACACACACACACACACACACACACACACACACACACACACACACACACACACTGAGGAAACCTGAGTCGCTGCGATGGCATATATCCAGCCCCCCTCATACATCCAGCACCATCTTAAGATTATCTCACTCGTTCTCTCTGCCCTTACTTCTGTCAGTCTGTTTCCCCAGCCTCTCTCATTTAGCTCACTAGGTCTGGCGGTCCCCTTTCTCCTTCACTCATGTTCCCATGCCTGAGGACTAGCACGAGTTGGCTTGGTAGACGGCCCCAAAGAAATCAACCCATGGTACTAATTGCTTGGCAGGTCCTTCCGCATCTGCCAAGCAGACTGGATGAGGTCATCTACCAGATGGGTGTTTCTTTTACCCCAAGCACCATCAACAGTACTCTAAATCTGGATATTTTTCCTTACTAGCATGGTGTTACTACGATTGCACTGCTGAAATTCACGTTTCATTTTGAAAGGGCATTAGGAATGGCATTGGTGGTATACATCATAAGGTTTTAATACTGCTGGGTAGACTTATTTCACTTTTCTAAATGATGGGTAAACATCTATGACATAATTTATTAGGCAGACCTACATTTATCTTGTTGCATTTCTGCTTAGTTACTGCTTGGTTGAATCATTTATATCTTGACTTGTGTTGTACAGGCTCACTGCTAATTGCAGAGGAGGGGATCACATGGGGGAGCTCCAGGGGGGGCGCGTACCTAAAGAGAAAGCTTTACTTCACGGAGTGGTTGTTGTGAATTGCTAGACTGGTCCAGTGAACCCCCCACCTCCTTCTGCTAGGGACGACCTTCGGCTGCAGCTGCCACTCAGTGTCAGACCCTCTGAAGGGCCTATTGATTTTTCAGTTAGCTCTAAGTAGTTTGTGGAACTGCTAACGGCTGGCCATAGCAGGTATGTCATTATCAATGAGCTTTACAAGAGAAGTCATAGGACTTCTCAGTTGGTCATATTTACAACCCCTCTTCCTTGTGACATAGGTGTTAACTCTTAAAAGACAGGGAGACAGAGGGCAAATTGAGACTATTGATGGAGGACATTTCGGGAGGGTCGATAAATCACACGCGCACATATTGGCTGAATGATGAGACCCATTGTTCTCATCCCCTTCTCCTGTAATTGCTGCACCTGAAATGCATTAAACATTTCTTTGATTTGCCCTTATTATAATGATTTGTACGTCACTGATACGCACACTAACACACACTTTCCTCCACACACCTCTCAGTACCTCTCTCCGAAAGTCTATGCTTGTTCATGCCTGTTTCCTCTCAGTAGATATTACCACAAAAAAAACCAGAACAAACAACACTCGTAGAGCGCAGACCTCCGCCATCACCAGAATTTCAGAAGTTTGAGTCATGCTTCATACCAACATATTGTCCGAATTTTACGTGTTTAATCCACCCCTACTAGATTCCTTCTCCTAATCACTTTTCTAACCACATCAGTAGCAGTGGTCCATTTGGCTGAGGCCAGCGCCTTCCTTGCCTGTCCCTACTGTAGATATCCCACCAAAGATGGGCCCGTTCTGGAAAGGTGAGGTCAGTGATCCTGTCACCTGATGAGAAGTCCTGGTAATAGAAGTCAGAGGTGCATGCTGAGGCTGTCATAATATGGCCTTCAAAGTCAAGGGGGAAGACCAAAGTGAAAAGCCAAAGCCCATCATCAGATTTACGGGGTGATGGGGTCATAACCACCACACTCCTCTGTGAGACACCATCTCCTGTCTATCTCAGGGGACTGATATATCACTATGAACCTGATAAATCAAGTCAAGTCAAACATCTCTTTCATAACGAGTTCGTGTAAGAGTGTTTACTGTCATAGTCTTATGATGTCATGATGGGGTTGCACAGTGAGTACCACAGAATATCCTTACTATAAGTCTCAAATGTTTTTTTTTTCTGGTATAGTTTTGAAGTCCCTATGCATTTACCTTTGTGCCACCGGTTTTGCCCCTCAGTATCATCACATGGTGCAGCTGCTAAGGGTGAAGAAATGGATGGGGTTGATTAATTTCACTTCAAATTAAAAGAATGCCATCAGCTGATCAATTCCTTTTATAGTGTCAGATTTTGTCAAAATGTCTCCACTTGTTAAAGAGTTGTTGCACAAACATGAAACAGTTGGATGCTTAATTAGGGCTTATGTTATCAACTTTTGATACATGCAGCTCTAAATGGACTCAACACATAGAAAATCTCTGTCTGGTTTGGAACATCAAATTACATTTGTGTAAAAGTTGCACTCTTACACCAGAACATAGCTAGGGAACAACTCAAGCCTGTATGTAGTTATTGGAGTTTGTGTCCATGTTGGTCTGTCAAAGGGTCTGTATGTGAATCTATGTAGGTTCATGCTGTAACCACAAGACTTTGAAATGTGATATATATACGCGCACGCACACACCTTCAAATGGGCCACCATTTTTGCTTTTCCACTGCCAGTCTAAGTAAATCTTGGATGACTAAACCCTTAAGCCAGTGGAATGATTTGATCAAGGGTTTAAATGTCTTACAGTGAATTACCACAACCCTTCTAAACTAGTATCCACCAACAAACTGGTTACTTTTGAAGTGAAGGTATGCAGCCTTAGCCATAGTCATGGTTTATCACAATGGTATCAGTTGTCAGCTCAGGTGCATGGTCAGATTTTCCCTGTCCTGTACTGACTCACAGCTTCTAGAAACATTATAACCAAGGATCATCAAGTGCTGCTTTAGGTTGAAGATTTCTGTTAAGACCACAAATCTTAAAAAATAGGACCCACATTCCTCCTTTCCCTCCTCCCCTCACCCCCACACTCAATCCAATTAATGACTGGACAAAAGGAGGATTATGGGAGGTTCACTACAGCCTTACTAGGAGGGTGGTGAGGGGCCCAAAGCCTAACCATAGAGAAAAGCTCAGCCAATGAGCCAAGTGCTGGTTTGGACCGTAAACCTGTCTGAAGTTTGCCACTGTTTCACTGTGCTAGCCTGAGTGGACAAAGCTTTGGGCTCTTGAGATCTGCTAAGCAACCAAAGAGTTTGGCTGTCACATCAATTTTCTTCACACCTCTCACTGTGTACAGAACAGTCATGGCCCCTTTTCTTTTCATGCAAACTGAAGAGACAGGAGGAAACTTTTGTGATATCCTTCACGAAAATGCCCCCAAATTTGTCTCTTATTAAAATTCTGTGTACATTGTTGGAAGTTTCTCACTCGGGTCAACACTTGAGGTGTTTCGACCTGTTATGTTCTTACTTACCTCATAGCTTCTGAATCTACAGCAGAACATGTGATCACCTGAGTCCCTGCGTCAAATGAGTTCCGAGGCATCACTGTAGGCATTTCACTGCCATGCCGACCATAAAAACAGTCGTTCTCTTCTTGAAGATAAAGGTATGGAAAGACCTTGAGCGAGTATATGTGTGTGTTGGCTGATTTGTGTATGTCCATTTAATTTCACGCTTCCCTTCTCTGCACTTATGTCACCTTTATCCCTTCCTTTATTTTCCCTTTATCCTTGGTGACCAGGGCTGCCCTTCATGACCCTTGGGGTTAAAGCATCCCAAAGCTCATACCAGAGGTTTCAGTTTGGACTCAAGCTGGAAAGGGACAAGAGGGAGACTTCCTCACCTTTAACTCTGTTAATCCTGTTGTGTAGGGTTTTTTTCCCTCTAGCCGCCCTAGACAAGTCATGTTAAACTCAAATAGCAACTGTCAAATTCATAGAGATAGAAAATTCCATGTGTGGCTTTGAGTAATGCTAATACAATAGTTGTCTACTAGGCTGCCATGAAATGGCTTGTGTGAGTCCTGTTGGTCTTGTGTTGGTCTGCTAACAGAGAGGCCAAATGTCTGTGTCAATGCGTTAAAGGCTTCACTTCTCTTCCAATTAACCTCTTGAGCTTGCCAGCATTTTTCTAAATCCACACACGATCTTTCCCTTTCTCTGTTCTCTTTTCACCCTCTCCATTTTTTTGTTTGTCCTTTAAAAGGCTAAGCTGCAAGCATCAGTGCAGGGGGAGAAAGGGAAAAGACTAACCAGTTGGCAAACACAGGGCAGAAGGGAACAAAAAACTTAATCCCCATCAGAGCTAAACTCAGACTAAATGCTTGCAATGAGGCCTTTTCAAAGAAATCCTTTTTGCTTCAGTAGGTCCCCCAACCACAAAACTGTCCCAGGTTTCTGGTAAATACCCATGAGTGACTCTGAAAAACTTTTCTTAACGGCAGATGCAAAATGGCCCTGTTTATTTTCTTGGTCCAGTTCACACTTCAGCAAACACTCATGTATGTTGACTCTACTGCACATAGTTTGTTTTACTTCACAAGAACTCAGTGGTTCACAATAAGCCAAGGATTTACCCAGCCACAAGTGCATAGAATAACTGTGCATGTCTGTCGTAGTAGATCATTTGGCATGTAGTTTAAATAGATGTATGGATGGAGTAAGACGAGAACATCTCGTCATCTTCTAGAGTGATTCCTCTTGGTTGAGGAGTGCCTCATGGTACAGTAGCGTGAGAGAGGAAGAACTTGTGTTTCTTTTTTTTCAGATCCAATGATCAGGGCCTCTCACTGTTTGGGCACATTATTTTCTTTTCAGAAGATGACTGGTTATCATCAACACCACCCATTCAAGTCCTTCCATATCTTCGTCACTTTATTTCAGTGCTTGTGGGTTTTTTCTTCTCCAAAATATGACAAAGTGGAGAAAACCTGCCTTAATGTCTTCTTTTTGGTGGTGGCCTTCTCTTGGTATCACTCCAGCACAACAGTAAATCCGCTCTAATTGGCTTCAACGTGCCCCAGGAGAGTGACTTTGTCATGAGACAAGACTCTGGTTGGTGCAGATTCCAGTAAGCTGGCAGATCCATCCCCCTCCTTGTTAGTCTGATGAAATCACAGGGTGACATGTTTTTGGAGGGAAACTCATTTTTTATATGTGCGCCAATGCTTAAGCGTCAAGGTGGGCTGATCATGGGTTCAGATGGCCCTGTGAATTCAAACATCAGGTCACATTTGGTGTTGACTCAGTGGGTCTTTTTTATGCCCACAATTTGACTTTTTGCACAATTCACAATTCTATCTATCTATCTATCTATCTATCTATCTATCTATCTATCTATCTATCTATCTATCTACAGTGAGTCCAATATGTATTTGATCCCTTGCTGATTTTGCCGGTTTGCCCACTAATAAAGACATGATCAGTCTATAAATTTATGATAATATGTATTCAAACATGGAGAGACAGAATATCAAAAAGAAATTCCAGAAAATAACTTAAAATAATATATTTTAATTTATTTGTATTTAATTTAGGCAAATAAGTATTTGACCCCTCTAGCTAAAGAGGATAAAGTGCTTTGTGGCAAAGCCCTAGTTGTCTAGCACTGAGGTCAGATGCTTCTTTTAGTTGATGACAATGTTTGTGCATATAGTAGAACATATTTTTGCCCATTTTTCTTTGCACATTATCTCTAAAACATTAATAGTTTGTGGCTGTAGCTTGGCAAATGGGAGGTTCAGTTCTCTCCATAGAATTACTATATGGTTAATATTTGGAGACTGTCTAGGCCACTTCACGACTTTAATATGCTTCTTATTGAGCCACTCCTTCGTTGCTTTGACTCTATGTTGTGTATTATTGTCATGTTGGGAGATCCAAAAATGGCCCACCCTTCAGTGTAGTGGTGGAGGGAAGGACGTTTGCACTCAGGATTGCACATTACATGTCTCCCTCCATCCATTCGTTGACGATATGAAGTTGTCCTGTGCCTTGGCCAGACAAACACCCTCAAACCATAATGATACCACTTTCATGCATGATGGTGAGGACGGTGTTCTTGGGATCATAGACAGCAGTACTCTTTCTCAAAACACATTGAATTGTGATAATGCCAAACAGCTTGATTTTGGTTTCATCTGACTACAGCACCTCCTTATCATATCCTAAACCAGTCTGATGTCCGTTGGCAAACCTCAAGTGGGACTGCACAGGTTCCTTCTGAAGTAGAGGTACCATGTGTGCACTACAGGATTTTAAACCTCTGTGGCATTAAGTGCTACCAGTAGTTTTCTCCGTGATTTTGGTCCCAGTAGCTTTGATATCATTGCCTAGTTCATCCCGTACAGCTCTAGGGTGATTTCTTTCTGTTCTCATGATTATCAAATCCCTACAAAAGGTCAAATCTCCTATAGAACCCCAGACAGGCTGATGGATAGTCATTTTGTATTCCTCACATTTTGGAAGAAATGCATCAACAGCTGGGTCATTAATACCCAGTCTCTTCCTTGTGACTTTGCAGCCCATTTAATCTTTGTTCAGGTCTAAAATCGTGTCCCTGATATCATTTAACCACTCTTTCGTCTTTCCCATGCTGGTGAGGTTGGAGTGTGACTGATTCACTCATACTATGGACTGATTCTGCTAATTCAATGTATCTTTTATGCATGTTAGTATGTACAGGTGTCTTTAATTCAGATGACAAGTTGATCGGAAGTGCCCATCTGGTCTGTGGGCCCGGAACTGTAATCAGTTGGCAGGGGATCAAATACTTATTTTGCTCGATGAAATGGAAATAAATTAATATATATTCTCTTCAGTTAATTTCTGGATTTTCTTTTTGATATTCTGTCCCTCCATATTAGAATACATATTATCATAACATTTATTGACTGATCATGTCTTTTTAGTAGGCAAACCAACAAAATCAGTAAGGGATCAAATACATATTGGGCTCACTGTATCTATCTATCTATCTATCTATCTATCTATCTATCTATCTATCTATCTATCTATCTATCTATCTATCTATCTATCTATCTATCTCTCTCTCTCTCTCTCTCTCTCTCTATCTATCTATCTATCTATCTATCTATCTATCTATCTATCTATCTATCTATCTATCTATCATGCATACATACATACAGGCATACATACATACATACATACATACATACATACATACATACATACATACATACATACATACATACATACATACATACATACATACATACATACATACATACATACATACATACATACATACATACATAAATACATACATACAGTGAGAGTAATAAGTAAGCTATTTGATACCTTGCTGATTTTGTTGGTTTGTGTACCGGTACTAATAAAGACATGATCAGTCAATCATTTTAATGGTAGGTGGTAGGTATCTATATTTCATTGACGGAAATTAGTATTTGATCCCCTACCAACCATTAAGTTTTGGTCCCACAGACCAGATAGACACTTCAACTATCAACTACTAGACACCAATCAACTTGTCATCTGAATTAAAGACACCTGTAAATAGTCACCTGCTTCAAGGTCTGATGACACGTTTTTGACATTTTTGTTGGTGTTTTATAGCATAACAAATCATTTCCAATGATTTCTATATGAATTCAAGAAGGGGCCTATTTTACAAATTATGATAACAAACATACATTGAATCAGTAAAATCAGTACAACGTATAAGTCAGTCAAACTCAGACTCCAAACTCACCAACATGGGAAAGGCCAACGAGCTGTCAAAGGATGTCAGGGACAAGATCTTAGACCTGAACAAAGCTGAAATGGGCTACAGCGCACAAACAGAAACAAGACACTGGACAATGGACATTAAGGGGCCAACTGGTGCATTTCCTCCAAATTATATGTATATATTAGGGATGGCACAAACCACACCGAAAACAGAAATTCTCGTCCATCCTGAACTGTGACATGTGAACCGCACGGTGACTATGTTTCCCCAATTAACACATTGATTTCCATGCAACATAATATTACATATTTGCCTCCCGTGGGCTGCATGACAACCTGTAAAAATACATGTTTACTTTTTTCCGTCTAAATTTTGTGAGTTTGGTATTGGTGAGATTATTAGACATCTCTCTTCATGATCAAATACACTATGGAGATGATGTCCAATAAGTTGACTGTGGGTTGTAAAAAAAAAAAATGCTACTCAGAGTTTAAACAAAAAAAGAGCAAAAATCACTAGAACAAAATTATTATCCCACTGATTACAAATCGTCAATACGGTACCCTTTCCAAAACAAAACTGACACCAAGGTCTTTGATTGGTTGTTAACTAGCTTGGCACATGTCCTCGTAGGGACTTTGGCCCATTTCTCCATTGCAAGTGTGTGTGTGTGTGTGTGTGTGTGTGTGTGTGTGTGTGTGTGTGTGTGTGTGTGTGTGTGTGTGTGTGTGTGTGTGTGTGTGTGTGTGTGTGTGTGTGTGTGTGTGTGTGTGTGTGTGTGTGTGTGTGTGTGTGTGTGTGTGTGTGTGGTATATCAAACAGAAAAGCTTCCTAGTACCACCCCCGCAACAATTATTGTTTGCCAATGAATTTTAAGTTCTGCGATAATATTCCCACTGGCTCAGGGCATGTAGTCATGTTGATTGATCACCCATCTTCCTCCTGCTCATTAATTTCATCACCTTATCGCCCACAACACTTCATCTGACCAAAAGGTAATAATAATAGCCTCATCCATTATCCTTTAACTCTCTCAACCATGCGGAAACACTTAATAACAGCATACAAATTGAACTTCAATCACCCCATTTTCCTCTCACAAGACGCCTGGGTGTATTCAACCTCCACTGCCTAAACAAGCACACCTATCAGACGTTTCTCTCTCTTTTGCGGAACCCTGTGGTTAGATAGTACTTCGAACTACCTTCTCCATCTTCAATTAACTGTATATGCATGTTGAATGAATCGTAGAGGTTCCCAGTAAAGAAGTGATGCGCAACCCCACTCACTTTCACTCTCTTGCTCTTATCAGCCTCTGAACACAAGGATTCTCTTGGCCAGTAGAGAATGGCAACCAAAGCTCATTTATCTTCCAGCATATGCACTGAATTGAAAGGGCTGTTTCCTTTTTTGCTTCTCTTTTAGCAGTTCTATCCGAATATTTTTTATGTCAGCACTAGCTACATTTATTTTCTATGTTTGAGTTTTTAATGGTAAATTTCAGTGTGTGAAAGTTGAAAGTGTGCATGCGGGTGTGTGTTTGTGTGAGTGGGTGGCGATTTGGAGGGAGGGGGTGTCTAACCATAGTAGAGTGTTCTTTTATGCTGCGACAGAGACAAATGACATCACTCAGAAATGGACAATCTCTCTCTCTCTCTCTCTCTCTCTCTCTCTCTCTCTCTCTCTCTCTCTCTCTCTCTCTCTCTCTCTCTCTCTCTCTCTCCAAAGCCCATACATTTACACCATTAACCTTTGTTTGTTTCACCTTACCTTATAATCTTTATTTTTCATTTTTTTTAATTGAACAAAAGGATGTTTATGTTGATATAAAATAACTGCTGTCAGAATCACAACAAACATCTGTTCCCATATCTTTCTTAGCAATTTATTAACAGGCTTATCATCATCAAATCATCATCAAATGTTAAAATGTCATTGTGTTCTTTTTACTACTTTTAAGCACGTGTGTGTGTGTGCATGCGTGCGTGTGTGAGAGAGAGAGTGTGAGTGTGAGTGTGATGCTGCGTAAAATATGTGTGCTCTATTATTGCACCTTGTAAGAGCACTGGGCTTGTTCAGCCTTTCAGGCCACAGGGAAGCATCTGTCCAGTCCCTCCAGGATTTCGCTGGCCTTTGAAACAGATTTCTGCAGCCTGAAAAGCCTGATGTAACATGAGAATTTCTTGAAAATGCAATAAAATGTGGGGTTTTAATTTTTCGTGATTATTGTGGGAAGAAATGAACGTTGTGATGAATAGCAGCAAATTCTCCCATTGTGCAATTAAACTGAGTTCACAACTTTTCTATGGTAATGGTCACAGCATTACAATACCCAGCCCTAGTTCAAATGTATTTATGCTTATAGCAGGACTTTTCTTGTCTCTATTCTCTGACAAAAGCTCTATTGCTTGCTAAGAGATGTTTGTGCTTACATATGAGTGTATTGTACATGAAGTGTGCGTGCGCTCGAGTGCACATTTTTTAATGGCTTGTCTTCTGCTCTGACGTGGATGTCACCACAAACAAGTGTATTATCCACATCACATCAGCCAGAAGGAAGAAAAGACATTCATGGCTACATTCTATGCAACTATGTAAGGTCAAATATTCCGTAAACATGAAAATAAAAGGTGGAAATACGTTTTTATATTTGCGGGAAGCTTGTGGTTGTTGGTTCAAATGGCAACACCATTCTGAATTCAAGGGAATTGGTGGCAACATGGCAAATTCCTGGAGGGTCTCTCTGTCTGTGATCATCTCCAATACAGAAGCACATTTGCGCGCACACACACAGTCATATTTTTCACAAGTTAGTCATCAAGTTCGTTTTTTTTTGTATGTATGCTACTAGACACCTGAATTTCCTTCGGGATCAATAAATGTTACTCTACTTACTCTACTCTACTCTACAAAAGCAACCTTTGCTGATTTTGTATGCGATCACTGTACTGAACTTGTTTTCACTACAAAGAAGCATACTTGTCTCTTGCCTCAGATGTGTGCCCTGTCTTAGTTCCCTTGGCTGAGGTTCCCCAGCATGACCCTCTGTGTGACACAGCAGGCTGACTTCTTCATGCCCGTTGTCACACACCCTTGCACACTTCCCAATCCATCACGGTGAAGGCCCGAGCGGGGACGGGTATGATCCTGTCATAACTCTACCTTGGACAATAATGTCATTGCCAGGGCCATTTTTCCTGGTGACGTTGCTGTGATGAGGGGTTATGTGTGGAGTGAAGCTTTAGCCCATAAGGATATTTTATTCCATCTGCCTTGTGCTTTTAGTTTTTTCATCTGCAAGGAAAAGCCACGGAACAATTCATAGTTATTGAGAAGGTGCAACTCATTTGTCCAACAGGAATGAGACATCAAACATCCTCTCTGTCAGTATTCATGATGTCAGTGGTGAAGACCATAACGATCAAATAAGCCTGCAGCTCGCTAGGGATGGAGACCTCGGACACTCTCATGTGGACTGACTGACACTTCAGGCTGTCTTTTGCATTTCTTGTTTTTTTGTGTTTAAAGTAGCTGAAACATACGATGGACTGATAGTTTCTGTGAAGTTTGCTTACTTTTCGACAGCATTGCTGGGTCCATAATGATCTTTTTGTAGTGGTTTGGACTGCTCTTCTATGTTGTTCTATCTACCTTTTGTTTGTTTAGAATTATGATATTCATCGTTGACATACGCACTCCTCTCAGTCAAACAAAAGGGTACGATTAATGATCCACTTTTTGCTGATGTGGTCAGTATGTCATCCATTGTGTGCCCCCAGAGACTATTTACTGTAGCGTGGTCCGTTTCATAAAATGTTATTCATATACAATATATATACAATGTAGAGCTATGCAGCATTGAGCTCACATATCACAATCTCACAACATGTTTTTAGAAAAACAGCACATCTATGGGCAGGCATAAACCCAAGTGGACAACAAAGTGGACAACGCCTGAACGTTAAGTGTATAGGCTCTTCCTGATTCGCTCCTGGCTCTGCATTGTTTATGTATTGGGGAACACAGCCTGGGGAGGTGACGCATCACTTGAAAGTATATCATGTGTACGGTATGTGGCTAGGGGTGACTGTCTGTTTTTTAAAAGGAGCGAGTAAAACCGGGGTTTTTTTAGTGAAAGTTGATGTTTAACACATACAATATCTTATGAGTCACTCAAACAGACAATTAGACATTAGTGGCTAGCCTGAAGAAAGTGCTACAGTGCCAATATAAATGGAAAGGTAAAAATGAAGATGGTAATGCATTAATCAAATGAAATAGCGGTGTATAGAGTTGCCTGCTTGCTTGCAATATATCACCACAAAATATCATTAAAAAAGTTATGGGATCAGACACCTTGACCGAGCAGTAACGTTTGGGATGATATTAGGAGTATGTTAAGATGTTTCAAACAATGCGTAAACAAACCCATGCCCCCATTAGCTCGACAAGATCTGGGACAAAAAATGATGTGTCTTTGGTTATACAAGTGAAAGGTAGTATGAGCAATACAACTGCATGTTGAAATGAAGTAGGTCTAAGCATGGATAGCATCCAAGATATGGAAAGAATTCATCCCACAGCCAGACATCACAGCCCAATCTTTTATGTCTCACATGTAACCCAGGCATACTGGTACACTATATCTATTTGTATAATGTGGGAATGGGGTTTCTGTTACGACTGGCAGAAGTCTGTGTCCGTGTCGGGTCCTGTCAGTTGTTTGATGATGCAGCTTGGCTACCTGGACAGACAACCCACTGCCTAATCCACAATTAATTGAACTCTAGAGACTTTGAAGCGAGGTGGCGGACCAGGCAGTATCCCAATGTACTTTAACCAAAGGGCCACAGCTGCGGCAGTGCCTTTCTGCTACCCCTAATGAGCATTTTTTTTAAGGTTAGCGCGTTGGCTGGGAGTGCATCGGTGTGTTTGTGATTAATTTGACTTCAACCCCCTTTGCCTGTGACAGAGGGCCTACTACTGCCTTCTTATTTTCTTCCCAGCTAGCACCAGCAAGTGCACCTCACAAAAGTGTGGGTGGGGGTGGGGGCATTGTGCATGCGAGATGAAAGAAGAGCCAAGGGAGTCTGTGCGTGGAGCACTGACAGCCATCAGGATGTGTTACTTTGACAACTGAGGCTCCACTGAGAAATTAGCCCCAGCTCATCTGAAAGCTGTTGCCTTTTTCTATTGTTAAGTGTCAACTGACAAAATGCTACTTAACCTCATGCCTGCACTGCTGAGCAGGGATTTATATTGGAAGAGAATGCCATCTACTTTTAACTGAATGCAGGAGAGGACACCAGTCACTTGCTATTCAGATTCGTCTTCAGTAGAATGTCTGTCTTTTTTGAACCTCAAAATCGCTGTGTGCCTTATACATTCATGTGTCTCTATTGCTTGAAGCTGTGTCATATTGAAGTATATGTGATGTGTCACAAGATATGAAGTTGTTATTTTTCTACTCCAAATACTGATTAGTTTTTAGTGAAGTACAGCCCTGCCCTGCTCCCTCAGAGGACCTGAATGAGGCTCATTTCCTCTTTAAACGAATGTCTTTTTTATCGGAGAGCTGATCAATAAGTCACATTAATCCTGCCGCCGGCAACTAGAACATGCTCTGAGTGATAAATGAAGCTGACTCTCCCCTCCTCACCTTCCTCTGTGTGCTGTGATCTGTTGTAGATTCTGGCCTACACTGAAGGGCTCCATGGGAAATGGCTGTTCACCGAGATCCGTGCCATATTCTCTCGGCGCTACCTCCTGCAGAACACGGCGTTGGAGATCTTCATGGCCAACCGAAGTAAGAGCATGATCACATTTGACTGTGGCTGTCAACACAGTGGCATCCAGTTGCTGTTTGACTCCTGTTAGTAGATCACTTCTAATTCACAATATTGGGTTAAGAAGCATGAAAGCAAATATCCCATTGTAAAGTATGTACAAAGAGACTGTAAGCATTGCATATGTGTGCCCCCACCCCTCTGTTGTGTACATTCACAGACGTTTGCATTCATCTGTGTGGCAGGGATAGATTTTCTACTCGCTGCCATCCATAAAAATGTCAAAGACTCAACCAGCTGCAGTCAGTAACAGCCTGGGGTCCATTTCTCGAAACCATAGTTGCTAACTTCATTAGCTACTTTGTTGTTTTCAATGCAATTTACCATTGGCAACTACCCAAGTTGCTAACTGGCTAACAACTACGCTTTCTAGAAAAGCACTCCTGGTCTATAGCCATGTTTCACTGTGTTTGTTTGCAGCAGCGGTTATGTTCAACTTCCCTGATGTGGCCACTGTGAAGAAGGTGGTGCATTGCCTTCCCCGTGTGGGAGTGGGCACCAACTTTGGCCTCCCCCAGACAAGGTAAGACTTTCAGTGCAGACCTGTTCATTCCTGCTTTAGATACTGTATATTCGATGAAACGCAGGTAGTGAGAAAATGTTTCAGTTCTGTTTATATTTTGTTTTGGGACTTACTGTTTGTTCCACATAAAGTAGATGAGATGATGCTCTCTCTCTCTCTCTCTCTCTCTCTCTCTCTCTCTCTCTCTCTCTCTCTCTCTCTCTCTCTCTCTCTCTCTGCCTCTCTGCCTCTCTCTCTCTCTCATGGTGTAACACAGCCTAATTACTTTCACACAAACACAATTCTACTCATTTATTTGTCTCACTGCTGTAGACATAAACAGTGGGCTCTAGAGAGGCAGCCCTCAGGGCAGGGGAACCCCACAGCTTCCAGATTACAGCCACGTGGTCTGCAGGTTTCACTTCTCCTGTCCAGACCATGCGACTAACAAGAGTATGGAGAGTTTGCCTTTTCCATCAATAGTTAATGGTATATACTGAAATACTGCTACAGGGCTTTTTCAGCCATTGTGTTCATTATTTTAGTCATCCCTTCAAGAAATTGCACATTCATTTAGATTGCTTAAAGGATAAACGGTTAATGTTGACAAGGATGGCTTGCTCCACAGGACTACTGGACCCAGGACCAGAGGGCCAACAATCAAGGGGGCCCTGAAGGCCAAGCCTCTATATTTCTTGTCTCATATTCCATTAAAATCCCACTTTTACCAACTGTATTTTCAAATTTTGTCAGGGGACCTGAACCCCCACCAACATATGGTCTCTAACATCGACCTAAAAACCCTGAAGCTGTTTGTCAACTAGCAACACCCTTTGAGGCAGGGGTTTCTTATTGTCTGGCCCAGGGGCCTATGGAGTCGTTGTTCGTCCCAGGATGTAGATATGATGGCATGCACTCTTTCTGGTGCCTTTCATAAAACTGAAGCAGCACAGATGACCCACAGACTCTGAGGTCTGAGAACACCTGCCCAACTTGTCACACCAAGCAGTATTTTTTTCTGTAGTGCAGTTCAACTCTGCCTCAAACTTGACCAGAGCCAGTATGAGAGAGCCCTGTGAACTTCACCAAGGCTTAATGACTCCAATCTCCCAGGCTGACAGTGATGAATACCTTCATTTGGTTTTGTTTTAATTGCGTTGTGGGTCATTTGTTTTTTTTTCCTGTGCGCTGTTAGTTGGGGGCAGGGGATAACAGTTTATGCATTCAGCAGGAGTTCCCATATGGCTAGATGATGAATAGATCAGTTCCTCACATCACAACTGGAGATCCACCATCTCAGATATGACATTAACTGCCTAATGAGGAAATCTACTTCTCTAGATCTTGTCTGTTAGATGCCTATTCCTTATGTAATTTCAATACAGTTTGACATATACCAGATATAGTCAACAAGCCATGTGTCTACAGAACATTTCCCCTTAATTCAAATAACTACAAATACTAGTTTTCTTTTTCCTTGTCCAGGCGTATCTCATTAGCCACCCCAAAGCAGCTGTATAAGGCCTCCAGCATGGCTCAGCGATGGCAACGGAGGGAGATCTCCAACTTTGAGTACCTCATGTTCCTCAACACTATATCTGGTAAGTACCCGATGCCTCCAGGGACAATTTTGATTGATGTGGTTCACTACTATCACTGTCTGTAACCACTATGTATCCCTCAGATGTTCTTGATTGAGTGAACACCAGGATGAATATTTCCTAGAAAAGAACAGATAGAACAGACTGATAGCTTTGTTCTTAAATAAAGAGGAAACCCTAATACAACATGAGGCTCCAGAATAGCAACTGTAGTTGTTAACGAAACTGTCCACAGTATTTCCATAAGCAAGTATGTTCTTCTCTGACTTGAGTTGTCAAGCGTGCAGCACCGATGTGTTAGCTTGTAGCCTCATCACTGCATTTAGAACCATTGAATGCCCGAAGTTAGAAGAGACCGAGCTGTTCCCTATTTAAATAGGCTTGTATGACTACTTAAACATCCAATTGTAGTTACAAAAATTCAAAGTGACCACCTTCTATCTTAGTGTTTCTCAATGGGGGCTGTACAGCCCCCCAGGGGGTGTTGGGGAGCTCTAGTGGGGTTTTGAGAAGGATACAGCTGAGAGGGGGCGGTGCTTTATTGCCATTGGGGAGCAGTAGTTCATTCAATTGTTTAATGCTAAGGGGGGCATTGTCAGGCTTATGGTGATATTAAGGGGGCATTGGGAGGCTTGTGATGAGGCCAAGGGGGCGTCTGTTCAAAAAATGTTGAGAACCGTTGTTCCATGTAGATAAAGAAATTGGCACAATAATCAAAGGTGCAGCACTTGAAGCATTTTGACGCCTTATCATCTTCACTCACACGTTGGTTCTATTGACAGAAGTGAGAAGGAGAGGGGAAGAGGGGGAGAGAATAAAACGATCAATGCGTCAGTGCTTCTAACTTCAGGCATTCAATGATTCTAACTGTAATGATGATCCAGGCTACAAGGTAACACATTGGCACTGCACGCCTGACGGACAGTCAGAGGCATGAAGCCGAGAGAGGTAGGGATGAAAGTCAGAGAAGAACACACTTTATTATGGAAACACGGTGGACTTCCTTTTAACTCAAACATTGATCAGTATTGTGAAAGGATCATGTGTGAGCAAATCTCATTACCTTTTTGTGCTTCTGAAGGTCGTACATACAATGATCTGAACCAGTATCCAGTTTTTCCTTGGGTCATCACAAACTACGAGTCTGAGGAGTTGGATCTCACACTACCTAGCAACTTCAGAGATTTATCCAAGGTAATAATACATTGCTCTTCAATCAACATTTTCCTCATTGATGAAGTTATTGCCAACCTTTTTTTGAATGGGTAAATGTGTGTGATATTACATTCAGTGTTTTAAAAAAACGAAATTTGCCATAGAAAAGGCACTTTTTAGAATGGCCCAAGTAACTTGGCTCTAATATCTGAATATAATTCCACCTTCTGCCACACACACTCATCTGGATCAATCGGCATATGGATTTACTGTTTGAAGGCGTGGCTTCATCAAAAATCCTTGCACGGGATTGGAAAAACCACTTGTCTATCATTTTCAATTATGTTCTACTTCTTCCACTCACAGTTTCAACAATACCAAATTGCAATTGCATAATCGATGGCAATGCATGACTCCTCACTGTGAGCTGCCGTTGTTGGAAACAACTGTCGTTCCGTGGTTTCTTTTTTCTTCTTCTCTACCACCTCCTGTAATTTGCTTATCAGGTAGTTCAGAGCTCTCTCTCTCTCTCTCTCTCTCTCTCTCTCTCTCTCTCTCTCTCTCTCTCTCTCTCTCTCTCTCTCTCTCTCTCTCTCTCTCTCTGCACCACATCGCTCTGCACCCCCGCACTGATTGGCTGACCAATGTCCCAAAGGAGCCAATTAGTGTCCTTTTGGTTGTGAGTGGCTTGCCGTTTGTGTTTGAGTGGTAAGACTGACAAACCTGCTGCTCCTAGCCCTGAAAACATCCTCCTTTGTGTCTTATGCCAGTAGATGTGTGATTCACCCTGAAAGAGTAGGCATTTATTGGAAAGGTTGAGTAGAATGTGTGTATGCAGTGGTGACTTAATTGGCATTACATTATGCAACATGGAGTCAGTGGGGATTAACATGTGGCACCTAATATCTATATGCCAGAAACAAAATACAAGAAGTATTTTAATGTAACGTTGCCGATTAGGTGACAGAGAATATTGACTAGTTCTGTTTCCGTGACTGAAGGTTAAGCTAAAAAAAAAAGAAGCTGTTTTTAATCTTAATGTT
This sequence comes from Engraulis encrasicolus, assembly GCF_034702125.1. Lineage (NCBI taxonomy): Eukaryota > Metazoa > Chordata > Actinopteri > Clupeiformes > Engraulidae > Engraulis > Engraulis encrasicolus. The sequence goes on along the minus strand of NC_085872.1, from coordinate 1,772,229 downwards.
GTGTATAACTTTCATGCTTAAATCCTCATTGAAAATACAAGTATCCATCGTCTTACCATCCACACCATGCTAGAGACTAGTATGTGTCCTCCAAATGAATGAAATTCCGTTATTTATATTCTGAATGGTAGGGAGCCAGAACAATTCCTTAGGTCTAAAGGTTGTACTGATATGGTTTCAAGGTTCCATTACACGATATTTATGCAAGCCTGAGCAGCCATTCACTGCTCTCATCTTTTCTCAGTAAGGATTGAAGATTACATCTGCAGAGGGATCTACAGTTAGGCCCATAAATATTCGGACATCGGCACAATTTTCCTCTTTTTGGTTCTAAGCACCATCCCCATGGATTTGAAACAATGTAAGATGTACTGAAACTGCAGATTTTCAGTTTCAATATGAGGAATTTACATACAAATCTGCACAACTGTGTAGGGATTTCACAGTTTCTATATGTTCATAAAGGTTGGAGCAGGCGTCACCCAACAGTTTTTCTCTTCCTTTTAAGGGTGCTGACCAAAATATTGTAAAACTGAAAAATGAGAAAAGGTCGCACCATGCATAGGTTTCTTTATTACACAGACGCGTTTCGGCGTTCTGCCTTCCTCAGTTAGGGCTTTCAGGCCGACTAGAACGGAGCTGGAGTCGGTGCCCGAACCAGTTACGTTCAGCACTAAAGTGCTTATCTGCGAACCGCCCGTGTTCATACCGAGCTCTGAACTTTTCCCGCATGTGACTGCGTTACCCGGATGAACCTGCTGACGACCACGCTATAGTCACGGTTTGCGGAGAGAAACCTAGTATTTTGCAGTTCGCATTGCGAATTCGCGAACGCAAATATCTGTGGCGTAAACACGACGGCCGGTTCGCGATTAGGTGTGGGAACGGGCTCCAGCACGGTTCTCAGTCGGCCTGAAAGCGCTAAGTGTGCACACTGAGAAAGGCAGAACGGCGAAATGCGTCTGTGTAATAAAGAAACCTATGCATGGTGCGACCTTTTCTCATTTTACAGTTTCTATATGTGCCTCCTACTTTTTCAGGAACAAAAAGTAATTGGACAGACAAGTATTAATACTCCAAATTTTCACTTTTTAATATTCAGTGTCAAAAACTTTTTAGTCAGTTGCAGTCTGAAATCTGAAATGCAGAGACACTATTAGGCACTGGGTTTTATCCCTGGTGAAGCTATGGCGGGCCCTCTACTGTTACAGTCTTCAATTCCTGCTTATTCTTGAGGTATTTTCCTTTCATTTTTCCCTCCAGCAAGTGAAATGCTTGCTCAATCGTACTCAGGTGAGGTGATCGACAAGGCATTGCATAGCATTCTACTCTTTTGCCATGGTCTGGTAGCTTTCGCAAAAAACTTTTGAATTCATCCTGCGTCTTTTGTCATTAGTCATTATCATCAACAAATTCAAAGGGAACCCATTGTATTGACAGATATAGATGCCCACACATGGTCCTTATGTAATAAGACTTTAGTAGATTTCCTACTGAGTCTTTGTGTGCGTGAAAACTGACACTACCACCACCATGATTAACTGATTATGCATTGAATGCTAATCAGTGGTATGTTTTGAATCATGAGCAGTTATTTTCCTTCTCTATACTCTTTTCTTCCCATGACGTTTGTAAAACGTTTCGTAAAAAAAAAATGTTTGTTTTTTTTCAAATCCATTGTGGTGGGGTATAGAGCCAAAAGGATGAAAATTGTGTTGTTGTCCAAATATTTCTATACTTAACCTATACTCTGTTAGCATGTCTCAAATTGCGCACTTGGTCACTTCGGGCTCAGTGTCCATTTGCACTCAGTGGTGCTGAAAATTCAGTGCCCTGAAAGTACCCGGATGATGCCCTAACAATGGTCAAAAATGCAGTATGTGACCGATGGACACCGCATGCACTAAACGGCCACCATGTTCTTCATCATATCAAGACAAGTATTGTATGAGACATAGTTACCATTTGAGGTGAAGGAATTGTAAATAAGGGTATGATAAGCTGTGTAAATACAAACAGTACTAACTCATTTTGGTGAGCTAATGCTAAGTTAGTCCATCACTTTCAGTGAGGCCACAACATTAGTGTTCCAAACTTTCCCATGACAATACTCACTACAGACCTCAGTGCACTGTGTGCCGAATGCACTAAACATCAGTGCACTGACTCATGAGACACACTATGTCTTTCAGCTGTGTCTTTCAGAAGTGGACAGAAATGGAGTTTGGGTGGTTACTATAGGGGCTGGGTACACTTCTGCAGTTGCAGTAAGCACAGACATTTTAACACAGAGATCCCCAGTAGACACATTCTTCACAGACTATTTCACAACTTTCAAAAAAAATATGACTATTATTTCAAGAGTTTAGGGTATTTTCTCATATACTGTGTGTACAGTCATTTGTAAAGAAATGTACCAAGCCTTTAGGAAGTCCTTTGTGTGGCATTTTGGTTATTGTTACTTACGCCTGTCCTGCGTTGCATTTCTGTAGAGCCCATTCTACTGGGCTTGCATATCAGAAGCTGATATTGCTATTGCCTTGAAGGTTAAACCATGGCAACAATCACTGTTATTGTTAACCTTGCCCTCCTCCTATTCTTCAAACCCACCATCTCTGCTCCCCCCCTCTGTGCAGTTTTGACAGTTCAGCCTCTGTGTTCAGTCAAGCTTTTACACCCGAGGGAAAGGACCCAGCCTGAAGAATGAGCAAGAGGGAGAGAGAGAGGACAGAGCTTTTTTTGTCAGCCCCCACCTCATTCCCTTCTCTCTTTTAAGAGTGAACATGCAACTCTCAGCAATCTTTATCACAGCTGTTTTATTCTGGCTGTTGACACGAGCGATATCAATGTCTGACCAGTGGAGCGTGCCAGCACGCCTTGTCTGTTAAGACTGGCCACTGTATAATTCACACCTTGTTTCTCTCCGTTTCTCTCTCACCACTTCTCTCTTATGTTTACCACCCCCTTGCATTGATAGAAAGCGGTCATTTGAGACCTTTGCCATTGAGTGGTAAAATTGCTGTGAATATAATGTTGGAGTGTGTGTCTGTGTGTGTCTGTGTGTGTGCGTGTGTGTGTGTGTGTGTGTGTGTGTGTGTGTGTGTGTGTGTCTGTGTGTGTCTGTGTGTGTGCGTGTGTGTGTGTGTGTCTTTCTGTTTTTGTCTCTGTGTCTGTCTGTCTGTGTTTGTCTGTGTCTGTCTCTGTGTCTGTCTGTGTGTGTCTGTGTGTGTGTGTGTTTGTCTGTGTCTGTCTCTGTGTCTGTCTGTGTGTGTCTGTCAGTGTGTGTGTGCATGTATATGCATGTGTATGCGCATGTCTTTGTGTATGTGTATGCCTGTGTGTGGACATGAGAGTTCCACATGAATGTATGAGCTTTTCTGTTCCTGTAGTATTAACCCCTGTTGTTTTTTTTTGTCATGAACGCTTATTTTATATTAATACAGATAACATGATATATTTGGTCCTTGGTGGAAGCAGGCATTAGAATTTCTTTTAGCAGGGGATGGTCATATGTGGAGGTTTTAGGTTTTTGAAATGCTGTGAGAGCTTCCATTCACTTTCAATGGACTTTCCCAACGTTCGGACATGATTTTTTTCAATACCTGCCCGCTGCCCTCTGAATGCCCTCTGCCAATGGCAATGAGTTTTGTCATTTCAAATTCATGTCATATCACTCCGCAAATAGATCGGTCATACATCGTAGGGTAGTTAATGGTTTGCGACTATGCACCTCCCACACAGAGAGTAAGGGTAAGTCAAACATCTCAACAGGGTATTTCAGGGTCTCTCAACATCATTTGAACTGGAAGACGATGAATACAAGCATAATTTTTTGTGAGCCATGCCCAGTCGTTGCAGTTTCAACAAAGCAATCGTCACCGTCCACCACAGTCGTGACATCTTTTATTACATCTATTATTATTTTATGCAGACACTGAAATGATACCAAACACTTATCCGTCGTAGCTGCATCTGGTAGAATCAAGGGAGGAGTTCGGGGTACAATTTTCAAATGTGTTCTATTGCAACAGTTGGGGACAATACAAATGTCTCAAAACTCTAATGTTTGGCAAACTCTGAGTACACCGAACTGCTCCGATTTTGTGTTTTGGAACCCCGATCTGAGTACCTGTTCTATTGCTCTTCCCTGAGGCGGAGGTTTCAAAAGAATGAGCCATAAGATGACCAACATCACTTAAGCGTGTGTTGGTAGGCCCCTACTCCAGCCAACCAACCTGTTCACCGCGCAGCTGCTGTAGCCTGAAGCAGAACCGATAATGACAGTCAGGCTACAGCATTGCAGTGGTTACCTAAAACGTTTCTGGACTCTCGTCTCCGATTAGACAGAAATGAACCTCAGTTTAGCTGGCTAAATGTTGCACAGTAACCGAGGCCACAACCAATTTCAGGCACAGCAAGGCTGTAACACAGCTAGAAAAGAATTCCTTTGCTTGGTAACCTTTTGATACATGAGGGTTTCACAAACTATTTTTCTTGGCCCAAGCTATGAAATGGCCATAAACCTGTTATTATAAACTATCGGTTAACTGTTTGTATTTCGTAACATTGGCAGATGGCGGTATAATACGTGGGATAATGTATTGTCCACACGTGACTATCGGAAAATATTTCCCCTAAGGACGAAACTAAACCCTATGTTCGTACTGTCAGGAAATATTTTCCGATACTCACATGTGGACAATACATTATAGCAACATGGGAATCTTGTGTCAGTGGTGAGAGACTAGGCTAACTGAGTATTGATCGCTGTCTCAATCACTCTTGTTCTTGCTCTATATTATAATATTAACAGAAAATAAACTTAAACATTTCCATTCAGCTGGACCTGATAGCCACTTCTGTTTGAACCATGTGTGCAGTCAAATGAAATACGCTTCGCAGAGTTCAGCTTGATGTCAGCATTGTTTTCCATTATGTAGTATAATAAAAGGACAATATTATACATTTAATAATAATTATCATAATAATTATACATTTAATAAAGGATAATGTAAAGGTACTTTAAGTCACGCTGCCCTAAAGCCTTTAGAGTTATTTACCTGCATTTATTATTTATTATTATTTACCTGTCTTATTTTTTTTTTCGGACAAATATTTGAGTATTTTTAAGATGCATGTGCGTACGGTATGTCAGTCAACCCTGCATAAATCTTTTCCACACAAGTGGATTGTGTTTGTATGGTGCATGTGTGTGCGCCCGCACCATTTTGTCTTTGTGCTGTAATTATAAGCACTGTGGCTGCTCATTTATTTCCCATGTCATCAAAGAAATATTCGTGCACGGTGCCAGAACATATTAGGCCAATATGCTACTTCTGCTTCATCAGTCACACACATGCATACCCGCACCCACACCCGCACCCGCACCCACACCCACACCCACACCCACACCCACACCCACACCCATGCTTCATCACAAGACTACAAGCCTTCCAGGGACGACCCTGATGTACGGCACTGCCAAAACAGGCTATTGTGTTTTGCACATCTCTTCACCAGTGTGTCCTTTGCAGTAATTTGCAGTGGTGCACACACACACACACACACACACACACACACACACACACACACACACACCATTCCCTTTTCTTTTTTAATGAGGCCAGTGTTATTATGGCAATAAATCAGTCTAATCGTGTGATGTATAATTCAAGGTGTGTTTCTAGTACCATTGCTGTGAGAAACCAGTAATGTGTCATTGTCAGCTGCCCGCTGGGTATGAACCATACATCCCTCTCTCCCTCTCCCTCTTTCACACAACCACAAGCGCGCACACACCCACACATGCAAGCCTGCACACACTCATTCTCATTGCAGGATCAATAGAAGGGCGTTAGTTCGGATGTAGCTTCTCGTGGCACCACCATGATACAAGACCGAAGCTATTGATTGCTCTCCTGCCGGCTCTCATTTTAAAACAGCCTATCATACCATTACCATCGATCTTTCTCTCTCTCTCTCTCTCTCTCTCTCTCTCTCTCAGTCTCTCTCTCTCTCAGTCTCTCTCTCTCTCTCTCTCTCTCTTCTTCATTGTGTGGATTTCTCTGTGTTCTCATTTTGTGATATGGAGGAGGGGTAGCTTGAAGTCATTGGTCTTATAATAAAAATTGAATTGGATAAAATTGAGCCTTATAAATGAGTATTTAAATAATGGCCTGTATTGACGTTTCAGGAGATCAATGGGAAATTCATGCGGTATGCTGATATTTCCCTGGCTCCTGCATGGTACTCTTGAGTATCACTCACAGATTTATGAAACCAAGTGTCCCGGCCTCTTATTGATGCACCCCGCCACTTTCATGGCAACCCATTCTTCTTTGCCAGACAGATTAGCTGCAGGGGGCTCTTTTTCAGGGCAGTAAAATGCAGACTGTTGGAATGGATTGATCTTCAAAAAACATCATCCAATATTCATAGGGGAGCAGTCAGAGGCGGGAAGGGGTGGGGTCGTGGGTCGTGTCGGCTTTTACTCTGCTGTTCAGCTGATGCTAGCCTACAACATGTAGCGTGTACAGCACAGCATGGAGGAGGGCAGAGCTTCCTTCTTCTAGCCTTTGTAAGGTGTATTTCAGCAATCCTATTTAACGTCAGCTTGTGATGGCAATTACACTTACCGTACACCTATTCATTCCATTGTCTGTCATGTCTTCTCTCTAGCCAATTGGAGCCCTAAATCCAAAGAGGGCTGCCTTCTTCTCTGACCGCTATGAATCATGGGAGGATGACCAGGTCCCAAAATTCCACTATGGAACCCATTACTCCACCTCCAGTTTCACCCAGATGTGGTTGCTGCGCATCGTAAGTTACCACCCTTTTGCAAAAGCCACACTCACTCAACGTACATATTGCTTGTTGATAAATTAGGTGTCTCGCATCAAAAATCCTGAGCTTTGTGATTTGAAGTCATAGCATCTTTATGTATGAAAATGTTTGTGCAATAGACAGAACAATCGTCTAGGTATAGCAATAAACACATTTTCACAATTTGTAGTACAGGACATGGCAACTAATTGTTGTTTAGAATTGGACTATAGCATACTGACAGCAGGTTGACTTATGTCAAGCACCAATATACAGTAGGCTTGATCTGTGTGATGGTGGCAGGCCCAGTGAACACCATCCTCTGCCTTCCCTTTGCAGCTGTATGACGACATTCAGTGTTATTTTGCAAAAAACAGAGTATGCGTTTGATTTCTGTTAAATGTTGTCTTGCTTAAGTGCAAGCTTTTGTTAAGCTTAAACAACTTAGGCTCGGATGCAATGAATTTTAGTTAGTTCTACAAATCACGAATGCTTCTGTGCTGGAACTGGGGCAGTGCTTAACTTGAACAACAGCTCCCTCATGAGCGGTGCATTGATCCAGCACTGCCATTATGGGCCTTATTCTAATTCAGGCCCGACATGAGCAGTCATTCAGATGCGAGGAAGGACTGCCAGTCATCAATGGACAGGAACAAAGCAGGATCACAAATATATTGCGCTTTTCAAACCACAAGCCTGCCCAATTTGGCCAGTCTATTGTAATGGGGTCCTAGATAGAGTGGCTGTTTCCAGCTTGTTTTTTTTTTTCAGACTAATGATTGTACTCAGTGGGATGCTGCTGTTTTGAAAAGAGCTATTGATCTAGACAAACAAGATTAGAGGTCATTAGAAACAGACTAATAACACTCTTGTATGGGCTTAAGAATAGTGCAGGGATAATGGTGGCTTCTGTTAGTTATTTTTATTCCAGTCTATTGTTATGTAGAAGAAGTCTCTGTGTGTATCAAAATGAACTACAAACAACTGGCCGACTACCTTAGGTGAATCTATTTTGCAAATCTTAAGATTATGAATTACTGTGCTGAGGAAGAAAATCAATTCAATTACCACTATCCAGGGTGAATCTTTTATGTAAATTATAACTAATTAATTATAATAAATGTTTGTTCTGATTCAGTGAAAATGTAGCAGGACAAATTGAGTGTGATCAATATGAGTATGGAAGGCGTCACAACACCCGGTATGCCAAACCGTTCTCTCACTAATGCTTTCTGGCTTTTCACCTCTAGGAACCATTCACAACATTTTTCCTGAACTTCCAAGGGGGGAAGTTTGACCATGCGGACCGGACTTTCTCGTCAGTATCCAGGGCCTGGAGAAATTGCCAGAGAGACACGTCTGATGTTAAGGTAGACGTCATTCTGGAGTTGGTGTGGCAGCCACACCTTTAGTCAAGTATGAAAACTCATTCCGCAGGATTTTTGTGTTAAAACAGTTTTTTGTTTGTTTTTGCTTCATTTGCATTATTTGGGGTCCTACTACTGAAAAATGATGGGTTTCGAATTTTCTGACGCCATTATGCCCCTCCTCTTGGGGACGCTTTCTCACCCTGGCCAGTATAGCTACTGAACCCATATATCTACTAATAATGATCACATTTTCACAGTCTTGGTGTCAATTTCAGGGCTATTGATGAGTCCATTTATGTCAGTTTCATTATGATCAGAAGTTGCTATAACACCTATTTTGGAGATTTAAAGGCCATTTTGTCCACATACAAGCCTGCTGTGGGAGATATGACTACTAGCCTATGGCATCCGTCCCATTGGATCTTTGCACCTCAACCAGAAATAGTACAAGGACGTGCTCTTGCTGCCGACTCCCTAACAAACTGCATACGATTCTCGTTATCAACTTAGATGCAATGGTTTAAGTTGATACATCTTGCCTCATTGAGTTCTTGTAGTAAAGTTTGTGTCTGGCAGCGCAATGAACGCACACACGCCCAGTGGTGTTGCTGTAGTAACCAACCACTTCCTGAACTGAACGATGCGAGGCAATTTAATTTATAATTCGTGTTACTTCCCTTGCCCGTTATAAATCGAACACAAACCCACAGCCTCCCGTGGCTTATTGCATATATATAAATCCTATTGCTACTGCTATTGCTAAGCTAGACTTGTATTCATTCTAAATAGCTAGGACGGCTAGCAACTAGCTAGAACAACTTTGGTAAATTCTTACATATAACCTTCGTCATCAGGCTACAGAGCTATTGTGTCATTTATCCGTTTCATTATTCCAATTTCTCAAGCATGTTTGTAGGGAAATTGTGCAGGCTTCCAGTTTTGTAAAGCACGAGAGTTATAGAAAGGGGCGGCTCAGCGAGGACAGATTAAGATCGGCATGTCGGTGCCCTTCCGTAGATTCTAATGGTGAGCAGGTACACTGGATGTAAATTGCGGCAAAAATAAAACATAATTCCACTGACAAAGTTCGTCACAAGGCCCCACACAGTGTTATACGATTCCCAATGTGGTTGAAGTTGCCATAAATATTTCATCTACAATTTCTGAATGGATCTACTTTTCTTAGAGGAGAAATGGCTGGTGCTCTGCCCTGCCTGCCCAAATGAGAGAGCCACAGCTGCCTACACTTGTGTGTGTGCACAGATTCATGTTTACATGGTTTGAATCTGAATTTTCATTTGATTAAAAACGCGTGTCACATGATCAGCCCTCTCCTAACCTTAACCTTAATTTCTTAGTCCACAGCCACACAAATCCTCTAATCATTGCCCCTCTCTACTGCGCTGATGGGAGCCAAACTCCCCATGCTTTGGACAGTGACCTTGCCTTGAACCCTTTCTCCTTTACTCCACTTTCCACTCGCTCATCCCATGGGCCCATAGAAACATTCACCCCTTCCTCTTTAACAAGTGTCCAGGCCTCTTAAAATATTCATTAGCACGGCCCAGCCGCGCTGTGGTCTGCACTGCCGAGGTGAGGCGAGGAGAGGTGGGGTGTAGTTGTTCGGCAGCTCTTGTGTGCGGGGACTTCCCTGGGAGCTTGATTGCATCGAGACGATGCTTTGTAACATATGGCTCGAATTACAGGCAATGGTTGATTGCAGAAGCCCTCTGAGATGTTTGGCCCTTTCCCAATCTGAGCCTGTCATGGTGGATCAGCAGGACTGCCACCTCTCCTCTCAGGACACCAGCGGCTCACTACAGCCCACTTCCTGATTCTGATCCCTCTTCCTAACACGTTGATTGCCATAGTGCAGAGGATGATGTTCTCTCAAGTATGTAGTGTGAGATCTATTCCGTACCCAGTTAGTGAAAGAGTACTGTGATGCTTTTTGATGCCATTTTTGACCGTAAGAGTAAAGTAAGTTAGAGTAAGAGTTTTTAAACTTTTTTCCTCAAGGTCATACAGTGTTAAACAAGGTAAAAAACGGTTTTATAACTGCTGAAATACCTGTCGACGTGACCACAGAAGCTTCACAACGGCAGGTATTTATAAAGGCATTTTCCACAGATAAATGGAGCACAGGTTGCTTATTACGTCTATGTGATGTGTGTATACCGCATATGTACCCATTAATATATACAAATGCCCAACATATCATCTGAAAAGCGCCATGCTATGTGAATATGTGGAGCGTGTTTAAATATGTTGGGCACTCCGTAAAGGGCATGAGGGGGGCCATAATATCATTGACCCATGGCAGAACAGGATTGTGGATCACAGGTTTTGCCCTCTGACCAGCCACTCAGGAGCCATTGCACCTCACAGCAACCCCATATCCCAGACTCAGTCCCCTGTTAGTTCCCCGTGCCTTTTAAGTGGCCCTGGGGTTCTCAATTCCCGAATCCAAATTTATGCCAGACCGGGCGTTTGAACCTGGGGAACCATGTGGCATCATAAAATCCTGACCTCTCTTTTTTTAGATGGGAGGGGGAGAGGAAGAGGCAGAGGAAGAGAGGGGGTTGGTTTTAAAGTCTCTGCTGCTTGTTTGTTCTCTTAATTAGCCACTGTCTGTGCTGCAGTGTGCTTGTTGGGCATGGCCATCTTTTTAGTACATGCTGTTGATCAACCCATGAACAGCACAAATCCCTCTTCAGCCCTTTTCTTAACATGAACCACCACATACTCTTGTGTTTACCACAAACAGTTCCCACCCATTTAAATGTAGAAAAGATATGATGCTATGAATCAGGAAAAATGGCATATTTAGCTCCATGAATGCTTCAGAGACATCACTAATTCAAAATAAACCTTGCCTACAAACTGTCCAGCCGATAAATCTTAACTAACTACCAGCAGTTGGAGTTGGAGGTAAGCCTTTATCATCTTGGTTATTCACAGTTAAAGGTTGCATTCCCATGGTCTGGATGACTGACTTCTGGTATATATCGGGATACTCGTCATATTAGTTTGCAGGATGTACGGTTTTCTCATTGTCACAACCAGAAGCACATAAGATGATATCAAATTTTCAAATGGAGCTTGAGCATCTATTTCAGGTAATAAGACCAAGTCTTGTCTAAATTATTGCTGAACAGCAACTAGTGGAAGATATACTCTCCAGTTACCAAACCATTAAATGTTTGTGATTATAAACATGTTCTGATAATGGGCATTGCATATTTCCTCTCAAATCATCCTTGTATCTCATAAGTTGTTTACATTGATGTTTTTAATTTGATTACAAATGGAATAACCACTCAATCAGAATAAAAGTTTTACACACAGTATGAACACCCCAATCTGAATATATTCTTCTGATCCGATTAGAATTCTATTGAAAGGTGTGGTGAAGTATGTTCCAGTTACCATATACGTATCTATTCCAAACGCCTTGTGTAATGTTTGTCATAAAAAAGACATCCTGTTTCGAGTTGTAAGTACCAAACATGTTTGATATCTACGATTTGCGGTGGTGACTCTTTGAACCAACAAAAGTCTATCTTAAAACGTCGCACATGACGAAGGAAAGGACTTACCCGACAATTTCTTGCGATGGTCCTGGAGGGGCAACATTCCACCGATTGTCGTAATTGGGGTTTTCAGCCAAGAATCGACCAGTAGTTTGAGCCCGTCTTTATTCTGTGCATCAATTCCTCCATGGCATATACTGTCCTCAGAGGGGCATCTTGTCACCAGGCTAGGCAGACAGCTGCTTGAGGCCCCCAAGCTTAGATGGTGAATAACAGCTAAGACATTATACAGTAGTGGCGATTTGTTGTGAATGTTTACCTGGGGCCTCAACTTACCCTAACATCGGCTCTGACTGCCCTTAACAATTCTCAGCCAGTCCTCTTTGTCTTCTTTGTACCTTTTGTCATTATTAATTATTAGTTTTTTTATTTTAACTAAATTCTGCAGCTTATGTACTGTAGCAGTGAATAACAGAATTGTTGACTGAATCGTTGTTGTTAGATTGCTGGATTGGCAAATACATTTCTATATACGTAGTCTTTATATAGAGAGTAGGCCCTTTAATCGTATAAAAGTGCCTTCAGATCTTTCAGTATGTGTAAGACTATAACTATGTGCATATCCGTTTACATATGCTTCCCATGATTTTTATCAGACAGACATTTCACGGCATTGAGCAAATGAAGTGTCTAAAGTGCAATTTCAGTGAGTAATGGGATAGCTTTAAATTGCATACACACACACACACACACACACACACACACACACACACACACACACACACACACACACACACACACACACACACACACACAGATAAAAAGAACTCCTTTGCTCTTATTTAATTATTAGCCATTTTTTTCTACCACATGGCTCAGCCAGAAACATTGCTTGGATAATTAAGTGTAAGCTCATTGACAATCCTGCACTCTAATTCCACAACCCTATGCCTCAAAGCAACACTTATCTCTGTGAAGAAGGGTTTTATTTTACACAGCGTACATATTATCGGAAAATGGCCCTAGTGAGATTTCTTTTGTAGGCGCTCACTGTTTAGTGAGCTAACCTGTCATTAACAGAAGTGCTTACCAGTCCAGTAGTAATGTCAGATAAAAAAAGTTTATCAAGATGATGTGAAAATACTGGTAAATTGGGTGTCATCATAGGATAGGTGATATGACTTGGATGCAAGTATACAAGGAGTTTACAAGTATACATACAACGTGCAGTGAAATTAGTTATTCACCTGCACTGCGCATAGGTGCGTGCGTGCGTGCGTGCGTGCGTGCGTGCGTGCGTGCGTGCGGTGGTGGTGGTGGTGGTGGGCGGGCAATAGTGAGTGAGCACATGGTGGGAAGAGGGGAAGGTTTAAAGTGCTATAGTGATGCAAAGGCCAGTGTGTGTGTGAGCAATATAGTAGTCCTACGTCTGTTTGTAGGGTGTATGATTGTTATATATATTGAATTCCTGGAAATTCTACTAAACATTCCTATCATCATCATTCAATCATACTACGCAATTAAAAACTTGGGCATCAATTCCACTGTTAAAATGGTAAGACGGATTCCATAACACATCTCTCCCTTTTCCCAAATCCCCCTTTCCCAACTCTCCCTGTCTCCTCATTTTAGGAGTTGATTCCAGAATTTTACTATCTACCTGAGATGTTTGTCAACTCCAATAGCTACAACCTGGGGGTGATGGACGAAGGGACTGTGGTGTCAGATGTGGAGCTGCCGCCATGGGCCAAGGACCCTGAGGAGTTTGTGCGCATCAACCGACTGGTATGCCCTCCATACCTCTACCCCCAGTTTCTCTATCTCTCTCTCTCTCTCTCTCTCCCCAACACTCACACTCACACTCACACTCTCTCTATCTCTCTCTCTCTCACACACACACACACACACACACACACACACACACACACACACACACACACACACGAAAGGGAATTATATACTTTACTTTACTTTTCTTGTTCATAATTTATATAGATGGTACTGCAATGCCTTCCATCAATTATCTGATTTCCATAAAATAAAATGTAGAAAACAATTCCCAGTATATTGCACACGGATGAAGATGATTTCATCTCACTGCAGCATGTCGTCATATGAAATCTACTTGATTTTGGCTACAATGTCTCTCTTCGTTGCATGTTTCTTTTTTTTCTTTGAGCTTCCTCAATAGCTTCCTATGTTTTTTGCCCTCCCTCTACTGTATGTGCGGCACTGGCTGGGTGATGTATTACCCATGTTGTAATTGCAAACACTACAGTAGTGTGGCTGCCCACTGGAGCCTATAGCATTAATTAGCAGCCAGTGGTGCATCTGTCTGACACGTCTGCTGCAGCAGTGGCCCAGCTGAAGGGATATGACCAGGGAAGCTGACGGGGGGGGTCAGTTGTCCCGGGCCCAGGGAGAGAGGGGGGCTCAAAGTGGGTCCTCATTACATTGTATGTACCTGTATATTGAGAGGGGGGCCTTTTCAGATTATTTTACCCCGGGGGCCCAGTCAAAGCCTTCAGCGACCCTGGATATGACACTGCCTTGGGTGGAACTCTGCCAGTATCCGCATGGAGTCTCTGCACTGACATATAACCAACACCGCTTAAATATAAAGGCCAGCTGAGCTCTCACTTCAGTCTGCCAGTCATATGCTGCTGTACTCAATCGGATGAACCATTCTGTTTGGCCAAGTGTTTTCCCCGTGTCTCCAAAATCCTACACTAGGGACGGCGTTCTAAACACTGATTGGTCTCTTATTTGTCAAAATGTTCAACAAAGTAGAGGAAGATGTCTTTGTGATGTTTTTATTTGACATGCGGTCTTTGTGGTCGGCGTTAAGTGGAGATCTAACTGTGTCTGTTTTACATAATCCAAATCATGGGTCTTTCTTTGTTATTGCAGATGCATTAGAACACACAAATGCATGTTGCAACATCATGTAATGTGCATTTCCATCCCCGTCTCCAGTTACTCCTCTTACTGTTTGCATTAGACCATCTTGATGGATTGAACCTGCAGACAGTAAGCAGAGGTGACATTATGTGTCTGTAATATTATACAACGTCTCGGACACGTTTTCCCTGCAGTATTTTCATAGGTTTGGACAGATTGTGTGCGCTTGTTGTATTTGAAGCTCCATCTAGATGGGAGTATGTTACAATAACTATTCAACGCTGGCACTGAACATCTCTGAGGAAGCACATGAGTTTGATAAGGATACTGAAAGTTAAGAATGTTTTATACATACTGGGATGATGCAGAGGGCTGCTCAGTGCTTAGTATCTAAAAGCTATTGAGTCCCAACATTTCTCATTTAAAATAAACAGGTTGACAGAAGCAAAAGAAAAATATCTTTGGTAACACTTTCTATGAAGCCCATATCTATAGCGCATTATGAGCGCATTTATAACAAATTATAATGCACATTATAATACTGTTATGTTATACTGTTATGTTAACAGTAATGAATAACCATGAATCTTAAAGCTTATAATGCTTTATAAATCCAAGGGTATTGTGAGTGCTCGTGACCGGATATAAACTACTGGCTGCCTGATGGGGCTTACAGTACATTATGATGTGCATTATAGATGCATCCATATGAACTTCACTTTACTTAGAGCACACTTTGATGACTTATGATCTCACATGGAACATTATAGCATCGTATGAGCCCTTATGACAGTTTGTCATCCAGGTCTGTGCATAGAGGGGTATAGATACTCATGATGTGCTATAAGCCCCATCAGGCAGACTGTAGTTTATAACCAGTCATGAGTACTCGTGACACCCTTGGATTTATAAAGCATTATAAGCTAGATTCATGGTTATTCATAACTGTTCATGTAAAGCATCATGAAGGATTTTGAGTGTAGTTATAATACGTTGTAAGTAATTATAATGCACATTATGATTTGTTATAAATGCGTTTGTAATGCGCTAAAGATATGGGCTTTAGTTTAGGAGGATTTTTTGGTTTGTTTTAGGTGATGTAACAGTAGCGGTTTCATTTAGACTTGAAAGCATTTAGACAAAAGCCTCACCCTGAACTTAAAACTGTCCTCTAACTGTCCCATGACATTACGTCTGTAATTGTCATAGATTGTCTACTAGGGCTGTAATTATACTCAACTAACGATTTGGTTCATATCACGATTTTTGACCTAAGGTTCGATAAACCCCATGATTTTAAAATTCTTTTTAAGAATATTTTTTAAATGTATTAATTTGCTTTGTTCACATTTTCCAACACAATAAAATAGAACTATGAATAACAAAAACATGATGGTTTATAGATAGAATAGGTTACAAGAATAGGTTGATATCTTTTTTTTAGTTTAAAAATAGTAATGATGATTATTTGATGGATGCACCATCACATCATGTCATGTGGTTGTTTTCTGGACTGAAGGGTAATAGAACTTTGAAAGGGCATATCACAATACTGCCTTCGTGCATCACGATAAACTGAAGTATCATGGCTGCATATCACAATTTCTCGGTTCAATACAATATCGTCACAACGTTATGACCCACAATATGCTTAACTGTTTAGGATCTCGGAAGAATCAATTAAATTAAACAGTAATTGCATTTATGAACTTTGTCCAAGCTGTAGATTCCAGCACTGTGCAGGCAGCTGGGCTGCTCCTCTGTGCTGGTGGGGGTGGGGGAGGGGGATGGGGATGGGGAGGTGGGGGAGCCCCTCATTAGTCCCTCTCCTCTCTCTGGAGCGTAGGGCGTGTCGGCACTCCTGGGTGACAGATGACTGGCATTAGGACGTGTCAGCTGGGCACCCCCTAGTACAATGGGGTAAATTTGTAATGAGAGCTCTGGCCCACAGAAGCACACTGATAGCACTGTGAGTGGTTAATGACCTGCTTGGGCCTTTAGCTCATCTGTCGCTAATGGACACGGGCAGTCGAAGGGGAGAGAGGGAGAGTGTGCCAAGTCTGTCCCAGCCTTTATGTCCTACAGATGATTAACAGCTAATTAAACCACAATCTGTGACAGACATTAAAATCCCAGCAGTAAAAATGGTGGCACCGGCCAAAAGTGACAGTTTTGCGCCATGTGCCTGTGTGCACAAGATGGCCAGTGAACACTGACATCTATTCAAGGCAATACATCACATGTGCTGCATAAATACATTTCAAGTACATGAGAGACTGTACTGCTGATGGTATGAATATTATTTTCTTAAAATGTCATCATTTTGAGCAAATATGCACATTCTGGGTGTATATTACATATCAACTAATATAAAATATTTAATATCAAATATTATATCAGCTTGAGTCCTTGGTTAAGTAGGTGTTGTCCGGCATTGGCTTTCATTACTGTCCTTGTAAATCCATTGGTAGGGGATATGTGTGGGATTAGGGGAGGATTTTAAACAGACTCTTGTTGAAAAAAGCACCTCCACTCCTCTACTATAACAACCCCCTCTCTTCCTGGCTGGCGATGTCACGCCACTCTGAGATCACGGCTGATTGTTGTTTTTACCGTGAGGTCGAGAGAAAGGTTAAGAACATGATCCCCCTCACCAGATAACAAGCTGGCTCTGGGCACTGTCATTTCTTCAGGAACATTCCAGAATATATGACTAATTCTCTTGCTCAGCCGAGCTCAAGATCTGGTCGTGATTATCGGAACAGCAGGTGACTCTAGGCCTTGAATAGACGTACAGCTAGCAGGCTACTGACAGCAAGTGGGAACAGAAATCACAATAATGTGTCTTGTGCCTCTGCCATCACAAAGCAAATGAATGTTGACATCCAAAAACACGTCACATTTGATATTTGAATAGTTCTGCCAAGAATATTTCAAAATTAAAATTGACATATTACACTATTTGCCTTCTGTTGTGGATGACTAGCAAGTACTTTAATTGGTCCTTCATTTACAATCAGAGGGCATAACACTAACACCGGCCTGGCACAAATAACCAGTCAACTATACTGCACAACAGACTAGAAAGGTAGAATTGGGAAAAAGAGCACATATATTGAATAGCAAAACTCAGTGCATTGTCAGTGCAAATAAAAAGTGGACAGTGGGAAATTTTGAAGGGGTAGACAAAAGAATCCCTACAGTGGAGTGTAGTGTACAGTAGAAAATGGACAGGGGAGGAGGTAAGGAATGAAAAGAGAACAGGAGTGAAAGAAAGAGACTTGAAAGTCAGCGAGGCCAATAAAAGTTATGTGGTACCATCCTCCCATGGCAAAAGACATGACAGACCTTTTGATTAAAGATATTCCCTTAGGTTGGCTTCTCATAGAGAGAAGTTTGTTTTGATAGCACACATGGGGGTAATTCAAAGTGCCATAGATATAAAAGAAAGACCAACATCTGAAAGTGAAAAGCAAATCTGTGAAATATCATACATGCATTAACATGCAAGAAATGTAATTGACCGTAAGTATATTTCTGTAATTTGCAATGAATTCACAAATGTATCTAGTTCAAATGCATTTTCACAGATAGATTAGTTCTTCCCATCCAATATAAATAGGTATTACAGTGCTTATACATTTGATCTTTTGATCCAGCTGCCTTCCAGCTGTCACCCCACAACCAGAGGGGATAAACATGAGCCAGCCCTGCTGACAGACATGTGCCACTTCATGATCAGCACAGTCCCGTTCTTCAACCAGGCTCATAACCCTCCCCTTGTCAGGACTCAATGCTGAAGTTTATCAGCTTAATATGCTGACAGCTTCCTCACACTTTACTCTGAGTGCCCTGGAATATTCAGCAATGGAGACCATTATCTTCCACTGACATGCGAGTAAAGTTCAGGAAGGAGAGAGAGAGAATGCCATGTTTGTTTTTGTTATCACCCATGAATCAAAGTAGAGTTTGTATTCTTGGAGATGTCTGAGAAGTTTTGACAAGGCAGATGGGAGAGATTGACTGCAGGTGGTAAGTGCAATGCGTTCCTGTGAGAGCCTGTGTTTTCCCACACATGAAGACCAGCCTACTGGGCCCTCAGTGAGGACCACCAGCTACAGGAAAGTCAAAGGTTGTCAGTATTTACATTCAAGCATCATCTCTGTTATTTTCTGGTAGCTTCCGTCTGTTTTTTGCAGTTAATGCTACAGTCTCTATGAGGTGTTCTTCTATTTGGAGAAGCAGTATGCTGAACAGTCATATTTATCATATCTTAAATAATGTTGCACTACGATGCCACTTTTTTCCTGTTATATTGGAATCATTATTCCAACTATGATTTATTTTTCTCATTACAGTGCTCTTCCCACAGTATTGTGCGCCTCTGAGACCGGTAAAAGTGAGGCTGTCTTGCCTTTTGGGAGCTATAAGTGGTGGAGGCCAGGCGAGGCATCTATATGGTGTCTGTTCAGTGTCTGGCCTGCTCTCTGCAGGGGTATTGTCATGGGCAGGGGTAGACATGTATACTGCATGGGTGCTGTGTTTTACGATCTCAACAACTTCTCTTCTGCTGCGCACATCCTCCTCCTTCGTGATGTCATGGAGGAATGAGAGATGTGCTGATCTATTGCGCCTCATGTTCTCTCACTCGTTTTGTGGCGTCCCCTCGTGCATATCCCATGAAGCCCATGAAGCCATGCCAGATCCATAGCAGTTCCGTAGATGCCGGAGAATGGCCGTTGATGAGACTCAGTACATTATAGGGAGGCCTTTCAGAAAATAGGTATTTTCCTACCCTCCCTCTAGAAAGACAAGTTGGTTCTTACTGTGTGTTGTGCTTCTTTTGTTGGGAGTAGGTGACTTTGCCTCTATTTCAAGATGTCCACTCAAGCATGCTCTGTGAATAAAATGACTTAATGTACATGGCAAGATGCCTCTTATCCTTGTCCTCTCCCTCCTCTCCTCTCCCCTACATTTCAAACCAGAGTCTGACAAGGGCAATATGTTCAGGCCATCAATCACAGAAACCCACTGACCTCAAAATATCTACGTCTGCTTAGACTTCAGGAGCTTGTTAATTTACTGCCACCACTACCTCATCTGCACTTCACCAAGTTCCTGATTTTAGAGGTCATCTGAACTCATATCAAGGTGGTACTTTAACGCTGGAAGGCACTGGATCATGTAATTTATCTCTTTAAATCACACATAAACAATTACAGTGTTAACTCGGATTTCTTTGCAGTATTTTGTAGTCCTGCACTATAAAGTCTAAAGTCTGATATTTCAGGTTTTAGAACCTTCAGTTGCCTTTGTATGACTAGATAATTTTATTTGGTGTGATTGATTGTGATTGCAGGCAAGCAAAGGCTGATGGCAAGCATAGTTATTCTTCTCCGACAGTTTATTATTATTTGACATTTTCACTTTCACCTTTGTCAATGGCGATCTCCATTATCCATCTCCATTATCCATCTCCATTCATATGTTTGAAAGGCCGCAGCATTCACAGTGTTCTAACGTCAAAACGTCTGGCTTGAACAGATCTCTGGGTGTTGGTTCACCAGAGGGATTTCCCCGCATTTCCCTGTTTTTCCTCCCATTGAAATTAATGGTAGAATGTTCAAGCTGATGATGTCATCCACTATAGCCGTTAGAGTGAGGCTTAACCTATCCTCTTTTTTTCTAATAAAGTAAAATAATCCAGTTCACCTATCAAAAGTACCACACCCTCTATGGGATTTGCTGTTCATTTAGTGATTTGACTTAACGTGTGATTTTCTGAAGCGTCAAGGTCCTCCCTGTATAACAGTGTCTTCCTATTCTATTATTCTATTCACACCTGTTTCAGTTAGTGGGCTCCTTTCTACCCACAGGTTAACACTTGCTACTGTTTCCGACCTCTCATCCAAAGAACCTGTCAACTCCCCCTCCTTCCCCCTCCAGAGTTTTAAGTGAGAGTGTAATGATGGCAGTCATCCATTGTAATCACCTCTAACAGCATCTCAAGTGCACTCTCCAGCTGAGCAAGATGTCCTTAAGCCCTGAGTGCTCTGCAGACATCTGAGAGGTGGTGGTGGTGGTGGTGGTGGTAGTATTCAGTGGTTGGACAGGATTTTGAGTTCCACAAACACTGCAACTACTAGGGGCAATCCAAAGGGCTTTTGACTTGATGTTCCGAAGACCAGCGAATTATAAAATGCATCCTTTGTGGCAATTTGTTGCACTGATTGGTTGCAGTACCATCCTGTTGCATGCAGCGGATTTGAAAGACAACCTTTTAGCCTACCTTGCCTCCTCTGCCTTGTTCCAGGACCCGACATCATCTTGATAAAGGTGTAGCTCAGCTAAACTAGCAGATAAACAGATTTTTTAAAATATATATTTTTAAAAAATCAACAAAACAGAATTTATTACAAACATTAAAGAATAACAAGCCACTAGAGTAAATGCTGTTTGAATTAAATGTCAGTTGTGATATGTTGATCAGAGTAAAAATAATGCCCCAATGGATCTCTGAATAGCATTACTAGTTAACTACAAGTCAAAGAAGTAGAACTATACAAGTTTCTCACCCACAGAGAATTGAAGTGCCATTGAGGTGGTCTGAACAAAGGGTGCAGCCAGCCCACATACATGGACACAAATAAGCAATGAAAAGCCAAAGGCCCCTCCTCCTCCTCCTCATATAATTTGCACACAGCTGAAGTAAATTATTCATTAATTGCAAGAGCTGTCCCAGTGGAGTGCAGTGCCACAGACAACCTCATCTAATTGGTATATCAATAACCCACTTTACATGGAGATCCTTTTCATGAGGACTGTATTCAACGGGCACATTGCAAAGAATCTCAATAGTATAGTACATGCAAACACCAAATTGTCCATTCTAGTACTCCTAAAACAGTAGAGTTCACAATAATGTAAGGCCAAGAACGGAATGTCTCAACATCGCTCCAATGCTGCTCTATTGCTGCTGTCCTCCATGTGTGTGCTGTTATATCTCCCATGCAAATGGATTGTCTCTTCAGTACCTTAAATTACACCTTTAAATTACACTGCATGTGTGCAGCTCCTGCTGCGTGTATACATGATCACCCCAGTCCTGCTCACAGGAGAGACTAGGGCTGGGTGGTTCTGGAAAAAATGCTTATCACGGTTTTCTTGATGAAAATTAATATCACGGTTCTCTGCACGATTTTTTTTTCATAAGCGGTGATTTTCCCCCACATCTCAATGTTTCTGAAGAAAAGGCTGAAATTAAATTTAAAAATGAGATAAAATCCTGAATTTTAATGAATCTCCATTTCTATTTCTATTCACTTTTTTGGAATAAAAACTTTCTCTCATCAAAAGTGAACCTTGTGTAGGTGAAAACCTTTATCACGTTTTTTTAATGGTATACCGCCCAGCCCTACTGTAGGAGAGACATATTTTAAAGTGACACTGCTGGAATCACTTCCTCCTTAGCCTTTCGGGTAGTCACTCCAGAGAAGCCTGGCTCCTTCCTCCATCTCATTAACATAGAGGCGCTTCTCCAGAGGGATGTACGTAGGTCTTCAATAACACGGCCTCGTTTTGTTTTCACATGCTGATTGACATGCGATGCCGCCATACATTAAATGGCCATCAGCCTCGGCATTACTTTTCAAAACCAGGGAGCGAGGGAGTGCCGAAAGGTCAATGCTGCCAAGTTATGAAGTGAGGGGTATCCCTCCCCCATCTGTAGTACAGAGCCTTTATCCATTTTAGGGACAAGGAGAAAAAACAGTCTCTCATTTCGTCTGTGTATTTCAATAGATATGTATCCTCTTATAAAGGTTTTTGACACATGCACACAAGGAGAAGGACGTTGGCAGACAATATGGCTGGGCAGAGCTTGCCTCAAGAGACATCCTTTTTCATGTTACTTTATGTAATTTTGATGGCCATTGCATTTCCCCCAGTCCTTCCTGGTTCAATTATGTCATTTTATTGTATTCTTCATTGTTGTGAAGGACACAGAACAAATGCAGTCATTAATGATGGTTATGAAAAACTCTTAAGCTATCACTTTTCGGCTACTCATTTGGATTCATTCTCCACAACTATACAATCCCGTTGGGGAGAGGTGGAGAGAAGTGTTCTAAATGAGCCCTGTTATAATCATCATAAACACTACAAACTATTAACTCTGCTCTGTGGAAAGTGATTCTCTGCAGAACTGTAACTGAAGATCCTTCATGACACATTTGTGCAAGTGCTCCCTTTTGGCCTTGACATTTAGGTGTTTTTTTATTGATATTGTGCTGCTTTTCATAAAATCCTTTATGGCAGAATGCATTGGACCACCTTGTGTTTGCTTGCATGTGGAAATGTCACCATTTTCTCGTTGCGTCTCCTCATGCACCAATGGTACACTCTAATTAAGAGTACAACAGAGAATTAAACTGAAATTAGCTGTCAGAAGGGCACATTTGAATGAGTGATGTCCCAGCGCACACCGTAAACATTTAAATGATATAAATGGCTGTTTAAGTGCACAGCTTAATGTCTGTCAGAGCATAATGTGACACAAGGCAGCAATGACAATCAAGAGTGCGTCACATTCTCATTTGGACACGTTTAAAGCCTTTGTGTGGCACATCTTTGTGCAAATGAACACAATTGCTGCTTTTATGAGAATCCATAAACACGCTGCGTGCTCTGCCAGCTAATGAAGGGGGAAACAGCTTGTAGCTTCAGCCTCATCGAGTCCATCAGACTAGAAGTGCACTCCATGTTTTTCCACTCATAAGGCTGAGTGGCTAGATCAGTGATGAAGAAAACATGAAATACAATACAATCCTTGCATAGTTTATGTTGAGCATTTTTTCCGTGTCTGTAAAACGATAATATATCCAAAGTCTCATGTCTAGACTCGTAGATTATCCTTGTCCTTCTGTTATTACAGTTATTCAGCAAGTGTGTGTCCAGTTATACATGAAGTTCTGAATAAAGATATAACTCTTTCTTTGCAGATGAATATGTGTTTTTTCTTTCATATTTTAGGCTTTGGAGAGTGAGTTTGTGTCCTGCCAGCTGCATCATTGGATTGACCTCATCTTTGGCTACAAGCAGCAGGGCCCGGAGGCTTTGCGCGCGCTTAATGTCTTCTACTACTTGACGTACGAAGGCACAGTCAACCTCAGCTCCATCAGCGACCCGATGCTGAGAGAGGTGTGTACCATTCCATCACCACTCACACACACTGTATAACCAGCACTGATAAGATGTCTGTTACATGACATCCATAACCATTTGATCACTGATTTTACATGCATTCAAAGCTGCAGATTATAACAACTGTCAGCTATTCACATGAGGACACATCTATCCACTCAGAGTTGAGAGGGTCGCTGAGCCTCAAGAAAGACGACGTGAATTACGTATTGTCACACAGACACGGTTCCCTGACTGCTGACTAACACTCAACATTGATGTGCTACTTCTACGACGACAAATCACAGAGTACAGAGACCCACTTCGACAGAGATGCATGACCTTCATCCTGAAAGCCCTTTGGAGATTTTGTACTGTTAATGATGGTGTGACCTTCCTACTGGTTCGTGAGAAGAGGGTGATTAAAAATCACAGAGCGGTGTCTACGGCATATCTCACATTTGGCCAAACGGAAATGGATAAAACTATATTTTTGGACTATTCACAGATTTGCTTTCATGAAAGTGTCTGTAACCCATGACATTTACAAGTCCTTGTAGCATTGTGGATAAGACTGGAGCACCCTCAGGGGGGTTGTTCATCTGCTCTTCATGCTTGGCGGCTAGACTGAAGTGGGGGGAAGGGGACGCAGAGCTTCTCTGATTGATGGAGCCCGTTGGGTTGTCCTCATCCAGATGTGCTGAGGTCTCCACACTGCGTGCAGATGCATTACTGCCCACCTCTGTCTGTTCACACCTTCCACTTAACCACCCTTTCCTTCCCAATCTCTTACTCTGGCCTTCACCTCATGCCCTCTGCCTTTCTCCGCCTCTTTTACACAACTGCCCCTACATCAGGAACCCAAGATTTTCTTCATCAAATCTAGATGATGCTAAAGCTCCGAATTATTATATTTCAAAAACATATATTTTTAGGGGCTTTTATACCTTTATTGACAGGACAGTATGAGATGATGACAGGAAGTGAGTGGGAGAGAGAGATGGGGGAGGATTGGGAAATGACCCCGGCCGGACTCAAACCGGGGTCCCCATGGGCATGCAAGCCCAAATGTGGGGGGCTTAGCGCATTCCGCCACAGCGCCCCCAAAGCTCTGAAATATTAACAAGATTATCGTGTCCTGATCATCATAGTCAATGCTCCCAATATAACAGTCAACATTGGTCTCTTCCTCTTGTCAAGGCAAGGCAAGGCAAGGCCTGTCAGTATATCAGAGTGTGATAGTGGTAGTTATATATCAGGGCTGGACCTGGCCACCACATTGCTGCTTTCTGTCATACTGAACCAGATGACTAAGAGACTGACATTCGGGCAGTACTGACACTACAGACATTCGTGCCTGATTGTACTGTAGCTGCACCAAAAAGATTTACTGGTGCTGCTGTGAGTGTGCAGGTGTGCATGCACATGCTTTGTCTGAGTCTGAGGGAGGTGGGAAAACACAATCAGCACTCACTATAATTACATATTAATGACTAATGATTACCATCTTATGTCCCCCCTCTATTAAAGAGGGTTGTCCCTCATGTTTTGAAAGCAGAGGCCCTGACTTTCATCTGCACATGCGCCAGCACCCAGCCCCAAACTGACCTTAATTTAGCCTCTTACAGTCACGCTTCACCTTCCCTCAGATACGCAAGGCACCCCATTATGGTAAATAAGAATATTTAGTCACAGCTTGTTGTACATCCAAATTGCCTTGTCAAGGCCGGGAGTAAATCAGCACAATGGATGCTGGGAGAGGGGGGTAGGATTCCATCATGTAAATGTGTGGAATATAGGGAGAGCTCATCAGACACGGTCCAGCACCTTCAGAGATTGGCCCCATCATTTTAGGGTTAGCCTGGTTTATGCTACACCACTGAAAGTCCTCTCCTGCTGGCCCCTGTAAAAGTCTGCACAGGATTTAATGATGATGGGTTGGGCGCCTGCTGAAGATGTGCCCCTGCATCAGCTAAAGCAAACCGGCTCCAAAAATCCAGGGACACAACCTTCCATCTAAAAGAGAGAGCATGCACACTCACGCGCACACAAACACACACTCTCTCTCTCTCTCTCTCTCTCTCTCTCTCTCTCTCTCTCTCTCTCTCTCTCTCTCTCTCTCTCTCTCTCTCTCTCTCTCTCTCCCACACACAATCAGCTTTTAGGCTAAGTTCTTATGATCTCTAAAGATAGCATGCAGTTGTGAGATGATTTCGGCAGACTGTTCCATTATGATTGTCAGGGTTACGATCAGGTCTACTTTCTGTGCTTTTTTTGATGATGGTGTACGGTGCTGCCCAGAGGGGTATTCTCCTCCTGCCATAGTCTGCTTCTCCTTCTTCAAGAATAGCTTCTCCGCCTCTTTCCAAACCTCAGGAGGTATTCTGCCTGGTCCTCCGGCGTTGTTGATCTTGTGTAGTTTAATGGCCTTAGTGATATGTGCCTGTTTACCACCTCACATACTTAACACCATCTAAAGCATATTTGTTTGTCTTGGTCTCATCAGACCACATGACATGGTTCCAGTGATCCATATCCTTGGTGTGTTCATCTCTCTTGAGACCAAGATAAACAAATTAGCTTTATACTGTATGGTGTTAAGCATGTGTGGTGGTAAACGAGAGTTTTTTTTGTTTTTTTTTTAAAGTGTATCGTCAAGCATGGTAGTGGCACTGACATGGTTTGGGGATGCGTGAATGCTGTCAACATTGGAAATCTGAATGTCACCTAAAGAAACATGCATGTCAACATGCACTGTGACTACTGAAGCAGATCATGATACTCTCCATAGGATTTCATTCAAATAAACAACGAACATTTTAGATGACCCCATCCATCCTCTTCACTCTGAGTTTGAACTGCTGCCCTCAGGGAGGCGCTACAGATCATTCATTGCTAAGAAGAACATTTATAAACATTCTTTTATTCCAAATGCAATTTCCATAGTCAATAAGCTATGGAAAAGCTAGAGATATTTTGAACTAATGCCTGACTTGCATATGATGTGTGTGCTGGGAGGGGTGGTTGGAGGGGGGGTGGATGCAGCATTTGTATGTGTGTTTTCTGTCTATTTGTGTCTGTCTGTCTGTCTGTTTTTTACCCTGTGAGACCAAAGGCAATTTTCATGCTTGCATGATAATAAAGTATAATCTAATCTAATCTAATCTCACACCCATCCATTTTAGCCAGGTGCAGACTCAAAATGTAAAAGTTCAATGTAAGGCAAGGTTGAAACAGACATCGATGGCCTCCCTTTTAATCCCTTTTCATTTTGAAACGGTTGGGCCAGCACGGCCCCCTCTCAAACATTCTCTACAGGATTTAAATCTGGGGTGTACTCACTTTGTCGAACGTTAATGGCTGTATTTTTAATTTTTTTTTGTGAGCGAACAAGAAATTTAAACGGTTATTTATATGTTAACAGGTCACTAATCATTGTGTCGAAGTGAAATTTCTTTAATGTTGTTCTATGAAGATATACTTACAAATCTGCAAAAATGTGAGGGGTGTACTCACTCCTGTGACATACTGTACATACACGTATACTGTACAATACATACATACACACACGTATGCACATACATGCATACATATGTATTCGGAGTACATTGTCCACACCTTCAGAGCCGTGCTCTTAAGTGACTTTTATGCTGATGTGCCGTCAGTGCCATCCTAACCCCTTCTCTTTTTTCTCTTCCCTTCTTCTTTTCTCTTGTTAAATTGTCATCCAGGCGGTTGAATCTCAGATCCGGAGTTTTGGACAGACACCATGTCAACTGCTTATTGAGCCACACCCTCCTAGAAGCTCAGCCATGCAAGTGGTGAGTTGTATGTGTAACAACACACACACACACACACACACACACACACACACACACACACACACACACACACTTTTTACACACACACACACCTACACTTTTTACACACACACACACACACACACACACACACACACACACACACACACACACACACACACACACACACACACACACACACACACACACACACACACACACACACACACTTTTTACACACACACACACACACTTTTATGCTCAAATTGCCCATTGTTTGTCTCTTTTGCTTTGCCTTTGGGTCGAGCACTTTTTTGAAAGCGATACTAAACCATTTCTGGAAATAAGTTCATTTTACACCTCCCCTCAGGGGCGCCGCCAGGGGGGGAAAGGTGGTACTGATTCTAACGGCCCGGCCCAACGCAACACGGTCCTCGGCCCGCGGATGGGATAATAAAATATTAATAATATATTCTTGCTTNTTTTTATAGGCCTAGTAATTGGAAATAAGCTTATTAAACACACAACTGCTGATTTCCATAACGTTTTCGTCAGCTCTTTATTATATTGTCATTTACCCTTCCCCCTGAGCTCTTGCGAAATGGTGTGGTCCAATCTGGCAACGTGTGAGGCGTTGAATCGAACAGCATCCGAAATGCGGTGGTGTAGGCCCAAAATTAAAATCTTTCATAGGGCCCAAAATTCCTGACGGCGCCCCTGCCTCCCCTTCAGTTAAATGATTGAGTTTTACCTTTCTCCTTTACTTCCAACCGCTCTCTGTCGCTATGTCTCCAATCATGCGCTTGTGCACTTCAAGCACTATGTTTCAGTGCGTAGGGCGCTCACACTTAATTTCGGTTGAGTCAGAGCATTAAAAGCGCCCGGATGATCCCTAACAATGATGAAAAACGCACTGCTTGAACGATGGACACTGCACATACTAAACGGCCGGCATGTTGACAATGAAATGGAAGAAACGTGGCGTTCAGTTCAGTAGAAGAGTTTGGTCAATAGTCTCCTAATTTTGTAAGTAATGTTGCTGAGACACCAACCTTTTCATGCCAAGCCAAGTATTGTATTCGTTATAATTGCTCTCCCATCTGTGCCCATTGTAGCCACAGTTCCACCTAGCTGCCACTAGTTGGCGAATGCGGGCAAGTGGAAATAGAGCCGTGGAGTCAAATTGGAGAATGGAGTCCATAGGGATAAATGCTAAAAAAATTGCTGACATCTTTTTGTGACTTAAACTAACTGATATAATCAAGACTGAATGTATAGTGTCCTACCCTCATATGTAAACCTTTCCTAATCTGTTTCTCCCTTAATATTGGTGTCAGACTCACACAAATGCAGTTCTGGGGTGCTACCTTGCTACTAAAAAGGACACCAAGTATGATTGAGATCTGTGTCGGTCGGTAGTGGTGTCAACAATGATCGATTCGGCGATCCGAATCGATCCGGGGCATGGACGATCCAGATCCAGATCCGGCAAGTTCCAGAATCAATCCGGCTATTTTTTTAAGTTTCAATTACTTCCATGGATATTTCGGGAGCAAATGAATGTTAAATTAAATAAAAACACTTCAAAACATTGCAAGACTGATACAGACTGATACAGAAAACAGCCAATAAATTGTTGCTCAGTATCTGACTACTTGTATATCCTCATCATGGCTGAACATTTGCTTTGCGTTCAGTAGAAATGTAATGCATTGCAATGCATTGTAGAATTGAATCGAATCGGATTGGATCTAATAGAATCGAATCGAATCGGATCTACTACCTCCCGAATCGTGATCGAATCGGATCGTGAGGGCAGTGCCGATCCACACCACTATCGGTCGGGTCCCAAAGTGTCTGATTTCACGTGAAATGACCCTACAGTAGTGTTATTTATGAGTCAATGGGTATGAGGAGATGGAGATGACCGGTTTTTTTTTTTCTTACAATGTGCCACAGTGGAAAATCCTCCCTCTCTTATCCTTCAAATGACAATAGAGCCAACTCACCGTATACATTTGCTATGAAGATCCGCGTTTTGGCGTCTCTTGGTTTGCTGCAATTAGAGTTTTTCTGAGCTAGCTGTAGCCATGTTGGGAAACACGTCCCTTCCCGCAGAGATGGCTCCCTCATCTCATTCAGAGAACCGGGGACATATACATGTCCTATTGTTTTTCTGAGTTAGCTGTAGCCATGTTGGGAAACACGTCCCCCCTGTGCAGAAACGGTAAAGCAGGATGCTGCTGGCAGAGATAAGAGGTGCAGCCAGATGAAAAGCAAACCCCAGAAGGCCAGAAGGTTTCTGTCTGAAGACGGGGAGCTACTGCAAGGCCTGCCCTAACTCAGCACACTGGGAGACCTTATGAGACCCATTGGAAAGACAGCATGCGTGACACAAGATGAATGCCTTCACGGCGCACCATTTTTTCTATATACTGTGTACGTTTTTATAAGTAGCTCTTATGAATACTATTATTACTACTATTACTTATGCATTTTTGTGTGTCCGCATCATAGTTTGCATTAAGAGTTTTTTCCATTAAATTATTTTGTCTCGGGTGCCCTCTTCTACTGATAGACTAGGCAGATAAGGATCTAGGCAGATATTAATAACTGCCCCTTTTTATAAATCTAATTTGAAAGTAGTTGATATGCCAGAGTAACAATTTTATCAGATGTATACTTCTGTGCAGTCTAGAAGGCTTTCTATGTGTGTAAAATCAAATGAACACCCTGCATACGTTTGTTTCCATATTCCCAGCTCTTTAAAATGCGTTGCAGTGGAATAATATGTCAATGCTCATATCACATTAGTTCAGATAAGTTCACATAAGTTAGGATGACAACAAAAACATTGCACTTTATATGTTGCTCTTCATGGCTTACGTTCTAATGAGGCTTCATGACATTTTGGGCCATAGATGAACACATAAAGACACTTGAACACATAAATTCTTATTTTCAGAATTAGAAGTGAGAACTTATCAAGTGTTCATTTGTTGATTTGGTAAACACAAAGCAGTCTTAAAGATGGTCTCATAATCTCTATGACCCCACTTTTTTGACTCCTGTTTTGTCCCTGTAACTTTGTAACGTTTCCCTACATCTGCTTGCGATTCCTTATCTTCTTTTCAGCATTTGTGTCTCTCTCACCTGGTTGACCTCTATGTAGTCCTTTCACTCGTTCTTTCGTTTTCCTCTGTCTTTCTTTCACTGTAATGACTTTGTCAAAAGCACTATGGGGCTGTCAGACTTGAGGATTTGGTTGTATGTGCTCTTGACATTAAACATACTGTAGGCACACGGACACGCGCACACGCACGCACGCACACGCACACGCACACACACACACACACACACACACACACACACACACACACACACAAACTCAGAAAGTGGAGGTCATGACCACTACAGGACTAGATGGATATATAACTCTGTAGACATCCATGATATAGAAATAGTATACATGGGTTCGCTGTGTTTGTAAACACAATATTGTGAGGAGGGGCAAGACACTGGCAGCCAACCATGTGAGCTAATTTTTTGACCAACGGCAGAGGTTGAGTTGTGCTCAGTTAGTTTCGCGCAGTCAGGGGAAAGCAAAAATGTAGAAGCCATGTATATAGAACATGCCAAACCACACACACGCACATATCAAGATAGTAAGAATTTGCATATGGTGGAATGTGCTTTTTGTATGTTAAAGTGCAGTTGTTGAACCACAGGCATAGATTGCGTCCCACTGTTTTCGCGACCCCATTGAGAAATTTGGTCATATCTGCAACCAAATTCACCACACACTAATCTAGACCCCTGATGTCTTTCTCATCCCACCCACTTTGCTATGTGAGGCCAGTCGGTGATTATCCACTGCTGTTCCTTCCTAATCCTCCTGTTGTGAGAGATCTTTTTGTCAAACAGCATCGCGTGGGGAAGTGCACTTGATGGTTGACTGACTTTGGGACTGCAATTATGTTTTTTTTAAAGCTCAAGTTAGTTCTTCTCTGTTCCTGTTGCTCTTTTTTTCATTTTTCAGTCTGGACGGCTCTCTGTGTTTCCATGCTCTTGATGATCATTGCATGGCAGTGGTGCTATCAAAGTTGTCTAGTACTAGCACTAGTTCACGCTCCTTTTGACGTAGACTTTGCTTTCGCTCCTTTCTTCTGGCTTCATAACTTGCTTTTCTGTTCATGTTTCCTCCATCTTCCCTCCCTCCCCCTCCTGGTATTGTATGCACGTTGCTTGTCCCCCTCTGTCCCTCCTGGCCATTGGTCTCAACAGTTTCTCCTCCTGCAGACTCCACTGATGTTCACCGAGCAGATGCAGCAAGACGTCATCATGGTGCTCAAGTTCCCTTCCAATTCTCCAGTCACCCATGTCGCGGCCAACACCCAACCTGGCCTAGCAAGCCCGGCTATCATCACGGTTACTGCTAACCGCCTCTTCTCTGTCAACAAGTGGCACGGCCTCACTGGTGAGCATCGGAGCACATGGAAAGGAAAAAAGTATTGTGCCACATCACCATATCAGAAAATTGAACATAAAACCCTTCACCTTCTGCCTGTATTTAGATATCACGAACGCTCTAAATTGATCAACCTGAAAGTTTTATTTTCTACTATTGGATGACTTGACCACTCTCCCTTTTATGTTTGTGCTGCTTTGAGCCAGGCTCAGTCTCAAAAGTAGCAATAAACACTGAAATGTGTGAAACAAGTGAATGAAGAGTTATGTACCATGAGTTCAGCCGTTTGTGATTGTGTGGTGTGTGTAGAGCATGCCTGTCGGCTGTCCTGGGAACATGCTCTTGTCTTGTCTGAAGCGCACCAACAGTTATCAGCCCACAGCCTCCGAATAAAATGTGACACTTCCACTGGTCAGCATTAGGGTTCCTGTCCACCCGCATCAATCAGGGACCAGACTCCCGCTCCTCTGTATTTAGTTCATGTCAATCCATCTGCATGTTGAAGCCATCCACACTATCCAGCAGAGGAGGGGGAGAACTAAAGGTGGCATCAAGGCAGTAAAAAAATATGTATTTTGTATTTGTGGCTTGAAGTTGTCTGGCTGTGTAGGTTTTTCAGGGTTGGTTTTATGAGGTGGTTGTACATACATACGCACACACACACACACACACACACACACACACACACACACACACACACACACACACACACACACACACACACACACACACACACACACACACACACACACACACACACACACACACACACACACACACACACACACACCTGGGTCATATATATGTATGATTCATATATTTTGTACATTTATTTCCAAGATACTACTGTTTATATCTAGAGCAGTATGTGGCCCATGTGTCTGAGCAGTATTTGCTGCGGTTGGCAGGTACTGTAGGATGTCCCGTGGGTCGCCATCAGGCAAAGCATGAATGCATTTAGATATTTGAGCCACACAGGAAATGTCTTTTTAGCATCGTTCATAAATAAGCAGAGCCCCCTTCTAAAGAAGCACCATGACGATTAATCACATTATTCACATACTCTCCTCTTCTTTCTGTTTCTCTAATATATCTTCATAGGTCATCAAGGCTCTTCTGTTCAAGATCAGCAGTACCAACTACCGGTGGAGATCGACCCTTTGATAGGTCAGTTGTGTGTCTGTCATTGCTGTGACGACAGCTCTGGGTGGGGATCGCAGTTTTTCACCTAAACTGCCAGGCACACTTGCCACTACGGCACAAGACATTTGCATTCAAATTGGAAAGCAATGAGCTGTGGCTCGCCCTGTATTTCATCATTTCTCCTTTCCTTGCCTTCCTCTCTCTTCGTGCTTCTCTCCCATTCTCTCCCCCCCACGTTTTTTATTCCTCGTCTCGACCTCCCTCTCTTTAATATGACTTACTGAATAGTCGTTGTTCCAGAGGGATGAATATGAAGGGTGTAATAATTTCCGATGTCCAAGCTCACTGCTGGCTGTCTTGACAATATGGGGTCTCGTGTTACTCCTCCCTTTCCTCTGACTTGTTGATGGAAAGACCAGAACAATGCAAAGAAAGATATATTTGATTATGTGCAGTTTAACATTGTATATGTAATGTCTACATGCCCATGTAACATTATGTACCTACACATTATTATAGGGTTCTGTTGTCAATGTACGGTGCAGTCCAATTAGGGTAATATAGAGTTAGTGTAACAACTATAGTATGCATAAAAAATATACATCATTGTTTGTGCCGATACACTTAAATTCAGTTGGTCCTGGACTTAGATGGACAACTTCTACACATGTGTCTCACCCTGGTTTTGTTGTGTGGCCTTGAGGATGCGGTGTACTGCAGTGCATGGTGGTTGAGGATGGCCGGCCACAGATGTGTGGGTGTTATTGACTGGCCCTAATGAGGATTTGAGGAGTGTGTAATGACATGCTGTCAGCAGGTGTGGACATGCTCCTCGCCAATCAATAATCTGGGTTCTAAGTGGTGCACGTTGGAAAGAATTGATTGGGTTTTCATGTACTCGTAAACGAGTGAAAAAAGGAGAGAAAGGCCATCTCTGAGCCCTACAAATGGGGAGGTGTAATGGAGACAGAATGGGAGGAGATAAGAGGGAAGGCTGGAAAATATTGTCAGAATGTAAGACCTGCTATTTAAATGAAATGCTAATTTGTCTCCAGGGTTAATGCTTGAGGGTAATATTCCTGTGTTTTTATTTGTATTCCTGCTAGGCTGTTACTGTGTAGATGACAGGTTTCTGTTCCATTCTGTTCCATGCCTGATCTCTGGTTCTTCGTGAGGAACATGACAGATCCTCTTTGTATACGTGTGCAATTTTTCTTTTTTTCCCCCTGAAAAAGTGTCATCTCTGTATTTATACAGCCTACATTCCATGGTAGGCTAACTTTAAACACAGTAAATTCTAACTGACTGCTAGGACAGCTTGGTGTTCCTGTGCGTGTGTCTGTGTGTGTCTGTGTGTGTGTCTGTGTGTGTGTCTGTGTGTGTGTGTCTGTGTGTGTCTGTGCGTGCATGCACTCGTGTAAGTGTGCTTGTGTTTGGATGGAATAGGCTGCTGGTGTGTGTCATCGATGTCTCTGGGCCCCACACCTGTTTCTGTATGTTTTTGGACTGTGTGTGTATATGAGCGTGTGTGTCTGTCTGTCGGTATGTAGGTCTGTCTCACTGACTGTCTGTGTGTGTGGGTGTGTGTGTTCAGAGGAGTTTAATGTTGTCTTATTTCTTGTTTCATGTTTCATCCCATTTTCAAGCATGTCACTTTCCCCATCTTTCTTTCCTCTCCATTTATCTCCTTCCGCTCTCTGCTCTCAGTCTCTACTTCACTCAGTGTCTCTCTTTCAGAGCACCTCCCAACAACTTCTTAGACCCAGCAGTTAAAGGGGCTTAAGCCTTTATTTACAGCTCAGGCATTGCTCACATTGAGAACTCTTGCTCCTCCGGCTCCAGTGCTGGTGTGAACAGGAGTCTGCACATGTGAGTCTGAGGCTGTGAGGAAGCACTCTGACGTCGTCAGGGTAGTTTATGTGCTTAGCCACAAATCATGCCTATGTGAAAATCATAAATGCCCACCACCAGCAACCTCGTAATTTTTGTTGTAAGGGTTTAACGTCTGTCTCAGTGTTCAAGAGAAGTGGGAGTAAAATTCATGACATTCTCTCTTTTTTTTCAATTGAAAGCTGTTCTAGCTCAGCCTTTCCCTTGCACTGTCCACCCCTCCCCCATTTGTGACTTCAGGTCCATTTTGTCTTCTCCTCTGTCCCTACTTCCTCTCCTTGTCTGTGGCTTTATCCTGGTGTTTTTTTGTGCTACAACCCACCCAACCCATCACTTATCCATGTTTGTTTGTATGGTTCCACTTCAGTTCTCACTATTTTATTATATATTTCTTATGTTTCACAATGAATTTGTTTTGTAAACATGGATTTCCTCTACAATGGCTCAAGGCAATCATTGACCCTGTATCTGTTTTGCCTGTTGTTTCTTGTATTTGTTTAGCTATTGTATCTGGCAGAAACAAAACCCTCTCCCCCCCCCTCTCTCTCTCTCTGTTATTTTGTACCATCAGCCAGTAATGTAGGGATGCATCGCAGGCAGATCACAGACCTACTGGATCAGAGCATCCAGGTGCATTCCCAATGCTTCACAATTACTGCTGACAACCGCTTCATCCTGCTTTGTGGCTTCTGGGACAAGAGCTTCCGCGTCTACTCCACTGACTCAGGTAACTAAGGCGACCTGGGGTGGGGTGGGGTGGGCTGGGGTGGGGGGGTGTGAAGGGCATAGGGTCATAAATGAGTCCCACACATGTGAGACAGCTCCATTTCGCAAGTGCGTGCACAGATACACAAACATCCACACCTATACATGGGGCTCACACAATTCAATTTCAGAGAGTATGGATCTCATTCTGAGAAGGTCGGAAAGACCAAGTTGCGACAAGAGGCTAATGGAGAAATAGGTGTGTGGAAAGAAAAGGTATTTGAGGCTGTATGCTAAATGTATCTCACCCAGGCCTAGAGGACTAGTAGAGAGCATCCTCACCACTGGCATCACTGTCTGGTATGGCAACACCACACAGGCTGAAAGGAAGACTCTGCAAAGAATAATCAAGACTGCAGAGAGGATTATGCACAACACTTCCCTCTATGGACTCTATGTATGTGCAGCGCAGTAGACGAGAGCAGAGAGAATCATTGATGACCCACTCCATCCAGCTAACTCTCTGCTCAGACACAAGCACTGCACATTCAACACAATACAGCACTGATTCTTGAGAAAGCGGCTAAAACATGTATCAGCAATAAACTGCCAATTCTGTTGAATTAAACTACATTTTCATGAACAAAATGAATCCAGGTAAAGACCCAGGGGTCTGTTACACAAATGTACAGTCGTTTTAAATATTTAAGTGTAATTTTATTACTTTTCATGGCTATAAACCTGCCCACACCCTGTAAAAACAGCTGTCCCAAGGACAGACATCATCATTTCAATTGACTTAAAATGTAAAAATCACTGATATTATTGAATGATATCACCATGATGTGAAAGTCCATATTGAAGTGGTTCTGCAGATATGCACATAGTGCGTGTAAAGCAATATTTACTACTATTTTCTGATTGCTCAAAGTGTGTCCAGCATATTAGTCACCACCGTCAGATTTTTTTTAAAAGACAATAAAATCAGGTATGCACAAGGTAATTGTCATTACTTAGGACCCCTTTTCAAACCTTTAGCTCTACTGAATACTTAACCATCACTGAAGCTCCTGTAAGTTTACTCATTTCTCCTCAATTTGTCAATTTGTTTGGACACTGGTAGGTAACACTTCCAAATAAGGGGCCATAATTAACAGTAAAGTAGCTACAACCTAATACTTAAGTAAGGGTTAATAATCATTACTTAATGCCACATTAGACACATATTAATTGTTATTAATGAACATTGGTAAGCAGTTACTTAACTATTAGATAACTATTACCTTGTGTTACAAGTTAATAGCATATTATTATTTAACTAATAGATAAGTAAGGGCACAGTTAATAGTTAAGTAGCTATCAGGTCATACTTAACTGAGGACCAAAATTAACACTTACTTAATACAAAAGCAAGGCATAACTAATGGTTACATAATACATAAATATTGGGTTTTGGGACCCTTATATTAGAGTTGGCTGAGGATAACTATGGTTTAATTAATAGATAGATATTGTTTGGGACCCTTATATTAGAGTTGGCTGCGGATAACTAATGGTTAATTAATCGATACATATTGGTGTTTGGGACCCTTATAATAGAGTTGGCTGAGCATACCTAATAGTTAAGTAATTAATCCACTGTGACATCTAGTTTTCACTCGTTCAAATCAATGTAATAGTGGCAACAGGAGCCATTATATACAGCAAGGATTGGACGTACACTTCTCAATGATGGTGGTGTGATGAGATGTATTTTTTTCATAAACCACTTATTAGTGTTAATGGTAAAAACCCTACAATAAATGCAGAACATTATGAAGAGTAACAGTTTTGAAGCGAAACTAAACCATTCCTTTGTGATAATTAGGTTAATGTTTGAGAATATTAGCTCCAAGAAGAGCAGTGCATGATGGGTACGCAATCTATAGACAACAATAATTCGGTATTATTTAATCATTAGATATGCCTTACTTTTGCATTAAGTAAGTGTTAATTAAGGTCCTTAGTTAAGTATGACCTAATAGCTACTTAACTATTAACTGTACCCTTACTTATCTATTATTTAAATAATTCTATGCTATGAACTTGTGACACATGGTAATAGTTATCTAATAGTTAAATAACTGCTTACTAATGTTTAACATATGAATTAATAACAATTTATATGTGTCTAATGTGGCATTAAGTAGTGATTATTAACTGTTACTAAAGTATTAGGTTATAGCTAATTTGCTGTTAATTATGTTCATTATAATTATATATATGGCCCCTTACCATGTGTCTCAAGTTAATAGCATATAATTATTTAACTAATAGATAAGTAAGGGTACAGTTAATAGTTAAGTAGCTATTAGGTCATACTTAACTAAGGACCTTAATTAACACTTACTTAATACAAAAGTAAGGCATATCTAATGATTAAATAATACCGAATTATTGTTGTCTATAGATTGCGTACCCATCATGCACTGCTCTTCTTGGAGCTAATATTCTCAAACATTAACCTAATTATCACAAAGGAATGGTTTAGTTTCGCTTCAAAACTATTACTCTTCATAATGTTCTGCATTTATTGTAGGGTTTTTACCGTAAAAACTAATAAGTGGTACATGAAAAAATTACATCACATCACCCCACCATCATTGAGAAGTGTACGTCCAATCCTTACTATATAATGGCTCCTGGTGCCATGATTACAGTGATGATTGAACGAGTGAAAACTAGATGTCACAGTAGATTAATTACTTGACTATTAGTATGCTCAGCCAACTCTATTATAAGGGTCCCAAACACCAATATCTATCGATTACTTAACCATTAGTTATCCGCAGCCAACTCTAATATAAGGGTCCCAAATATCAATATCTATCTATTAATTAACCATTAGTTATCCTCAACCAACTCTAATATAAGGGTCCCAAAAACCCAATATTTATGTATTAATTAACCATTAGTTATGCCTTGCTTTTGTATTAAGTAAGTGTTAATTTTGGTCCTTAGTTAAGTATGACCTGATAGCTACTTAACTATTAACTGTGCCCTTACTTATCTATTAGTTAAATAATAATATGCTATTAACTTGTAACACAAGGTAATAGTTATCTAATAGTTAAGTAACTGCTTACTAATGTTCAACATATGCATTAATAACAATTAATATGTGTCTAATGTGGCATTAAATAATGATTATTAACCCTTACTTAAGTATTAGGTTGTAGCTACTTTACTGTTAATTATGGCCCCTTATTTGGAAGTGTTACCCACTGGTACTGCCCCAACCATAAACTGTCAACACCGTCGGGGGATTTAATAGTATTATGTTACATTAATGTTAATTATATATACTTTTTCAGAAGCGGCATGAAGCCCCTAAGAAACAGAGCGAAAACGAAGTGGCTAATGTGAGCAAAAAATGCATAATATGTAAAAGAGTGTTTTTTTTTGTCTCACACCGTCAGATGTCACCACCGTCAGATTTGTTCCGCTCATCATCTTGTTCCATATTTTACTAAATTGTGCTGGTTAATGAAACATTACCAGACATGTTAGTAATAATTGTGACCCAAACTTATACTCCAGCTTCCACTGAGGTGCATGTGGAGGGTTTTTTGTCACAAAATGTGACGGTGGTGACATCTGATGTAGTTCACAAAAAAGCATGTGTTTTACATGTTTTTGACAAGTTTTAAGAATATGCTTCCAATAAGTATCTACAATTATGTTGAATTGTAAAAGTAATTCACTTAAATACAGTAAACATATATTTTTTTACTTCTAATTCTGTCTGACGCTGGTGACAAAACCAAGAAAGAGCCCATTTTATGAAAAATGTAAAACATGGGGAGCTTGGCCAATACATTCA
This sequence comes from Engraulis encrasicolus, assembly GCF_034702125.1. Lineage (NCBI taxonomy): Eukaryota > Metazoa > Chordata > Actinopteri > Clupeiformes > Engraulidae > Engraulis > Engraulis encrasicolus. The sequence continues at coordinate 1,732,555 of NC_085872.1, read as the reverse complement.
CTGCACAGCCAAGACCTTCATCTACAATAATACACCTCTATATTTTGGATTTGAACAACTTAAAACCTGTTTATGCCACATTTTCCATAATGTAGGCCTACTTCCTAGAGTATCTAACAAATGAAGAAAAAACACTTGCACAAACATACTGTGCACACACAAAATAAAGTGTTTATGCTAGATGTCATTGACTTGAGAGGGCTATTTATTTTGCTAAATGTAGGTAATAATTAGGTCACTTTCACCACCTTCAGATTACTGTCACCACCGTCAGTTCTTAAGTCACCACCGTAAGAAGGAGTTTTGGACATTTTAAATTAATGTGCTTACAACATTTTCCTTTGTAGTTGTTGAATTATCAAAGTAATTGCAGATTTAAGCCTACACGAATATTTGTGAAATTACAAAAAAATGTTTGATCTATTTAGGCATTAAGTAAGCATTGTCTGACAGCACATATTTTTAAAATTAGAACACATGAAGCAGTATTAAAATAGAATGAAAGTGAATTTTCAACATTTAAAGGCGTATGTGTGAACCAAAAAACACACACAGTCACTTAAAAACTCCAGATACATATGCAACCAAATCAATACACTTTTTATTGCTTTTAATTGTGTCTGACGGTGTTGACAAAAAACAAGGTATGATCGGATAAAAACCTGATTTCTGAAAAAAAAATCAAAATGGGGAGATTGGCCTTGTGCATTTCTGAAAAGCCAAGACCTTTGTCTACGAGGATATACCATATTATTTTGTTTTTCCCTTCGTTTTCTTCTTTCAAGATTACAACCTGTTTTAGCCACTTTCTCAAGAATCAGTGACAGACACAGTAGAGTGGACAGTATTTCTACTAAAAAGCAAGTTTTTTTAATAGCTTCTTCCCCGCTACAGTCAGACTGGTGGAAAAACAGAACATTTGACTAACTTTGACTTTCGATTTTTCTAGTTGGATCACTTTTTTGTCTTATTCTTTTGTCTATTAATTGACTCAGAGGTCCTGCATATGAGTTCCTATGTGCTTGGACTACTAGTTCATGCACAAATGGCACATGAAGAACTCTGACTTTGAAAATGGCTTCTGATAGTCATTTGCTTTTATTTTATATTCCTGAAGAATCTACTACGTTGTACTACATTTTTTTACAACGTTTTTAAATTGTATTTTTGGTTCCGGGACTGACATTTGCACAACTTTCGTACTGTATAATCACCCTTACAAGGCTCTCTATTTGTATAACATCCATAAAATGGTTACATCTCAGCAGCCAATGTCAAAATTCACCCAAGCTGTCTTCACCCAAGGTGTGGAGTAGATTTTCATGTTTAAATAGGTGTGTGTAATTGTTTGAATTCTCGCCACCTCGAAGTGTTTTGGCTCTGCTGTCGGTCTCTCCATGTTGTGGTGTCTGAACAGTAGCTGTAATTAGCAGAGTGCTGAGGGAGCAGACTTCTCCCTGTCAGTCACGGGCACTGCTGCACTGTTGGACTTGCTTGGATTAGACAGCACACGTACTGTAACCATTGCGCTGCTAATTATCAGACTGATGTTGATGCCCAGAAATAAATGTCATCTGCAGCAGTGGAATTGGCAAAGAAAATATACACAGACTGACGGTAGAGGTCAACAACACACACACTTACATCATCATACAAAAAGATACACAAGCCCCTCAGCTCAGCCTGCAGTCTGACAACAATTACCACTTACACATAGAGAGTATCTCTCTCTCTCTCTCTCTCTCTCTCTCTCTCTCTCTCTCTCTCTCTCTCTCTCTCTCTCTCTCTATCCCTCTTTCTTTCTCTCTCCCCTCCTCTCTCTCTCTCTCTCTCTCTCTCTCTCTCTCTCTCTCTCTCTCTCTCTCTCTCTCTCTCTCTCTCTCTCTCTCTCTCTCTCTCTCGTCCTGCTCAAGACCAAATATTTACACTCCTGTAAAAATCAGTCTGTGAGGTGTGTACACTGGTTAACAGATAGCAGCCCCCCTCCAACAGTTCACACCACTTCACATAGCAGTTCTTCACATGGCAGCTGCTCCTGCGTTCACTTAATCTGCACATGCACAGTGGCATGCAAAGGTTTAGGGACCTCTCTAAGATTTTTATTTTTTTACTATTAAGAAAAGAATGTTTTCCTATAGGAATGTAGGCAAGTTAGTTCACAGCAGACCAGATGTATTTGAGTAGATGTAGGGTCTTTCCATTCAAAATGTCCTGAAAATATTACTTGGTGTTCATTAGACATCCAAGAGAAAGGATTGAAATCTTTTCAATGAAATTGTATCTTTTCCAAGTGAGAGACCATTTTATGCGGGGAGGTGTGTCTATTTTGTTCAGGCATTGTTTTTCTGCAAAGTTCTGATGGCTATAGTTCAACACCTGTACAATTTGTACAGCATCGGAATTTGTTCATTTGGTGTGGGATGACCCTATATAATTTAATTCTAATACAATTAAATGTACATATGGGGATGATTTCATTTAGGCATGATTTGAATTTCGAAATGTGTAAGAGTTTGTTTGCAGCAAAAAAAAATTGTAATTATTTCCTTAGACCCTCAGTAACAAAAATCGATTGAATGGATAATTATATGCTTTCCATAGATAAATGATATGTGCTTGTCTTGAGTTTTTTCCTTGGAGGGTGGCAACAAATGGGGCTCTAAACAACTGTCTACTGATCTAGAACTAAGAAAGTTTAAAAAATGGGAGTTTTGGACTGTGATTCTCGATTGTAAAACAGAACATTTCCATATCAGCAGCTATTCATATCAGGAGTCCCATAAGCTTGTGTCATAGCAGTTTGGTAGTCTTCCTTAAGTCATCAAGACATTTATTTGTCTATCTATCTACAGTATCAATCTATTTATTTATTTATGTTATTTATTTCAAGACACACATTAATGACACGCACATGCATGCATAGGTACATACATGTAAATGTGCCAGATTATAGCACAGTGGATAATATCCATTGTGTGTGTGTGTGTGTGTGTGTGTGTGTGTGTGTGTGTGTGTGTGTGTGTGTGTGTGTGTGTGTGTGTGTGTGTGTGTGTGTATGTGTGTGTGTGTGTGTGTGTGTGTGTGTGTGTGTGTGTGTGTGTGTGTGTGTGTGTGTGTGTGTGTGTGTATGTGTGTATGTGTATGTGTATGTGTGTTTGTGTGTGTGTGTGTGTGTGTGTGTGTGTGAAAGTGGATAATGAGACATACCCTTATGTGCATAGGTATTGTGTTCCATAAGACACTACCTTTAATGGATATCACACATGCTGGATCACACCGTTTCAACCGTTGAAAAACATACAGATACACATGCATTGCAAAATGCTTATATTACTCACCTTCATCACTTAACAGCAGAAACAAGTTCATTGGAAGGATGCTGCACTAAAATGCTTACTTGGGCGTTAATTGTTACAAGAGAAGTTGCATGACTTCCAGAAACAAAAACACATCTGGACATGTGAGAAGCATTTTGGGAAACCATACTGTGGTCAGATGAGACTGAGATTATTGTTATAGTTCTATGATCAGAAACCACCTGGAATTCCATGATGTCTGGTGAAAGGGGCATCATGATGTTTGTGTGAGCGGCTAAAGTTGAGTGCCTACATTGGGGGCCTTAAAAAAATACTTCCAGATATTAGGAGATTCTTTAAAAGCATGGTCAAGAGGACAATGATTGAAAGCACAGTAAAAAAAAAAAAAAAACTCCAGGAATTCATGTAGAAGCACAAGTACAATGTTCTGGAATGGCCAGCCCAGTCTCGAGATCTTAACATAAAGTGTATTGATTGATTTGAGTCAGGCTGTCCTACCCAAGGGAAGCAAGAAACTTGACTGAATTGGAGGTGTTTTAAATGGAATAATTCAGTAATAGAATATGTTAAACTGTCGCTACTTCAAAATCTCAACAATAGACAAACCAATGTATGGATTTTGTAAAGGTGTATCCATACTTCCACACTAGTGGAATTATTTAAATCTTTTAAATTACTATTTTCTGTAATTACACCCCCCCCCCTCTCTGACAGGAAAACTGACTCAAATCGTGTTTGGTCATCGGGATGTGGTGACATGTCTGGCACGCTCCGAGTCGTACATTGGAGGTGATTGCTATGTGCTGTCAGGTTCGAGGGATGCTACACTACTGCTCTGGTACTGGAATGGAAAACACAACAGCATTGGAGAAAACCCTGGAAGTAAGTACACTACACTTGCACTGCAGAATCAGACATGGCTTAGTGTAACTGCAAAGCGACGTCATTTACCATTTTTGAATTGGAAATGACCGTTCAGAAGTCCTATCCTCTATGTGTGAATTCCTTTTTTCATCTATGTGTGAATTCTTGCCATTCAAATATTTTGAGGACCTTCTTTTTAAACCTATAAAAAATGCACTTTGCAATGCAATGCAATGGAATGTCCAATATAAAAATGGCAATTTCACAAAAGGTTCCAAAATGGATTTACGTCATTTTGCAACGAAGCTCTTCGTATATGGAAGGGTATACCTAGAGTATGTCAATACCAAAAGCAAATCTCTTCTCTGTACAAGTACTTAAAAAAAGTACTTAAACAAATCTTATGCAAGGTTGCTGGTAAACATTCATGCAACATACACTTGAGTATGTAGAATAGCAGCATTGGTTAAAAGATGAAGTCATTAATGGCCAGTTTATATCCCTCTGCTTTGTACACACACACACACACACACACACACACACACACACACACACACACACACACACACACACACACACACACACACACACACACACACACACACACACACACACACACACACACACACACACACACACACACACACACACACACTGTGCTGTGTGACAGGTCTAACACAGTGATTTACGGCTCACTACGTGGAGCTACAGCAAGTTTCATCTGACCACAGCAGGCCTCTTTCGCACATATTGGGTTTCAGGCCACTATTGAGCTGCAAATGGGTTCTGCCTGCGTTTGCATCTGTGAAATAGATGTTTGTGTGTGTGTGTGTGTGTCCGTGTGCGCACGTGCATGTATGCTTTTTGAGTGTGTGTGTGTGTGTGAGTGAAAGTTAGGAAAGGCCTTTAGCAGTGTGCCTGTGACGGGTGAGGTCACAGGCACATCAAAAGTTCAAGCCCATCCATTTCAGCTCTATAAAAGTGAAGACGCCAGTGACACGGCAGCCCTGCCTCATACACTACCATATGGCGGTGCCGGCAGCTTCAAACGGCCACCGCGTCGCGTGTTAATCCAACACACACACAGGATTTAAGGGTCCCTGCTACACTGTGTTAAGTGGCCCATTGCAAACGGAACACTATTTATGACCACTCTTGATTGAGTAAATTAAACACATCACTGAGGCTCATTACATTTTGCAGATGTCTCATTGGTTATCTTTTCAGCTAAACTGATATTTTAAAATATATTTTTCTTTTATATGTATATGTTCATTTTCTGGGAAAATAGGATGTGTCCATTCATTAAGCCTGCTACCAAGATTTTACCTGACATTGTGGCTTAATTAAGGAAACTGACATGTGATCCTCAGGACTACAGATTCAAAATCACAAAACGGAAGAAATAATATTGAGGTACCCTGAGCATATATTTAAGCAAAACACTGGGTGGAATATTGCTATGAAGTGACAGTGGGGACAAGGAATAGCCGTGTGTGCACCACGGCTAAGCTTGAAAGGAGGGATGCTATAGTCGGTCAATATTCATGTTGGTGGTCTATGAATCTTCATGATCTCCACATTCTTTGTGGAACTCAATACAATACAAAACAATACAATACAATACAATACAATACAATACAATGCAATACAATAAAGGTGCATGTGTGTGTGCGTTCGTCTGTGTTTAATTATTGTGATTATGTCAAGTGGATAATTGTCCTCTTTTCAATTCGTCCCACAATGTGCTTGTGCTCCTTAAAGATACTAATACAAATTTCAACTGTGTAATTTAATGGACTAGTATTGTCCTTTTTAATACCATTGACACAATATTAGAATTTAGTTGAACATTTTTCATAGTTCAATATAAAAAAAGTACATTTTATCATAAATTATGTGCTTAACGTTGCATTTAGAGAAATTCAAATCATGGTAGATATGCTTATTATAATACCCCATTTAGTTTCATCACCATTGTATTTCTAAAGACAAGTTTCTCAAAAAAGCAATGTGAATGGATAAAGATAAGGAAATATTTTGTCTACAAAATTATACATTATACATTACATTATACATTATGTGTGTGTGTGTGTGTGTGTGTGTGTGGCGTGTGCAGACAGACAGACAGACAGACAGACAGACAGACAGACAGACAGACAGACAGACAGACAGACAGACAGACAGACAGACAGACAGACAGACAGACAGACAGACAGACAGACAGACAGACAGACAGACAGACAGAGAGCATATCTGTGAGTGTGTGGGTGTGCATGCTTAAAGCAGCGTGGCAGTAATCAGCTCCGCTCAGCCCCTCAGCACAACAATGTGCCGCTCCATTACCACAAACCGCAGGAGAGCCTGTTAGCCGCAGGGCCAGAGAATCCCTTTATGCTCTCTCCAAACACCATTCTCTTACCTTCTGTCTGTCTGTCTGTCTGTCTGTCTGTACATTCTCTCTCTCGCTCTCTCTCTCTCTCTCTCTCTCTCTCTCTCTCTCTCTCTCTCTCTCTCTCTCTCTCTCTCTCTCTCTCTCTCTCTCTTCCTTCTCATACATATACAAACACATGTTCATTGTTTCCCTCTTCTTTCTCTCTTCCTATACACAGAATCTCACACACTGTTTCGTTCTTCAGTTTCCATTCCATACTGACGTATACTACTGTTTTATCTACTGTATACAGCAGGTATACATCAGATATATGCATATGTGGACACAAATACAGAACAAGACAGGACACAAATACTCGCATAGAAATTCACAACCATCCATATTAATTGTTTGCAAAATAGCTGCTTTCAGTGTAGCGACACACATGCTTGAGAAGCGATTTGTAAGACTATACTGCCACCTACAGAAAATAACAACACTTCTCTATGATTCAGTGTTTTTTAATATAGTCTTGCAGTCGAGTTTTTTTGTTTATAGGTTTGTGTTGTATTAGACTTTCTTGCAACATAATTCTGTTGTGCATGGATTCTGTTGTGCATAATTCTGATGTTGTGCATGGATTCATAACATACCATGAGTTTAATTTCGTATAATTTAACCGGTTAATTTAGTTTAATTTAATTTCTTTATTTTCTTCCAAATTCCATTTTTATTCTACAATCCCCCTCCCTTGTACATCTTTCCACCACCACCATCACAGGTAAGTGATACTCAGCTGAACTCTGGTCTGTTGGCTGTGCAGATATATGGGTAGAGGTATTAGATTGTAATCAGATGTCGCTTAACACAGACCAAATGGTGCCCAAGGACTTTAGGGTTAAACGATACACCAATATATCAGTTTTATTGATCTACTCCTGGCAAAATCCGACATCAGTCTCTAATCCAGGACTTGTAGAACATAAGTCAGACCCAAGACATTTAGGATGTCTGCCTTTTAATGAAACCTGTACGAGGGTGTATTATTTTGTGTGTGTGTGTGTGTCTGTGTCTGTGTCTGCGCGCGTGTGCGTGCGTGTGTGTCTGCGTGTGTGTCTGTGTGTGTGTGTGTGTGATTGTGTCTGTGTGAGGCTGTGTCTGTCTGTGTGTGTTTCTACGTGCATGCACACACATTTGTTTAGATTCCGTGTTAGACACACCTCTACATATAGCAAAGTTATGTGTCAGTAGTCCTTTTTTTACTATTGAGGTGAGTCAAGGTTCAGTTACACCTCTTGTCACTCTATCTGGTTTACTGGGTAGTTATACCTAAATTGCATACATGCAGATTCAAAGACATCTTAATCAGGAACAAAATTGAACGCTTACGCTTTCCATTCAAAAAAAATGAAATGCCGCAACTGAAAATATTTTTTTCTGAACAGAGGTTAAAATGACAAAATGTAGCCTTTCTAAAAACACTTCAGGTTTGGTTCCTATAGGCTTCTCTCTGTTCTCTCTCTCTCTCTCTCTCTCTCTCTCTCTCTCTCTCTCTCTCTCTCTCTCTCTCTCTCTCTCTCTCTCTCTCTCTCTCTCTCTTTCTCTCTCTCTCTATGTGGTATTTTGTCTCATATCAGTGGAAGTCAAGGGGTTAAGGTTAACACAAGTCTCTTGAAGAACAAAATGTATTTAAACAATGTAATGTATTTACATATTTGCAATAGCATGCAGTTATTTGCAATAATTCTGAAACATTAACAATAATAGCAGAACAAAAATACTCAACACAAAATCAATTATTTCCTTCAGCACAGAATTGGAGCAGCTTAAATCACATTATACAATAGTTAGATCTGGTTCATAAATTTTGCGATATCTGATTGGACTAGACACGTTCTACAGGCCTTCTACGTGTCGGTAAGTGGGAGGATGTCCAGGCTGGCATACTCCCTGGAGCCTCTTCACACCTAGTAATCACTCCGCCATGGATAGAGTGTCAACAGGGGCGCTTATTTTGAAATAAGCATTCAATATCCTGTTACATAGGCAGCTATTGCGGAGAAAGCGCGAGAGGCTGAACACGAGCAGGACGTTGGGTCATCATAATAGTCCAAGCTTTTCTAGCCTACATAAGATCAATAATGAGACATAAGATCAGGAGAGGTTGATTTGTGCCAATGTGTGTATGAGAACCGCTATGCTCGCCTCTCATTTGAGCTGTGGGAGAGGGAAGGACAAGAAAGAGATGCCCTTAATGGAATTGCTTTATCAGCAAGCTTGCCGTCCATGTGGAAATCAGTGTAGACTAGGCTATAGGCCGTAAAAGAGTAGGCATCTGGCTAAAAATAAGCAAGATACCAGTTGCCATGCGATTTAAAATTATGTCCGCTTGGAACTGAAGTAAGTTTCGAAGTAAGTTCATTGGGGCAGAAAGAGACCCCTTCCTCGGATTCACACTCACACCAAACGTTTGCCTCAGAGTTTCAGCAGCAAAGTTGTAGGCCTACAGCTGCAAAATGAGCAGTCCATATACCTTTCTACACAAGACAAATAATTAGACATACAAAGAAAACGTGTTGATTTGTGTGGTTGTGTGTGTGAGAATCACGCTCAGATCTCATGCGGGAGACGAGGAAGAGACGTCCTTACACATCTAATAATATCAGCAAGCTTGCCCTCCACAGAAATGTGCAGATCAATGTATAGGCTTACAAAAGTAGGCATCTGGCTAAAAAGGTTTAAGTTCCACAGTGTTGTTCACATGCACCGTGCATCATTTTAGTAAGGGAAAGTCCCGTCGCAGTCCACAAAAAAAAAAAAAAACGAACGTTGAACGTTACGGGCTGGCACTGTCAACTTTTCATTGCGTACAAACCATACAATCTGTGAATTTGGAACTACTTTGCTTGGCGGAGAAAGTTAACAACTAATGATGGGTAACTGAAGGTAACTAATAAACATTTGTTCGAAAAAATGAATTTTTGGGAGCAGGGATTTAGTCAGCACTACAGGTGTGAAATGTGTTGCTTGCTGGAGTAGGTACCTCACCCTATGCTGCTGGGGATGTTACAAATTGCTATTTAATCTGAGAAAGATTTGTGTTCTGGCTGGTTTGTTATTGCTAGTGGGTCATGCGCCATGCACTGGTGCACAATGCGGCTGTTTGGGAACACGTGGAATTTTCTATACCCTCATCTTACATGTCTACGAGGTTGCCGAACCAATCAGGAGTGTGGGATTTTCAGAGATATGATGTAGTCAAAGAGGCCTTGTGCACCAAACAATGTGTGTGGTTGGTATGTGGGCATGCGTGTGTATGTGCTTTGCTGGTGCACACTCACTGTCCCTCCTGCTTGCTCTAAGCATCACTGTGGTCAGCAAAAAAGAAAATGTCCACAAATTTTTATCTTTAAAAACTGAAACCCCCTGAAAAGGGGAGAGTTCACCTTCTCAGACACCCTTTCTCTCTCTCTCTCGCACTCTTTCTCTCTCTCTCACACACACACACACACACACACACACACACACACACACACACACACACACACACACACACACACACACACACACACACACACACACACACACACACACACACACACACACACACACACAGAAATGCACTTGAGACATGTGCATCTGTTAGCCTCATCCTGTCCTCCTGGGCTGGCCTCTGGTTTAAACAGACCCCAGGCGCAGGGGCCAGCCTCTGTAATGAACTCCTAATGAACTGGTGACGAGCCCAGTAGCCACTGGCATCAAATCCTCTGGGTTACTTTCCTCAAGCAGCACATCATGTAAACCAGCTATCAGTCACAGACACACACAGACACACACAGACACACACAGACACACACAGACACACACAGACACACACAGACACACACAGACACACACAGACACACACAGACACACACACAGACACACACACAGACACACACACAGACACACACACAGACACACACACAGACACACACACAGACACACACACAGACACACACATAGACACACACACACAGACACACACACACACACACACACACACAGTTGTCCAGCACTGCGTTTTCAGTGCACTATGGAATGGACTGAGCTGTTGTTGAAAAATGCTGTTATGTGTTTTATGTCACAGCTCTCCTTTTTAAAAACAGGGTTCTCTTTTTCGTTTTGTAAATCAAGAACCCCCCCTACTGGTTGGTGCTACTCACTACTAGCTGCTAATACCTTTCCTCCAAAACAACTGTGGGTACACAGTATTGGTTAAAATCCCTGGGTCAATGTGCCTTGCTCAAGGGTACCTCAGCCAAAGATGAAGCATGGTTGCAAAAGGCCACACACACATTCCTTCTATACATACCTGTCAACCATCCCTAATTTCCCGGGAAACTCCCTAATTTTGACTCATTTCCCGATTTCTTCCCGATTTTATTTTTTCCCCGGAAATATCCCGGATTTTTCACATTATCAAAAAACACCGTCGGTCCAGTAGGCTATTTATAGGTATATTTATATAGCTATATTATGCTTCTATAGGTGTGGGATTTTTACTCGCAACCTTCAAATCCCCCGATTAACTCATAGCCACTGCCAATAAACATGGTACAAGAATGTGTTTTATTCCTATTGAATTAACAGTGGCCTATTACTTTGTGTGTGTCTTTTGCATGTACAGAAGAGTTTGTGACACCGAGGGCCATCTTGACGGGACATGACTGCGAGGTGACATGTGCAAGTGTATGTGCGGAGCTGGGCCTTGTCATCAGTGGCTGTAGGGGTGAGTAAATAGGACTGGGATACATGTAATTATAGCAAAAAAGTGTTTTAGTAAGTCTGAATACAGTATCTCATTGTTCATGTCTGACTAGCCTGGAGAGTAACAGAATAACAGTAATGATTAATACATACATACATACATTATAATAATTCATAGCCAAAACAATTTTTATCTAGTTGAAGCTGTAAATTTAGATTCGATCGATTAGCAATGTAAATACAGCATAGCTCGAAGTAGCTTGCATGCCTTAATTGTATTATATGCTCATTTTAGAGGGACCATGCTTGATCCACTCAATGAATGGAGACTTGCTGCGAACGTTGGGTGCCCCAGAGGGGTGTGTGCGGCCTCGTCTCGTGCAGGCCTCCACTGAGGGACACTGCGTGGTGTACTACGAAAAGGGACACCTCTGCCTGTTCAGTGTCAACGGAAAACTGCTTTCCCACAAGAACATGGAGGAGAATGTGAAGGTACAGTACAGGCTTGCAACCACTCATTTGGGTCGTGCACAGGGCTTTGCTCAAGGACATTTCCACAAAATTATTGCGGATGTTTTACTCAATTTCACCTGTTACTGTACTCTGGGGTTAGCCTGCACCTGTCCATATTTCCTGTAATGCTTCACAACATTTTGTGACCAAGTCTTTGCACTGGCATTCTGTACTGTGCAAAAGTTTTAGGCAGGTATGAAGAAACTGCTGTACAGCAAATTGAGTTATCAAAAGAAAAATCTGAACTAAATCAATATTTGAATTAACTACGTTTTGCCTTCAAATGGACATCAATTGTTACACACAAATACACAGTCAGGGTCGATAGGATTATAGCCTAGAGCAGTAAGTGGGGGCTGGAGACCCCTGGGGAGCCGCGAGATGATACTCATTATGTATTCCAATAAATGACGGAATAAATTAACTTCCATCAATTCATGGAAGTTGCAGCCAAAAAGCTATGTCTCTGATGTGAAATCAAGGTAGCACAAAAGCTGACAAGACTCTGGTGAATCTGACTTGAAATACTTTGACAGGACAGTTTAGCAATGACGAAATATCCTCTGGACAATGTTGCCCATATTGTTGTATGGCGTATTAGTGCAGTGTGTCAAAGCACCCCGCTATTAAAAATTGTCTTCAATGGAAAGAAGATCAAGAAGTTCTGGAAGTAATGGTATGGCCTCCACAGAGCCCTGTCTGGGATTAAGCGAAGAAGAGACAGAATAGAAGGATGTGAGGAGGCCTACTCCCCAGAACATCTGGGGTTAGTTCTCCAAGATGTTTGGAACATCCTACCAGTCAAATTCCTTTAAAAAATCTTCAACTGACCAGTCAACAAAATTGCCTGGCTCTCGCCCAACCTGTGTATTTCCTCGCAACTTTGTGAGCTCCACTGCTACGTAGGTCTGGGAGACCACGCGTTGGCTCCGCCTTCAGAAAGCATGGCTTTATCTATCATTCTGCCCATCCTAGCCACCAACAGATTCCTTCAAAAATGTTTTCTGTTCATCTTTAAAGAGTCAATGTAGTCTATAATTTGTCCTGTGACTCCTTAATGTGAGCTGCCATTGATAACGAAGCAATAAATGCTCCGTCTATTTTCTGGCTCGAGACATGTAGCATTCCTGTAGTGTTCCAGACCTCCGTGTGTGTTTGTGGGTAGCTCCACCAGGCGGCTCCGGAGCTAGACACACACACACACACACACACACACACACACACACACACACACACACACACACACACACACACACACACACACACACACACACACACACACACACACAAAGAGGTCTGATGAAATCTGATAGCAGATTATAAAATTGGAGGCGTGGGAGTGAGATTCTCTCCATTTCCGAAGCCCACAATGAAAAGTGTGGGTTATGGATTCAAACAATGTGAATGACCTCGCTGGCAGGTAAATGTCAGGAAGTAAAACGGCATTTGTCTTTTCTGAGCTAGCCATGACCGCTAGCGACAATAACAGTCAGCTTTCCACAATCCATTGTTCTACTAACTGTCACTCGAATTTAAAGGAATGTTAAAGATAGCCTGCACACAGTGTGTTATCATGCACGAGTTTTAATAATTTGTGTCATAAAAAGCAGCTTACCCTGCTACCCAGCTTACCCTGTCATGAAGATGCCAAGCCAAAATCAAACAATAGCTACAAGCTCAGGTTGATTACAAATATTTCCACCTAAAACTGTTGCATGTGTCCATGTTCCCAAAGTACACAAGCAGTTTGTAATCATATCATGTCCATAAAAGTTCCAATATCGTTTATGAATGTGTGCGTGTGAAATCGTCTGTTTCATTGAGATGCCTTCCCTTCCCAATTTCTGACACTACAATTTATGCTGTGTATGTGGCTTTCAAATGCATACAACAGACCTTTCTGCCCACTACCCTGTAATATAAAGCCACTGATCAAAGAAATATAATTTCTAATGGACTGCATTTATATAGCGCATTTACACTCCTCCAAGCACTCAAAGCGTTTTACATCATATGACTCACTTTCAGTGATTAACACATCGGTTGCAGTGGCTGCAATGCAGAGTACGATCCTGGCACCAGGAGCAATTTGGGGATAAGTATCTTGCTCAAGGACAATGGAGTCAGGCAGATCGGGGTTTGAACCTGCAATCTTCTGGTTGCAGAATAGGCTCCTCTTCCACCTGGGCCACCACCACCATCCATCCCCACCCACTGCTCCCCACAAAGACTGCCAAATACCTAAAATATGACTTTTTTTATTTGCTATTTGGATGCAGTGCTTAGCCCAAAGGTCAATTTGTGCTATTTCCAGATGAACGGATAAACTTTAATTTGATTTAGGGCTCTCTTTCGTCACTTTACTACATACTGGTAAAATTATTTACACCATGGCATCGCTTAGTTATGAAATGCAAAGCTGTGGCTTGGTCCAGAGATGTTTCATAGACACAGCGTAAGATTGCCTCTGAGAAATCATTAAATATGCGGTTGGACTAAGCTCTGAGCTTTGTTGTCATGATAGCCAGACTAGTTTGGTCTACTGAACAATACATCACACCTAATGTTTCTGTTGTGCTTTGGTGGAAATGGATTATGGGAAAACATAAGATTAGTTTGAACCTGTGAGCGTAAATAGAATTCTATTTACTCTCACTGGTTTGAACATACCTACAGTCCAAAATGGGAGTAAACATTCATGATTAATTGCTTAATCAGTCGTTGCGAGGGACATCTTTTAGACATTACCTGTTGTAATTAAACTGAAAAAGAAACTTTACAGTAATTAGCTAAAGGTATAGTAAAGCATATGCCTGTCCAATTCACGAGGAGGTTAATATCACCTAACACACATACATTTTTAGCTTTCTTAAGCTTTAAAGCTCTTTCTCACACTCGCTCGCACACACACACACACACACACACACACACACACACACACACACACACACACACACACACACACACACACACACACACACACACACACACACACACACACACACACAGCATATATGAGCGGACCTATATACACATTCATGCACACACTGAATGGTGGTCTCAGACAGCTGCTTTTGGCTCATTGCCCCCAGACATAGACTGCAACTTTCTCTTTTCCTCTGCTCAGCTTTGTTTCCCTCTCAGAGTGTCTGTGTTTCATCACTCTCTCTGCGTGCGTGCGAGTTTGCGTGCGTGTTAGAGTTTGCGTGTGTGTGAGTGTGTGAGTGTGTGCGCGTGTGTGAGTGTGTGCGTGTGTATGTGCTTGGGTGCGTGTGTGTGTGTGTGTGTGTGTGTGTGTGTGTGTGTGTGTGTGTGTGTGTGTGTGTGTGTGTGTGTGTGTGTGTGTGTGTGTGTGTGTGTGTGTGTGTGTGTGTGTGTGTGTGTGTGTAAGAAAGAAAGTATACAAGTGAATGAGAGCTTGTCTGGGTCATGATTAAAGGCTGGTATGTTTTTAAGCTCTGGCTGCCCCAAGGCATGCTGCGCAGCTCCTCAGTCCCTTCTCACCCTACTTCTCCCAGGGTTTTTCTTCCTCTCTCTCTCTCACCTCCTCCTTCCAAAGTATGAGCTAAGGAGGGCTCCCCTGTTCTTTTGCATAAGAAGACACATTTGTCACCAGTGGGCAGCTGTCCCACAATCCCCCCTTAATCACATTCCCACAAACACACACACACACACACACACACACACACACACGCACGCGCACACATGCACACACACCTTTGCTGTTGAGTCCTGGGAAAGCCTGGAGGCCTGTTTGCCTGGGTCTGGCTGGGCCATGAGGCCCTTCCACACCTGCTTCCCATTTGCTGTCACAGGGCCCTCTGCAGCTCCTCCACGTGCCCCGCACCCCACAGGCACCTTGATTAGCATCCCTTATCTGTCTGTCCATTTGTTTCCACTTAGCTCCCCCTTCTGCTGCGCTGCACACAGGCCCGTGCGTCAGGCCTCAATCTGGCCTCATGCCATCCGGTCATCTTTAATTCGCCACAACCGAGGGTGATTGGCGGCAGTTTCAGAGTTTGTGCTGATTATATCCGTTAGGAACGACATCTGAAGCTGACTCTAGTATCAGTGGGTAGCAATGTTTAAAACGTAGCTGTAAAAGTGCTCTCTCTTGTTAGTAAAGTCAGTTTGTTTTTTAGCCCGTTTTGACCCACACTGCTATCTATTTGCATGTTGAAACTGTAAATACTGTGTGATGGTGCCTGTCAATCTCACAGAGTTATGGCTTGAGGCTGTCCTGTGAGCCATACGTTCTGAGCTTTAACTTATGTTATTTCACTCCTCTGCTAACCTTTCCTCTGCTGTGCCATTTTTCTTTATTTCTGCTCCCTCATATTGCTCCCTTCTTCCTGTGAAACGCTGTTACGTCAGGCACAAGCTACAAATCTCGAGCCTCTGTTCTCTTGTGTCCCGTTCCCAGGCCACAGGCTGTAGACACCAGTATCAATCTAACTTCCACTGGCGCCCCCACACAGCATGAGACTGTCATACATATGATTTTACGAATACAGCTTACAGCCTCTTTACAGACTGTATGTCTATAGCCAGGCTCAAACTATACTACTATCAGCCTGATTCTCGGCTGGACAACCCAACCCCCCCCCCCCAAAACAATCGGTGTAACATTACCCTGCTGGCTTATATCTATATGTGTGTAATGCGATGGTGTCTGTTGTAAGTGAGTGCAACTAAGAAAGACATGCATGTGGCGATCCACTGTTGTTTAAAAAAAAAAAAAAACTTCCACACTGCTGAACACCTGCTTCTGCCTTTGTGCCAGGGCCTGGCCCCCAACTTTGTTTTACATCAGCTTTTGCATCTGACAGGCTATGCAGAACTTTTTAGTTTTTTAAGTCATCATCTGTATCCGTGAATGATTCATCTGATTCAGGTCAGGGTTTTTTTTAGCCATCTACTAAAAAAAACCTGTAATCATAGCTTTTCTATTGATCCCGAAGTAAATTCAGGTGTCTAGCTTGAGCTTCATATTCATAATGCACATAATGCACACAATAATATTGTACACCTATATAATATATATACACATACAGTATATCAAACCTATTGCACAGCTTTGCATACATACATTAATGTAGTTGTGGGGGTAAAAAGTTAATACATGGCCACAGTAACAATTACCACAGTATAGAAGGTTAAATAGAAAATAGAAGATTAAAACATGATTGGACACCACTTAACGAGATATGATTACTTAGTTACACTATCCATTGACGGGGAACGCCAAGCCAACTGCCTGTAATTAGTTCCACAGCAAGACAATACACAGTGATTTCCCAGGAGTGTCCGACAGGAGAGTTCAAGTTCAAAGTAGGCCTACTGGCAGTTGGTCTGAGAATCCCATGCCTCCCTTAATTGACCGTTCGCAAAACCTCACCCTCAAATGGTCGCCATCCAATCCGAGCTCTGCTATGGTACTTAAGGAGAATAGAATTTGAAGGACCCCTGCTAAACACTTCAGATATCAGTGAGACAGTAAAACGTGTGTCTACTACTGTATGGCACCTCGACACCTCTAGCACCACCTGAGGTTTGATGGGGACCTTGTTTTTTCACCTTTGCGAAGACAAAATCTGAAGCAGACAGATGACAGGAATGGATTGGGCCATGTGGGGGGCTAGTAGTTGATTGTGATAAGTGACCCAGTTGATTGGCCCCTCAATGATTTCACCTGTGTGTGTGTGTGTGTGTTCGTGCGTGCGTGCGTGCGTGCGTGCGTGCGTGCGTGCGTGCGTGCGTGCGATAATGATGATGGTGGTTATTGTCATTTCAATGTTATGTGCATTTTTCAGGCTATGCTGCTGAGCAGGGATGGGCAGTACCTGCTTAGTGGAGGGGATGGAGGTGTTCTGACTGTTTGGCAAGTTCATGACCTGAAGCAGCTCTTCACCTACCCAGGCTGTGATGCAGGCATCCGATCCATGGCCATGTCCCATGACCAGAGGTAACCCATGGCACTGATGCACACACACATACTCACACACATTCACCATTCACACACATACATACAGACAGAGAGGGAATCATATGGGGAAACACACAGTCCACTCCAGGGGGCCTCGGCGCTACAATATGTATGCATGTAGAATGCTGTGTCTGCGGTGTTAACATAATATTTCGTACTCATTTACAAACATACGTAAGTATTTTGTTTATAATTAGTTAATTATTTAGGAAGTGTTTGTAAACCTTTACCTTTGGCAAGAATTCAAGAGTTCTGTTGTTGCTTTTACTGGAAGTTTAATCATTATATTTTATTGGTATTCATGTTGACTTTTACAAAAAATGATAGTTATTCTGATAAAACTAAATGATGCTTTAGAAAGTTAGCTTCAAAAAGAGACAAAATCCATCCCTCTAGTGTAAAAGGCTGAGCTCCAGTGGTCATTTCAAAATGCAGTGTGTTTTTTTAGATGCTCCCTCTGGCAAATCACCAGTAATCTTATTCTAAAGTATTATCGATCCTTTTCTTTTTGTTCTGCTGGTGTTGACAGCAGATGCGCTGTGATCCTTGTTGACAAGCAATTTCAGGAACACTGTTTTGTTGCAGTGGTAACGTTACTTTAATAGATAAAATGAAGCAAAAACCAGCTGTATGCAATTGTGCCGTTTTAACCTGGCCATTGGTAACAGTGCATTAATTTCTTGTTTCGACGTCTTCAGGCAGAGCGGTCTCGCTTTGCGTACAATCCTTGGCAATCAACTATTCAAGATGAGATCATTTGGAAAGTTGCGCAACCCATAGTGGAATGGGTGCGGCATAGCAATGAGGGTGCAGCCGGGAATTATGGGAAATTGAGTATATTATGTGTTTTATGGAGTTGTCCTATTAGCTAGCTAGGTTTGCACTCGTGCTTATGTAAGAGCTCTTCTTTCTCCTTTTCATCTCCATTTCTACAGGTGCATTATAACGGGAATGGCATCCGGCAGCATTGTACTGTTCTATAATGACTTCAACAGATGGCACCATGAGTACCAAACTCGTTACTGAGGGACCAGCACTCCACAGTACTGACATTTGCTTGGCCAGTGTCACCATGGCAACAGCATTGGCCACTGAAAACGCAATCCTGCCATGGGTCTCAGAGGCACTATCCTGAATACATAATAAAATTCTGAATGTATCACACAAAATAAATTTTAAAAGTAAACTATTTTTGAAATGGCAATTGCTATATTTTGTAGATCTTGTGACGTTTCATATATTAAATCTTAAGGTGTCAGGGTTGCATACATATCATTGATATAAATATATTTTAGCGGTTTAAGTATATTTTCACCTTTGCCCACCAGGCTATAGTGGACAATGGCTATATGACTATATTTACATCTGATGTCCATATATAGATTCCATATATTTGTGTACTTTTTGGGGTGATCTTTTTTTTTCTTGTTGTCTTTTGGGGGATTTTTTTTCTTAATAGCTTTTTGCTGCTGCTGTAGGGGTGCAGTTTTATGGTGACTGAAGTGACTCAGATGCAGGTCTTACTGTACTTGAGCTGCATACACATGTCTTTTTATTGCATATTCTATACTAAAGCTAAATCCTGGCATACATTTCTGCACTGTATTTTGCAGCACATCAAAAAAATGTTTCATGGAAGAGGGAGGTGGCATGTGAAGGATCCACAAGGGCAAGTGGAGATTGTGTAGTCATGTTTGAAATTGGTGGACTGTCAGTGAGTGGACCCTGATTGCTCCAGCAGCTAAAGTCGCACTCTTAATCACTGTATCTGTAACTCGATGTCATAGCGTGCACAGCTTCTCATGTAACCAATTTTTCCAGTAGACGTGTGCAAATTTCTCTGGTGGTATGGAGATGGTAGAGGAATGGTCTATCTCAGAGTATCTTGCACGTTTGTTATCCAGACATTCCTCATTCATTTTGTTTTTGATTATAATATTGGTAAGTGCTGATGACTGATGGAAATCACTGTTTTTATTGTCTCCCAGCACCATGACAGTTTCTACTGGGTGTCTTCTTGATTTGTGTGATGAGTCAAAACAATAAAATTTAATTTCCTTTCAGAAGTTAGTTAGTGTTGTGTCTGTGTCTGTGCCTGTGCATGTTTGTTTCGAGTACTAACAACTATTTATAAAAGACAGTGACAAGCTTCTGAAGCTTTTGATGTTTCAAAGTTGTGAAATGCCTGTACTCACTTTACACCTCTATCGTTTATATATCTGTATGCAAGTCATTACTGCCAGTACACGATATAATATGGGTAGAAATCTAAATTGCTAAACTGTGCAAAAACATTTTTTAGTAACACAAGTCTACTACTGTGACTTTTAGCAGTTCTTCAGCAGTTCAGTTCTAAAGCCAAAAAAATTGCATGCATTTAACTAATTCCTCAAGAATATAGCAGAATATCAACAAAACCGATATTTACAATATACTTAAGCCCAAGTAGTTCAAGAAAGTTCAAGAAAAAACAACTGCACATTACAGCATGCTACATGTTTCTACTACAGTACCACTATGGCTCTGGTACAGAGGTGGGGGGGGGGTCAGTAGGTCAGTAGACCAAAAGCTTGGCCTCTTATTAAAAAGAACACAAAGGGGATTTAAGTGTGCAGACATTTTTCTTTCAATTTTACACAGAGATGAGACAGGAGCCACATAACTACAAACCCCAACTCCGATGAAGTTGGGACGTTTGGTAAACAGTGAATAAAATCAAAATGCTATCATTTTCAAAACATTCAATCTATTCATTAGATGGAGAATAGTGAAAAGACAACATATTAAGTGTTAAAACCGAGAAAAAATATTGTTTTGGGGGACATATGTACTCATTTCTAATTTGATAAATCCAACACGTCTCAAAAGAGTTGGGACGGGGACAATAAATGGCAGCAAATGTCGAGGAAGACTAAAAACAAAACAAAAGACAACATTTAACAGTTAAATACATTAACCGATGAGATGATTTTATATAAAAAACAGTGTTAATTCCTATCTTGGACATGATTTCACCAGCTTAAATGGTGGGTGTATTCCTTGTCATGTTTTGCAATGTTTTCCTTTCTGTAGTGCTTACAGTGTGACAGGTCTTGACCAAAAACCCACCATTTTATCACCTGCTGGTCCTTATGATGGAGCCAAACTGTTAAAACATAGTAGAGAATGCAATTTGACCTTACTATGTGGCAGTAATCGAAGATCTCCCTTCAAAATATAATGCATGAGTGGCTTTTCATGCTGTTTAAAACCCATTTATACCATTCAGCACTGTATTTAACTCTACAGATGAGTGAGAACATCTTAACCAATGCACTACTGCACCCGCATGCCATCATGGAGGCTGCCTTTTGAAGCTAGCACTAACACAAGTTGGATGGTCCATTTTCACTGTAGCACAGGATGTGCCATGCTCTATTATTGTCAAAAAGAAAGAACTTCTACAACTTCTGCTGACTTCTGTAAGCAAATGACTGTTTCCCATGTCTTCTGGGTCTATTTCAAGTGAGCTCAGGTGCTTAGGAGAATGTTACACCCCTGTATCATTTGCATGCATTAAGCATTCTTAATATGGTCAATTTTCAATAGCTCTAGCACTCCAGGAATTAGAGTGAGACTACAGCCAATATATATTTCATGATGTCATGAACCTATACAATGATTTTATTAACAAAAATATGTCTTATATACACTCAATCGTGGTAAATCAAAGGGAATTCAAAAATGTATGTAATAACTATGGTAATTATTCCCTTTGCATCTTTAATTCTGAGTGACTCAGCCTCTCTGTGATGATCTTATACCTGGACACGTATATTGTCCGTCAGTACAATTCATTTTGAAATGTTCTTCTTTGTTGTTTTATCTTATTTGGATGTTTACTAAATTTCACTGATCCCCGTCCCAACTCTTTTGAGACGTGTTGGATTTATCAAATTAGAAATGAGTACATATGTCCCCCAAAACAATATTTTTTCTCGGTTTTAACACTAAATATGTTGTCTTTTCACTATTCTCCATCTAATGAATAGATTGAATGTTTTGAAAATGATAGCATTTTGATTTTATTCACTGTTTACCAAACGTCCCAACTTCATCGGAGTTGGGGTTAGTATCAGAAACTGTTGAGCTCTCCTGGAAGGCACAGGTCATAGTCTCCTCTTGCAAAGAAACTGGAAGTACAGTGGCTTCACTGGTCATTAGAATAGGTTTCTCAGGTGGCAAGGTGAAGGGTTTTTCAAGCCCAGCTTTAGTTGGCACATTATCCTAGTGAACAGAGTGGGATGTTTTTGTGGACTGGGTACAAACAATAGAAGAGAGAAAGGGTCAGAGAAATAATACATGGAAAGGGTAAGGTAGGGCCTATGTTGCTACTATGGAGACAGTCGAATCTGGATGTTTTCTTAGTGTTCTACAGAACACAATAGATGATACATTAGAAATGACAGTCAGTTCAGTTATGGTTATGGTTATTATCAAACTACAAAAACATGCTTGCTTTTTATTTTAGGATTTACTGGTATGTGACTTCCCCACCATATTTCAAATCACTGCTGAAGAAGCATGCTGCCTAGTTGTAGTTTACATAGTTCAGCTAAGGTAGGTCAAAACAAATCACCCACTTACCCACCAATGACATTGCTATGTAGTGACCATAAAAGGAGGTGCAGTGCTGTGAAAAAAGTATGGTAACACTTTAGAATAACTACCTATTCACAGCTTTATAAACACTTTATTAACATTGAATAATAATTGACATTTAACAAAGCATTTACAAATGTTTGTAAATGACTAATAACCAAGCTACGACTGCAGAGTGGAGTGGGAATAAACTTCTACTGTGTGAGTTTTATGTGGTGTCATGCCTTCTGGTCTTTGGAGGAGAAACTTCCAGGACCGATGCGACTGCGCTGTGTCTGCTGTGTTGACATAGTATTTCTTTCCCATTTATAAACATTAAGTGAACATTTTGTTGATAATTAGTTCATTATTTATAAAGTGTTTGTAAAGCTGTGAATAGGTAGTTACCATATTTGCCCCCTTACTTATTCCTTAGCTTTTATGGCACCTTTGTCACACTGAATCATTTCAGATCAACGACATTGAAATGGTAGAGAAGGATAACTCCCAAGACAAAAACATCAATTGCTTATTTAATTTATTATTAAGGGAACAAATCTATCTGAACCTTTATGACCTCATGAGAAAAAGTAATTGCCCCCTCAATCTAATAACCTTTTGTACCACTCCCTGCAGCAACTTCAGTCATGTATTTACAAGAACTGGCAAACAGTTTTTCACATCACTGTTGAGGAATTTTTGCCAACTCTTCTTTGCATAATTGTATAAATATCAGTTACAGTGAAGGGTTTCCATGCATGAAAACAAATGAATGGTTACAAATGGATGACTGGACATTATCCTTCAGGATTTTTTCGTAGAGAGCGGAATTCATGCTTACTTCAATCATAGCCGGTCGCCCATGTCCTGAGGCAGCAAAACAGCCCCAAACCATGAAACTTCCAATACCATGTTTCACTTTGGACATGATGTTCATTTTATCAAATGCAGCGTTTCCGCCAGAATTTTCATGTTTTGTTTCATCTGTACACAGAGCATTTTCCCAGAAGCTGTGTATGTATTGTCAATATGTTTTGTTGTTTTTTTGTGCAAAATTGAGACACACCTTGATGCTGTCCTTGTCAGAAGTGGCTTTGACCTTTGAACTCTGACATACAATGTTTGGCTAGTCTCTCTCTTATATTATGGTTGAGTCATGAACACTTCCATTTCCTCAGGTAATTAACACCTCCAGTTGTTAAGATGTTGTTCTGTGTTACTTTCTGAACTGTCCACCATCACTGTCTTCTCTGGGTAATTTTAGTGACAGCCACTCTTAGAAATGTACACCACTGCACCTAGCTTTCTCCCTTTGTGGATAATGGTTCTCACCCACGGTTTGCAGATCAATTTAGAAATATACTTGTAACCTTTTACTGTCTGACTCCCAAACGGGATACCACCAAAATGAAGCGACAGGGATTCCGAACATCAAACGTGCCACAGAGGGACAAAATGAGAAATGACCATCTGGCATTGACATGAAATTTGTGGAATAATCTTTTAGGTTTGGGAAAGCTAGTGGGAGAGAGAAGGGAGAGGGAGGAGGCAGAGGGACAGAAACTAAAGTCTTACTCAGCAGAGGGTTAACAGCTATTGTGGTCAGACTGTATAGGCGAATACTAGGCCTACAGGGGACTACTATGTAAGTACCTTTGGATTTTATGTAGGATTTTTTTGTATTCTAGGTATTCTCACAGTAAGATCCTTGGTAATAATGTCTTATGTAGGGGATAGAAATGAAGCAGGGCATACCTCTGAAACATTAAGGTAATGGCCAATTCCTTCTATTGCCAACAGAGGGTGGTGTAGGATAATAGTGGTTGTAATGGCCCATGGTTGTCAAGTCAAATCAAATCAAGTAAGTGTACTTAATTGTTAAAAATCTATGTAACAGGGTTAGCACAGAAGTTTGAAATTGCGTTTGACCAGTCTCCAATGTGCAGTGTAAGCTAAAACATACTGTATAAATAAGACGTTGACAATAATCTCTCACGCACGCACAAAGCGAATACTCATAAAATAATTTTCATTTTTCCTCTGACACATGCACTCACAACACACTCGTGCAGTTTTCAAAACTAACAAAACAAACAAAAACACTAACATAGTGATATAGACATGTACCCCCCCCCACACACACACACACACACACAGCAGCAGCAGTGCAGCCAAGGAGCAGAGGTGTCAAAAGTAAAAGTAAACAAGTCCGACAGGCGGACAACAGATGCGTCCGTCTATGCCCGTTCTGAACCTTTTTTGCCCAAACGCCCCCTTGGCCTCCTCATAACCTGTCAAGGCAATTTATCAATAAGCCTACCATGTACTGTATAAGCCTGGATTTGAAAAAGTACCATAGGATTTCAACAGTGTTGGGCAATTTACTGAAAAACTGTAATGCATTGCTGATTACATGTTACTGTCTTTTCAAAATAATCCCTTACACTACATTTAGCAATGTGGGGACCTAAGGCGAATTTAGCTTAGGGGGGCCATCGGTCCATCCCATATCACATTTTTTTTAACATAAAATCTCTATTTTTGTTAGGCTATTTTTTTTTTTTAAATCACTTTTTTTTTTTTTTTTTTTTTTTTTTAATTACAAACATAAAAAACAGGCAAACATTACAACCCTTTCTGGACAGATTTCAATGAATAGGCTATTTGCAATTTTGCATAGGCCTACATTAAATAAACTAAAATGTGAAATTCTCTTTTCACTTTAATATGAGAGCAGTGATGTCCCCCCCTCACTGAAGTGTTATTTCATGTGTGAGCATGATGCTGTCACCTATTTGAAGTGACGTTGATGTTGGATTTCATGGAATACTTTTAAATGCCGCTTTGGGAAGAAAACAGAGTAGGCGACAGGTGAACTGTATTTCTGTCAAAACAGTGGTTTGCAGGCGTTTGCGTTTTCACGTGGATATTGTCTTCGTGGACCGTAACAGACAAACCGTAAGTTCCATAAACTAATCAATGAGACATTGGCTACGTGTACATGATGTTTTTAAGTCCGATTTAATAAATGCGATTTAAATAGATCGGATTAAGAGTTATTTTGCGATGTGTATACATGGCACTTTCACTTAAATGCGATTAAACGTCTGGGGAAAATAAAGCATTGCGATTGGACTGAGGACGCACGTGCTGAGCGAGCCAAATAAGGCGTGGGGGCGTGGTTCAATGCCACCGAGATGCAGGTCATCTTCCCCACGAAAATCGTTGCCTCAGGCGGACTGAAATCACAACATTTCCCCCTTTCTCCCTGGATCATTTACAATGCTACATTAGCTACCCTGTTAGCATTGAAAAACGAGTGGTCAAATGGTAATGTGGAGTAACTTTGTTGTGCTTCATTACTTCGTGGGGCACTTTTACATCAATATATGGAAGCCACAACATTTATAGTCGCTTAGGGACTTTAAATTAAGCAAAACTTTCATGTGAAAATCAACAGGGAGTGCCGCCATGTTTTTCTCACTGGCAAAGAGCACGGTTGGTTTGCACGCATGAGCTCCAGGCCAAAACTGAGCGACTGCCACCTTGTGGACACAAGAGGGAATCACAAGAGGGAATCACAATTCAGAAACCCATCACGGACGGACGGACGGACGGACGGACGGACGGACACCAAAGCCTGTTATAGAGATGCGTGGGACGCATCTAAAAAAGAAAGACAGTTTCCTTCCAGCACAAGTAACTTATCTGAGTAACCAGCAGACGCATGTACTTGTCTTACGATCAGCTAACTCTGCCCTGGTTGGATCGAGTTTGTGGTGGGTCCTTGTTAGGTTTTCAGTGTTTGTCAGTAACAACATAGTCTATCTATCTCATTAGTTACAATGGAGTAAATGGTGTAACAGCTATGTAATGCCATGTGCTAGTGCTGTAATAACACCACAAAAGTACTTTTACTTTTACTTTTGACACCTCTGCCAAGGAGTGACTGGCAAAGTGAGCACTAAACACATTCTACAGTATATTCTTCGATTTGACATGTGTTTTGATGGAGAAACAAACATGGAACATGTGCTGCCATGTCAAGGGTAGCGGGTTATGAAATCAGGATGATGCATTAGGCCTACATTCACAATATAACACACTGCAAGGAAAATAACATAGTGACTAGGGCCTACTATTGATGATGGAATCTATGAGATGAAACAGGCTTGCATTGTATATCCAATATAGAGCAAATATTAGAGCAAAACTGTGCTCAATTAAATATGGTAGGCGAACATAAACTATGTTTAAGTAGGTCTACAGTAACTACTATTGCGGCACTCAATAGAGTTTAGCCTGAGGAATGTCCTTACAAGTAACTTGCTTACATCGGCAAATGCACAGTGATCATTATGGTTTTCCCTTCCTGTCAATAAACAGTGCTTATTGAGACATCACACTTATTTTTCCAGCATACTTTTGTGAAAGTTGTGTGTCGGCTTAAAAAGTGTTTGCCGACTCACTGCTCAGTACAGTTTTGTACTATAGCACCTATGACGTTTCCAACTTCATACTATTCCAGAATGGTTGAGGCAGACATTTTCTATTACCATTAACTGCAAAATGTAGAAAGAATTCACAATAAAGCTGTGTGATTTGCTGTGTGAAGGTAGAGGAAGAGAGAGAGAGAGAGAATCACCTATGTGATGTTTTTACAAGTAGGCTACACGTTGTTTGTCAGTAGGATTACAATAATTTATTGGATATTTGTGAAATTTTCAAGGTGGGTCAGGAACTTGCTTTATTTTTGCTTTATCTTTTTAGAACTATTACGTTTTCTAGACTTATCTGGATTGCTTTATGATGAGATGGGAACTATGTACTATGTTAATTGTGTTTACAACTGCAAACCACTAGAGGGTAAAACTGAGCTGCCTTGGTGGAGAGCCATATGACACTGCTGTGGTGGAGGCATGTTCTCTCTGTTTATGTTCTGTAAGAATCTGGAAACACATCCACAAACTATTTCCGAGACTGATGGAAACATGATGTATGAAACAACTAGTTAGTAACCTGAATTACATACAAACAAATACCTATATTGCCACAGCAAATTTTAATACACTGTATAATACCCCCTCCACAACATTTAGGCCTAATAGAATATTGACAAAGAAATCCATTGTTTGCATCATTTGAGATGTATGGAAATATTTACATCTGAGAGTCATATACATTTTGTTGTATATTTTATTGATGGATTGATTGACAATACCCTATACCAACCCTTTGGAGCAGCCAGATGGAGGTGAACTGTGACGGTCCTCGTGACCTATGGGGAGTACGACTTGTGTACAAACTCAAGAACAGAGGCAAACTTTCTGGATTTACAATCTAAAAGCCCACAAAAGTCCTTTAAAAACTTTAAAACATGAAATTGGCACCAGGTGACTGAATGTAGCCTATTGTTTCCAGTGCAGTATTAAAAGTTAACAGGATGGCCACAAGATGGCACACTGTTTAGTTGGGCCTCTGTACAGGCTAACAGTATTATATTATTATTATTATTATAGCCAATGTTGTCTAAACTACAGTACTTCCAACATGCAAGTAATGTAGTTGTGGCAGTGCCACTTCAATTGATGACTTAGCTTTATCACAAGTCTCTGCGCCTGAGTTAGCCTATCACTGATTGCCTTAGCCTTCTCTTGGTCATACCAGAATATGAAGTAGCTCGGAAGAAGACATTTTGTCATAGTGTGTAAGCCCGCAAAAAATAAAGGTTTTAGAATGAAGAAATTTGCCTTTGATGTTCTTTGATAAGATGCACACAAATATGACTATTTTTATTTCTTTTTCAAACAAATCTCAAAGTGTCTCAGGTTTTCTTTACAGTGTAGGCCACTTAAAAATACAGTCATGGGATACATGATGCCTCCGAAAACAGAATGGCTTATTTTCTGACTTCAAGCTACCTTTAAAGGCGTATTAATGCTCTTGTGATGATGCCAAATATAATGTTCAAAAAAGAGACTGAAGTCATGTAGGACTGCAGTCAGCTAATTCGTGCTGTCAGTGATTTGAAAGTAAGTAAGCACATTTCCTTGCTGAATATTTGAAATGACCACAAGAGGGTGGTCCAAACCATCTAATACAAGCTAGAAAGAAACAAGACATTTCTAAGATGTTTTGAAATGAGTGAGTTCATGTAATATGTGTGGTTACAATGCAAACAGTTAAAACAAATAAAAGTAAAATAAATAAAAGTACATGCACATAGTGAACATACTGGTGAAAAGACCATGGTAGATATATCACATATTGAAATAAACAAATACATACATACAGTACATACATACATACATACATACATACATACATACATACATACATACATACATACATACATACATACATACGTACGTACATACATACGTACATACGTACATACGTACATACGTACATACATACGTACATGTGTGTGTGTGTGTGTGTGTGTGTGTCTCTGAGTGATACATAGGCCTACAGACATGCATACATACACGTTAATGCCTGGGAACTATACACATCTATCAAGGATTAAATTGGCAAGCATATTCATTTATGACTTTGCAAGGACACTGTCAGGAAAAACAGACAAACACATTGTCAGGGGAGGTAGATGGGAACAGCTACAATCAACATTGGTGATTAAGGTTGTAGTCATACTGTAATAGCCTATATAAGATATGTCCATTGTGTGAATGTTAGTATCAATCAATCTCTGCAGCAGACAAACAGTCATGACTGAGGCAGAACTATCTTGTGATGAGCAGGGGAGTAATAGGGTTTGACATTCCTTAGAGGAAGCTTCTGGGTGATATCTGTCTGAGTGCTTTACTTTCTCCAACTGAATGGTTCCCTTAAGAATGAAGTTGTGTCACAGGGGTCTGCATAATGCAGGCTGCATTGGAGATGTATGTAATACAAGCTCAAATTAACACTTTGGGTTTGGATTTGGTTGTTTGGTTCACAAAAAAGTGAAGCCTAATTGTGTTGGCAAATCACACCAAACTTTTCAGACAAATGTGTTGTGCTTCCTGTTTTATAGCCACTTTTTGATGTGCACAAGGAAGGATCTATTATTTCGCAAAATTATATTTGCAAGTCAAGTAGTACTACAGCCTATACTGCAAATGACATTGTCAAGAATTGGTGAAAAGCACATACCTGAGATCTATGTTACTTATTTCTTTCACACAGTCAACCAGTTTTTGGTATTATTCTGAATAAAGCTATGGTAATGTCTTACTTAGTTTGACATTTTGGACACTGTCCTGCTGTTTCCAAGTCCACATCTTTACACAATCAATAGCAACGATTTCCAAATGTTCAATGTTACCTACCACTGACGAAGGCAGTTATTTGAGAAAAATGTACTTAAAGTGTTATGGTTTTCCAATATTGATGTATAGGAATTGAGATACATCATGTTGATGTATGCTATGTGATTTGATTTGAGCTACATTTGATAATGTTTCAGAGTGAACAAGCATTAGAGTACGTAAAACTGATACTAACACTGACCTCTGCGTCAGTGAGAAAAGTACTGTGACTTAATCACAGCTCTTTCATTGACAACTGATTTCACTGTGAATATTAAGTGCCTGCTAGATGACATCTGCGTGTGGTCAGCCCACAACATTTTACATCTCTCACCACACGTCAGTGGCCATGTGGTGGATCTGCTAACCCGGCCCAGTGTTTGAATCCCATTGCAATTGCTTTTTTAAAATGAGATTTAGTGAACATGTTTAGAGAATCAACACTTATATTCAGCATCGTTTCATTGTTGACAAGGGACACCTAACAAAATGAACATCAATTGGCCTGTCTGGGGTTCACATAAGATTTGATCTTGGATTCAATAGAACACTGAGAAAGCACCCTGGAACTGCACTGGAGGACCTAGTAAATGATCTCAAGGCAGCTGGTACCTATATCCAGGGTGCGATTTGTAGGGGGGGATGGGGGGATTGTCCCCCCTTCTGGCTTTGATATCGCCACTTTTTCTACATGATTTGAATCACTGTCAATGTAATTCCATTAATATTGCTTAAAATCTGAAACATATCCCCCCTTCTGGTTTCCCCACAAATCGCACCCTGCCTATATGAGTGATTCTACGATTCGTGTGCGCTTTTAAGTCCATGGATTTTATTTGCCAAATCCACTAACTATTAACTGCATCTAATGATATTTTGGACATTAGCACACATTTATCTTTCATATAATACAGAAAGTGTAGACATGGCATTATTTCCCTCAGCAAGAATGAATATTTAATACTGGTTTTGGGCGTTTTCATGCCGTCCTGTTTTCCAAATGTCAGATTCAGTCTTCATATTAGCATGTAAAGAAACTAAAAAAGTGCCGACTTGTTCCCCTGCACTGTTGACCGTAACACAGTTGAGTAACACGGTTGAATGTTTTGAAAGTGTTTTTGTGCTATTGATCCCCTATGTGTTGGAAAAATCCTATGAACAGACACTAGGGATTGTCTCTGGAGAAGGAAGTCTTGTGTAAGGAGGGTGACTAAATTCAAATCAGACGTTACAGGGATTTATAATGAAAAATGTGTCAGTCTGTATCACAGTGAATCATAAAATCCTACTTATGAAGCTCAACAATCACATTTTCTATATCAGTCGCACAGATTAATGACAACATTATTGGTAAGGGACATAAGCACTTTCAAACGTACGTTGTTTCAACTCTGTAGTATTTTTATATATGTTTGAAATGACATAGTATTTGTCCATAACACTGTTGACAAATGTTCGCTTTCATTAGAGTATTTATCAAATGATTTAAGATTAAGCTTGGCAATTTGTTTGTTTGGAAACTTAAATATATACAGTATGTAAACATCTAGGTCATTTAGTTGAAAAAAAAATAGTTGTTGACATTTTGCTTTTGCCAAAAGCGTAGGCGATTCGTAGAATCACTCATATCACTAAGAAAACAATTGGTAACGCTGTCACAGTTTTGGATGGAAGAAAAATGTAAATACTTAAAGTGATACTGTCCCATTTTTGGAAATAAGCTTATTTTATACCTCCCCTAGAGTTAAATAATAGGGTTTTAACATTATACTTTCAACCGTTCGCTGGGTACGGCAGTGCAAACTTTATCTCCAAGCTAGCAGTTAACATTGATTCCTATGAGACCAGCTGGCGGCTAACTGGTCTCATAGGACTCAATGTTAACTTCTAGCATGGAGGTAAAATTTGCACTGCCCTACTCAGAGAACGGTTGAAAGTACAGGAGAAACTCAAGGGGAGGTTAAATATGAGCTTATTTCCAAAAATGGGACAGTATCACATTAAGTCACAGAAGGATCCTGTAGTCCTATAGTTGAATCTTTTCATGAATATTTACTAAGTAATAACCTAATATTTACTAAACGAACAAAGTAAAGTAAGTTTCGCAGAAATGCGTTTAAATTTAAAATGGTGGACATGGAGAAGATCCACTTTTACATGCATGAGGGGGTGGTGCTGGTGACGCAATGCCGGTGTAAAATAAATCGACTATAACTTCACAAAGCAAGTGATGAAAGTGTTAGTTTTGATGGTGCAAACCAACACGAATGCAGCACATTCGATGGAGACTACTTTAGAGAAATTCAGACCTTGAGGGGGGCTGCATCAGCCTGGCGACAGTTACGATATAGCGTCGCAAAAGCATACAAATAACAAAACAAAAGTTTGAATATAGTTACTTTAACCAATCAGACAGACTTCGCAGGTGAGTTCTGTGTCACCACTCTCAACTGTTTGCTGATTGGCTAAACACTGAGAGAACCGAGCTGAAGGCTTTTGGCAGAGTCAAAATCTTTGAGTGGAATATACAGTGCTTAATTTGAGGGGGAGCAAGGGGGAGCTAGCTCCGGAACCTCAGACGAGAGCTCCGGAACCTTGGATGGAACCTTAGGGAAAGACATCACAGATCCCCCCTCCAGGGGGAGCCACCCATCCTCAAAGATTTTGACTCTGCCAAAAGCCTTCAGCTCGGTTCTCTCAGTGTTTAGCCAATCAGCAAACAGTTGAGAGTGGTGACACAGAACTCACCTGCGAAGTCTGTCTGATTGGTTAAAGTAACTATATTCACACTTTTGTTTTGTTATTTGTATGCTTTTGCGACGCTATATCGTAACAGTCATGCTAATAAAGCACAATATGGATTTTAATTTGAATTCCAAACTCCAATGAATGTAAATGGCAGAGTAAGATCAGACCATCTCCACCCTCCATAGAGAAGGATTCCTCTTTTGCCCAGGTTAGGGCTGAATGACGTTACAAGCCAGAATTTTACATTTTGAATTAGATTCAAGATTAAAAAAGCCAGCCCCCAACCCCCATCCCCATCGTGACCCTGGTAAGGCCTGATTTCGTGCCTGACGTCACTCCGTTAGAACCCATCACTGTGCAGATGTGCACAGTCAAGGGTGGATTGGCACCGATGAAAAGCCGGGGCATGTTGACTCTGACTGTGGGAGGGAGGGTCATTCATCACACTGTGTTGGTGGCGAGTGTGGAGGGCCCATGCATACTGGGGTTAGACTTTCTGATGGCTACCGGCTGCCTGCTAGATCTGGGTGGGCACGCTGAGTTTCCAAGATGGACAGGCCATCTCTCCCTGGAGACCCCGACGACGCTACCCAAGCCCTGTCCGGTATCAGCCAGGACCCAGTGCTACTCCAGGTCCTCCAGGTCCTCACACATTTGCGGCCAATGTCGCCAACGAAGCCTCTCACTGGTGCGGCAGGAGGCAGCTGATCGAGAGCTGTCTGAGATGCTGCGAGCAGACATTGTGGAGCAGTCGGACAGCCTGAGGGCCTCCCCTGTTGTCATGGTCCCAAAGAAGAACGGACGGTGGAGGTTCTGTGTGGACTACAGGTGGCTCAATGCAGTGCAGCAAGGATGCCTACCCCCAGCCCTGAGTGGATGAAACCCTGGACCAGGTGGATGGCTCATGCTGGTTTCCATCCCTAGACCTGAGATCCAGTTACTGGGAAGTACCCCTCTCCCCCTCTCCTGGGCCAAAACTGGCATTCTGTACCACCCACGAACTCTGGTAGTTTTAAGTCCTCCCATTTGGTCTTTGCAATTCACCTGCAACGTTCGAAAGGCAGGTGGATAGGGTGCTGTCAAGTGTGTGGTTTACCTGGATGACATCATGGCCCATGGCTCCACCTTCCAGAGCGCTCACCACTCGCTACAGCACATCCTGCAGTGGGTGGCAGCTGCTGGCCTCAAGCTCCACCGAGACAAGTGTCGATTAATGTGGCAAGAGGTAGCGTTGGGACATCAGCTGGGCGGGGAGGGAATCAGAACAGCCCACAGCAGAAGATGGTGTGCTGCCCTAAGCTGGACAGTGACTGGGTGGGCCCCTGTCGAGTGCTGGAGTGACTTATGGAGGTCGTGCACCGTATTCAGCGACCCCCCCAGAGGTAAACAGGTAGCGGTACACCGGGATAGCCTGGCTCCCCATCAGGGTGAGGTCACACCCTCATTCCCACCTGGGCACCTACATACCCTGTCTGCCAACCAGAAACGTGCACCAGAAATGACCTTGGCTACCCGAAAAGCCGAGGTCGCTGAAGAGGTTTCGCCATGAATTTGCTTTATTCGCTCTGGACACAACATTGACATGTATAATTTAGTAATCACATAACGGCTCAGGCTTGTCAGCCTGGGACATATGGAGATATTAACATTCCAGTTGTTTTTCGCTGAACCACGTCATAGCTCATTACCATAATATTAGCTTGATTTTAAAGGACAAGTGCACTATTTTAACTAGTCCTGAGTTGTCCACAATGTTTTAGATTCCCCCTCATCATTTTTGCTGCTGTCTCCATTATTTGGCTAATTTAAGTTTTGTCTCAATTGGCTTTACACTGGTCGTCTGAGGACATGTTCAAATATGTTCTTAAAGAACACCTTTAACATTTGTTTTCGAAGTGTGTATTTCACTAAGTGGTTAGTTCCCTCGCATTCCCTAACAAGTCTGAAGGCGAAATATGGATTGTCATTTTTTTATTTGTCATTTTGTGAATTAAAGAAAAAAAATATTTACAAAATGCTACATAAAACATGACAGAAGCCATGTTATGGTTATGGAATTACCAACGTATGGCCAATACTTAATGAGTTGCACACTTTTGAAAACAAAATAATGTTTACGGTTTAAGAATATATTTGGACATGCCCATAGAGGCCAAATTAGTCAAATAACAAAGACAGCAGCAAACATGAAATAAATGGTGTGTGCAGCCAATTTAAGCAGCGGTTTGGATTATTTTTGACATGAATACTTGCAGGAACTTCTGTAAACAAAAGGGAATAGGCTAACTGAAAATGGACTTTGGCGATTTTGCAAAAACAGGTGAATAAATTAATGATTGAGTTTAATAATTGAATGGAATTAAAATAAAATGGGAAATATTGGTAGGGACTATTTTTTGTCTTTCCAAAATATTGGTTGTGACATGTCACAAGCATCCCTATATAAAATTACGCCCATGGTTTACGCCCGATTTACAACGGCCATCAGCCAATCACAATCAAGAACCAGATTGCACAGAGTTAAATTGCATATCATTATGCATAGTCATTTTTGACCACGAAACAACATGAGGGTTTAGCCTTTGTGCAAATAATTTCTGAGAGATTTGGAACTGGCTTGCTTAGTCCATTTGATGATGGAAAACAAGTCTGACCGTGTAGTGGCTAGTAGCATTATACAGTAGGCAGGATTATCAACCAGGATTTATCTGTTGAACTGTCTTAATAGCATACTCAAATTATATTAATTAGTGGCCTTGCTGTCACATATTCATACATCATGATAAAATATTTAATATATCAAATAGTTAAATTTAATGTTTTTTGTAAGCCAAATTGAAGGGTTTAACTGAGAACACTACTGCATCTGGAGGACAGGTGCTGAGCAGTATTAGACAATACTACCACTTTGCTTTCAGGCATGCTTAAAAAAAATCACGATTAATATTTGTGTCTGTAAAGTTATCATAAAAATGAGAATAACATGCATGAGTGTTGTTTGATCCAAAGAAAAGACTAGGTTTCGTCTGTGGCACTACTGGTGCAGCCTCCTTGTTATTGTTTAAGGCAAAGTGGGCCATTGCCATGGCAGCCCCAGTGTGGCGTGAATGTGGTGGGCAGCAGTTGCCTGTGCCTGAAATAGCTGCTAAATTGTTTAAACTGATAAGCGAAGACACTGGCTCCGTGCCAAGAGGCTGTCTGCAGTGCTGCCAAGGATGATGTGCTCAACAAGCACAAGCAGAGCCTTGACTGCTGTGCTAGAATAAGCTCAGAAAGCAGCTCGGCACATGCCCCAATCAAAAAGCTCCATGTCATTAATGATCTCAATCAGAGTCAGAATGCGAACTCATTTAAACTGCCGATAAATACGACACACAGTTTTATATTGAAAGTGGTGAAGGAAAGGCTAAGGGGTTTGCTGTGAGAATAAAGCACATCTGTTCAAGCAACAAATATGTAACACAACAGTTGAAAAGAGCAGAGCATTGCAGGTTTTCCCAAAAATGTGTGCAGGCAATTGGCCTACAAAACTGTAAAGTTTTCAATTAAAAATTCACCAATCATAATCATAATTTGCATAGGCCTGCCTATGTACTGTTTATGACATGTAGCCTAATAGTATGTAGTCCATCTTTCAAATTGTAAATGTATCTTTCAGACTAGAAATGTTGGTAATGGGCCCTTTAGCTTCAGTATCATTCGATGTAATGTGAAAAAAATAT
Organism: Engraulis encrasicolus; assembly: GCF_034702125.1. Taxonomy (NCBI): domain Eukaryota; kingdom Metazoa; phylum Chordata; class Actinopteri; order Clupeiformes; family Engraulidae; genus Engraulis; species Engraulis encrasicolus. Next base: position 1,696,352 of record NC_085872.1, on the reverse strand, counting down.
ATTGCAAACAATCACTTGAAATGAACAGGCAGGCAGGCACCTTCAAAACAGTGTGTGTGTGTGTGCGTGTGTGTGCGTGTGTGTGTGAAAAGCCCCTACCTCCTTCTTACTTTATTTTAAACCAATGTTTCTTCTCATGACCAGGCAACCCAAAACACAACAAGAATGTGGCAGGAAATGAAATGACAACAAACAAGCGATGTTAAGTTAATGAATTTTATTAATACACATTTTAAAACCTTTTATTCATCTGTTCAGAGTACAAGTCATTAGGACATGTGTATGTCCGTGGCACCGAAGGCATGAACACCAACTTAATAGTCACGCTTTCTTCGGCTGTGGCGATTTGGGTAGAGTAGAGAGATGGCTCACTCATCTCACTCTAAGAACCGGGGACATATACAGGTACATGTCCTAATGTTCTTATTCATAAGAATTCGATCACCATCTCTATGGGAAGATGCAATCTCTCCCGGATCGCATGCTGCCCAACCACCTGAATCGGACGTTCACAGAAGGTCCCCTGCATGGCTAGTGCTCCCAGTACCCGAGCCTATGGCAGGTGATACCAGAACCCTGTGTCCCAGAGGCATAGTGGTCACAACAAGCCGGTAGAACCGGATGAAAGTGCAGGGACTGGCCCAGCCTGCCGCTTTACATACTTCCGAAAACGAACGCAGCACCTCTGAAGAGGGCCCAAGACGTGGAGACCGCGCACATCGAGTGCGCCCTGACCTGAGTGGGGGGAGAAGCACCCCTGGACTCATAGGCCAGCAGGATGGCCTGAACCAGCTATTTGGAAAGCCTCTGCTTGGACAAAGCAAGCCCCTTAGTTGCTCAGTCTTCCTGAAAGAGTGAGTCCTGTCCATGTAAATGCGTAATGCGCGCACAGGGTACAAGTTGTGCTGGCGCCGCTGCTACGCAGACTAAAAGGGAGGAGCGCAAAAAGCTTGAAGCTCTATGGGCTCACAACTGAAGGCGTTCTGAATTTTAGGCATGAACACTGGGTTCATTTTCAGAGCAACACATTTGTTGCCATCTGCAAACTGCACGCAGGCAGAATTGACTGACAAGGCATGTAATTCACTGACGCACTTCGTTGTTGCCAACACGAGAAGAAGTGCCTGGCGCCTTTCATGAATCGACACACCAGTGGGTTGCTACCCAGGGTGTTGTTACCAAATCCAACGTGGCATGCTGAAATGGCGGCCAAGTAGACCTTGAGGGTAGAGAAGGCCTTGCCTTCATCTAATTGCTCCTGCAAAAATGCCAAGACAATGGACACCGAGCATTGGAAAGCTAGGATGTCACGTTGTGTACACCAGCGTTCAAACACGGCCCACTTGAGGTCATATGAGGACGTAGTGGAAACAGCCCTGGCTCCCTGAATAGTTCTTATGACACTATCTGAAAGACCAGACACATTTAAGTTAATGCACTCTCTTTCCAGCCCCATGGAAGCGTGAAGCTCTGTAGCTGGGGTGGAAGGCGCCCTCTGGCCTGGCCAGGGGAGAGGTCGGAGCCGAGATAACCCTTTCCCCTTGTACGAAGCGGGAGTAATGCGCATAATGCACAGTACTTAGGCCTTAGGCCTTAGGCACGGCATTTGTAAATGTGGGAGATCCCAAACATAACCGTGGTGCACAGTGTGCCATGGCCGGGAAGTCGGGAAACGCAGTTTCCGGAGACAAAGGACGTTTACATGCCAAATGCAGAGACCTGCGTCGAGAAAAGGTGAAAGTTTCATCCGAAACTTCATTCACAGTAACCAACTCGCCCGAGTTAGGAGGAGAAATGGAAGTTTTAGGTAAAGCGCCGTGGTAAGGCACATTAGGCTTAGCCGCACATGCTGAATGAGATACACTCGAAACACTAGAGGTGTCGGGTATGGGATGAGATCCTCGTGTAACGGGAGAACCACCCAGGTGATACAGGGGGCAAAACGAGAGATAGGATTGACCGAACACTCGTAGGGAGGTACACTAACAGCATTACTGGTGTTAGGTACGGATTTTAGACATAAACCCTCGGGAAGGATCCACAGGGGGCAACCCGGGAGGGAAATGAGGTATACGAAACACATTTTGGCAGACGTATTTTGACAACACGAGGCAGATTCGAAGCCTTACACATATATCCGGCAAAATGGAGTTAAACCGCTGTTTAAGCAAGAACTCAGTAGGGGCAACCGAACAATCACTGTGTGGAGGGACTCAGTTAATTTGCCTTGTCTTAGAGCTCCCTCTTGCGACATATCTTTGATAGTGCGCAATAGAGGGATCATGGGACAAAGAAACCTGCGGTTAGCTGAGTTAGCTGGATTAAAGCTAGCCGAGTTAAGTTCCCTGGTTAGGGGAACACTCGTAACCCTTTGTTTTTTAGGGAGTACAGCTACCGAAGTAGCCGTATTATCGTGCCTGCTCCAGGGGCTTTGTGAAAGCGAGGCTTACCGTGTGCACCAGTGCTTGACATCGACATGTGTAGGGACACAGTGGGCAAGTTGCACAAGTTTAATACACCAAATGGGGGATTAACATTGCAAACATTAACAGAGGACATCTGTTCGTTAACATTAATCACACCAACAGTAGCATGAGGCCGTATGGCTCACGTAAACGAGACAGCTGAGCAATGAATCAGAGATTCTTTAAGTATATAGAGATCTCTCTGAATGAACTCTACCCTTAATTCCGCGTAGCGGAGGTGAATTGAAGTTTAATACACCGAATGGGGGATTAACATTGCAAACATTAACAGAGGATATCTGTTTGTTAACAATAACCACACCAACATCAGCATGAGGAAGTATAGCCCGCGGAAACAGGCCAGCTGAAGTCACACAATCATGATGCCGCGACGACAGGCCGGGGGTATCATTGTGCCATGATGATGAATCCGACGAATGGCGGCGAGTGGGAGACACTCGGAAGTGAGGCTTCTGCTAGGGCGTCGTAGCAGCTAGCTTCGTCGCTGAAGAGTTGGATGTCTTTGCGCTAGCTAGCACTGAAGTTGGGACAAACCGTCGGCTCAACGAGTCGTCAAGGACGGGCGTCCCCGCCGGACAGGCTACAAAAGCACCCTCAGCTCAGCAGGCAACAGATTTTGTCCCCCGTACACTGAGACTTTGCAATCGGAGCTCGGGTTTCGGCGATGCTACGTGGGATCGTACGGGTTCTCCAATTGGTGTGGGACGAAATCTGTTGCCTGCTGAGCTGCAGCCTGAGTCTGGGGGACCAGGGTGCCCTTGTAGCCTGTCCGGCGGGGACGCCCGTCCTCGACGAGTCCTCCAACAATGCAATGGCTCGTTCCCCGAACAGTCCGGAGAGGGACAGTGGCATATCCATGACGGCTGTCTTCTCGCAATCCTGGAGGGAGGTGTGGTGCAGCCGCAACCCTCTTGATCCAGCAACCGCCAGGTCCATGGTCCTACCATCGGCCTGGGTGACTCCTGTAGTGCAGTGGAGGATCCAATCCCATGCTAGGCGGAGCTCCTCCACGATGTCGCCTGTTGGGTCTCTGTTAGCAATGCGGTCGGCCATGTCGCTCTGAAGTGCAGACGAATATTCAGACAGCATAGCAGCAGCATTGACCGCCCTGCAGACCTGAGCAACAGAGCGGTAGGATTTTTCACAGAGTGTGAGGGTAAACCGCCTCATCTTCCCCGGTAGCTTGAGTTGCGAGGAGGACGGTCCCATCCCTCTTCCATGTTGTCCGTGTCGAAGGTGTTGGCGAGCGCGGCGAGTACGGATGGTCCCACGTTTTCGCCACTTGTGTCGCCATCTCCTCGGAGAAGGGGAGCACCCTCCTGGCCAGGGTGGGGCGCAGTAAACGTCATTCCTTGATCCACGACCGTGGAGGGGGTGGTGTCGGCCACGGCACATCCAATCGTTGCGCAGCCCTCCTCGAGACGCTGAAGGAGTTGTCCATGTCCAGGGATTTACCCTCGTGGGCGGCCTAAGCGGAAACCTGGCGAGTCTCGAGATGCGCGGGAAAGTCTATGGGTTCATTCGCAGCTACTTCCTCCACTCCCTCCTCTGCTGCGACCAACTCCGGTGGGTCAACAAAGGACTGAGCCTCCTGCTGCAGATGTGGGTCCAGAGGGGCAGGTTCAGAGGTAAGCAACTCGTCGTCTTCCTTTTCCTCCGGTTCCACCATAGTCTCCTCTTCAGACTCAGAACATGCCTCGTTGCTAGCTACCAGCATACGCTTTTAAGCGCAGCTAGGCGCCGCTCCAAGGTGTCCGAACTCATGCCGCGGCATCTCTTGCACGTCGTCCCGGTAAGCGCCAGCCGGGCGTGGGGGATGCCAAGGCACACCACCCAGAGGAGATGAGGGTCTTTCGAAGAGATGGGGTAACCACAGTGGGATATGCACTTCCGTGTGTCCTCTTCACCCGTCCTCCAGTCGTCAGACGTTGTAGCCATGTTAGCTGCGCGACGTGGCCGGTTAGCTAACAGTTGTAGCACGCTTAGTCGGACTAGCTAGTCCCTCGACGAATTCCCATAGAAAACATCGAGGAAGAGGTCCAGAAAAACTTGAAAAGTAATTTCCTTCGCTCTTTGTTCGGTAGAAGCCCTTCGTTGTGACTGAGAGCCCAGCGAAGTCGTACCTTCCCGACACACTCTGTAGAGGACAGTTGAACTCAGGCAGCAGTTCACAGCTGAAGAAAGCTTTAAGTTAGTGTTCGCGTCTTACGTGGTGCGTTATATAGCCTCCGGGCGATGATTTTACTAAAATCTTTGTCAGGTCTACAGACAATCAGCTTTACTCCCATAGAGATGGTGAACGAATTCTTACGAATAAGAACCATGAAGTCCATAACTAAATCTAAAGATCATTCCTGCAGTTCACGTCCCCGATAAACTACGCTGCCACCAAGAAGCACAAGCAGCGGTAACCCAGCAGCACAGGGGAAACAGAGGACGCAGGGAGAGCAGAGCCGCCGGTCATGCAGACATGCAACAGTGAAGCAGTGTGAGCAGAGCAGCCAAGAAGGAGTTAAGTGGATGAAGCCGTGACCACTTACTTTGACTGAGCACAGACAAAGCCTGTAGTCTGGGGATGGGATGATGAAGCTGATATCGTCAGACGGTGTCCAGCCATCTTGGGGTGTTTCGACCCTTAACCGTAACACCCTCCAGCTGGCGGGTCAGCAGTGGTGGCCAGGTTACTGCCCATCAGCTCTAGGCCTCCAGCCCCCCTCCTCCTTCTTAAACCACAACCAGCATGAGGCTCTCTCTGCTGCCTCCCCTATCCTGCGCACAGCTGTGTTCCTCTCCTTGCCAGATATGCCGAGTGTAATGAGCACCGACCACGTTGACTGTGCCGGGAACCCCCTACACCCAATCTCCACTGGAAACAGCCATACTTGCCAGCCCTTCTCCTTGCATTCCATGATGAGATCCTGGTATTTTAGGCTTTTCCTCTCATGGGCCTCATCACAGCCTTCCTCCCAAGGCACTGTCAGTTCGACCAGGATGATTTTCTTAGCCTGCTCTGACCAGATGACAATGTCAGGCCTCAAAGTGGTCTGGACGATGGGGGGGAAAGTGAGTTTTTTCCCCAGGTCCGCTGACATCTCCCAACTTTGTGCCCCCTGGAGGATGTTGGTCCTGGCTCTTCTCACTGAGGATGGTTTTTCTCCTGCCCTGACAAATTGCAGCGATGGTGCTTGTGGCTTGGTTGGTTGTGGTCTTCTTCTGGCCTGCTCAAAAATGTCAGCCATCACGCGGAGCACTTGGTCACAGCTTTCGCATTCCGTGTCTCCTCCTCTTGGTGGCGAATTTCCGCTTGCACCATCTCCCGCCTCTGCTGCGTGCTTGCCTTGCTCCACTGGGTAAAGTGGAATGTTCCCAGTCCTTGCCGGCCCGTGCAGACATTGCCAATAATGTCTCTCAACCCGAGAGAGCTTTCAGCTTGCTTGACTGCAGTGTGTGCTGCCCGCTTACGGCCTGTTCGCGTTGTAACCCCTGCATTGCTTACTTGCTCATCTCTTGAGTCTCTGAGCATCATTGCCACCCTGCACTTCGCCACCTTGAACTCCTCCACCACAGAGGAGAAAGGAAGTTGGAGTTGGCCTGATCGAATGTAGAGCCCCATGGCAGTGAAGCTGGGAGGGATACCCAGCCACCGCGTCAGGTGCTTGTTCACCTTCCTCTCCACTCCCTCCACTGCAGTCATTGGGATCTGATAGACTGTCAGTAACCACATCAGCCTCGGCAGGAGCCCATGTTGGTATATCCAAGACTTGAACTTGCCAGGTAGGCCTGACTTGCCAATTCTCCATAGCCATTCGTCCGCCTGATTTGCAGTGTCAGAGATGTTGTTCCTGTCACTGAGGGTGTCGTCGTACCACTTTCCCAGGCATTTAATGGGGTTCTCCCTGATCGTAGGGATCTGCTCACCTTGGACGTGCAGTTCGAAAGTCTATGTCAGTTTCCCCCTCCTTATCACCATGCTCCGTGACTTTCTGGGCTTAAAAGCCATTCTTGCCCATGATGCCAAGGCCCCAAGAGTCTTCAGGACCCACCTTGCCTGCACATGTGTTGCGGTTGTCATGGTGAGGTCATCCATGAATCCTCTCAGTGGGGGTTGTCTGCTCCCTGCTGCCGTGACTGGTCCCTTGGCCTCTGCTGCTGCTGCTGTAATCAGGAGATTCATCCCCATGATGAACAGAATGGGGGATACTGTGCATCCCGTCACAATGCCCTTCTCCAGCGACTGCCATGTGGTGGTGAACTTGGCAGTCTGAAACCGCAGTTTAAATGACCTCAGGTAGCTGTTGATCATCTACCTCAGGGGTGTCGAACTCAAATTGACTTGAGGGTCAAAATCAAAATCTGGAACGAAGTCGTGGGCCAAACTCAACATTTATTTTTAAAAATGGACTAAAATTGTGTGTACATGCACTTCATATTCATAGTTAAATTTCACACACCCTCTTTCCCAGCATATTTGTTAGTTCAAATGTGTCTACACATCCCGTGACACAGCAAATTTCATGTTCAAGTCATGTTACACTATACATTAAGGTGTATGTGGGCCAACTGTAATAGATATTTTAAATGATCTCGCGGGCCGAATAAAATGGCTTCGCGGGCCAAATTTGTCCCCCGGGCCTGAGGTTGACATCCCTGATCTACCTGATCTTGTCCGGGAGGTGGTACTGCTCCATGGCCTTGTTGATGAGGGAATGGGGCATGGACCCATATGCATTTGCGAGGTCCAGCCAGACAACTGTTAGGTTGCCCTTGCTCCCCCTGGCCTCCTGGATCAGATGGCTGAGGATGGTGGTGTGTTCCAGGCATCCAGAGAATCCTGGAATCCCCCCCCTTCTGGATCGAGGTGTTAACATAGCCATTGGTTGTTATTCTTCTTGCCAAGACTGAGAAGAATATCTTGGCTTCTACACTCAGCAGAGAGATGGTGCAGAATTGGCCGATCTCAGAAGAGTCCTTCTCTTTTGGCACAAAGCAGCCCTCTGACACTCTCCAGGTGGTCTGTATGTTACCCTTCTCCCAGATTGTCCGGAGGAGCTTCCGAAGTATACGTAGAAGAAGTGGGCACTTCTTGTATACTTTGTAAGGCAAACCACTTGGTCCAGGGGCTGATGCGGTCCTTGCCCTTTTCACCACCTCCTCCAATTCCTTCCAGGTTGGTTCCTCTGTGGTTCACAGTGTGTTAGCCTCAGAGCTTCTTCGACCTCCTCCTTAGAGCTGCTGAGTGTTCCTGATCTTGCTTCCCCTAATAAGGTTCTGGTGAACCTATAGGGGTCTTTGATGAACTGTGCCCTTGCACAGTTCCGTGTCTGCTCCGCTCTTCTCAGCCTGTGGAGCCGCTCAGGAAGCCCTGATGTTAGGTCTCTTATTCCCTCTTTTTCCCCCTCTGTGGCATTCTTGAACTGCCTGTAGAGTGTCTTTATCTCTTTCCGCAAGCTCTGCATCTCCTTCTCCCTACGATTTGGCTGCTGAGCATTTGGAGTGCTGGTCTTCCTCTCCTCAACACCAAACCGCTCCTTGGCCACGTTGTAGGTGATTGCAGTCATCGTTGCTATTTTCTGCTCAGCTGCCCCTACCAGAGCAGTTTCTAGAATTTTGCACAGATCCTCATCCAGCTGCTTCCATTCCTTGTTGCTGTTCATCTTTGGCCACTTCACTTTGTCTTTTGCAGGTTGAGTTGGCTGGGAGGCATCAGAGTTGACCACTGTGTGGTTCTGAGGCAATGCAGTTGCCAAGAGATCTCCAGTGCTGTGGTGTGCCTCCTGACTGGGGTTCTCCTGCGTCTGACGTGGTGTTGCCACCCTGCGCTGCAACGTAATTACCTCCTCCCCATACTTGGCCTTGGCTTGATGGAACTTAAGCCTTCTGCTGTTCTTACATAACTTGCCACAATGGCATCGCACCTCTGGTGCCGTCACTGTTAGTGTGGTTTGGGTGAGCCTTCTCATTAGCCATGTTTCAGTCCTGGTCTGTGCCGTTGTATCCGTCCTTGTGAGTCTCTCATCCTCCTCCCCTCTCGGGAGACTGGGGGTATTGCTCATTGTGGTCATCCGTAACTTGATTTGGTGCCCTCTTGCGAGTGCTGTACATAAGGTTGCTGGCCTCATGCACCCACGCCAGGCTTTCCTGGAGGTCAGCTGTCTCTCCAGCGTCACTGATCTTCCTCAGTTGCCATCCAGCCTTTCCTGGAAGTCACTGGTTTCTCAGAGTTCCACTGTTTAATACATCACGTGATGCCATGCATACAGCCACTCACTAAGGTGACTGGGTGGCTTTTGACCTGAAGCTGATATCGTCAGACGGTAAATACCTACAGTATTTACCTGTACCGCTATATTGGATACACGTTTCAATTGAATATTGTATAGATATCACTTTTGTGTATACTGCATGGTGGCAATGGAAAGGGCTTTTTCTGCCCTTTCCAACAACATTTATACCACTTTTTTGTGTTTCCACTTCGCCGAGAAATTAACGTCAACAAAGTTGCATTATCAGCTCATGGACTGTAGCTGTAACAGTACCCTATAAGTTTGAGGATCGATTTCCTCAATCATTCTTCCGCATACAGGCAAGTGTCATATACTGACAGAATGCCCAGATCGATCTCTTTCTGATGATATGCATTTCATGTCACAGCAAAGATACCATTGTCAGTAGTGTGCATTTTCAGCTGCAGGTGCTCAGGCGGTTGGTCGGGCCACGTGAAACTTCCTCACTGGGCTATATTATATTATATTATATTATATTATATTACGTAGGAGATAAAAGGTGAATAGGGTAACATTTTAAACTATGACATTTGAAACTTTCACAGTTGGTAACTCACATTCACACAATTTTTGTATTGCAAGTTTTCTGAAATATGATGATGAAATATGCAAATGAGGTCATGTACTGAAATATGTGATAAAATCTGTGGTAACAGACCAAGCATAAAACAAATTGCAATAGTAATGTTTCATACATTACGTTGCTCATTCAACCCCTATGCATCACATATTAGAAATCTACTTTCATCAATTCAGTGGAACATACTTTTCCCATTTTACCCACTAAATGGCAAAATGCATTGGAAATGTGCTACTTCTGACCTTCAAAAAAGTATGTTCCACTAAAGTGATGAAGGTAGGATTTTTCATATGTGATATAGAGTGGATAAAGTATCAATAAAAAGTGTGAATCATTACTTTTGCAATTTGTTTTATGTTTTGCCCATTGTTGCATGATTTATCACATATTAATGCACTTTAAATGTCTGTATGAGCACTGTCTATGTCCATACTGTCTTAAGTCCATGTATAAGTACTGTCTATGTCTATACTGTCTATTTCCTTACCTAGATTAGTCTATGTCTGTATGGGAAAGCAAGAAATGTAATTTCAAATTCTTTGTATGACCAGTGCATGTAAAGAAATTGACAATAAAACCTACTTGACTTGACTACTTGACTTGACGTCTTGATTTAAGTAGATGTGATCTCATTTGCATATTTAATCATCATATTTCAGACAACTTGCAATACAAAAAAATCTTTGTCTTTGCATGAGTAAATGACTGTGAAAGTTTCAAATTGATATCTTATTGCTTTAGCCTATTCCCCAAGGACTTCTATATTGTCTCCCTATGGGAACATGAATGGGATATCTCCAACTTTGACCTTGGAAAAAAGTATGTTCCACTAAATATAAAGCTGTAGATTTTTAATATGTTAGTTAGACATACCTAGGGATTACAAAAACCCTGGAATGATTACTATTGCAATTTGTCCCAGGTCAAACGCTAGATTGACTGGCCTATATTGCTAATCAGGCTGTGACAATCTTCATAGGCGTGCAGAAAGGGATGAGATAGGCTAGTAGGTCCTTCTCCTTTACCTTACTGGATAAAAAGTGCCCTTACGTTTTTTTGTTTTTTTTCCACAATATACTGTAGCTTACTTTGTGCAATATAATATAATATAATATGATATAATATAATATAATATAATATAATATAATATAATATAATATAATATAATATAATACTGTATATCATAATATACAGTGAGTCCAATATGTATTTGATCCCTTGCTGATTTTGCTGGTTTGCCCACTAATAAAGACATGATCAGTCTATAAATTTATGATAATATGTATTCAAACATGGAGAGACAGAATATCAAAAAGAAATTCCAGAAAATAACTTAAAATAATATATTTTAATTTATTTGTCTTTAATTTAGGCAAATAAGTACAGTATTTGACCCCTCTAGCTAAAGAAGATAAAGTGCTTCTTGGCAAAGCCCTAGTTGTCTAGCACTGAGGTCAGATGCTTCTTTTAGTTGATGACAATGTTTGTGCATATAGTAGAAAATATTTTTGCCCATTTTTCTTTGCACATTATCTCTAAAACATTAATAGTTTGTGGCTGTAGCTTGGCAAATGGGAGGTTGAGTTCTCTCCATAGAATTACTATAGGGTTAATATTTGGAGACTGTCTAGGCTACTTCACGACTTTAATATGCTTCTTATTGAGCCACTCCTTCGTTGCTTTGACTGTATGTTGTGTATTATTGTCATGTTGGGAGATCCAAAAATGCCCCACCCTTCAGTGTAGTGGTGGAGGGAAGGACGTTTGCACTCAGGATTGCACATTACATGTCTCCCTCCATCCATTCGTTGACGGTGTGAAGTTGTCCTGTGCCTTGGCCAGACAAACACCCTCAAACCATAATGATACCACTTTCATGCATGATGGTGAGGAGGGTGTTCTTGGGATCATAGACAGCAGTACTCTTTCTCAAAACACATTGAATTGTGATAATGCCAAACAGCTTGATTTTGGTTTCATCTGACTACAGCACCTCCTTATCATATCCTAAACCAGTCTGATGTCCGTTGGCGAACCTCAAGTGGGACTGCACAGGTTCCTTCTGAAGTAGAGGTACCATGTGTGCACTACAGGATTTTAAACCTCTGTGGCATTAAGTGCTACCAGTAGTTTTCTCAGTGATTTTGGTCCAAGTAGCTTTGATATCATTGCCTAGTTCATCCCGTACAACTCTAGGGTGATTTCCTTCTGTTCTCATGGTTATCAAATCCCTACAAAAGGTCAAATCTTGTATAGAACCCCAGGCAGGCTGATGGATAGTCGTTTTGTATTCCTCACATTTTGGAAGAAACGCATCAACAGCTGGGTCATTAATACCCAGTCTCTTTCTTGTGGCTTTGCAGCCCATCTAATCTTTGTTCAGGTCTAAAATCGTGTCCCTGATATCATTTGACCACTCTTTGGTCTTTCCCATGCTGGTGAGGTTGGAGTGTGACTGATTCACTCATGCTATGGACTGATTCCCCTGATTCAATGTGTCTTTTATGCATGTTAGTATGTACAGGTGTCTTTAATTCAGATGACAAGTTGATCGGAAGTGCCCATCTGGTCTGTGGGCCCGGAACTGTAATCAGTTGGCAGGGGATCAAATACTTATTTTGCTCGATGAAATGGAAATAAATTAATATATATTCTCTTCAGTTAATTTCTGGATTTTCTTTTTGATATTCTTTCTCTCCATATTAGAATACATATTATCATAACATTTATTGACTGATCATGTCTTTGTTAGTAGGCAAACCAACAAAATCAGCAAGGGATCAAATACATATTGGACTCACTGTATATTGTCTGCCTATGGAGAAATGAATGGGAAATCTGCCAACTTTGACCTTGAAAAAAAGTATGTTCCACTAAATAGAAAGCTGTAGATTTTTAATATGTGATACAAGGGGGTTTAAAGATCACTTAAAAGTAGGAACCATTACTATTGCAATTTATCCCGGGTTTGGGCCTTTTTAGAGCTAGATTGACTGGCCTAATAGGCCTATATTTTTATATAGGTAATGAAATTGTCACATTCAATTTAGTTATGAGAAGATTCTGTAGTAAGAATTCAATATAGTCCCTGTATTTTTACACAGTGATTGGGAATAGCTATACACTTTATGTATGATGATCAACTTTAGGTCTATTGTTTAATCCACTCTATGCCTAGCCAAATTGCCTTTGCTTGTACCGATCATTTGTCTAGGCTTCACCCTCATTCATTGAATACATAGGGAGCTAATTATTGACACATCTGTGTAGGCCTACAAGAAATAGCGCAAGCATAAGGCAGCTAAAATCCTATAAAGAATTGTGAATCTGAAATCTGGATTAGAATAGGTTCAGACAGCAGAAACCTCCAGGTTTAGGTAGGTATTAGGCCTGTGATGTAGGTCTATCTGTCAGGAATGTTTCTGAATGTGATTTTTTTGGGGGTAGCAGAAGCAAGTAAATTCCATCAATATTTCAAAAGGCGAGGTGTGGTGTGCAGTATTCATAGTTGTATGCATGTTTAATTCCTTTGTATAACCAGCGCACGTGAAGACATTGACAATAACTGACTTTGACTTTGGTCTTTTTACCGTTGGGTGGCTACAGACAGTGATTCTTGGACAGCGTTAGCACACACACATGCACATTTGCGCATTCAGACAAAAATATCCATCTACAAAACACACACACACACACACACACACACACACACACACACACACACACACACACACACACACACACACACACACACACACACACACACACACACACACACACACACACACACACACACACACACACACACACACAGATTAGAAAGGTGGAAAGAGAGTGTGCCGTAATCTCCCTCCCTCTGCAACCGCTTCATTCTGCTTCAGCATTACATCACAGTCTGGTTGACCCACTTTGTCTGCCAGCCACTGCACCAGGTCTCCTATCAGATGGGTTTCAGCCAAGGTCAGCAGGCTTACGCCCACCAAGCTCAGTTCTTCCTGTATCTCGGATTCCATCTCATTCTGTTTGTCTGTTTCACTCTCAGCTTCTGTTTATTTACCCTATCAAATGGGCCCACATTTCTTCTAGAGTAATATCTGATGAAGATGCCACATAGGCACATATGCCAGCAGCTTTCTTACACAAGACATCAGGCTTATCCACACACTTATGCACATTACTATAACACTGTAGATGACGGTTGCAATTCTCATTGAGTGTACCGCGTCCTTGTTGGGTGGGGAGTGTGCCTCTGTATTTATCACTTAACCAGTCTCCAATAAGATTTAGAACCAACCCACACAAATAGAGGCCTATAGGGTTATAAAATACAGTAGTCCTATGGTCATTATGTTCCCAACAGGCGGTGTGTTGGGAATATTATGGTTCTCTTTCATTCGACTCGGTTAACCATCTCTATGGGAGGACGCTCATTGGGTGTTCAACCTGACGAAGACCCTTTTTATTCAGTCCTGATTGGGGCGAGCTGTGTTGGGTATGGGGCCACTTTGTCAACACCATCTGTTTTACGTGCGAACCTCACATTTCACTCTCTTCTACTTGACTCACTTTGCTTAACTGTTCACGAGAAGAGCTTTGGACGGCCTTTTGGACTCTAGCCTCATTTCATTTCATTTCATTTATGTAATTTATTGTTTATTTAGCAGGGACAGTGCACAATATACAATTGAGCCAGATTATAGCCACACGTCTAATTTTCATCTGTAGTCCCTGGACAGGAATTGGTGTTAAAGTGATACTGTCCCATTTTTGGAAATAATATCATATTAAACCTCCCCTTGAGTTAAATTATTGGGTTTTACCTTTCTCCTGTACTTTCAATCATTCTCTGACTATGGCAGTGCAAATTTTATCTCCAAGCTAGCAGTTAACACAGAGTCCTATGAGACCAGTTAGCCGCCGGCTGGTGTCATAGGACTCAATGAAGTGTCAAACAAGAATGATCTAACCAGTCCACTTCCTTACTCAATGCTGCATTGAGTTTGTATGCTGCTTGGTGTTTTGTTTTCGTACCCTACACTACGAGTTTTCCTACCGATCGGAGTCTTGAGTGCTCGACTAGTTCTAGCTCCCCCGTATCTCCATCGCTCATTCGATCGAGAAACTGTGGGAGATTACCACATGCACAGCACTTCTCTCCGAGAGAACTATGAGTGCTCCTAGCGTCTGAGTTGTAAATGCTCGACTAGTTCTAGCGCACTCTACACTTATGTGTTATCCACTACTGCCGGCAGCGTGTCTCTTCAGAGATCCCCTCAGGATGGTCTCATCTACAGCAAAGAAGCTCCACATCCCCACCGGTTGAGTTGGCTTCCACAATGGGTTCCAATTCCACAATGGGTGAGTTGACATCCCCAGTCCGGACACAGACTCAGGTGCCTTCACAACCTTACCGCAGGTTTCTACGCTTGGCACGTAAACACGTTTTGTCTCCAAGCACTGCACGCTTTGAGTGTCCGCATGTACCGCATAATGCGCCACAGGCGCATGGGGAGTCTCCAAGTGTTCAGCGTAATGCGCCACATGCGTACGCGGAATCTCCAAATTTACCACGCAATGCGCCACGGGCGCCGGTTCTGCCTTGCTCTCCCCTCTCGCAACGGGATTACGCAGTTCTAACTGCACTCTTGGCCAGCCCTTTGGGCGCGGGTTGCTTATCTGGGGAAATCAAGCTTTCGCCCCCACGAACACACTCCTTTCCCCGGTTGGGTGACCTCAGGCCCCAGGGAGGTTACCCCTCCGGCTTTGGGACCCCAGATTCACCACAGTGAACCGCGAACATCAAGCTCGTCATTATTACTGATTGGATAAATAAATAAACAAATGTTTTACAGTCGAGATGTTTGTTGACATCAACAATTTGAACACAAAATGACCTCTTTTAAATCACAAATATTAAGTAATTGAGTGGAATTAAGTGATAATGCCTTTTGCTGTCCTTAATCCATGTAATGTCCATAAAACTATCTTAATTGTTTCCAAGGTAATTACACAGAAACAACACCAAAACCTCAAGGATGCTTTATGGTCGTTTCAATTAAATAAGAAGAGTCAATAGTGCATTTTATGGCCCTCAATCTAAGCCTATATCATTTCCATAAAACTACCTAATTGTTTCCAAGGTAACAACAGATAAACCACAAGGATACGTCATGCATTTCAAGGCACTGATACCATTTTCTTTTAGAAAAGCTAAACAGTTCATATTTTTTATTTGGTTGTTGTTTGTTTCAATTGTTCAAGTTCAAGTTGGGGCGGGGGAGCATGAAAGAAAAACAAGAGGGCCATAAATTAACAGGGAATTACACACACAAAAACATTGAAAGGTGTAATGAGACATTGAAAGTGCATTTTGTTGAGCAGAAAACAGTTGGGTTTACATTGTGCAAAATAAGCAAGAGGTAGAAGGCCAGGTAGTAGACATCATGCAAGTGTTGCTGCTGATATTACTGCCGGTTTAGTTAGAATAATTTAATATAGCTAAAAATACACATTCAAATTATACAAATGTAATGCTCTGTGTAATGCTTGTTGCATAGGGAATTCACAATAAAGAACACTTTGAATTTGGCATACAATTTGTTGGTGTTTAAAACATCGATCTCTGTTCTTTGTTTTGTTCACAGGCTATTTACTATTATGTGCAACACTTTTACTAACTGAAGCAATGACATAGCCTCAGAAAGCTTACATAGCCTCAGAGACATAGCCTCAGAAAGCTTCAAAAGGCTCTTTTCCACATACAACTCATCTGTCCTGTGCCGTGGCGTGTCGAGCTGAGTAGAGCTGTTAAACCAGCCCGGTTTGTGTTTCCATTAAAAACCGTGTTATCCAGAGTATGGTTGGTGTTACGTTTTTGGCGCTGTCACGTAGCATTACTTTAGGCTAGTTGACTTGACGTAAGGCCCACAGATATGTCATCTATTGAAGTAGGCCATATAGTTATATATAGCTATCCAGTGTCAAACTAAAGAGTATTCCAATAGATATTATATAAAATATATGTTTTGATTCACCGGTGAGGACGAACTGACACTCGGGATGATACCTGTCAACTTTGAGCTCCCAAAATCCGGGAAAATCCCATGTTTTAAGCCAAAATCCGGGAAATTTTCCAAAGGCCAAATTTTGGCAGTCAACGGGATGACAGAGACAGATCGGCTGTTTTATGCGTTGCGTGAACTGACGGTTTCTGAGGAAAAGAGTGGGCGCACAAGCGCTACGGAGCTCGAGGTTGACAGCTCGTATTGGGAGGGAAAGTGGAAAACAGCGATCCTAGCGGTTACGTTCCAATCACCAGGGCGACCCTATTGAAACTCCCATAGACCAGTTTTAAAAAAAATCCCACAAAGATTTGACTAGGAACTATAACACCAGACACATTTTTCAGCGTACACAATAGGATGAAGTACTACCTGTGAAAATCCTAAGTCATTTTTTGCCCTTTTAAGAAAAATAGAAATTGTGCCAATCTGGTCAGAAATGGACTACAGCTCCCAGCATGCTCTGCTTTGCGCCTCATTGACAACACAGAGAAACAAATGAACCCGAATGAACGCAAGTTCTTCGCATATCTTCACATTCTTGTAATCCTGCGAGTTCCACATTGTCTTCTTATTACACATATATACACGCGATTATTTTGGTTTGGTTTTAACTTCTCTAGTAGATATGGTGGCTTCTGTGGTGACGAGTAACCACCTCTCTGGCTCATGTTTGGCTATGCTAATTTGGCTATGCTAATTACATGGAGTAAACACGTCACACATACCAGTCAGTGTAGTTCTGTACTAGCTTTTTAAAGAATATTAAAATCAGTTCAGATCAGTGAAAAACCGAACATTTTACCACCCGATTCGATAAAACGGGCCAACATGCATATTATATGACTGCCACTACTTCTACTTCGTCGTCAGGGCCGAGATGTAATTTTTCAAAGAAAAAACCCATTCATTTGTTGCAGGGGCTTGGAACGTTGCCAGCAGGGGGCGATGAGATTACTTTCCCTCCCAATTTTCAAGGAACTTCAATTCTTGGTGGTATCTGGCATACCGTCTTCTGGCAGGTAGCTTGATAAGCAAGACCCTCGTTTCTCTCTTCAAGAGGGGGTGTGGCTCGTCGGACAGGGCCTATAAACAGCCTACTGGACCGACGGTGTATTTTGATAATGTGAAAAAAATTCAAATCGGGAAGAAATCGGGAAATGAGTCAAAATTAGGGAGTTTCCCGGGAAATTAGGGATGGCTGACAGGTATGCTCGGGATTCTGGGTAGTATGCAGCGAAAGACCCGCTCAGCTTGGGTCAGACAGCCAAAAAAGTGAGGGCTTGTTTTCGAGCTGTGTCGTGCCGTACCTGCGTAATGGAAAAGCAACAAATGGCGGCCGTCTCCAGTTGTACTGGGTAGAAAACGCACAGTGAAGGGCCTAAAAATGATACAACTAAACTACATTGCTACATCGCGCCTCCTCTCTTCGCTTCTGAGAACCTCAGCAGAGACACCGTGTGCCACCCTACTAATAGGCCTGGTCCCTACTCAGGGAACTGATGTTACAATAGTAACCCAGATGTTCCCTATTGCAGAAACGACGACCTACAGTATTACTAGTGGGACCATCTCCAACCACGGACATGGTGTGTCTATGCAGAGCATACCATCCGGCCACACTACAGTAAGGGCCCTGTGATCTTCTCAGAGCAAGGGGCCACACACACAGTCACAAATACCTAAACTGAAGCCCAACTATATGTGGGGAGCCATTGGTGTCTGTGTCATAACAAGGGTCAAGAGGTCAAGCCTCTCTACTGCCAGCGACTAGCACAGCCTGAGAGACAGCGAGCTCTGTCACATCCAGCATGTAAAAAGGAAACAAAGGTGTGGGTAGAACTCCACCCTGCCGCCCAACATATCTCACTCATAGATAAGCCTCTGTGGAGAGCACAAGACAATGACATACCTCTCGTAGAGTGGGTGCGCAGCCTTACCAGGGGCTCTAAGTGGAGGCTTGTGTAGAACAACTACCACTGCGTGAGACAAGCATCTGAGAGTTTCAACCTTTTCCTGTAGCTGCCAGGCCGCCAGCTTCTACATAGCAGGCTGTGGGTACGTGATTGCCCCTGGCCTTGTGTTAGAGCATCCCAGCGTGTTGGGATCATCTACAGCAGGTGTCACCAACGTTGTGCCCGCGGGCACCAGGTAGCCCTCCAAGAGCTTCTGAGGTGCCCACCAAGGATGTTAATAAACAATGACGACAACCAGATTTTAGTCACAATTAATGCTTTTCTTGATTTAATTATGGGATTATTTATTCTTCATAACCTATAAGCAAATAATTCAATAATAGTGTGATTTGAGAATGATGCCAAGACATCAGTAGATGATTTTGAACAAAAGTAGCCCTCGGGTAGCACTTGGTAGCCCTCAGACCCAGAAAGGTTGGGGACCCCTGATCTACAGGGTGCACTCCGCAAGACTGCATAGGTCTGGAAACCATGGTTGGTTGGGCCAGACTGTTGGCCCACAGGATGAAGGTCACATGAACCTCCCACTCTGATCAGGGTCTGAGGTCTCAGTGAGGTCTCAGTGTGATCTGGGTAAGGCGTACAGGAGACCCCTGGGCCAGGGTTGTGCCAGCACACCCACCCACACAATCATACACTATTGTCCATCCATACGTTTACAAGATGCACAGTTAGGCTACGTTTTGGGCCAGGGGTTAAAAACAAGACAATGCACAATTGCTCCGAGGTAAGCATACATACACCTTTATTTTTCTTCATCTAACTCCAAATGGGCAGTGGTGTAGTCTACGTAGAACGTAGATTTCTAAATTTGAGGGATTTCAGTATACCCACTTAAAATGGATTGATCCATTGTTTTGAATAGCACAAATATATACAGTATACCCACTTCAAAAAAATCTCAAATATACAGTATACCCACCATAAAAAGTAGACTACACCACTGCAAATGGGTATTGTGTTGTTTTTTTGTTGGCGATGGGGGATGGCCTACTCTGAAAACACTCAAATGGATTAAATCCATTCCTGCCATCTGTCCACTTGAGGTTTAGGCTTCAGACAGGTGATAAAACAGGGCCCCTATCGAACTTCAGGTGGTGTCAGATGTCAAGGTGCCTTAGGCACACGTTTTACTGTCTCGCTGAAATCACAAGGGTTTGACGGCAGTCCTTCAAATTCTATTCTCCTTAGTTATCGTTTTTGAGTTCGGATTGGATGGCGACCATTTCAGGGTGGGGTTTTGTGAACACTCAATTCCATCCCCAGAAAGGTAGCAGACTGAGCAAGGGTGAAAACGCTCTTTGCTTTTGTGATGTGATTCTATCATGATGCATTGCGATGTAGGCTTTTATTGCGATGCATTGCGATATTTACTTCAGTAAATGTGTAAAAATACAGCTTATTTGTCAGTTGCTGTGTAGCATTCATAAATCAATTCATTTTTATTAATTTTATTAAATTAATTTTAGAATCTGGTAGAGGTCTTCCGTCACAACAAAAATATTACCTACTCTCTACTGAACAAAATGAATCAGTGGCAAATAGAATATTGTGAAAATAAGTATCTCGACACCTTGTCATGAAACGATGCAGTATATTGTGAAAAATAAGTATTGCAATGCATTGCCATGTTGATATTTTGCACACCACTAGTGTGCATGTGCTTCCTATATGTGCCCTCTGAAACGGAGAGGGGGACAGACAAAATTTAGCACGTAGCCTTTCATCACTGTTCTGAGAACCCAAGGGCTGACTGCATTTGCACGCTATGCCACCTTGTGGTTGCCCAGCGTTGGGGAAGTTTGACATGTTTCGATTGCCTTTATTGCCACATGAGGGAGATTGGGTAATTTGGGGTCTTTTAATAGGGTGTCTGTAGGCAGAGGAGTGAATAATTGTGGTTTTTTTTTGGTATTTGACGAGTAATCAGAATCCAGAGGCTGCTTTATTAAAGGATAACTTCAGCCATTTTCAATATGCTGTTGTATTGGTCACGCTACCCTTGACTTGTCAGTCTTTATACAGTATATATATATACAGTCCCAGGAAAAAGTTTGTACACCCTTTGAAATTTCTTACATTTTTGTCAAAATTGATCATAAAACATGGTCGGATCTTCCCGGAAATCTCAAGAAGGAACAATCAGAGTCTGCTTTAATTAATTCCACCCAAACATTTACATGTTATCATATTTTTATTGGTCATAAGGCCATAATATTCACAGGAGAGCAGGGCATAAGTAAGTACACCCTTGCATTAAGTAGGTTTTAACCCTCAGTTAGTTGCAATATCATCAACCAGACTTGTCCTGTAGTTGCAGATCAGATTAACAAAACAATCTGTTTGTATCTTGTCTCCCTCTTCTTTAGAGAACTGCCTCTCGTCAGCAAGGTTTGTGGGATGTCTGGAGTGCATAGCTTTCTTGACTTCATGTCATTTAATCTCAATTGTTTTTTGTCAGGGCTTTGACTGGGCTATTTCAGAATGTGTATTTCATTATTATGAAGCCATTCTAAAGTCGATTTGCATCTAAAGTATGGGTTGTTGTCACATTTCAGGACCCATACTCTTGTGTGCTTCAACTGTGTGACAGACTTCCTCACGTTTTTTCTGTAAAATATCACAATAAACTTGAGTTCATTGCTCCACTGATGATAGCAAACTTTCAAGGGCCTGAGGCAGCAAGGTAGCCGCATATAATGATGCTCCTGCCACCATACTCAGAAGAGGAGATGTAACCAAGAATAGCTAAAAATGGGATTCATTCTGCCAATCTAAAATTAATGGGGTTTCTGTCCAAAAAAATATTGCTGCACCTTTGAGGTTTGCGAAAAAGCATTTATATGCTTCATAGAATTACTGCAAAATATTCTGTAGACCAACGTTGAAACCAAAGTTGAATTGTTCAGTGGAACACACAATGTCATGTTTGGAGGAGAACTGGAGAACCACACCTTCACCAAAACATCATCTCCGCCTTTGAGTATGGTGGCGGGAGCATCATTATATGCGGCTACCTTGCTGCCTCAGGCCCTTTTGAGTTTGCTATTATCAGTGGAACAATGAACTCAGAAGTTTATCGAGGTATTTTACAGAAAAAAAGTGAGGTAGTCTGTCACACAGTTGAAGCACACAAGAGGATGGGTGCTGAAATGTGACAACAACCCATACTTTAGAAGCAAATCGACTACATAATAATGAAATACACATTCTGGAATAGCCCAGTCAAAGCCCTGACAAAAAACAATTGAGATTATATGGCATGAAGTCAAGAAAGCTATGCACTCCAGACATCCCACAAACCTTGCTGACGAGAGGCAGTTTTCTAAAGAAGAGGGAGACCAGATACATCCAGATTGTTTTGTTAATCTGATCTGCAACTACTGGAAACATCTGGTTGAGGTTATTGCGACTAACTTAGGGTTAAAACCTATTGAATGCAAGGGTGTACTTACTTATGCCTTGCTGTCCGTGAATGTTTACATCTTATGGCCAATGAAAGTATGAAAACTTGTAAATGTTTGGGTTGAATTAATTAAAGCAGACTCTGGTTGTTCCTTCTTGCGATTTCCGGGAAGATCAGACCATGTTTTATGACCAATTTTGACAGAAAGGTAAGAAATTTCAAAGGGTGTACAAACTTTTTCCTGGGACTGTATATATATAAAGACTATATATATATTACTGGCTTTTATGCCTTTATTTGACAGGACAGTTGAAGATGGTGACAGGAAGCGAATGAGTCAGAGAGACAGGGGAGGATCGGACCCCAGCCGGACTCAAACCGGATCTCGGAAAAGGCTAAAGAGTGTGAGCATTACAACTGTATGTCGAAATTGGCAGAAGTTATCCTTTAAACACTGTGTGCAGAAGGGGGGCTGGCATGTCCAAACTCCTGAGAGTCATTGGTTAAAACATTTGGGGTGGTAAGTAATATCTGTAAGAGCTAGGGCCTTTGCATTTAGGCACTTGGGTAGACATTGTATGGGAGGTCTAGTGGGCATGTTTAAGCACAGACATGAGCAAGCATGGCGTGTTAAAGTGCACAGTGTACAAGACTTGGTGCACAGTATACAAGTGCTAGGGCGTGCAAATGGGTCCGCCTTGTGAGATCATGAGTGTGGTTCTTCGGTCACAGAGTAGTGGAGAATGGTAGCCAGCCTCCTCCATCCCCTTCCACTTTCCGTACGTCCTATAGGGCTGTGTCACTGGAGCACCCTGCTGGTGAGGGGGGCTGTAAGCGGTTGAGAGAGAGGTCTGCAAGCCTCCATAGCTCCATCATGATCAGGACAGGTTCACCCCCTCCCCCACCTTAGCTCCACTAACAGCTGTGCTACTGTAGGCAGTGTGTGATGATAGCCTGGGTGTTGATTGCACACAGTTTTCAAAACGGACAGGAGAGGCTGTTTTGTGTGATATGTGTGATTTTGTGTAATAGATAACTTTTTTGTGTGTACTGTATAGTTGCAAAATTGTAGCGTGTACTCAGGTAGTTATATTATTTTTTGTTCAGATAATTTGATCAATATTTCTTCAGAAGAGGGTGATGGTTGTCTTGGCATCTGGCTTTGCTGGCAAAGCTGTGGAGACTGTGTGCAGCGAAACACTAAGCATATTAATTTGTAATCTACTTGACACAATTTTTGTCTCACACCCCATTATTTAGTGATACAGCCAGATTGCATTAATAGACTCATCTCAAGTCAGCTGGTAACCAACACCCAGTGTTCCCTGTTGAATAAGAATGCAAAATGCATAAGAGAGGACACATTATTTAATACTAGAATCCAAATGTACCTCCAGTTCTTTAGTTAGCAGCAAGATGACCAGCTGTGTGCAGACTTACAAATTGTTCTTTGATGAGAGTGTGGGTGAGGGTGACATGTTGTCCTCATGATATTATTTGCTTACTAACCTTTGTGTGATAAATGTATGCGAGGTGAGTTCAGAAGGACATAGTATGCGTGCGCACTGCACAGCAAAACCAGCAATGCACCATCACAACCGCAGCCTGACACTAACCGGGCCACCACTGTAGATAGATAGATTATTTATTTGTCCTTTCGGAAAATTGTTATGTGCATCTGATACAATTACAAAGACATTACAATAAACAAGAACACAATAGACAAACACAACACCCCCCCCCCTCCTGTATTTTCTCCTGTTTTAATTCTGATGTTGATTTGTGAATGTAAAATCTTCTGTGGACAAGGGGGCATCGGGGTTAGGGACTGCAAGCCGAGACACTGACAAGTCTGAAAGTCTACAAATAGCAAGAGTGATTATTAAGGCATTACTGTTGCAATTCAAACAAGTCAAAAAAGGAACCATAGGCAGTAACCGTCCTGATCTCTTTTCATGGACCATGCCCACTTTTGCAAAAAACAATGTCATAACATGATAAACTCTCTTGTTAATACATCTCTCCACTCGCAAACTTCTCAGTGCTACAGTGTACAGTAAATGTTAGGCCTTTTGTCATGCTTGCTGTGATGGTGAAACATTTTGTGAGTCAATTTAGTCTGCCCAAGTCTCCTATTTCCCCAGGACTTGGAAACAGTTACAAATTTGAGCATTTTCAATTGGTCAATGGGGTGTGTTGAAGGCAATTACACACTTATTCTGGCATGGGCCTTGCTTGTCAAAGGAAGGAGTGGTCTGACTGATTGTAGTTTACCCATCGCTGTACAGAGGCGTGTGTGTGTGTGTGTGTGTGTGTGTGTGTGTGTGTGTGTGTGTGTGTGTGTGTGTGTGTGTGTGTGTGTGTGTGTGTGTGTGTGTGTGTGTGTGTGTGTGTGTGTGTGTGTGTGTGTGTTTGTGTGTGATGTGTGCCTGCTTGTATGTGCTAGTATATATTTGTCTTTGTGTATGTGTGCACGTGTGTGCTTACTCTGGCTGTTTTCTATTATATAAAAAGGTGTTCCTAGAGGTAACAAACATAAACACATTTCTATAGTCCATAATAACCCAACATTTCTCAGTACACACTTCAGGTAATTACATAATTATTTGAAAATGCACATTGTTTGTAATGCATTTTTGTAAATACATCACACTGTAATGATGCCGTACCTCCGTGATTAGCTGTCCTGACACAACATTCAGTGGGGATTTCTCCAACTCATTATCCTGAAACAGGATGCTCATCTGATATGCTTTGTGGTGCTGCAAGCCAAATTAATTCATTAAGTGTGAAATTGTTTATGATGAGATGCTGGCAGCATCCATCATTAGAAGCAACACATGCTCCTCAAAAGAGACGTGTTGTCCAAGCTAACAGCATAATGAGTATCTAACTGCGAGTACAAACCGTGCCTTCCTTTATGAAGCATTTCAGTTCTGGAGGTTTTAGAATTGGTCACAAAGTTCAGAGATGTTTAGTGATAGCAATGCATACAGCACAAATAGAACATAGGGTGGGCTATATGACAAAAAAAATCTCACAATGTAAATGGATAACAATATACTATATCATGACATAACTTTTAGAAAATAAATATGACAAAATTAAGCTCCAATCATATATTATCTTGCATGCCCTCATGCCCTTTCCCTTTACACAATTCCAACTAATTAGTAATTCCAACGTAAGTAATAAAACAATGACTACAGTATGCCATTGCTAGCAATTGACCTTCCCAGAGCCACACCCTAATCATCAACTGACCAATCAATGTAACTATGCTAAGTCAGTCATAGCAAAATAACCTCTCCATATGCATAACCGGCGTAATGTCACGGAATGTGGTTTTCGAGCACCACGTCTCAAAGTGGGGGACAACATAAATCTGAACTGACCGTACGTCCTTGTAAACTTGGGTCAAAATATGTTATTCATACAGAATTCCTACTTGTTGACAGTGACAGAAATTGTATCAGTTCAGTTGGACCACTCGACACAGGTTCAGCAGCTTGACAGCTATGAAAGATACATACAAAACAAAAGCTTCATTTGACTGATGAATGGATGAATGAGATCTCTAAGTCTGAAAGCAAATATCCAAGTTTGGAGGCTTGGGAGTGAGATTCTCCGAAGCCCATGGTGAAAAGTACAGGGTGTGGATTCAAACAATGTGAGTAACCTTGCTGGCATGTAAATGTCAGGGAATTTAATTGAAGGGACGATATGCCAACAGAGGCAGGGGCGGATTAAGAAATGATTGGCCCCTCAACACCCCAGGCCAGGTTGGGTCGTGGCCGCGAGTCCAAGTTGGCCTGCCCCCCTGGGACCCCTGGCCCCCTGGGCCTGGGCCCTGTAGCCCGTGCATTAATCCACCCCTGAACAGAGGGGGACAAAGGGGTCAGTTGTCCCAGGCCCAGAGAGAGAGGGAGCCCAAAATTGGGTTTTCATTACATTATACTGTACATACAGTATATTACGAAAGTGAATACACCCCTCACAGTTTTGCAGATTTTTTAGTATATCTTTTCATAGGAAAGCATTAGGCCTACAGAAATTTCACTTTGACACAATGATTGATTAGTGACCTTTTAACAATATATTTAACGGCTTACATTTCTTGTTCGCTCAGAAAAAAAACAAAATACAGCCATTAATCTTTGAACATGTACTCACAAAAGTGAGTACACCCCAGATTAAAATCCGGTAGAGAAGGGGCTATGTTGGCTCCAATCGGTCTCGAAATGAAACGAAATGAAAAGGGATGACAAGGGAGGTCATCAGTGTGCATTTCAACCTTTCTTTGCATTGAACTTTTACATTTTGAGTCTGCATCTGGCTTAAATAGATTGGTGTGAGATTTGAATGCAATCCTATGGAGAATATCATGATCTGCTTCAGTAGTCACAGTGCATGTTGACATCTATGTTTCTTTTAGGTGTATTTCAGATTGCCAATGTTGACAGCATTCATGCATCCCCAAACCATGTCAGTCCCACTACCATGCTTGGCTTATGAGAGGATACACCTTTTTTGTAAAACTCACTTGTTTACCACCACACATGAGTGATTCTCTAATTCGCCTACACTTTTAAGTCCGTGGATTTTATTTGGCAATTCCACTAACTATTAACTGCATCCAATGATGTTTTGGACATTAGAAAACATTTATCTTTCATATAATACAGAAAGTGTAGACATAGCATTATTTCCCTCAGCAAGAATGAATATTTAATACTGGTTTTGGGCGTTTTCATGCCGTCCTGTTTTCCAAATGTCAGATTCAGTCTTCATATTAGCATGTAAAGAAACTTGTTTTGCCCAAGACGATTGCAAATGTTGATTCACAGTAATCATCACAATATGACAAAACTGTCAGAAAGACCACTGTCCTTTCCATTATACATGAAATTTGCCATTTTGTGTTTGTCCACGAAAACTGTGTTAACGGTGTCAC
Organism: Engraulis encrasicolus; assembly: GCF_034702125.1. NCBI lineage: Eukaryota > Metazoa > Chordata > Actinopteri > Clupeiformes > Engraulidae > Engraulis > Engraulis encrasicolus. The sequence continues at coordinate 1,669,605 of NC_085872.1, read as the reverse complement.
GGTCTGAAACCTCCTCCATAAATCAGTAATGGTTTGGTCTTAGGCCATACGAATAACATCACGTGATGTCATAACCTCTTTGGCAGGATACGGGAAGACTTTTTGGTAAATATTGAGCTCCATCCTTCCATAATTTAATCCATTCTTTTTCATGTTCTCATAGCGGGAAAATTGCCTGTCAACGGTGTTATCAACATATTCATAAGAATCTGAATTAGAAATCACATGTAGAAAAACACAGATAAAGCAGACAGATACATGAATTGATTAAGGTGTTGTGGTGGAACTTCTGAGGTCCTCAGTTAGAACAACACCATAAAAATGGCTGAAATGTCAACGGTGTTACCGTCAATGGTGTTACAATTAAGTATGACAGTCAGGGTTGCCAGATGAGGCTGATGATTTCCAGCCCAAAAAGTGATCAAAATCCGCCCTAAAAACCCGCCCAATTCTATTGATTTATATGGCAGTGGGAAGGTTTTTCTGATAGATGCCATTTTTACCCGCACCCGGCCATCCTAAGCAGCCCAATTGGGCGGGAACCAGCCCAATCTGGCAACACTGATGACAGTTGAGGAGGAGTATGTTTTTGCCAATTTATATCCATATTGACAGACAAACAAACTAAATAATTTGTGTTCTAGGGAGATGGGTTTGTCTGCTCTGTTTTTTCTCCTAAAAAAGTGCCGACTTGTTCCCCTGCACTGTTGACCGTAACACCGTTGAGTAACACCGTTGACTGTTTTGAAAGTGTTTTTGCGCTATTGATCCCTTATGTGTTGGAAAAATCCTATGAACATACACTAGGGATTATCTCTGGAGAAGGAAGTCTTGTGTAAGGAGGGTGACTATATTCAAATCAGACGTTACAGGGATTTATGATGAAAAATGTGTCAGTCTGTATCACAGTGACTCATAAAATCCTACTTATGAAGCTCAACAATCACTTTTTCTATATCAGTTGCACAGATTAAAGACAACATTACTGCTAAGGGACATAAGCACTTTCAAACATATATTGTTTCAACTCTGTAGTATTTTTATATATGTTTGAAATGACATAGTATTTGTCCATAACACTGTTGACAAAATAATTAAGCAAATGTTCGCTTTCATTAGAGTATTTATCAAATGATTTAAGATTAAGCTTGGCAATTTGTTTGTTTGGAAACTTAAATATATACACTATGTAAACACCTAGGTCATTTAGTTGAAAAAAAATACTGATAATTGACATTTTGCTTTTGCCAAAAGCGTAGGGGAATAGTAGAATCGCTCACATGCTTGACACCATCTAAAGCAAATTTGTCGTTCAGTAATGAATCACTGATGAAATCTGAAGAAGTAACAAACAGAAAGACAAAGACCAAAAAGGGGGAAACAAAAACAAAACAAACAAATCAGCAATAAACTTTGAAATTATATATAAGAATGGTGATTAGAACTAAATAAACAGCCAAATAAAAGGCATTTCAGGGGCCTTGCCGTGGCCAACCGGTAGGGCACTCACCTGCCATGCGGCTGACCCGGGCCGGGTTCAATTCCTGGCCCAGGTCCTTTGCCGACCCCTCCCCATCTCTCCTCCCAATTTGCTTCCTTTTCACCTCTCACACTGTCCTATCAAATAATTTAAAAAAGACAAAAAAAATCTTCAAAAGGCATTTAAGGGAGAAGCCTAATGCCTTTTTTCTACTTTCATGTAAAATTAAGGATTTCTCCATTAAAAATTGTTTACAGCCAACTTCTCCTGTTGGTGAGCACAATCAACAAGGCCTGCCTGAGATCTGACATCAGATATTCAATTCTGAAACCATTTTCAAATTCTAAACATTAAACAACTTATAATGTTAGCAGACTGTGCCATGTTTTATTTTTCCTATTTCCACTTATTTCCGGTGGGGGAAGTAATCAACCAGTACTCTCCCCCATCCTCCTCCATGACTGAGCATGGTACCGTCCTGCCACACTGCTCCCTAGGGGCGCCATTGAGGGTTACCCCCTTGCACGGGTGAGGCTTAAATGCAATTTCGTTGTGTGCAGTCATTGTGCAGTGTTCACTTGTGTGCTGTGGAGTGCTGTGTCACAATGACAATGGGAGTTGGAGTTTCCCAATGGGCTTTTACTTTTCACTTTCACTTAAAAATATAAATAGCTTCTACCTTGGTGTGTGTGTGTGTGTGTGTGTGTGTGTGTGTGTGTGTGTGTGTGTGTGTGTGTGTGTGTGAGAGAGAGAGAGAGAGAGAGAGAGAGAGAGAGAGAGAGAGAGAGAGAGAGAGAGAGAGAGAGAGAGAGAGAGAGAGAGAGAGAGAGAGAAAAGAGAGAGAGAAGAGAGAGAGAAAAAAAAATAGTCAACGCAGTTTTTGAAATATAACGCCATCTGGTGGATTAATGTTTGTCCTTCTATGACATTATTTAAAACCGGCTGCAATGTCAGTGTATTCAGACATCGCTGTAGGCAACATAACCTATACAAACAGAGAGAAACAGCGTGCATGGAGGGGAAAACAAGAGAGGGTGTAGTAGCTTACATGACGAAGGACCCCTGGTCACAATTCTTCCACTGTGTAAAGAAAAAAACTGATGTGCTAAAATGATTTGTCAGTTTACATTTGGATGTAGGTGATTGCCGTGTTTGGGCACATGCTTTTAAATAGCAGTGGAAATTGCTCTGGTATGCCTACCTCCTTAGCCCAAATCTATCTAAGCAAGGAAGCTAATGAAACCAGAAGCATTCCTGACTTTTTCAGTAGGGTAAGCTTCGGAGTTATGCTATGTCTATTATTGGAAAGCCCTAATTTCAGTTAATGCATCCTTTATCTCAATGACTTATGGCGATGGTGTGTACCCAAAAATACTAAACTTTATCCTACTCATGAGACAAGGACATCATATTTTATACTACAGTAGTTTATGAAGATATAAGCAGGATAGCACTGTCCTATATGTTTGGATTTACACCTGCGTAATTAAAATGCCGTGCCCTACTTTTCACGGTCGTAACAACGTACCTGAGCGCGCAGCCAACGAACGAGCGCATTCCCCCCTCCCGTGTCCCTATTGCACTCGTTGCAGTAGGAGGGTTCATGAGCAGTAGGCTATGACGTTGCTCTGCAAGTCAGTCCAACTGCTTAGCTGTTTTGATCAGTCTACTGTTAGAAAGCAAGAAAAATGGGAAATCTCTCATGGTGCTTCTGATCAGTAAATAGCTCGTAATGCAATGCGCGCTGTCGTTAACGGTTGAAATGTCAAAAGCGTTGCGTTATTAAGGATTGCGAGTGAAATTGGCAGCTGCGAGTACTTCTGCGCTCAGCTGTCAGACTGAAACTACTGGATGCACGTCAAGAGTAAATAACAGTCCCAACATTGTGGGTAGAGTGAGGAAGAAATACTTATTGTGTAGTTGTCCAGTGCATTTCTAAACCTTTGCGGGAATCTTGCTATACAGCAGTCTACAACAGTCACCAAAGAAAACTGGATGTCGTAGTACAGGTAAGGACTTCTGTGTACAGCTTCAGGGAACATTGTCGTCTTTCAATTCTAGGCTAAATGTTATTAACTGCGACACCAGTCAAGGCTACTCTCTTACATACATATTTCGGTACTATTATATTGACAGCTGCTCAGCTTTTGGACTTCAACTTGAAAACCTGTTTAACCAACGCCAAGATGTAAATCCGAACACATCACTAACAGCAAGACCGCAAAACAGTATGCGTAATAGTAGCTTCGTGGTGATAGCCTATCAATAGTTTTCATTAAAATACTGTGCAGACACAAATGAGTCTGATAGTTTATCTAGCCTAATTAAAATGCCACTGGGACGTTGAAGAATTGGTGGCAATAGCAGACATAGCCTGCCCTATTTATTTAGTCAACACATCTGCGTAAAAAGACGGCATGTTGATATCCTTAGATTTTATTATTTTAAACGCATTACAGTATCAACTTGAAGCTATAAATGCTTCTGTAATATCGAGGCACCTTCGCTGTGAAGTGCGAGCCCTACCTGACTTACGCACTGATTAACTTTTTTGTTTTCATGTCCAATCGGTCGTTTTGTCAATAACACTCATAGGTCTATATGCCAATAAAAGGCCACTTTAGGTTATGTCAAACCCGTTTGCAGTTCAGTGCTGTCGCGTAGCTATAACTAGGTTGACTTCAAAGGATGAAAAAGTTGTCTTGACATGTCAGTAATTCTGGAATCATCAATTAGGCCTAGTTGTTGGCATATTGGCATAAAGACTGTTTTAAAATAAATGTCCACGTGTATGTTTCAAGACTTTAGTGTGTGTTTTCCTGAACATTTCTGGATATTCTAAATTTCAAGTGTCGCAGGATTGTTGTGGCTGCAAAGCTAATAAATGTTGGAGTGACAAAAGAGTCGAACCAATCCGCGACTGACATGATGAAAGTTCTAGCGACACCGAGTCTACTCTTGTCCAATGGTCGCTTGCCTGGGGTCGGGATCACAGAGAACGGAGGACGTCATGTGTTTTAAAGCCATAGGCCTACGTACTGTCGTTTTCAATACCTATAATCTGATAACTCAAAAATCTATCTTGTCAGTTCAAAATTAGAAAAGCTTTGTTACAGACGTGAAAGACGAACTTCAATCTCGCATTCTGTGTGCATGTAGTCTGAATTTACTGAGACGCCTTGTGGTGACCTTAACTGTCCAAGTTTGCCAGCTAAGTTTTATGGTTACTCAGCGTAAAGTAAAGACAGACTACACTGGAGAGAAGGCTTGTGGCATCCGGATCATCATGTGTCAGACGGATCAGGTCTCAGCTCGCAGCCCCTCCTTCCTCAGCAGTCGTGCTTGCTCGTGTCTCTTCGTATTTCTCATCGACACACTCCCGCCGTAAACAAGACTTCAAAGACCTATACACGCGCCTACACTTCTGCAGAGAGAGAGATAGGGAAATAGAGAGCACAACTTGGAACGATTTAATCCCTACGCTATATAATTAGAATTTGTTCAAGAGTTGTTACTATTTCCCAACTATAATAGCATTTTGCTTTCTCTATTAGTTATTGTATAAGATGACATTTCATTTCAGGGAATAGGCATTAAGCTTTTTGCGACGAATAGCTCTAAATGATTCTCAATCACAGTTCCTAAGTGACATTTAACACACACCTCAGTCTGCATAATGGTACTTGTCTTTTCCAGAACATATATAATTTTTGGTAATATAACAAATCGTAATTTAAGGTGTTTCCCTGTTTCCAACTGACCTCTTTCATCTTCCCCAGAGGCCTGCTGGGTGCATCAATGATCCATTCATGGAGACCAAAAGATACCAAAGTTTCTTCGAAGGAAGCAACCCAGAGAACAGATGGGCTCAGGTGCCGAGTACCATGGAGCGTTGCTGCAGTGCAGAGGGGGGCTGTCTGAGCAGCAGCAGTGACGTCCTCATGGACATTGTGAACGTCAACTGCTCTGCTTCCTCCAATGCTGCCACTGCCTCTGCTGCTGCCTGCAAGGAGAACAGCATAAAGCGAGCAGAGCCAGACCGGCAGCCTATGCCCTGCGTCTCCCAGAATCAGAACCAGAATCAAACTTTTTCTTTCCCCGCTTTTGGCAATAGCAGCAGCAACGCCCTCCAGGGCCTCAAGTCAGACAATGACTCGAAAGAGCTCTCCAAGACTGTGGCTGAGTCTATGGGCCTTTACATGAACACCGCCAGAGAGTCCGACTTTGGGTTCAGTGCTCAGCAGGGTGCCCAGGGTGGCCAGTGCAGCCCTGGGAAACTGTACCCATCCTCTGGGCGAGAAGTGCTCGAGGACACACAGGCCAGCTCCTCTGGGAGCCCAAAAGTGAAAGGTCCCCCTCCAGCAGCATTTGCAGCAGGGTCTCACATCGCTACGTCTACTCAAGTGGAAGCAAGCACAGGGGTGTCCTCAGCCCTAGCAAATGCTCTCTCCTCCAGCTCCCTTGTCCCATCCTCTACAATGTCCAGTCCAACAGAAAACAGCATGGTGACCTCCACCACCAGCCCGACCTACTTTGGCGCTGGCTGCTCATCCACTGGGAGTCCGGTCAACTCCACTGCTATGACTAGTGTTCCAAGCTTGGGTGCCCACGTCCATCGCAGGAGCTCAACCACCTGTAGCCCTGTTGAGACAGGCACAGTTGGATCACCCCTGGGAAGCCCTTTGAATGTGATGAGATCGCCCCTGTCAAGCCCCCAGAGCATGGGGAGCGTTCGCTCGCCACCTTCTTGCAGTGCCAATATGAGGTCATCTGTCTCCAGCCCCACAGGAAGCTCTTGCACTGTGAGACCGAGCATGTCAAGTCCACCTACAGGGGTGACCATGTCTTTGGCAAGCCCCAGAAATGCCCCCTCGTCTGCGTTCCCGGTCTCGAGCCCATCTAGTGGTCTCGGCTTGGTGCAGAGTGACACTCATAGTCCAGAAGGACAAGAAACCAGTCATTTTAAAGTCTTTGAATTCCCTAAAGTGGAGCGTATAGACGGTGAGATGTACAGCGTAGGCTTGGACCAGATGGGAATGGTGAAGTACATCAAAAATGAACCTGATCCAGACTTCAGTCCGTGTCTTGCCACTGGTGGGAATAAAAGTGGCAGCGTTTCATCTCCCCCGTTTGTGGCGCACATCAAGAGTGAGCCCAACAAGGATGACGTCTGCTTAAATCAACATTATGGAGAGTCGCATCAGCACCCCCTGAGCCTCTTTCCCACCTCAGAGACCACGTACTTATCCTTGAGGGATAATATTGATGAGTATAGCCTCTCTGGCATTTTGGGACCACCCATCTCCTCTCTAAATGGCAACTATGAGCCGAGTGTGTTCCCCAACCACAGCAGTCTGGTGAAGGGTATCAAGCAGGAAGCCAGCAATGGCAGCTACTACCCTGAGAGCAGTAGCAATGGGCCCACGTCAGCCATTGTTGGTGTTAACTCAGGAGGACACTCCTTTCACTACCAGATCGGAGCACAAGGAAAAATGTCGTTTGCACGGCATGACATTCGGGACCAGACAAACCCACTAATGAATCTGATCTCCCCGGTCACAGCTTTGATGGAATCATGGAAATCACGGCCGGGAATGCCACAGGGGGGATTTTCTGCAAGAGGGGAGGGTTATCCAGGCCAAAGCTGCATACCTGACGTGTCCAGGTAAAAATTACACTACATGAAACAAAAGTGTGATGCATGTTAAGAGTGTACAGTAGTATACCATTTGTCGGGGAATAGTTTAAGACACTGGTGCATTGGGCATGTACAGCATGACATCGTTCATGGGGATTAGGCTGCGTGAGAAGAAGGTTACCAGTAGAGCTTACAAATATAGGTGTAGGAGGAGGATGATTTCCACAAAGACACTGCCTCAACACTGTTCAGTGGATACGTTGCAGTTTTTTAACAACGGCTTTGTAATATACAGCATATGAATTTTGCAGTGGGGTTGTTTTGACAGGAGTAACACAATAATAGGCTTCAAGTATTTTCTATGCCTTAGCCTTTTTTGCAATGTGTACTCCTTCACTAATCTAAGTGACAATGTGACATTGATATATAATCAGATTTGTATGTGTTCTAAAAGAACATATATGTTTGCATCTGCATAGGCATGTGTTTAAAAAGAACAGTAAATATAATATAGCAACAAAAAAATAAAATGATAATATAACAAAAATACAGTACATGGCCATAATATACAAACATGTGGAAGAAAGACCAGGCAAAATTAGAATTTCAGTTTTATTTGTTCCAGCCAAACATAATGGACACAGTTGGATTCAAGAGAAGTAGCAAACAGTCATGTAAAACAACAGGGCTATAAATAAGATCATAACCAGGCACTGTCAGAGATATGATGACCGGCCCAGTCTTATATATATTATGTATGTATTTATTTAACTAGGAAAGTGTCTCATTAAGTCTTTATAATGGAGATCAAAAGAGGTTTGTCACTGTTGGGATGTTCCTCAATAGAATGGCTGCCTGTCACTGGGTGATACATGGATGCATACCTGATTATATTTCCAACTGGTTGTATTGGTTTTTATGTGGTACCTCACCTCAAACATAAAAAAGTTGCAAACCACATCCTTTGGTGAAAGTAAAAGTGTAAAAACATTTCCTCAATGTCAGGTTAAGGTTAGGGATTGTTTTGGTTTGGACACAGTTTAGCATTCTTTTGCTATTGTTGGGGTTAATATGAATGGAAGTCATTGGGAGGGCCCCACAAAGATGGTGGGGCTGTGTGTGTGTGGGTGTGTGCATTGGTGTGTGTGCATTGGTGTTTGTGTGTCTGTGTGTGTACATGTGAGTGTGGGTATGGTGTGTGTAGTTTTGCTAATTGTTGCACTGTGGTCATTGTCTCACTTTTTCTGGTGTCACACATTTCAAAACCTCAAAACTCAAGCACTCCATTCATATAAAGGAGTAAGGCATAAGAAGTCACGTGGAGAGAATGATATGCCAGTTAATGTAAAGGGGACCAATACAGGAAAGCGGTAATGTGGACAGGATAATTGCCATGGTACTACTAATAAGATCCAGCTTAGCTCAGGGTGGGCAGGGACACATGCTACATTGTACATCACATTATCTCTCTCACTCTTTGTCTCTCTGTCTCTCTGTTTGTCTGCCCCTGTCTCTCTGTCTCTCTGTTTGTCTGCCCCTGTCTCTCTCTCTCTGTTGATAGACAGACAGTAACAGTACATCCAAACTGCACCAGTTTTTATAAGTCTGGTGTTGACCAGAAACTCCTTCTCTTCTCTTCTCTTCTCTTCTCTTCTCTTCTCTTCTCTTCTCTTCTCTTCTCTTCTCTTCTCTTCTCTTCTCTTCTTTTCTCTTCTCTTCTCTTCTCTTCTCTTCTCTTCTCTTCTCTTCTCTTCTCTTCTCTTCTCTTCTCTTCTCTTCTCTTCTCTTCTCTTCTCTTCCCTTGTGTACAGGTGAAGACACTTTAAAGTACAAAATAAAAGGCTTTTGTGTTTACTTTGTATTCAGCCGGAGATTCTGAGACACGTTTTACCTATTTCAGGTCAAGTCAACTCAAGTGTACTTTATTGTCAAAAATCTATGTAACAGGGTTAGCACAGAAGTTTAGAATTGCGTTTGACCAGTCTCCAATGTGGAGTTTAGCTAAAAACATTAAAATAAGACATTGACAACAATCTCTCTCACACACATACAGACACACATGCGCACACACACGCACGCACGCACGCACGCACGGACGCACACGCACGCACACACACACACACACACACACACACACACACACACACACACACACACACACACATAGCAGCAGAAGTACAATCAGTGGTCATAGAAGTAAACTGTTTACTATGTACTGTACCTTCATTTACCTTCTATTCCAATGGTAGAAAAGTGTTATGAGAACTTCAAGAAACCTTTTGACCAGCTACTGCACTGAAGCTGATATTCCCAGTGATGACATGCCCTGTTTTGTCATTAGTGACATTGAACAAATGACATTACGCACGGCATAGGAGATGCGATGACATAATCTTTCTTTGCTGTTTGTTAAGTGGACAAAATCTGAAGCTTGTAGAATTGTGTAGGAACGTGTTTTAATTTACCTCTGTATGTAACAGAGGTGTTCCCACGCAATCCGTACCCTTCGGGGTTGCAAACTTGCCACCTCGTCAACCAGGGCTTGACACTGGCACCGGCCAACCGGCCAAATGCTGGTGAAACTTGGCTGTGGCTAGTACAACTTTCAGTGTCACTAGCCAATTTGGCTGGCAGCTTATTCCTTTGTATGACATAGGTATCATAGTATTCTGTTGTTTTCCCCTTGTGTATCATGTATTTACATGTAAGTTCAAGAAAAGGTTACTTAGTTTATATTTGCTTGATATACTTCCATGTAGAAAGCTTTACGCTCATCTTGCTTTAGCACCTCATCTTCTGAGGTTAGATATGCGCTATCATGATTAAGGGGGGAAAAAATCAAATCTGTGGCTAGTGCAATAGCTGAGTGGCTAGTGACTTGGGAAAATCACTAGCCACAGTGGCTGGTGGGTGAAAAGGTGAATGTCAAGCCCTGTCGTCAACGCATCGGTTCGGCAATGGGAGGCACAGTACGAGACCGCTGAGCTAAAGGGCCGGTCCGATAGCCCAACGCTACCGCACTGTATTGAGGCTTCGGGAGGGAGGTTTACTAACGCTCCACGCCACACTCTGCTAGTCGGCCTCCGTTACACTCACCCCCCTAAAACCTCACTCCCATCCCGGGTCAACGGCACCATTGTAACAGAGGTGTTCCCGCACAGTCTGTCCCCCTCGGAGCCGTGAACTCGCCACCTCATTAAAGCATCCGTTCGGCAATAGGAGGGACAGTATGAGACCGCTGAGCTAAAGGGCCGGTCCGATAGCCCAACGCTACCGCACTGTATTGAGGCTTCGGGAGGGAGGTTTACTAACATTCCACGCCACATTCTGCTAGTTGGCCTCCGTTACACATAGACATAGCATAATAAGACTGCATTACATAAAACTGTATTAAAAAGTGACCTTTACTGCTGTGTGTTATATTACCGGTAGTTTTTCTGTTTAGTATCACACATCTTCTTCCAGCTCTGACCTTGTTTGACACCTTTGAGTTATTAGGTCAATACACATCAGTAGGGTGAAATGACCGTCGTGTGAGTTCTAAGTTGGTCATTCATACTTGAATAACATTTGTTCCATTTTTTAATTATTATTATTATTATTTATGTCTTAATTGTTGACAGGAGAGTTGAGAGTATGACAGGAATAGAGTGGGAGAGAGATGGGGCAGGTTTGGGACATGAACCGGGCCAAACTCAAACCTGAGTTCCCATGGGCATGCAAGCCCATATGTGGGGGGTTTAGTGCGCTGCACCACACTCACCCCCACCCCGTTCCATTTTTTGAACAGAAATGTAGGCCTAGTTGACTCTTCACTTTAAAGGGCCCTACTGTTTATTATACTATGAAGTACAGTATATCGACTATACAACTGTTCATCAAATTCTTAGCAAATTTGCATATAGTCATTGTTGCATAAAGGATAGCTGGTCTTTCTCAATGATTTGACGTGGTCTCCTGGCACTAACTTTTATCATGTCATAAGATCAGTCAGATGTTGTTCCACAATGTTTTCCAATACTGTAGTTGACAGTGGATTTGCACATGTTTCTTGGACCTTCCTGCATAAGTAAAAACTCAAACATGTTGCATGTTACTGTTTAATTCCTCATAGGGGGACAGAATGAACACCGAAATCTGTCAACTGACTCACAGCAAATCAATAGATTAGTTAGCAGCGCTTAACATATTTATTGGTACTGCACATAGCCAATTCAATTTTTTTATAAAAACATGAAAAAAGTTATTGTGTATGATTATGGCCCTTCTAATTAGACAATTTGCACATTATAGAAACAGAATAGCATTTTGGCATGACATTTTACCCTCTCAGCATTTGTAAAATAAGAGGTCTTTGCACTGGACCCTTGCCAACTTCCAATGTTCCTCAGAATGGCTGTATTCCCCACGAGAGCAATAATAAGAACATAATTGTATGTTCTTTCACGAAATGAATAAACAACAGCAACGTTGATTTGATTAATTGAGATGTGGAAGGGTACTAGCATCCTATTAAATCCCACTCGCTTACTGTGTGCTGGTGCATTGTGGGAAGTGGGTCCAATGCCATGTGTCTTACGTGTCTGTGCCTGCAGATATGGAATGAACAGAGAGGAGAGTGGAAAAGGAATAAACATACAGGGAATGAAGAATATTGAGAAAGCAACACAACAAGCTTGACATTGACAGTATTGAAATTGTAATGTCAATTGTAGTAACGATGTAATTGTAAGGCATTCTATTAGAGTATTTGCTACACAGCACACAGACACACACACACATACACACACACACACACACACACACACACACACACACACACACACACACACACAGCCACAAAATCCGTGTAAAAAAAAAAAACTTGGCACAATAACAGAAATGTGGTCGCTGTTCGCAAGGTTTTCTGGGATAGAGATGCTTGTCCTCGTTTGAACTTCTACCTAAAACAGGTTGAGAACATCCCAAGCCAAATTTCCATGAGGCGGGTGAAACCTGTATATCTGCCAGTACCTCAGCAAGTGCTCATCTCACAAAGATTAATCTAATAACTACAGTATGTAATGTTAGATCTACAATAAAATCTCCCTCAGTGCAAGTTGCAATGTCTCAAAGTAACGTAAGCACCAAACAATGTAACTACTGTATATTACAGTGGGAAAATATGGCAGGATAAAGAACACCTTTAACACGGCAACATAATACAGAACATGCATTACACAAACAGCATTCACTTCATGAGAAGAGTTTATTATTATTATTATTATTATTATTATTATTATTATTATTGTTGTTGTTGTTATTGTTATTGTTATTATTATCCTTACATTTTATGTTTATATTATTATAATATATTATATTATTGTTCATGTTGCCTGCTGTACATGATACAACAATAATATAACATGACTTAAATATGTTATCATGTACCATATTTATTCGAGAATATCTCAAGTGCTGAGTGCGTTTTTCTGAAGTCAGTTTCAGGCAGTGGATAGGACTAAAACCTAGGCTTCATTGTCACTAAGAGCAGGCAGAAATGGACAGCATTAATGGAACACCTCAAAAAATGTTAATTGTTCCGCTTGGGTAGCAAAGTAGGTCAAGCCTAGCTGGCTCAATTAAAGTGCAAGGGGGTGAAACACAACTGGAAGACTAGAAAAATCTCCACGCTCATTTTATGTAACTATCAGTCTGCTTCCAACATTTCTCCCTCTCTCTCTCTCTCTCTCTCTCTCTCTCTCTCTCTCTCTCTCTCTCTCTCTCTCTCTCTCTCTCTCTCTCTCTCACTCTCTCTCTCTCTCTCTCTCTCTCTCTCTCTCTCTCTCTCTCTCTCTCTCTCTCTTTCTCTCTCTCTCTCTCGCTCCTTTCTCCTTTTCTGACACGTGTGCTGCACTTTTGAATTTGAATATGCCCAATAAATCTTTAAAGATGGCCGGCGCATGACATAGAATGTGACCTAGAAAGTGCACAGAAGCTCTTTCTTTAGAGCCGTCGGTGGGGGAAAACAATGCAATGCTTTTCTTTGTTCAGACTTGAGGTGGACCTATAAAATGCAATTCCTCACTGAAGTGACAGTTTAAGAAAGTGAAATGAATGAGGCAGGCAGGCATTAATGCAGTCAATTATACAAAATATGGTAAATACAGGTAAATTGGGCCACTTTTTTGCATATAAGTGAATGGCCCAAAGTTGCCCAATTTACCTGAATTCACCCGTACCTATAGAGATTTCAATCAATATGTCTGATCACATACAGGATTATTTGTTGGAAAAGGCTATCATGAAATTCAGCAGTATGCCTAAGACTATTGAAATGTGATGATAAAATGTGAAGGTTATTATAAAATGTAATGTGACACATGACAAAAAAGCTGCTGTCGAAGAACATTGGCATTGTGCATTCGCAAACTAGCTCGTTTTAGTTATTTGGGAGGTTATAATACATTGGGAGAGAGGAAATGTTTGCAATCCCTAGAGTTAGGATCAACAGTAAGTCTGTATGCAGTATGCTGAGCCCTTGAAGCCCTTGACCTAGTGAGTCAAATGGGCTGTCAATATCGGTTTACACCATCGCAGTGGCTAATTGCTCACAAGCTCTGATCAGAATCTGGAAATCTGACCTTAATGGACCCAAACACTCCTGTGAATCATTACTTCACAATTAACAAGGTTAGATCTACGTACTGAAGCTGTGCCAGATTATTTTATTTGCTGCAGTAGTTATTCCACATGAAGATACTATTGTGAAACAGCAGCATTATGTTAGTCCTTGTAAACTGAACAAAATGATAAAGGGTCCATCAAAATTAAGTGTACTCTAAATAAATGACAATCATGTCTATCAGGTAGTAGACATCTTGGAGACGACGCAAGTGATGTTAGTGACTGCCTCAGCACAGACTGAGCATTAGGGGTCATCCCTATGATCCCTGAGTCCAATGTTCACCAGACTGTTTTGGATTTTTGGTGCTCACATTAACACTTTCTGATGCTCACATTTACCTTTCATGACATGACACTTTCAAACTTCAAATTGCCAATTTAAAGCCCTGTGGGATGTATAGGGCCTTGGGAAAATAGGTATGTTCCCCATACCCTGTTCGCACATATATGGACATTTGGAAACACATACGTTTTGGCCAATTGTTTACACTTAAACAGGGATTAAGAAATCTCTGAACACTCAGGTTTTAAAACTATCCTTCTTAGGGATATAACATGCACCTGTTACAATGCTGTTTTTATTTGTATCCACATGCTGTGTTTACACGTAGACAGATAAAAAATATCAAAGCTTAATATAGTATAGTAGTATACGTAGTTTTATCAAAAAGGAGCAAGCTTGGCCACTCAGTTTAATTGATGCATTATATCTATTGTCATTGTTTCTATCATATGCCTACTGTATGTATCATGGCCATTAATACGTAAATGGACTTATTTGAATCTGGTTACCATGCGATAAGATGGCTGAAATCTGTGCAAAACAATTTAGAAAAATATAATGAAAGAAATGTAGTAATTAAATAATCTAAAGTATTTTATCTGCATGCTTTATCTATCCTATAGGCTGCCACAGACTGCCCAGTTTGAAAATCAGACCTGAATACCAGAATACACATCTTGACACACCACACAATCACATAAGATCATCTCAATTTCCGCACTATGGATGTGAAAGAGCCCTAATGTTCTGCAGGGTTTGTTAAGTGAAATTGTGTACTTTCTTACACATGAAATATCCCTTCCCTTTAAACACAAATACAAATTGATGTTTCATCTTAGTTCTGGGCCTAACTTGGACTCATATGTGCAGGGATAATATGGACTGTTTATACAAGATAAATTCCTAACATGCCTAACTTCTCCAATAGACCTATAGCCGCTTTAGAGGTCAGGTATGAAGACAAAAACAAAACCAAACATCATTCCCACAAGACAGTACATTTAATTCATAGCAATAATGTGTTCCACTTGACAGAAGGTTGTCCTGTTATGAATGAGGTTGTCACTGGTTTTGTGACAGCATGTTCCTGCTTCCCGGGTTCTGAATGGGTGCTCTGACCCATTTCAGTGTGGGGCGCCGTGTTGGACCACTAGGCTAGCTGTTGGGTTGCCTGCACTCTAATGTTCAATGGCCCATTCTGACTGAACACTGTTTCCATGGCAATGAACCATATCCTACTTTCCCCATTAGCACGGTTAATTGATGTTACAGTTGCTTGCTACATTTTCTCCCCCTCGCCCCTTTTATTCTAGCACAAAATTGAATTTCTCCCGCATTTCTTATCACGGCACCCCATGTGCAGAGATTCATTTTGCAGCTGAGGCATTTGTTTCACAGTTGTTGTTGAGGCGGACGACATACTCCGAGTTCTTCCTTCATACCGACACGCTCAGATTCCAGCAGCATATGCTGCCATATTTCTGGAATCTGTGTCAGGGCTCAAAGTTCAGGTATCTCTGACAGCGTTCCAAGTATTGCATGTGTATGTGTGTGTATGTGTGCCTCTCAAACTAGTTCTGACTGACACTGAGGAGTTTGTCAAACTGGTTCCAGAATGATAGGCCTATGTATGATGTCATGATGGTAGAACAGACAATTAAAAGGATAACACTCTGGGTACCGGCCTTAATGTGACTATAGGGTAGGAAAATGGATTTCTTTTCACTCAACCCCTGATGTTTTCTCACAGGCAAATCCACACACCCATGAAATAACCTGACACCCAGCTACTACACCCACTCAGCCTCATTCAGTGTAGGCCCACTACTAGGTCATGTGAGTCAGTCTTCACATGATAGACAGTGGCCCCTATCCGTTCCCCACCCACATGGCAGCACAATGAAAGTTACTAACCGTCTTATTGCTACATATACAATCAAGGACCTATTTTAGGCATAACATGCATTTTCGGTAACACTTTATTTTAGGGATACATCTATAAGCACTAACACATACAATGTTAACGCCTGCATAAGTAACTTGTAAGGCGTGTACTAAGCAAACACTAAGGCCTACTAGGTCCTTACTAAGGTTAAATTGGTAATAAATCCCTTATTGCGCATGAACAAGACATTTGCAAATACATGCCTAACAAATGTTTGATTTTGCTTTGTACATGCCTTACAAGTTACTTATACAGGAACATTGTATTTATTAGTGTTAATAGATGTATCCCTAAAATAAAGTGTTTCCGCATTTTCAAATAGTGCTAAATTATGCTACAGTCTAGACTTGGGCTATGTTGCAGGACCCATCTCAGTTAATTCAATAATTAAAAAATCACCTCACTCAGTCATCAATATGTTTTCTGGGCAAAACAAAACCAATTTCTAAGGGACAAATCTGAGAAAGTATATGAAGGGAAAGCATGGTGCTGGTTGGATCTGTGTAGGGTATTTTTGTTCACTCCAAGTTTTGAAGTCTTAATATACTGTTACATTACAATACATTACAAAATGCTTAGCTGATGGTTTTATCCAAAGTGCTATACATTTACTACAGGGTATTGGTTATACTACCTGAAGCAATGTGTGGGCGCTTTACTCACACAGAGTCAAGGCTGTGGAGGGAGGAATGGAGAGGTAAAGGTGGAATTCAAACCTGCAACCCCTTTGGTTTTAACTAGGGATGTCGTATCGGATCGGATGGATCGGATCGGCTGCCGATATTGGCAAAAAATGCGGATCGTTATCGGATTGGCATACACGGAAAAATCCGATCCAGAATTCCGATCCATTTTCCTGTTTTGTGTTTATTAATATCTGAAAAAACATGTCAGTTTCTCATTACAAACCATTGTGTATTACTCAAATTCACCTAATTCAGTTGACTAGTTGTTACTAAGAGTAAAAACCCTTTTCAACATGACTGTGACAACAAAGTAAGTAGGCTAAATAACTTTCAACTTAAATACTTCGATAGGCCGGTATCGGTATCGGCCGGTATCGGAATCGGATCGGAAGTGAAATAAAATATCTGTATGGGATCGGAAGTGCAAAAACCTGGATCGGGACATCTCTAGTTTTAACTGTAATCTAGATTCTGGTGTAACATCAAACATGCTCTACTGCCTCAGTGGCATTTTCCCACCCTTATTTCATAAAACATTTAAAGAAGAATCCAGTAGTGACAATGACTTCACCATATGATGCACTTAAGAGTTCAGCCAATAAACAACTGGCAACATATTGAACCTTAAGAAAAAATGACAGTGCAAGAGATAGACACAAGAATTTAAGAATTGAACAAAGATTTTGAACTAAACACACTTTTAGTGTGCTTGATCTTTGTGAAAATAGGAGATGCTACATTGGATGCTGTTTTTCATTTTTATGCTGCACACTATTCCACCTGGCATAAGGGGTCAGAAAAGAACAACTGCAAGCCAATAAACAAGCAGACTTAGTCCACCATTAGGCCACTGTAGGCATTACCTGAAGGATATACTTTTAAATAATATAATAATAAAATAATATTTAATCCCTCGTCACTATGGGTTGTTAAAACAAATAACCAACCATGATATTCCACATTCAACGATGTCAAAGGAGTCCACAGAAGAATGGCCTTTCAATGTCTGCAGAGGAAAAAAGTGGCTGAAAGAGAAAGCTGCTGAGTCATACGATGTGTCCTGGATGTCATGTTTTTGCTCCAGGGAAGGGGAGTAGAGAGGGAATTGAGGCCCCAGTCACAAATCATCCCCTCAGGACAAAAATGGTGTGGAAAAATGAGGACAAGCCTCAAGTCACATGGGACAGGTCCTTAGGGAACCCTTTCTCTCCTCTCCACTGCATTGCTCTCTAGACACAACATATGCTGCAAATATTGGGGCTCTCTAACTTGCCCATACTACTTTGGGTAAGGCTTTACTCTCCCGGTACTTCCATTCCTAGTTTTCTGTAGGTGCAAAAAGTCTGTTGAAACAGTGAAGTGAACAGAGTTTGGGTAAATTGCTTGTGAATCTTTGAGTGCTGTTTTGTTTTCCTATTCACTGTGATTTCAGCCTTACAGATTATTTTTTGACACAAAGTCCAGATTGTGCTTTCTTGTCTCTGATTTGTATCATCCACCACTGTTTTCTAGGTTGGGTTGGTTATTGCCTTTCTATGGATATGTTAGAGCATCTAAAGGAGATGTAATAGTTGGTGGGATAAGGGATGCTAGGATAAATGTGTTTATTTTTTTTGCTGAGATTTCTGATCTGTGTAGAACTCAGAGGAGAGAACTCAGAGGAGAGCCTGACGTGAAGGTCAGGTAGTTTGTTGTTGAAGTAAATAGATAAAAGCTGGCTGGCGGCACGTGGTGTGTTTGGGAGACAGCAGTGATTAATGATAGGTGTGGGCAGTGAGTGTGGCAAGCAGGTTACTGCCGTATGGTGGGATTGAATTGGGTCTCTGAAGACACAGTGGTCAGACGATGCCGGTGGGCTGACCTTGTGGATGGCCCCATTTAGGTAATTGGCCTTTACATTGGACTGGATGACGGGCATTTATCACACTGTGTTTACCCTGCAATCATTTTATTACTGCCTGTGTCCAGCAGGTGCTTAGGGTTTGCATGTGGTAAACCATATATGAGTAGAGAAGGTGAGTCACTTTCCCAGGATAACCTCAGAACACACACATGTGTACACAATACTGTAGCATAGCAAACTGGTCACATAGATGGAGGAAGGGAAGAAGGGAAAATCTTGTCTCCTAATGGATTTTTTTTACATCTTTACAACTCAGTAGACATGTTCTTAAGTTCTTAAGAGGTCTGTCTGTGTCTGTCTGTCTGTCTGCCTGCCTGCCTGCCTGCCTGCGTGCGTGGTGGTGCGTGCGTGCGTGTACATGTGCATGCATGGATACGAGACAAGGGCAGTTAAACAAGAGTGAGGAGAGGAGAAGACAAACAGTCCACAGACAGTGCGAGGGAGGAAATCAAAGCTCACTTGCAAGCCACAGAGCAGACAAGACTGGAAGGGAGGAGATTTGGGACCATGTTTCGCTATCCATCATCTCAACAGCATCTCAGAAAAGCAGTCCATATTACTTAAATTGTCTCCTACATCTTCTTGACTTTGGAATGGAATGGGATTGCGATGGAAACAGAGACTCTGCCCTATTTATAGCTGTGATAAGAGGTTTAGAAAGGAAATTAATGTATAGTCAGTAATCTATGCCTTATGTATTCAAATAATAGCACAGCCATTCTCTTTCCCATCTGTACATGGTCTTGATTAAATCTACCATAATGAGATTAGTTGCACCACAAAGGCTCAACGCAGGCACCAAAGAAAACATACACTAGTTGGATCCTTTGTTGTCTACTGTACAGTAATAACTGCCTAAAGGGGCACTGTTAAAACACAGAATAGTGTATTTTCCCTTAAAACACAAGCATGGTTCCATAATTTCTCTATCTCTGCATCTCTGGCAGTTAGCCATGAGGATATTAATCTAAACATTTCTTAATCTTCTTTAAGGGTGCCAATATCAGAACTTGAGCCAGATGATATCCAGGACCATTGAGGCATGCATAGTTTTCAGAGGTGAACTGAAAATCAATAAGACAGGAGAAATTTGTCACTTTTCATGTTGTCCTAAAAGGCATATCTTTCTGTCCACCCCAAATGTTATCTTTTTTGGGGGAGGACTTATTGCCTTTATTCGGGACAGGAGAGTGAAGGACAGACAGGAAATGAGTGGGGAGAGAGACGGGGAGGGATCGGCAAATGACCCGGGCCGGAATTGAACCCTGGTTCCCGGCATAGCAGTTTAGTGCCCTACCGTTAGAGCCACGGTAGGGCCACCCCATATGTTATCTACATGTGGACTTTTGACACTGCGTGACTGGGTGAGGAGTAGGTTCGCATTATGGTCATGTCTGCTGACAGGCAGGCCGAGAGGGTTTGTTTGTGTGCAGTGGCTTACATACCTCAGATGACATATAGGCCTATACTGTATGCTCCACAATGGCACACTGCCACACACATCTGTGTGGCCCATACAAATGCCTACCTTATCGCTCATTTAAATTGGCATAATAATGGACGGAACAGCTGACATTTTTCAGTCAATCCACTAATTGGATCGACTGACCCCCACTACTGCCCTACATAAGTATTATGTTGTGCTTTGGTGCTTAATGTGAAGGACATTGATCTAATGAGAATGACATTTAAGCTCTTAAATCCCTGGGGATCTCATGAGGACTATCGAAGTAAAGAGGTTTCCAAAGAATATTTAATACTGGCCATTTGTGCCCAACAGTGCATCTAACATTATTTTCACAATCTGTTATTTTGTCAATAATGCAGTCAGTTTTAACAGCATCTGCTTTGTCAGCACTTTGTTCTTTTGACTTCAAGTCAGTGTTTGTTTCCAGTGGCTCTTCATGGTATCCCATAGTTTAAAATAAAAATTAAAGAGAAAGTTTTTCCTCTTATGATGAAGGGATGGTCTCTGTTTTCTCTCAGAATGGACCAAGATAAAGTGTCGGAGCACTTGTTGTTGGGCTGTTCCAGATCTGACAGACCTAGCAGTTGCATGATGTTTGTTTATAGTAATACTGAGATTAGAAAGAGATTAGTTACTGTGCTAAAATATGCATGAGCATAATCTTACGTTATGAGCAGTCTAATCTAACACCCCTTTGTTGAGCTGATGGAATGTTGCAGGACTGCATAGCCCTTTTATTCACAGAATTATTTGGGTTTAAATGTCATACGTTAGGCTATAGAGTTTGCTTACAGGTAGTGTACAAGAGATTATACCAGTGTGTGCAGGCCAATATTTTAGTTTTAAAAATAGCATGTTAGCATAGCATGTCAACAGTAGTCATAAGGGCTTCAGTGTATGCTACTGCCCTATGTATTGTGGTTCACATGTACGCAATGTGTTGGAGTTCTACATTGATCTTGTGTCTTACCTCTTATTCAGTTTGTTTGCTGATCACCCTGTAATCCAATTACAGACCCAAAGCCTTCTTTAGCCAATGCAAGTGTGTGCTGAAGAGCACTTCGCACAAAACGCTGTGTTGCCTGCAGGGGTGTCGTACGGGGGGGTGGGGTGGGGTGGGGTTGGGTCTGGTGTACAGCACATAGGGAGCCCACACAGTGTGTGATTTATGTCGATGCATTATATGGGGGGAGTGTCCATTGGAGCTTATTGTACATAGAGCCCAAAATTTGCAGCTACGCCTCTGGTTGCCAGAGATATAGGCCTACTGTTTTACCCATAAGATCATTCTGTCTCTATCTCTCCCACCAAATAGTTACTTCTACATTCAGCTTGTCATATTTGAGGCTTCGCCAGATTTACCCTCTATGCCAGTAGTTGAGGCAAAAAAGTACCTCGTTTTGGACTCTGATGAAGAGGATACATCCATCGAAACATTAGTGCGCACTGGATTAAAAGAAGAAAATAATTACATCTGTGCTGCTCCACTGTCTTCTCTCCAGTTAAGATTTCCTGACTGTCTCCCGTCGATGCAACAGATGATAAAACAGAAGCGCGTAGAATTACCCAGTCGTGGTAAATTGCACCTTTGGTACCCCAGAGATCCAGCTGGGTTCAGACCTAGGTCTCCAGAACTTGCATTTTGGCCATCACAGTTCAGCCACCACTCTTGTGATGCAGGTCATCTTGTGTACTGTGTGTACATGCTGTGGTACTGTGGTGTTATTAGGTCATAAGAAGTTTCTGAGATGAAGCATCATGAGAGATGACATAATGCTGAGCAGAGGTGCAGCATGCCTTCTCGCAAAGTCCTTTATTTAAGAAGAAATGTATCGTTCTGTGAAAAAAACTGTAGTTTCCTCTTGAATAACTTACAGTCTCGCTAGAGACTTCTCAAGCTCACAAAAGTAATTAAAAAATCTTTAAAAGGAACATAATGATTTGAAAGGGAATATACTATTACTCCAACACCATGGTTGGTTGTGGGAATAGGTTTTATTAAGAATACTAATAGTGCCTATATTCTGTCAACAACAGAAGAGGAGGACATCTTCTATTAAAATACTAGGGTTTTTTTTCTCTCTTGGAAAAATAAAGCTTGGGGCTAGCCTCCCCCCAAAAGGGATTGCCTACCTTGCCCACACTGCCTGTATCCCTAAATATTTATGAGTTGCACAGAGGATGTCGTGTATTTACACTAATATTCTTGGTCTTTAAATGTGCCTTGAACAATGAACTCCAGTGTGTGCTGAGACAATGAAATATTCAGGGAAAGTGAGGAGAGTGAAAAGTTTTGAATTGCCTACTGTACATCTTGGTGGGCTGTGAGAGGATGGGATGTGAAAGATATTCTGAGCAGTGTGGATGTTTAGTGGGGTTCTGCTTTATTTGAGCAGAGAGGGCAAAGTGGCAGAGGTGCAGTGTTATGATTCATTAAAAGGGCGACGTGATGGGAATGGTGATGTGGCAGGGGACCCGCCCGACAGTGAGACTATGGAGGAGAGAAAGCTGTCTGAATCTGGATGACCTTATGCTTTCCCCAAATCTCTTCATTGCTTACATAAGAAGTAGGAGCTCCTTCAACACGCCCACATCTTCCCCACCCAATGCTTATGTCCTAGCATCTGTATTTGCAGTATCCTCAGTAACTATACAAAAAGCTCATTTAGAGGGGTCATTCCACGCCAATTGAACAAGTCTCCACACATTGAAGTGTTTTCCTTTTCAAGTTTATTTATTTTTTATTTTATTAAAGGATCCCCATTAGCTTATGCCGTAGCAGTTCGCTAGTCTTCCTGGGGTCCTATTCCAAATACATGTAACACATCACATTTCAGATTAATAACAATACAGACAAACATGCCTTGCAAAAAAATAAAGAGTTTTTCAAAGATTCAAGTAAAAAACATACAAAAAGATAAAACATACAAAAAGTTACTGACTGTTTTGTAGGAGAAGGGGGTGTCACTTTTGTTCAGTCACTGATTTTCTGTAAAGTTCTGAAGGCCATATAGAGTAACAGCTGTACAATATAAAAAGCTTGCATTTGGCATGCTGGCACATAAATAGGTGTAGGCTAATCTGCAGAGAAATGTTAATGTTTGCTTCAGCTTCTGTGGTCTGTTTAGGCCTTCAGAAGACTCTTAATTAATTGAAATTAATTTTGACTTACTCTGAGTTACTGCTGAAAAATATATTTGTCCTCGAAGGCTGTGGTAGAGTTGTCTGGTTACCACCAGACCTAATCACAAGTGAGATTTGTCTTTCAGATCGAAACAATTGTGTAGAACTGCAGGCAGTATGGGAGTTCCCAGGCTAGAGGTAGAGTAGCCTGGTCCTGACCATCCCATAATACTACCATTTCATTTCGTATTCATGGTCTGGAGGTTGTTTGATCTGACGCGATTGCAGGAAGCAGGAGGGACATTTTTGAAAAAATCATGATTTAACTTTAAAGTTGTTGAACAGACATGTCTGACGTTTATCTATGGCGATGTAGGACCGTTTAACAGACATGTCTGACAGAACATCCTACAGTAGGATAAAATTACAATACAGGACCGTTTGTCAGAACACCGGCGCAAATCCTACCGGTCAACATCACTCCACAGGTACCAGACGTAGTACGGAGCCATGGTGCGAGTGAAAGACAATAATATAGGCCTACATAATATGAAAGACATAAGCCTAATATGGAGTCAAAGCGAAAAAATCAAGACAATGGCTTTAAAGTAGAGATGTACAGGATCCAAGATCCGGTTCCGGATCCGGCAGGATAATAGGGTTTTTCAGACTATCAGGATCTTAAGCAGTGGATCCAGTATCCGGCAGTTACCTAAAAATCAGGATCTGGAGTATCTCTAGTTTTTACGTA
The DNA here is from genome assembly GCF_034702125.1 of Engraulis encrasicolus. Classification (NCBI taxonomy): domain Eukaryota; kingdom Metazoa; phylum Chordata; class Actinopteri; order Clupeiformes; family Engraulidae; genus Engraulis; species Engraulis encrasicolus. Next base: position 1,645,662 of record NC_085872.1, on the reverse strand, counting down.
GCCTAGGCTTTTCAGGCAGTCTTTCACAACCCCAATCGCTGCATGGAGTGAAAGCCCTTTGGAAGCGGCCGTTGAAGGCAGTGTGGCAGTAAGCCAATGAGTCTTAAAAATAGTTTGCGCCAACGTAATAAAAAGGGCCCATGTGTGCGAGTTGGCTAGGTGTTTCAACCCTTTCGTAGGATCCGATATCCGGTTCCGGATCCGGCAGGATCTTAAGCAGTGGATCCGGTATCCGGCAGGATCCTAAAAATCTGGATCCGGTGCATCTCTACTTTAAAGAGTTTATAGGCTAGGCCTATGCTTTAAAGAAGCACTAGGTGAAATCAAGTTAATCAAACATCTTTTGTTATAATTGGTTATCACGTGGAACTGTGTAGTTTAGAAATTATGACCAATAACCAAAAATTAAATGACTCTGTATTAATTAAATGTCTGTATTTTAGATTGTCAACTATGTAAGGGATAACGGCCAACGAGGTGACCGGTTATACAAGGTTAATGGCGAGGTGGCAGCACCGAACTCTGGCGACGTGCGCAGCACGTATAACCAGCACATATAACCAGTCGACCTCGAAGGCCGTTATCCCGCTTATCTGCCGTTACGGTAGGGTACTTTTTTACTCTCTTACTGTCTGTTAAGATATAGGAACCATGTAAACTGCACCAGAATCTTGTGAGCAAGTTGCAAGTTGCTATGTGGGCGTCTAACTTACGCATCTAGAATCTTCGTTTGATATCCGTTGTGATTATTTAATTTTCCGTATGTGCATGGTTTCCTTAGACACCGTCGGCATTCCAAGCGAAGGTTCTATGCGCGTCGCACACCTGACGCCTGACGGGTTCTCAGGGATTAATGGCCACCCCATCAGCCAATCAGAAAAGAGAATTCTGTTGTTTAGGCAGATAACCTGAAATAATATAGGCCCAGTCGACATCAAACGCAATATTTTATTTCACACTTAAGTCAAAGGGAGAATACACTTCAGATGAATTTAATGCAACACTCCCTAATTTCCGGATTGCTGCTCCCGGAGTGCGCCACTGCTCAATTCCCACGCAAATGACCGACTTACACAGCGATAGAATAGGTGGAGGCACTATTGCATGCTTCATTTTACTTACACACCTTTACGTGGGGGGTGGGGGGTCGGCCCCATAGAGAGCAAGTGCCACAGAGGGAGTGAGAATGTTCCTGGAAAGCATGCTGTCCGAGGGCTGGCACATGGACTACACATGTGCCATTTTGAATGCCTGTTTGTAGTGGTCAACCTGATCTGGCAGTGCCCAAGGCCAAAGAGTTATGCAGGCACACTCTGCCAAGGCTTGATGAGTGAAAGCAGCATAACCCCCTCATCAATTGAATGTGTCTCGCATGTTTTTTGTGGGACTTGGTTTTTGTTGTATACTTGTGTATTTTACAGTGTTGCATATATGTAAGGGAAAATGTATTGTCCACACTTGACTATTGGAAAATATTTACTGGCAGTTCGAACAGCATCCCAACTCTGAAGGGATTTCCCGACTGTCTCGTATGGACAATACATTATCCCGCTTATTATACGACCACGATATACTGTATGAGTGATATTTATCTCGGTTATCGAGAAATAATCACGTCTGAACGTTGAGACAGCCCATTCAAAATTAACGGAAGCTCAACATTCTATCTATCTCTCATATTATTATGCGGCTCGGCCTATTATCAGCCTACCTGCATAATTAGGCCTTAAACTATGTGTGGTGTAATAACTTGATATGACATACTATTGTTGTTTTGCCTGTAGTGTGGCCCCAAGGAAAGGAAGTTAGCATCAGCTTACCCATGCAAAGCGGCTAGCCCAGGCCATGGCACAGCAAGCCAAGTAGTTCATTCAGACGAATAGGAGTAGGTCCAATTCTTTTTCCGCGGCCGCATTCTTCCTCCAGCCATAGATCTTTCACAGGTTTAATCCAGGTCACGTGTGCCTCTTACTCACAGGTTCTCACCCTGTGATCTCAGGTGTGACCAACATCCATTGTTCTCCTCCACCTGTGCTTATATGGGTGATCTTAGACCAAACCAATGCTTTTTCTTCACCTGGGGCGGAATGAGATGAGTCATGTGGTCGTGCCGTGTTCATTTAAATGTTCTGACCTCGCCCTATCCTAACACATATCTTCTTGTTGAGGTAAAGAGGGCCACATATTTAGCACAGTTCATCTTGGCCATTTTGTTCAGAAAGGAGTGTTGAGGCTTTTTTAGTCTCTGTGATTGCACAAGTTGAACAAATTGTGTTTACAGTAAGTGAAAAGTTTTGGCGACACTCATTTTACTTTTATGTTTTCACATGGTTGTATTTGTGAGAGTTTAACAAGTCAATGACAGGTGTGACATTACACTGTACTTCCAAAAGCCATGTGGTCCAAAGGATATTTTGATATTTTATTAGGATCCCCATTAGGTGATAAACATATCAGCTACAGGAGCCAGTGGATGAAGCAGCCATCTTTGGTTGAGGTGTGTGTACATACATGCGTGCGTGCGTGCGTGCGTGCGTGCATGCGTGCATGCATGCTTGCGTGTGTGTGTGTGCGTGTGTGTGTGTGTGTGTGTGTGTGTGTGTGTGTGTGTGTGTGTGTGTGTGTGTGTGTGTGTGTGTTAGGGCTGTGCAATTAATATATAGAATTAATATAGTGATATCAATATTGCTGTCAAACCATATCAAATTTCATAATATCGAGTTGAAACAATATTTTGTCCTTTGTCTATACTGCCAAAAGGTAGGTTACATTCTACAATACATTCCCCTCCACTTGAGCCATTGCGAGCACAGAGGAGACTTGCTACCCAACACACATGTAGAACACCACTGTGTTTTCTCTATGGCTCTCCTCACACTGCTGAAGGGTTGTGATTGTGAATTGTTTAGCACAATTATTTGTCTTTAAAAGAAATATCGTCTAAAAAATTGTGATATCAATTTTGTCTGAAATAATCGAGAAACCCTAGTGTGTGTGTGTGTGTGTGTGTGTGTGTGTGTGTGTGTGTGTGTGTGTGTGTGTGTGTGTGTGTGTGTGTGTGTGTGTGTGTGTGTGTGTGTGTGTGTGTGTGTGTGTGTGTGTCATGTAGAGACCTTAGGAGGGGCAGGGGCTCCGATTTTTAAAGGGGGCACATGGAAAACATCCTAGCAACAGGTCAACTTAATTTAAACATAATATTTAAATTGAGCCCTGATAGTGCGTGCATTAGCCTGTTATGCTTTAATCATCTGAACGTGACCAGTTTATTCATAAAGCTAACATTCAAAAGGTTTGACCTGGTCTTTGGCAGCACTGTCGCTGCGTGCCCTTTCTGACCTGGGTTGATGTGTTGTTCACTGAATAAATGTTGTAATGGGTTGGCAGTGATGAGGTGTATATTTTGTATATCTAATTTCACAAATGATTAAGGAGATAGTTTAGTCAATATTCACATTGTAACTAGTTCATTTTAAAACATTTTAAAATCCAAAAACAGTCCTGCCAAAAGGTCACATTGGACATCAAATAGCAAAAGGGCAGCGACTAGAGCTCCTGTAGCACCGCTTCTTTGCACATGTCTGTGTGTCTGTCTGTCTGTGTTTCTGATTGTGTTCAGGTGTGTTAAGTTCTGAGTGTTTCTGTTTGTACCCCATGCCTCCAACCATTAACACTAAAGGCAAAGCCTCACTTAATATAGCCTATTTAGCAAATGTCTTAGACACAACCATGTGCAATGTTACGTAGGCCTACCTGTAACATATTCCAATGATGCATCAAATATGGTAGGCCTACTTTGTATAACACCAATCGCGACATCGGAAGGATAACACATGAAAGAAATATTATTAGTTGTGATTAGTTGTGAATATAAAGTGTGACATTGTTTCTTGATCCCTTATGCCTTTTGATTATCATAGTTGTAGCATCTGTGCAAATGATAGGCCCTTTCAATCCAGCACTGTTTATGTTGTATAATGCATTCTGTTGCACACATGTTGGTTATTCTTAATTAGTGCCAAGAGGTCAGAGGATAAACATTTGACCCTTCAACTTTGTGAACTGTCATTTAATAATCTCTCTTTTGCATTTCATGCACATACGCAAACAAGTACACCCATACTCGAGTCGCACACACACATCCTCCTTTCATACTCATCCATTATCTTATAATTGCTACTGTCCATGTTATTGCTACTAGGCCTGGGACAGTGTAACTAAAGCACTGCAACTAAACATCATTGGTTCTATTTACTTAAAATGTTGAAAAATACTTTGACTTTGGTCTGTTGATTACTGTTATTTTTATAGATAGCAGATTATTGACAAAACAAACAACGGCTGTTGAGTCATTAGTAGGTGAACGATCACTCTCGCGACCACTTCCACGGTCCGCTGTCAAAAAACCCCAAGTGCAACTTTTGGCCAAGCGGTCCGAGTGGGAAACACTTCTCATACGAAAAATTGTTTTACAGACTGTATTCATGTCTCATCTGCTGGCATTCCGTGATGAAAAACATTCTCACAGCGAGTTTATTTAAACAGCAGTTTTTCATAACTGTGTAGATTTTGAGACAGGCATGCCACGGGCGCCGCACAAACGACATCATCCTACATTGTGCCTCTTTAACTTCAGCGTAATATTCACACAATAAATATATTTTCTAAAGATGAATGCATTCAACCTGGGTCATATGATTTCATTTTGTTGTCATAATAGTAACATTTCATATATTTCAGTTGTATATTGAAAAGACACAGATGATCTCATAGCTGTTTCTTTAATGCCAATGATAACCCTCTCAAACTTAAACTCCACTCTCACACTGTCCCCCATGACTGATGCTGTCAGCCAAGCAGCACATGTGGGTGTGCTGAATACTGCCCTGACATGAACCTCATTGTACATTGTTCCATAGGGTAAACACTGTGTCTACACACAATGTCTTGACAGCACAGGCTCTTGATATGACTGCCTTCAGGATCAGATGACACAATGCATTTTGACATCGATAAACATGTGGGCAATTTGTGGGTGAAACACTGTTAATCAGTAAACTTGTACAAATTACTATGAATGTGAAATTACAGTGTAGTGAAACAAATTAGGCCTACATTTCAACAAAACCACTCTCAACTGAAACATATCAGCAGGGCTGGATTGGACTGGGGAGATTTGGGCTTAGCATTGCCACCCCACGAGGTGAAATCTTCTGTGGAGCATCAGACCAAGGTCTATTGATGGCCATGTTGTACTTTTTGAAATATCTCACAATTGCACCAATGGTTGTTAATACCCAGCATATTGCTAATGTTTTTGAAGCCCATTCCAGATTTGTGCAGGTCAACTACCCTGTCTCTGAGGTCCTGAGAGAGCTCATTAGTCTTACCCATGTTGTAGAGATTGGAATCTGCCTGATTGTATGATGCTGTGAACAGGCATTTTTCATGTGGGTGATTAGTAACAAAAGGTGTTTTCAATTCAGGTAACAAATTGAGTGGGACTAGCCTGTGAAAGCCAGAACTCCTAATGCATACCAGGGGATCAAATACTTATTGTCCTCAATGAAATACTAATCAATTAACATTCTTTAGAGTTATTTTCTGGATTTTCTTTTTGATAGTCTTGTCTCTCCATGATCGAATACATCCACCATTAAAATCATAGAATGTCTTTATTAGTGGGCAAACCAACAAAATCAGCAAGGGATCAAATACTTTTTTGTTCTCGCTGTATGCTGATGACACTCAAATATCCATTGCTGTCTCTCTAAATGACTGTAGCCCCATTGAGTCATTGCGCCTCTATGCCTTGAGGAAATCAATAGCTGGATACAACAAACCTTCTTGCAGCTGGAAAAAGACAGGGCTGAAATAATTGTTTTTGGTTTCGAAGATGGAGGACAGAATCCAAATGAAGTCTTGTAATCTCAGTTTCAATGCTCACATCAAAAGGTAATTAAATCAGGTTTTGGCACCACCTTAGGAATATACTTAGATTCAAGATATTGTATGTAAACAGGATATGGAGAAATGAATCCATACTTTTACTTCCTGTTGCGTTGAGCTCGTCAGTGTAGCCTAAACCAACCTCTCAAGTTCAAACTCCAGACAAACCTCTATTAACACACAGCATCCTATTTTAAGACTTTTGGTTGTCATATTTTAGCAGAACATATTTTATGAAACCAAATTTCAATTAATAAGAGAGCACAGAGATTGCTACTTAGCAAGGAGTCAAAGAAAAGGGGGGGCGCACCTTGCATCAATTTTTTTCTTTATTTTTCTGTGCACAGACGCGTTTCGGCGTGTGCCTTCCTCAGTGTGCAACCAGCTCCTACTTAGCAAGGAGATAATCTGACTTTGCTCATTACTCCTGTGTGATTACCTGACAGTTGCCACTTTCTTGCGCACATATCCTGGCTTTTTGACAACATCCAAAAAAAGCGCAGCTGTCATGATAAATCACCTTCATCCTGCACTTGAGTTTTAACTGGTCCTGCCAGGTGGCCAGTGAAGACATCCACAACTTTTCTGTTGAACTTTCAAAGCTGAAAGTGCCTAAAACCCATGCATAAGTCTTTTGAAAGTTTTTTCCCCTTGCACTGCCCTTCCTCACCACATTGACATTGGTAGGTCTTCTATATTCACTGGTGCACAGGGAGGGAGGTTTGAAGGTTTGAGGGACGTTCGGCTTACCGCGTGCCGAATTTTTTTCAGAGCACCTACAAAGGCTTTCTCAATCAATTCATTATTTTAAGAGCATCACACCTTCCCACCATTTCCATTCTATTTGTTTTCAGATTAACTTGTGTTCAGTGTTTTACTGCATTTGATTTTGGAAAAAACAAAGGGCTGTCAACGGCCCTGCTGGAGCATTGTTGCGATTGATGGTTGGTGGCGGAATCATTTAGGCTAGTTGAAATATCACTTTTGGCAGCATTTTGTCTGACAAACTCTATTTAAGGAGCTTTTTTTTCAAAACTCTACTCTACATAGGCCTATATATAGAGTAGAGGATATAGGCCAATATGTTTTAGGCTTATTCAAATGTCATTAACAAATGACTGTAAAGTAGCTTTTAATTTAGGCTACGTGGCAGTGGGCACATAGTTTAGGCTAGTGAGTAGAGTAGACTTTTATTGTCACTATACAAATATAGCGAGATTGTGTTTAGTAGCAACCCACAAATGCCCACAAAATAAAAGATTAAACAGTAAATAAATAATATATAAAAAACCCATAAAAAATCCATGTGCATGTCACAGTATCGATAGTCAATACTGTTACACAACTCGGACAGAATGAAAACACAAGTGTGCTATGATAGCAACTGATCATCATTCTCATGCAGGTAGAACTAAATTTACATCACGCCAGTAAGTTAATGTATTATTGCATACTGGTTGGTTTCCCTTTCAACCTGTGTAGACACAGAGGTTACTGCCCCTCCATTGTCTGTTGCTTTGACACATTTTACATTATCTGCAGGAAGATTCCTTGGTGTTTTCTCACAACTTCCCTGTACTCCCTTTCAGTGGTGTAGTCTACTTTTTGTGGTGGGTATACTGTATTTGTGCTATTCTAAATATTGAATCAATCAATAGGTGGGTATACTGCAATTCCTGACATTTTCAGGTGGGTATACTGTGTATACCTGTGTTCAGGGCTCTAAATTAGCACCAGCCAACTGGTAAAAATTTATGCTGGTGAAATTTTAGTTTGGCTGGTAGAAAATACCAATTTAGAAGCCACTTTGACCCATTAGTGAGTGTGTGTTTGGCTAGCAAGATTAACATCTACTAGCTATTTTGGCTGGTGGTGAAAAAAGTTAATTTAGAGCCCTGCCTGCATTCTACATAGACTACACCACTGCTCCCTTTCCACTTTGATTTCTTGTCCCAGGCCGACTTTGGAAACTTGCACGACTCGGGGCAGGGAAGGGGTAGGGCTGCGCTGATTGGATCAGTTCACTGTGTAGATGGGCGAATTGAGCCAGTGGGACCAAAATTGTGGGCTGAAGATGGGCCAATGGGCCACCCTTGTAAATTCTTGGCTAGTCTCTCATTTAAAATAATCTAAAAATAGGGGAATGCCAGATTACCAGCCCAGCCCTGCATATCAGTTGTAGTTTGCGAGGTTAAACAAAAAAGAATATCATTTAGAAGTATTTTGGTCATAAAGAAAAGCACCAGGATGAAAATAATGAAATGCACTGAACCAAATAAACTGATTACTGTATAGGCTACATGTATTCTAGGAACAGCTTCCATGTTATATGTTATTTACAAACAGAAGTGACCTCGGTGCTCGACTTGGGGAAGCAGGGGATTAGTGTAGTGGCTTTGATACACAACAGATCCCACATTCACTTCAGCCTTGTGTATGTTATGCTGTTGAGCACACACAGGTGAACTGAGTGCAGCAGCCACTTTCTCCCTGTCTACCTGTCTCTTTAACTCTCCCCTGTGTGTTTGTGTCTGTGTCTATGTCTGTGTGTCTCTGTGACTGTCTGTGTGTCTCTGCGGCTGTCTATCTGTCTATCTGTCTCTCTGTCTCTCTCGCTCTCACTCTCGCTCTCTCTCTCCTTGTGATCCTCCTGTGCTAATCTCGCACTTTAGGGATTTGTCTTTCCTGTTTGTCCTGGCGAGCCTAAACCCAGTCTGGAGGTCAACAGAGAAACCAGGCCATACAAAAGTAATGTGGAGGAAATGGTTCAGCCAGCTATCACGAGTGCCACTGGGTCGAGCCACAAAGGTTTGGTCAGGTTGAGAAGTTCAGTTGTGTCAGTGAGGGGGATTGGGGGGTCTAGTAAAGCTGCTTTGATGCTGCAGGGTATGTTTATGTCAATGTGAAGGCCACTAAGCCAGATTAGTGTAAATAGTGTGGCCTGTATTGCTCACAGGTTGCTGAGAAGAGGGCCCTTTCCCCTTTTGTCTTGGCAACAGCTGTACTGAACAAAGGGCACTCTTTTTCCCTCTAAGAAGGGTTTGATTATTATTATTCATATTTCAGAAATAAATTATTTTAAAATTGAATTTAGTATCCAACACTTGAAAAGCAGCTGGATTAGGTAGGCAAGGTAAGTTTATTTGTATTGTGCATTTCATACACAGGTCCAATTCAATGTGCGTCAATGTAATGTGCAGGCCTATATGTAGGCCTAATGTACAAAGAATACCTACATTATATCCAGTGAACAGTAAATGTAAATGTATCACCTAGCTTGGTTTAAAGTATATTGTCTTCCCTACAAAGGAGGACTAAGATTTATGACTATCAAAAACCTTTTGTTAGTTTTTGTCTTGACAATGGAATAATTACCTAGAGTAGGCCTAGTTTATGTAGGGGATAATGGCCGAAGAGGTGTCCCGATATGAATAGAAATAATGGACGAGGCGGAAGCGTAGAACAGCCGGACACTTCATGTTTAGCATACCTGGGGTGAGTTTCTCAAAAGAGAAGTTATTAGCCTGTTAGCAACTTCGGTAGTTGCCAATGGGAAAATGCATTGAAAACAACAAAGTAGCTAATGGAGTAAGTAACTTTGATTTTGAGAAATTCACCCCTGTGTTGCATGTGTACAACAAATACAAACACGCACGCATGCACGCACACACACGCACGCACGCACGCACGCACGCACGCACGCACGCACACACACACAGACGCACGCACACACAGACACACACACACACACACACACATACGCACACGCACACACGAAAAAGCTGCTTCCCAGTCTGTATGATACTGCATACAATAGTAGGCCTACCTCCCTGATGGTAGTAGGGAGAACAGTTTGTGTGCAGGGTGGGAGAAAAGCAGAACCCAACGCTGCTATAATCCTGATACATGCACCCAGGTGTATTGGAGGGTGAGGGCTACATTAAGCAATTAAGCAAAGCATCCAGTAAAGATGTAATTATATTTAAATTAGCTGCATTTGTAAAATGCTTCACTATATGTCATGTGTTTAAAAGAATTGGCCTTTGGCATTAGTTGTTTCGCGAAACTTGTTTCACTAGTTTCAAGTTGTTTCCCAGGTAGGTCTTGTTTCCCTGGGCTTTTCACACAACTTCCCACTCAACTGTAGGAATTAATGCAAGTGCTGGGAAAGAGACACAGAACTCTCCTTAGGATATTCTTCCATGTTCTAGCCTCAGATTGCCCTTAGACCCCTGTGCCATAATCCAACCAACAATAGTTTCACATGGCAAACATTTGTAAATGTTTTTTTTCCCCATTGAATTGCTTTGTGCAAAAACATGCAAGAATAACAATATTTCTAGAACACAGAACATACCAGTACATGTAAAAATACACATAGTCAACATACAATTGATCAGACTTCAAATTTACATAATTGGAAAGTCGGATGGTGCCATTGACATGACAAGCATTACTAACTTGGTTGTCTGGGTGACATATCATCTTCATGTCAGCAGTCAGTATTCTCAGTCCAATGGGAAAATCTACTAGTATTTTCTGTGATTGCAATATTTTAGTGTAACTGACTCTGAGCATGGGTATTATTTTCTCCATGGTGTCATGAGTTATACTAGTTAGTTGGATGATTAGTAGTAAGCCTTTAAAATGGCAGAATTTTATACAGTATTGCTGTAGGGCTGTGTGAAAAAGTATGTTAAGAATGTGTATGTTGAAATGCACTTCATTAGCATTTTGAATTCCCTGTTCGAGGTTGGTATGTTGTTTGATTTTCCCAATCTTTTTTTCTAGTGTTATCTTCATTATTGGAAATTAATCTACAACCTGTTCACTTCAGATTCAAGTCGATAAAGTGAAATAATGGAAACGATGAAATGATGGATGGATTATCATTGCTGTAAATGTTATCATTAAATGAACATACAGTACATGCTAATCGTGTGTTATTTATACATTTCAGCACAGTTTAGTAAATGTTAATACAGTATGAATGGGCATAAAGGCATTACGCCTAAATTAATGTTAATATGGATTAACTTTGCTCTGGGCAGATATGTGGTTTGGCAATGCTCGGCTTAGCTCCACCCTGATCTGGGAGAACAGGAAGGTTAGCTGACTTCTAAACAAATGAACCGATTCACCTTTAGCTAAGGCCTACCCTATAATGTTGATTGACCAATCACAGTGCAGCAAGGATCCACTGTGTAACAACTGGACCTTTGCTGCGCTGTGATTGGTCAATCAACATTCTAGGACGGGCCTTAGTCAAAGGCTATTTAGGATCAGTGGATGTGATTTTCACAGATGTGATGTGATTAAACAGGTTAAACGTAGCGAGGAAAGCAAAAAAGAAGCATCTTTTGTTTCAGACTACAATGGCAGCTTGCATATCACTTGTCAGCATCGATTATGCCATTTCAAAGAAATGTATAGGTTGCAAGGATGTTAGTGTTCTTCCCCTGACTGTGTTTGGCAAGAGATTGAAGCCACACGTGTTGGAAATTATGTATGGCACTCTACCAGATGGAAGTGTGTGGAGTAAGGTGGAATAGTCTTCATCTGGCAAGAGCAGGTTAAATATGAATATGCCTAAAAGTACAATATTTCTATTCACAATTCTCCACACTTTGACCTTTCATGTGTTGTTGATGTGGTTGTTCCTTGTAACATGAGCCTGCACTGTGTGAGCATTATATTGTAATATTTTGAACCTTAAGTATAGCTCTGTTAGATACCACATCACCCTCCACTGCATGTATAATGAGCATATGCAGCGTCAGGAGCTCATTACCAAATCCACACCTCCAATTATTTTAGTGGCAGTTGTACAATAGTGCCATAAAGCCCTATATTATTACTACAATAACGTTGTAATGTAACAAATTACTTTGAAATGACATTAACCAATAATAAACAATGCATTACAGTTTTGAACTAACTTGCCCAACATTGCAAAAGATTTCCAGAAACTGTCATTATTTATTTTCCTTATCCTTACCTTTTTAGAAGAACACTTTTTAACCTTACTCACTGTAGGAGTGTTTGAATAACTGAAAAACTGTAGTATAACTATAGTAGCCTATATTGATTAATAGTCGTGGGCGTAGCAGCAAATGTTGGGCCCTACTTCATGTACAATCAGCTCCAATGGACCCCCACAGCCATATATCTTCATAAATCAGACTGTGTGTGGGCCAGGCCTCCTATATACACAGGGCCCTGGTGACTCAGTCACACTTTACTCCCCTGAACGACACCCCTGACTAGTATAAGCAATGTAAAGCAATCAGTTTTATATTAATATTCAAACACTTTCTACACAATGACGAGGAAAGTTCCTGATCATTTTGTATGCTTGCTCCTATGTTACCGCGTCAGCTACCAATTAGAAGCTCCATGCTGCGTATAGACATGTCACTTGAACAGGATGTGCACCTGTTGTGCCGCATGAGAACAGAGCTTCGTGGAAGGCACTTTGCATCAGAGGTCCTTTAGTACACACATGATGAAAACATTGATTCTGAAAACTCCTTCAGAAAAACAAGTGGTCTTACCATCCAAAATCTGTCCTCAAATAGGTTATACGTGTGGTAGATTTGGGGAGGGACACAGGGACTTTGAGAACCTACCTGCGAAATTTAAGTTGGTGGTGTGGGTTAACTTCGGTTCCACTGAACTTCTCAGTAAGAACACCTTGTGCCTTGGAAATTGTATATGATGGTTGGTTTAATGGCCTTTAATAGCCTTTTGATTGTATGTGTGTATATAATAATAATAATAATAATAATAATAATAATAATAATAATAATAATAATAATAATAATCAATATTAGCAAGGATAATGCATTGGATGTATTATTATCCTATTATTATTATTATTACTCTTAGCACTCTGTGTGTGTGTGAGTGCGTGCGTGCGTGCGTGCATGCGTGTGCGTGTGTGTGTGTGTGTGTGTGTGTGTGTGAAGGGAAGCAATGTACCTGTATGGGCGTTTGGATGAGCCGCAAGCATACTAATAGCATTTTCTCTGCGGAAATGCCGTATAGTTATAGTAGGCCTAACACTGTTTTGCTTTGTCAACTGCACTTGAAATTTATTTTCCGTCTTTCTCCTTAATATCAGCTTATTTGTGCAAAATGCAGAGCTATTTCCACCCCCTATCATTTATTCTATTTTCGTAAAAGAGAATTTCAGCTCCCAGTTGCGATGACCTACGGCACAGTAGAAGGGGAAGGCATGACTCTGGATCCTTTGGCCAGGTCGCCTTCGCTAGAGGATGATGTTGTAATCCAAGCGCAGGATAGAAGCATATTATTTTTCTGTGTACGCAGGGACTTTTTCAGACGACCCCTGGAAAGGGTCACCTTTGCTAATGAAGCTCAGGGGACTCTAATGCTCTCGCGGTGGCCCATAATTCTACACTGCAGGCCTCACTCTGTTCACCTCCCTCTTGCTCTCTCTCTCTCTCTGGGGGGCTGGGACTGAGTAGGTGTTCTCATAATGTTTAGACTGTCTCCCCTCGCTTACATAAGGCCGTTTGTCCTCCCTCACTGTTTGTTTTACCTAATCTACTTTTAACTTTTTTACATTCTGAGGTGCTTATTATATAAATACACCTAGACTGGAGTGGCTGTTACTGCCCCTCCCCCCTCTCCTCTCCTCTCCTCTCCTCTAGAAGCAGCTGTTTTCTCACAGAAGGGCACCCTTCTCTCATTGCAAGTAGGAGGGAGGCTATAATATCCTGTCCCATCCACCAGTTGATGGTAGATTTCTACCAGGTTTAATGGAAAAGTGTGGGCGTGTGACTCGGCATATGAGCCACTATATTATGCCAAGAAGAGACCCATGGAGCACACATTCAATTGCAGTGTGTGTGCATGTTGTCATACTGCCGAATAGACGTTTGTCCCGGAAAGGAATCTTTTAATGATTTTATATACGACCCATCTATTGATCTATCTATCGATCTATCTATCTGCATCTATCTATCTGCATGAAGGAGTGATATTCATCTTCGGGCTAGTATTTTAGTGGTAGGCTATACTGAATTCATGTGCTAATGATGAGAGCCACTATTTGTGAGGGGAAGCATAAATCACTATTCCGCAGTTCCATACATAAGACATTGGAGTAGCTTTTTGTGATTTTCGTTGAGTTTCATATTGTTTATTTGCCAAACTGTTGCAGACTTAACATTTATTGTCAAGACTGTTCTATAATTCAGGTATTTAATGAAACAACTAAAGACCCCAGTGGCCAAAAGGCAATCTGAACAAAATGCACAGAAACCATTTGAAAGGAGTATATGAGAAGACTTGCAGGGCAAATTCATGTGCAAATGGAACGTACAGTATAACAAGGGTTATGAAGAACTTGGCAGTAATTGACTGATACACACCGTCTGAATACACTAACAACTGGCCGCCTAACGAGGGATCTGCAATCTAGAATATACAAATATCACTCTCTAGAATATACATATCTCTCTCTCTCTCTCTCTCTCACACACACACACACACACACACACACACACACACTCACGCACACACACACACACACACACACACACACACACACACACACACACACACACACACACACACACACACACACACACACACACACACACACACACACACACACACACACACACACACACACACACACACACGTGCGCGCACAGAGAAAATTTGGAAGTGTTACATGGACTTATTTTTACTGGACTTCATTGTGGAGTTATTCTGGAATTAGCTGAATTTAGGCCCATTGGGTGTTGATAGGGTGAATGAAACAAGCTGGCAACAAGCAGCCCCATCCCAACCAACCTGTCAATCAGCGCCTGGCCTTGCCTGAGTACTAAGGGCTGTTATGCCATGATTCAATGAATTCCTTAAAAAAGAAATGAAAGCCAACCGTCACTGAGTTGTTGCACCCTCTTTCCTTTTCATGTAGCCTAGCCTAAGGAAGGGAAGGTGACAGAAAGGGGGAAAGAACTACTTGGGACATGATATTGTAGGCTTAGGGTAGACATAAAATAACCTGGTTCTCACGCGATGTTCTGGAACATTGACAATCGTTTAGCTCTGGAAAGGCGCGAGTGTGTATAAAACAGCTCGAACCCGATTGGAGAATTCGCGTGGCTTTTTAAAATCTCTACTACTTCAACCACTGACTTATACCTCGGCCCGCGATCATGCCCCGCGATTCTGATTGGACCGACCATGAAATATCGGATGCAGTTTGGGCTCGTCGAAGATTTTCAGACCCTCGTGCGGGCTCACGAAGTTTAACGAAGATGCACGAAGCACGAAGGGTCTGCGTGAGAGCCAGGCTAGACATAAAAAGGCAGCAATGGGGATTCGCGGAGATCTTCAATTGCATTGTTTTAATAACAGGAGGCTGACAAAATTCTCCTTACAGTTAAAGCCTTGAACGTGCGATATTGTAACTTTGAGCACGCAAACATTGAGTCTTGTGATTTGTTATTTTGCTGTGCAGGAGAGCTATACCCGCAGTGGCGGTTCCAGCTCTACCTTTGGGATAGGGAATGTGACTGATTAACGGGGATATAGCGCAAGGTGTTGTGTCGGATTATGTTTCAAACAAACTGTCACTGAGTTGTTGGACCTTCTTTCCTCTTCAAATATCCCAACCAAGGAAAGATGATGCAGAAAGAGAAACTGTCATGTAGCCTACTTAGGACATATTCAGATTCTAGTAGGCAATAACAAAAAGGCAGAGAGGGGATACGTATACATTTTGATGGACATTGTTTTTAATAAAGCTGTTTTAATAACAGCAGTTTGCTGTTTGCTCCGATATGAAGTCAGGCATAATGTCATTATTTGGGTGCATTGTATTTCATGTGCCAACAACTCATGTCAATAGTTTCAAACCGCTACAACATGTAGTCCCAGCCTTAGGCTATAGAATGCAACTCTTGACATTGACACACGCCTTACATTTTGTTTAGCAGCAGATGACGGCGCAGTTCATTCCGAGGGCACTTCAGCACCACAAATGTTGACAGCGCCCCTTAAGACCGACTCTACGAATGATCGTACAGGCTGTGCGCGTGTTCGTGTACAATTGTCTTTGGGAAACAGGTGTAGAAAATCTAAGAACGTTTGTAGAATCACTCGTTAACGATACACGTAAGGCTACGAACCATCGTTAACGGGAGACGCAACCCAGTACAAGAAAAAACATTAACTTCTCAAGATTTGAAACAAAAGTGTGAGAATGTGCCGTCGGCTATTTAAAGTGACAGTAGGCCTACATAATTTTACTCTATACAATAGATAACATTAAAAATGATAAAACATGTTACCATGATGTCTCTGAAATTATACATTTAAATTAATTATTTATCTTTTTAAAGGTACACTGTGCAAGATTTTTAGTTGTTTATTTCCAGAATTCATGCTACCCATTCACTAATGTTACCTTTTTCATGGATATTTACCACCACCATCCTATTCTAAGTATTCATTATGACTGGAAAAATTCCACTTTACATGAAAAGGGGGATCTTCTCCATGGTCCGCCATTTTGAATTTGCAGAAATAGCCATTTTTAGCTGCAAAAATGACAGTACTTGAGCAATACTAGAACATATGAGTTTATTACTTAGTAAACTTTCATGAAAAGATCAAATTTGGCAATAGGCAGCCGAGTTTCAATGAGCAGCATAGTTGCAGTACCTTTTTTGACCATTTCCTGCACAGTCTCCCTTTAAATATAATGTACACATAGACACTTTCTTGTCACATGTAACGAAATGAGTGGCTGGTGCAAAAAGTGTGCAGAATAAAGGTGTGTGTGTGTGTGTGTGTGTGTGTGTGTGTGTGTGTGTGTGTGTGTGTGTGTGTGTGTGTGTGTGTGTGTGTGTGTGTGTGTGTGTGTGTGTGTGTGTGCGTGTGAGCGTGCGTGCGTGCAGGTGCGAGTGTGAGTGTGAGTGTAAATGTGTGTGTGAGAGAGAGAGAGTTTGTTCAGTCTCTCCGTCCTTGCCTTAAGACCGCTCAGTCGCATGCGAGATCTCAATTTCCTGAACAGTCCATATCCTGGGTGCGATTGGTCTTTGAGAATTTTATGGGCCCTAGATTTAACTCTCTTTGCATAGATGACCTTCACGGCAGAAAGAAGTGCCGCAATACAGTGCTCAGCAGAATTCTCTTCTCGTTGTAGTGCCTTGCCTTCCCGCACTATGGCGTTTCCATATCAGGTGATGATGGACCCAGTCAAGGCGCTCTCCACTTCTGAGGAATAGAAGGCCTTTAGAATAGGTGGTGAAACCTTGAATTTTCTTGACAAGCGCAAAAAAGTATAACTGCCTGGATTTCTTTATGATGAATTGTGTGTTTTCGGTCCATGTTAGGTAATTTGCGACGTGTAACTAATGATATTTAAAAATGTCTACCCTCTCAACAGATTGTTGGCAGATGGTAGCCTCTTACCGCAGCTGGGGTCGCTGGCGACCCTATTCACTTGCTGAAAATGCTTAACTGCATCATAACAACATTGCTATGATAATACAGAGAGCCATAGTTCTGCGCTAAGGGGTTAAGTGGAGTGCAGTTTCCTCTTTTTTTCCGGTAGTCCACCACCATTGTCTTACTGATGTATAGCGCCAAGTTTTTGAGCTGGCACCACTGTGAGATGTCTTCAACTGCCTGTTTATTGTTGTTAATGATCAGGCCCACCACCACAGTGTCATCAGCAAACTTAAAGCGATAGTTTGGTATTTTTTACATTAATCTGTATGGCATCCCTGTCAGCACCCACACTGACTTAACCCCGTCAGTCACCTGTATGCCGAGATTTGTCTAGTTAAGTAGTATGGAGCTTTTTTCTTCTTGAAACTGTATATGATCAAAAGAGTGATTTATTTGCATTACAAAAACATTGTCCAAGAAAAAGTCACACCTTGAAATCACTTGGCGCTACGTTCTCTCCATTTCATTCGTCATGTTTACTGCTCGGGAAGTTAGTGTCAACACGTCTGACTACGACAGCGATGACAAAAACATTTGCTTCAGCACAGAGCCAGGGGATGTCTTAATGGACATGTGAAACTACGCCAAGCTACTACATGTGAAATCACCCTACGCGTAGGAGACCAGAGACGTGTGTGTCTTTTGTCTCCATAGTCCTCTCAACTTTACTGTCAGATGCAAGAAAACATTTACGTGGTGGATCCCAAAGGGCTTCTGGCCTGTTCATTGCTGCCCAGGACACACTATGTCCTGTTGCTGTTCTATGTATGTCTGCTGTTGCCAAGTCTGCACTTTATATATCTGTAAGGGTATTGTATAGGTACTCTAGGTGTAATGTATGTGTACAGTCTATGTCTAATTGTCTATGTTCACACCTAAGGTCTATGTCTATGTCTGCCTGGGAAAGTAAGAAACCTAATTTAAATTCTTTGTATGACCAGTGCATGTAAAGAAATTGACAATAAAACCGAGTTGACTTGACTTGACTATGTAATACAGCATTCAAACCAGGCTAGTCTTCCCCACGCTTGCGTTCTCTTGTCCCGTGTTGTACTAACAGCTGCTAATGTGGAGAAAATTTTGCCAAGTTTGTATGGCTTACTAAGCATGCAGAACATGGCAGAGGCTGACGGTAGTGTGTGAACAGGATCCTTTGTCGAGGGGGAGCCATGTCAGAGCAGCCTCAAAAAAACAACTTGTGGCGTTTGGCTGCACTGGACCCATAGCAGATGGACAGATGACACCATTCTCTGGCTACGCATGGTGGCTGAGATCATCGCAACAAACAAGTGGTCATGGGGCACATGCTGGTTGGCGAAGAGAATAACAGTCATATTGGCCTGCCCTTTGCCTGCTACACACATGGAAGGAACGGATTGGGAGTGATAGCACAATCAAGGTGCAAGCATTGCATGTGCAAACCTGCGATCTGTACACTGGCCCTCATTGACTCTTGGTGGTTCTATTGCTGTTGCCCCAGCCCCTCCCCCCTCTCTCTTGCAAACAAACACAGAGTTAAATTCTGGCAGCTAGCCAAGTGTTTTGCAACAGTGGCCACTGACCTACTTCCCCACAGCAGGAGAAGTCACCTTGTCAGGAGCTGCTGTTTTCTTTGGTGCAGTCATGTTCTATCTTTGTTGTTTTCATCTTTGGAATAGGGATGGGTCTTTGGGTCTTAGCAACAATAGAGATGGGACTGATAACACTGAGTGGAGTCAAGCCATACAGTAGTCTTGTTCACACGTGCACGCGCACACACACACACACACACACACACACACACACACACACACACACACACACACACACACACACACACACACACACACACACACACACACACACACACACACACACACACACACACACACACACACACACACACACACAGCCTTCAATCAAAAGACAATTTTCTAATATGGCAACATATTAGACAAAAAAACCTTTTTGAATCTTGAATCTTCTCTGCCTAGTTACTCCTATAATCCTATAATGCCCTTCCATGTTTATGAAGCACAGTCATAAAGCAGGAAAGAAAACCATATGCATTGTTTACTAGAGCACCGTGCTCTGGTGTACATTCTGCTAACAGCACAGCAGTAGGGAGGCTGTGAAGCAAACAGGACCCTGCAGAGTGCAATCTGTCGACCACTTTACTAAAGTCTCTACTTGTGTCCTTACCTTTCCTGCCTCCTCTTTACAGCTGAGGCCATGTGAGTCTTTCATCGTTGGGTGACTTTGAGCCTTGCCACAGGGCACTGTTGCAATTGTATGTGTGCCTGAAAGCGTGCGTGCGTGCGTGTGCCCACTCCGCGCTCTGTCAGGTTTCTCTGGACGATTTAATCAGATTTCTGCTGAGTCAGCTACAACTATTTGGAGCACACGCCTCATTTTCCAACTGTTTCTATTTCATTTGGAGGGCACAGGATGCAAAACCTCTCTCTCTCTCTTACTTTGTTACTTCATCTCTGCCCCACACTTACCCATATTTATATTCCTATCATTATTGTCCTCTTTTGCTATCGCCCTTCCCCTTTGTCTCTTTTGCGCTTGTTTGAGTGAGTTTTGCGGCTCTGCTGTTAATTCCTGAATATCGTCAAGGTAACATCATAAAGGTGACTCATTCCACATAGCCAATCATAACTTCATTTTCTGCAGTGCCTTTCCAGAGTATCCTTACTTCTATGTTTGACCTCCTTCCTTGCCTTGGCTATAGTCATCCTGTGAGTGATCACAGCCTGTTTGCAAGTGGCCTATTTCACAGCAACCTCTAGCATGCCCCATATGCCCCATATCTCTGTAATACGCATAGCAAACACATTCATCTGCAAATCAGAGAATCATTCCTCCTATACAAACTGGGTTTGCTCAGGCTAATAGCCAACGTAGCCTCTTAGTGCAGATGGGGTCGCCAGCAGGCCTATTTACTCTTTGCTGAAAATACTCAACAACATAACAACATTGCTATGACATTACAGAGAGCCTTAAGTAACAGATTTAGACATAGCCATTACACTTTTGATGACAGTTACACCGCATTCCACATTATTACGCAAATGACTTTTTTCGCCGTTTCCCCAAATAATCAATAGTAGGGAATGGATCGCACTCAATTTTTCTTCTTTCTTGTGGTTTCTTCTGGTGACACTGAAGAAGGCTCTGTGCAGCCGAAACGTCTGTCATGTCAGTCCCTGCAAAGATCAAATAAAATAAAACCACAAGAAAGAAGAAAAATTGAGTGCGATCCATTCCCTACTACTAGATTACTTCAGAGACGCACCAACAAGACGGAAGAGCGCGGTGTGTGGAAGATAACCCAAATAATCAATATAAATGACAGTCGTCATAATTATCAAGCCATCAGCCATTAGAGTACAATTAAAACGTTTTTCAATGAACTTTCCAATGATAACAGTATTTTTTAAAATAATTTAAAAAACTTAAAATGCTCAAAATGCTCTGTTCCAAATTATTACACAAAACAGTGTTTATAGTGTTGTAATCCAAATGTATTTATTTTTTTCCCATTTACATCAAAACAGTTAGAATTTGGTACCTTCTAAATTACATTTCAATGTTCAATACTTGGTTATAAGCTCTTTGCCTTAATTGGAATGCTGCATTTAACATTGTCAATGGCAGGGCATTGCATGGGAGTTATGGAAGCCGAGATATACTTGATGCTTTGCTCTCAGCTGATTTTGTTTGTTTGGTCTGGTGACCCACACTTCACTCTTCAATATACCGGTTTCCATGCCACGTTTAGGTGCTTTGGTGGTATCGACATTCTAACTCACCAGACATAACATCCCATTCATTTTCAATGTAGGCCTACATGTCAGTGCGGTTTGACAATTTAGTAGGTTATTGGATCTTGTATCCGCAACATTAATGGAAACGATGCAGTGCGGGATGCAGAAGCTACAATGTTTCTGTCCCTGCTATTTATAAGACGTTGTTACAGACTCAATGATTGTATTGTAAAAGGTGCTAATGAAAAGGTCAGTTGTGGCATTTCTCATTCATGTCTGAAAACATAACAGACTCTATTAGTGGTACAGTAATGCCTCCTTTGTTTTTGT
The DNA here is from genome assembly GCF_034702125.1 of Engraulis encrasicolus. Classification (NCBI taxonomy): domain Eukaryota; kingdom Metazoa; phylum Chordata; class Actinopteri; order Clupeiformes; family Engraulidae; genus Engraulis; species Engraulis encrasicolus. Next base: position 1,624,138 of record NC_085872.1, on the reverse strand, counting down.
ATTTAATCATTCATGTTGACTACCTTTTATGCGTTTCAAATCTCAATAGGATACATTGGCAATATGAAAAATGAAATATGGGAAATTGTAGTTTTTGGATGAAGATGTGATCGCCTGTGATTCAACTCAATGTTTGTGGAAATTGAAGAGCTCATTGGATTGTTCCCAAATTTAATCTCTTCCTGAATATTTAGCCTACTAAGAATACTAGTATGCGTGCTACTATGAAAGTTACTGGAAATTCAAAATGGCGGACACAGGGAAGATCCACCTATTTATGTAGACCTATGAAGAATTACATTTTGCCAGTCATACTGAAGATTGAAATTGATTGGTGGTGGATATTGGTAGTGGAAATACTAATGAAAAATATAGTATTTGTGAAACTACTAATCATTTTGCAAACTACAAAAAAGTTCAACTACAACACAACAGCAATCCTGGCATTACCAAGGGTCTTGGGTAATCATCATTGCCATTTTGGTAACAAACTTTTAATAAACGCTCTATGAAATGGTTAACTAATCTCATTCATTCCTAATTCTCCTCTTAGTTTTCCTCTCCTCTCCATAGATCTCCTCTTTTCATTGGCTTGCTTGTTTGTTTGTGTGTGTGTGTGTGTGTGTGTGTGTGTGTGTGTGTGTGTGTGTGTGTGTGTGTGTGTGTGTGTGTGGATGTGTGTGTGTGTGTGTGTGTGTGTGTGTGTGTGTGTGTGTGTGTGTGTGTGTGTGAGAGAGAGAGAGAGAGAGAGAGAGAGAGAGAGAGAGAGAGAGAGAGAGAGAGAGAGAGAGAGAGAGAGAGAGAGAGAGAGATCTTGTGCATTGAATTTCCTGTGTTGCAGTTTACTGTTTTTTAGAGCAGGAAAAATGTTTTCTTGTAAAAGTGTCCAGCCTTTAGTGATTATTGTTTAAGCTGATTTCGCTTCCTTTCATTTCAGCTCATCATTAAGACATCCGTCCTCAACAGCCAAGGTGTGCTTGGTATGTGGTGATGAAGCTTCTGGTTGCCATTATGGTGTGGTCACCTGTGGCAGCTGCAAAGTATTCTTCAAAAGAGCAGTGGAAGGTAGGACACCTTTTCACTCTTTGATTAAACTGTATATGTGATCACCGTAATGTTTGTGCCTGGACTCAAACCCATCCCTATAACCCTAACCTTTCAGTAAAGAAAACACGAAAAACGTGGAGAAATGTCTGACTTGACAATTTGATGAGCAGAGTTTTGTCCGCCTGCACAACTTTGATGCGCGGAAATCTACAAGGATACCTTCAAATTGATACCTTTACAAGGATACCCTGTAGGATACCTAAATAGCACTCAGGCATCAGCAGCCTCCAGTTTAGTAATCTAGTTCTTATTCTCCCCAGATTTGGTGAAACAGGACAAAAGTTTCCCTGAGTTGTCAAGTAAACTGTCAGCAGGGGTTGTAGTAGGTGAAGTGTAGTGTGTAGTAGGTGAAGCAGCAGTGTTAAGTGCAATTCTCATGTCAGTAAGAACTTCTCCTTATAGCAGATGTGGACATTTAAAGTGTGATGGTCAAGTTCAACAACAAACACAAACACACACACACACACACACACACACACACACACACACACACACACACACACACACACACACACACACACACACACACACACACACACACACACACACACACACACACACACACACACCTCGTGAAAATTCGTCCAACAACCCACTGCAAAGGGTTACACGGGCCAGTATGGTAATTGAAGAACTGACCAGAGGTTACTTTTTTCTGAATATTCACCACAAATCTTTGATTCCCATCCATATCAATACACTTTCTGATACTGTATGGTACAGTAACAAAGGAATCAGCATGTGCATTTGCTAGTGAATGCCACATCGGGCTGTTAAAGTATTCTATTTAGAGGTCAGTTATTGAAGGAGTATGCAGATGTGACATACGGTACTATGGATTCTTATGCATTTGCCTTCACAACTCTTTTGGATTTGTTTTATGCTCAGAGAACAGACAAGTTTCTTTTACAGAATATTCATAAACATGGTGGTCAGCATAATGTGTTGGGGTGAAGAGCAACCTGAACTAAAGAACTGTGCACAGACAAACTCGTACATTAGCCAGTAGTGCTTCCATGACAGGTAGAAACTTTCAATGCAAGGAGAAGTGCTGAGTAAGCTGAGCTCCAGTCTTCCAGACCAAACCCCGCACACAAGGGAGTGAGTAGAGGAAAGGGGAGGGGGAGTGAGGTAAGGTGCTAGGGAAGGAAGAAACTGGGTAAGGTAGTCAGTCTACTTAAAATAATTGCAACATATTCTGAGCTGTGGTAGTCAGGTTGTGGAAAAAGTGAAATAGGCCTATATTTGGTAGTATGACAGCATATGCTTTTTGATAGAGGGTGCTTTCTCTGAGGCTTTGTGCTCATGATTTGCTGCCAGCACCCAATATTTGTGTACATGTGAAGTGGATTGATACTGGCATTGGCATTTGCGAATAGTTTAGTTCACCAATTCATCCCTTATCGTGCATACATCCCCCCCCCCCTCTCTCTCTCTCTCTCGATTCAAAGTTGGTCTACTGTAGGCCTATTAGCCTTTTCCCACACAATATTGCATTTACAAAGAATAGCCTATTAAAGCCGCAAGCCATGTTGACGGGCCCTTGCATCTACGGTGCAAGGCTGTGCATACTGCCCTTGCCCCAATTCGCCTTTTCTGTTTGTCAAAGTCAGATGCACAGACTTATCAAGTTTCAGACATGGAAGTGAAAGTATAAGGGAATCTGTGCGTGACATCACTGTTTACATTTCTCATTCTTCCGTGTGGCAAGAAAGAGCTTGGTCGCTTCGCCTTGTGTTGTGAAAACACTACAAACACATCCAGAAGGTACTAAGCCTCATGACTTATTAAAGAGCTGTGCAATGAAATCGAGTTCCATATCACACCCGGTATAATTATTATCTGCATCCTATTTTTAAAACGTTTGAAATATAATGTGAAAGACTCCCATCAGAAACCTAGCTGGCTCCAAGTTGCATACACACTCACAGTAGCCCTACACCACGTCAACACTACAAAGTAAAGACCGTTATTCACAATGGTTTTAGGCAACCTAGGGTAGGCTAGTGTTCATCTGTTTGGTGTAACAGCTCGCTTTTATGACAAGTGGAATACACTGGAATCTGATCTTGACGTTAGTTAGCAAGCTAACAAAATAGGCTAGTTTCCCAGAGCTATGAATTGTGCTCTGCACGTTTTCCCTTCATTTGTCTACGTTAAGTAACTGACATTGCAACTTATCACATTTTGGTGTGCCATCGGTATGCAAAAATGAAAATCAGCTTAGCAAATTCCAATGTTTAGGCTTACAGCTGGTGACGGTAGATAATTGATAATTGATTCTACCACAAGCTGGCACTGTAGAGCATTTCTATTTTACAAGTACAGTATGGATGTGTTGTCTCAATATGGCATGTTGCATCATTTCTTTTTTCCAGGCAAAATGTTTGTTCAGCAGCATCTTATCAAGAAATACATCACATTTCAAATCAGCAGCTCATTCCCCTACAACATGGTGGCGCTATGCCATTTTGCAATTTCAATTTTCTGTGCTAACCCTCGTTACATAGATTTTTCATATTACTGTAGGCCTAGTCCATTGCTGTCATTACACTATGTGCAGGAAAGGTTCATTGTTCCAGTTATACCGTAGCTCATATTAAATTTAACTCAATGCGGCAATTTACATTGCTTTGTGCGACTTTAAACTAGGGCAGGGCAACGTTACAGACAACACGGTAATGTTAATGCTTAAGGCGGTGTGTTTTTTTTAGTCTTTTATGACTTTTGTTCGTTCCCTTTTATTTTGAAAGTGTCAGTGCGCTTATGGTTACTGCTTCCAGCGATAGGCCTAGCTGAGTTCACACAGAAAACGGCATCACGATCTAGAAGAGTAGGCAAAACAAGATACAGAAAGACGTGAACTTCTGAATGGACATTTTTGGTACACAATCATACAGCCCTCATTGCGTAGCTCTTGAGCAGTGTGTGGCTTGCCATGGCAAATCTCAAGGATAGAAAAAAATATTGTTGACCTAACACCTTATCCTATCAATAATGCTGTGCGGACTGACATTGCGCATATAGCTGATAGCTTGATTGGCAAAAAGCTGATAGCGAGATATTAAACAAAGGCTGCCACTCCTTTTCTGAAAGCGTGGAATCTCACGCTGCATTCACACCAGCGGCGTGGACATCCACAGTACGTCCACAGAACGTGTCCGTTATCAGTCCGAAACTGTTAGAATACATGAAAACAAATCATGCCTTGCACACAGGAGCGCGGTCCCACCCGGACATGTCCGAGTTGCTCCTTGAAAATAGAACTCGAGTCCATTTTCCTGCGCGGACGTCCGCGTTCAATGTGCGGACTCCATTGAAAATGAATGGCTGCTGCCCGCTGATAGAACGTGGACGTTGACTGTGCAGTGTACAAGGCAGCCCGCGAACCTCTCGGACTCGCACGCTCACGGAGACGTTAAGGAAATGTGCCGTCCCTGTGTGCATGTATCCTCATGGTGCATACACACTGCAAGTGCGATACGTCTGCTTAACGTGTATGGAGGCATGTATTAGTCTGAAACGGTTAGAATACATGAAAACAGATGCCTTGCACACCGGAGCGCAGTGTAAGCGCGGGGCACGTCCGGGCCCGCGAGCAGCAGACCGGACATGTCCGCGATGCTCCTTGAAAATAGAACTCGAGTCTATTTTCCTGCGCGGACGTTTACAGGCCTCTATTGAACGTTGAGGCCAGCACAGTGATGGCTTGGGCTTGTTATAGCAGTGGGCTATGTTTGCAGTAGTGTGTGACCAGAGCATGGTTACTGTAATACAGATGGGAATCAGTCCTGCTCCAGCATGCCATGAGCAAAAGCATAAGTCATCTGAGGACACTATTCTTCACACTGTGAAATGTGATTGTATAGCACCTTGTGCCAATCAGAAATTAAATCTGATAATAGAACCAACACCCACTTCAAACTGACACAGACGTAGAATAGGCCTGCTTTGATCTCAGGTATAAACAACACAGGTACACCAAGTATAGCAGCATAATTAGATATTAATTCACAGTTTTCATTTTCCGAAATACTTAACCAATGATATTCAACATATTATCAAACTATTTTGCAAGTTTTCCCCATAACATGAAAAGAATGGAGACCATCTTAACTTGTATCCCTTGATCAGTGTTTCCCAAACAGGGGTATGTGTACCACTTCTGCGTTTACCAGAACTTTGAACTGTTGAATATGATATTGGTCCACTTTGACTTTCTCCTGACCAACATCGGTGTAAAGGTTGTACAGGTCAATCCATCTAAAACTCTGACACTGGTAATGCTTTTGAGAACTGGGAACAAACTGGGGCCAGTGATGAGTCATGTCAGAGAACAGTCTTCATAAGTCTCTTTACAAGAAAACGGGCTAAAAATGTTCTTACAATATCTCTAGGCAGTCAGACCAGAACCGTTCTACCACCGTTTTATTCAATTTTTAAAATAAGGCTTTTGCATCAGTTTATATAAGGTACATGGTAAATGTAAGATCATTTGTTTTAATTTCCAAAAAGATATAGGGGGTGAATTCAGGTAAATTAAGCCACATTTGGCTTGCAAAAAAGTGGCCCAATTTACCTGCCTTCACTATAATTCCGATTTTGATCATTTTTTCAACATGGGCTAAAAATTATATTCTTTCTATCTGATCTCTTGGTTCTAGAGACCAAATGTAACAAAAAGTAAAAGGACTGAGGGCCTAGGCACCTCACTAAAACACTATACATACATTATCAATATGTGATCTATATCCTTTTTTAATCAATAATTGAGTATCTTAGCCCAGTCCTTTCAACAACAAAAACAGCAGTTATCATCATGCAGTGCTAAAAGAATTACTGAATGAATATGACTTGTGGTTTGAGGACATAGCCCTGTGCTGACTCACACATCCCACAGCGTATTTCCTCTCTTGCTCACTGTCATTGTCATTACGGCTCCGTTGTTTTGTTTCCTTATGCTAATTCTACCACCACAATGAGGCCTATGCACTCTTGCCGGTCAAAGTATAAATCTAGGTCAAAAACCTGAGAGTGTTTTCCTTGAAAATTGATGCAAGGCATGCTGACTGGCTAATATTTCTTCATAGTCTATTGCAGATAGTTTTAAAAGACCTTCGGTTTGGTCTTTGAATGGTCCCCCAATGGCTGTTTTGAAGGCTGTCAATGCCTGAAGAGTTTACAAGATGCAGTTGTGACCATTTTTACTCAGCTATGTGAATCTCGTCCCAGTTTTGTAATGACGCAGTGATTGCCATCCATTCACTTCAGTATGGGTTTGAAAGCTGTTGTTAACCCCTTAGCGCAGCACTATGGCTCTCATGACAATGGTGTTATGACTTAGTTGAGGTTATTTTGTGACATACCCACACAGACAGCCCTTGATCATGAACGTGTCTAAACACACTCAGTCATCTGACATTGTACATACAGTTTACAGAGTGTTGGTGTTGATGACACACCATACACAGTTACCGGTATGTTTCAGAGCGGTACAATTCCTGTTCACAATGACACAATGACTATCAAAATTTAGAGAAAGAAGCAGGACAGATTATAGTTATTATACACTAGATTTTGATTTCTCCAAAATTCAGGTAGAGAGAACAGGAACAGAGAACAAAAATCTGAGGTAGGGGAAGTGTGGAGGCTTGGAGGTGTGTGTGTGTGTGTGCGTGTGTGCGAGCGTGCGAGCGAGCGAGAGAGAGAGAGAGAGAGAGAGAGAGAGAGAGAGAGAGAAAGAGAGAGAGAGCGAGCGAGAGAGAGAGAGCGAGCGAGAGAGAGAGAGAGAGAGAGAGAGAGAGAGAGGGAGAGGGAGAGAGAGAGAGATCTTGTGCATTGAATTTCCTGTGTTGCAGTTTACTGTTTTTTAGAGCAGGAAAAATGGGCTTATGTAAGGGCCATGTGATTTAGCCAGAAATAGTGGCAGAGCTACAGCTGCTCGGGCTCCTCCTGTAGTTCCTTTGGCTTGAGCAGCAGGCAGACAGACTCACTGAGTGTGTAGCTTTTTCTCCTCTAGGTACTCCAGTGTGTGTATGTAAGTGTACTCTCATCACTGTGTGTACAGGTTTCAAGCACACCATTTCCTCACAGATTTGGAGCTCTTGAGCAGTTTTAGATAGCTCTTTGAAATGGTTAAAAGTGAGAGTGTTAAAGTGCAGATAGGTCTATATATTATTAATTCTGGCAACAACTATAAGCAAAGATAATACGCATGTTGAAGTTATTTTAGCTCGGGTACACAATATGTAATATATAATGTGTTGTATATAACAGACATTCAAAGCTAAATCAAGTATGGTATGTAATGACATACATATGTATATCAGAGATGCAAAGAGGATTTGTACAAACCAACTCATATATGAGTGAAGTCAGAGAACTAGTAGTTGGATGAGTCCCTGCAGCCCAAAAGCCAGGACGGAAGAGAGGATGTGTGGGCGGAGAGAAGGAAAGGCGCAGAGAGAGAGAGAGAGAGAGAGAGAGAGAGAGAGAGAGAGAGAGAGAGAGAGAGAGAGCGAGAGAGAGAGAGAGAGAGAGAGAGAGAGCGAGAGGGAGAGAGGTGGGGAGAGACAGAGAAAGAGAGAGGTGGGGGGAGAGGGAGAGTGTGTGAGAGAGAGAGAGAGAGAGAGAGTGAGGTGGGGAGGGAGAGAGAGGTGGGGGGAGAGGGAGAGTATGTGTGTGTGAGAGAGAGAGAGGGAGGAAGCGGGAGAGGGAGAGAGAGAGGTGGGGAGGGAGAGAGAGAGAGAGGGAGGAAGAGAGAGCGAGCGAGCGAGCGAGAGAGGCAGTGGAGCGGAATGAGAGTCTGATATGTGAGCTGATTGGGCTAGCTGTGGGCTAAGCAGGGGGACTAGAGCGCCCAGCATTCTCAGGCTGTTACCCTCACTGTCATCGCACTCTTAGCCAAGACCTAATCCAACACACATTCACACAAACAGCATACAATATACAGACAAATACATTCATGCCCATTTGCACACAGGTGCACGAAGCAAGCAGCATAACAACTGAAGTCAACATACACACACACGCACGCATGCACGCACACAAGCATGCACACACAGTTTGATGACTGTATTTGGGAAGACCAATACTTATTGAAAAACAATATGCCTCAAACAATATTAAGTAGCAATAATGTGTCTTCTACATACAGTAAATACAAACTATATACCTGTACTGGTCTAAAGCCTATTCAGGAGAACAAGTGGCATCTCCTCCTCCAAATATGCAGACTGTAATACGGCTATTTGCAAACCACACACACACACACACACACACACACACACACACACACACACACACACACACACACACACACACACACACACACACACACACACACACACACACACACACACACACACACATACACACACACACACACACACACACACACACACACACTCCCTTGTAGAACCACCTTTGGCAGCAACTACATTCATTTTTTCATTTCGAAATAAAAAGGGATTAAAAGGGAGGTCATCGGTGTGTGTTTCAACCTTTCATTACATTGAAATTGTACATTTTGAGTCTGCACCTGGCTAAAATAGATGGTTGTGAGTTTTGAATGAAATCCTATGGAGAGTATCATGATCTGCTTCTGTAGTCACAGTGTATGTTGACATGCATGCTTCTTTAGGTGTAATTCAAATTTTTGTTTCAATTTAAAATTCTAATGTTTGTTATTTGTCTCTTCCTTTTTCCCATCTTTCTTTCCTCATACTCCCATTCACATGTGGGGATGTTAACCCCCCCCCCCTTTTTTTAATGTGCACAATCATATTTCATACTTTTTACTGTGACAATGCACCATGGTCATGCACCCACTAAATCTACCCTGCACTATAAGCTGCGTTTCACTTGTTGTCCTTTTACAGTATGTACAGTACAGGTTGTTTGTTACGAGTTAGGCTACAAAGTAACACACTTTCATGTAGCCTATATGGGTAACTGATACAGAATGTCGATGCTTACAATTCTATTGTAGTGATACTAAGTCATAAAATGCAACAACACCATTAATCACATTGCATTTACACCACTCTAGAAACGTACTGTATATTCCATGTTTCCTTGTGGTAGGCCTACTGCAGTTTAGGCAATAAGCCACAAGAGGCTGTGGGTTTGTGTTCGAGTGAGAGTGAGTGCTGTTATAACGCCTCACGGAGTTGGTTGGTTACCAGAGCAACACCACTGGTCAGTATGCGCATTCATCGCACTGCCAGACACAAGTATGCTACAAAAACTCAGCAAGGCGAGAGGTATCCGTGACAGATCACATGAATGAATTGTCTTTGCAGTCATACTGACACCCCAAGCATAGATAGTGCATGCCGTACACGTCATCTTCCTGTGTTCTCCCTACTCTTACTGCAGCAGATTCCAGCGAGCTAGTTTGACGCGTCTCTGTCGGAAGCTTCTAACTTGGATGTGCATAGAATCTTCGTTTGGAATGCTGTTTGTTTACGGTTGATTTATTAAAGGGACAGTTTGGTCAATTTCAACATGCAGTTGTAATGCTCACACTACCCTGGACTTGTCAGTGCCTGAGATTTTTTTTTTTTCTTCTTCAGCCGTTTCCGAGATCCTGGTCATTGTAATGGGGGCAGCTCTTTGTTTACATTTCAACATTTTTTTTAAATTTATTCCCAAAAACATCCAAAAGGTTATAAAACATCAGCAGACAACGAGCAAACAGCAGTACCTTTTGGGAAAATATTTGGAGTTGGCCTATCTTTCATTTTTAAAAAATGTAAACAAACGCTGCCCCCATTAGAATTGCTCATATCTCGGAAAGGGCTGAGCCGAAAAATGTGGCATCACCAGGTACTGACAAGTCAAGGGTAGCGTGAGCAATACAACTGCATGTTGAAATTGACCAAACTGTCCCTTTAACACTTGAAACGCCAAATCAGCCAATGACAATCAAGAACCAAGTTATTTAGGTAATGGATGAGGACTTTCATTAGCTGTGATGTATATTTCAAGGTAGCCTCTTACTGCAGCAGGGGTCGCCGGCGACCCTATTCACTTGCTGAAAATGCTTAACTACATCATAACAACATCGCCATGACATTACAGAGAGCCATAGTGCTGCGCTAAAACTGAGGAATTGTGGAAAAGATAGATTTTTGTTAAAAATGTTGTTTTAAAAGTTTTAATGTGGCAGATGACTTTAACATACTATATTTGTTTACTTGCTTCTCTATCTATTTTAGGGGATGCCCCATTAGTTGACAACCGTCATGAAACCAAAAGACGAACAAATCCGGCATGATTGTTAGGGAGAGAGAGAGAGTGGTCAAGACTGTTTGGGAGTAGCAGACCTGACCCATGTGTGTCTGTGACCAGAACCCGCCTGTGTGTGACAAGGGTAGAGAAAGGAGGAGGAGACGCAGGAAGGCTTCAAACAGCCTGATAGGACGGGAGGATAGGCAAAGATGCAAGTCTCTCGCCAGTTCATAGGAAAACGAAACAAGAGCCCATACAAAAGTGTCGTTATTTGAACAGGTCCAGAATCGGGTACTCATTACATTGTGTGCACCATGTTGGGGAGACCTTTCACATGACTTTGTCCCTGGCTCGGCCTAAACTGCCAGCGGCCTTGAGCGCGTTGCACGCACACACACACACACATACACACACACACACACACACACACACACACACACACACACACACACACACACACACACACACACACACACACACACACACACACACACACACACACACACACACACACACACACACACACACACGTATGCACGCACACACACGGTAACAAGGTATTTGTTCTTCTTGTAAATGTCTGTGAGGCTTTTATATACCCCCCCCCCCCACCCAAGATAAAATTAACTGAATTTCAATGTCTTTCTGCAGGCCAGCACAACTACCTATGTGCTGGGAGGAATGACTGCATCATTGACAAGATCAGGCGAAAAAATTGTCCAGCATGCCGGGTACGGAAGTGTTTGCAGGCGGGAATGAACCTTGGAGGTAAATATCAGTATTCAGGTTTAAGCCTTCATCCAGAGATGGGTAGACATTGTGGTGTTTGTATAGGTGTAGATGTCACTGTTTTTGATTGACAGAGTGCTTTTTACAAAATTTAAAGAAGGATTTAATCATGTATACTATTTAGTGAGCCATAATCCCGAAGACACATGCTACTAAAATTGTATTTAGTCACAATTAAGTTTCCTAGATGTTTGGCTCTATTTATAATGTAGTTATAATTGAGATTGTGATGATAATGGGGTAGCCTGGCTATTGCCAGCCTAAATCACCAGTGAGATTCAGTCTGGGAACCATCTATGCATTTTCTCAAAGATAATGTGTGGAATTATATCTGCTTTCTGATTGGTTTCTAGGCATGGAATAAAATTGCTTGACATGCACAGCTCAAAAGTAATTCTGTTAAAATGTGTTAATTCCTTTGCACCATTCCATACCAATACCCAATAGAATATATCTAAAGCAACCCTCAACTATTTGACAAATGATTGACAGCTGTGGCGGCAAGCTACATAGCGCTCTATTTCATGATTAAAAAAAAAAAACATTACATGCATTCTAAACAGTGTTGCCAAAATAAATCACAGAAAGTTGCTATTGGCTCGCTGAAAAGTCACTGGAAGTCACGCACGACACGCTGATCTCTAGAAAACGTGCCCACATGCCTAGGTTAATAATACAAATGGGCAGTGCTACAGTTGCTACTTTTTAGAGATCTGAGCAGTGTTGCCAGATGTACGCTAATTATTATAATTGTACCATAATTTTGTCCATTTTGTGCTCTGTACGATCAACACAATATGACGTACGATTTCAGAGTTGTCATTCAGTTCATTTAGATGCCTTGAAACAACAATTTGGGTACTGTACGATAATGTCCACCCAAAAAGTCCCCAAAAACGATCATTTTGAGGTTTTGGTACGAGAATTCAGCATTTTTCATCTGGCAACACTGGATCAGAGCTAATCAGAGCCCTGCTTGACCATGGGAAACACTTCTGAGAGTGGCGCAGAGTTACAATTAACAATTAATTGTAAAACAATGATTTTGTCACTGAAAGAGAGTTTTTAAAAGTCACCAGATTAACCAAAAAGACACTTAAGTCGCTAGATTAGGTTTTTTAATCGGCAACACAGTGTGTCATAAGCGGAGCAGCATCCTCCAAGGTGTGCATTAAAGGGTTTGAAATAAACTTGACGGAGTATACTTCATTCCACTTTGAGTCTTGAAATTTTTAGGCTCTTCGACTTCAAACCGTTTAATCCGCATCTTGTGAAATATTATCCCCTACCTATCATCCATGTATGTAGGGCCTACCCCATTGCCAATCAAAGCCAAATACTGATGTGCTTTTAAAATAAACGTTCTATTTGTACAATTTAGCAAGTTTGATTGAAAGATGGTTTTGTATCTGGCATACCTTGGCAGACCCGTAAACAAACTACAAGGTTTTGTTCGGCAAATAACATTATTATGCCCTCCCTCCCCATGACTGGGCTCTGAAACTTGTGAACATTTTGGGAATAGGAAAGTGAGGCAGCATGGGAATTTCCAGGCTAGTGATGTATACAGTGTGTAGCAAATATGTCAAGTAATTACAACTAATACAAAAATGTTATTCCCCTGTAGCACGAAAGTCCAAGAAGCTGGGAAAGGTGAAGTGTGTGAATGAAGATTCAACGTTGCAGAACTCTAAGGATAGTGGCAATTACGTGTCCTCTGAGAAGGAGCTCAGTGTTGCGACTGATCTGGTTCCTCATGGACCTACTGTAGCTGCCTACCTGCCCCCTTCAGTCTGCAGTGTGCTGGAGCTCATTGAACCTGAAGAGGTCTATGCCGGATATGACAACACACAGCCCGACACCTCTGACCACCTGCTCACCAGCCTCAATCGTCTAGCTGGCAAACAGATGGTCTGCATGGTCAAGTGGGCCAAAGTATTACCAGGTATGGAGAGTCTTATTTCAACTTGGTATTTAAATCGAATTATATTAAAATGTCAATTGTCTTGATGATGATGATTATGGTTGTTATGACAACAGCCTTGCCTGATTATCATTTGTCCCATCGATTGTCCCATCGAGACCAAGAGTCTCTTCTGGCAGGGAGTCCTGGTCAAAATGTATACATATACACTACATATACAATAGTTCCAGACGCAGAGAGACAGACACATCATACAATGAGGAAAACAAACGTACAAAAACACATTAAGAAAAAATAAACGTACATAAAACATAGTATCAGTTCAAAGTTATGTGGTGTATGTTTAGAATGTTAGAATGACATTCCCCTGTGTATTTGGAGGGCAGGAAGCCTAATATAACAACTGCATAACAGCAGCGATGGAGAACATGGTGACAAGTGCATATTGTAGTGATTAAGTGATACATACAAGGATACATACAAGGAGTTAGGCTTAATCCCATTACACCCCTTAGCCCTACGCCTTTCCCCTTCCCCTCCGTTTTGCGCATTCCCGTGAAGGGCTAGGACCGTCCCAACTCACGTTCAGACAGAGGGGAAGGGGTAAAGGAAAGGGCTTTCTATCCCTTCAAACAGAGAGTATCCGAAGGCATACTTCAGAGGGAGGGGTACGACTGAATTCCCTGAATGCATTGCAAATGCCTTTAAAAAATGGCGGCATATTTTCGCCGTAATTTACGGTTTTACAGTAGTAATAATTGTTGCATTGCACTCAACGCTATTAATGTTAACCTAATGCATGGAATTAGTGAGAGCTGTGAGTGTCTTCCCGTGATTGTTGAAGGGGTGTCTCAATTAGTAGGGGGTGCGTTTCAAGCCCTACACGTTACTGCTTCGTTTGAAAGCACGAGGGGCAAGGGGAAGGCGTAGGGGTAGGGCTAGAAATTAGTAATGGGGTTCGGCCTTAATAGGGAAATACATGGGACGTGACCCGTACCTGACATAAATGTCAATTTTCTCAAAAGCGGAAAGATTTGGGGCGCTGTGGCGCAGCGCACTAAGCCCCCCACATTTGGGCTTGCATGCCCACGGGGACCCCGGTTAGAGTCCGGCCGGGGTCATTTCCCAACCCTGCCCCATCTCTCTCTCCCAATGGTTTCCTGTCTCTTCTCATACTATCCTGTAATAATAAAGGCCAAAAAGCCCCCAAAAATACTTTTTTTTTAAAAAGAAAGATTTGCAGACAATCGAGGCTGTGAACATAACATACTGGTTCTCCGGACGAGAACTACTCCAGGCAACAAATGAAGGCAAAACATTTGGAGGCATATACCTTTTATCACAGTGGATTTATCAGCAACCTTGGAACAAAACGTCTACACGATTTTTTTTTTTTTTGGTCTTCGTTAGGGTAGGCTACATTCGTTTTCTTGCGTTTATCATGCATTGTTCCAGGGGAAAATGCAGTGTGCAGTGCTACCGGGCAGTGTCATAATTACGAGCTTGGAATTAAGGATATGTCTACCAACTATGGAGTATTAAAAAGATTTAAAACTAGTCACGACATGAATTTCACATATCAAGTCTGCAATTTTTGACTTTTGGCCAAGCCCCCTAGGCTTCAGCCATATCTAGCCAGTGCGTTTGTCTGGCCCTGGTGATGGCAGTCATATTTGGTGGCCATGTTGTTAAAAAAAAGGGGCACTATAGTGAACAAGCACCTCAATGAGTTTTCATGCCTACAGACCCAACAACTGAGTTCAAGTGAGTAATACCCCTAACTCCAAATTTTGAGTAGGACTTAAGGGTCTGGATTACTGAGGGCCTAGGCACCCCAGTATTGTACAGGGTATTTTCCTGGTTCTGTCAATATAGCCCCATACAGTATCAATCACTTTTCAGTATATATTTCACACTTTGCCCTATCATTTTATTGACTATTATCACAGTATTTATTAAGGTTTTTAAGTATTATTGTGGACATTTTATTATGTATTTATTTTTTAAAACAACAGATTAGCAAACAGAGAGATGTGTGAAAAGATACAATAGACATCGCTTATTATCATCTAAAGATTCGTAAACATAACCTTACTCTGAAATAAGGTATCTCATGTGTGCCACTCCGTTTGCTGTATTGCAAATATTTGATATGGAGGTGTCTGCTTGCCACATCCGGATATGTATAAATAGTCAGGGGCAGACAGGAGGTCAGAGTGGCCCTTCCTGACTTTCAGAGGATATTCCTATTGCAGGCAGTGTAAGTCTGCTTGGCTGTAGACACCTTACAAGGTGTGTATAGGTGTCTTACAAGTTGTGCATCAGAACTGCCCAAATTGTCCCAACTGAAGTGGTACACATGGCTTGTTAAACATGAAGGAGAACTGGTTGACAAAACAGAATTTTGTTATATAAATTGTAAGATAACATGATTGAATAACCACAGTTCGACATGTTTGAAAGTGAATTTGGTAAATTATTTCACATTAGGATTACTATCCCAAGTCATATCCACAGTTGACATTCAATACAATGATGAGTTCCGTGTTTACTCTTGTTTGACCAGTCATATAGCATGTGGAAGCACTTATAACTCTGAAGGACCATTTGGAAAGAGTCAGCGATGTATGAAGTGATGTATATGGAACAGCCTACTCAATACGATAGTGTTTGGAAACCCAGAGAGATTCGAGTAATACAACTTATAGTAAATATGCTGCAATAGGTTATCATGTCCTAACAAAAACTGGCCTGTGTAGATATTACATACACAAACACATGCCCTCTCGCATACATTAACTCTTGCCAAAACTAATATGTGCATTTTCACAAAGTAGATTCTTGGGCTTCTAGCCAACATCAACCATTTACAGAAAAATAACAAGTGTGCTTGTATGCACACTGATCAATTTCCACATTGTCCAAGGCACTTTTACAAAGACTTTTTCTTCAGTTATTTACACATGTGTCTGGTTCTAGAGATACAACAATGACAAAATTGCCACTCATGCACCTTCAGGGTACTTCAGTCATCAGTTGTCAGATGGAAGAGCACGACACTGATTCTTTACGATTCACCTCTTTATTTTTTGGTGTACTTTAGTTTAAAAAAAGTGGTGAATCGTAAAGAGGCTCTTCCATCTGAAACTGATGACTAAATTAAGGTTAATAAAATAACTTAAATAGCATATTTTTCAATTTTTGAGAAATAATGGGGGTGCAAAAGTGAGTACACCCCTATGTTAAAATCCAGACAGATTTCAGATCTGTTTCAGTAGTCATATGTTCAAATGCATGTTGCTTAGTGAATTCAGCTTCCCAATGTTGATGGCATTCATGTCAGTCGCACTATGATGCTTGACTGTAAGGGTTACACATGCAAGTGATTCTTACAGTCAAGCATCATAGTGCGACAGTCATGTGTGTCATGCGCCACTGAGGGCTGCCCCCTTGCACGGGTGAGGCATAAATGCAATTTCGTTGTGTGCAGTGTTCACTTGTGTGCTGTGGAGTGCTGTGTCACAATGACAATGGGAGTTGGAGTTTCCCAATGGGCTTTCACTTCACTTTCACTTCACTTTCATGTGTGACGGAGGTGTTCCTGCACAGTCCGTCCCCCTCGGGGACGCAAACCTGTTTGCTAATGTTCCACGCTAACATGACTGTAAGCACTGAAAGCACTTTTCTTTGTACTAGTCACTTGCTTACCACCACACATGTTTGACACCATTTAAAACAAAATACCGGTGATCAACAAGTTGTATCTGTGACACCTTGGTCAGAGGGAAATCTAGATACTATATGATACTAGATATTTAAAATTTCAACCCAGTAGATGCTATGACCTTAGGGCCTTATGTACCATGTGAAGACTTTGTCATTCCAATTTTTTTGTGATAATAAGGTTGTAACATTGGCTCTATACAAAGGAGTTAAACAATAAAAAAGTGTGTTGCTTTTTTATGCTTAAACTTATTTTAAGTTCAGCAAAAGCTCCCCTCTGTGTGAGCTCATTGAAAACCTCAGACAATAAGCCAGCTCAATTCCTTGGCCTGAGTGAAACAGGAATCCCTTTCATCTCATTACCTAACTTTTTGTAGTAGCTCAACTTATTTTAGTGTCTGTTAACATGTAATATGAATGTGTTGCTGCTACACAGCACATGTTCTGTGTATGTGTTTATGTGTTCTGCGTACATTACTTTAACATTTTACAGCACACATACTGTCTCCATTCGTTTGTGTGTGTGTGTGTGTGTGTGTGTGTGTGTGTGTGTGTGTGTGTGTGTGTGTGTGTGTGTGTGTGTGTGTGTGTGTGTGTGTGTGTGTGTGTGTGTGTGTGTGTGTGTGTGTGTGTGTGTGTGTGTGTGTGTTTGTGTGTGCATGGGCATGAAGGTGTGGGTATGAGTTAATATTTTGCTTGTCTTCGCCCACAGGGTTCCGTGCTCTGCCGATTGAGGACCAAATCACTCTGATCCAGTACTCATGGATGTGTCTGTCCTCCTTTGCCCTCAGTTGGAGATCGTACAAACACACAAATGCGCAGATGCTCTTCTTTGCCCCAGACCTCGTCTTCAATGAGTAAGTATCCAGTTATCTGCGGAGATAAAATTAGCTAGTGCTATTTGCGTAGTATCTGGTAATATAGTTTTTGTCTTCTTTTGTCAAATAATTGCAGGCAAATTTGATCAATTTCAGCATGTCTTTTATGGTTTTTACTGAAATACATTGCTCTGAAAATATAAACTAATTGTCCAGGAGGCAGGGGTTAGTGGGGGTAGGGTAGGGGGGCTTCTATATCCTCCCCTGCTATAGGCTTGGCCTGGAGGGAGATAGGCCTTCATTCAAAGAATTTATTGTCATTGTCAAAAAGGCAACGAAATTGTGTAGGCCTACCACACACTTGTGAACAAACGAAGACGGCACTTCAATGAGCAGTCACTGTTGTGAAGGGCGGTGAGGGGGGGCACAGCAGTTGCAGGTAGACCACGTTGGCAGGTTCAATCGCTGGGGTTACAGCACAGAAGAGGTTAAGAGGTTAGCTACAGTACATAATGTAGCTCAGAGCGCTGGGTGTGGCAACACACGGGGGCAGCACAACAAGCAACAAGATTTCATTCATTTCATAATAGCTTACCTATTTGAGAACAGGATAACTTAAAGCAGGCATAGCCTACACGGTGCGATATTTCCAATTGTAGGTAGCCTATTTAGCTTCTTCTCACACTACATGAGGGAATTTAACGATTTAAAAGTTCACATCTCACGACTCACGTCCTCACACTATACGAGCCGACAGTCGGATGCGAGCAGAATGTTCCCACTGTGAGACACGACAGGCATGTTTCCCATGTCTGCAGAGGAGGGAACATGTGCACCTGAGGTCAAGATGAGGACGCGCTCAAGAGCGAATCGCGCTGCCCTATCAGTTTGTGCATGTGTACCGCTGTGTCAAATCGGGTCATAGCACTGCTTTATCTGTGCGATTTACTCACAAGGGACGACCAGGATTTCAAACAGTTTAGATTTTATTGCAACCCTACGATTGCACGATCGTGAGGTGAAATTGCTTGTTGTTACCCCATGTACACTACACGATGCGAGACCCACGATTTACCTCCAATTGAGCAAGAAATCCGCCCGACTCCCAAAAAGCCGTACGAGTGACAAATCATGACAAAATCGGGCAAAAAGTCGCACAGTGTAACCCCGGCTTTAGCTTGTTGGAGGGATTGGAAAGTGTGTCCACAGACTTCACAGTCTGCGCAGGACTCCCAGAGGGTGCCCAGTACCAGTTTCACAACTCTCTCGTCCTCCTCCCACCCCATTCGGTCGTCCTCCTATTATTGGGTTGGCACCAGGCTTCTCCACCTCATGGTCCCCTGATCGTGCCCCATTTGTTCCCCTCAGCTCTCCCCTTAATACTGTCACACAGCCAGTGTTGCCAGATGTGTCTGACCAAATCCCGCCCAAAAGGTTATCAAAAAACGCCAAAATGCGCTAAATTCCGCCCAAATTCAACAAATTACATTGACTTCTATGGGCCCAAAACGGCTGAAAAAAACGCCAAATCGCCAATTTTCCCCATTTTTACCCGCAGACGCTCATCCCAAGTAGCCCAATTGGGTGGACACCAATCTGGCAACACTGCACACAGTCTCTTAAGAAGCCGTATTTTCCTATTGGTCCACCAATCACTGTGCAGCCAGCCCATCAGCACAATGGTTTTTAATTGACATCAACAAGTAACATAGAGGCATACTGGTTATCCAACTACTGTAGAAGGAGCACGGGGGCAGCCATCTTGAGTGCGTCAGTGTCATTCACAAACCTAGCTCTGGCTGTTAAACTGGCAGGTGACAAACCATGATAAGTGATAAACCACTTGTCTGACATTTTTAATGAGATGTTGACTATACTCACAGATCGTAAAATACAGTTGAAATCGCAGAAGTGTCCATGTGAACCGCTATTGTTGTCTGAATAACTGCCACGTTTCACTTTTTCAATTGTTTCCCGTCTCCACTACATTTAAACTTTCAATATGTCACATCTCTGAAATATCTTGTGATTCTGATTGGTCCGGTTGCCTGGGAGTTCGGGAGCTGAGCGAATCTCAAAATCCACCCAGATCCACAAGTAGCTCATGAAGCTGAAATTGTGTTTTTTTTAATGAAATGTTTGTGTTTTGCATATAAAGTGAATTCTTGCTTTTTGATGTGTCTCAACATATTGCAGTATACACATTATTGGAGGACATACAAAGCACTGCAAGCATGGACTTAATTAAAAGAGGGTAGATTTTCATTTTCATGGGCTGATCTCGATCACTGCAATAAAAAATATATCCCAAAAAGATTAACTTCATTTGAAACAATTCATTTGTTTTAATTTTGCAAAATCAATTTAGTTTATCATCAGTCGTGCATTGTACTGGTTGAATGCCACAGCTGTTCAGAAAACATGAAATAGATATTTGGAAAGGTTGGACATTAGCCTTATGACATTTTGTGTTCACGATCAGGGCTTTCACAACCTCTTGTGTTCCACCAACAGAAAATATTTCTGCCTGGTTAGTTGGTGCTCCATGCATAGTTGGAGGTCAGAGACAAAAGGATGGCAAATATGTGATCCAGTCACAACACAAAGGGTTTTTTTCTGTTGTCCTGATTGATAGTAGCGTGCTAGGCCATTGGAACGACTTCTCATTGGTCCCACCCTCAGCCCTCTGAGCTATATGGGGCCAGACTACATTTGTCATACATTTGTTATAGGTATAAGAGCATATTAATGACAGAGCTTTAGGTCTGGGCATGGCTTCATACAATATGCTGATACAGGTTGTCATAAATCAATGTCAAACATCATAGCAGTAAGCTCAAGCTCTCACAGACCAGACTGAAGTCCACTAGATGTACACCTTGCTTTGTTGTGAAAGTGCGTTTTGCTGGAGGTTTGGTGGTGTGATATTAACAATGGCTCCCAATGAAAGGATAACAATGACACAATGACTATGGTGTACAGATACCAGTTTCAGAGTGGCAGATAGTCAGATTAAGAGTCCACCCAGGCCAAGCGCAAGGCATGTCTTCTCAGGGAGGGTGAGTTTTAGTTGGCATTAGTTGCCATATTAGCCTACTTATTTTTCAAACACTACCACATGAAACTACTGTAGACCGATATGTGTTGGCTTGCAGGCATCAGCGTAACAACTGAATAATCCTGTAGAGTAACAAGCTGTATGGCTTTTGTGGGTTTCATACAGTTGAAGTGTGAAGTCTTTTAACAGACAGAGCTTAGATTTGAATGATTAAATTGTGACAGAGAAGGCGTTTTTTTTTTTTTTTTACAGAAAACTCTAGTTCAACCTACCCATATCCCATTTCTTAAATGTAAGTGTATTTGTGTAACAATTTCATTCAAATGTGTGTGTCAGCAAATTAAACAAGCTGAGAACACTACACGTTACACCACATAAACCAGTGTAGAGAACAATCTCGTACCCTGTTCCAAAACTCGTTCTGTGTACTGTATACCTTGTTTAAAGTGCGTCGAAGTACGCTCTCTGCTCTCCGCATTTCACGATTGAAGTACATTCCGATTCACGTTCTGTCTGATACACTTAACGGAAATAACGGTTGTCGCGTGTCATCAGTACTGGTTTATGTGGTGTAACGTGTAGTGTTCTCAGCTTGTTTAATTTGCTGACACACATTTTAATGAAATTGTTGAAATCAAACCACCAAATCTCCAGCAAAAAGCATACAACCAACTTTCACAACAAAGCAAGGTGTACATCTAGTGCAGTGCTTCTCAACCTTTTTTTAGGCGAGGCACCCTTTCAATTGCTGAACATTTTCAAGGCACCCCAAAGCAACAAACTGTGACATGGCATCGCATCCAATACCACAAAAGCTTAGAAAAGTAACGCATTTGGAGACGTCACACAACCTACATTCAAAGTTGCAGCTGACTGGGGCGACCTATATTTACTTTATTGTGTGTAAATGGCAGATGAAAGATTCCACTGACTAGCATTAACTTATCAATTTAGACAAATATGTATTACTGTATGTTACATAATTTATTTATCAGCCACGTTTCCGCGGCACCCCTGAGGGGGGCCCGCGGCACCCCAGGGTGCCCCGGCACCCCTGTTGAGAAACACTGATCTAGTGGACTTCAGTCTAGTCTGTGAGAGCTGTGAGTGCAATAAGAATACTGACATAATACACAACCACACACCCACACCCACACCCACACCCACACACACACACACACACACACACACACACACACACACACACACACACACACACACACACGCACGCACACACACATAGCAGCAGAAGTATAATCAGGGGTCATAGTAATATCAGTAATGATGACAAACTAAACCTCTGTAAAGAGATTTGCTTTCCTCCCCCCCCCCTCTCTCTCTCTCTATGTCTTTCTCTCTCTCAGTAAAAGCACAACCATTAACTTGGCGAATGGAAGTTAGGTCACATGCACTTAATTGTTTCAAAATCTTATAACGTTTGTTCTTTTTACCTTCTCCCCCTTTATCTTTCTTTCTTCATGCTCTCCCTTTCACATTGTCCTCCAGGGAACGCATGCAGCAGTCAGCCATGTATGATCTGTGTGTAGGCATGAGGCAGGTGAGCCAGGAGTTTGTGCGACTACAACTCACCTATGATGAATTCCTCTCCATGAAGGTGTTACTGCTTCTAAGTACAGGTACAGTATGCACAGTCCAGTATATATATAGTTTGTTTTTGTGTTTTCTTTCTGGAGAGAGAGAGAGATCTGAGTATAATCTGTATGGCAATTAGATTATTTATTGAATTGGATCTATCGTGATGACATTAGCTGTTTAGGATGTGACCCATGTCTCAAAACAAATATTGAGTCTTTGTCTGACTCTGCGGTGAATGCAGCAGTAGTCGTTAATGTAATGTTTATTAAAAAGTGATACAATTTCCACTTCACACTATATACAGTATCTGCTATTGCTAATCTTGCCTACTAGAATGCATCATAGTGCTTAAGCTTAATGCAATAGCTTTGTCATTCTGGACATGCATTTTAAAGTGGTCAGCTAGTGTTAATATCACACATATGTATATGTTGAGGAGAGATCAACAATCCTGCCAGTCTCAAGAGGAGAGATGCACTTCTTCATATAGACATACGTAGAGGTGGGCAAATCAACAAAACATTTTGTTTCTGTGACGGTACTCGTCCATGCTAGTTTACCACTCGAGGCTCAAACCCACAACCTCCTAATCAGAGCAACAGCTTTGCATGGGAACACATACGATAGCAATGAGCTAAAGGTTTAGGCAGATAGCTCAGCACCATTGCATCTGTAATAGGGATGCAAATGATTAATCGATTAATTGACTTTAATCGAGCAATGTGTTAATCGATTAAAAAACATTAATCGCAATTAATCGACAATTCAACTGACAAGAGACCCAGGTGAAATGGGTATATGAAGAGTGTGTGTGAAGAGGGGTGTGAATAGTGGGAATATTTAAATCACCTTTGGATTAAAGAATTCATTTGAATGTGGTATTTTATGTACATTTGTTATTACATTTTTTAGATTTAGTAGTTTATTTCCGAGAAACATTGAGATTTCGGATCGGGAAACGCAGCTTATCAATTAATCGTAAGTCGATCGATAAGACTATCAACTAATGATAATTAATTAATCGCTAATTTGCATCCCTAATCTGTAATGAGGCACACAATGACAGGATTAAAATATATTTTGAAAGTAGGTGTATTTTTTACTTCATATGACATCCCAGGCAACTGCAGCAAGTTCTAATGTCCTTATCCACTGGACCTCAGCCAATCAGCCATGCTGCACTCAGGCCAGTCAACCCGGACAAAAACAGCCAAAGTAGAAGAGCAGATAATGAACATTGTGCATATTATGACACAAACATGAAATTTGGCAGGTATGTGCTGAAGACCAGTACAATAAACTCTACCTGATATGGTGGCCATTTCCCAAGAATCTCACCAAAAATGTAAAGTTGTGGTTTCATCAAAAAATCCTTGCATGTGATTGGAGAAACCACTTGTCTTACATTTTAATGAGGTTCTACTTTAACCTCTCAACCTCTCAAAATACAGTTGGAATTATAGAATCAGCATGAATAAGTGAGTATAAGAGCGCAAATGGCTATTATTGTCTGAAACAACTACTTTGACTAGATGACATCTCCAAAAATCCCACATGGTGGTTCAGGACCTGGATGGATCTGGGCGAAGAAAGCCCAGGTTATAACATTTAATAACAACAATAATAAAACAGGGAAAACTAAATGGAAAACAGAATGTAAAAGAGTAGGTTTTTGTCCCCACCGTCAGATGTCACCACCATCAGATTTTGTGTGGTGGCACTGGAGGCTAGACTGGACCAGAATTGGTCTGAATTGTGCTGGTTAATGAAACATTATAAGACATATGAGTATTCATTGTGATGCAAAATTACCTATAGTCTAGCCGCTAGAATATCATTTTGCATCATTATGAATACTCATATGTCTTATAATGTTTCATTAACCAGCACAATTCAGTCACATTTGGAACAAGCTATACCCTGTCATCACCGTCAGATTGGTGTCAACACCATCAGTTCCTAAAGTCACCACCATCAGGGGGAGTTTACGTGTTTATGTGTTGCATGCTTTCAATGAATATGTTTACAATATGCATATTCAATGCTGTTGAATTAATAGAATAATTCTGGATTTTAATACAAAAACATATTTTTTTATTTTTAATAGTCAGACTTTCAAGACAGTCAAGACCATTTTAATAATATACATCTGTATTTTAAATTTGAAACTTTCTTTTTCAAAATTAAAACTTATTTTAGCTACATATTTAGGAATCAATGATATGCACACAGTGACCTCATCGTGGCTGAGGAGGACACTACTCTCCACTTATAAGTATCCACAGGTTTCTCCATTCAGGAACAAAATGCACGAGCTGTTTGCTCCCTGACATGACAGTCAGCACAGAGGTGTAATAAGAGCCGTTTCCATCCAGTACAGTCCTAAATGCCAACTCCACAGCTAATGAGGTCTATGTGGGTCAGTAGGAGAGCAGAAAAAAATGAGGGTCATGAGCACACAAAAGAGGTTTAGCACATTCCTGCCAAATACACAAGAGGGAACGAGCAGGCAGAATTACCTAGCCCCCTTGTCCTGTTTTTATCACTGATGCTGTCACCTCATTTTCAAATTTCACTGGTGTTTCCCACTGCAAATTGTAATATAAATACAAAGTGACAGGATGGTGAGAGAGAACAAAATGACAGGACCCATAGTTGCTTCGGTTTCTGACCAACAATAACAAGCAGCCCATCAGTTTTGTACAAGATGAGTCAATTCGTCCTTGCTCAGTGGAAAAAAAACAATTGAGGCAAGCAAAACTGGTCCGGAATACAAAAATAACCTTCATTTTGACAGGAAAATAGACCAGTTGAGATTAAAAATCTGTTTTTCAAGGCTGTCCATACATTTGTTTGTATTTTATGTGTAGTGTACTGTATTGACAAATTCCACATGTTAACAGTGGGAAATACAATGTACAATTAGTACACTAGTGGAGTTCATGATCATCAAGTGCCGACCCTTCTATTTACCAAGAGAAATATCCGCCATTCTACTGGTCGCAGTTTACCTCGCTCCTAGCAACAACAACAGCGTCAGAAGCGAGGCACTGAACGAGCTGCATCGGGGAATCAGTGAACAACAAGATGCACACCCAGATGCCTTCACAGTGGTCATGGGAGATTTCAACCACGGAAATCTCAAAACAGTACTTCCAAAATTTCACCAACATGTTAACTTCCCAACAAGAGGACAAAACACCCTGGACTTTGTTTATACCCCACAACAAGGAGCATACAAGGCAAAGCCCATCCCCCACATCAGCCTATCAGACCACCTAACGATTCTGCTACTGCCAGCCTACAGACAAAGGGTAAAACTCACCAAACCAGCTCTGAAAGAGGTGAGAAAATGGCCAGAGGGGGCCGTGTCACGACTACAAGACTGCTTTGAAACCACAGATTGGGACGTTTTCAAAACAGCTGCCACCCACAGCAACCACATTGACATTGAGGAGTACACAGACACCGTGACCTCCTACATCACAAAATGCATTGATGATGTCACAGAAATAAAACACATCACCACCAGGGCCAACCAGAAGCCATGGTTCACAGGAGACGTTCACAGACTGCTGAGGGCCAGAGAAAAAGCCTTCAGAGCAGGAGACGTAGCTGGCCTAAAAGCAGCAAGGGCAAACCTGTCCCAGGGCATCAGGAAAGCAAAAAAGGAATACTCGGACAAAATAACAACACACTTCAAAGATAGCAGAGATGCACAGAGCCTGTGGAAGGGCATACAGGCCATCACGGACTATAAGCCTGCACCACGAAGCTGTGACAACAACACCTCTCTGCTAAACGACCTGAACAGTTTCATTGCCCGTTTTGAAGCACAAAACGACACTCATCCACAGAAAACTCCCCCTCCCCCCCATGATCAACCCCTGTACCTGTCCTCTGCCAGTGTGAAGAGGACACTGGCCACCATCAACCCACGCAAAGCAGCTGGCCCAGACAACATACCTGGCCGAGTGTTGAAGGATTGTGCAGAAGAGCTGAAGGATGTCTTCACAGACATCTTTAACATCTCTCTGGAGCAAGCAGTCATCCCATCACTTTTCAAAGCTGCCACCATCATACCCGTGCCGAAGAAATCATCACCATCATGCTTCAATGACTACCGTCCTGTAGCACTGACGCCCATAATCATGAAGTGCTTCGAACGGCTAGTCCTGTCACACATCAAAGCCACCCTACCCCCCACCCTGGACCCCTACCAGTTCGCATACCGAGCCAAGCGATCCACGGAGGATGCAATCTGCTCTGCCCTCCATCCAGCCCTCACCCACTTGGACAATAAAGACTCATATGTGAGAATGCTGTTCATTGACTTCAGTTCAGCATTCAATACCATAATACCACAACAACTCATCAGAAAACTGGACAAACTAGGTTTCAGCACCTCCCTCTGCAACTGGCTGCTGGACTTCCTGATGCAGAGACCACAAGCAGTACGGGTAGGGAATAACACCTCAAGCACCCTGACCCTGAGCACGGGGGCTCCACAAGGTTGTGTTCTCAGCCCCCTGCTGTTCACGCTGCTGACACATGACTGCACAACGACCCACAGCACTAACCATCTAGTGAAGTTTGCGGATGATACAACACTGGTGGGCCTCATCACTAAGGGCGATGAGACCCACTACAGAGAAGAAGTAGACCTGCTGGCCAGATGGTGCAAAGACAACAACCTCCTGCTGAATGTCAACAAGACCAAGGAGATTGTTGTCAACTTTCAGAGGGTCCAAAACAACTGCCACCACTGACCATCGACGGTGATGCTGTGGAGAGAGTGAGCAGCACCAAGTTCCTTGGAGTGCACATCAGCGACGACCTCTCTTGGACCACCAACACTACATCACTGGCGAAGAAGGCCCATCAGCGTCTCTACTTCTTGCGCAAACTAAAGAAGGCAAGTGCTACACCCTCCATCATGACAACATTCTACAGAGGAACCATAGAGAGCGTCGTGTCCAGCTGCATCACAGTGTGGGGAGGAAGCTGCACGGAGAAAAACAGGAAGACACTCCAGCGTGTTGTGAACACAGCGAAGAAGATCATTGGAGTACCACTCCCCTCCCTGCAGGACATTTACACCGCACGCCTCACCCGGAAAGCACTGATGATCATCAAAGACACAAGCCACCCTGCACACAAACTGTTCAGCCTCCTGCCCTCTGGAAAGAGGTACAGGCGCCTCCGTTCCCGTACCACCAGGCTTGCAAGCAGCACGATGCATCAAGCAATCAAGATACTGAACACTCAACCCACTCTCCCTTCACTGTCAGCCTCTAGCCAGCCAGGCCACTGACAACGCTCCCCCCCTCATCCCCACCACCATATCTGCGACTGAACATTCCACCTGCACTACTACATCTGTGACTGAACTTTCAACCTGCACTAACTCAAAACATACACATGCACACACACACACACACACATACACACACACACACACACACACACACACACACACACACACACACACACACACACACACACACACACACACACACACACACACACACACACACACACACACACACACACACACACACACACACACATACAAGCACACCGCACTTTCTGCACTAAACCCAAACATACACACACTGACACACAACTCATACTCACACACACACACACACACACACACACACACATACACAGGTACACAGACACACACACAGACGCACACCACACTTTCTACCTGCACTAAACACACACACACACACACACACACACACACACACACACACACACACACACACACACAAAACACATACAAACACACACACACACACACACACACACATACTGCTGCTGGTGTATTTAATAAACCTTTTTTAATTATTTATTTTCTTCAAATGCTACTATGTCAGAACGCTATAAAGGACTTTTAGAAAAAGCACAACAAAATACCTCCTCTTAATGTATGTTCTCTACAAGTCTTCTGTTGTCCAGTCTTGCACTTTACCAGTTTTTGCCTACCGCTTAAACACTATAGGCAGATGCTTAAACCAAAGTAGCATATCGTTAAGTTGTTGGTGCATAACTTAAACACTTATTGCTTGACTTTAAACAAAAGTCAAACATTACACTTTCGTACCAGTTTAGCAAGGCACTTGCTCCTTTACGCAACACACAGACTCCAGCTGTCTACACACAATTTCATACACAAGACACTTTGTTCAAAAGTAAAATCTCAGAGTGTCATTATGAAAACACATCTGTTAAAAAAACAAAACACACTGATGTATGACAAGATTTAGGCACAAACAATAAAACACATGCTTTCAAAATTGAACACTATTCTGCCATGTTACAAAGTTGCATGCTTTATATTACATTGCATTTGTTTTATTTTGCATGTATTTGTTTTACTTTGATTGCTTGTATGCTAAACAAGGCGAATAGCACAATGGTTCTAAAGTGTATAATATGGAGTATGGCATTGACTGACTCACATACTGTGAAACCTAGCCTGATACATGCCGCCAAGAGTAGCCTTTTGCCTTCATCATCACATGTTGGGTAATGTGAACATGATAGTTTGTAGAAATAGTGTCATTTTCAGAACACAACCAAGCAAGCACTTGAGCAAACTGACTGAACATGATTTAATTTTGATGATGTCATGTAGATGTCAGCTGCATAGTGTGTCTGTGGAAATGTATTGTATTTCGTGAATACCTCATACCTCATAACCAAACAAAGTAGCCTATATTGACTATGATTGTCATTACAGCATGTTGACGTAACCCCATATTTATATCATATTTAGATGTTTGAAAATTTGTGAATATAACCAATACACAAAAAGGTACATAAGCTCACCTACACACTGTTGTATTTAGAGTGATGCACTGTTTGAGATATATTTTGCTTCGGTTTAATGTCCTGTACTGTAAGGTGCAGCTTTGTAATGTACAGTATTGAATTTTGGGGTCTTGTGAAAATGTACATTCTGTGAGACTGAATAGACTGCTCCAAAAAGAAAGACTGCTGTGTTTTGTATAAAGCAGACAACTGTTTTAAAGTTGATCTAATTTGTTTTCTCATTTGGTGCTTTTGTGTGTCTTTTGACATGAAAGTGAGGTTTTGACAAAAGATTGTAAGGTTTTTATGGCAATGTTTATGCTTTTATAGCAGAGCTTCATGTTGCCATATACGTATGTGATGGGTTTATCTCCAAGTGTTGAGAGTAATTGGCTTGTGTGTAGAGTTTTGACTCTATGAGCCAAATTTTGCAAATTGTGTGCAAGCAGTCGGCAAAAACTGTAAATGTCTGTATGAGCAATGTCTATGTCCATACTGTCTTATGTCCATGTATGAGTACTGTCTATGTCTATACTGTCTATGTCCTTACCTAGATTAGTCTATGTCTGCATGGGAGAGCAAGAAACGCAATTTCAAATTCTTTGTATGACCAGTGCATGTAAAGAAATTGACAATAAAACTTGACTTGACTTGACTTGACTTGACTACAATTCTATTTGAAGAAGGACCAAAGCAGTTTTCTCACCTACCACATGAAAAACTATCCTGCTCAGACAATTAAAACACACATAGAGGGATGTGTTAAGTTGAGTTTCAGGGTTTCAGGTTTTTTTTTTTGTTTTGTTTTTTTGTTTTTTTAAATTCCATAAAGGCCCAATGTATAAAATGTGAAATCTCCAAAATGGTTAAAGTTATTTTTTTATTTTTTTTAACATTTTGTGTTAAGGTCCCACAAAGAGGTTAGATATAGCTGCAGCCTAGGGGACCCCACCTTCCAGGGGGCCCTGATTGCCAAAAAGTGAAAAATTGCAGTTCTAGCTCGTAATTATGACAGTCTTTATAATTATAATTCGTACATTTTGCACGAAATTTGCATGTGGGGGGACCCACAGCAACCTATAGCCTGGGGGACCCAGGCCATCTTAATCTAGCGCTGACAGCGGACAGTAGTGTCAGGAGTATTGACTGTAAATGTAGTAAATGAAATGTAAATTGTACATAGTGACAGTAAAAGGCATTCTATTCTATTCTATTCTATTCAATTCTATTCTATTCTATTCTATTCTATTCTATTCTATTCTATTCTATTCTACACATGCACACACACACACACTAGAGGATGACATTTTTTGGGAATTCCCGTGGGTCCCGCGGGTCCCGCAGGTCCTGCGGGATTCCCGCGGGATGGGATTCCAAATTTTAAAGATGAATGGGAGCGGTCAGGAGCGAGAATAAAGATGAATGGGAGCGGGCAGGAGCGGGAATACAAATGAAAGGGAGCGGGAATGCTCGCTTATTTTTTTCATTAAAAAAGCCTAGTTTTTTTGACGAAACGGGAGTGGGATTGATTTTGAGTGGGAGTGGGCAGGATTGGGAAACATTTTCAGGAGTGGACGGTATGGGATTTGTTTCTTTTACTCCAGTCCGGGATGGGACAGGATGGGATTTTTTTTCTGGGACCGGGATGGGACGGGAGTGAAAATCCACTCCCGTGTCATGCTCTAACACACACACACACACACACACACACACACACACACACACACACACACACACACACACACACACACACACACACACACACACACACACACACACACACACACACACACACACACACACACACACACACACACACACACACACACACACACACAGTAAAGCACAGCATAGTTTCATTGAATCACAATTATGATCGTAAGACAGTTGTGCATTTTTCTGTGTGCATAAACATATTGTTAAGTGCCAAATCCATGAACCTAAGTTACTGTCTCGATACTGTAACTGCTTGTAATATGCGGTTAAAAATGAGTAATACTATGAAATAATCTCTTCCCCTTTGCTGACTGCATGCCAGCCTTCTGATGGTAGCACTGTTTTTTTGTTTGTTTCTCAAACAGTTCCCAAAGATGGCCTGAAGAACCAGGCTGCCTTTGAGGAAATGAGAGTGAACTACATCAAGGAGATGAGGCGAGCTGTAGGCAAGGCCACCAACAACTCAGGCCAGACATGGCAGCGGTTCTTTCAACTGACCAAGCTTCTGGATGCTATGCATGATGTAAGTTCAGTACATATGGCAAAGGATTGTAAATTTGCACTTCTAGGTCACTTGTAGTAAAACAGCATTTTAATGATTTCATAGTGTTGCTCATACAGCTACTGTATACTTCATCAACTACACTGTCTTCCTATTCACTCACAGATCCAGTTCAAAATCCTCCTCCTCGTCTACAAAGCCCAGCACAACCTTGCACCCACCTACCTCACAAGTCTCCTCACCCCATACAATTCCGCCCTCACACTCCACTCCACTGATACACTCCTCCTTCCCACCCCCTCCACATACCTGTGCACCTGTGCACCATGGGCGACAGGGCTTTCAGTGTGGCTGTCCCCAAACTATGGAACGCACTCCTGCTGACAATTCGTCAATGTTCTACACTTTCCTCTTTTAAATCCAAGCTTAAGACACATCTCTTCACTAGCCTATTCATCACACAGCTGACATGCTTTTCCAAAACACAGCCGGCTTGGTCTCATTTTTCAAGTGGATCACGCATGGATTTCATATAGGCATTTTAGACTATGGCCATCTGGCAATTTTCTTGTAGCCTACCCATCTCAGGTCGATTTTTAAAAATCTGTACCAAACAACTGGTTTTCAAACTACCGACCTTGAAACTGCAAAACAGCCTAGACCCATGTGTTTACAAAACAGGGTCGCTCTTTGTTCATCACATGGTTCATTCAAAGCCCCCCGTGATCGTCTTTCCTACACTCCCCAGAACATAAAAATGAAAAGGTTACACATGTTCTTTCTTTTTTCCCTGTAGAATCTTAGCGCTCTTTATAAGGGGTGACAGTGCGGGTGCGGTACTGGAACTGAGAATAGAGGATGATCAAACAATAGCCATAAGTGATAGACAAGGATTTGCGTTATTATTCACATTTTCTGAAAAATGGCTACAAAACTAAACTAATGGGCTATGTCATTTATGAACAGCACTGTAGGTTTTCCTTCAGTTAATGTAAAGTGTATTTATTTAAACTTGAACATGTCCATAACGGAGCATAAAGAAATGGCTTGTAAGGAAAACATCTCAATTCACAATTACTGAATAATGTAAATGATCCAGCCACCCATAATGATTCCAGATTAGGCTTAGAACAGGGTGGTGACCAGTGTGCTTGGGGTTATTAGTAAGAGTGAGTAGCTCCACCCAGTGGTCCTTTGCTTCTGCATATCTAAGCTGACCCCTTCACCTGTCTGGATGCTTCATCTAACACACTCATGTTTCTCTCACTTGCATTGCCAGCAGGGTGTCAGTAAGGGATTTTAAGATTTAGGCTCACATTTTCGACATTGTATTGTCATGTCTTATGGCACATTCCAAGCCAAACTAGTGGGACATGGGGCTTCTCCCACCTCCTACTACAAAAATGCACTGGAACGACCTCCGACTGTCGAACTGGGGGGAACAGTTCTCACTGTAGGCCTACTCTCACATCAACAAATTGAAGTCGGAGGATAATGGCGGAGCCTGTGGAGACGTTATTTGGAATGTCAACAAATAAGCAAAACTTATTTATATGGCGTGAAATTGGGTCAACGTGAATGTCGCATATGGTACAGATAACATTATTTGGGCTTGCATAGCTCGTATCAAAACCAAAGTAAGTTAAACCACTGCCGTTGCTATGGTTGCTGAACTCCCACTTCAACTGTCTGGAATGCCTGGAGTGAGCTGAAAGACTGCAGGTAGTTTCCCATTAGTTTAGATTGTGTCTGAAAAGTGCCAATAGACCCTTGCAACATTAATTATCTAAGTTAGGTCTGATATAGTTGCAGTACTGGTCAAAAGTTTTAGAACACCCTTGTGTATTTCCAGTTATCTATTGCAATTCAGGTAGTGTCTTTTATGAAGATTCATAGATATTATGCTGCAGTGCTGCTCAAATGTTTACACACCCTGACAACGTTATTAACGTTGTTAGCGAGTTGCATTTGAATGTTAAAAATGGCAAAAACAACCCCGCGTTTCCATTTATTTATGTGCTAATCTTACTTAACCTAGTTAATGCAGTGAACACAATGACACCTATGACGCCTTGGCTATGACTGATGCAGCCTTCATTCTCCCGGGAATCCCAAGATCCCAAACGTAAAAATAACCTGTGACACAATGCCAGGTCAGGATTTTTTTTACATTGATCTCGTGTAGAAGTAACAAAGCCCGAGATACCCGAGTACACATCATTTTATGCAATTTGTGTCATGGCCATGGAGGCCGCATGTTCTTCTGCTGAAACAACAAACTTCAAGATCATGTTTTGGCGGTGCATGCATGATGTATTTTGGCATTATAATCACAATGTAGATCAAAATTAAAGACACACATCAGCAATCATGTCCCTGAGTATTGCAGTACATTTCACAGAATGTAGCCCTGTTTGTAGCAACAAAGAATAACAACAATGTGAATAGGCTCATGGCACAGTGATTGGCTCTGTCACATTGTTCAAAGGTAGGCCTACCTGTAGTGGCACCAGCGCACGTTCACACAGAAACCAGAATTGTCTTCAGTAGTGTCGTCACAGTGCCAGGATTCTTTCTAAGAAAATGAAGGCAACATGAGACATGGGAAATGCATGAGCAGCATTGTGTCTTTTCACAGAGTCTGTTATAAGGCATTAAGCACAGACCTCAACACTGTTGGTGTCATGAGGACAAAGCAGCATTATAATACACTGTGTCACCTTCAGTCTTAAATATATAACAACACGTTACAATACCCCATCACTGTTCTTATGAGCATATACAGCATTTTTATGTCAATAGATTACCCCATCATTAATTGGCCACTGAAGCTTCATAATGAACTGTCAGCTTTATGAGTGTAGTCATGAGTACTGTATGTACAACCACTTGTGGATGCTTGTCACTCATTATAAAGCATGAATTTGAATACTGAAGAGGGAGTTTAAAAAAATGCATGGAACCATTGAACACATTTGCGTTCCCACCTTTGCCAAAAATTCAAATTCAAAGTAACTGCTTGGCTTTCCACTCATCAGAATGAACCTGATGGGACTTGTTATTGTGAATTGACGATTGATTGCCCCGGCCATGTTTCAGTATACTGGGAAATGCACCTTTTGAGCATATGTTTTGCATGGACTGTTGAATTTCTGGAAATTAGAAATCAATTGTTGTTTGACGCTTTGTGTCTTTCAGCTTGTGGGGAGTCTGCTGGACTTCTGCTTCTACACGTTCCGGGAGTCTCATCTTCTAAAGGTGGAGTTTCCGGAGATGCTGGTGGAGATAATCAGTGATCAGATACCAAAGGTGGAGTCGGGCCTCACACAAACACTCTTCTTTCACAAGAAGTAACACACAGAAACCAGCATTTCTGGCTGTGACAGCAACGGGCAGAGGACATTGAAAAAAGAGAGTCTGGAAGCCACCACCATGTGTTGGAGATGCAAACAGAAGAATACTGGGAGCTGTAACAGAGAAAGCGTGCTTTTTACCAGTCACAGACCGAGAGAGAGAGAGAGAGAGAGAGAGAGAGAGAGAGAGAGAGAGAGAGAGAGAGAGAGAGAGAGAGAGAGAGAGAGAGAGAGAGAGAGAGATGAGACAGGCTGGTGTCAAAAATGACACATTTTGAATAATGTGTAACTGATTTTTTTTCAGAGCAGCAGTGGCATGCTCCTCATTGCCCCAAAGACAATTATGACAATTGTTTCTATGGATATAAAGCCATGCATTTTTTGGTAAAATAGGGCAAATTTATTCAACACATATACACCTACATACACACGCACTGCACACAACAGGCTTTGTGTTGACTCAGTTTGCATTTTCAATCATTCCTTGTGAAGATGAAAAAGTGGTTCATCCATAGAAAAGAGTATGTGGCTTATGCACACAATATAGTAAATATAACTTCAAAATGTGGCAATTTCAACACAATTTCAACATACTCCAAGGGCTATGACATTAAGAAAAACAGTGTCTAATTGGTATTTTTAAATGCAAAAAGAACGTTCACTTTAATGCCAATCATTAAAAACAATTAAAACATTGCATTACAATCAAGAACTACTTATGCAAACATTAGAAT
The DNA here is from genome assembly GCF_034702125.1 of Engraulis encrasicolus. Taxonomy (NCBI): domain Eukaryota; kingdom Metazoa; phylum Chordata; class Actinopteri; order Clupeiformes; family Engraulidae; genus Engraulis; species Engraulis encrasicolus. The sequence continues at coordinate 1,588,762 of NC_085872.1, read as the reverse complement.
TAATAACGTGAATTTAAGACTTTTTATGAATAAAAAAATGTTTGGTATGTGAAAGGGCGAAATGAGTTGAACATGTGTCTTTTTGATACTATCAAATGAAGCTTAATGATGTGCATAAGCACCATAAATAATTTTGTAAGATCATATGAAAATATACTGGCACTACATCAGACATAAAGCACTTAAGTCTTGGCAGTAGCATATAAAAAGACATTCCAGACTACTGTAAGTTCAATGAAATCACCCCATGATTACTGCCAAATGGCAATTTACACTGAACAAATTCTAATAGCCACAAAAGGCTAAATAGCCATGCCTAGCATTAGAAAAGACTGCTTTTCCAGTAGGTGTACAGAACCTGCAATATTTATGCTAAGCTAGTGGAGTGCAATGCCTTTATGCTTGGCAAATGTTTGTAAACCCTGCAACATTTGCACAGGATTTACCAGTATACAGGCCTTTTTCAAAAATCCCCTCCTACATACTGGATAAAATAGTGTTTTCTATTTGCGTGTAAGTTTTTTTTCCCTTAAAAATGTAATAATAAACAATGAAACCAGAAAAAGTCTAAATGTTGTAAACTATTTTATATTAAAGGTGCTTCTTTTCATTAAAAAAAACAAGCAAATTTATCATACTTTATCAATAGCTGCACATGTACAGTACAGATACACAAGTAATACAACGCTAAACAAATCATATACTTTCTTCATACTGGAAAACAAAGCATTTTTTCAAAGAGTTAGCACTTAAAACAACTTTAGCAGAGCTTTCTGCATACATCTGGTACACAATATTTGCTTATGAAAAGTTTGTGGTTCCCAAATGTTCTAAGGACAAGGTTTGGGTTTATTTGAAATGCGCCAATTTTCTTAACATCTCTGGGCCAATTCTTGGTGAACACTGTCTATCTTGAGGTGTGCAATGTCCGAAGTCTATAGGAAAGTCTGCAGGGTCTTTGCCTCAAGTGCAGTAGAAGGTGCAACAGAGTGAAAATTGATGTTCAACCTGAATGTATGTGTGTGTGTGTGTGTGTGTGTGTGTGTGTGTGTGTGTGTGTGTGTGTGTGTGTGTGTGTGTGTGTGTGTGTGTGTGTGTGTGTGTGTGTGTGTGTGTGTGTGTGTGTGTGTGTGTGTGTGTGTGTGTGTGCGTGTGTGCGTGTGTGCGTGTGTGTTTCTTCCAGCCCTTTACTTTCCTGTTCTCTGTGAAAAAAGCTGACTGAAAGCTATGTTAACCCCCTTCTCCAGAGGGCATTGGTGGTTGTTGATGAGAAGAAGAAGATTTAGGTTTTTGACTGAACTAAGATTTGCACAAGGGATATAAATGTATAACTGATACATTAAGAAGACAGGAACTGTCTGGGACAATGTATCTGATGTATCTGGGTACGTGTGTGTGTGTGTGTGTGTGTGTGTGTGTGTGTGTGTGTGTGTGTGTGTGTGTGTGTGTGTGTGTGTGTGTGTGTGTGTGTGTGTGTGAGTGAGAGAGAGAGAGAGAGAGAGAGAGAGAGAGAGAGAGAGAGAGAGAGAGAGAGAGAGAGAGAGAGAGAGAGAGAGAGAGCAAGAGAAACAGCGAGAGAAACCTACCCTGTGCTTTATAAATCACTGATCACTGGCTCGTGCAGTAGGTGTTACTTGGCGCCACGATATGGCAGACCTAGCCTTTAGCTAATGGGATGAGCCCCTTTCTCTGTCTACACTCTGCTGTAAGACTAAGCGTTTGTGAAGGATAAATATAAGCTGGATGGATTTTTGTTTTCCATTCTTTTTCTTTTTGTTGTCTTTTCCCTTGTCTTTCCCTTTTGATAAATATATGTAAATCAGACTCACAAAAGGTTCATAGGCTGGGCTGTATAGGAAAGTATTTTTTGAAAGAATTATATTTTGCTGGAAAACAATATATTAATACTTTGTCTAAAAGATACAACAACAGTCTATGAGATTTTTTTTGTAAAGTGATAATGTTTATGCATGCTTTTGACCAGATGTTTACAGTGTATTTAAGAAGGGAAACCTGTGCCTTTTTACCCTCATAAGAATGGTTACCATTTTACAGTATCTGTTGTAAATAAATAAGTCCCAGTGTCACATTGTGATGGAGAGTTCTGCTTTCATCCATCTGTGGTTGGTACACTAGCCTCCTATGTGATTGTCTGTCTGGCGAGTTCCCCTGCTTTGTGGTTTTTGAGCAAAACCTGTGAGAATGAAAGAGAAAGATAAATGAATGTACTTTACATTATGACATACACTTTACATGAATGTTAGACTCACAGAGCGTTTTGTTTCCTTTTTGTTTAAAACAATGTGAATTTTAAGACTTTTCTCAGTATGGTGGTTTTGTACATTTGTTTTTAATTTCTTTTCTTTATGTGTCAATTCAACCTAAGCATAGTAAATCATTCAAAGACAGTTCCAATTCCATTGTGTAGATCCTTATGGATGGGTAGTTTATTTTGTTTACTTTATCCCTTGATATAACATTTTATTTAGCACTGCAGATTTCACCCAGGAGAAATTGTCATGCCATAGGAACAGGATATGGATGAACACGTGAAAGAAGGTGAAAGCTTGGATTGTATTACAGTTACATAGTACAGGGCACTGGCAGGCTGAGATAATGAGAAATTACTGGAATTAACTAAAATCCAAGGCAAGTACAGAACTGTTTTTGTTTTCTATTACACCCACCTTGCAGTAGTCACACATTGCCAGCTGCAGCACAGTGTACACCAGTGTTTTTCAACAATGGGGTCGGGACCCCATGTGGGGTTGACTGGAAACAAATGGGGTTGCCTGAAATTTCTAGTTCTGAAAAAAAATCTGAGATTTTCTGAAATATCGCTAGGTTTATTTGTTAGCTCACTCATGTTTTTTTTTCGGTTGCGGGGGGGAAAAAATGTGTATGGGGTCCCCAGATATTTGGGACATCAATATGGGGTTCAGGGCCAAAAAAGTTTGGGAACCCCTGGTGTATGCAGTGAAATGGCAATGGCAGTAACTGGTCATTCTTGGCGTATTTTACAGAATTAATAGGGAGTACAAGAGATTTTATCTGACATTGAGCTTGAAATCAAGTAAAGAAGGGTAGCAGACTCTCACACTTTCTGTGCTGATATATAGGTCGCTCAGAGAGCAATGCACTGTTACAGATTTTTTATTAGACCGCTTAATGAGTTAATTTCCACATGAGCAAAACTCTGAGTAAGATAGTTCTGATAACAAGTCACTACAGAGCCTGATGGTTCTGGGCATTGTTTAACCAGCTATTACCCTGTATTGCTACTCTATACTGCTGTGGTATACCAACACTATGCATTTGTATGAAGCACCTACCACAGAGAATGGACTTCTGCAGCTAAAACATACAGATTTCAGTAGGTAGCTTTTCAATCAGTATTTTGCAGCTGAGATGAGGTCTGTTCCTATTAATGGATGAGTGTTTTTTAACATCCCCGTAATGTGTCTTTCTGGTTTGTGTTGTTTTTGCCATCATTCTTGTTAAAACTGACCTTGTGTAAAGCAACAAAGCCATATCTCCTATTGTGATGCAAAATACATTTCCCTTTTCCTTACAAAATAACAGCTATGAAAATCAGAAATGTTTTTAATCCAATGCTTTGTACTATATTTGTCAGCAGTTGTCAACAAAGATCATCAATATTCTTGTTCATGACATAAAGGCAACATAAGCAACTAGTTCCTACAAACTGTATATCTTGCTGCAGATATTGCCATAACTATGTTTGCAAAATATCAAGGGATTCCAATAAACCCCCTAACTGACATGTAATTGTGTGTGCCTTTATTTCAATTCTCACTTTTTCTCAGAGTAAACCACAATCCTGGAGACTACGTAGATGGTAAGAATATGCAAAAGACAGTTGTAATTATTAAAGCAACATGGGTGAAAAGGGGCAAAAAAAACCATTGGCAAAGCCCTTAACACATTCTAAACATACAACGTAGAGCAACATTCAACTTCATACAAACCCGAATTCTGTTAGAGTTGGGACACTTGGTAAATTGTGGATGAAATATTCAATATGATGGAAAATAGTGAAAAGACAGCATATTTAAACCTGTTAAAACCCAGCAAAAAAGTGAAGTGAAAAGTGAAAGCCCATTGGGAAACTCCAACTCCCATTGTCATTGTGACACAGCACTCCACAGCACACAAGTGAACACTGCACACAACGAAATTGCATTTATGCCTCACCCGTGCAAGGGGGCAGCCCTCAGTGGCGCCCCATGGGGAGCAGTGCGGTGGGACGGTACCATGCTCAGGGTACCTCAGTCATGGAGGAGGATGGGTGAGAGCCCTGGTTGATTACTCCCCCCACCAACCTGGCGGGTCGGGAGTCGAACCGGCAACCTCTGGGATGCAAGTCTGACGCCCTAACCGCTCACCCATGACTGCCCTAGGAAAAAAATATTGCTTTGAAAGTATAGTGCTCATTTCAGATTTGATAAATGCAACATGTCTCTAAACAGGCAATAAAATGCTATTAGATGAAGCTTAAAACACAGAAGGAGGAACTTTTCAAAATGAATATTGACTGTCAACATGAATGTACATTGCTCCAAAAATAAAGGCAACACCAAAACGACGCAATGCTACATCTGTGATACCATCCCATTACAAAGCAACACTCATTGCAGCTGATTTAGCAGGGCTCTGGCAGTGCTCTACCTGTGCCACCTGGTACAAGGAAAGAGATGGCGATCCCAATGCTGGGTTGTAAACCATGGCCTCCTCCACGTCCCCTGGTGTACTTGCACTGCACTGGGGAACACAACAAACCTTCTTGCCACAGTGCACAGCACTACCTGAGCAAATACAGTGGGTGCATTCACTGGGTGCATCCCAATATGTGACCTTGCCTCCTCCACTTGTGCTTGTCTCCTCGTCCCGCCTCCTGGCCCCTCCTCCGTGGAGAAAACGATAAAGTTTCCCAGCTGTCAGCCTAGCCACAACAACTTTTGAGGGACTGTTTTTCATTCACCATAACAATTGCACACGAGAAAAAGACTACAATTGAGCTTTTGCAAGATATTGAAATATAATGCTGTTGTCAGTGATGTCATCATGACGAGAAGCGAGTGGAGGAGGCAAGTGGAGTAGGCAAGGTCCCATATTAAGATGCACTCACTATGTGGACTCCTGTCCTCCACTTGTACTTGTGGCCTCGTGTTGTGGCCTTGCGTTGCAGCCTCCATGGAGAAAACAATAAAGTTTCCTCGCTACCAGCCTATCTCCATTTTGTAGAATGTTGGGAAATTTACATTTTTGTATTGGGCATTCCATTGAATTGCATTACAAAATGCATTTTATAAAAAAGTATGTTCTCAAAATATTTTAATGGTAAGAATTCACACATAGGTAATAGGACCTCTGAACAGTCATTTCCAATAATAAAATGCAAAAGTCAAAAAATGGAGATACACCGTTTTGCAAATAAACCCTTCATATTGAAACAGTTGAAGAGTACAAGTATCCAGATACAATTATAGACAATAAACTTACATGGAAAGAAAATACTCTTGCAAGATACTCAAATGCACAACAGAGAATATTTTTTAAGGAAACCGCGTTGATACAGTGATTTTAAGATTGTTTTATCTAACTTTCATACAAAGTGTGGTCACATTCAGTGTTGGGGAGGTGGTCTTTCTGCTAAAAACAGACACATGCTGGACAAAATCACACACTTAGGTTCTAAAATAACTGGAACGGAAGTTTAAACTATTTCTGATGAGTACACTACCAGCTTGGCGTTTAAAATATTAGATGATCCCAGGGCCGGCCGGAGGCATAAGCAAACTATGCGGTGGCTTAGGGCCCCCCAAGCCACCAGGGCCCCCTGTGAGCAGCAAAGTTCCAGGTAGAAATTAATTGTCCTCCAGTTTCCCTAGCCATATTTTTTTACTCATGTGCCATTTACTATGATGAATGAAACAGGAGCCACTATATATCGAGTATGGGGGGTCCCAGATTAATTTTTGCTTAGGGCCCTATAAAGGCTTGGGCCGGCCCTGGATGATCTATCCCACCCCTCCTCTTTGAATACTCCCTTCTCCCATCTGGACTTAGATACAGGTTACCCCTTTTTAAGACTAATAGAGGGTTAACTTCCTTTGTGCCTAGAAGCATCCAACTGTTCAATAAGTTAAGTTCAGGCAGATTTAATATAACAACTTTAATAAATGTATTAAAAGATTTTAATTTAATTATTTCTATTTAAGCCTTTGTTATTCTCTCTGCCATGATTTTTACATTTTCATTTGAATCTACTTTGTACGCTATGTTTGTTTTTTAGTCTTGTCCTTGTATAATGTTGTAATTGTCTGTATGTCCAAGTGTTCCCAAAACACAAAACAAATTCCCCCTGGGGCAATAAAGGTATATTCATTCATATTCATTCATTCATTCATTATTCTGGGAGGAGACTACCACTGGTACTGAGCATTGGAAGGCTGTTTCACCGCGTTGGTCCCACCAGCAATCGAAAGCAGCTCGTTTAAGGTCGTACAGAGATCATCTGGTAGACTGAGCCCTGGCTTCTTGGATAGTCTTGATGACATTCTCAGGGAGCCCCGTGGCATTCATGTTAAAACGTTCCATAGCCAGGCCCATGGTGCCCCCCGTGGGTCGGAGGAGCCGTGCTCTGTTCAAGCTGAAATGTTCAGAATATGTTCAGAATACCTTAGGAATAATGTTCTAAAAGTCCACAAGAATCTAAAATCGTGTCCAAAATTCATAATATTTGATCTTTTAGCTCAATAAATGTTCAATGGGTGGATGGATTTGCCACAAATCTTCTGTGCTAACACGCTATAAGAGTAACATACTCCTCATAAAGTTCACTAATTTGAACATTTAGCCCCTTTTCTGAAATATCCACAATTAAGTAGAGTGGTTCTCATCATGTTTTATGTTGTCTTCATTATTTGGATAATTTTAATTTCGTCTCAACTAGCTTTTTAATGGCCGTCTATGGGCATTAAAGACTAACACATAAGTTTAAAATTCCATTTGACCAATGTACAGTCTCCAATGATCAGTTAAACTAAACATAGGCCTATAAATAAGGCATTGACAATAATCTCACACACACACACACACACACACACACACACACACACACACACACACACACACACACACACACACACACACACACACACACACACACACACACACACACACACACACACACACACACACACACACACACACACACACACACACACACACACAGGCACGCACACACACACACACATTTTCTTCAGTGTGTTGAGTGATGGCTTGTGGAAAGAAGCTGTTTCCTAGTCAGCTTGTGCATCACCACATGCTTCCCTGATAGTAGTAAGGAGAACAGTTTGTGTGTTGGGTGAGAGGGTCTTTGATATTGCTCTCTTGGAACAGAGTGAAGTGTACAGGTCCTGAACGGCTGGTTAGGGGTGATCTGATTATCTTTTTTTGCAGTCCTCACCACTCTCTGTAGTGCCTTCTTGTCTGCAGGTGCCGTGCCAGACAGCTGCCGTTGCAGACAGAGAGGCTGCTGGTCAGGATGCTCTCAATGGCACCCCTGTAGAAGGTGATGAGTGCAGATGTGGGGAGGTTGGCTCTTCTCATCCTCCGCAGGAAGTTAAGTCGTGTCTGTGCTTTTTTGACCAGGGAGGTGGTGTTTGTAGTCCATGTGAGGTCATCTGTGATGTGCACTGTGGAACTTTGTGCTTTTCAAGACTCCACAGTACTGCCATTGATGATGAGTGGGATGTATATTGGTTGTTCTCTCCTGAAGTCCACAGTTCTTTCTTTCTTTTTTGAACTTTTGTTGTTGTTGATACATTGATTGGTGTATCTCCTCTCTGTATGCTGTAAAAAAAACCTACGAACACATTCTACGGGTGCATTCCAATATGAAGGCTTCCGTCCTTCCTTGCTCGCCTGCTTGTGACCTCATGGTGACGTCACAGACGAGATAAAATTCATTCAATACCTAGCAAAATTTCCTGGAAATGTCATTTCCTCATTTGCAATTGAGATGGTGAATGAGGAATGAAGAACAGTACCCCAAAAATGGTTGTGGCTAGGCTGACAGCGGGGAAACCTAATTGTTTTCTCCACGGAGGCGGGGCATCAGCAACATGCGAGGCCACAAGCACAAGTGGAGGGCAGAAGTCTGCATATTGGAATGCGCCCTGCATCTCTAAGTGGTAAGGGGTGTAAGAGTTCACTGGTTCACTTACCAGTTCATGTGTTTATTGAGTGTGTGGAGAGAGAGAGAGAGAGAGAGAGAGAGAGAGAGAGAGAGAGAGAGAGAGAGAGAGAGAGAGGAGAGAGAGAGAGAGAGAGGGTGAGAGAGAGACAGCAGAGAGAGAGAGAGAGAGAGAGAGAAGCAATAAAGAGACAAGCGAGCGAGAGATGGAGGGATAGATAAAGAGAGAGAGAGAGAGAGAGAGAGTGTTTTGTGTGTTAGTGCCCAATATTTTGTGTAAGCCCCTCTCAATACATCTGGGTAGTCTGGTTATGGAAGAAATGCTGGGCCTATTTTACGCTATGAGGTGTGTGCATGTGTTCATTTTTAAGTTTTGTATATCATACTATTCTTCTTGAGCTGTCTGAATATGGGTGTCATGATTGATGACTATCCATCATTCTCTCACCACATAGCCTCTGTTGCCCGATCATGCTGCTTCTCACTGTACATTAAAAAAAAAAAATCTGTACCTGACTCAATATGCCACTTAGCTTCTAGTATAGGCCATGGTCATCTTTTGCCTTGACTACTGCAACTCCCTCTTGATTGGTCTTCCAGCCTGTGCAATGAGACCCTTGCGAATGGTCCAGAATGCGGCGGCGGCGCGTCTGGTGTTCACCCAACCCAAAAGGGCGCATGTCACAACCATTTTTCGTCACCCTAGATTCTCTTCCGAGAGAGCCTCTACTCACCTCTAATCATGGGTACTAACTTGCACTACATTTCATAAGTCCTCCATTATTTCTCTGCTCTCTATCGGTTCTACATTACTTGTCCACTGCTGTATTCTACTGACCCCTCACTCTTGCTTGAATGTCCTCCTTGTAAGTTGCTTTGGTTAAAAGCATCAGCTAAATGTAATGTAATGTAATGTAATATGCCCAAGTACACACATCTCGGGCGGAGAAGGGGGTGTGGCATGGGGGCCAAAAACCCTGTGCCTCACCACTAAGGGGGCCCCCTACCAACGACTTTGGATCACTAAACACTTAGCAGAATTCCCTTTTGCGTCATTTCCTGTACAAAGTTGTTCAGTATTGTGCTAAACAATATATTTATTGTGAAACCACTACACAGCAAGAACATTTGACCGGACACTATTTATAGCCCATTACGATGGCAGACTCTAGCACAGTGTTTCCCAACCAGGGGTACGTGTACCACTAGGGGTACGCGAGCATACTGCAGGGGGTACTTGGGAAAATTTAATTTGAACAAATACATGGAGCAAAGTCACACTGGAATAGAAAAAGCAATGTAAAATATGAGTCAGGGGATACTCATGGTACAATGAAATGGCTTGGGGGGTACATGAGACACAAAAGGTTGGGAATCACTGCTCTAGCATGACGGTGGGACTATAACCACTAGCAAAGTAGTGGTACTTTCAGTTAACATACAGTGCCGTGCGTATGTTGCCCCCTTACTGATTTTTTTCTTTTTTGCTTATTTGGCACACTTAACACTTTCAGATCACCAAACAAATGTAAACATTAAACAAGGATGACCCAAGCAAACATAAAATGCAGTGTTTCAGTGATTATTTCATTTGTTAAGAATGCCAAAAAAACCTGCATCACCCTGTGTGGAAAAAGTAATTGCCCCCTGAACCTCAGCCGCAACAAATTTAGTAAAGTGTCAAGAACTGACGAGCAGTCTTGCACATCGCTGTGGATGAATTTTTGCCAACTCCTCTTTTCATAATTGATTAAGAATCAGTGGAGGATTCCCCTGCATGAACACAAATGAATTGTTATAAATGGATGGCTGGACATTATCCTTCAGGATTTGCTTGTAAAGACCTGTATTCATGCTTACTTCAATCATAGCTGGTCATCCATGTTCTGAGGCAGCAAAACAGCCCCAAACCATTTAACTCCCACCACCATGTTTTACTGATGACATGGAGTTCTTTTTATCAAATGCAATGTTCATTTTACAGCTGTTGTTACAGGAGGCTCTCCTTTCAACTTTTCTTACATTTGTCCGCAGAATATTTTCTCAGAAACGTTTAGGGTAAAATAACGTGAGAGACAACATACTGTGATTAATAAAACATTTTATTGGTTTAACCTTGATCAGGATATCCCATAATATAAAAGTGAAATGCACTCCAAGACCAAACAAACATGATCAACCTCTGTCTTAAATTAGCAAGCAAACATTGCATGAAGACGAAGATCATAAAAAGAAAAGGCTTTCAAGGTAATGAAAAGAGGTAACAAGATAGGTGAAGATTTGGACAGTGGTTAAAGTCACTGATCCCCACAGCAGTGGAGATCTTCATTGGACCCAACCATAAAAGTGCACCTGGAAATCCTTTTTTCCCCCCCACAACAAAGAGATAGCATTTCAGACGTGTAGTGTAATGTAGTGGTGCATTTGGATGTAGTGCACAGGTCATTATATAATATATATTTTTGCCTTTTAAAGTAAATCACTTATATACATCATTAAAATACTTGCTCTGCCCAAAACCTTTGGACGGCGTCAAATGTGGATGGACACTGGCAACTTGGAGGAAATTAAAATACATTTTTGCTGGAGTGAAATATTTTTAAGGTAACAAGACAAAATTGAAAAATCAAGCAAAACAAAATAGACCTTTATCCTTTAAAAACACCAGAATATAAGAAGTATAGTTGTAAAATCTGCATGCATTGTACAAATAAAATAATAAAAAAACACTCGTGCAGAATTTCCTTACGGATATTATGAAATAAAATATAGATAATAAGGCTGGGAATCAAAGGAAATATTGCATTCCAGGAGCCCAGAATGTCTGTGGGCAGCTCCCAAACACACAGTCATGTCTGGGGTTTCCATCAGCGTGCTGTTTTCACCTCTCTCCCAGTGACGTTAGCAGCCACACATGCTGTCTCTTCTTCACTCCTTCTCTCATCAAGTCAATCTGTGTCCAATTGAAATGCACATTTTTGTCTCTTCATGAAGAACAGACAGATGGGTTTTTAATAAAGTACATGAAGCAAGAAAAAAAATCTCACTGTGACCATGGATACCATGCATAAAAGGAGTGCCGTGTGTGTGTGTGTGTGTGTGTGTGTGTGTGTGTGTGTGTGTGTGTGTGTGTGTGTGTGTGTGTGTGTGTGTGTGTGTGTGTGTGTGTGTGTGTGTGTGTGTGTGTGTGTGTGAATGCGTTACAACATCTCCACATAGTTTTCAGGGATGAGACCCTTCTTCCCCTCCAGAACTCCTTCCAGCCATCCGGGCTCTCGGGACGGGCCCACTGCAAGACAGGTGACATGCATACAATTCAGAATGACTGACATAAAAAACTGTCATAAAAAGAAAGAACAAAATAAATGAATAACAGCACTTATGTATTTAATCCTGCATTGCCAAAGAGTTGGATGTTGTTTTAGAAATGCATGCCTGGCTATTTGTTATTTATTCATTTATTTTTATACTGCAAGCAATCAGTCTAGTCTTCATCAAACAGCCTTTGTCAGGGTCCAACTGATTAAAACTCTTTTCCCCCTATGACATGTAGCTAAGACTGATCGGTGTTAAAGTGATTTTGCAGTTGAATGGTTCAATGTTAGCAATGACAGCAACCACTCAGAGTTGGGAACAAACTGTGAGGCTAGCCATCAGAAGTGATGAGCAAGGAAACACGCACAATATTTGCCTATTAGTTTTATCAGGCGGTGGGATAGAGGGGAAAAATCAGACAAAACCATTTACTTTTTTGAATCAATGCAATTTAATGTCATTGCATTAAGTTGGAACAAAAAAAGCAAGATTAGCGCTATTCACCCTTATCATTTCATCCTTTTGATTTGATTTTGATTTTCCGACTAGTCACTGTCTTTGTTTCTGTCTCTGATTACAACTTTCTTCTCTTACCCCTGGATTGCTCTTTGGGTTTTCTTTCAATTGTCCTTCTCTTTTGTAGTGCTTCCATGTCTAATGAATGTCCATTCTGACCTATTTGTTCCCTACTCTGTGGAATCTAATGAACGAATGTGCTGTACCGTTCAGCCCTTATCTTGTGCTGTGTGGCGCTGTTATGGGCTGGGCTCAGGAGGCGGAGTAATGACAGAGGGCTGACACTCACCATCATGGAAGATTGCTCCAGCCTGGAAGGAGAGCTCCGAGTCATGCTCCGCCTCACAGGGGTAGACGGCCTTGGCCTTCCGCAGGCTGACACTGAGAAATGGAGACAATCAGTGAGGGGTAGAAACTCCGCCTTATAGCTCAGTGTGTGTGTGTGTGTGTGTGTGTGTGTGTGTGTGTGTGTGTGTGTGTGTGTGTGTGTGTGTGTGTGTGTGTGTGTGTGACATGTGTCACACAGAGTGCTGTATACTACACCTGCAGACATGGTATTGTGACGGTAGATAATCATGTTCAATCTAAATATGCATGCCAGCCAATCTATGTGAGCCTATTGTTATTTTTAGCTGCCATCTAGCCATGGTTAACTAACCTGTCTGCAATATCGATTATTATTATATGGTGTGACGTCATCGGTCGAATGCTCCATTCATTTCAACGGGGCTCCCCAACGTTCGCACGTCTGTTATTTTTCGATAACGGACGGGTTGGTCTATAACAGACCGCCGTCAATGGCAACAAGACTTTTCACTGCTAAAGCGACTTTTCAACAAGACTCTAATCAGCTGCTGTGATAGACAACACCTGTTGTCCTCCTGGCTACCTAGCTGTTGCCTAGCGGTGTTCCACAACGGCACTGTTTTGTTTTGCGCAGCAACAATCTTAACATTAAATAGGCCTAAAGAAATGTCCCCGCCATGTGTGAATCATTTAAGTATATCCATATAATAAGCGGGTTAACTTTCGGCGAGTCGGTCGCTTTGTGGAATAGCAGCACTTCAGAGAGAACAAGACCCCTCCGCTCCGCGTCGGGGTCTAAAGATTCTCTCTGTCGTGCTGCTATTCCACGGTAGCGACCTTCTCGCCGAACGTTAACCCTTACGTAAATTTATTTGGCTTTATACCCCAGTTTACCTTAACATTTCCTATCATGTGAGTGAAAGCAAAGCAACCTGTGCCACACAATTAATACAAAGGAATGCAATATTTATATAGACATTACTTTGGTATACTGGACATGAAACCATTGGAAAGCTCTATTCCAGCTTTTTCCAATGATGGGTCTACGAAATTTGTGCACTCACACTGCTCTCTCAATAAGAAATTCCAGTCAAAGTAGCTGCATCAATGTGTACACTTCAGCATGTTATCTGATGGGAATTCATGACGGATTGTCTTATCCATGTACAGTGTACAGTCAGAAGTGTCATACACTATTGGTCAACAGTTAAGGGTCACCTCACTTTCCACCCACTATACTTTTAACTTTTCTGCTTTTTAAATTCAGTTTCTTCCGTTTCAGTTTCAGTTTTAATTCATTTTTTTTTTTTCACCTTTCTTAATAAAGGGAACTGAAATCACATTAATGTCTCTTTTTCAAATGAGCCCTGGCCAAGGCAGTAGCAGCAGCACATATTTACATTACAACAGACAGAATAAAAGATACAGAAAAACAAACAGTGTGGGACCGGACAATGTAAAACAAGGTTAGGAGTTGAAAACAGAAAAGTACGAAGTGAATACATGAAACGAGGCTAGAAGTTGAAAACAAATGCAAACAGTTTCGAAGGTGTGGGTGAGCTAAGATTTTAATTTAAATTCCATGACTTTCCATGACTGGAAAAACCTCTATTGAATTCCCATGATATTCCAAGAATTCCATGACCAGTGGGAACCCTGATTAACAAATACATGATCAATGTGATAATTTGGATGCTATATGGAAGGTATAGATGATATGGATAGGGTTCATTCAGAGGTCCCGTTAAAGAAGAAAATCAGGGCATACAAAATCTACAGTATATACAGTAAAAAATACAGTATAGAGTATATTCTGCTAGTGTTAATGTAAGGTGTGGACAATGGAATGAGGAGCGCTGGCAGAGATGAGCTCATGTGAGACTTACCTTTCCTCTGCTGGCTCACCATCCGTAACTGCCCTTGGGGCTTTGGTGGAGGAGGCCTGGGTCGTATCCGAGGGAGGTGTATCACAGTTCATCCACGAAGCCGTGGCAGAGCACATCCTACACACATGACACAAAACTTTCACAGCCTGACAAAATAGTCTTACCAATACACTGTATGCGTCTCAGTTAGTGTGTCAAAATATTAGTGGCTGATCAAACATATTTCATAAACTTATCAACATACAGTATACAAGATAACAAACAACAAACAAACAGCTGTCAGGGGTGGAAAAAAAAACAATTCTATATACAAGTGTATAAACAAGGTCAAGTGAATTGAATTCTAAAATTGTAAAAAGAAAGATCTGTGTGAGTAGAAAAAAATAGGTGTGAGAGATGGTAATCCTGGCACTGTGTTTATCATTTGTTGAGAATATGTTTGCAAACGTGTCTGGATTAGGACTGCACCTTCTTAAAATGACTCGTGCTACTGGAGTTACAGTGGAAATGTACAGAAACCAAGTACTCAGCAAACATTAACATGCCTTCACTGACTACTCTGACAGCACTAGTCTCTCCTCCTAGCTATATTTCCTTCTCCCCTGCACCTCTGTCTCTGTCTGTCTCTCTCGCTTATGCCCTCATTGCAGCTAGAAATACACCAACCAGAGGACCACATAATACCAGCATAAACTGCAGTCAGAATAAGATGGTGTCCTATTATTGAACAAATAGATGAAACATGGAGGTGAGTTGCAAATGATTTGCAAGGCGAAATATGGATTAAATCTGAAACATGAGGTGAGAACAGGAATTAACATTGCTAAAAGGTATTATGCAAGTCTCGTCTCATGTGTTCAAACAATAGCTCCTACACCAAGCACAGCAGCCAATGTTTTTTTCAGTGAGATTCTCTGATAAAAAAGACGACTTAAAATAGGACATGATGGTCTATACTGCAGCACAGCTCAGGTAATGTGCTCTGATCTGATTGTAGATTAACAGATTTTGCAGCGTTTTTGTGGAAACACAGTAGACTGACATGTACGCACACATACATGCACACACATGTATGCCCATCCGTAACAATAGAGAGCATATTCAGCCAGACGGTGCAAAAAAAAAAAAAGTGGGTGATGGAGCAAAGACACAGCAAGGCAGACAAATAAGGAAAGGCTGAGTTAAGAGAGGTGGGTAGAGGAGAAGCCAGCCAGTTGAGAGAAGGAAACAAAAGAAACAAGAGTGAGGAAAAAGACTAAATAGAGAGCAAGGAAAAGCAAAAGACAGGGGAAAAGTCAGAGGGATTCAGCGTCAAGACGGCTGGGACAGTAGATGAGTGTGGGTGATTAATGGTTCTGCAGTTGGTGAGCAGTAGCAGCAGGAGTCTCTAGCTCACTGCAGTGCAGCACAGACTCACATTAACCCTATGACACAGGCCTGCTGTCTCTCTCTCTCTCTCTCTCTCTCTCTCTCTCTCTCTCTCTCTCTCTCTCTCTCTCTCTCTCTCTCTCTCTCTCTCTCTCTCTCTCTCTCTCTCTCTCTCTCTCTCTCTCTCTCTCTCTCTCTCTCTCTCTCTCTCTCTCTCTCTCTCTCTCTCTCTCTCTCTCTCTCTCTCTCTCTCATAGATTGAGACCTTGCACATATACTACCTGAAAAAGACAGAGAGACAGTCATGTATTCATTTGAAAATCTGAAAGCAAAGCACTTTCCCTATACCTTACCTACCATGGCAACCAAGAAAAGAAAATTATCTAGCTCAGGTATGTTTTTTTTATCCATGACAATTAATTGAGTAAGATCGATCAAATAAAATTAATTAATTAATCACCAACGTGACTGGTGAGAGATCCAGTTGAAACATGAAGCGGTCATGAGGAAGTGCATGTGAAGAGGGGTGTGACGAGTGGGAACATTTCAATATCCTTTGTGTTCACAAAGGCACTAAATAAAATGTGATTCTATGTGGTGCTACAGTTCTAACTTTGTTATTGAGTTACCATCTCAACTGTGTGTACGCATCTACAGTATGTTGCTGTCAAGGATGTTTGCACGTTTTGCCTTTGGATGTACCAACGCAAAGAATCAATGGGCAAGCCTAGACAAATACTAAATTCTAAATAAATACTTAACACATTTGCACTAATTTAGGAGCATAAATGTGTCACCATATGACACAAACCACTGTAACAAATTGCCTTTTGGTTTACATTTGGGCCTTTATTCAATGTAAATGTTCATATAATCTCAAATGATTTAGTAAATATATTAACAAATTGTCACCACTAAAAGTACTGTAGACTAGAGATATGAAGTGAAGAAAAAGACTAGACTAGAGACACTTCATGGATCACGAAGGAAATGGAGGCTAACATGCCAGTAAAGAGGTCTGCTAGATAAACTAGTCTCAAATACCAGTAATCCTGGAAATACAATACAATTCAACAATGACCTCATAAATAAAGAATCCTGAAAGATTATACACCTATTCTTTAAAATGTTTCACTACAGCCTTCCTAGGTGCCAGTGACTAGTGACTAAGTGACCTTGAATATAACGCACAAAAATACCCTTCAGTCAGAAACCTTCACAGGAGCAGGCAGGCAGAGTTGTTTATTGTGTTCTAGGGCTGGCCACAGCTACATAGGACCCTGGAACATCATAGTAAGCACTGAGAAAGTATTAGAAGGCAACACAAGTACCACAACACCTGCTGACACAAAACTAGGAAGGCCTTCCCTAAAGGACAGCAGCCACAGCAAGAGTAAACAAGATAAACATGGTGCCATGTCGACAACATTTACACGGCCAACTGCACAGCCACCTGTCCTGCCTGCAAATGAGAAGTCAGATTTATAGTGCAGCATGGCGACGATCCCCTTCTCTCCTCCAGCAAAATGAGGAGACTCAACGGTAGTTACATAATGTTAGTTGGCTGGAGGAGTCAAGCCCCTGGATATACTGTTAAGAAACTGCCATAACTACAATTGGCCTGTGTCCAAAAGAATGACTTTTTCCAAAGTTAAAGTTTTGGAGCTTTCATTTTGTCTCTCTAACTTTTCAATATCTCCTGCATGACAGTGTGTGGCTAGTGAAAGAGTGTGTGACTGTGAGAGGCAGACAGATCGGGAGAAAGAGACAGCACGACAGCGAGAGAGGAGGAGAATAAGTTCATTCCAAGGTGCCTGTTGTAGTATGGCAGTACAAGGACCAAATTTCTCCTGCACCATCAGCATTCAACACAAGCACTGCAGCTGGAAGTCACTCTTAAGGACTGAGGCAGAAGAGTAGACCAACAGACAGATGGACAGAGACGGTGACAGACAGAGAGAATGATGAGACTGAATGAGAAGGCAGCTAAGACAAATAATATGAGGGAGAAAGCAAAAAAAAAAGTGGAGGAGCAGTTTTGCGCAGTAATATGTCTTAACAGAACAAAACAATTACATTGAGAATTAAAACAAATCAGTGAAATATACAAAAAAAACAGTTGCCCTGAGATGAGCTCTGCTCTAGCCAGAAATGATTTTAGCTTCAGATATACTGTTTAATTTGAGAACTGTAGATACAGTATCACATTTTTAATGCACATTATCAGCTGAAATATTAAAACAGAATCATAAACATAACAAATATCATCTTACCCTGAGGAGTCTTCACAAGATGTCAGATTTTTGTCATGGGGTCTTTCAGTCTTCTGTGGGGGGGTCTCCGGGTAAGAGGTGTTTGAGGAGTGCGAGGACACTGACTCGTTGCTGCCTAGAGATGTCTCATCAAGTGCTGGGCTGACACTTTCACTTTCCACAGACACTTCACACACAGATGGGAAAAGCTCAGGTTAGACACCAATAAGAGTATCACATTGCAAGGCTAAACTAAGGCTCAACCCAATGAATTCCCTATTGTTGGGTCATTACATGTGAAATCAGACACTTTGGGGTCCGATTGACAGATTTTAATGAGATTTTAAATCTTGTGGTGTCCTTTTTTTAGGGACAAGCCATAGTAATAGCAATAGCAATAGGATTTGTATAGCACTATACATAACTCATTCAATGTGCTCATGAGAAAAGAAAGAGATGAGAGAAGGACAATATTACAGAAAGTAGAAAGTGTTATGGAGAGTAGATAACTGATTTTGACCAAAGACAGATGAAAACTAGGCCTATGCAGTCGCCTCCGACTGGTAAGGTATATCCCCGAAATGTGACGCTTCCAGTCCCCCATTATTCTTACCACTCCTATTCACCTATTTATAAACTTACATATTAAATGCAAACTATAAAAGAAATATATTTAATATCTATACATAGATCAGTGCCATGCATAGGTTTAAAACCAAAGGACTATTGTGAAAACAAAGCTCAACAAAGTGTTGGCCTCCAAAAATCGAATCAGTTCATAAACCTGCCCTAGAGCAGTGGTTCCCAACCTTTTTCTTAAGGGACCCATGTTTTTACTATTGTAAGCTTTGGTGACCCAACCATGCGAGCGCCCGCACGAGACGGAGTCACAAGATGCCCTCCGTTTCCTGCGAAAACTTATTTTAGTTATTTTATTCCTCAATTTGTCTTCGGTCAAATATAGAATAAATGTTTAATGTAGCACTTACAATTTGTTGCGTCTATGCATTTATTAGTTAAATGCTTTGTCTTTTATTCAACATGGGCTATATATATTTAAAACGAAACCCCTCAAAATCAAGAGGGCTCCGCGACCCCCTGTGGATCTTTGGCGACCCATAAGGGGGGTCCCGACCCATAGGTTGGGAACGACTGCACTAGAGCATCAACACAACGAATCTGGGACAAATCCATCTATCCGGTAGGAAGGTATGAGCCAAACAAAAATTCGGCCATCTTGAATTCAGCCATTTTGAACGTTTTGGCCTCCAAAATCTATCAGTTCATAAACCTACCCTAGAGCCTTATCAATCACACGGAATCTTGGACAAATCCATCCATCCGGCCAGAAGTTATGGGCTAAACAAAAAATCGGTCATCTTGAACTCTGAAAGTGTTGGCCTCCAAAATCTAATCAGTTCATGTACCTACCCTTGAGCATGAACACGCCGAATGTGGGGAAAATCCATCCATCTGGTCAAAAGTTATCGCGTTAACACGAAAGACCTAACGCGGCGGGTATTGCAATAGTTAACTCTACAGGTAATAAAAGCATGGATTAATTTCTCCAAATCCTGCTTAGGTTTAAAAAATCATCTTAACTAATGTTCATATGTGAAAAAAGCTGATTTAGTCATGTTTTTGATGTGAGCATTGAAACTGAGATTACTGGTGTAATTACGACAGTAGCACATGATATTGCATAGCTGTTACACCCTTTATTCCATTGTCTCTACCTATTGAGATAAACTGTGTTATTACTGAAAAACAATAAAAACCTAACAAGGACCCACCACAAACTCAATCCAACCTGTGCAGAATCAGCTTATCGTAAGACTAGTACATTGGTCTACTTTCTACTCAGATAAGTTACCCGTGTTGGAAGAAAACCGTGTTTCTTTTTTTTTACTTTTACTTTTACTTTGTCCACCACTGATAATAACCAGGCCAACGTAATAAAAAAATACTTTTCAGATGTAACCACCATGAGGACATCCACCTTCCCCCTGGATCCCATACCATCTGTTCTCGTCAAAGCCTGCGTCACCCCCACTGGCTCCACTCATCACAGACACCATCAACAAAGTCTCCTCACAACTTACACACGCAGCCATCACTCCTCTCCTTAAAAAACTTGGCATCTACCCAAATGACCAAACTTCAGATCCATCTCAAAATTACTGGAAAGAGCTGTCGCAACACAACTTAATCATCATCTCCTCACCAACGACCTAAATGAAACATTCCAATCCAGCTTCAGAACTCAACACAGCACCAAAACAGATCTCATCAAGGTAATCAACGGTCTCCTTTCATCTGACTGGAACCCTCACCATCCTCCTCAACCTCAGTGCTGCCTTTGATACAGTCAACCATGCTATTCTCCTCAACCGTCTGAAATCCATTGGCATCACCAAGACCGTCCTCTGCTGGTTCTCTGACCTCTCTGACAGATCCCACTACATTAACCACAACAAATACTCTCCCGCCCCTATCTCACACGGAGTTCCACAAGGTTCATTCCTGGGCCATGTCCTCTTTCTCCTCTACATACTTCCACTTAGCCACGTCATCTGCTGCCATGGACTAACCAACCATTTACATACCGTGCTGCCGTGTAACACAAAAAATGATAAATAAACCTGGAAGAGCATAATATGGCCCCTTTCAGGGATGCATGGGAATATCAGAGTAACTGTCAGAGTTTGAATTTGTTTTTTTTAAAGTTCACAAAATAGTGACTACAAGTAAAAAGGTTGTAAGTTTAAGTTCACATTGCAGATAGGCCTAATGGTTTGTGAAACACATTTTAATGCCATTGGAAAAGCAAGAGAAGTGAAAAAACCCCACTAGATTCTTTAATATCATTATCGCAGTAGTCCATCATGTTATCGAATATTGATTTTTTTTCCAAATATCATGCAGCCATAGTTTACATGCGGTGCTGTTTAGTTCAGATTGGCTGTTGCATGTATTATCAAAATGTTGGGCAAATGAACTTTATTGAGGCATTTGATAGGCTCAATGCAAGCCTATCAAATTTGCCTCCTTTATGGTAAAACATTTATATTGTTTATTATTCATATCATAATTGCGATACCGCTCAACCCGAGGTGAGAATAGTATACCACAGTTACAGTTGGAGTGAAATTCAGTAAAAATCAGTGCTGTTTATTGAACTCCAATTTTCCAGCTGAGGAAAATCTCCAGACTGCACCCTGCGCTGACAAAACACTCAACTGAAAGTACTTGAGTTAAGTCAAATCTTGTACCACTGAAATGCAATTCTGTCAGCTATTCCAAACAATCTCACTTCAACTCCTCCAAAATCTTCACCAGTACAAAATCTTCCCAATAACACATCTGCTGTGTCAAGCACACTGGCTTCCAAAATCTTGAAGGATTGACTTCAAAACACTCCTCTTGAAATTGAAAGCCTTGTTCCACCATGTATTACAGATATTTTACAGAGCTACACACCATCAAGCTCTTTATGCTCATCAAATGTAGTATTACTGGTGCAACCAAAGATATTACTGACCACAATGAGAGCCAGGTCTTTCCGCTATGTGTCTCCTACATGATGGAACTCCTTTCATCTGAAATACACTCACGGGACTCAAAAGTCTCAAAAACATCTCAAAAGTACAATGGAAACCTATCTATTCAAAATTGCATATGTTGCTGTGTATGTCCTCATTTGTAAGTCTCTAAAGGTAAAGGTAAAATCTGCTAAAAGGTAAATGTAAGTGTATGTAATTCACATTTTACATCCTTAAAATCTTGAGGCATGGACGGAATCTGTTAGCTTAGAATCCGCCATTGAACTGACTGGAAAACCTAACATATCACTTGCTCCTTAAGTTCTGAGCGCGGTGAAAGCCACTTATGCTCAGCTTTGGCAACACTGATTAACGTGTGTGTGTGTGTGTGTGTGTGTGTGTGTGTGTGTGTGTGTGTGTGTGTGTGTGTGTGTGTGTGTGAGTGTGAGTGTGTGTGAGAGTGTGTGTGAGAGAGAGAGAGAGAGAGAGAGAGAGAGAGAGAGAGAGAGAGAGAGAGAGAGAGGACGGGATGGGTTGACGGGATACACCAGTAAAAAAAATTTATGAAGTGAGTTATCTCACATGAACAGATGCCTGTATAGACTATGTTTGCTCGTTCAGAACAATGTAGCAGAGTCATACCTGTCTGGATGTCAAGCACCTGTGGATTGTACACAGCAAGAGGTCTGTTCTGGCGACCTAGCTTTTTGGACTGACGGGTGGGGGCAGAGAAGGCTGCAGCTGCTGCTGCCGTACATTCACCAGGAGTATCACCAAAGATCTGGAGGGGAAAAAAGGTGTATTGAGTAAATGAGTATTGCAGTCGGAATATATTTCGATTTGGCTTTGACGTTTGGATATCCCGAGCCTTTTGTTTGCTTTTGTTTTTACCACAATGCATATTTCCTCTAACCTATTTCATCTATATCACTTTATTTCTTTACCCTACACATGATTTATCCCTACCCTCACACACATTCCCAAAATCGTTCTTTCCCCCACTTTCATTCCATTCTTCTTCTGCTCCATCTTTCTTTAGCACAGATGGATCAGAATGCAGAGAGCTGTCTGTTCACAGCATCTAGGGCTATCAACAGCATAGAGAGTCAGACAAGAAGCCAGTGTGTGTCTGTGTGTGTGTGTGTGTGTGTGTGTGTGTGTGTGTGTGTGTGTGTGTGTGTGTGTGTGTGTGTGTGTGTGTGTGTGTGTGTGTGTGTGTGTGTGTGCGCGCGCGCGTGCGAGAGAGAGAGAGAGACTGAGTGAGTGAGTGTGTGTGAGAGAGAGAGAGAGAATGAGAGAGAGAGAGAGAGAGAGAGAGAGAGAGAGAGAGAGAGAGAATGAGAGAGAGAGAGAGCCTCAACAGAAAGAGTCTGAGAAAGTTGGACAGATAGAGCAGCCACAGACTGCCAAGTCATTGCTCTGAATCTCAGACTGCACCTCTCCTCCTCAGTCTCACTGTACTGTAACAACACAGAATATTAAATCTCTGTCTACCTCGTACTTCCATCCTTACTGCTTCTATTCACAGGTCCAGGCGCCCACTGTACCAGGTTTATGAATATATGGATATCGTATACAGCTTACAGATATTGTTTTTAGTTCATTTGGATCATTTGTCTGGTAGACAGCAGATAACTGGGTCCAAATGTGAGCTATCATGCATTGGAAGTCTAGACACACTGTTATAAAAGCGATATCTGTAAACAGAGCCACCTACCTTCCTATTCAATTAGAGTGCTTTCATTCTAGGAATGTCTGAATTACCATGCAGTAAAAAGGCATTGTCAACGTTATGAAATGCAGACAGAACAGTTGGCAGATTACGAGTTAATCTGACTCATCCATGCTGCTGGTGACATTTTAGAGGATTAAAAAAGGGTTTCCTTAACATGTAATTGAAAAAAAATGCCAGTGGGACAAACTCATTTGTAAAATTAAAAAAAGACCTCACTTGTGTTGTCTCCTTCAACAAACTGTAGTATGGCATTTATATCCATGGTTAATCCAAGGCTGTTTTTTTAAGTATGAAAGACCTTCTTGGTTACCTTACAAGTGGTTTATGTTGCTGTTTGAAACAAAGTCTACAGAATACACCCCCCCCCCCCCCCACACACACACACTTTGACACATAATTTTTTTTTTATGTCAAACATGCTACAGAACACAATACACACTGGAACATCACAGTGTTCATTTTAACAGTGTCCATCCCTCTGTCACCTCTACATTCTTCAGTCAAACCTAAGGGATATAAACAAAGCCACTGTTTACCGCTGTAAATCCCTGCATGGGTTTCACCTCGGTCAAACAACTCTGATTCCATCCTGGTCTTTGACTTGAGAGCTAGACTAGTTGGAATACTCTCATTTGGTAATGACTTGGTAGGAAAACACAGAGCTCCCCCTACTGGACACTAATCCTCATAGCACATAACTTAAAGGTACACTGTGCAGGAAATGGCCAAAAAAGGTACTGCAACTATGCTGCTCATTGAAACTGGGGGTCTTTCTCAAATGCTAGGCCAGTGTCCTTCCAAGTGTATCAGCCTAATTAGTCACGCCCAGTGATTGGATACCCTTTATTAGTCATACCCAGTGATTGGATATTCTGTAGAGCTCACCAAAAAGTATCCAATCACTGGGCGTGACTAATTAGGCTGATACACTTGGAAGGACACTGGCCTTGCATTTGAGAAAGACCCTGGGTTGCCTATTGCCAAATTTGATCTTTTCATGAAAGTTCACTAAGTAATAAACTAATGTTTTCTAGTATGGCCCAAGTACAGTAATTTTTGCAGCTAAAAATGGCTATTTCTGGAAATTCAAAATGGCGGACCATGGAGAAGATCCCCCTTTTCACGTATGAAAAGTGCAATTTTTCCAGTCATAATGAATACTTAGAATTTGATGGTGGTGGTAAGTATTCATGAAAAATTTAACATTAGTGAATGGGTAGCATGAACTCTGAAAATAAACAACTAAAAATCTTACACAATGTACCTTTAAAACAAGAGTTGCACTGATATTAAAAAAAATGTCCTCACCTTTTCATGCTGCTCAATGAGGATCTCCACAACAATGTTTTGAAATTTAAGATCCATGATGGCAGCCACAGTTTCCTCCTGTGGGCGCATGAGTGTAGGGCCAAAGACCACACCGAGATTTGCCACGGTCATCAGGTTCTGTTTACTGTGAGCTGCAACACTAGAAAAACAGGCAAGATAAGACGAGGAAAAGTCAAGAGAGCAGCTGAGACACCGGGCATCAGTTAAGAGATCAGCAGGGTATAAATGAGTGAAAGGGTTTGAATGACCTGAGTCCTGGAACATGAATGTACAGAGAACTTGAAATATAACGTTCTCCTGGCAACCTCAGAAGACAGACTTGTTATCAGATTGCCAGATGGAAAAGCGTGATTCATCACTCCAGAGTCCAATGGTGGCGTGCTCTACACCACTGCACTGCACAACGCTTTGCATTATACATGTTGATGGATAGCTTGGATGTAGCTGCTGGGTCATGGAAACCCATTCCATGAAGCTCTCTGCATACTGTCCTTGGGCTAATCTGAGGGTCACATGAAGTTTGGCCATTGCAAAAAGTTGGTGACCTCTTTGCACTTTGCGCCACGAACCATAAATTCAACTTCCAAAACCTGTGTCCGCTTACACATATGACCGCCATATTGGATTAAAGTAAACATTTTACACAGGCTTTTTATTTTTTAAGCTTATTACCAGAAAACCCATCTTAGACAGACCAAGCCTGACACACGAAATGACTTACAGTATATTGTCTGTCAGCCTGTCAGAGACAATTGAAGACTGAAAACAGGCATTGGCTTTATGTTATTGCTATAACCATTTCTGGTCTCTGTGATTAGCACATTCAAAGCTGTATCGTCCTTAGGTGCTTTATTTAGATTTTTTCTAATTAGTTTCATAAGCAAGTTTTGATTAGTGTACTCTCTTCTGCATTTTCTTCTGCATTCCCGCTCACATATTCCATTACTTTCTCCAGCTCACCCTCTCCCACACACTCTCACATACTCTCTTGCTCTCAAAGATGGAGCTGACTTTATCTGAAGGCTACCCCACGTCACCCAGCAACAGCACGCCCCCTCAGCGACAGATGTCCATGGGGAGGACAGAGAGGTTACAAAACAGGAAGCTCAGTTTCCTTCAGTCAGTCAACCAGTCCGTGTCTCTCTGCCTCTGCATCTGTGCATCATCCCTGCATTCACATCTTCCTCCGTGCATCTCTCTCCTTTGCATCGACTGTCTGTCTGTCACAGTGGACAGCTTGCAGCCTACCTCCTCCTTCCAGGGATTGATGCAGCCTCCCAAATGGCCTGAATGTATATAACCTCTCTATTTTCTGAGATTAGATGGGGTAAATACTTCTAACCAACATCACAAGGGTTTACATCTACCCGTGTTAACTGTACTGTGCTGCACTGTAATAACTTACTAGGACCAAATTGGTTTTAGACATACAGCTTTCTTCCTGAGGCTGGGGTGGAGATTTTAAGTGTTATCATCTATTATATTGTTTGCAACATTTAACTGGCGCATGTTCAGTATTGTCAAATGAGAGGTGTTAAGTTTGATTAAATTTGCACATTGCTTTTGGGAAGGCATTTGTTAGCCTGGTTCTCACCGACGGTGCGTGTGTGTGTAGCTCCAGAGCCCCCTGGTGGAACGGAGCTACACACACTACCGTCTGGTAACGCTGCCATTAACATGCTCTTCTCGAGTACAAAATAAACTGAGCATTTATTGCTTAAATATCAACGGCAGCTCGCATTGATGAGTCACAGGACAGATTATAGACTATATTGAGTCTTTTTTGGAGGATTTTGTTGATGGTGAGTTGCAATAAATGCACCATTTATTTTCTGACTCGAGAAGAGCATGTTAACGGCAGTGCTACCAGACGGTAGTTTGTGTACACACATGCACCATCGGTAAGAACCAGGCTAGGCATTTGTAGCATCATAGTGCAATTCAATCCTTTGATAAATCTCTATGGGTTAGTTTTTGACCCATAAGTTAGTTAATACATTTTATTTGTATTGCCTTTCAAGGTACCCAAGGACAATTTATAGTACAGGATGTTAAAATAGTAGCATGTTAAAACAGCGGTAAGATAAGTAGTAAAACTGTGGAAATAAAACAAGCCAAACAGTAGAAAGAACAAAAGTCATCAATGCAAGTTAAAAAGTGTAACAGCAAATAAAAGTCAGCAGTACATGTAAAAGGTATAGCATTATGACATAGAAATAAAACCAGTGGCAGATAAAACTCAATAAAAAAAATAATTACTATATACTTAATTTGATTAAATGTTGTGAAGGGAAAGTAAAGCAGAAAATGTGAGATTGCAGCATGGATTTGAAGGAGGAGAGGGAACTGCATTGGCGCGGTGGAAGCGGGAGTTTGTTCCAGAGTTTAGGGCCAGCACAGAAATACATAAAATGCCGTTTGTAAGGACGTGATGACGGATAAAAAGGAAAAAAATAAAGACTGGGACAACCGTGCAGTAGAACTTTAACAGCTGTATGATGGTACTCACGTTGATAGGTGCTTCATCAGTAGTCCCAGTACCAGTTTATTCTTCTCTGGCAGTTTGTGCACCAAACAGTGGATGGCCTGCAGACGGGCCTCTGGGCTACCAGACTCTAAGACAAGGTAAGCACAGACAAAGGCAATCTCTTGGATTAGATCATGATTGTACCTTTAGCCGTGAATTTTGACACCGTATGGACTCGAAAGTATAAATAAGGCCTACACATTTATCCCAACTGCCAAAGGTATCCTTGAACGGGCCTAAATCATTTTGGTTTAGTGAATAAAGTCAATGTCATCTGGACCAAAGGCATTTATTACATTTAGCATGCTCTTTTATCCAAAGTGACTCACAAAGGGGACATGGACATAGGAAATACAGAGTGTGAGGGAAGTACGGTCAGAGTAAAGTAGTAAACAAGTAGTAGAGCTAAACAAAGTGTGGTAAAAGAAAACTTGTGAGGGACATACAAAGCATGCAAGTAGGACACAGTTAATGCGCTGGATTATACAGATTTACGGATGAGTAGAGTTAGTTTTGGTATGCAGCAGCACTCTCGGAAGAGATAAATCTTCACAACTTTCATGGATTTTGAGAGGGATGACCATACTCTTTTAGCACGCATCTTATTTCACCACTGAGGGACAATGACAGAAAACACATTTGGGCTGGAATTGCCTTACGGAAGTACAGTAGAGCAGGGCATCCCAAACTTTGCCATGGCATGGCCCCCCATATACCAACAGATTCCAGCCAAGCCCCCACTGATATGGGACACGCTATTTTTCACAATTCTTCTTTCAAAACACTTTCACAACTCGATGGAGTTGGTGAATCCCTAAACCCATTCAAGTATTACAAGAAGGCCAAAACATATACACATGTGAAGAAAATGATAAGACAATCCCAGTATATCCTCCATCAGCCTACCCTTTTCAAATCAGCAGCAGGCAGCACATAAACATAAAGGCTAATGCCTTGTGTACACCAAGCACGACCTACGCGATCCAGGTACAGTAGCTGAGGTGGTTGAAGACGTTTCGCCACGAATTCGCTTTATTCGCTCTGGACCCGACATTGACAAGTTTGGTTTAGCTAATCACATAACGGCTCTGGCTTGACAGCCTGGGACATTCGAGGATATGAACGTTCCAATTGTTTTTTCTTCATAGGTCATTACCATGTACGGAAGAGCATTAGGCTCAATAGGAGATACATATTTTGCAAATCTCTGAGAAAGGAACTCAGAATTTTTTAAGAAAAAAGTCAACATTTTCAAGAAATAAAGTCAAAAGTTTTGAGAAAAAAGTTGAAAATTTAAAAGTCGAAACTTTCGAAAAATAAAGTCGAAAGTTTTGAGATGCAAAGTCAAAAGTTTTGACATACAAAGTCGAAAATTTCGAGAGAAAAAAAGTCAGAAATATGAAGAAGGCGGTCCTCCATGGAAGTGACTTTCACTGGCGGTGGACTCATGGCTGAGACCAGTGAGAGTGGCTGGGACTGGGAGGAGTGAAGTCAAGTCAATAATAATAATAACAATAATAATAATAATACTTTCGTTTTATATAGCGCCTTTCAAAACACCCAAGGTCGCTTCACAGGGTAGGCTATCGTGTAGCTAAGAGTGTGTGTGCGCGTCAGTGCGTGAGCGCAAGCAAAGTTCTTCCTGCTCTTCCCTAATAAAATCTCTGGTGCAAGTGAATGTGCTTGTGGAACGTAGCCATAAGCCTCCAGGAGGAAGAGATGTGAGAGATGTTGCTTAAACATGGCCAGTGAAGGGGTAGCCTATTCTGGATGTGGTTGGGCAGATTGTTCCAAGAGCAGCAACATGAAGTCAAGTCAAGTCACACATTCACATGACCCACACTCTTCTTGACGGTTCGGCAGGACACCGGGGATCCATGGCTGCAGATGCTATAGTTTATGCTGCATGATGTGATATTCAGGTAGTATGTGTCGAGAGGGGGTGCGGTTGCTAACAGGTGTTGTCTGGTTGAACTCAGCGAAGCTCACATTCAAGGGCTAGTTCTAAATATAGCTGCAAGCAGCAATGCGGGGCCAAGCAGTAAACTTGGCAAAGTTGCCACGGCAACAGAAGGAACTGTAGCGCCCCCTTTGGCCCAAATCTCGCCAATGTTGGGGTGCATTCCTTGGAGGGGAAAATGGGGAGAGAGACGGGGAGGGTCCGCAAAGGACCTGGGCTGGGAATCAAACCCGGGTCAGCCGCATGATAGACGAGTGCCCTACCGGTTGGCCACGGCAGGGCCTGTGCTGCCCTTGATTTATATTGAGTAACACATTTCCATTCCCTCTCAAATTAGTCTATAAAATATCAGCAAGTAATTTCTATACTTGAGAGGCTTGCTTTTTGGACAGCAATTATAATCCTCTGTGATCATTCTATTTAGTAAATTGTTTATATGACATACAATATTATGGAAAAGAATCAGGAGGAGCCTACTGAAAATAGATATGGTCTTTGAAATCCTAAACATAAGAATCCTATAGGCTGCAATGTAAATGTTGGCCAGTCTTTAGAGAGACTGGTCTGAGGAATTTGGTGTACATAGAAGTAACGTGTGTGTGTGTGTGTGTGTGTGTGTGTGTGTGTGTGTGTGTGTGTGTGTGTGTGTGTGTGTGTGTGTGTGTGTGTGTGTGTGTGTGTGTGTGTGTGAGAGAGAGACAGAGGAACCGAGAGAACAACAATGGTCTCTCTCTCCCTCTCTCTCTCTCTCTCTCTCTCTCTCTCTCTCTTCTCTCTCTCTCTCTCTCTCTCTTCTCTCTCTCTCTCTCTCTCTCTCTCTCTCTCTCTCTCTCTCTCCCCCTCCCTCCCTCCCTCCCTCCCTCCTTCTCTCTCTCTCTCTCTCCCTCCCTCCTTCCCTCTCTCTCCCTCTCCCCCTCCCTCTGTCTGTGTGTGTGGGGTGGGGGGTGGGGGGGTATGTGCAGGGGCTGGGGCAGTGGGGCTTTGGTTGACACTAGAGCAATAGCAGAACTACGCACACACCTAAGCTCTCGTCTCTTGTGTGTCCAGAGGCCCCCCGCTGAGAATGGTGTCAGTGAACGTGCGCAGGTGCCGTTGGCAAAGGGGACAGAGAGATGAGAAAAATCCCTCCATTCTTTCCACAATTTTGAATGGCTGCTGTGAGCTGATAGTTTTTTCAATCGTTACGAAAATCCATACCTGAGTGCAACATAGTGTGAAGATGACCTGTGTACAAATATTTTGAAAAATGGGAGTACGGTTCAAAAGATACAGGCAAAAATGTAGCTAAACATTTGACCTGCTGGTGGCGCTACAGAGTTTGAGCTGGGGATTTGATTTTTTTTGTGGTGGGTCATGGGACAGACTTCTGTGTGTGTAAAGAATCCTAGCCTAATTCGACGAACGGTTACTGAGATATGACCTCACTTCCTGTTTTGCCACTTTTACGACAATTTTGATTGGCTGTCACGGCTAAACGATAAAAGATATCCAATATTCCTTGAGACCCCATGTGTAGCTCAGTCCAGAGATACTATGTACCAAGTTTCGGGTGAATTGATCAAAAAGTGCAAAATTTTACAAAATTCAAAATTGCGGGAAAACTATACACGCAGGGTACAATATCATCACTAGTTCTCGGATTTGTCCTGGGCCAAGGATTCCAGGGATACCAAATTTTTGAAAATTAGACCAGCGGTTCAAAAGTTACAAGCAGAAATGTACCTGCAACTTTGACCTGCTGGTGGCGCTAGAGCGTTGGGGCTGGGGACCTATAAATTGCTGCGGGTAATGTTGATGTTGCCTCGAATATGTGTGCCAATTTTCACAACTTTCCTACGTACGGTTCTATGGGCTGCCATAGACTTGCAGAGGGAGAAGAATTTTGACTGGAGTCAATGAGGGAACTAATACACTAGGGGCCTTCGCCAGCTTCGCTGCTTGGCCCCTAATAAGCTAACCACAAAGCATGAGCAACTAGCTACACTAGCCGAATACTTGGGGCTAAGAGCCGGACAACATCCGCGGCAACACTGTTGCATTACCAACCACAGTCCCTCTCGACACATATACCTGACTATCACATAATGTGGCATAAACTTGTACACCTGCCACAGCCATGACTCCGGTGTCCTGCTGAACCGCCGAGGACAATGCGAGACGAATGTATCTGCGTCTGCCCCACGCAATCTGACTTACTGGTCTCATTCATGTCCAATGACCGCCAGTGAATAGGCTCGTTCGTGACGAAGCAGTGCTGTTTTTGCTAAGCAGCGAGCATGCGCACTTTGCCAGTTTGATGCATTGTGGTTGGAAAATTCTAACCAGAATGCATCAAACTGGCAAAGTGCGCATGCTCGCTGCTTAGCAAAAGCAGCACTGCTTCGTCACGAACAAGCCTAATGTCACTTCCGAGGACCGCCTTCTTCATATTTCTGACTTTTTTTCACGAAATTTTCGACTTTGTATGTCAAAACGTTTGACTTTGCATCTCAAAACGTTCGACTTTATTTCTCGAAAGTTTTGACTTTTAAATGTTCAACTTTTTTCTCAAAACTTTTGACTTTATTTTTCGAAAATGTTGACTTTTTTCTCAAAAATTCCGAGTTCCTTTCTCAGAGATTTGCAAAATATATTTCTCCTATTGAGCCTAATGCTCCGCCGTAACCATGAGATTAGCTTGACTTCAAACTTTAAAATTCGCTCTGGTCGCTCATTTCTCTTTGCTCGTGGCGAATTTGCTCTGGTAGCTTTATTTGCCTTCCCTCCATAGAGAAATAATGCCTTCCGTCACACAGGTAGCGTAGGTCGCGCTTGGTGTACACAAGGCTTACGGCTACCATACAGTAGTCTAGGTGTGTGAGGCAGTGCCCTACTGGGACACATAAATAGCAATAGTGGTAGTACTTTTTTGACATGGAACAGAATATTATTATGCATAACTTATGTCAATATTGTTCATCTTATATTTTGGTTTATTTTAGGGTATATTCATTACCTGCCGTGGCCCCCTGGCATCCCCTTGCGGCCCCCACAGGGGTCCCCATCCCCCACTTTGAAAACCACCGTAGAACCAAGTAGAGTGCAACACAAACCTTAGTTTAGCCTTCAGACTGCACTACAGACATAGTACTTACTGGCAGGTATGATGAACTCCTTATACAACCCGTAAGTCATCAGAGGCTCAGGCAGACTCCTAAAACACAAGGAAGATAGCACTGGGGTGTGAAACTATGCAAAACTGAGATCAAATAGTAATAGGAACAGGAACTGATACAAAAAGTAACACCGCCAACCAGAGTGACTGAGGGCATGCACAGAGACTGGGGTAGGCATACACTCGTCTCAGATCAGAAAAGAACATAGTTCAGTATTATTCCTTGAAAATAGACTACCATTAAATATAAAACCATGTTTATGTTGCTCACAGACATCTAACTGCCTACCCAGTGTTTGGTTTCTTAAGCCAGGCTGCTGTGTATTTTATGCCATCCTGGATCCAGTGGATCCAGCTTATCCGCAAATAACGCTCATCAGGAGAGACATCAATCAAACATCTAGTCCAGGGGTGGGGAACCTATGTCTGTCTGTTTGGGTGTTTGGCCGTGTACACTGACCCCGTGGAGGGTCCAGGGTGGTCTATCTTATCCATGAAACTTTCCACACTAAAATGACAGATTCAGTTTCATTGTGTAACCCCTGTAGGCCTTAAGTGCAAGGGGAAATCCTGGTTTGTGTTCATAGTACAGCCCTTGGAGGACTAAAATTTAGAGTGCTCCTCAAATGATAACGGTTCCCCACCCCTGATCTAGTACTTAGCCTCACCCATCAATTGGGTCTAAAGTGTATCTACTGTATATCAATGCAGTAATGTCATACCTGAGGTAGAGTTTTAGGGCACTGGTGATTGTTTTCACATCCCAGTCTTCACATACAGCAAGGTCCAACTCATTACTCTTCTCGTCTAGGAAATGGTAGTAGATGGAATGACAGTAATACAGTCATTGTTAAACTTTCAAACTATTTGTATCAACATCTGAACCTAGACAACAGAATGGAAGATATTACATGGAATGATTAAATGAAAGCAGAGTAGAAGATCATGTAAGTATGCATCAACAAAATCAAAGGCTTGAACGCAACTTTCCAGTTGCCAAATATGCATCGCCTCAAGGGCGCTTCTGAGTCAACTTTGCCATCCCAGCATGGGCTACATAAGGGTAACAACAAGGTGGAACCTAAGAACGTTCATTTAATGGATGTCTTAGAGGATGTTGCCCGGCTTGCCACTCGATCATTTAGTGTTAGGGATTAAAACAATGATCATATAATCAGTTTCACTACACTGAAATTTTGTAACGTTGACTAGAGCGCTGCGCAACTGTCAGCCATAGCTATTAATCATTTGTTAAATTGTTAGCTGTTGCTACAGATACATTCTATCTAGTATTGATATGGAATGGTGCTTAAGTTTAAAGCTCTGTTGACATAACTTCTTTTGAGCCGTGCACGATGAATGTTTTTAATGCACACCTACCAACTAATCAGAAAGTAGCTTTTCATTCCAAAGAGTTGTAGCACTGCGGTAGCCATTTCCATGCTGCCTTGATTACGGTCTGCTCAACAGCATGGAAACCATGGTAAAAATGTTCACATGAGTTTGGCACCCAATATACAAAACAGGGAGGGACAAGACATACTCTTTGACAAATAGAAGTTTATCGTTCGATCAAACTTAAAACAGTTTCTTCTCAATATTTTAGATTGAAAGACTATTTTAATAGATAGAGGCTATTTTAACACAATTGGTGTGATTGGCTACTCAAAATTGTAGACATTCGTAGCCTAGTGCCCAATAAACAACTATGGACAAACATAAATCACATCTCCCCTAACAGAACATGAACAGGTTGTTATCACATTAAATATCACTAGTGCGATAGCCAGGCTTGTGCCGAGGCCCTCCTGACTTGAATAGTACAGTGTTTGTTCCCTCTGTGTTGTTGTCCATTTGTAGCATGTGTATAAGAGTGCATGTGCGTCTGTGCATGTGAATGTTGACTCCCACTCCATCTCATGCAAAACGGTTTAGGAATGGGTAATGATTCTGATCCAAACACACAAATACATGACCATTCTGCCATCTTCATCACCTCTCTCCCAATACAGAAGTGCCAAGACTAACTTCTATAGACTAACTTTATAAAGAAATGTGCACGCAGTTCAAGGGATCAAGATTCATGTTTTACGTGTTTGTGTGTGTGTGTGTGTGTGTGTGTATCACACGCACATTATTTTCCTAATTGATTCAATTTATATATACACATTTTTGCTCGCCTATGTGTGATTATGGCAAACACACAAGTCCAAAGAACAGTACAAGAGAATCACATTAAATAAATATTACATTAAATAAAAAGCATAAGTGCTAATGTCATTAAATAGACAGTTGATAGGAAATAATACAGATGAAGACCAAAGTGCAGCAAGACAGTGCTACAAAAACAGTACTGAATGGGAAAAGGATTTTTAGTGTTGCGAGACTTTGCAGGCAAGAAGGCAGGCTGGCAATCTGATTTCAAGCCCCTGGCGACACAGCCAAGTTTCCTGTCAAAGAAAGGACAGGAGAACTTGTGCCACTCTCACCTACTGATGCAAGTGACCGTCTGCATGCCAATGACTGCTGCTATACTCCAACGAAAAGACCTGACTTCCCACATTTTCCAACCGACAAAGAACCTCAAATAAACTTTGACTGAGCCCTTACCAATCATTAGGCTGAGCAACTTCTGGACTTTGGAGCTGACTCCCACCACTCTATACAAGCCCTGGTCATTGATTCCTGAGAAAAGATACAGAAAATATTAAACATATTTCAAGATATATGATTAAAAATAAATAAAGGTTGAGCTACCTTTACAGCCCTAATAATACAAGATGTATGGATTATAGATAATATGATTATACTCTTCATTGACTTTAAATTCAACAATCACAATATCACGCTTGTAAGTACTGTTATGTGTTAATAATATTGTGTTTTACACGTTATAGTCCTAATCTAACCCAACAAAATAATCTTTCCCTTTCCTTGCCTATTTCATTGGTTACGTTCTTATGTTATAGTCTAGATTGAATACAAGTTACATTTAGTGTTGTGCAAATGAACATGTTTCTGGGTGTAATTCTCATTCTTTACAAAGTAATCCGATGAATTAAAATGTGGTGCACAAGATAACTTTTACATAAAATTGGTTTTAGGTCAAATTGCTTTAAGACTAAGAAACACAACATGAAGCTAAACTAATTGAGGAAAAATGCATTATGATTGTTCAATTATGCCCCCTAGTGTTAATAAACAGAATAGACATAGATTCCAAGGCAGATGATTCTAGACCTAACTATTATACTACAGGACCACTAAAATTTGATTTCCCAGCATGCAGTGCCACTGTGAGGCCAAATACAAGAGGAGCAAGCACATGAGCCTTATTGACTATAACTCACCTCTCTTCTCAATGGCGTTAATGGAGTTCTTTACAAAGGAGAGACCAATTTCATCAAGCTGGGCATCAACTACAAAGTCAAACAGGCTTATTTGTAATTACACATACACACAGAATATTAATACATACTACACATGTTAACAGACACATTATGACTGAAATTTTTTAAATACCAAAATAGAGTCTTGTTGTAGTCTCATATATCGCCTTGGATATTGTGCTGTCTATCAAGCCCAATGCTTCTAATTCTATTCATATACCCAATTCTAAGAATACCAATTCGGCAGAAATGACGTGATGGTGGTGATGGCTGTATTGGGGCAAACTCATCTAACACCTAACTAAAGCCACCTAAAAGCCACACAAAGTTATCTTGGAGGAGAACTTGCTTCCCTCTCTGGATTGTTCTTTTTTTAAAAATAAAAAAAGTGGGACAAAGCTCCATGCCACACAGCTCGGTCAACTAAGGTGTGGATGGAGGACCACCAGGCCAGCCTAACCTTTAGATCTGAACCCCATGGAAAACCTCTGTAATGTGATGAATACATCAAACAAAGCTGAGCAACTTGAATTCTTGCACCAGGAGTGAAATAAAATAATCTAAGAACAATGCGAAAGACTGGTAGAGAGCATGCAGACACGCATGAAAGCTGGGATTAAAATGAAGGATATTTCACCAAATATTGATTTCTGAACTCTTCTTAGTGAAAACATTATTAGTATGTTGTTTATAGTGAATATGATCATACTTTCCTTGCATTGCTTATGGTGTAAAATATTGTATCTTTTGTGTTATTTTGACGATTTTGACCATATTCAGCAAATAAACACGGTAAATTACAATATTTTTCTTTGA
Source organism: Engraulis encrasicolus (assembly GCF_034702125.1). NCBI lineage: Eukaryota > Metazoa > Chordata > Actinopteri > Clupeiformes > Engraulidae > Engraulis > Engraulis encrasicolus. The sequence continues at coordinate 1,552,446 of NC_085872.1, read as the reverse complement.
AATTTGGAGGAAATGTTGTCAGTAGGTTTATAGAATGAAACAAATGTTAATTAGAACCACACTATTATACTTGAAGAAAAATCCCCTAGAGGGCGTGCGATCACTGTAGCTTCACTGAGAGTCAACAGAGAAATGTGATGGTGCATTCTATAGGCTACTTACTTCCTCTTTCTTTTGAATATGTTGTTCCCAGATAATGAACCTTAAAGGAAAAAAAACAACAAAAACAAAACAAAACAACACGCATTACATATACAAGCATTCTGAGGGAATTTTGACCACAAAAAGAAGAATTTTTTCCCATATTCAAAATACATCAACATCTGAGAAGGTACAGTACAACCAAAAAAAACATTTTTCCTTAAGTTGTACCTTCCCAGATATGGATTTATTTTTAACATGGGAAAGCAATGTCTGAAGTGAAAAAAATATTACACACTGATTCTGCTCCCAGTTTTATTACACATTGAAATCTGTGCTGTCTTTGTCAGGTCAGGTGTGAGTGTGTCTGTGACCGTGAAAGTCCTTGAAGTCCAAGCAATCAGAGAAGAGGGGGTCATTTGTCATTAGTAAAATTTGAGAAAGTGCAAGTGACTCACAGGTTCTTTTCCTCCCATTGCATGCATCCAAAACTTGTGGTCATCTTCTGACAGTGCCTGCACAGTTAACAGCGTCCCAGGCCTGAAAAGGAAATACAGATAAGAGTTAATCAAAGATCAGTCTGCCCTAGCAAGAGTAACTCGGGGGGCGGGACTTTGCCAAAAATGAATTCCATGGCTATGTCGAGAGTGGAAAAGCAACAAAAGACAAAAACAGTTAGTTGAACTGACATCTTCGGCATGTCCTAACGGTGTTAAACCTTGCACTACACATCGTTGCACCATTGGAAAGTCACCCTCCTATTGGAGAGGAGTGGTGGAGTGGTGCGGGAGTTGTGCTTAGGGCTGTCACAATATTCAGTAAGTCAATATATTGCACAATACCTTTTTACAAGCATGATAACTTGTTTGGCCACGGTAAGTTATATTTGCGTGCTTCTTTGTTTTCCTCGTCACTCTCTCTCTCTACTCAAGAGACTGAATACCAATAGGCGCATTTCACTCAGCGTAATGACGCCCAAATCCATCCATTCATCCATCCATCCATCCATCCATCCATCCATCCATCTATCTAAAGCGAAAGCGAAAAAGTGAAAGCCCATTGGGAAACTCCAACTCCCATTAGCACCCCCTGCCACGACGCTTTCAAAATTAGAAAGGGTATGTTCGCATTTGTATTGCATTTTTATTCCATTATCATTATATTGTTTGAAAATGACTACGAGAACGTCAATATTATCGTTCATCGCAATAATGTCTTGGCCAATTTATCGTCCAGCAAAATTTGTTATAGTATAACAGCCCTAATTGTGCATGGAACAGACAAACATACATGAGGAGTTAACAGACATTCTTTGAATTATTCCATAGATTCTAACTGTGCCAAATGCATTATATCCCATTCACACCACCCCAGTTCTGGCTGCAGATACAGGTGTATGCATGCTCATACCAGCAGGTTAAGGGACAGCTTCTATCCACAGGCCATAAGGATGCTTATGTGCTGTGAGACGCCATAAAAGCAATGTCACAGGCCTCTATTCATATGTTTACCTGCCTTTTATTAGTATAAGACATTTTTCTACTTTTTTTCTTTTGGGGACTTTTTGGAGTGCAAACCTTTTCATTATTACCCCTGAATGAGATTTATGAGCATATGACTGTCTCTTGTATAAATGTGAACATATAAAACCTTGTCCTAGGTTGTACTAAGGATTCTTTACAAAGACATATAATTTTCATCATACAGCTCAATGATTAAGAAAGGGAGAGAAGCTTACCGATCTGTTATTTCTAGATCTAAGCAGAATCGACGGTCAAGTGTGTCTGTGGTTTTGCGAAGGCAGGATTTAAGCATCACTGATTCCGTTTCACCCTATGAAAAGATACGTGGAAGTATACAACAATTTAAAATTCATCGTTCAAGTCTACAAAGAATGCTGTGATAACATGCGAAAAACAATATGCTCTACTCACTGTCTTGCCTCCGGATTTGTGGTCAAAGGTGATCATGTGCAGAATCTTTTGCTCTTTGACAAATGTGCAATAGCGCTTTACCCAGCTGGAGCCAAAAGGCGGGGGACCTTATTCAAAGAAAGCACACTTTTCACAAGTACACCAGAATACCTTGTTCAGCACAGAAAATAGCAAAACAGATATACAAATAAGTCAGACAGTATATCAATCCTCAAGTCCTGAACCCAGTAAACATTGGTGAAATGTTAGATTCATGTTAGGTTGATGGCTGATATATCATATACATAATGTAATTCAGCTTTTTTGTGTAATTACAGTAAAAGCATGATGAATGACTCAATGTTAAGGATGAGGATCGTAAATATATGTGCATACGTTTCTCTTGAACGTAGAGATAGCCTTCGCTGCTGATGGCACTGGTCTGCCGATGTTCCTGAGGAGTGTCTTTAGTTCTCTTCATCAGCTCATACACTTCTGAGCGGGTGGCCTCAAAACGGCTTCTCGTCTACACAAGTGCACATACACAGACAGACAAGTAGGCAGACATCCAGAAAGACAGACAAACAGAGAGAGGGGGGAGGGGTTCATTTACAAGTGAATCAGAAGATTTTTTAAACCTTTTTCAGCCTCTGAACTTAACAATATGTTGGATAAAAACTGAATATTGCAATAAAGGACAGAAAATTATCATCCCTGAAATTTTAGCATTAATTCAAACAATTTTGTACAATTGACAACAAAGATATCCCTGCATTACTGTACCTTGAAAGTTCCTAATAAACTCACATCTAATGGAAAAAAACGAAGGTCTGTTGGGTTCGGTTTGGTACAAATACATTATACCGTTACAGACCTAATGTACATATATCTATCAAAATCAAACAAATGGCAAAATTTCACTCAAAACTCAACTCTGTATGCATGAGAAATGACTCACATTCTGTATATTGATCTGCAGGGCCCTTTTGTAATGGTCGAAGTCTTTGGCCAGCTCATAACCCTGATGATAGAATGTGAAGACAGTCTGAAAAAAGGCCAGCATCTGCAGAAGAAAAGAAGACAGAGGTTAGACCGAGGTTAGAACCCTGTCGGAGCATCCATTTGTCGTTTATACAAAGTACAGAAGCATCTGAATTAAGGAGTTTACCTATATTTTGTTTGTTTACCTATATTAGGACCGCAACAATATACATGTATGTCGAGACCAAATTTGTGACACTCGGAGCCAGGGACATGTGCAAGCAGGCAGAATCACAACATACCCTTTCAAATTCCAAATTAACTGTTCAGATCCAGCCACATAATATTACCTGTTGGTGCTTCCAAACTTTTAAAATTAATATATTTTTTAGTTATCAAGGCTCTAGGGTGCAAACAAAATGTTCATGCGATTAAATAACATCAAGTGTGGCCAGCAATCAGAACAAGGTCAACAAACCTCTGTCATGTGGAAACCAACACAATCAGGTAGATTTGTAGGTGCCCTAAGATCGGACAGTGCCTTTATAATGACTAACATACTTGGTCCTGCGCGTTGTATACATACTGCACACTGCTATAAAAATAAAGGTAATGCCAAAACAAGGCTCTGCAACTCCAAGTCAATCATACTTCTGTGATATCAGTCTGTCCAGCTAAGAAGCAACTCTGGTTGTGAATCCATGTTGCCTACTGTTGTGCAAATTTAACAAGCAATGGTTAGAATTTAGAAGTAATGACCAAGACATGCCCTAAAAATAGAGGCTTTCTGCTGCAGATGATTTTGATCTGATTTTTGGGTCACATGTGACTTTTGTCAGTGTCCCACCCCTGAGACGCTATCATTCACCTCAGGTGGTGCTGCTCATCCAAGAAGGCACATAAGTGTATATATTAATGAAATGTATGTGTAATACAATCTTTTGGATAAGCAGCATGACCTGAGCAACTCAGTGGGTGATGGACAACACCTCATGGTATCTTGGAACCTTGTTGACAGCTGGGATCTCTGGAGCTCTGAACAAGCAGTTCGCACTCCTGTACTTGGAGGCGTGGTTTTGAGGGGAGGTCCGAACAAAGGGAAAGAGTCTGTGTATTTTCAAAATATAGCTTCCTGGGACCATTTATTAAAATTCTCTCACCCTACCTTTACGTATAGTGTATGACTTTATATAGAAAGCAATATTGTGATAGATCTTAAAGAGTTTTGAAGTTTTACACTCAGTGATTCAATCCGTTGAACACAAGCTACGACTATATTTGTTGATCTTCTTCAGAATTATCATTTTCATTAACAAAGTTTGATACACATTTGGCAAATGACAACATGTTCCTCTAAATTGTTGGCTGCTGATTGAGCATTTTTATTTTTTGGCTTAAACCTCACCGGTTCAACACACTCAAACTTCTTCCTTTCCTGGATCTCCTGCAACTTGCACACGTATTCCAGGGACAACTCCTGAAAGTGTTGTCTGTTGGTATCTACCTGGACGTCTGCCTGTAAAGGAAGAATAGAGAGTGTGAGACAAGAAGACAAGAAAGATAATATATTTTGTTCTGCCATACCACAGCTGGATCCTATGCCAGAATTACATAGTACAGCTACCATTACAGTCCCTGATAGGCAAAATTAGAGCACACCTGTACAAATATGAAGAGAAATTCAAGTTTCAGTTAAAGGGGTATGCCACTATTTTGGGGCTTAATACCGTTAAAATCGTTGGCTGGGGTTTATAAAGGTGGCAAAGTGTCTTATTTTTCATGTTAAGCGTTGTCTTACTGTAAGACAAGTTAAAAGAGGGAATATGTCGCTAAGCTAGTGAAAGTCAATGGATCCGTGTAGCATTCCATTGACTTTCACTAGCTTAGCGACATATTCCCTCTTTAAACTTGTCTTACAGCAAGACAACGCTTAACATGAAAAATAAGACACTTTACCACCTTTATAAACCCTGGCCAACGATTTTAGCTGTATTAAGCCCCAAAATAGTGGCATACCCCTCTAAGTGTGAATTTTCAGGTATAAAGCTGGGTTCCTGTTGATTAATTGTAGTATAGTGTAGACCACAATAAACAATTGAAGAGTTTGTCTGATGTGATAAAAAATGATTAATTGATAATGGGTTTGGTGTGTACAGCACTTAATCTTAATACAAATTCTCTTAATTGTGGGAAGTCACCCAAATATATTCATTATGATCTGGTGTGGTTTGTGTTAGGGTTACTGTGTGTGAATGTGTGTGTATCAAGAACTTTATCAGTTTGCAGTCCTTGGTCTACAAAGCATGAGCAGAGCTAAGCAACATGGGTAAGCCTTAAAAGGTCATGTTCCAACATGGGAGTTAAAGTAGAGCTGGCAGATGGTTTACATTGCTTTAAAGGTCTGTGTTAGAGCCAGGCTTCCCCCTTAGACTAGCCACAGTAAAGCACTGGACTCTCGCCAAGTTCCTCGCTTTGCTATCAGGACATGATTGTTTCAAAGTTCCTGCTCTGCAACAAGAGCGTGATACATGGACCTCAGTGACGTCTTGTGTTAGTTGTAAAAACAGTGCTTGGTCTTGGTATAATGTGTACCTGACAAATCTGTCCTTCTATGGAGCCTACCAATTACAAATGTGTTTTGCGCCTTCATGGATTTTTTTCAGTGATTTCTTAGTACGAAATTCAGTAATTACATTACATTGGTTACTTGTAATATTTCATATGTAACTAGACAGAATCTGAAGTGGTCACTTGCAAACCACTTGTGTTCATACCAGGCTCTGAACTTGTGTGTGTTACACGGATGGACTGTGTGTTACACGAATGAACCTGTTGTTGTCACGGTTCATGGAGAAAAAACAAGTGTTTGTGTTTGCATTGCGAACCAACCAACTATCCAGTAATCGAACGCTCAGACTTGCACCGTGAAGAGACGCTGGACGGTTCGAGATTCGATGCGGGAGCGGGCAACAGCAAGGCTGAATTTGTATGTGTATGACTTCGAAGATTCTAAAACTGGCAGTTGGCCAATAGTAACAACAAAAATATGTGCTGCCCTATTCATACACTACAACATCTCAAGAAGTTGTCAAATGCAATTCACAAACAAGGCCATAACCCAGCCCTCCATGTCAAAGTGCAGACCACTTGTGTAGGCCAAATAGTTCTTCTTAGCTATGTGCTGACCCATTTAATCACACATTTCTAAAAGCTAAAATCCCATAGAGGCACTGTGTATCAAACATTAGAGTTGGCTAATGATGTTCACACACTTTACAGTCAGAGCCAAGACCTGTATGACAATGTTTTTACCTAGTTGAAATATGAAGGGGTTATTTTATTATATTGAAAGACGGAGGAAAGCTCACTCCTCACTCTAAACTGCCAGAGTGGGTGACATCATCATCATGAACATTCTAAAAAAAATTTTTATAACGAGGTAGAAACAGAGGGAAAACAGGAAAAAATTAAATATTGTAATATGTTAAAACACCATGTAAAGAGATGCCTGTAGCAAGCTGGCCAGTCACAATGACAAGCGGGCCTGAAACAATGACAAATATTCACATACTGAAAAATCCAACAATTTCCTTTTGATTCAGGTGTGGAAAGAACAAATGTAGAGTTACTACCTCCTGTAATTGTGGTTCCTTTTTCTTTGCCGACATGTTCAAAAGCTTTTCCAAAGAACTGTAGTATTTCTCAGTCTCCTTCTCATACTTCTTTCTTTCTCCCTGATTGAGAGACAGACAGACAACATATTAACATGCATTTTTAATTCATTGATTTGACAGGACAGTGCGAGACGATGACAGGAAGCGAGTGGGGATGGGAAGAGATGAGGGAGGATCGGGAAATGACCTTGGGCTGGAATCGAACCTGGGTCCCTGGCGTAACAGTCAATGCCCAAGCCATGGCCAAGGCCCTGAACTTTTTTTCACCTTCTTGCATTACATTTTGCTTTTTTTTTTAAACCTTTTTACCAACTTTGTAAATAAAATCATTAGAGAAACTTTTCTTCTAAGGCAGGCATACACTGTGCGATATTTTCAATCGTGGGTATTAAGTTCCTTCTCACACTGCACAAGGTAATTTAATGATTTAAAAGTTCACGTCACGACTCATGTCCTCACAATATAGACCCCTTTAGAGTTTGTAAACAGGTATGACGTAATTTGGCTGCGTGCGCACCGATGCCTCAAAATCAACCATGCTCCTTTCACTTGAACAGAGACTCAGCAGGTGTTTTTTCCGAAATAAGATGACGAATGCTCGCGCTAACTTCAGATATGCAGTGGGCACCACAGACACGGGCATTCCTGGTGATGTCATCAGTCCAGTCAGTAGTTTAATGTCTTGTAACAACAAACATCTCCTATGCTTCTGGAACAGCCTCCTCCCTCTCAAAATAGCATAACAAGTGTACTTTTCGGAATCTCTATTTTTATCAAGGGTCCGCAATAAACAGTAAATTGTAAAAGTGGCAATTAATTGTATTTAATTTCACTTTAAAAAGTCACCTTTGCTGCACCAAGCTGCTCCTTTCGGAACTTCTCCAGTGGCTTCATTAGTGTCTCTGTGATGTTCTGCATCTGTGGGAAAAGTAGTCACCGATTACCTTGAAAGAGTAAAGCAGATAGGCTAGTGACAAAAAGGCCACAATAGGTACCCGGGACACTATGCAGAAGTAAAAGCTTTATACAGTAAAATGTCAAAACTTGAGCAACTGCATGAATGACAAAGCACATTCTACAGCAATACAAAATTGCAGTACACTCATCAATACAAATGACACCCAGGTATAGATACAAATTCATAGAACCAATTTACAATTACAATAGCTTCTTTTTATACAGAATTGGTCAGTTATACGGGACATGCTGTGCTCATGTCTAGGGCTACTAAGGATGCAAACGATTAATCGATTAATCGACTTTAATCGATCAATGCATTAATCGATTAAAAAACATTAATCACAATTAATCGACAATTCAACTGACAAGAGACCGAGGTGAAATGGGCAAGTGAAGAGTGTGTGTGAAGAGGGGTGTGAATAGTGGGAATATTTAAATCACCTTTGGATTAAATAATTGAAATAGAAATAATTTAAATGTGGCATTTTATCTCAATTTTTAATTAAAATTTTTAGATTTAGTAGGGTTTTTTTTTTAGATTTCGGGGGAAAAACGTCGCTTATCAATTAATCTTAAGTCGATCGATAAGGCTATCAACTAATGATTAATTAATTAATCGATAATTTGCATCCCTAAGGGCTACTCAATTAATCAAAAGCAGGGCTGCAAAGATTACTCAGTTATCTTGAAAATTATTAAGGTACTATTTGTGTTGAGGCTTCAATTAATTCACATCACTACAGTTGGTGAGTTCTAAATTTGTTTGCGGTACTCCCCAGTGGCAGAAAACAGTGTGGCTCCGACATCACTATTTAACTTGTGCAACAAATTACACCAAACTTGTAGCTTAAATAATTGCAACAGATTTACAGGCGAACAGCCAGACATGTATGAAAATGAATTTTAACCAAAAGAAACATGCTTGTCAACATGTACTGTGACTACTGAAGTAGATCATGATATAGGATTTCATACAAATCTCACACACACATGTAGTTAACTTAGGTGCAGACTCAAAATGTTAAAGTTCAATGTAAGGCAAGGATGTTTCCCATACATTGAGAAAACTATGACGCACTGCCATTTTGAACTGTGGCCAGCACCCCTCTTGTAGAATGTGTAGGCCTATGTGTGTGAGGAAAAAGGCCTAGCCTACTCTTTTAGACCCTTTTTGTCTGTGCGTTAATAATGAAATGGTCTCAAGAAATTTCACAGTGCTCCTAAATTCTTATCTGTGCTCCTTTTTAAAATAATAATAAAAAAAAAATCATTGCATAGACCTCCGCATGAGGGACGAATGAAAGTGTGTTGCAAACAGAAATTATTCACTGTATTGCATTTTTTTTCCAATATGACAATACACTACTATACATGTCATGGGTAAAATCTTACGCAATTTCTCAAAGTATAACTGGCTGAAATGTAGGCCTTTAGTTTCTCCATGCGCGAATGTTGTACTGTACTCATTGTCTTGCAATTTTTATTAATTTACGCCGCATGAATTGCCCACCGATAACCTCCCTTTTACTCCCTTTCAATTTCGAGACGTTTCGGGCCCTTCTCAGACATAACATAGGGGTGTACTCATTGTTACACTTGCACAATTTCACAAAAATGGACAAATGAGTCATTTAAGTTATACTATTGACCTTACTTTTCTGTCGTAAGCTCAAAAGAGTATTACACTAGTCTATGAGCATGTTGGGAATAACTTTTGTGTTTATTAAAATTTTGTTCAAAATGTTACTTTTCAAAGGGGTGTACTCATTATTGCTGTGCACTGTATGTATATTTATTTTCAAGGATTATCTTCTTAATTGTGAAGCACATTAGGTTGCCTTGTGCATGAAATGGGCTACATAAACAAACTTGCCTTGCCTTCAAAGGTTGGTGCCAATGTTCACCCGAATGAACACCCGGTCAAACATCTACAGGCCTGAAGGCCAACCTGGAACAGTCTTGGGTAGTTGTTTCAACAAGTACCATATGCCAAATGCTAAGCAAAGAAAGTTTGCCAAAGGAAGGCGCCACGGTCTTGCAAAAAGCCATTAAATTGATTAAATTAATGAATGCACACAAATGGTATGCCTCCATAGCCTGGGCGAAAGCTAACAGTTGACTCCGTCAAACAATCTGGTGAAAGCTAAAAGGAATCCGTCTCCATGGAGGGTAGGAGATGATCTGAGCTTATTCTGCCATTTAAATTCATTGGAGTTCCAAATTCAGATAAAACATCAAATTGTGCTTTATTAGCATGGCTGTTACGATATGGGGTTGCAAAACCATACACATAACAAGACAAAAGTGTGAATAGTGTTACCTTAACCAATCAGTAACGGACTTCGCGGGTGAGTTCTTGCTGATCGGCTATACAGTGAACAAACCAAGCTTGGAGGCTTTCGCCAGACTATGTGTGGAGCCAAAATCTTTGGGAGGAAGTACATAGGGTGCCAGGCATGCTCTGGTAAAGAGAAGATCCCTACCAACATTCAAGCATTCATGCTTGACATTCATGATCCATAACAGAGGCATTAATGGCATCACATGTTTCATAAAGTCAAAAAGTTATCCTCATTTTATGGCAAAACGCTTATTTAGTTGTTTTGAGGGGAAGATCATTGGCACTCCATCAAGATGAAAACCCAAAGAATACATCCATGTTACCAACTGTTTGTCAACATAGACATTAACATTCCTTACCATTATCTCTCTCTGCTCCTCCAGGTTCTTCAGAAAGGCAGAAAATTCCTTTAACGATTCATCTGGTGATCAACCATAGAGAGAGGCACACACAAGACAATTAAATCCACAAATAAACAAAAAAAGAAAAATCATTTTGTGCTAGGTTGCAAATTAACTTTTGTTGTAAATTTACACTCACCAATGCATTTTTCATCATCAGTCTTCGCATCACCTATGTACTCAAATTGAAATTCTCCTAAACTCTGGGCAAACTTGCGTTGGGCCATGCTCAACTCTGAAAGGCAACAAAACCAAAGAAAATAGAGTATAGTACGGCTGGGCGATGAATAAATAGAAAACTGATAATCATAATAACACAACAATAAGCACACACAATAAACAATAACAATTTTATAGCCCCAAATATGGAAAAACCAAGAAATGAATGGAAGGGATAGTTCTTGATATTGTTGATCACAACGTATTAGAGATGCACCGAAAATGTGTGGCCGAAACCGAATAATAATAAATCACTTGGCCGAAAACCAAAACCTAAACGGAATATTACAGTTCAGTTAAAAGTTATCAAAAGGCTTTTCACTATTTTTAAATATCGCTTAAATCTACGGCTTACAATAAATGTGACATGTTTTTCAAAGAAACTAAATGTTGGAGTAGAACTGAAAAGCAGCCATCTGCCTTGTGGGTGACAATCAGCCCAAGTCTGTTGTCTTTCTTACCGCACGAATACACCGGCCGCGACATGAGCGAGGCGAGCGACGGAAGTAATAGACTTTGTATTCACGCAACAAAAGTAATTCAAGAGACTAGAGGCTATTCGCGCAACAGTTTGTATTTGAACTCCTGGGAATATTATGCAAATGAGCTATGACGCAGTTCGGCGACAAGCCGCTACAGCCAGTGACTGTATAGATGTCAGTGACCACAGCCAATGGGAATGTTGGAATGCTTGCATTCTGCTCTTAACGGACATCTCCTCTAACACTCCTCTATTACTACTTTACTACAAGTTGACTACAACTCATTTTAACCTTTAAGTCAAATTATCTCTTAAATCCCATCACAAGTTCATCTTTTATTCAAGCCATTGCTGGCTAGTTTTGGAGAAAATATTGGCCATTTTGAAAAGAGTTTTTTTTATTACATTTTTAATATTTTAATATCTCATAATTCACACTCTGATAACTGTTGTCTGCCATGTTGTTTTTTTATTCATAGAGCCAGAAAAGAGTTTTCAAACAACATCAACACCATTGAGAGACATAAGTTAATCAAGGATGAATGGATAGTGTCCTACCCTCTAATTAAAACTTTCTTAGTCCGTTTCTCCCTTCATATTAATGCAGATGCAGTTCTGTGGGTCCTACCTTGCCACTGAAAAAGCACACCAGGTTGTATTAAAATCTGATTTCATGTGAAATTACTCATTTCAGTTTACATGAGATTTCATATTACATGCATGTTGTGGTTGACATTTACATGGAATTGCCCGTAACATAACTTAGCTGCAAGTCTTATACTGAAGCCTGAATTGTTTCTGGGAAAGCATTACAAAAGGCCCAGTGTGTTCTTAGTGTCTGCAGGCTGTACAACTGGGCAGAGCTTTGTTCTGTCACCTTCAGATGTCTTTGAAAGACATACAGTGAGGAGAATAAGTATTTGATCACTTGCTGATTTTGTTGGTTTGCCCACTAATAAAGACATGATCAGTCTTTAAGATTAATGATAAAATGTATTCTAATATGGAGAGACAGAATATCAAAAAGAAAATCCAGAAATTAACTCTAAAGAATATATGGGTGGGAGACGTGACGCCTTGCTTTTTCGTAACATTGTTTCAAAACCTACAAAACTGTTACTTTCCTTTAAAAATCAAATGTCAATGAAAGAAGATGTGGTACACTATGTTTCATATTAGTCTTAGATGATAAGAAACATTTTTGTTAAGATTCATGTAAAGGTTTATATGTCAAATTTCCTGTGGTGTGACTGTAACATTAATGAAACAATATATAATAATAATATATTTAAACCAACAACATTTTGAATAATGTATGAAGCATTTGGCATGATTGCATAAATCTTAACTTTAGATTAAGATATGTGAATGTGGAAAAAAACTCAAGACAGTAATATTAACTACAAGTTCAATTTCGTAACACAAATTGCGTCCTGTGGGGTGACATGTATGTCAATGTTTGTGAATGGGCAGCTGCAAGGCCAACTACAAGGGTCTTAAAGACTGGCTCCTAATCAGTCAGTACCTCAGTTATTGGAGAGTGCTGTGGAAGTTTAAGGTGACTCTTAACCTCTTAATATGTCTTCATATTGCAATCTTTCTGTCACGCAATGCTTAGGTTCATTTTATGGTGTCCTGTGGTGTGACTGCTCTTATAGGAGGAAAGAAAAGTTTTTTTATTAATGAAAACATATATTAAGATTAAACACAATATCATTATCAAGTTAGCATGAGCTCAGATGTCAGTCATGTATACAAAAGGATTAAAATGGCCATAATGCAGTGAATTCCCTGTGGTGTGACTCCATTTTCCTGCGGTGTGACATGCCTATGCTATGTTTTGATGCAGGACACATTTTCCCAAAAATGGCAAAAAATAAGGTGAAATTCCACAGACCACTAAGTGCTTTATTTTTTTCTATTTTTTTCCAATTTTTATCCATCATTTTTTCAGGAATTTGAAAAACTTTTTTTTTTTTTTGCGTTACGCCCTTAAACGTCAACCACCCATATATTAATTGATTTATATTTAATTGAGGGAAATAAGTATTTGATCCCCTGCCAACCATTAAGAGTTCTGATCCCGCAGATCAAATGGCACTTCCAATCAACTTGTTATCTCAATTGAATGCAACTGTTAATAATAACCTGCACAAAAGACACATTGAATCTGCAGAATCAGTCCATAGTATCAGTCAAATCAATCAAACTAAACTCGCCAACATGGGACAGACCAAAAAGCTGTCAAAGGATGTCAGGGACAAGATTTTAGAACTCAAGAAGGCTGAAATGGGCTCCTGGATATTAAGAAGCAAACTGTTAGCGCATTTCTTCCAAATTTTAGGACAAATAAAATGATTATCAATCATCAATCTGAGGCCTGTCTGTGGTTCCATACAAGATTTGACCTTGTGGGCATTCAATAACCAGAAAAACAGAGATAAAGCACCCTAAAACTGTATGGAAAGAGGTAGGAAATTATCTCAAGGCAGCTGGGACCTCAATCCCTAAGAAAACTATTGGAAACACTTAATACCACAGCGGATTAAAATCCTGCAGTGCATGTATGGTACCCCTGTTTCATAAGGAACCTGTTCAGGCTCACCTGAGGTTTGCCAATGAACATCAAACTGGATTAGGATATGATTGTGAGGTGCTGGAATCAGATGACACCAAAATCAAACTGTTTGGCATTAACACAACTCGATGTGTTTTGAGGAAGAGAAATGCTGCCTATGATCCCAAAAACAACACCTTCTCCAACATCATACATGAAAGTGGTAACATTATGTTTTGAGGTTGTTTGTCTGGCCAAGACACAGGACAACTTCACATCGTCAAGAAATGGATGGAGGGAGACATGTAAACGTACAATGCTGCATGCCAACCTCTTTCCCATCACCACTAGACTGAAGGTGGGTCATGGATTGGCCTCCCAATATGATAATAATCCATAACATACAGCCCAAGCAACGAAGGAGTTGCTCAAGCAGAAGCACATTAAGGTCATGAAGTGGCCTAGACACTTTCCAAACATTAACCCTATAATAATCCTGTGAAGGGAACAGAAGCTCCCATTTGCCAAGCTAGAGTCATACAATTTAAATGATTTAGATATGATCCGCAAAGAAAAGTGGACAAAAATCCCTTCTAATATATCCACAAACATTGTCATTAACTGAAACTGTACAAGAAAATAAGGGCTTTGCCACCAAGTATTTTGTCTTCTTTGACTAGAGGGGTCAAATACTTATTTTCCTCAATGGAATACAAATCAATTAAAATATATTCTTGAAAGTTATTTTCTGGATTTTCTTTTTGATATTCTGTCTCTCCATATTAGAATACATTTTATCATTAATATTATAGAGTGCTCATGTCTTTATTAGTGGGCAAACCAACAAAATCAGCAAGGGATCAAATACTTATTCTCCTCACTGTACCTCTTCCCCTAGTCTATAACTTGCACACCACATTACTCATCACGTATGGTGAGGTAGCCTACATTAGGGCTGCACAATAATCGAAAATCGTGATTTAATAGTGATATCGACATTGTGATAATAATCCTGATTTAATCGTGGCAATAGTGACCTGCCTTCAAGCATCCTTGAAGCCAGAATATATTGACAGGCTGGTGTTTCTGGCCAGAAATCTGTCCACCTAAGTTTCATGCTATTGCCTTTTACAATTCGGTTTTATTTGGTTTGTCCCGTATACAATTCATTCTTGGATACATTTCATGTTTTTAATAATTTCAAATAAAATTCAGCAAAAAAAATATATAATCGTGATCAATAATCGTGATTCCGATTTTGACCCAAATAATCGTGATAATGATTTTTTCCATAATCGTGCAGTCCTAGCCTACATTAATAGTTGTGTCTAACAACTAGTGGACAGCCAGACAACCAAACTGCTGCCCTTAGAAGCAGTTTTACCCTTTAGCATGGCAAATACATCTAGGCCAACATCATAGTTATTTTTGGTTCATCCAACTAGTAGGGTCTGGTTCTACAGCTTTGCTACAAAAAGTACTGGACAGTTTTCCGGACTCCCATTTTATAGTGCCCATGTTTGTCTAACGGGTGGTGCTTGGCTTTCCATAAGACAACCTAGGGAGTGGACAAAACCAGCTCTTGGAATGAGAATGTGAGTGGTGTTGGTGTGTGTCTGCGTAAATACACAGAGTGGAAAATTCACTTCGTTAGCCCAGATACTCCCAGGCGGCTATATCTCATAAAAAACAATCTGTTTTGTTTCAGTTACACCTCTATGTCCCATCCGGTTATAGGCTTCTCCAAATAGGCTACAACAATAATAACAAAACTATCATTTCATTTCCAGAGACAGACCTGTGGTAAGCCATGCTGATATCCAGGAGTAAGGAGCAATGAAATAAATGTGACACAGGCTACTGGCTTTTCCAAGTAGGGATTCTGCACGGTTCAAAAGAACATACATGCAAGTATTCATTCTTCTGAATTTGATAGGGACTTTGACTCTGGTGAGCTGGAGGCAATGAACAATGAAAATAACAGTTTAGAGTCTTTAGGTGAAATATAAGCTACAACTGTTGTTTACCAATTTCTTTTCAGTTTTCAGCCATTGCTTAAGAGTATTTTGTAGAGGTACCCATTAACGAAAGTATGCCAACTCATTTACGCAAATGATACTATTTAAAAAGAGTATCACAATTTGTGCCCTATAACATTAGACATTAGCACACTGCAACATTGTGCACTGCAACATTAGGCATGCAAAGCAAGCTAAACTTCAGTCGGTTATTTGAAATGAGATCATGGATTTTTGTGCATTGTTCAGGTCATAGAGCAGTGTGGGGCTTGTTGCAGAGCTGATGTCATAGCGGAGACTGATTGGGCCCATCTGTAGGGTTCTTTTTAGCCCAAAACACGATGATCACCAACATCATGACTATATTTAAGCCTAGTGTAGACTTTGAAAAAATTGCTGCATAAACAAAATGACTGCAAACTGATGAAACAAAAACTATTTTGCTCTCCAAACAGAACGTTTTGGCAGGTTATGCCAAACAAGGCTAGAGAAACAATACAAGACAGTGTAATATGTATAGTTTAAACTTAAAAGGCTTTTCATCTACACACCCACAGCAATGGACAACAAAACTCTGCTGTGTACAATGTGCAATCGCATGCTGGGTGGCTGATTTTCATGTAACAGCGTTTTTATTTACCAAAACATTTTTTTCTCATGAACATGATATGCAAATGAGACAAATTGATTGCCTATTTGATTAATTTTGTAAACATTGATGATGAATTTACGTTTTTGTTTATTTAAAGGTTTTCATACCAAATATCCAGCAGTTATTATGTCAGTCAATTTAAGCCACACATCGGGATGGTTTTGATGTTGTTTGAAAGCTCTTTATGGCTCTCCAAATTACACCAGCAACATGAAACACAGCCGTTATCTGTGCAAATTATGATATATTAAAATATTAAACGCTGAATATCAAAATATATCAAAAGGTCAATATCAGTTCTATCTTGAAAAATAAGTTAAATGAATTAGGATTCATTTAATCGTCTCAAACGTTTAAGGCTTACACCCTTCCTCAGTGTGAAATGTTGATTTCGCCTTTGACCCCAGTAGGTGTGACGTAAATAAACTTTGCTACAAAATCAGACTCTAGCGAAACATAGACATCATTATCTCTCATTTGACACTCAATTTCTTTTACGACAGCAGTTTTGTCTTGGGGGGTATGGGGAGAAATGACCATTTGATAATGCCTTTCAGATAAGTGGAACTACAGTTTGCCTGCATTAATTAGTAGGCTAGGTCTTGATGTTATGAAATTAGGCTGTTACGATCGCTTTCAGAGTAATCTTAGTAAAAAGACTATTATTAGTGTGTGTGTGTGTGTGTGTGTGTGTGTCTGTGTGTGTCTGTGTGTGTCTGTGTGTGTCTGTGTGTGTCTGTGTGTGTCTGTGTGTGTCTGTGTGTTTTCTCACGTGAACCCTGGACAATTGGCGCCGAAAGGCAGCCTCCAGAACTGGTGTGGGAGTGTGTAGGTGTAAGCTTACTTTGTATGTTGTTGTTTTGTATTGTTTCATATCCGGCTCAGACCAGTGAAAGTGAAAGAAAGCCCAACTGGGAAACTCCTCTCCCATTGGCATTGTGACGCAGCACTCCACATCACACAAGTGTTCACTGCACACTGCACACAACGAAATTGCTTACAGTATGCTTCACCTGTGCAAGGGGGCAGCCCCCAATGGCGCCCCAAGGGAGCAGTGCGGTGGGAGGGTACCATGCTCAGGTTACCTCAGTTACGGAGGAGGATATATTTTCTTGGCACACTTTGGACCCCATAGTACCAGTTGAGCATCATCATTGCAACACCACTTTCTCTTTCACCAATGCCAACCTGAGTATTGTTGCAGGCAGTTAGGGATGTTCTGAAGGCAAAAGGGGTTCTAACCCAGTACTGAGGTGCATCTGAAAAAGTGGCCTGTGAATGTATCTCCTGTCATATCAGTAACACATTTCTTTTGCTTACCATGTCTGGTACAACATGCTGCTTACAATGCTGCTACCCCAATCTACTACTTTACATTACTTGTTATTATACAAAAAAAAGGCAGGAGCCATGGCACTCTTAGATAAAACCGCTTTATTATAAAGGCTAGTTCATGTTTGAACTAAAAAATACTGCCACTGCAGTGGCAGTATTTTGGCAGTATTTTTAATTATTTAAGTTCAAACATGAACTAGCCTTTATAATAAAGCGGTTTTATCTAAGAAGAGTGCCTTGGCGTCCTGCCCTTTTTTTGATATTTTCTACGTCTTGGCCAAAGAGCACCTTCAAACCACCACCAGTTTGACCACTTGAACGCTGCAGCCCTCCAGCCCTCTACTTTTTTATTGTTATTATACTGTTGCTATTGCTACTGTCACTGCTATTATTTATATTATTGTAATGTCTACATTCTATATTTGGGTGGTTGACATTTAAGGGCGTAACGCCAAAAAAAAAAGTTTTTCCAATTCCTGAAAAAATTGATTGAAAAAATTGGAAACAAATAGAAAAAAAATAAAGCACTTAGTGGTCCATGGAATTTTGCCTAATTTTTGAGAAAATGTGTCCTGCATCAACACATTGCATAGGCATGTCACACCGCAGGAAAATGAAGTCGCACCACAGGAAATTCACTGCATTATGGCCATTTTAATCCGTTTATATACATGACTGACATCTGAGCTCATGCTAACTTGATCATGATATTGTGTTTAATCTTAATATGCGTTTTCATTTATAAAAAAACTTTTTTTCTTTTATAAGAGCAGTCACACCACAGGACACCATAAAATGAACATAAGCATTGGGTGACAGAAACATTGCAATATGAAGACATATTAAGAGGTTAATAGTCACAGCACTCTCCAATAACTGAGGTACTGACTGGTTAGGAGCCAGTCTTTAAGACCCTTGTAGTTGGCCTTGCAGCTGCCCTTTCACAAACATTGACATACATGTCACCCCACAGGACGCAATTTGTGTTACGAAATTGAACTTGTAGTTAATATTACTGTCTTGAGTTTTTTTCACATTTCACATATCATATAAAGTTAATATTTATGCAATCATGCCAAATGCTTCATACATTATTCAAAATGTTGTTGGTTAATTTTTATATATATTATATTCCAGGTTTCATTAATGTTACAGTCACACCGCAGGATATTTGACATATACCTTTACATAAATCTTAACAAAAATGTTTCTTCTCATCTAAGACTAATATGAAACATAATGTATCACATCTTCTTTCATCGACATTTGTTTTTTAAGGAAAAATTAACAGTTTTGTAGGTTTTTAACCAATGTTACGAAAAAACAAGGCGTCGCGTCTCCCATTTATCTTCTGTTTACATGTTGAATGTTGAATGTTAAATGTAAAATGCTCATTTGTACTGTATTTATTATTGACCACTTATTGTTACCAGTCCATCATTGTTATCGGTCCTGTCTTGCACTTTATGTCAGTCCGTAAAATATCAGTCTTTATATGTCTATGTCCTAGCATGGTATAGAGAGAAAACATAATTTCATTTTCCTTGTATGACTTGTGCATATGAAGAAAGTGACAATAAAAGCTGACTTGACTTGACTTGATAATTGTTTGTGTGTTTCCACCCTGCTTCTCCCATCAATGGGGTACCTCACACTGGAGCTCATACCCATGTGTCCTATGTGTAATGGAGGCCAACTAACAGAGTGCGGTGTGGAACGTTAGTAAACTCCCTCCCGAAGTCTCATAGCGCTGAGCTATTGGACTGGTCCTTTAGCTCAGGGGTATCGTGACTCCCATACCCAAACCTGGAGCATTGACTAGGAGGTGGCGGGTTTGAGTCCCGAGTGGCGGACTGTGCAGGAACACCTCATGTATTGTGCGGCAATGCAGCAGCCGCATTAGGTACACTTCCGATGGCCTCATATGAAGTCATCCCACTTCTGACAACATTTGTAGCCAAGGGGGATGGAGTTACCCTCTACCATGGGCCTAATTTTAGGCGTGGATGATGTGGACATGTCCATGTCACTTTTGAGGCAAACCTAGCTTGTCCCCACCACTTTTCCACAAGTATAATGCAAAAATAGTGTACCTGTCCAATTTGCCTAATGTGTCCAACACTTTTCAAGCCAAACCTACACCTTTGACCTCTACCACTATCACAGACAGAATACTGTACAGCCCATGAAAAGACCATTATGATTATGAATGTCATCTGAACAGCTCTTTCAGTTTTGATTATTATCTTCATTTCCATCTCAAGATCTAGGCCTACTGCTGTCCCAACTCATAATGAGTTCAAAACAATGCTAGTAACTCACTTTGTCATTGGGATGTGTCTGTCTTTGAATGTTTAATCTCAACAAAGTTGAGTGTGAGGTGAGGAGAAATTAGACTGGACCAAAGCTATAGGCGTAGGCCTACTCAACTAAAACAAGTCCCAAAATGGTTTGTAAAAGCAGACTAAGCTTGTCACATGTGCAGTTTATTTTTAGCCTCTTTACCCTTGTTTTACTTTTCAAAGCATTAATGCACTGCAGTAGTTTCCTGGTTACGCTGTCGTAATCGATGCACAGATAAATGAACAGCTTTTATATCAATTACCCCTCTTTAAATGAAAAGACTAACAAATATTGTGTCTGAAACCCAACCTGCTGTTATCCTTGCACCTACAGTAGGAGCTACGCCAAGTGTCTACCATTGCGCACGAGACAGCAGTTTGCACTCTAGCCTTATGAAAATATGAGGGTGTACATAAGGCCTAGCCTGCTGTGAGTCCTGGGGCAGTACAGGTTTAGGAATGTAGGTAGTGACAAACAAGCAGCTATGCTACCAAAAGAAGGCAAATTCCGGACAGTTAACCTTTCTCCACAGTTTCCAGTTAAATTCCAAGGTCTACTATGAACTAAAAATGTTTTGCAAAGGTTTGCAGCTTTTTTAAGACATTGTGACATTGCCTAACTACTATTGTAGTCCATGCAAGATTGCTTTGACATCTTGCCACTGTCACCCTTGCCGTGCAAATTCGTCCTTTATGGTAAACAAATTAAGGCGAGGGACAGGAGCAGGGAGCTACGCTGACCTTACAGATGACATCTACTACTTCCAGTCAAGGTGCAGGCTTTCAACCCGAGAATGTTTATCCAACAACCACGCCTTGCCAAATTGCAGGCAATAGGCTATGACAACACCGTGGAACATTATTCATACTTCAAAATACAGTGCCACAGAAATGTTGGTTTAACATGACAGCTTACACCCCCCCCCCTCCCAGTTTTCTTTTTTTTCTTGAGATAACACATAGCGACTTTCCCCATGATTCCATGAATCCAAACGGCGTATAATGACGGCGAATGTCATGTTCATTAAACCCTTGCATGCAACTAATAAACCTGCTGATAAACTTACGCTTTGTTGCGTTGATGAGATTCTTTCCATCTTTGTATAGTTCTTTGATGAATCTGTTTGTTTTGTCTAACTCCGCTTCATGTGCCTTCACTTTGTCACGGAAAGTGGGACTGTCCAGGTAACACTCACTGAACTCCAAAGGGTGTAATCCCATTTTTTGAAACTAGGTAAAGCAGGCTACAAGTAGTTAGCCGACGAGTCCAAGAGAGCAGTACAAAATCAAACTACGAAGTTCGCCAATGGCAAACTAAGTAGAACAACAAAAGTTAGACGATTATCTCTGTTCGCTTTGGTATTCCAGGTTACTAGACATAACGATATGTACTGAATCCATGGCGAGACCGAAGACCACTCCTGTAAAAAAAAAATCTCGACGGAAATGACAGCAAAACTTGGGAAAAGCTACCACCGCCGCCTGTTAAACTGTAATTCCAGTGTTCAACTGTGTTGTACGCTATAAATGACATAAACAATTTAGTTTAGCTATAGTCCACGTCGTAACGATATCCCCTTTCCTGGATTGATATGAGGTCCAATGTAAATCCCGTTTACACGCGGGATTAGGTCCCTCATGCAAAACGTGATGACGTATGGGCTCTGGCAAAGTTACTCCCCTCTGGGCCGTGGACGTGAATAGCGTTAGGTTATTAAAGGAAAAGCCTTCGTCTTCATAAACTTTGTAGGCCAGGCCTCCATTTTTTTATAATTAGCCATGTAATTTTGGCCATGTGTTTAATTTATTGAAAAGGGTAGACTATAGTAGCCTACTTTATAAAGTTCTCATGACATCTCCCCTTTGCACTAGAGTTGTTTAAAGGTGCACTGTGCTTATTTCCAGAATTCATTCTGCCCATTCACAAAGGCCTCGTTTTTTCACGTAGCTTTTTCACCACCATACAATTCTAAGTAGGGTCTATCCAATATGACTGGGGAAACTGCACTTTCCATAGGCCTACATGAAAAGGTGGAGCTTTGTCCCCAATTTTGAAGTTACAGAAATAGCCATGTTTAAAATGTAGGCATAGGCTACTGTAGGCCTACTTTGGTCATATTAGTATTAGTTTAGTAGGCCTACTCAGTAAATATTCATGACAAGTCAAATAGGCAACCCAAATGAGCAGCATAGCATCAACTACTCTGTAATCCACGCTGCACCTTAAATGCTTGAGATGTTGAGAGTGAGTGTCCGTTTATACAAGGAATATTGCAAGGGAAAACATCAAAATCAGAAGTGCCTTTTGTTTACACGGCAACCCCGCCATCAGGGCCTGAAGATGCAAAAATTTGAAGACTCCTTCCAGATTTATGAAGACGTTCCAGGTTGCGTCTCTGTCTAAACGACGAAAAAGCCTAAACATGTTTGCAGTGGTGTAGTCTACTTTGTAGTTGTGGGTATAGGCCAACAAATGGCATACACCATAGGCAGTGGTGGCAGGGACAGGGGCTAGGGGTGATTCTGGGATATTGCTAATTGATATTCATGCAATTAGCGTTGCACTCATATACGTGGAAAGTAGCAATAATGAAATCCAGACATTCATCCCTAGACAGTTATTGCAACTAGTGTTGTTTGAGCCTGTGACATTCAGGAAGGTATTATCTGGTAGCCTGATTATCATTGACTTTCAAATCTCTTAGAGACTTGGGTCTGACCAAGAACAACAATTGACGTTTCCCAAACGCATGGTTGACCCGCCTCCCTAGGTTTGCTACTGGTTGACTGGTTTACGATTTTACAGGAGAACAGAAACGATATTTACATTGCTCTTGGCCTGACTAGCAACATGGAAGGTGTTGCGTCACTAGGGCATGGCCTGGCTAATTAACAGGGTATACTGTATAAGTGTAACGGAGGCTAACTAGCAGAGTTGGCGTGGAACAACGTGTAAACCTCCCTCTCGAAGGCTCGATAATAGAGTGCGGTAGGATTAGGCTTTTGGACTGGCCCTTAATTGTAGCTCAGCGCGCTCGTACTGTGACTCCCATTGCCAAACCGATGTAGTCGATGAGGTGGCAGGTTCGCACCCCGAGGGGGACGAACTGTGCAGGAACACCTCCGTCACAAATGCATTTTACAGCTGATAGCAAATTTCCTCAAAACAAGACGTTTGGCTTTCAAACTCTCAAGAAAACTTTTATTAGTAAAAGGCAGAAGGCAACCCGTCTGGAACTTGCCAAAAGGCACTTGAAGAAACAAAATTATGTGGTCTGATGAGACAAAGAACTCTGGTGTGAATGCCAGGTATCATGTTTGGTGGAAACCAGGCACTGCTCATCACGAGGCCAATACCATCCCTACAGTCAAGCATGGCAGTGCCAGCATCATGCTCTGGGGATATTTTTCAGCAGCAGGAACTGGCAAACTAGTCAGAATAGAGGGAAAGATGAATTCAGCAATGCACAGAGACATCCTGGATGAAAACCTGCTCCAGAGCGCTCTTGACCTCAGATTAGGGCGACAGTTCATTTTTTTTAGCAGGACAACAATCCCAAGCACACAGCCAAGATCTCAAAGGAGTGGCTTCAGGACCACTCTGAATGTCCTGGAGTGGCCCAGCCAGAGACCAGACTTGAATCCCTCCCGATAGCATCATAGTGTCGATGCCATTGGGCTGGGGTACTGGTCCTTTAGTCCAGCGGTATCATACTCTGCCTCCCATTTCCAAACCACTGTAGTTGACGAGGTCGCAGGTTCACGTCCCGAGGGGGACGAACAGGTGCAGGAAGACCTCCGTCACATAAGGACATTAGAAAAATAATTTCAGACAAAATATAGTGCAGAAATGCCATGGTGAACTTGGGCCAAGGGTAGAGAGTAGAATGGCTCCGCTTTGAAAATGTATTCAGTGTCATACAACGTTTCGACCCAACATGAAGACCCTGTTGGTTCGAAACGTTGTATGACCTGAATACATTTTCAAAGCGGAGCCACAGTGTGCAGACTTCTACTCTTTATTAGACGCTCCTTTGTCCTGCACTTGGCCTCAGAGAAGTGGGATGTGCATACTCTTACTTTTATGAAGAAATTGGTCAAGGGGCCAGATTTTTTCAAGAGACACCTTAGAGCAGTGGTTCCCAACCTTTTTCTTCGGGGACCCATATTTTTACCATTGTAAGCTTTGGTGAAGTATCGCCCGCATGAGAGGGAGTCACGTGATACGCTCTGTTTCCTGCGAAAACTAATTTTAGTTATAATTTTATTCCTCAATTCGTCTTTGTTCAAAATCAGAATAAATGTTTAATGTAGCACTTAAATTTTGTTGCTTCTATGCATTTGTCATTTATTCAACATGGGCTACATATGGTACTAAAATGAAACCCTTAAAATCAAGAGTGCTTCGCGACCCCCTGTGGATCTTTGGTGACCCATAGGTTGGGTCGCGGCCTATAGGTTGGGAACCACTGCCTTAGAGGACCAGATTACTCCAGCCTAAAAAAACCTGACTCACATGTGGATGCTACATATGAAATTACCCACAAAGGCCATCAATAAAAAAGAAATCGCATTAGTTCCATAGCCTCACAATGTGGTGTATAATTCCATAGCCTAATCTAGATATTTTTACCCTTTGAAAAAAAATAACATTGTTCTATCCATACAACTCTACATTTATTTAGAAATGAAACAAAGCAGTAAGGAAACAAAGAAATAAGTAGAAATGAAACAAAATAAGTAGTAACACAGTGTTAATTAGTTTGACAATATTACTTTAGCTAGGCTTGTACATCAAAAGACTTACAATAAGGCTTGCTCATGCAAGACTTCACGTGACTGGTGGTGATTGTGAGGTTTTGGGGCATCTCTGAACTTTCACCACTAGATGGCCTCATCGTGCCCCTGTTTTTGCTTTCATGTCTTGTGTTTGAGTTGACCTCGTTAAAGTTAATTGCAGGTCACCTGCATCTCATTTGTTTGCCTTTTTAAGACTCCTCTGTTTGTTACCATGTGCTCTGTCTGGATTTTGTCTTCCGAAGATCACACTGCGTGTAAGTTTCCGTTGTTTTCCTGAAACCTTGTTTCCCTGGATGTAATTTTTGACTTTTTGAACTTTGAATTTTTGATGCCCGGCTTGGACTTTGGCTTGCCTTTTTTTTGTTGAAGAAATTTTGGGATTTTTGACTTTGTTGACATTACGGGATCTTCTGTGCGTTGGACTCCTTTTTTTGTTCTGGAACATTTACTATGACCCACTGATTGTGATCTGAACTGAATCTTTTTTTGTCCCAGTAAAACTTCTGAAACTTGACTTTTGTTGTCTGCCTCTATCTCTGCACTTGAGTCAACTCTTTGGTCTGGTGGTTAAGTGTCTGCCTGCTACGCTTAGAGACCCGGGTTCAATCCCCGGGCCGCTCGTGACAGCAAGACAGAGCCATGCAAGACGACTCAGCAGAGATGAGTGCTAGACAAACTGAGAGCGATGCTCCTGCTCAGTTACCGACCAGTATTGAACAAATGTATGCTGCTCTGGTCAGCCATGATGCAACAGTCTCTCGCCATGAGAACCGTCTACGCGGGCAAGAGGCAGCCTACAGCCGACATGAGCAGATCCTACAAGAACTGCAACAGAACGTCTCTGCTCTTCTGGCCCGTTCTCCGCCTTCAACAAGCCCTACCTTGGCCAGGGCCAACCCGACCGAGCCCAGACTCCCTGCTCCTGAGAGATATGATGGGAATCAAAGAGACTGCAGAGGGTTCATTAACCAGTGCTCCCTGACCTTCGAGCTTCAACCCACCTCCTTCCCATCTGATCGCTCTCGCATCGCCTACATAATTACCCTGCTGACCGGCAAGGCCCGTTCCTGGGCCACATCCATCTGGGAACAGCAGGGTAGAGCCTGCTCCAGCTATGCAAGATTCACAGAGGAGATGCGCAGAGTGTTCGACCACCCAGTAGGTGGCAGAGATGCCGCCAATCGACTGTTCCAGCTACGTCAAGGCAACTCCAGTGTCGCTGAGTATGCTGTCCTCTTCCGTACCCTGGCGGCTGAGAGCGGGTGGAACATGGAGGCACTGATTGCAGCATTCCGCCATGGCCTCTCTGGCAGCATCAAGGATGAGTTGGCAGCAAAAGATCCAGCAGAGGATCTGGAGACCCTGATCGACCAGACCATCCGACTGGACAACCGCTTGCGAGAGAGACGTTGTGAGAGACAATCTTCCAGAGATTCAACAATCCTCTTCGATGCACCAATCCAAGGTATCTTGCAGCCATCTCTCGCCCCTGAGGAACCCATGCAGCTAGGGGGATCTCGTCTCTCTCAAGCCGAGAGAGATCGCCGGATGAGGGAGCAATGTTGCCTCTACTGTGGGGCAAAGGACCACTTCCGATCCACATGCCCTGAGCTGGCGGGAAAAGCCAAGCCCCGTCCAGGAAGAGGAGCACTGTGACTGGGGCAGCGATCACTCCTCGCATGTCATCGACCTGCATGCAACTTCCCATTACCATCACCTTGGGTCAAGATCATCACAACCTGCTGGCCCTGGTGGACTCTGGTGCTGCAGGAAATTTCATGGATGCCTCCCTAGCCAGCAGACTTCGCCTTCCTCTAGTCAATCTCAAGTCTCCACTCTCTGTCACAGCTCTCGATGGAAGACCCCTCGGAAAAGGTACCGTGACTCATTTAACCTCTCCTGTTCACATGTCCATTAATGACAGTCACGATGAAAACATTCAGTTTAACTTAGTCTCTTCTCCCGAGTTCACTGTTGTTCTAGGCTTCCCATGGCTTACTCACCACAGCCCCCATATCAACTGGTCAACGGGCAAGATTGTCGAATGGGGTCCTGGCTGTGCATCCTCATGCCTCCTCACAAGATCCAAGTCATCTGCTTCCAAGCCACCTAGTTCTCTCGAGCTGTCCCAAGTCCCGTCAGAGTACCACGATCTGAGTGAGGTATTTAACAAGGCCAGGGCCACTTCACTGCCTCCCCACAGACCTTATGATTGTTCCATTGATCTCTTGCCAGGAACTTCCCCTCCACGAGGACGCATCTTCTCCTTGTCACCAGCCGAGACGCAGGCCATGGAGGCCTACATTAAGGAGTCCCTGGAAGCTGGACTCATCAGACCCTCAACCTCGCCTGCCGGTGCTGGCTTCTTTTTTGTTGGGAAAAAAGATGGTGGGCTCAGACCGTGCATCGACTATCGGGGTCTGAACAAGGTAACCATTCGGAATCGCTATCCATTGCCCTTAATGTCCACTGCATTTGAGTTGCTTCAGGGGGCGACAATCTACACAAAACTGGATCTCCGTAATGCCTATCATCTGGTTCGTATTCAACAAGGAGATGAATGGAAGACTGCCTTCAACACTCCTACGGGGCATTATGAATACCTTGTTATGCCTTTTGGTTTAACTAATGCCCCAGCAGTCTTCCAGGGACTGATCAACGATGTCCTTAGGAACATGCTTAATCATTATGTGTTTGTGTACCTCGATGATATTTTAATATTTTCAAAATCCCTCCATGAACATGTACATCACGTTAGATCTGTTCTCCAGTGCCTCCTTAACAACAACCTTTTTGTCAAGCCAGAGAAGTGTGAGTTCCATGTCTCCAAGGTCTCCTTCCTGGGCTTCATCCTGGAGGGTGGGAGCCTCCAAATGGACCCCAAGAAGTCAGACGCAGTCCGTGAGTGGCCCCAACCCACTTCGGTCAAGGAGGTACAACGCTTCATTGGATTCTCTAACTTCTACCGTAAATTCATCAGGAACTTTAGTACCGTAGCCGCCCCACTGACCAACCTGACCAAGAAGACCTCTGGGGCTTTTACCTGGACGGCTGAAGCTGAGAAGGCCTTCAAGGACCTGAAGGTGAGATTCACATCTGCTCCTATACTTACCTTACCTGACCCTTCTCTCCCTTTCGTTGTGGAAGTAGACGCCTCAGATGTGGCAGTGGGTGCAATCTTGTCCCAACGACGTGATGATGGCAAACTCCACCCATGCGCCTTCTTCTCCTCACGACTCACTGAAGCCGAGAAGAACTATGATGTGGGGGATCGGGAACTTCTGGCCATCAAGAAGGCACTGGAGGAGTGGCGCCATTGGCTTGAGGGGGCCCAGAATCCATTTGTGGTATGGACGGATCACAAAAACCTCCAGTACATACAAGGAGCCAAGCGCCTCAATCCCAGGCAAGCAAGGTGGGCCCTTTTCTTTACCCGTTTTGATTTTATCCTGTCCTATCGACCTGGCTCTAAAAACCAAAAACCAGATGCTCTGTCCAGGCTCCATCAAAAGACGTCTGGCGATCCGACTCCAGTCACCATCCTCCCGCCTGCTAAAATCGTTGCTCCGGTGCGATGGGGAATAGAGACGGTGGTCCAAGAAGCCCAGCAGAGAGAGCCTGATCCCGGAGGAGGACCCCCCAACTGTCTCTATGTGCCATCTGCTGTGCGAAGCCAGGTCCTTCAGTGGGCACACTCCTCTCGACTAACCAGCCACCCTGGCACCCTCAGGACTCTGGAATTCCTCAGTAGGCGGTTTTGGTGGCCCGAAATTAATGCTGATGTTAAGTCTTTTGTTGCTGCTTGCATTATCTGTTCACAGAATAAGAGTGTGCACACTGCTCCCCAGGGCCTTCTCCATCCCTTGCCAATCCCCGGCCGTCCGTGGTCGCACATCTCCATGGACTTCATCTCGGGTCTTCCACCGTCAGACGGTAACACGGTCATCCTAGTTATTGTTGACAGATTTTCAAAGGCTTGTCGTTTTATCCCCCTGCCCAAGCTCCCCTCTGCCCCTGAGACTGCTGAAATTGTCTGCCAGTATGTTTTCAGGACCTTTGGCCTGCCCTTGGACGTGGTCTCGGATCGGGGTCCTCAATTCACGTCCCAGTTCTGGAGGGCCTTCTGCAAGTTAGTGGGAGCAAAAGTCAGTCTTTCCTCTGGTGTTCCACCCTGAGTCTAATGGACAGACGGAGAGGGTTAACCAGGACTTTGAGACCACTCTTCGCTGCCTGGCTTCCAACAATCCCTCTACCTGGAGCAGGTATGTCATCTGGGCTGATTACGCTCACAATACTCTCTACTCCTCTGCTACAGGTCTAAGCCCGTTTGAATGCCAGCTTGGGTTCCAGCCCCCACTCTTCCCGAGCCAGGAGCCAGAGGTTGCCGTCCCATCCGCCCAGAGGTTCGTCAGGAGGTGCAGACGGGTTTGGCGAAAGGTCCGGTCGGCCCTCCAGAAGGCTGCTCGCCGATACGCCTCCAGGCCAACCGCCGGCGCCGCCCTGCACCCTCTCTACGCCCGGGGGCAGCGAGTCTGGCTTTCCACACGGGACCTTCCCCTGCGGGTCGAGTCCCGCAAGCTGGCTCCACGGTTTGTGGGCCCTTTCAAGGTGCTCCGAAAGGTCAACCCAGTGGCCTATCGCCTCCAGCTTCCCCGGGCCATGCGGATACATCCCACCTTCCATGTGTCCCGCCTGCGCCCGGTTGTCACCAGCCCGCTGGCTCCCCCTGTGAAACCACCTCCGCCCCCACGGCTGGTCGATGGTGGGCCGGTCTACACGGTCCGTCGCCTTCTGGATTCGCGTCGTGTCGGAAGGGGCATGCAGTATCTGGTTGACTGGGAAGGCTACGGTCCAGAGGAGCGATCCTGGCGGCCCGCCCGGGACATTCTCGATGCTGGCCTCATTGCCGACTTCCATCGGGCTCACCCTGATCGCCCGAATGTGAACGTCAGGAGACGTTCCTAGTGGGGGGGGTCCTGTGAGGTTTTGGGGCATCTCTGAACTTTCACCACTAGATGGCCTCATCGTGCCCCTGTTTTTGCTTTCATGTCTTGTGTTTGAGTTGACCTCGTTAATGTTAATTGCAGATCACCTGCATCTCATTTGTTTTGCCTTTTTAAGACTCCTCAGTTTGTTACCATGTGCTCTGTCTTGATTTTGTCTTCCGAAGATCACACTGCGAGTAAGTTTCCGTTGCTTTCCTGAAACCTTGTTTCCCTGGATGTAATTTTTGACTTTTTGAACTTTGAATTTTTGATGCCCGGCTTGGACTTTGGCTTTGCCTTTTTTTTGTTGAAGAAATTTTTGGAATTTTGACTTTGTTGACATTACGGGATCTTCTGTGCGTTGGACTCCTTTTTTGTTCTGGAACATTTACTATGACCCACTGATTGTGATCTGAACTGAATCTTTTTTTGTCCCAGTAAAACTTCTGAAAACTTGACTTTTGTTGTCTGCCTCTATCTCTGCACTTGAGTCAACTCTTTGGTCTGGTGGTTGAGTGTCTGCCTGCTACGCTTAGAGACCCGGGTTCAATCCCCGAGCCGCTCGTGACAGTGATGTCATGTGACAGTAGGTAAGCAAGTGAATACACTGTGCTCCCTCGCCAGTCATCTCTCCTCACTAGGAGTAACATGAACAGGCCAAGTTACATTAGCATTATGATAGGCATCATTCATAATACAAAATGTTATTGTTTCAGGATTTAACCTAATTATGAATTTAATCACTTCCTCTGAGACCTTAAAATGTGTGTCATCAAACAACTGAAGAACTGCTTGACACTCCACACTGCTAGAACTCCAACACATTCCGGAGTGCAACATATAGAATTTAATTGTTTATTGTGGTGTTTTTACCCTACTTTTTTCTAATCAGCAATGTGATAGTAATTATTTTTTTGGTTATTTAAATGTAATCTGTTCAGTTAATTGATCAAAAACAGTCAAAATATGAATATTGTGTATTATCCTGGTTCCAGTATAAGCCTGCCTAATACTAACCTTGCCATACCTTTAATGCGCAGTGTTGCCTTGAGGCAACAAAATGTCTGTTTGGGGTGGCCGGGGGGGTCAAATTTTGTTATTGAGCAATCAGCCTTACATGCGCCACACATACACACACACACACACACACACACACACACACACACACACACACACACACACACACACACACACACACACACACACACACACACACACACACACACACACACACACACACACACACAAGGTAAGGTCCGGGAAGTGTGTTGTGCAAAAAAGCCAGTCGGGATGCGTCCAGGCTCACCTCTATTTTACTGTTGAGTACAGGAGGATGTAATTATATGTTTAATGGTTGTGTGTTCAGTGTCCATTTTCCATGATATGTGGAATGAATTTATGTTAAGCATGCATGTCTAGTTTTGATATGGCCGTTATATTAGCCCACTCCTGTCGAATAACCTCAGAGAAAGGATGTAATGATATCATATGACCACTAGGTGGCAGTGTGGGGTTTCTGCATTGGATCATGAGAAGACATTGAAAGTAGTAAGGAAAAGGGAATGTTGAACTTGATATCTGCGGTTAATTTGTGCATATGCATGCTGCTTTTATATTATGGGCATGGGGGTTACAACATGCATGAAGATTATGTGTTTTATGTTTTACATACTTGTGCTAAATGTGCTTACTGGTGACCCCAAAATTCTCTACGCTGGACTAAAAGCCAATAAAGCTACCAATTCAACTTGCTGCTTACTCTTCATGTACTCCATGTGCAGTGCAATGCAATTCCATTCCATTTGTTTTGATTCTATTCAACTCAACGCCATCAATCAATTCAATTTCAAATGTATTCAATGTAATTCAAGTCAACTCATGCTCTCTCTCTCTCTCTCTCTCTCTCTCTCTCTCTCTCTCTCTCTCTCTCTCTCTCTCTCTCTCTCTCTCTCTCTCTCTCTCTTCTCTCTCTCTCTCTCTCTCTCTCTCTCTCTCTCTCTCTCTCTCTCTCTCTCTCTCTCTCTCTAGTGTGTGTCCTGTTACAGCAGCCGGAGTGTGGAGCCCCTGTGGGTCAAATCATGTCCCTGCTGACTCAGCAGCAGCCTTGCTGGGGCCCACGGCCCGACCCCGCCTGGTCTACTACGGGCCAAAGATGACCATGTGCCAGGTCGCCTGCTGCGCCTCATGTGCCAGGTGTGCAACCAGGAGGCTGCAGCTGCCAGGTCAGTGTCAGTCTCAGCAATGCGCGTTAGCAATCTTACATTACATTACATTACATTACATTACATTGCACTGCATTCTGATACTTTTATCCAAAGTGATTTGCAGTTATGTACACTAGAAAAGAGAGGTGTACTCCATGCTGCTGTTCTGGTGCTTCATGGGAGAGGACTAAGTTTTAAGCAAGATGGAAAGTCATCAGAGCATCTCAGAAGTGGAAGATTAATTTCTTCTTTTTTAGAGCGTATTTTACAGTGTTTCGACGTCAATCTACAATTATTTACGTATTGGTTACAGTCCCTGGAGCAATGTGCTCAAGGGCACTTGAGTAATTACTGGTTAGGGTGGGACTCAAACCTGAAACCCTCTCATCCTAAGAGCTCTCAAAATGTAACCCTGCTAATGTACTACCCTGAGTACTATTCTAATATGACTTTACGGTCTTAACCAATACATTATGACTTATAATAACATTGCTTGTAATAACAGGGGCCATGTCTTAACACATTTTATTTGAATTTATAGTGCCTCTAATTGCCCATCCCCTCACCTGATCCCCCACCCAGGCATCAAGAGGTACTCCTAGGCATCAAGAGGTAGGCCTATCCCCCGCCCAACTGTTTATGTTGCAGATGTAAAGCTATTGTAGGTGGGCTAACGGAGGCCAGTGGGCTAACGGAGGCCGTGTAACTGTCAATTTATGGTCACTTACCAGAAAATACCATACCACCTTATATTTATACACTATACCATAGACGCCTAAACTGCCCATGGGCACCCAGGTTCGAGTAGCGTGCGCCATTTCCCAATCCTACCTCATCTAGCTCTCTTCCTTTCTATCAATTAAGGCAAAAGCCCAAAAACGTTTAAAAAAAGTTAGAAAGAAAAGAAACATTCAACTGTACACCTAAAGGAGCTCATGTAGAATGCCCTAGTTGAGACACTTGTGTGATGAAGGTCTTCTTGCACCTGTTGTACCCCCAGAGCGCGAACCTGCGACCTCGTCAACTATATCGGTTAGGAAATGGGAGGCACAGTACGATACCGCTGGCCTAAAGGACCAGTCCCCCAGCCCAGGGGCATCGTCACTGTATGAGGCTAAGGGAGGGAGGTTTACTAACGTTCCACGCCAACTCTGCTAGTTAGCCTCCGTTACACTAGACTCGGGTGTGTGGCCAGCAAGGCATTCCTATACATTGCCTGGAGTGCCTTGCGTGTTTATGACTTCAAAGGCAAAATGTAACAATCAAGTGTTTGGGGACGCTAATTTTTTCCCTCACTACTGTTGAACTACTTTTGTTTAAATGTAAGTGTGTGTGTGTGTGTGTGTGTGTGCATGCGTGCGTGCGTGCGTGCGTGCGTGCGTGCATGCGTGTGTGCGTACTGTAAGGCTGATTGATGTAGACTCAAGTGTGTGCTATGGTCAGTGTTGGACAAGTTACTCAAAAACTGTAATGCATTACTGTTTACATGTTACTGTCTTTTCAAAATAATCCCTTACCTACAATATTAGCCTATTTAAAATGTAAGGCATTACACTACTGTTGCATTACTTTAGTTACTTTCGGCAAAATAACTGTATGCCTAAATATTTTATTACAGTGTAAATCAAGCTCAAGAGTCATGACTTTTTCACCTCCCATTCAGGAGCCAGGAGGTGTTCTTGGCAGCATGCGGACTAAAAACTACCAGGTTCAGGAATAGCTTCTTTCTGACCTACCACACTGCATACCACTAAAATCCAGGTCGTTGTAATGCAATTGTAATTGAGTTATTTAGCATTGTAACTAAGTAAATATGACATATTTTACCCTGTAATGCCTTACATTACGCCATTACAGCAAAAAATAGCCTAATGCATTAGCATTGGTGTAGGCCTAGTCTACGTAGAACGCGGATATACGGAGTATACCCACTTCTAAATTTCAGGGATTTCAGTATACCCACTTAAAATTGATTGATACATTATTTTGAATGGCACAAATATATACAGTATACCCACTTCAAAAAATGCTCCAATATACAGTATAGGCCTACCCACCATAAAAAAGTCTACTACACCACTGTGCATTAGGGCCTACTTTTGTAATGCATTACTGGCTATGGTTACTGCAATGTGCAATACTGTGTAGTAGCCTAGGTCTCTGTGTATTAGGTCTGAATGTATTATATATTTGTGTATTTTTGTAAAACGACAGACACCCTATTTCCTTAAAAAACCTACTTACAAGCATTGCAATTTGCTGAAAACAACTGACTTTTTGACCTGCACATGATGTGACACGATGATGTGAACTTTTGAGAATTGCGATTCCGATGTGAGAAATGTGCCACACATCAGAATACCGGTAACTAATGTGGATAACGCGGTTTGTTCGGGGATCCAAGCTCACGCACGCACCCTCGGAACTTTTCTTTGATTATAGTTGTTTCCGTTCGGACATGTTTATGTCACGGACCCAGTTGTCCAGCGCTCTCTGATGGAGAACGGAACCCTGCGTCAAATGAATGCTTTTTAAAAGATTGTTCATTTCATCTAGTCAACGAACAACGAGTGACATTTGTTATATTGTAGTAAATTTGATCATAGCATTATAGATCTGATATCATTCTTGCACGGCCCAGGGAACAATTCACGTTGTTGTAATTTATCACCTCAGCCCACTTGGCCAAAGCCACAAGAGAGAGACAGTAAGTTTAATCATTTGTAGTCTACTTGGGCAAATTTTGTTTTTATACTTTGTAGTTGGCATGTGATGGATAACTCGGTGGAGGTAATAGTTTTATTTACACCACACGGACCTCCAGCAGTGATGAAAGCCGTTGTGGTGGTGGCTGATGTGATCACGATTATTCTGTTCTGTGATTTACGTGCTGTTTAGTGTGATGGTATAATTCTGCTACAGTGAGGCTACTACACGTCGCTGTCTTGTTTTACTTAATTCGACAGGCGTTATAACTGAATACGAAATAGCTGTGTTGTCCAAACTAAATACCACGTCCATTTCCCGCACCTTCCCTCCCCGCAGAAATGCCAAATTCAACCACAAGATCCAAACGGTCAAGGCGGAATCGACGGACATCAAGAGAAAACTCGGCGAGGAACGAACTGGTGTCACGATCCCTAGAGAGTGCTCAGCAATGTCTGCATAATCAAGATTATGGCACGGCCTTTGTGCACTACCTCTTGGTTCTCAATGTGGAGCCCATGCTGAAAGACTTCGTAAAGGTATTTCTTAGCGATTATTTAGTCTCTGTGATGAGGATGTTGGTAAGATTTGGACTCAATGGATAGGATTTGCGCAGCTCTCTATTCCTCCATGTCAAAGCCCCCGCCTGCATGCTATAGGCTACTTTCCTGTCCGCTGCAGAAATGTCAACAAATATGGGCCGCATTCCAATATGCAGACTTCCGTCCTCCACTTGTGCTTGTGGCCTCACATTTTGCTGATGCCCCGCCTCCGGGGAGAAAACAATAAAGTCAAAGCCAAAATATTTTTGGGGGTACTGTTCTTCTTTCACCATCCCTATTGCTAATGAGGAAATTAGAATTGTGCTTTTCCAAGATATTGAATTAATTTTCTGTCCTCACTGACGTCATCATGATCATTCACAAGCAGACAAGTGAGCAAGGGAGGACGGAAGTCCGCATATTGGAATGGACCCTTACTGTATCATTGGAATGGACCCATAGACATGATTTTTAAAGTTGTGAGCGGCGTTGACAGGCCCACATACCGACGACTCGAGGTGGGGCATATTGCCCCCGCCCCATCTTTTCTGTTTGTCTAAGTCAGGAGTTCCTAAACTTTACCATGAGAAGGCCCCCCATATCACCTGGTACATTCCAGCTAAGGCCCCCCTGACATGGGCCGTGCCAAACTTTTTTTTTTCTTTTTTGCATCCCCTTTCACAACCATAGTCTATGGCTGGATCTCAAATGGCGCACTTGTGCACTTCAGGCACTATGTTTCAGTGCGTAACTAATACGGCATACACACTGAAACATGGGCACTGAAGTGCACAAGTGCACCATTTGAGATTAGGCCCTTGTCTGTAAAATTACGGCAATGGTAGGCTAATGTTCAGAGATGCAGTAAGCTTATATCACATTATAATATAGTTATTAACCATATAAGCATATTATGTAGCTTACTTTTGTTTATTTTGGTGTATTTACTATTCAATTTATTCATTTTGTTTTGCTATACTTTCCCTGCCAACCTGCCGCGGCCCCCCTAGCACCAACTCGCGGCTCCACAGGGGTGCCCAGCCCCCACTTTGAAAATCAGATACACAACCTTGCCAAGTCAAGTGTAACAAGTGAAAGTATTGACCGCTTTACTGTTTGTAAACAGATATGATGTAATTTGGCTGTATGCGCATAGTTGGAGCAAAATCGACCATGCACCATTCATTTGTATAGAAACTATCCGGGTGTTTTTTCCCGAAATAAGAAAACGGATGGTCACGATAACTTCAGATATGCATTGGGTACCACAGACATGGGCATTCCTGATGATGTCCTCAGTCTAGTAAGTAGTTTAGTGTCTTGTAGCAACAAACATCTCATGCTTCTGGAACAGCCTCTTCCCTCGCAAAATAGCATAACAAGTGTACTTTTCGGAATCTCTATTTTTGATAAACGTACACGCTTCAGGACGGCAGGTCTTCTTTTTTAGGTTCTGCACTGTCTGTTTGTGTGTGTGTGTGTGTGTGTGTGTGTGTGTGTGTGTGTGTGTGTGTGTGTGTGTGTGTGTGTGTGTGTGTATGTGTGTGTGCGTGTGTGTGCGTGTGTGTGTGTGTGTGTGTGTGTGTGTGTGTGTGTGTGTGTGTGTGTTCACAGCCAGTTTTACATACAGCCAGAGATGGTCTATGGGGTAGTAACGAGAAGGGAATCTCGCGTCTTTTTCCGGGTGGTACTGTCCACTAAGTGGCGCCATCCAGACAGCGCAGAGGAGCGCCAAGGAGCGCACAGGCTGTTAGAATGAAATGGGGTCCCATGGAGCTCAACCACAGATGCTGCCATTGCTTTGGGAAAGAATTGGTATCATCGTTTCATTTTATTTTTCCCAAAGGCAGGATAAATTATCCTTTCAAACAGCAGTTAGTTTGAATGTTTAAACTCGCTAGATCTTTGTACATACACACACTGCGTTTGGATTGGTCGGACGGCTGCATTGCTGTGATCTCGATTGCCGTAAAGCAATTTTGTTAGCAAGATGCTAGCGGAGCCTGACTCATAAATGCCAAAGCTGTAAGAAATCAGAAGGACATAACTCCCAGGTTATTGTACATTTCATTTAAATCCACATTGGTTTCTCAGAACTTACAGTAATATTGTCAAGTTTCAGCTGGCAGCGAGCACAATTGTCAGTTATTAGCGCCAGCCTTATATGGGCTCTGCTGTCTCGACAGCGCTCCCTAGGTGAACTGCATGCACGGGTTGGAGAGCGAGATTGGACACTGTATGTAAACCCACTGTGATACAGCATTCCCACTAACCATTTTACCCATGCCTGCAGTTCACCTAGTGACTGCTGTCGAGAGAGTGCAGCCCATTCATTCTGAATAGAGTCTGCACTCCTCCGTTGGCGCCCCTAGAGTGCAGTACCACTTGGAAGAGTGAAGTCTCTCGTAATACCTTTAAAACCTCTCTGGTGTGTTTGAGTCAACGGTGCACACGCATTCAGTGAGGACTTCGATTCTGAACGCAAGGCAAGCCAACCATGCCAACAAATAATTTTGGCCAATGTGGTGATACTACCACATGCTGGCGCTTTAGAGATTTTATATTAATTTATACTTTATATTAATTTATACTTTATATTAATAATATGCCTCAATTTGGTAAGCATCTTTAATCCCAATCAAAGCATGATGATTTCAAGAGCCACATCCTATACTATGGTACAGTGGTAACAGTATAAAAAAAACACTTTGATATGGTTGCGTATGTGTTTGTGTCATAAGCATTTTCAATAAAGACTTGCAAGCCTTATTATCTTAGTCCATGCATCCCACCTTTTCTCATTTGATATTTTAATATATGTATGTTGCGTTTCAGGAATCCTTCAGGTTCACTCTATTCAAATGGGCAGAGGAGCTGGATTCACTTGGTCGTATTCAGGACCTTTTTGACTGTTATGAACAAGCTTTGGAGTTGTTTCCTGTGGATGAGGTCATCCTGAATAGCATGGGAGAACAACTCTTCAGGTAACTTGAAACTTGTTTTCTCTACACTTTGGAGGACATGTGTAGCAATGTGGTACCTAAGTCTCCGCCCCTTCCGGGCAGCTAATGGGGCTTAGAAAGTCAAAAATTTAACTGGGATGTAATGGACTGATGAAACCTATT
This sequence comes from Engraulis encrasicolus, assembly GCF_034702125.1. NCBI lineage: Eukaryota > Metazoa > Chordata > Actinopteri > Clupeiformes > Engraulidae > Engraulis > Engraulis encrasicolus. Next base: position 1,514,069 of record NC_085872.1, on the reverse strand, counting down.
TTCAGATCCACCTCGCATTCCCCCTAGATCAGTGTTTCCCAACCAGGGGTACGTGTACCACTAGGGGTACGCGAGCACACTGCAGGGGGTACTTGGAAAATTTTAATTTTAACAAACATATGGAGCTTAGTTACATTGGGATGGAGAAAGCGATATAGAACTTGACTTAGGGGGTACTCATGGCACAATGAAAAGGCTTGGGGGTACACAAGACAAAAAAGGTTGGGAAACATTGCCCTAGATCACTAATGCCGTACCTCAGAATTAATGATAACCAATGGTGTGATGATTGTCAACTTCACTTGTCAAGCGATTTGTGAGATGTGTGCGTGCATAAATATGTAATTATTTGGACTACACAACAGAAGTGGCATGTGTAGCGAAGGGGAGTAGAGTTGCCCAGCTGGGACTCGAACCCAGACCCTCTGGGGTAGTAAACCGGGGTTCTGACCGCTACACCAAAGAGCCAGGCTCGTTGGCATGTTAGTCAGAACACACCCACAACCCTAGTGATGGTCACTCCATCACAGCATGTCTGAAGTGCAGCCACTTCAGCTGTGTTGCAGCGGTAGGGCTGGCCGTGCACCGTCAGCCTCGGTTCACGTCAAATACGTGAAGCGCACATTGTAGTCTCTTACCCAATTTAACACAAACCTAAAATAACCTATCTTGCCTGCCGGTTTTACGATGTCAGTGTTTTACAGTACTACTTAGTTAGAGAGGTGGAGAGAACGTCTAGGTGTGTTCCTTGTTACTCATGCATTAAGCATACTGTGTTTTACATTGACAGAAACTCTTTCTCCTTTTTTTGACCTATTCAGAATGGGTTTTAGAGACGAGGCAGCTGGCCATTTTCATAAAGCACTGAAGCTGAAACCTGACTTCCCGGAGGCCAAGGAGAATTTCTATCGGGTTGCCAACTGGCTCGTGGAGCGATGGCACTTTCTAATGCTTAATGACCGCGGGCGAAATCACAAGTACCAACTAGCCATCCAGAAGGCTGTGCATGGGGGCTGCAGCACAGTGCTGGACATTGGCACAGGCACTGGCATATTAGGGTGAGCGCGAATTATATTATTTAAATGGCTGTTTAAATCAGGAGCTATGTTTGTAAAATATTTAAAATATCATGTGCTATTTTAACTATTTTAACCTTTTGGAACTTTTAAATTGACAAAATTCCGTCATAATGAACAAGTCTCTAGTTAGTTGATGTTGTAGTGTTGCATTTTTTATGCAGAATGTGTGCTAAAAAGGCTGGAGCAGCAGAGGTCTACGCATGTGAGCTCTCTAAGACAATGTATGAGCTGGCTTGTGAGGTGGTTGCTGCCAATAACATGGAAGGAAGCATCAAATTGCTGCATATGAAATCTCTGGAAATGGAAATTCCTAAAGACATTCCTAAGAGGTAAGTTTGGAAATTTGAATTCACAAAAAGAAAGCAAGGCATGTTAACACAGTACCATATTGAAAACCTCACAATGTTGACAGCGTTTGAATGCTTTACTATTTCGTAGCATATTGGAAGGAAATGCTGAAATAAACCGGGAAAAACTCTGGGCTACACAATTTTATTTGATTCATATCTGTATACAATAAAAGTAAAACAAGACCCAGGGCAGTACATATGATGCATGGCTTTGGGCCTAGTCTAAACACTACTCACAGGAGGGCTAACCACAGGGATGAGGCTTCTCTAGTTCTCCTTTTTACTAAAAGTATTACATCAAATATTCATTCTGGAAGACGGTTATTGTAATCGCACAACTTTGCAATGCACTCAGTAAAGAACATTGACATAATCAAAGAACCTGTTCAAGTGTCGTATCTTTTGTTTCTTTTTAGAGTATCATTGGTTGTTACGGAAACTGTAGACGCTGGGCTGTTTGGTGAAGGCATCATTGAGACTTTAATACACGCGTGGAATCATCTTCTTCTACCACCTCAGGTAAATCTTACCCTAATCTTACTACATAGTGCATGGTGTTCTTTCAGATTCGTCCAGGTTTCCTCTCAAGTCTTTCCAGAATATTTTGTTGAAGAACCTGGCAAAATTAGAATGTACTCTGATGCCTTTTGAAATGAATGGCTTTCAAAAGTATACTGCCCGTTAATAGGGCAGTCATGGGTGAGCGGTTAGGGCGTCAGACTTGCATCCAAGAGGTTGCCGGTTCGACTCCCGACCCGCCAGGTTGGTGGGGGGAGTAATCAACCAGTGCTCTCCCCCATCCTCCTCCATGACTGAGGTACCCTGAGCATGGTACCGTCCCACCGCACTGCTCCCCATGGGGCGCCACTGAGGGCTGCCCCCTTGCACGGGTGAGGCATAAATGCAATTTCGTTGTGTGCAGTGTGTAGTATTCACTTGTGTGCTGTGGAGTGCTGTGTCACAATGACAATGGGAGTTGAAGTTTCCAAATGGGCTTTCACTTTCACTTCACTAATAGTAAAAGTTAAAACCTATACAAAGGGAACCACAGACCCAAACACCTTACAAGGATATGGGTCACTTCAATAATCTATTATCAGCAAATAAGTCAACATACCACAATTAATGTATGACATGAAGGCATAAGGCACAGATTCACCATTCTCTGGCACAACAGCACAAACACAAACCAGGGCCTCGCAGAGGTTTTCTAAGGGCGGTAAAGCGTCGCGGAACGGACGCAATTTTTACCGGCGTCGGTGAAAATACATTAAAACATATCTGTCCTTACACATCAACCGGCGGTAGTCGGGCGTCAGCAGCACGGGAGCTGGCTCCACGCCGCACTGCATTTGGAAAATAGAACTCGAGCGTATTTTTCACGCCGGCGGTGTCTCATTCAAATGAACGGCAAAGTAGCACGCTAGCTTTGGCTCGTTTGGGGGGGGGTTGAACAGGACTGGCCGCGCATTGAGTTCAAATTGAGGAACTAAATGTGTTTTAATGCCCCACGTCCAGTTGCTTCCAAGTAAACTATTTGAATATAAAGAAACACCTGGATCAGGGGTCATTTTTACAGCCATATCTTCTGAATATGTGACAGTCTTGCCCTATGGGGACAATTAGTCTTTCTAAGAAGAAAGCGGATCACTCACCCAACGCAATGTCAAAAGTACTGTTCTGTACAATCTTTACCATTTGAACTTTTGAAATTTGATGGCAGTACAGTTCTTAAGTCCTTCCTTATGTCCAATAACTAGCAAAGCATTGGTGAGACTTTTATGTTTTGATGAATCCATGAAACTTGAGACGTGACGTGATCAGGAAGTGCATGGTTAGATACTCTTCTGTTATAACAATCAAATGTGTTGCGATGAAATGCCACGATGAAATATCCAAATCATGACTTTGTAAGTTTTTGATCATAAGCTGTGTGACTTCTGTTCAGCACAGTTACCAAAAGCACACATGACATGCATTAGAGTGTTAATGATGTTATAGTCCGATTTGAAATGCCATTTTTAGTATTTTATCATTAACATGCTGTTGAGGGTTATATGCTATGCTCTTTCAGTAATTTATTGACCTAGAAAAGAGCTTCAAAACAATTTCTGTGTGACCGAAGTTGACTGTAATAATAGAGGATGAATGCAAGGTGTACTGCTTTCTCAGTCTATTTTTCCTACTGGTGCCAGATTTGTGCAAATACAGTGTTGGGGTTCTACCTTCTCACTAAAAAGGCACACCACGTTTAATTAATATCAGTCCCTGCCAAGCCCTAAAGAATCTGATTTCACACGGATTGACCCCAAAATCTCTTGCAGAATTCACAGGATTCGCCTGTGAATCCCTCTGAGACTGGCCGTGTCATTCCTGCTGGAGCCACCGTCTTTGGAATGGCTGTGGAATGCCAGGAGATAAGGCGACACCACAGGTAAGACTAAATCAGGCAAAATATGGCCAGCAACTGGCTTACCAGCAGTGTGAGAGATGCTGTATTAAAATCAAAGTTTCAGATTTAAAATGTCATGATGCTTGTATGGGTGTTGGGTTGCTTCAGCCATGAAAGTCGTGGATGCCATGTAGCAGCCTTGTGGTGTAACTTTATTGTTTTGTGTCATGCAGGCTTTGTGTCTCTGCTGTGGGTGGCCTAGCTCTGGATGGAGTGGGTGAAATTCACAGTCCTGTAAGCTGTTCAGTAGATGCAGATGACTCCACGGAGCCCTACACAACAGAGAGACTTAGTCGTCTGCCTGGAGGATACTTGCCCCTCACTGACCCATTTCGAGCACTTGACATTGATTTCAATGACCCTCAGGTACAGTGAACAGCTTAAGTATACGGTGCACAAATAGGCACATTTTTAATCCATTTATGCTGGATGCTGCGTAATGCAGCATTGACCCTAGCACCGGAAGCACATTTTTCCATACACTGTGATGCTGGAAAGACCCGACTATATGGTCTGATGATCAAGCTTCCGGTTATTGGTGTTCGAGGGCGCGTTATCGGTCTAGGGCCTTCTTTTAACCTTCTTCTGGGCAGTAGGCAGGAGATTGTCAACAGAGTTCCCGCTCATTTTTAAAGTCTTACAGATAGTTTAATGGTTTGGTTGGAATGATGACCTGCTGCAAACGTCACTATGGCTTTGCGCTGCTGCTCTTCTAGACATGTGTTTATGTTCTGCTGAACCTGCGGTGCTTTTTAGACATGATTGGCTATTCGTGGGTCTGTGAAAACTTTTTTTTTTAAATGCATAGGCTCAGTGAACGTCTCATTTAATCGTAGAGAAAATGTATATAACGTATAAAATCGAAATAAAAAAATCGCCCAGTCCAAACTGGTATAATGGGTGTTTTTCAGGGGGTTATACCTTTATTTGACAGTTGGAGATGGTGACAGTAAGCGAGTGAGAGAGAGAGAGAGATCAGGAAGGATTGGTAAATGACCTCAGGCCAGAAACGAACCCGGGTCCTCTGCATGACAATGCAGTGCCCAAACGTTTGAGCCATGGCAGGGCCGTATTGTGTTTTTTTTTAACCTAGTCATAACATGATACTGCTAAGTAGTAGGCACTGCTGTGCTAGAAAGCCTTAGCTACCCTTGATGTTGCAAAATATTAAACATAAGCCACTGCTACTGACCTTCTCTAGTATTGTTAGTATTGTTCACTGGCCAATCCACTCCACACTGCTGAGCTGCAACGGCATCTTGTTGATGAGCAGACCGGCATATCACGTCGTATCTCGTCCAGCAGGTGGGGTGGTTGCTTTATGAGCTGCAGTGGTTTCAAGCAAAGTAGCTTCTGCTTGGCCTCCAAGACGTAGCTGTCAGCCGTAGAGGTCTTGAAAGGTTGCCTCTTTTGTGCTGTCAAATTGAGGGTTTGGGCCATGCAGATATGCCCAGGTGTCTCTCCACAGCGTTTATGGAGTTCAGAGCATTGCCACTCGTTATGGCTAGCATCAGCTTGTCTATTTCGTATTCCTGATGAATGCTGGCAATGCACGAAGACACCTTTGCTGTGGTGTGGGTGGCTTGAAGCTCGGACATGTCAAGTCGATATTTCAATATAACTCCCAGTCCGCAGTCATGAAATAAGCAAAACTCTCCTTATCAGTCGTGAGCGCAAGCTTTTCTCCACGTAGTATCTCCCATAGTACGGTCTTGGTGGAGTCGTACAGCTTCGCAATTTCCCCAGCCATGGTCCTGGGGCAGGGAATAAAATAAAATAGTGATACCCAATACAGGTTTGAATATCAAGAGCTGCCTAATATTCATGACGTTTAATTTTGTAACATTTAAATTGTATTCGAATATCTAAGCCCTAGTACATGCATGTATACTATCTGATTTATGGCCATTGCATGTCAGAACCTTATGGCACTCACAAAAAGTAAAAGGCATCTTTGTGTTGTGCACGACAAGTAATAACGACTTCTTAAATGTCTGTTTTCAGGATTCTTGATATTTTTTTAAACAGTAGCAGCATTAGCCTGCTTCTGAAGCACTGTGGACCAAGGCAGCTCTTTTGTCTCCCATTAGTGCTTAAAAAACATGCACATTACCCATATGACATGCCAATATGGCTCAAAACACTCTTTGTTCTGGACTAAAAATGCTTTCAACAGCAGTTAGATCCTATCACTGCCTCTTTAACATGTTTTGGGCTTGCACCCATATAGAAGAAGTAGTTTGATTCTATGATTCTATGAAATTATTCATTATTTTAACTCCCTTAGGAGCTGGAGGGTCTGTGCTCCAGAGAGGTAAGCCGACTGACCTTGAAGGTAACCCAGGAGGGCATATTGGATGCCCTTGCTGTGTGGTTCCAGCTGCATTTGGATGAGGACAACAGCCTCTCTACTGCTCCGCATGAGAAAACGTGTTGGGAGCAGGCCATCTACCCCATTCAAGGCCCACAAGGTGAGACACCTCGTACACTGCCAATACAGCATTCTAAAACTAGAAACGCACTCAGAGAGACCTCCGCCAAGGAAGCTGTTTGATAGAACATTTGACTATGTTGCACCCTATTTATTCCAAGTCTTTCTTGCCTCTTTTTTTGTGGAGTTAGAAACTGGAATGTTAAAATCTGCCCTATCCCGCAATAGTGCAGAATCTTTTTAAAAATCCTGGTTCCGGATCGTGATTCGGATCACCACCAAAATGTAATCACTTGTTCCTTTTGTCATTCCCACCAACTCCATAGACTTTCATCCTAATCTGTTCAGAACTTTTTGAGTTATCCTGCTGACAGACAGACAGACAGACAGACAGACAGACAGACAGACAGACAGACAGACAGACAGACAGACAGACAGACAGACAGACAGACAGACAGACAGACTGACTGACTGACTGACTGACTGACTGACTGACTGACTGACTGACTGACTGACTGACAAACCAACGTGACCGTAAACATAACCTCCATGGCGGAGGTAATGAGTGCATTGCATTGTATATGTGCTTCTACCTAGGAAACAATGTTGTGTGTAAACCATAACATCTGGGGCCTATCCCATCAAATCCATTAAGCACTAATCCCCATTTACTTTGTTTAACCTTGATGTATTTAAACAGAGGTCTGTTCCTTTAGTCTTGCTAACATCAATGTTGCCTGAGTTACTTTGGCAACATATGATTCTGCCCTAACCTGCTCTATTCCAGGTTAACTACCAAGGCCATTTTTTGTATAGCACATGCCATACAAAAAAGCAGTTCAATGAGCTTCACGTATATAAAATCATTTAAAAAAATGTCAGCAGGTAAGATAGAATTTGAAACATAAAAATGAAAAAACATACTAAGCCATCGTCATTTTCACCGGAAACACTCACGTGGAACTGTGCAGTCTTTCTATTACTATTGCCCCCAGCAATTTTGCCGGTATTGCGCCGAACGCATGCGCCTACGTGCAGTATCCAACGCGGCAAAATTGACATGAAATACACTCGACAACGTGTTTGTGCACAAAACACGCCTATCCCGCTGCAAGCTCATCAAGGGCCTAACAGAGAAGCCATTCAGACCTAATGCTATTCTACCTTGTTACAATAGATGCTCATGAAGAAGCCGGAACCTTAGAAGGTGAAGGTAACTATTATGATGAAGGCTTTGATAAGGTTTCCTGTTTCCTGTCACTGTCACATTAATTGACACAGGCGTCATCAAGGGAATTTCTATCAAGCCTCCTCCCTCTGAACCATCATGACCGCCAACATTCAATTTCTTCCCTGTGCGTGGTGGCAAGTGCCCTACCATTGTCTGTGACACTATTTAGTGTTCATGAAATTATTATAGGGCATGAATATGTATCTATATCCCCAGAGGTTTTTGTTGCACACACACTAAGAAGACGCACACGTACACAGTGCCAGAGTGTGAGCAGATGTTATTCCTTGAGGATTTCGACTTTGAATGCCTCAAGCTTCATTTGCCTTCAGCTCAGATCCCACTTTCATTGTCTCTTTGTGGGAAGGCAAAGATTCTTGTTCTGTGCCAGATTGAGTTTTCAGCGTCATGCATAAAGTTCCTGAAGATTATCATCTCAGGATTTGTCTATCAAAGTTGCATAGTTAAATAAGATGTCCCCCTCACTACATGATGTGAAATGATATTTTCAATAACCTATATATCTTTAGATTATTTTTGAAAACACAGTTTTGTGCAGAAAAGCGTTTTACTCTGTCCGACATCGTTTCAATAATGAGAATGTGTGTTAATGTGGGCTTTGAATTAGGGCTGGGTGATAATGTATCTCAATCTCAATCTGTCAAAAAAAGGTCAACACCAAAAAAATGCCCCACACGTTGGATCACCTTAAACTTTTATCATGGCATTTGCTGTGGCATTCTTTTGATTAATCTGCAATTCCTCAAGATTTTTGGCGATCCAGTGCTGTATTCATTTTTTATCAAGATCTTGCATTGATGATGGCACACGCCTGAATGGTGTCTGACCGCTGCACAGAGCCTTATCTAGCACATCCCAAAGATTCTCCATGGTATTTCATTCTTGAATTTACACAAAATCAAGGTCCTTGTTCGTGGTAATGTGTAAAGTGTATTTATTTTCTCAAAGTCGTAAATTCCATCATTTTAATCATATTTAAACATGAATAAAACATGGTTGTATGTTTTCTGTTATGCAGACTGTGAAGTAAAACCTGGCGATACACTCCTTGTGGAAGTCTCCTGCAATGATGCTTATCTGAGGCTGTGCTGTGTGGCAGTGGTGAAAGATGGATGTGTGCTCCGTCTAGACAGCTGGGAAGGAGGAGACATCTGGGGCTCTGACTCTGCCTCTACCCCTGAGGTGGAGCTTTGTAGCGCTCTGGCTGGCCTGCAGACAGATCGTGAGGGGCCTACTGAGGCCTTTATGTTGGAGTGCTCTGAGCTTGCCCTGGTTAACAACACAAATTACCATGAAAACTTCCAGGCAGCTATGGATAAACTACTGACTCGACTCCAGGAATCTCGCACTGGGCCTCAGATCATTCAGCAAGCTTTAGAACCTCTTTATGTGTTAGACGTAAGTGAGGGCTTCTCCCTAATATCCCTCATGGCTGCCAAGTTGGGTTTAAATTCAACAGCTGGATCTGAATCAGCCTGTGCTCTTGTTCGAGCATATAGCTCAGTGGAAAAAGAGCAGCACCAGACTATCTTGCGTCTCCTGGCTCAAGGGAACGGTGTGCCTATGGAGGCACTTGAATTCTGGCTCAATCATGTGGAGGACGATTCTGCTGTATTTCAGAGGCCTTCCACTGAAAAACTATGGAGTGCAATCGTTCTGGACTGTGTGGAGACCTGTGGACTACTGAGACAAAAGCTCATGGAAAAAGCTACACTGGCTAGGTAATCATGTAGCCTTTGACATTGAACTTTTTTTCTGAAATAGGGTCATTCCATGTCAAATCTCCAAAAGAAACGGCATGAGCAGGTGTGTGAAGGTATATGTTCAATATTTAGAAATAGAAAGCCTATTGTTGTCATTATACACAGTATAAAGAGACTTTAACCCTCCCTACGAGGTGCACACAGTCTTTGATAGATAAACACAGCCCTTAGTGCAAGTATGCATTCAGAATTGTGACAGCTTTGAGGAAGAAGCTGTCCTTCAGTCTACTGGTTCTGACTGGTATATGAAATGTCTTTGAAGTTCCACTCCCATAGTCCTTCAAACATGCTAGGGTTAGGAGTATGTTAGGGTAACAATGCAGTCATATTGGAAGAGTAGAATGCTCAAGCCAATTCAGGACCTTAAAAATTGTGATGAAAAGCACACATGGGGAAACTTTTACGAGATTTTAACCCCTGAAAATTTGACGGCCCTAACAATTCTGTACATACAGCTACTTTGAAAACTCTGATTTAAACAGGTCAAGGGGTAGGTGAGAAAATATTTGTTAAAGACATGACTATACAGAGTTAGGAATTTGGCACTTTTCTGATTGGGAAGTGTGTGAACCAGAACCACCTGGGACTTTTTTCAGCCAAATCTGAAATGGTCGTGCGGGATCATTCTGGGATTTGGTGTGGATTGAACCAAATATATTACCGGTATATGAAAAGAATTGCATTATAATCCCTGTTCATTTTGTCTGTTTTCTTTTCGGTTTCTGTTATGGTTTATTTCTAATTATGAAATTAATCACAGGTACTCTACATTTTTGTTGCATTCTGTGTTCAGCATTCTGCCAGTTTTCTGAACATGACAAGTTCAGATCCTGGTTTGTGTATCTATCAGCATGTGGTGGAGGGAAGTTTATTCAGAAACTTGACAAATATTATCAGGCTAGTAATTCTAAACCTTTAGTCAACTTTTATGCTTAGATTCTCTTACCATAGGTTGCGTCGATGATTACATTCTCATAAACCACGATGTCACTAAAGAGCAAGCAGAATGAACTTCGTTTGCATGGTTCAAAAATATGGTCCTAAGAGATTATCCTTTTTGCCAACCAAACAAATTACTTTAAAACATAAAACACAATGTTTCATTGTAACTTCCCAGGTGTCTGTTGGAGAATGGCGGACATATATTCCCAGAGCGCATTGTGGTCTATGGGAAGTTGGTGGAATCTGACATGCTGCTCCAGGAGAGTGCCGTCCAGGGCAGAGAGCCAACACTGGGCTTCAACATCGCACCTTTCATCAACCAGTTCACAGTATGTTTAGTTATCAATTCACATTTTTGTCAATCTTTACAGTACAGTACAAGAAACAGTACAGTACAGGCCAAAAGTTTGGACTGACCTTCTCATTTAATTAATTGTCTTTATTTTTGTGGCTATTTATAGAACATACGTACATTTTCAGGGAGGACATCACAACTGTGGATGAACACATGTATAATTATGTGCTTACCAAAAAAATGAAAATATACAGCTCCAGGCCTTTTTATTAGAATACCATGAAAAAGTTGATTTATTTCCATAATTCCATCAATACTGTTAAACTGTCATGGATTGTAGATTCATGGCCCAGTTTTTTAACTATTCCAATCATTATTTTTTTTCTTTTTATATACGTTGGCCTTCCAGCTCAAAAAAACCATGAATTGGGGAATTCGCATTATTAGAATATTGTTATAAAATCACATTTTTCTTCATCAAAATTCGGGTCACATTAAATCAGTTGAATTTTGGTACTTTCTACATAACATGCAATGGTCAATACTTGGTTAGGACATTCTCTGTCTTCATGATGGCCATGATGCGTTTAACATTGAAGTCAATGGCAAAAACAGTGCATGGGAGTTATGGAAGCCCAGATATCCTTGATGCTTTGCTGTCAGCCGTTCTTGTGTGTTGACCTGGTGCCCCACACTTCACTCTTCAATATACCCTGTAGATTTCCATGCCACGTTTTGGTGTTAACTCACCAGTTTAATTCTAACTCAACAGAAATAAAACCCCATTCATTTTCAATGGGGTTTCATTTCTGGTTATTTAGAATTAAACTGGTGATTAGTGCCAAAACGTGGCATGGAAATCTACAGGGTATATTGAAGAGTGAAGTGTGGGACACCAGGTCAGCTATACAAAAACAGCTGACGGCAAAGCATCAAGGATATCTGGCCTTCCATTACTCCCATGCACTGTTTCTGCCATTGACTTCAATGTTAAACGCATCATGGCCGTTATTATTAATAATATTAAGACAGAGAGAGTCCTAACCAAGTATTGAACATTGCATGTTGTGTAGAAAGTACCAAAGTTCAACTAATTTGATGTGCACTGATGTGAAACAAATTTTGATGAAGAAAATTGTGATTTTATTACAATATTCTAATGATGTGAATTCCCCAATTCATGTTTTTTTTGAGCTGGAAGACCAAAATGTGTAAAAACTAGGGGTGGGCATAGATTAATTTTTTTAATCTAGATTAATCTCACTGTAATTATTAAATTAATCTAGATTAATCTAGATTAATCTATATCAAAATCGCTCATTCAGAATAGGCATGCTAGCAAAATAATGCCGAAAAAAACCTTGGGGTTTCTTAAGACAGATGTCGCAATTAGACCAGAGCTCATCTTTTTTTTCCAAAATGCATCTCATCTTCAAAAAATGGTTATGTTGACATTTGGTGATGAAAAAAAAATCACAACAATATGTGTAAAGTGTGTCCAATATATTAGGAAGCATTTACAGTTATAAGATGCTGAAATTTCAAAATGAACAGTGCTATACATTGTAGAGGCAAATACAGATAAATCTATCAAACATTTAGGCTATTTAAACAAAATTACCTCAACAATTCAGCATTTCTAAGAGAGAGAGAGAGAGAGAGAGAGAGAGAGAGAATCTGCCACTGACTGTTAAAAGGAGCAGCGGCTCCTTTAAGAGAGGGAGGAGCTCTCAGTAGGCACAGCAGCCCTCAGCAGAGCCAGGCTACTAGTGGGGTCGTGGGCCTATGCAATTTTTCTCAGTCATTTCAAATTGGTGTTAAAGTTTGGTTTTCACTTCCAAGTTGAAGTTTAGGGTCTATAGAACAATTTGGGTTCGAGTGTCAAACACACAGATAACAAAATGGCCTGCGGGGGGCGCTCTAAAATATATTAACTGCTATAACTTTTTATTAGTTTAACCAAATTTAACATATGAGGTATGCATGGACTCCGCATTAAGAGGAGGAGCTGGTGAGCCAAGTATTTGGTAACCAGATTAAAGATACACTATGTAATAAACACACCTTTAGCCCATGGACAGCAAAATTCAGGTTTTTTAAGATAAAGGGTGGAAATGCCCTCCAAGTTGCAATGAAACATCATTTAATGTTACAAGTTATTGTAAATAAAGCCTGGGATATCATTCAACTTGATTTGTTCAGAATATCCCTGAAGCACAAAGACACCTGGGATACCTATACGCAAATATGGCTGCACAAAGCCTATGTGATATTTAGGACCCAACTTGCAACTTTGAGTTTATAAATTTAGGATCATGAGTATCAACTTTTTTTTTTTCAATCAAGTCATAGGGCCTATTCTATTCACACATAAAATCACAAAAAAATGTTACATCTGGAAGAAAATAATAATAATGATAATAATAATAATAATAATAATATGACTGCATTTCCGGAGAGACAATGCTATTAGTATGCTTGCGGCTTATGCACACACACACACACACACACACACACACACACAGCTGTTGTATACACACACAGAGCCCAAAAACACCCCCAGTATTTTAAACCCCCCTTCTCCCACACACCTTGCTGAGGGAGTCATGGTGGTGGGGTAACCCCCCAGTTCCCCAGCAGGAGAGAGGAACATTTATTCCAGTTAATCCGTGCTGATGTAGCCTTTGAAAAAGTGTCCAGACAAGACAGCAGCCCCACAATATCATTATTCCTCACTACTCACTACTCACTATCATTATCATTCCTCATTCCTACTACTAATGTCATCAGCATAGGCGGTCAATTTGCAAAGAGATCTGAGGTCTGAGTATGTGAGTGTCTGTGTGTGTGTGTGTGTTTGTCTGTCTGTGCGAGAGAGAGAGAGAGAGGTGTGTGTGTGTGTGTGTGTTTGTGAGTGTGTGTGTGTTTGTGTGTGCGAGAGAGAGAGAGAGAGGTGTGTGTGTGTGCAGATGCTTCAGGTGCCTTTCAGCAATGGGTGGGTAGGGAGAAGTAAGGGTGGGATTCGAACCTGCAACCCTCTGACGGACCAACACCCTACCCAGTAGGCCACTGCCACTTACTGTATAGAGTGGCCACAGCAGCATATTAGGCCACGGTTGCCCAGGTCTCAGCAGAGGTCTAAAGTTCTACAAGGCTGCATGTGTGTGTGTGTGTGTGTGTGTGTGTGTGTGTGTGTGTGTGTGGTGTGTGTGTGTGTGTGTGTGTGTGTGTGTGTGTGTGTGTGTGTGTGGTATATGAATAAAGATTCTAAAGGTGACAATTTGGCAGTCAATAGCTGAGTAATATGTGCAGCCTTGTTTTTACGCTGTCAAATCTCCAAAAGTTTTGCAGATTGTCAGATGATATTGACACACAAATGGCACAACCCTGCTTCATGTTAAAGCTGAGATCACTTTTCTAGGCCAAGTGGTTCAGTCAAAAAATTGACATATTCAGGCCTATGCGCTGAGCTGTTCACACATTTCTTTTTTTTTCTAAGTGAAAACTGGGGGTCGCATCATAGGGATTTTAAACCTGCTCTCTCTGAAATTTTTTTAAGAGTTTGCTTATGATCTTCGCACAGTTTGTATTCAGAGCCAAGACCTCTCTGACAATGCCTTTACCTTGTTGATACCTAGTCAAAAAGTGCACATGCAATTTCCAAGACTGACCACTGAATGTTTTTGTATCTGTTCTCTGTCATAGTTATTGTAGAGTGGAGTATTGGAATAAATGTTAGCCCAATGGTCTTTTATTTGTTTTTTGAATGCAGGAAAAAATGATGTTCCCCTAGTATTCCATCATCATCTTCATTATTATTTATTATTATTTATTATTATTTATTATTATTTATTATTATTTATTATTATTTATTTACTTTCTTCCAGATATGACGTTTTAAGTTGTGAATGAAATGATGGCTTGATTGAAAAAAGCTGGTACTCATGATCCTAAATTCATAAACTCAAAGTTGCAAGTTGGGTGCTAAATATCACATAGGCTTTATGCAGCCATATTTGTGTATAGGTATCCTAAGTATCTGTGTGCTTCAGGGATATTCTGAACAAATCAAGTTAAGTGATAACCCAGGCTTTATTTACAATAACTTGTAACAATAAATTATGTTTCATTGCAACTTTGAGGGCATTTCCACCCTTTATCTTAAAAAAAGCACGGATTTAGCTGTACATTGGCTAAATGTGTGTTTATTACATAGTGTGTTTTTAATCTGGCAACCAAATACTTAGCTCACCAGTTTCTCCTCTTCATGCTGAATCCATACATACCTCATATGTTAAATTTGGTTTAACTAATCAAAAGTTATAGCAGTTTATATATTTTAGAGCGCCCCCCGCAGGCCATTTTGTTATCTGTGTGTTTGACACTCGAACTCAAATTGTTCTATAGACCCTAAACTTCAACTTGGAAGTGAAAACCAAACTTTAACACCAATTTGAAATGACTGAGCCTAATACGACTCCACTATACTCGCTATCTAGAACATGCAGCACTGGCACACGGCGATTTGGCCTAAACCTGACAGTTGTTTTCAGTCTCAGAACGCCAGAGGAGTTACAACTGGAAATGAATTCAGTTGGCAAAAAAAAAAAAAATCAAGCGCGACAACCGCGAGGATTATTACCGTTTGATATGAGAACATCTCACTGAGTGGCAAATGTGCGCGATTGCAACACAAACATTCAGTGAGAGTAGATAGGCCTATTGACAGTTTCAGTTTGACAATCTTCAAAATGCATATCACACGGAATGTTTTGCAATTATGGCACATTCAAGATTTCTGGAAGTTGTTTAGGCTATGTGTTCCTGTCCATGCAATGAGTGAGGAAATGTAGGCTATGTCGGGCTGGTAGCCTACTCACACATAATGTATCTCTATGTTCACCTTAAACAATAATGTCTCTTTAGTCTACCACTTATGAAAAAGCACTCAAACAACACCTACCACGACAGAGGGATTAATGTTTTCAGCATGCAAACACTTCATATTTAGTAGGTCTGCTGAAGCAGCAGGTGGAGAGGAGAAACGACTGGAGCGCAGTCTGAAAGCGTCTGTCAATTAAACGCTATTGTGACGTGCATACCCAAATTCCAAATCTATATTTTGAGAATAGATTAACGTGCGATATTTTCTTTATCGCACGACAAGAGTCTCACATTATCGCAGCACGTTAACGCCGATAACGGCCCACCACTAGTAAAAATAAACAATTTAATGATTGGAATAGTTAAAACACTGGGCCATGAATCTACAATCCATGACAGTTTAACATTATTGATGGAATTATGGAAATAAATCAACTTTTTCATGGTATTCTAATAAAAAGGCCTGGAGCTGTATATAAAAAATAAAAACAATTATTAAAAAAATATAAAAAAATGCCAAACAGTGACATCAACACACCAAAACTGAGGACCTCACACGTTTCAACAAGCTTATTTTTCCTGTCTATTTTCAAGTAAAAATACACAGTCAGTCAAGTCAATCTTAATAATAATAATAATAACTTGGTTTTATATAGCGCCTTTCATGGAACACAAGGTAATTGACACAAGCAATACAAGAAAGATTTTCTTGATCTGATAATGGGTCACTTGGTCAAACATTGCTGGTTATCTAGGTGAGACAGTGGTACAAAAAGTAAAATTGAAAGTGAAAAACCCTGCCACAGATTCCCTCCAACACAGGTTTGACCTCTCCAAGTAACTGGCTGTGACTCAATATCAGATCAAGAAAATGTCTGTAAGATGCTTGGCAAGTGTTTAAAACTTGGTTTTAGGTCTCAAAATTCTAGTTCTACAATTCTAGTGAGTTATTGGAAGACTTTAATGTTCAATTGAGATTGACATGACTGACTGGGCATTTTTACTTGAAAATAGACAAACAATAAGCTTATTGAAATGTGTGGGGCCATCAGTTGTGCCGTATTGATGTCAGGTGGATAGACAGACATAAGATGTGCTCTGATCTTCATGCACACATCAATAGATCAGCACATTCTGATGTAACCAATACTGCACAGAAATGACACGTTTTCATCTTTATTGAACACAACATGTAAACATTCACAGTGCAAGGTGGGAAAAGTATGTAAACCCATTGACTAAGGACTACTCAAAAAATAATTGGAGTCTTGGGTAAAACTTTGTGATGAGATTAGATTACAGTAGTTGGTAACAGCTGCCCTGGGCCTGCCTTATAAAAATAATAGTTTTGAGTTGGCTGAAACAGACAAGTCCCAACAGTACGGTAGGCTACTACTGAATAATTGCCAATTATTCTATCCAGAACACCTCTAATTCAGTCAGGTTACTTATGTCTTCTATAGACAGCCGGGTTCAATTAAATTCATTAATTTGTAATGATGGTAAGATCTCTAGATTGGTATGGCTATTTCAAAACATTGTGCCGGTACTTGTTTTTTACATGAACTCCTTGTTGAATTTGAATCATTACAGTCAAATCACTGTCCTGTTTGAAACTCCAAACTCTGCTCAGCTTTAACTTTGTGACTGACACTTGAACATTCTTTTGAAAAATCTGCTGATATTTGGAAAAAAATAGTAAGGTCTTCAACTTCAATTTTTGTAGTACATTTGCTAGTCACAGAAGGTAATCCAAGGCACTTTCCTTTTAGAAAAAGTTTAAAAGCCTGTACAATATCACGTGAAATTGTATCTGTAGGATTCGGAAGCCTTTCTCGTTCTTTCTGTGTGTCGTATTTGTGCTCTAATTTCAAACAGACACCCAAGGGATGGCCTTTTGTTTAAACAGATGTTGTCTTTGAAGTGCTCAGTGTAGGGCACTTCTCCAAATGCTACTGGTTGTCATCGTGGGAGAGTGTCACTGTGCTCAGCATAGGACACCCTCTACCTGCATCTATCAGCATGCATTGCATTAGTCACATCAAAAGCCTCTGCCGTCTTGAATGCACCTACTGCTGACAGCTTCTTTGTTCTCTTTGCAGAGAGGAACATGCTTTTGTGCTGCTTGATTACCCATCCTGCTTGCTAGACAGCAGTCCATACAGTCCTGATATGACTGCATACTGCAAACACGTCCTAAATATTCAGATTGTGTAGGTACTAAATGTTCCTAGGTCACTGGGTGTAATCCGGTTAAAATACTGAAAATATGTTATCAAATAGACAAAAGTCTCACAGTGTAGTGCAGTCTACACAAATGGTGCAAAATCTAGCACTTGTCTGCTTGAATTAGCATAGATACAATGGCAATTGATTATCCTCTGACCAACAGGTGCCTATCCATGTCTTTCTGGATCTTTCCACTCTGGACTGCACAGATCTCAGTGAGCCTGCAGAACTCTTCAGTCTAGATCTTATGAACGCGCACAACAATTACCCCTCTAGGGACCTGATGGTGAGTAAGAGTTTCTACATGCCGTTTTTGGTAAATTTCATCATATAAGCTGCATATGAGTAGTATAGGAAATAACCTGTTATGGGAAAATGATGAGTTATCTAGCTCCTGCCAAAGCCTGTAGTCTAATGAACAAAATTTCAGCACTCCCTTGGTTAACACCTTAACTAAACCGGTTTGGGGGTGTGGGTAGCTGCCCAATCACAATACGTGCACAACTTTGCTGGCATTTTGGAGGACATTGAGGAAGGGAGAGGAACTTGAATACTTCACTTTCAGCTAAACCTTGGAATTAGGTGCACCCAAATGGCTGCCTATTATCAAATGGACTCCTGGGCTGAATCTCAAATGGTGCACTTGTGCACTTTAGTGTTCATGTTTCAGTGCGCATGCCGTATTAGTTACGCACTGAAACATAGTGCCCGAAGTGCACAAGTGCACCATTTGAGATTCAGCCTTGGTCTCTTATGTGATGGAGACAAATAATAGCCCGGGCTTTTATATGGTATTTTACAGTTATTCTTTCACACTTTTCATTCTCATGAAGAATTATTTTACGAGAACAGAGGCAGCGTGTATGGTGCATTTGGATAGAAGCCACGCTTCCTCTTTCGAATCCCACACACACCAGGCCTCCTGGTTCCGTTATGGAGATATGGAGCTGTCTGGAAGTTTCCAAACATCTACAGTAAATAATAATTCAATCTTCATGTGAGTTTTATCAAGTATCAAAGCCCACAATGTTTTGCTCAAATGAAATTGCTCCAAGTCTGTCTATTAAAATATGATGTTGAATAGTTTTAAAAGCAGAAATCAATAAATAGAGTTGGGCATGTGTTCCCTTACCTTCCAGATGTTAAAAACGCATGCTCCATCAGATACAGCTGCATCCTCAATAGCTCTAAGCTTATGTGGCCTATAGGCAAACTGAAATTGGACAATATCAGACTGAGTCTTCTTTAAAATGTCATTAACAAATCTTTCAAAAGCCTGAAATCATTCTGGACTTTGGGGCACGTTATCTTGGGTACTATAACAACAACAAAGGGTGGATCATCACTCATCACTCAGTCCTTCAAAAACTGTATTACCCCAAAACCACGAAGTTTCAAACAAGCAATCCACCTACGTGTTATGAGTGGTAGTGTACTGTAATGAATAAATTAAAAACAGCATATGTTGTGCATGCAAAAAAATGGCCCATAGGAAGTCGTTTCATGGATATAACCAAACCGAATATACTCGACAGAGCTCCAAATGACACACGTTACAGGGGTGAGAAGAACATGTAATAATGTGAAATTAAGGGCCCAATGTAAAAAAAACCCTTTTCTCCTTTAATCATTAAGATCACCTGATTAAGATGGTTGAATCAAATTTTGTGGCACAGTTTTTACTTTCTGAATCCAAGATTGAATAAAAAGTGTGATGAATTCAACATCAGAAAATGTAACTTGCTTTGCAACCTCTTTTGAATGATTTTCCATGTGTCTATGAAACACAGGTGCAGGTAACTTGCTCAGGCAGACTGACAGCCATCCCCTTCTGGTATCAGATTCACTTGGATGATGAGTGGGGCGTCAGCACCTTCAGTAAGGATTCACATTGGAAGCAAGCTGCTGTAGTTTTACAGGAACCCCTGCATGTTACTGTTGGGGACTGGGTTCGGCTAACTATCCAACTCCACAAGAGCAGCCTGTCTATCACTGCCACCAGAGAAGAAGACAAGCCTATAAACATGGATGCAAGTCAGAGTGAGGACGTTGTTAGGATGGACCCTGCAAATGAAGAAGCAAGTGGAGTGCATGATTAATTGGAAGTATGCTCAGCAATTTGGAAACCACTTGCTCTTGATTGACCTCACTTTGTATAGGACCTAATAAGGACAAGAGGCTTAGAAATAAACAAAAAGGAAGGCATCCTTTGTATTACGCAATGAAGGGTTCATTAAATCTGTGTAGTACCTCACAAACGCTGACACCCATGGGGAGACACTGTCTTACGAAAACGTATTCGCTAACCTGCCTTGACTCACATATGAACTTAACTACCTTCCAATTCCTAACCCATAGAGTTCAATATGATATACACATAAGTTTTCTTTTTTATTTTCCACTGGCTGTGCGACCCTGGCTGCGCACAACTCAATCTCTGATTGTTGGAAACCACTGTCGGTCAAAAAATTAGCTCACGGGGTTGGCTGCCAGTGTCTTGCCCTTCCTCACAACACCATGTTAATATATTTTTAAAAACCCATGTATAACCTTTTGCAGCTATTACAGCCCCAAATCATTTGGGAACGCTGTCCACAAGATTGAGAAGTGTATTTATAGGAATTTTTGGCCATTCTTCAAAAAGGGCATTGGTGAGTCCACCAACGGAGTTCTCTGGAGTGAGGAATCAATATTTTCCATGTGCAGTGTTTCCCATACATTGAGGAAACTGCCATAGTTTAAATTTGGCCACCATAGTTTCCGAAAATGTAAATGAAACTGTTTTTTTAAACGATATCCGTTTTTTTAAAAGCGATTTTAAAAACGATTTCCTTCGAATTTTCCTCCTGGAGTGAATACATCCTATAGAGAAATCCATGAGTGCTTGAAAGACAGAGAGATCAAACGCCTAGTCAAGTTGTTGTAGTTAACATGGGTTTGGGAGCAATAAAAAACCTTCAGAGAAGGGACAGTTGGGATGAGTTTAGTGACACTCCCCAGGCTTTGTTTTACAGTTGTATATTGATGAGTTAGGCGACAGGCCTTCATTGACACTGCAGAGGAGACATCGGGCTGCATATAGAAATGAATGTGAATGTAGACATAAATGTTTAAAATATGTTGTTCAGCCCTTTTACTGGGAGGAATTATGAAAAACTGGCCCTGTGACCAGCACCCCTAGAATGTATACGCCGGTGTGTGTGGGGAAAAAGGCATAGCCTATTCTCTTAGACCCTTTTTGTCTGTGCGTTAACAATTTCACAGTGCTCCTAAATTCTTATCTGCACTCCTGTTTTGTTAATTTTTTTAATTGCATAGACCCCTGCATGAGGGACGAATGAAAGTGTGTTGTAAACAGAAATGATTCACTGTACTGCATTTTTTTAAATATATATAGACAACAATGTACCACTATACATGTCATGGGTAAAATCTTATGTAATTTCTGAAAATATAAATGGCTGAAATGTATGCCTGTAGTTTCTCCATGCGCCAATATCATACTGTACTCATTGTTTTGCAGTTTTGTATTATGGCGCTTGAAATTCCATGAATGGAACGTTGAATGCTTCTCGATACATTTTTAGCAATTCCATGCTCCCAACCTTGTAGGAAGAGTTTGTAGCGGGCCTATTCCTCTTCCAACATGATTGTGTATCAGTGCACAAAGCATGGTCCATAAAGACATAGATGACTGTTGTGGATGAACTTGACTGACCTGCACAGAGTCCTAACCTGAACCCAATAGAACAAATTTGGAATGAATTAGAGCGGAGACTGAGAGCCAGGCCTTCTCAACACAAACACAAACCTCAATGTGTGACCTCACCAATGCACTTTTGGGAAAAAAAATAATCCTATAACCACACTCCTTAATCTTGTGGACAGCCTTTCAGGAAGAGTCGAAGCTGAAGTAGCTGCAAAAGCTGCTGACATATTGAACTCTATGGGTTAGGAATGGGATGGCAGTTAAGTTCATGTTTGAGTCAAGGCAGGTTAGCGAATACTTTTGGTTATATAGTGTAGTACTGTATATACAAGGGCAGTTAAAAAGTCGGTGCTGTGGTATGGGTGTGAGCTATAAACTATGTAACGTGTAAATAAATATATGTGCAAAAAAATGATAAAACACTGTGTAATATGTATGTACTGTTTTAAGGTTTAGTACAGGTTGCACAGGAAAGATGGTCAATTAGAATAATTTCCCCTGTAATATTTAATGATTTACAATTGTTAGATAAGGCAATGCAACATAGCTGCACATACAATTACAGAAAGACACATTTGATATGATCAGCACTTCGAATATGATGTACTACCACAAAGTAAAATAAAACAAAATCCTGAATAGATACTACTTGGATCATAACATGATCTTTCAACCAGATGTCACCCAGACATTTGTTTATTTGACGGATCTTTGGTTAAAAATTAGGTTAAATGGTTCAGAGCATTTTAATCCTCAAAGGCAATGGCAAAAAATGTCTTGCAAATTTGGTTTGTCTTTAGAGAAATAACTGCCAATCAAGGAAACCACGGTTGTGTATTGAGCATTATGTGTATGTGTTGAGGCACTGGTATTGTGCATGAAATACAGACCCATATTACTGATGTAAAGACATCCTATGAAGGTTCATAGAATTACTGCAGCAACTTGATTTCTATGTTTGTTATATCATTTGTCATGTGCATGCAAATGTTACTGTGGTGTACATTTGCCATGAATGAATGAAACAGGAATGTGTCTCCAAAATATATACATCTACCACAATGAAATACAGTTTGATGTGAAATTTAAGATGTAGACCAGGACGTGTAGTATAATACGTTTGTTTTTCTAGTACTTGTAGGATGTTCATTTTGTAGAAAGTCTGATAAGTATCACACTACCTAATGATGTCCAGCCACACAATGCATTAAAACCAATGAGAATTAAACGCGTCAAAATACACACATCTGGATGTTAGCAGGAAATGGTATCAACTTCAATTGTTTAAAAAAAAATCATGATTCAATGCTTTATGATGGAAAAACAAATATTGACATTCAAACAGCTGTCTTCTTAGAGAGGCCCAACAGCCGTGCCGTTGATGGATACTGCAGGACAAAAGGTGTGCTTTGTTTCAAGTTTCCTTAAATATGTGTGGCGGCCACATCTGTCAAACTGAGGTGAAGGAGGGCCGTATTCTCATAACTGGGTTCCTTGGGCCTATGGCTTTAGTACTAATACCAGTCACTCACTTTGGCTAGTTAATAGCACAGTGTAAAACAGTTTCACAGGCTATTACTTTTGCACAAGGTATATGATTCAGTGAGACCAATCTGACGCACCTCCTCCTACCGCCGTGGGTGTGTGTTACAGTGGCTACAAAATCTATTCTACTAAGTCACAGGAGCGTCATCCAAATCAGGTGATTCAGTGGCTGGCGCGGATATGATGTCATCCACATCACCATCCCATGCTGTAGTGCTCAGGTTGGCTGGTGCAGACACCGAGTGAGGGGTGAGAGTGCGACCTAACCCCTGGTATTTGCCTTTTGGAGATGCAGGAACAGACGAAGCTTCAGGAATTGGGTCTTGCGAGCCAGCTGATAGGAGACCTCTATGTTCGTCGTCTTCTGGCTCCTCGCCAAAATATGTCTTCCTTGGCCGACCCATAACTGTCCGACCTAAAAAAAAGAAACACTTTCATGGCACATTTTCTACATCAAGTCAAGTCTACATCAATTTTCAACATCAATCCATGTGATTCACATACACGCAAAAAAAATAGGTAAACACGACATGCAGTTGTGTTTAAAATAATAACTGTGCCTTTAAAAAGGTAAGTTAATGTCAACATTCTTCAAATAAATTGGAGACCATAAAAGATTTGACCTTGTGGGTATTCAATAATCATGAGAACAAAGAGAAAGCACCCTAGGGCTATACAGGAGGAGCTAGGCAATGATCTAAAGGCAGTTGAGACCTCAATCACTAAGAAAACTATTGGCAACACTGCTACAGATGATTAAAAAATCCTGCAGTGCACATAATGTGATACTTTTGCTTAAGAAGTAACCTGTGAGTGCGTTTACATGCAGTTCAGTATCCTGAATATGATCGGGATATTAAGTATCCCGAATTAGCGTATAATGAGCATATGAACACCTTTTCCCGACTTCAGTGTCCCGAATACGCCAGTATTCGGGATACTATGAAATCGGGATATGCGAGGTGGAGTATTCCGTCAGAAGTCGGGATACTGACGCATGTTAACACCTTATCCCGAATACAGGGGCTTCCCATAGAACACTGTTGCTGCTGATATCCAGGCAACATGCATTTGAAGAGAATTCTTTAACGGCAAAGAATGTAGACTGGGATATAACACTCTGTGCTCATAAACACCTTATCCCGAATATGATCGTAACCGGAATGTGCTTCATATTCGGGATACTGAACTGCATATAAACGCACTCTGTGCAAGCCCAGCTGAGGTTTGCCAATGAACAACAGACTCGTTTAGGATATGATTGGGAGGTGCTGTGGTCAGATGAAACCAAAATCAAGCTGTTTGACATTAACACAACTCAATGTGTTTTGAGGAAGATAAATGCTGTCTATGATCCCAACAACACTCTCCTCACCATCATGCATGAAAGTGGTAACATTATGGTTTGAGGGTGGGTGTCTGGCCAAAGTACAGGACAACTTTACATAGTCAACAAATGGATGGAGGGAGGGAGACATGAAATGTACCCTGAATGCCAACCTCCGTCCCTCCACTACGTGACTGAAGATGGGTAATGGATGGGTCTCCCAACATGACAATAAATCACCACATACAGCCAAAGCAGCGAAGGAGTGGCACACGATGAGGCAAATTAAGGTCATGAAGTTTCCTAGACAGTCTGGAAACATTAACTCTAGAGTAATCCAATGGCAAAAACTGAAGCACCTATTTGCCACACAGCCAAGGATTTAGAGATGTTCTGCAAAGAAAAGTGGACAAAAACCCCTTTGATACATGCACAGTGTCATCAACTACATGAAACGTCTGACCTCTGTGCTGTAAAACAAGGGCTATGCCACCAAGTATGGTCTTCTTTGTCTAGTCTTTACTTACAAAGCAATATTGTCAGTGTCCGCATAAAAGACAAACCTCACCTCCCTCAATGATTATCTACCAGTAGCATTCACACATGTCATTTGACCCAGGCCAGTTTGCTTGAAGGGAACAGGGCTACTGAAGATGTGCAAGCCATAGCTCTCCATGCTGCATTGTGCCATCTGGAGCAAAAGGGAATGCTCGGCTGCTCTTCATAGACTTTAGTTTTTCCGTCAATGCCATACTCCCCAACAAACTATCAGGCATTGGTATACCACACTACACCTGCTGTTGAACTTTTTAACACACCGTTCCCAACGAGTATATTCATTTAAAAAAGAGTAATACTTAAGAGATAACTGCCAGACATCTGAGGTAACTGACAGATGGGAATTGTGAAAAATGAACTATATTTTCCACCTTGGCATATTTGGAAGATAGAAATAATGACGGAATAGTTAATACATGTTACTGAACTTACCAACATTTCGTACTTGCTCTGAAATGTCAGCTCTTATATCAGATATGTCCCACATAGCTAAAAAGGAATCGAAGCAGGATCCTTCCTCTGCCTCCTGGATGTAAGGCTTGTAGGTAAAACTGAAGTGGTGTGCAATAGCTGCTAGGAACATCTCCACACAAATGACGAAGTCCTTAAAAATAAACAACAGATTTGCCACTTAGTTTCAATACAGTGAGTGATGATGATTATAATAATAATAATAATAATATAAAACGTTTTATATAGCACTTTTCATGACACTCAAAGACACACAAAGACAAACACACATAACAATCAACATAGATTACAAGCGTAGAATCCGAGGTTTTGAAAATGATAGTGTTTTGTTGATACAGTATTCACAATTTACCAAGTGTCATAACTGGGGTTTGTAGTTAAGTTTTTTTTTTGCAAACAGTGAGTCAGATCTGCATCCCATCTCTACCACAAAGAAATATGCAGTTTACCTGTAATCCAGTAGCCACAGCTTCTACACTATCCCAGTCCCATGTATGAGAGTCTGAGATAACCCCCACTTTGACCAACAGGGCGATGAAAACTGCTTGCCTGTAAGTGGCAATGGGAAGGAAAAAATGAGAGATTAGAGATTGTCAACGGGGACAGTGCCAGACCCTAGGGTGCTTTAGAGAGCCGTCAGGAGGTGATGACAAGGTGACCACTGATTGGTTAAATTGTGTGGCAAGAAAAGAGGGTAACACTTTATTTTGATGGTTCACTATTACAGTGGGTCTACCACATTTGGTACAGTGTAATAACAAGTGCAACAATATTTAATAGCATGTAATACCAGTGTAATATCTTGTAACAATTTTGTACGTACATCACTTTACCATTTTAAAAAACACACATTTTCCTCAAAACAATAATTGTGCTTGGCTCTAGCAATGTCTTTGTGTCTTTGCACAATGCTCCATCTTATTACCATATTGAATGTTTTTGACAAAGACAACAATTCGATTTTATTCACAAAGTACAGAGTCCCAACTGTTTTGGTACATTTTGTACATCTGAACTGTATGAGTTAGATACTTGAGATATTAAACATAGTATGCAACATTACTATAGGCTTACCAGAAGGACACAAAAACCACCAGTTTCACACACAGGAACTTGCCAACTGGTTTGATGGGACTCAACTCTTCTCGCAGTGTTCTGTAGAACAGCACCAGACAATACATTGCAAACTGTAACGATAAGAAAACATCACTGTTTCAGAACATGAAATTTGTATACTTGTATAGCACTCGTTTCCCCTTCACATTTGTCAGCTGCAAAGTCATAACTCCTGATATGTCTTGGTGTCTTCCTTTGGATAGACTGAACACATACTGTATTTACTATTACTACTACTACTACTACTCCTACATGTAGAACACATGCCCCCATTCTGATCATCCCTCCTCAGTGCAGTGCCTTTATTAAATATTTGTTAAATATACACTACTGTTCAAAAGTTTGGAGTCACTATGCCCTTAGCATAATTCAAATCTATGCATAGAAAATACCAAAATGTATCCTTAACTTTTGACAAATCTAAGTGTAGACACCTTTGGCATTACTAATAGCTCCCCAATGAGCTCTATGACCCCCTGCATGCCAAAGTGGATGTCTACTCCTTTTGATCTACACATTGCTAGATGTATGGCACTTGCCTGTACACTGAAACAAGGCAGAGATCATGAGCTCATAATAACAGGATCCATTAGGTTAATACTGATGGCTAGAAATGTATAACCTGGTTCTCACGCGACCATCTGGAGCCATTGTCATTGGCTTTTTTTTAAATCACGTACTACTTCAACCACTGACGTGTATATACCACGCCCGGAATCCCGCCCCGTGATTCTGATTGGACAGGCCCTGAAATTTCTGATTCCGTTCGGGCTCATCTAAGATTTGCAGACCCTCATGCGAGCTCACGAAGTTGAGCGGAAATGCACAAAGGGTCTTCGTGAGAGCCAGGCTAAGAAATGTATGCAGCAGCACAACAAATGTCATAAACCTATGGAATGGGCAAAGAGCTTTCCAATGGCTGCATGCATGCCCTAATAAACCATATACATGTCTATAGAAAAACTGATTAAAACAATAGTAACAAATGTGTGAAACAGGTTAGTTAGATTTCATTCTTCTGTCCAGTTTAACCAATTTGATGGGTAATCAAACCGTTTTTTCACCTTGAAAAAACTGGAACAATTAGGGTTTAAACTTTTGAACAGCAGTGTATAGGATCTCAAACAATTAAAAAAAAAAAGTATATTATGGCAGATCTTGGCAAGTGATTTTTAAAAGCAGTCTTTCCTCTACTGTATTGTGGAATGTATGCTAAACTGTTCTAACGCAGCATCCTTTTTCAATATAATAACACAAGAATAATCAGACGATACAGTTGGTTTAGATATCTGGTACACAGTTCTTCTTTTGTAGCTATACTGTCAGATGCATAACAATGTTTTGTTTTTTAAAAGCAGTCTCTTACCAGTTGAGAAAGGTTGTTCACAATGACCAGGTAGGTCCAGGCGTTCTTTGAACTAAAGTTGCCCTCATGATAGACCCCACATAGTTGGCATATTCTGCACAAGACAAAAAAATCAGTTAATTATTACTCATAACTGTAAGGAAAATAGAAAAGATAAATATAATTGTCACCATGAAATGATAGCCTACAAAAATGTTTAAGTGGCACTCTGAAATTTTGGAACCAATTTCCTAGTTAGCCAAAGTGTGGAGATGTGTTGGCAATTTTTTTGAGAGCAGCATTTTTCCCTCTGTCTCTGGTACTAGGTTAGTAAAAGTGCAGCCTGCGCCACTAAAAACACGTTTAAACACAATCCACAAAGCACCACTTATTATGAGAAAATATTGAGATCAATGTCTGTGTTGAATGATTTAACTATTTGACAGCTTAGAAGAGTTGCCTTCTTTCAAGATCTTCCATATCGAAACTTTTCGATAACCATTCATGGGGGTTTATTGTTGGAATTGGTATGCACAATGATTTACCATTTCTACGACTTTGTTGGTTTTTAATCCATAGATCCAAAGGCAGTGGATGTTGAGCTAGCTACAACAAGCAGAGGCGTTTTTGCAACAAATCTCTGGTGATTCTGATGTGACTTGGTTACATTACGACTAGCGCAATATTATTCTCTGTTGACAAAATAGTCCCTCAACATTCGTTTGATAGAAGATTACTTTTATTTTAATCAGTATTCTAATCAACACAGCCAGTTACATACTGTCTCAACACATCTCCAACTCTCTGGCTAACTAGGAAATCGTAACAGTGCACATTAATAATGAGTAGATGCCTTTTGAAAATTAACATTTTGAAAAATAGTTGAATAACCAAGCTATTCCCAGTAAGGTTAATAATACAACTAGAATGACACATCACTCCAGTACTTAGGTCATTGCAATGGCTACCAGTGCGTGCGATTTAGAATTGAGTTTAAAAGTCTTCTGATAGTTTATAAGTCACTAAATGGCTTAGGACCTAAATATGTTGTAAATATGCTTGAGCAATATCATCCTAATAGATGTGTTAGGTCTTCAGAATCTCCTGGTTGTGCCGAGGGTCAGGTCTAGACAGGGTGAAATGGTATTTAGTTATTGTGCTGCAAAATGCTGGAACCAACTTCATGTCCAAATTAGAACTGCCCATAGAGTATCTTGTTTAAAAGGAAATTACACAAACAGCTTTATTCTCATAGCCTTTGGTGACAGCTAATTACACACTATCTACAGCACAATATCTTTTTTTCTCTTTTCTCTACTCTTTAGCACATTGAATAACATTTATGTATGATAATATGCTATATAAGCATTTTGATTGATAGATATTTTTCAATTTTTGTGAAATTATTGTGGTGCAAAAGTGAGTACACACCAGACTGATGCCCAGTTTGTCTCTTGAAAACTCCCAGATGTTGTGTTTAACTTACTCTATGCACATTTAGGAAATAACCTGTGTGCTCATTGAAATAATGATACCTTTCAAAAGGGGTGTACTCATTATTTGTGTGCACTGTATGTCCAAAATGACATCTGCACTTTACCAATTTTGTTGTACCTGTACAATGACAATAAAGTTTCATTCATTCATTCATTCATTCATTCAGTTTCATTCATATGGATCTAGTATTGCTTGCCGTCAATTGTCAATGAATCAGCCCACCAATAAGTGAACTGCTTTTCACTTGTTGGACAGAAGACCCAATAGGAAGAATAACATGTTCATCAAACTCAAGTTGGTGAGTGTGTATTGTCTGTTTTGCTTTGTCAATACAGAAAACAGTCTAAATATTAAAACGCAGGCATTTTATCATGATAAAGTGATTCTTATTTTGTGTATTGGCAGGGTACACAGCCCATTTTATGTATACATGAAGTAAAAGGATGTACTCACAGTGCTATGACTGTCGTGACTGGCCTCACGACAGTGTACTGCAGGACTCCAAGTTTGCATCTGAGAAGCATCACCCTGTAGAATAACACCAATTTCTCACATTTGAGCATCAATGATATTTAGGCCGATTACTAATATTTAGCAGCATTCTCGTCATAATTATTACTATGAACTTGGGTAAACTCTTTTTGAACAACCCTGTGCAACTTTTACTTGTAACTAGTATGTTTATCAAAATTGTAGGTCAATTTAGACTTGGGAGCAGTCAATGGAAACTCCTGGAATGAGCTTGCAGCACACAGTTTATGTAGACATTAAGGTCTAGATCGTACATAACAGTCTGTATCTTAGGGACATACATATCACATGTTAGTCATGTTGGCTAGTGATGCTGGTAGGACTTACTCTCCCATGGGCCATGGTGGGCAGCAGCAGAGAGGTGGGAGGTGTTTCTGTTGTTCCTGGACTTCTAACATTAATACCAAACTGGGGTACTCATTTCCAAGGTAATTGAGAAGAAAGATCATGAAATTGTAGATGACATATGCTTCATAGCATTCTCTGCAGGTGTCGACATATATGGCAATTTTGGGGTACTTCAGCGCAATCCACTAGAGAGCAAAAATGCAAGTGGAACAATGAGACATTAGGGTTTACTAGAAAACAGCTAGTGCACTCAACTGTATAGACGGCTGCATGAACATACAAAAACACTGGTTTTTTTTTTATCTGACTTACACTATCCACACTGTAAATAGGGACCATCCAAAGTATCCTGCAAAACACAAGGGGTGGGGTTTAACAACACAGGAGACTAGCAGCACTCTTATTTGACATCCCATTTGCTTGAACCTTTTGGTTGCATCGCCGATAACCTTAACATGAACGATAGAATAACAACCAAAGAACCTTCTTTGCAACAACTGACCTGATAATGGGCTTTTGAAGTTCCGGCCGGGTGTAATTTACTAGATGCTGTAATATTCCCCACAGTGATATTGGTATTGTCATGAACACAAAAATACCTGCGATGAACCATGCCTTGTTGTGTGTGCCAACCTGATGAAAGAGAGTAGACGCTGATGTAAGAAATGCCCTCTCATCTCACAGCGACTTTTTTAATCAAAGTTAAGAGGATGCGAGAAACGAACCTCTGATTTTTGTAGCTCCCATATGCATAGGGGCAGTACCACAAGCAAGAGTAAAATGTAAAGGACCACTACCAAGGGACGAATCCACCGCCTCCAGTTTCCACAAGTACATGGCATAATGAGGGGAAATGCTTATTTCTCTAAAGCTAAAAACAAAAGATCCATCTAGTTGTTAGCTTGAGGGCTAACACTATCCAGCGACCTTTGTTTTCGTATGTTAGCAAGGTTGCAGTGCCTCATGCATAATGTTAAGCTGCAGTACGCATGTTGTTGATTGTTAGTAAATCACTGAGTGATAACATAGTCTAGCCAGATTTAAAATACCCGAATGAGGTCGGTTGCTTAGCTAACTGGTTTCGCTACATTAGTCAGCTGATTTGTTGTGTCAACAATCCAGACTTCGCGCTACTCCGTCGGCTAATCAGTTAGTTGTGAAACGCAGCATTGTTTAGGCTATAATGCCGTCAAACAAACGCAACCGGTATCTTGTCAAACAAATCGCTGAATCGGCAACGAGACATTATCAATAAATACAATCAGCTACATGCAGAGCATCTCAAACTGTTGTCATAACGTGGCAAAACAAACTTCCACAGACAACGACTCGATCTGAACTTCCTGTTTGTGTGCCTCCTGGAATCTGATTGGACATAACGCTGACGCAGTACAGGGAGCGCGTGCTTCTAGTTAGGCGATCGCGTGGTTGGTAATAACCATAGTACACATCTGAGAACCAGGTTAATCGCGTGAACCTTCTTGCAGCAATTTTGATCAAAGCAAATAAGTAAATAAACTTAATACCCGACCCATGATCAGCAAGACACGTGTGAATATTTCGTCTAATTCACAATCAGTCTACGTTGAGTAGACAGCCTGTCGATCAAAGAAGGTCGCACTGCAAATATCCCTAGGCCTACTGTAGGCCAGTCGAGTAGCTTACATTTATGGACAAAACCCCCCAAACATTGACAGGCCTAAGGTTTTTCAACTGATTTCAATATGCTACATCTAGGTGATTTCAATACATCTAGGTGTTACTAGCGTACTAAAAATGTAAGAAAATCTAACTTCAGGAAAGGTGTAATTTTCAAGATTTTTTTTTTTAATAATAATAGCCTAATAACGGTTGGGCAACTCAAAAACTGTAATGCATTATATGTATATTTGTCAAAATTGCCACAGATAACTTCCTTGTATTGTTCAACTTGCCCATGCTTTGCACTTTGGCATTACCCACACAGCAGAGGACTCCGATGCGGAGCCGCGTTCAAGTCACCACATCCGTGTCACTGTCACATTCCTTTGGGTTCCACTTGGTGGATCAGGGTCGCCACCGTGCGCCGCCCCAAATTCTACCGTCAAAACGCGGACCATAATCGCATCCATATCTGATTCACAAACGCGGACGCGCTGTAAATCTAACGGACGTTGGTACAGTTTTTGTTGGGGCAGACACGACCGAACAGCGCTCTACAGTAAGTATTGATTTATTTATATTAGGTGATACACAAAGGTACAAAAAGTATATCTGAAGCTTTTATACTATCAATGCTTATTGATATTTCGTAGGATTTTGTTTTATGACTTTAAAAGTGTAAGTTAACCCTAGTTGTTTTCAAAACGAGACAGCTAGTTCATTCATTCAAAGACATGGAGAACTACATTGGCTATTGTAGTATTTCCTAAATACTGTTAAAATATGATGCCATCCGATACATGGAGGAAGTGCAGTTGAATAAAAATGATCAACATTGTGCCCATTTTAACAGCCTTGTTTACATTAGCTTCCTAGCCAGTTACTAGCAAACCGGTTGACTGAAGCAAACTTGTGTAAAGTTAAACGTAGGTCTAAGTGTTCAAATACTCCTATGAAACGGCTATATTGGTCTGAATTTGGCTCATGGTACACTTTTACACGGATTGGTGATGCTCTCAACAGGTTTGGCACCAACTGTGTTTTTAACGGTACAAATCCTAAAGCGGTGGCATCATGTTCTCCTCACGTTAACGAAATCCAGGCTAATTATTTATTAGCAATTAATGGATGGCCATGAACTGCGCCCTCGTCCCATATGCTGTCCATCATTGGTGAATGAATGAAGTAGCTGGGCTCATATACAGGTGTCCGTGGTTGGGCTACAAATATCTGAATTTGTCCTTAATCTTGTGTATCAGTAAACAGGTGGAATTACCTCTGGGTCGGACAGGGCTAGCCAGCTGTAATCCACCCTGCTACGGTGATGCCCGCCTGCCTCCCGGCTTTTACGACCAAGAGTAAGTACATCTTATAATATTCAACATCATTACTGTCACGGGATAGAGATGTGAAAGAGCGTTGTCCATTCCTATGCAATGCAATGTCTGATTGCCATCTTACGAAATTTAAATGAAAGCTCTAAGTTTAGCTCTGTTGCCTTTTCAGATCGGAGCGCTGATGTGATGTTTCCCCGTCCACTGATGAGGCATCGGGGAAGGAAGAGAAGGCAGCCACGACACGCGATTGTTCAACATGACAGTGAGACAGAAAAATAATGTCAAGATAAATAAAAAATCATGATGAGTGAAGTTCTTAGTCAGGTTGTGTTTTTTTCGGGTTCTTATTTAAACGGTGTCTAGGCCAGGTCTGTGTTATCTGTAGAATTAAATCTAAATGCTGTTTGAAACGGTTAACTGGTTTAGTGTTCGTTTATTGGGATTATAGCATAATAAGAAAGTAACTTTATGAGCACGGATCCAAAATGGTCCCGGCCCGGAACATCTATGAGTCCGGAATGGGTCCGTAACTGATAAAAAGTAGTGGAACCGTGACGGATGCAATAAGTGGACACGGAATGAGTCCGCATCGGATGTCGCGCCTCCGAACCGGGCTCACTGCGGAGGTACGCTTCTGCACGCGGATCCGTTGCGGGTGACAAACGGGTCCCTTTTGAGTCCGCACCACGCCTCCGCGTCGGATGATAGGCGGCGTGCAAGTGGACGCCGATACGGCCCCGTTTACCGGATCCGTTCCGGAGGATGGCCTCCGGACGGTGGACTCCGGGGCGGATCCATTACGGTGTACTTTTGCTGTGTGGGTAATTAGGCTAACATAGCATAGCCTACTCACCTGTAGCCTATGGCATATGTTTTCAGGATCTCTTTGGTTGGAGTGCTGTTAGGGTGGATAAAGACATTAGGCCTACTGCATGGTAATATCCATATTGCTGTTTGTCAGGGCACACCATCAGTGATGAATCATGGTGTCGCTGGGAGTGTGGGTCTTTCAGCAGCTGAACTGAACAGACAGGAGCCACTAGCCTACTTGTGTAAAGAGGGCATATTAAACGGTTGGTAGAAGGAAACAATGTCCTGAACGGGACATAGGGCTTTAGCATTGCTTTCAGGTCAGAGCAGAGCAGGTCCTGTTAGCTTTGTAGGCAATGGTCAGGGCCTTGTATTCAATTTGGGCATGAAAAAGAGGAGTGTCATGCAGTGATATTCAGATTCAGATTCAGATAACTTTATTAGTCCCATCAGAAGGGCAATTCAGTTTGCGGTCCCAGTCTCCATCAGTCAATGATGTTGAAAGACAGAGACACAGGCTGCTGCTTTGCAAAGGTCTTATTGCTGGAAGACCAGGAGGGAGTTGCAGTAGTTCAGGTCCGCTGGACCAGAAGATTTAGGTCAGGTACAGTCTGATTTTATGTGTAGCCTATTGAACAGTGAGAAGTGACATGACTGGGAAACTGAGTGGTCAGAGAATGATGGTCATCAATAATGACACTTAGGTTTCTTGTGGCCTTATTTGAGGCAACAGTAGCAGAGTCTATATTGAGTTTGATATAATGGCATTACATTACATTACATTACATTACATTGCATGTGGCAGACGCTTTATAAACAACTTTCAAACGAGGACATGGTCATAGCCAACATCACAAGCAGATACAAAGTGCACAGGAAATATACAGAACAAGTGCAGATGCAAAGAAGTTTATTTTTATTTTATTTGTTAAGTAGAATACACACACACATACCTATATCATTTCCAGAGTCTGGCCTGGGGCTAGGGCAGCTCAGACAGTGTAATAGATAGTCACGAAAGATGAGAGTCTTTACTTGCTTCTTGAAGGCTGCCTAAATCTTTGGCTGGGATCACCAGCAGTGCAGTTTGAGCGAGGCTCAACTGAAGGTGACATTCCTTACTTGTGGATAGTTCAGAGAGGCAAGCGGAAATGTGTGTGTAGATTATGAAGTCATCTGGCACAAATTACAGGTATGACTGTGCTTCATCAGTGTAACAGTAGTATGAGAAGCTTTGAACAGATAAGGCCCAGTGACATGGTGTACATGGCAAATAGGAGCCCCAGCACCAGCCCTTTGGATATCTCGGTGGAGAGGTTATGAGTTGAGGACAGCTGACCTTGCCATGATACGAATGATACGACCGGACTCAAAGAATGTCTGGAAGAACTTGAGAAACATAAAACTCAATTATTTAAATCTAAGAGAAGTGTTAAATAACCATGTTTTGAAAAAAGAAAATGCTAGCTGGCCTATCTGCACAAAGATTGTTTTAATTTAAACAAGAAGAGATGTCACTAATCTCTTCTGAAGATAAATTTTGGCTCACTAGAAAGAAAATAAAAAATAATTTTGAGCCTGACTTTTTCAAATTTTGATTTTTTTTGCATTTTGAAATTTATAGTAGCCTATGTCATTTAGCAGGTCCAGTAATAATATAATCCATGAAAAATACCTTTTGTATCATTTTTTTTGTGGTTAAACCCTACATTTACTCGCCTATATTGGTTACAGTGCTGTTCATAAGTTTTGGCCTCTGGCTGCAAAATGGATTGCTTTGTATCAATGAATATGAATGATAATGCAAACTTTTTTTGCCCCCCATGCACTAGTTTTAGATGCTGTATAATATACCCCTTTGACCAGCCCTCCACCTCTCTGCATCTCACCATTTGAACTGGCCCAAAGAAGCAATCCTCACAGAAAAATATTTATCAACAGGCCTTCCTACAGTTTAATTTTCACTAACTTAGTGTGAATCACCAGAAGTTTCTTATCTTGATAATCATCTCACTGTAATATAAACAGGCCTACCATTTCTATTGTATCACTCCTAAACTGTCAATCACCATATGTTTCTAACCTTTTCACATGGTTTTTGGAAATTAAAAGGAATACCTGTGGTATTTCAAATGGAAAAACATGTGAAGTACTCACTCACTGTGCAAATCACTTGTAATGATGAGCTATTTTGTGCTAGAAATTATGAATGAAGTAAGCGAAGGACAGCACTCCTTTTTTTCTCTGTTTATTCGCCTACAAACGTTTCGGGCAGAGCCCTTCTTCAGCGTGTAATGGCTATTGCTGTGCTAGAAATTATGGCTATAACAGGCAGTGGCCTAGTATACAGCCCACATAATTGATCCCGGCCCCTGATCACAGCCAGGAACGATAATGTGGCCCCCAGAGAAAAAAGTTTGGGGACCCCTGCTGTATATGTTCCCACTTTAACAAAGACTGATTGAAATAGGCCTATTAATTACATTACATCTCACTTAGCTGATGCTTTCATTTTATTCAAAGCAACTTACAGTTATTATTTGTCAGGGTATTGGTAACAGTCCCTGGAGCAATGTGAGGTTAGGTGCCTTGCTCAAGGGCACTTCTGCCATGGATGTGGGAGAGGTCAGGGGGGATTTGAACCTGCAACCCCCAGATTGAAAGACCAACTCTCTAACCACTAGGCCACGGCTGCCCCAACACATTAATTTAATTAATATTTGTTGTGTGGATAAAAACCTACAAAATTGTTATGTTTCCTCTTAAAAACAAATGTGAATGAAAGTAGATGTGGTACATTATGTTTCATATTACTTTTAGATGAGAAGAAACATTTTTGTTCAGATTTATGTAAAGGTTTATGTCAAATGTCCTGCAATGAGACTGTAACATTAATAAAACCTGGAATATATACAGCTATAAAATAAATACACGACATTTTGAAT
This sequence comes from Engraulis encrasicolus, assembly GCF_034702125.1. Classification (NCBI taxonomy): domain Eukaryota; kingdom Metazoa; phylum Chordata; class Actinopteri; order Clupeiformes; family Engraulidae; genus Engraulis; species Engraulis encrasicolus. The sequence goes on along the minus strand of NC_085872.1, from coordinate 1,477,212 downwards.
CATTTACAGTATAAAGCATTTGGCATGATGGCATAAATATGAACTTTATATTTTAAAAAACGAATGTGAAAAACTCAATACAGTAATCTTTATTTATTTTATTTATCCTTTATTTAACCAGGAAAATAAACCCGTTGAGATTAAAAATCTCTATTACAGGGGCGTCCTGGCCAAGTGGCGGCACAAGTTACAAAGTTAAAATTCCAGTTGCATTAGAATAACAAATCATGTAAAACAATAACAAATCAATTATAAAACAGTTACAGACAAGGGACTCAGTCGTGATCTCATCTTGGAATTAAAATCGCTCAATGGAATCAGTTCTATTAATTTAATTTCAAGTCAAATGGCCTTTAGAGCGCAGACCATAAGATTCAACATTCTTCACTGTGATAAGGCTGCAGATGTAGGGTTGCAGTAGTCCAAGTATTGCCTTGTATATAAATATATACTAGTAAGTGAGTCTCCTAGTGGTCAGTGCAGGCCATTCAACCCTGGCACAGTTCACAGTGATGAGTTAGGGCCCTACAGTTAGTGATGAACCTCAGGGCACCAATACACAGAGTCAATCTTACTCAGACATTGAGCTGAAGCATTAATGTACAGCAGGTCTGCATAGTCTAAAATGGATACAAAAGTTGCAGAGACAAGGCGCTTCTTAAAATGAAAGGAAAAACAAAATGTATTTCTAAATAAAAAAACCTACTCCTCACACGATTTTCAATGTGGGCTTTGAACGTCAAAGTGTCATCAAGCAAAATACCAAGATATTTATATAATTGTGTGCTGTTGTGGATGCTGCGGCAATTTTTAAAGGCATTCGCAATGCATTCAGGGAAATTTGTCGTCGCCCTCTGTCTGGAGTGTGGTGTCTGAAAATCTCCGTTTGGAGGGGTGGAAAGTCTTACGCCACTACCCCTACACATGGACGCGCAACACGGAGGGGAAGGGGAAAGGCGTAGGGCTAAAGGGGGTGTTGCAGGCCCATGTGGAAAAAATATAGAACTGTAAAGTGAAACAAATTTGAAACAATACACTGATATTGTATAAAGTGTACTTAATCTCTTGTGAAATTGTAGCAAAATATTGTAATTTTGCGTGGAGCATAATTATACAGGGCACGCATAAAATAATGTGATGCAGTACAGTGCCTATTGTTGCAGTATATTGCATGCCTGTTTTCTCTGTGAAATATTATTTCCTTTTACTGCCTTTGATTAGAGAGAGCCAAGCAATTTTGCAATTCAGATCATATTTATAGACAAAAATGTAATGGAAATTAGACTGCTTTACACACTATGACAGCTTGGTAAATCATTTTACATGTCATAACTTGAATGTACAATGGCCTAGGCCCTAATGTGTTGAGGGGTGAGACAGATTCATGCATTAAGTGACAAAGATTTTTGAGAAATATGACAAAAGCAACTGATAATGTACGAAAGAAAAAAAACTGAGAATTGTACACAATCACTTGCATGGATTGACAAAATCAATTTCAATTTTCAATCAATTTGCTAACAGCAAGCAGAAACTGAGTATTCGACCTGCACAAGTGACACGATGATGTGGCAATTGAACAAGAACTTTTGAGAATTACAATTCTGATTTGAGAAATGCACCAAACCAAATGAGAAAAACTGTGAACGCACAATTACCATAACAGATTTTTTAAAATGTATTATCTCCCATCATCAAATCTGGCACACCCTATGCCCTTTTGCACAAGCTGGTAGGCCTACAACTTACCTCAAACCCATCATTTTGGGAAAAAATCATGCAAACTGTATGAGCTCTTTAGAACATGACATGTTTTCAAACTTATCTATATATCTGTTCGGGCACAGCAGCAAAAAATGATAGAAATTTTGCTTTGAATGTCAAACATATTGGGCGAGAACCAGGCTAAGTGCACCAAAATAGGGCCTACTCTGCTCATGTATGCACATGTTCCTCCCAGCAGATGGTGCCACAATCCAAGTTACTGATCCATGTTTTGAAACAGAAATGGCCTTCTCAAGATAACATGGATGAATCCCAAACCAACTTAAATTTTCCATTACAGAATGTCATTAAAGATTTTTTTAAAAAAAGGAGCCAGACAACAACGAAAACTGTAATGTACAGAAGAAAATGTTTTTAAAGTTAATATCACTTGATTGCCACAGTGAATTTAAATATTTAATTGAATTAGGAATGTATTGTGTTCTTGACTATTTTTGCATGTGATGATTTACACAATGAAACTGGGCCATGTTGTTGCTATTCTGTTGTGAAAAATTGCAAGTTGGTTTGGGGATTTGTCCTTGTTATATTGAGAATATCATCTCGGTTTCATGAAACAAACAAAACCAATGGAAAAAAACCTGTAAAATTACGTTAAAAATCTTGGGTACATTTTTTGCAGTGTCTGAAAGGTCTTCAGAATGGAAAGAAAGGTATGAGCATTAAATCTATAAGGTTCAGCTTTTCTACAATATCAGTGAAATGGTTTACTGGCTATGCGGGTAGCTATTTCAGTTTGCTTCATCATTAGAGAATGTTTCTTGCACCAATCAGCAGGGTACATTTGCATGTTTCGAATTAAGATTCCTAAGACATGAGGAAAAAAAGGTCAATTTTGCCTCATAAAACAGATGCCTCCTCAATCTGAAGAAATGTTAAGAATGGACATATAAGAATTGACATACAAGTCAAAGTCCACTAGAGTAGAGTTCCTTTATTTATCCAGAAGGAAATCAGTAGCAGCATACTAAGATACATGTAATATACATTACAAGACAATACAAGATACAAATAATAGTCATTGCAGCAAGACATACATTACAAGAAATAAATTGTTATACTTAATCTCTGCATTTTGTAATATAGCTGTTGTGTTTAGAACTTTAGATCATCACCCCTTTCACAGAAAACAAACTTTGTGGTGTGATCACTAGGTAGTCAAAATCAATTTGAGCTATAGGCCTAGCCCTGTAACCAGGCTACTATTCAATTTCTGATGATCCTGAAGTCAGACCAAAAAATGACTGTGGTTGGCTAAAGTAAAGTATACATTTTTGCCTGATCGTTTTGCCCCCTAATGTCTTGTTATAGGCCTAATAGTTCCTGCAAAATTACTCTGAAGACTTAACCATGATTTGTCTGCTCTGGTTTGACTGGAATTGATTGGGAGGGTGGAGAAATCCTGTTCCTTCATTTGGAGGTGTTCAACATCGTTTGGTTTGTTGTTCCTGTATTTCAGTCTGGAGTGTGGGGGTGATACATAACTTTTCCCTTTTTGATGCTCTGTCATCATACTGCCCCACAGTCACAGAAGTAGCTGGTTGGGCTAGGACAGATTGTTCATGAATATTAAATTAATCCTTTCGGCTTCTATGAATTAGGAATGTTCTTGCCACAATCAGTCCTCTTTGCTGGATGGCTGCAAGGGCCTATGCTACAAAATGGCATAAGGGGTCTCCCATGTTGGGGCAGGGAAGACAAACAGACATTCTGTTTGTGAAAACTGGAAACACATTTGCACATTTGCTGTATGGCGACCATTGCTTAGTCACCCAGGCATCAGAAGCAGTAGAATGTGTTGGAAGGATATTGGAAGTACAAGAAGAAACATGGATTTAATGAAATGTTGTTTTTCACTGACACAACACACATACATGCATACCCTACCCCAGACTTGCATAATGTCATTTTTGAATATCATTGCCAACAGGACATCTTTCGTTAACACACACATAATTTGATTCAATTGTACATTTCATGTTTGTGTATGATTTGCCACCATTAACACCAGTCAGTCACTAACATTTCCTTAATGAATACTGTACATCTTCAAACAAGTTTATGAGGATGGGACTTATTTTACAAGTATTCAAAATGTTTGAAACATTTGAAACAGATATGTTATTCATATAATAGGCCTATAAAAATGTTTTAATGATACAACACAGTATAGGCTACATGTATACGTAGCCTACTATGCGTGGCTGAAATAACGTCTGCATGTCTTCTTAACTCTGCGCTTAATAGCTTGCTTTATGGGTCATTATAAACACTTACGTTTTTATAAACATTCTGTCAGGGGTTTCTGTTTTACAGCTTTCTTAAATTCAGAGGCAAGATAAAGGTTCCCATAACACATCTGTTAAGCAGATTCCAGCCTGGACTTGAATGTCTCCTGGCCTGCATTTTTTCTGTGACTCTGGGTAGTTCACATCCTCCTTGCTGACCCCACTGACCTCTAATGTTACACTGCCAAGCAGGTCATAGTTCACTTTAAATCATTCCCAGACCAGACTTTGTACTTAAAGAAGAAGAGTTCACACTGTTAGGATGCCCTGAGTCCCATGTAACACCATCACATTATTGTTGTTGTTGGCTGATTAGACAACCAAATTCTAAATATGAAATAACGAAAAGGTATAGAGAATTCCCCAACCCAAATAAAGAAGGCACAATATTTAATAAAAAAAATGCAATGTGTTGTTTATCTGTACAAAGTATATCATTGCAGCATTACAATCACATGAAGTCAAAGAAACTGTTACAGAGTTGTTTTATGGTACCTGCCTGCTGTTACATAATGCAAAATTGTACCTATATGTAAAACTGTTACACAAACATTTTTGCATAGCATCTTTTCACACTTTAGAAGTCATCATCATGATTTCTTTTGCTTTTTACAAAAGACGTGGAATAATATTGTATACCATAATATCTTGTGCCAAGCATATGAATTAATATAGTGTAGCAGGTCAGAAAGAAAATATAGATATCGAGGCAACCACACCGGTAACACTCATGAACATGTATAAACACAGACACTGAATATCCTCTAAAATTCACATTGTGCATTGCACATTGTATATTGTAAAATGTGTTTTTGTCATTCACAATACCTCTGGCTGTTTTTCCATAGCCCTTGCCCAAGTATAGTAATAATTTTTCAGTTTATTCAAAGTTTGTTGCACTTGGACAGTTTCCAAAAGCAGGCTTTTAAATCTCAAACATGATCACACGTCATATTTCTTAGTTTATTGCTTGTAGCCTTTTGACATCTGGTTTAGTCTGCTTCTGGCGTTCTAAGGTTTGTGCAATAATTTGTAGAAATTAAAATATCAAGGTAGGTCTACTGACATCAAACTTGTCTATCTTCAAAGAAATCACAAATTTAGGTTTTAATTTGTCAATTTTTTTTTCATAATTCACATAAATAAAACCTAGCAGTTGCAATATCTCTTTCGTGTGTTTTTCTTTCTTTTCTTTCTTCATCTTCCCCCCTTTTTTTTTTTTTAGAAATAACTTAATACATATGTTTTTATAGCCTATATGTAGACCCTATTTGGTGAAAAAGAGTGTGCCCCCTTCAATTGGTACGTACACTTATCAATGCCCTTGATTGCAAATGCATCACATGTATCTGACCAGACATTTAAAAAAAAAACATCAGGCTAATTTAAATGTGGATTTCAATCATGAAACACACATTACAATTTGTGATTAGTCGTTTGGAAAACTGAAGTCTGTAATGCTCCTTATCACTGTGAATGCTTATAAGTACAACTAAAAAATAAGAAAAAGAAGGGGTTATGATAAAGAAGCTTGTATCTGTACCTATTGTATTTTGAAGGTAATTCAATCTGTTTGACTGAGCAACTTCGCAGAATATAATGACCAGCATTATATTCATTGTGAGGGCAGCCAAGATGATCTTATGTGTTCAGGATGCATGTCCCTGCATGTATCTAAAGTCATACTGACCATACATTTAAAGCCTATGGCTAAGTTGTGTTGATAAAACGTCTATTTGGAAATTATTACTTATAGTTTGAAATCAAGTCAACGTGTCTATGTGTCAGTCACATAACTTTGAATAGCCACATTGTTCATCAATTTGCAATATTGTGTACATTACTGCTGTCACCTTTTCTACTAGTTAACAACTTTGATACATGTCTGATTACAAGTTGTGTAGCTTTAATAGAAGAGCGATGCGATTCATTTGAAAAGTGGTCATGTGAACTTGGATTTCCATGGTCCTCCAAGGAGGGAAGAATAAGAAGTGTGATAATATAAATAGGCCTTTAAATGTATCATATCAGTTTCATATGGTTACATGTGACCCTGTAAATGAACCCACCGTGATTTGGCTCAGAGTGTCTGCAAAATACACGCACGCACGCACGCACGCACGCACGCACGCACGCACGCACGCACACACGCACACGCACGCACGCACACACACACACACACACACACACACACACACACACACTTGAGCTTGCAGCTCTACCAACTGGCTTGCAGATTCCTGGACATGTATTGCAAAGTGCTTTGCCCTGTTCCACAGGCATCATATTTGATAGGGGTTTAGTCACTGTCTTTTCTCACACACGGGTCTGTGTGCAGGTTGTTTGGACTTGTGGTCTTGCATTGGATACTGTTGCTGTTAACTTGAGGGTTGGAGTGGCACCAGCAGCAAAGGCAAGACTAAAAGAAACAACAGGAGAGGAACATTGATATTTCAGTGAACTTGCGTTTTCAGAAGAAACAATTGCATTTCAGATTTCTGGCAAATTCATAATTTGTCAACAAATCAATTTAACAGATCATGAACAATGTATATGACATTTATGTTAATGACCTACGTATGTGTGGGACAACATGGATGATAACCGTCTAAGTCATTTGAAAGGCATACCAGTCACCTTGAACTTTCTCTTAAAGTTTGACAAGGGTCAGACACGACTTATCTCTGTAAGGGAGTTCTGTAAGCAACCATGCCCCAGTATATAGGGCTATACATCATGCTTTCGTTTATAGTTTCCTGTAAGTAGGCTGTGCCTCGACTGGGTTTCATGTGTAGCAGAGAAATTCACTAAGACCAGTCAGTATTTATGGGAGGAACTGTGTATGTGTGTGTCTGAAATTGAGGGTATGCCAGAGAGAAGGGAGGTGGGCTAATGTGTTACATTAGCAGTGTTCTGAGAACGTATGGTCACATTTGATTTTAGTGTTAAATTTAACTCTGAGTGTTGAATAAACATTGTGAAGCCATAGGCTATATGCTCAAATACAGTGTTAAATTCACCTAGAGTTGAATTGTTTGGGACCATGTATTCTCAGAAAAATATTGAATTATTAACACTGTTTCCCCCCTATGTAGGATGGACAAGGCATTACATTCTCACCTTAAAACAGTTTTTGAACTTTTTACTGACGAAGTAGAGGATGATGGGATTAATGCAGGAATTGACTGTGGCCAAGTTCATACCCACATAGTTCATAATTAAAAGGAAGCTAAAAAAAATGAAAAGACAAAGATTAATATTGACTATAGTCATAGTCAAAGCCGTAGGAAAAGTGTTGCAGGATTATATTTAGCATAGAATGTTTTAATTTCAAGTCAACACACTTGAGTAGATCACATCTGCCTGTGTCATTTTCCTGGTAGACCATTTTCTTCAAAATCCTGCTTAGATGCAGAGGGAACCAGCACAAAGCGAAAATCAAAACCAGGCAAAAGACAGCTTTGGCCACTTCTCGTCTCTGCAAGGGATCAGATTTAAGAAGTCCTTATTATAAGCAATGTAAAATAACATTTTCATACATACATTTCTAAACCAAAGTGTACTTTCTGTTGCATGGTCTCATTATATGTAAATGGTTTACAGTATTGCCACTTGTGCAACAGTATTGGTCAGGTAGCGTAGCTGAACGTAATTACCTGCTTTAGGTGTTCACTTAGGGCAAAGCGAAGGTTGCCATTGCGGTGATTGAGCATCTCAGATGTCATTAGTGTGTAGAAGATGACAGTGCAGGCCAAAGGCACGCAGAAGTAGAAGCCAAACAGCCACCAGTCCTTGGCATTTGTGTAGAACTGCAATGAGTTAACAATCCAACATAAAACAGAGTGTCATTATTTAATGAAAACCAAGAGAAACAAAAACAGATAAAACGGTTCACTTCATACTGAACACAACAGAGGGAAATTCACTCTCATCCAAAATATATGGCTGCCAATTTGTAGTAGACCTATAAAATGTTCCTGTAACAGTTGTAATATGTCATACAAAGAATATCAACTGGATAGTGTGGATAAGTAATGCATAGCTATTATGTGTACAGTCCAGATTCAATAAAACAATGTCAAATTAACTAAGAGGCTGTGGTGCTCTAAACTTTAGTTTAGAGTCTAAAGCAGTGGTTGTCCAAGTGGGGGCCAGGGACCCCCTGGGGGCCAGCAAGGTGTTGGTAGGGGGCTCGCGGCAGGAAAAGCATAGCAAAACAAAATAAATATTTCAATAAATTGAATAACTAATGTATACCAAAATAAACCAAATATAAATTTAACAATATACCCATTAGTTACGGTAAATAATGCATAATAATAATCTATGGCATCTCTGAACATTACTACGTTAAGTTGTTATTTAATGTATCCCAGTGGGGCACTAACTATAAGACCTACAGTAGACTATGGTTGTAAAAGGGGATGTACAGAAAAGTAGTCTGGCACGACCCATGTAAGGGGGCCTTTGCTGGTATTATGGGGGTCTTGCCATGGTGAAGTTTGGGAACCCCTGCTCTAAAAAAAACCCCAGTGTTTCTCTGCACACATGGTCTGCTTCAGGGGAACATAAATCAGCAGGAGATTGCTCTCATGGCCTGCAATCAATTAAAGTTGGTTGGAACAAAGAAAGTGATCTTTGGAAAAACACAATGGGGGAAGGACGAAAAATGTGGTCATATTCAATTTCTCAATTGTTCTCTGTTTTTTGGGTATCCTGCTCAAGTCTGAGAGAGAGAACAATAGTTTGGTCAGCAGTTTATTACTATAATCTGTCTGAGTAACTTAGATAAATGTCAAGAAATGTTGGCTTACTTGCATGAAGGAATTTTTGGGGTTCAACATGCACGTCCTTAGGGTCTGGTTAGTGTAGTTGAAGGGGACGATGTCAAACACAATTGCTTCAGGAACTGCGAAAATGATCGAAACCACCCAGATTAAGAGAATCTCGATGGCAGTGAACAGTGGGATGCCCACTCCCTGAACTCTACTCCATGATGCCACTGCCCTGTACCTGTAGCAGATAGAAAGACAGGTAGCCTACATGAAACACGTAAAATAATTAACAACAAAATAAAATGTTCATGTAAACCTTTTCTCCGTTCATGTTATTTATTACGGGATCTCTTGTCAAACACAGACACACGTTCTGCCCACTCACTCATATTCCAACAGTGTATTATTTGCAATGACTCTCACTTTAATCCAGTCCAATTGAGTGCACATAACAAATCAGAGCTGGCAGAGAATGATCCCATATTCATGGAAAGTAATACAGTGCTCTCCTGTGCTGTAATATTAATGCTGCAAAATACTTACTGACAGAACTAATGTTTATTACTAGGAAGACGCTGAGCTTGCTTGCCAAGCACAATTCTGTTTGCTGTTCCTGGAAATCATGTTGCTTGTTTGTATCATTAACATCTCTCAAGTGAATGTTTTAGTAAAATGCTGCATCAAGATTTTATGCAAAACTATATATTTTTCATGACACATTTGAATATCCCAACCAAACAACAATGTACCATTTATATTTCACAATGTAGTGTGTACCCAATTTTCTAGACTGCCAGACCATGGAAGAAGACATAACAGTCCAGACAGCATACAGTAGTGCCAGAAATGATCATTCCCTTGGTCTCGCTTCAAAATTACCGTATCTTTTTTCTGTAGCAGCTATATCTCTTTATATCAATCTGTTAAGACTCATCGTGTCAACATGTTTCAGCTAACTAAAACCTTTTCATCCAAATGTGGCGCAGCATTACTCAACAATACTTAAGCAATAGTGTATAGTGACAGTAATGAGATTATTTCTTCTCTTAACACGATTTTACAAACAAAATATTTTCAAAGAAAGAAAAAAAACACTGAAATTATCTGACAAGACTTTTGACTAGACTTTATGTTCACCGTGTAAACATAAATGTATTGAATTGAATAAAAGACATGCCATTACGTAATATATTTTAACTAGAAGCACTCAGAGAGTGCAAACCTCCGCCAAGGCCATGGGGGTCACTGGCGCAATATTATCTACACACTGTGGAATCCAATGTCTATAATATAACTTACAATGATGTTTGTTCAGTAGTAAAAACTACCTTCATTTGTCATCTCACAATTACACATTTTCTACTGTACTGTATATTTTTCCACATTCTGGATCACCAGATCTGGAATCCACATCCGATCATCACTAAACTTTGCTGTTTGATAGAGCATTTGACTATGTTACACCCCATTTTTTCACGTCTTTCTGCCTTGTTTTTGTGGAGTTAGAAACTGGAATGTAAAAATTCGCCCAAGCCTGCAATGGTGAAGAATCTTTTACAAAATTCCTGGATCCGGATCGTGATCCGGATCACCACCAAAATTGAATCACTGTTTCTTTTGTTTCATTCATTTCCAATAACTCCACCGAATTTCATCCAGATTCATTCATTACTTTTTGAGTAATCCTGCTGACAGACAGACAGAGACAGACAGACAAACAAACCAACGTGACCAAAAACATAACTTCCTTTTTTTAGGAATTTAAGGACCATTAGAATAATACACGGTTGCCTACAGATTCTTTAAAACATGTCAATACTGACTTAAATTCAAGTAGAATTTGCAACATATGTAAGTCAACACATCTAGCATATATACTTTACTGTTCTAGCCATTAGAATAATACACAGTTGCCAAACTACTGATTCTTTAAAACATGTCAATACTGACTTAAATTCAAGTAGGATTTGCGACATATGTAAGTCAACACATCTAGCATATATACTTTACTGTTCTAGCCATTTAAAACTGCTGCTTGGGAAAGATTCACAAGTAAACATACTCACAGGTGGCCTTGTGTATAAAACATGAAATTTCACTGGACCATGAGCGGTGGCCATAACAATTAACCCCAACACTGCCCAAAGGCTCAGAAAAGTCCCAAAATAGCATCTTGATTTTTTTTTTTAAGCTGTTCTTCAGTACTGTATTGACACTGTGCTGTTCACATATTGTCTATGAAATGGTAACATATGGCAAAATAACATTTCATTAAACATTTTGAATGAAAAACTGCAGGACTACATTGGAATAGCCTAGCCTAAATGAGAACAGCAAACCACAAGTGTTTCTCATCTTAGGCATGGAATGTGACCCATAGCTTTGTCAGCATCATGTGTTTCCAATTAGGACTATGAGTAATCAAGGATATATCCTCTTGCCCTATATATACTCTTGTTCACATTTTGGTATTTTTGCCCCCGCATAGGCTTACTCTTTATCCCAGCTTCAAATACATTCAAATATTTACAGGTCACATTGTTGGTGAACTATGACAACAAAAACAAGAATGTTTTAGATGGTCTGTAGATGTGTAGATGTAAAACTCCAACATTACCAGTAACCATTTATTGAACTTATTGTTATGTATTAGTTGTCAATAGCTCTTGTATCTTGCATGTAAACAAATGTAGCGCATACCTGTCCACACTTAGGGCACAGAGGTTGAGAACTGTTATCCCCACTGAGGCCTTCTGTAGAAAGGGTACCAGCTTGCAAAGAAACAGTCCAAATGAGCTGTCGCTGAAGGGGAACCTAGATGCCAGGAGCTGAGATAGATGAAATAGTCATGTACCATTTTTGCAAACAGCATTGTTATTATTATTATTATTATTATTATTATTATTATTATTATTATTATTACTAAAATTGACCATGAAATACTGATAAAAACACAATACAATAATACAATAAATTGAAATTACAATAATTAAAACAGAAAAACACAGTATTTATAGATAGTGTAATGGACTCTGTAGACAGCTCAAATGAGCTATTGAAACAACCCCTTAACATAAACCATAAGTGAAGGATCTATGTTTTATGTGATAAGTGTTACTGCGGTTACCAAAAGAGTTACCAACAGCGTCAGAGACAGATAGCTATATTTGTTCTAGGGTTAGGGTTAGGGTTAGGGTTAGATGTGTCCATGATGTGTATTTTTCAGTGAGATGAGCAGACATATAGTGCTCCTTCCTTCCTAAACAAAAGCATATTTTGTTTTCTTTTCTGCCTATGGAAGGAGGACTCTCTGTTGTTCAGCTGTCAGTTCACTGTTTTGATCGAGAACACCTGGTAAATGTAGCTGTGTCTAATAATGAGAGGGGTTATTTTTGGAAAAATAAATGGACTGTGAGATAATATTTAACATAGACAAGAATAAAACAGAGCAAGCAGAGAAGCATTATTTTAGTGCTTGATTATCCTCTTCAAATTCATTTGACTCTGAAGAGTCTCATGGATAGACCTGAAGTACCACAACTGGTGTTAGGGTGCAATCAGACATTTGTGTGATAATGACTATTGGTTTGGTAAGGGGTCTGCACATTGTCCAACAGCCACTGATAGTGGAAGATAAGACTGTTCGGTTTGACCAGTGATAAAGTACCTCTCCGTTCTGTAACCACAACTCAATCCCTGTGTTTATTTTAGCAGCCCCTCTCTCTGCTGTCCTCGTCATGAAAAAGCTCTGTGACTAAGACAAGCTGGTCTGGGAGTTCAGCACTGAATAGATGTGTAATTGCTTGTGCCCCCTTTCTCCTCCTTCTTCCCCTCTCTAAGTTTAGCCTCCCTCTCTTCTTGTTCTTTCTTTTTTTCTGTTCATTGCTGTTCATACTTATCTTCATATTCTTTTGATCCAGTGATATTTATCCTCCGCTATGCAGTCTCCTTTACTTCATGTAGTGCTGAGCATGCTTTAATATAAATGCTTCAATTGAAAACATAATTTGGTTATTAATTAGGCCTTAGTATTGTGCGGGATCTACTTTTATTTAGACATGTTTACTGTGATGTATGGCCACAAGTAGAATCAGTATGAATTCAGAGAAAGTGGGGAAATAATAAGAAGCGTAATAGTAAAAGCTTAGATGTTGTGGACACTGACAGCAGCCCAAAGACACTTCAGAGTCACTCACAAAGGGGTAAACCCCAGGGCTCGGCATTAGCACCTGCCAACTGCAAACTTGATTATGGCTGTGAAAATTTCAGCCACTCTGAAAGGAAGCTTATTCCACAGTAGATTATGCCATCTCTCCCTGTTGTTGCTTTTTCAAGTTCGAGAAATAGCTTAATTTCTCAGTTACTCATATTCAATTGATTTATTTTCATGTAGCCTAACAGGACTGATGTTCTTGCTTTAGCACTTGATCTTGTGATAGAAGAAATAACAACTGATAATAAAACTGTGGCTAGTAGAATGGCTGAGTGGCTAGTGACTTGGAGAAAATCAAACAAAAAAGGTAATGTCAAGCTGTGATGCACTTAAATGACGTGGGGTCGTGTGACTCTTTTCTCATACCCAGATGTAGGCTATGTACAGTTTACATTATTCTAACGTAAGTGTTCATTCAATTACTTTTATGTCATTTTATTTCCAAAACCAAAATATTTTCTAAATTTGCAAGCCTAATTCTATTGTTTTGTCACCACCTGTTCACAAAGACACACACACACACACACACACACACACACACACACACACACACACACACACACACACACACACACACACACACACACACACACACACACACACACACACACACACACACACACACACAGACACAGACCTGACACTTGACACCTGACATCTCAGCTGAGAACAAGTGGTGGCAAACAATTAAAAATAAAATGAGTGTTCTACTTTGAAATTTAAATGGATGGATTTAAATTTAAATCTGCTTGATAAACAAAAAAAGACAAACGAACCAAAAAAACGTTGATATACCATTATCTGTAAGAAAGTGTCCCAACAGTAATCCTCAATGGGGTTCCTCTGTTAATTCCGATCAGATTATATTATCAGAAGGGAAGACATGTGGTGTGCTAATATGACATTAATGTTCAGCCTACCTTATAGACTGTGATGGGAATGTCAATTATGATGTAGAGAAGATCTCCTAAAGCCAAGCTTGCAATCAGAGCATTGGGTCCATTCCTCATACTTTTGTTCTGGTAGATGATCCTCAGGAGGGTAGCATTCCCTACAATTCCTACGATGAACACGATACAAGAGATGACTGTGTTGATGTACCTGAAGTGAGACTTAATGGATGTCCCGGTTTTTGTACAATAGGGCACCCGTTGCTTGCTGACATTTGAGCCACGATTGACTTGAGAACCGGATGGTGTGGATGTAGAACCAGAGCTCAGCACTGGGACGCTTCGGGGATCTTGAGTGTCTGAATCATTCATCTGGCAAATTCCACTACTGGCCAAAGCTGCCATGAACAGCAGCACATGTATGGTCAGGAGGCCCATTGTGCTGCACAATCCACAACTTAACTTCCAGACAAGATGGGAAAAGTATCCAATATATCCACAGATTCAGAAAGACACTATGAGAGAAAAGTACATGTTGTTAGAACTCCAAGCATCTTCGCTTTTGCCATGTACTGGGCACAACACACATCAGTACATGGAAATGTAACCATTCAGAGAGCATAGTTTATCGAAATAAACAAATGAAACCAGTAGGCCTATTGAAAGTTAGATATCATGTCTTCTGAGGGACTTTTTTTTAAAGCAGGAAAAAATATTTAGAGGGAAGGTACAGATGGAGGATGCCATGGCTGGTTACTGTCAGGGAAAAGGGCTTTTTTTCTCTCATCACACATCAACAGTGGCAGCTAAGCTAAGACCATGCAACTCCATGTTGGAACTGTTTTTTTCCACATGTTGTTTTGTCAATGCACTCCATGCATGTCTTTCATCAGTGTGGTTTCTGTTGCTGGGCATTCCATTCTGTTTCTAATTTACAGCTTTAAGCAAATGGTTTCAACAAACAAAGGACCATTGGAACATAAAAGACAGAACTTTCTGGGAATGCTTAGGGGGCATTTTTGTCCTTTTAGTCAGTGACATATGAGGAAACAGACAATAATCAAAACATCATGGTCATCCCAAGTAACTTTCAGTGTATCATTACATGGTACGTGAGTAAATTTCATTGCATTATTTTACAAAAAATTGTGGATTACTTAAGATTAAGTCTATTTTGTTTTAAAAGAATCACATTAAATTAGATCAGATTAAATTAGATTAGATTAATAATCTTCAAGTATAGCATACACCTATAATCACAGAAAAAATAAATGTATATCAAAGGTGAATTCATTGTAAAACTCAAATTTGTGCAATTCAGTTAAATGACTATTTTGAGTCACAGATATGCCTTTTTTATCTATAATTGCAGTCACAATTAAAACAAAAAAATCTTGCCACCTCCTGATACACAAAACTTACTTAACTGTCAGTCTTTCATGTAGCATCACAGTTTAACTTCGGCCTTTGTAACACAAGGAGTCCTGACAGCAAATTGCTTGATGTATAAATAATAAATGCCTTTTGGATTTGCACCTACCGCTCCTAAAATGTCTGCCTTCCTCACGGTCCCGTCACTCAGTCAGTCATTCACACACATGCAGGGAAACTTTCGGCTCTTGCCCCCAGACATCTGTGTGGCATCACATTAGTAATTAAGCAGATATCAAAGTAGCGAGGGATCCCTTCTGGGCTGACAGAGCGTGTATGAGACGGGAAAGAGGTGCTGCGCATTCTGTCTCAAGCTTTTCCTGTGGAGAGTTGTCTGGTGTGTGTGTGTGCGCGTGCGTATGTGTGTGTGTCTGTTTGTGATCACTTTGGCTGGGTGGGAGTGCAAATCTCTACCCCTCCCCCTTCCTCTCCCACCTCAAAGATTCAGCCGGGAGGGAGGCCCTAGAGAGAACAGCAGTCGGGTGAGAAACACAGGCACAGACGGACATAGCACAGCACTTACTCGAACACATTAGTACAGGTTATGGCCACGCATTACAACACACAGACATGGTATAGAGACATATGCAGTGTGAAGCACAGGACATGTGGCCCAGCTCCTGTGAACCACAATTATGTTCAAATCTTTTAAACATTCAGAGGTCAAAGCGAATCATACACACAGACACACCATCTTTCTACATCCCACAACACAGATAAAATCTAGCTCAAACTTACCTAGACGTTTAGGGAGGAATTAAAGCTATAAAGAAAACTTTGATCATTTCAGAAGATCTTAACTTTGCAGTGGGTCGTCAATAGAAAAAGAGAAGCTCCCACAACGCCATGAGGAAAATTAGCCTCCAAATAGATGCCAGACTGGTATGGTATGTGTCCACTCTTTTGTGCCAGGACTTGAGTAATTTCAGCATATGATTTCTTATGATTCACTGTGAATCATTGTAAACGGAGTAACATGCCAACAGCCCAAACTAAGGATGTTGTACCATTTCCACGTAGAGAAAAATAGTAAAGTGTGCATGGAGCAGGAGAGGGAAGGCATGCAAGTTATCAGAGCTCCAGAGTGCACTGCTGATGGCATCCACCTCCATTACTGAGACCACATGTCTATACTTAGCCCGTTTCCTGCTCTCGGGAAAGCCACTGATAATGGAGCCATTTGCTATCAGTGAGGCCTTTTACATCAGCAAAGAGCTGACACAACACCTGTCATGGATAAACAATCTAAATCTATACGTACATACAGAGGCTCGAGAAATGTGCAGAAAAATCAATGTGCAGAAAAAATAAATACTGTTCTCAATCAGCAACATATGGAGAAGCAACATTTATGTAATCAATAGCCCCTATGTAACAACGGGTTGGATAATGTGCATCCCTCCTTACATGTTTCATACACACACACACACACACACACACACACACACACACACACACACACTCAAGTGTCACGCACGCGCACACACACTATTCAGTGTAAAAATGGGACCGATACGCATTTGTAGACCCACATTGTGTGCTAAACCAAAAAATGTTCTCTTTCCTGCTGATGTTGTTACATTCCTGTCCCCTCTGCCCATCTTGGCTGGGTTCTGCATTGTCCCAAGGGATGTATTTTTTTAGAATGTCAAACGCCAAAAATATGTTTTTTTTCCTGTTCCACCAAAGATTCTCTAGGCTCTAGGCTGCCCTTTCAGCATCCGTGGTTCCACAAGCTTCAGTCTTCAGCGTACAGGCAGCTAAAAATATTTGTGGGAATCTGCATGTCTAACTTTACCCTTTGTTTGGTCAAATATACAGTCAGTCTTTGTTGTGAAGCAAACTGAATAGACTGCTTATGGTTTTAACATAGGCCTACATAAAACATTAAGATAAAAAGCACTGTCCAATTACTTCATTAGTAGGTGTAGTGCACCCTTTCTATACATAAACTTAATTGGGTAATGGCAATATTTACAACCATTTAAAGTTTAAAGTATTGTGTTTTCTTTAATTGAAGACATAAATATATTATAGCTGTTAAATAAGTCATGGTCAAATGTGCCAAATATTTTATTCATTACGATTTGATTTGCTGACAGGACCTTTTTTTTCAATCTTAACTCCCATAAGTCAGCCAGCAGTTTTAGTGGTGTCGTAACTTCGAGGGGCTGCAGTTGGAGTCTTTGTTAATCAATGCATTAATATATAAAATGATGAAACCTTTACCTGGTCCCTGTTGTTTTGGGCTTTCATGTTGTTGTGTTGTTGTTGTTTGGATCTTCATCTTGTATTAATGCCATTCTCTCTGAACTCAAAGATGGCAGCCTGCCTAGTAATTCATATGCTTGTTCTCTGATGGCATCTGTCGAAATGTGCTCCCTGCATATTGGTACATACCCTGTGGGAAAAAGCAAACCCAGGCCTCTGACTGAGTGGGATGTAAGCATTTTCTTAACTGGGACACTTGCTCCAAAAAGGGGGGGAATGGGGAAGTGAAGCTAAAGGCCAATGCTGTTGTCACTCGGCTGTCATAATGAGGAGGAATTAAACTGTACACAAAGTTTATTGAAAAATCTACAGAAGACTTTTGGGAAAAGGTTAACCCATAAAGAAAGTCAATGTAATGGTAAAATTCAATAGCCATAAATAGACAGCATCTGTATTCATCTTACAAAATAGGCCTACATAGATAGATAGATAGATAGATAGATAGATAGATAGGCCTAGATAGATAGATAGATAGATAGATAGATAGATAGATAGATAGATAGATAGATAGATAGATAGATAGATAGATAGATAGATAGATAGATAGATAGATAGATAGATAGATAGATAGATAGATAGATAGATAACATTGTACATATGCAGCCATATGTGAGAACACTCAATTCAAACCATTCAAGTAATTTTCTTCTTTCACTGAAACTGCCCTTGTAACCAAGAAGGCCCAGACTTCAGTCCAGTCAATCCCTCCCTCCAAAACACGTACTTGGGGGAGGGTAACGGATGAGCCAGCGGAGGCCTGGCCAATACTGTGTATTCCAGGAAGCTACTCATTTTTAGTCATCTTACTGAGTCTGTCAGCAGAGGGTCGAAGAGGTCCTGAGAAGTGTTACAGTACTCAGTCCTTATGTTTATCTAGAGAGCTACTCATTACACTCTAGTCCTGTGGTTTCCAAAGTGGGGGCCAGGGACCCCTGGGGGCCACGAGCTGTTGTTAGGCAGGGCGGGGGTTGGGGGCGTGGCAGATTGGCAGGAGAAGCATAGTAAAACAAAATAAACATTTGAATAAATTGAATAACTAATGTATACCAAAATAAAGCAAATATAAGATATTCCCATTAGTTACGTAAGAACCACATATTATGATAGTCTATTCATTGCATCTCTGAACATTACTACCGCAAGTTATTATTTTATATACCGTATATTACCAAATAAACGCCCTTGGGCAAATAACCGCCCATGTCCTAATAGCCGCCCAGGGTCTGACCCCATTTTGTGAATTAACCGCCTCTTCCGAATAACCGCCTATGTCCAAATAGCCGCCCACCGGCTGTTATTTGGATAATTTGAAAAAAACTTGGTACCATAATTTTATTTGCTGCTTTATTTAAAAAGTGTATTTATTTTTAGTATTGCTATTCTATTTGACAATTGTTGCACTACTGCCATGTTGAGGCCTTGTTGATCTCCTGTCTTTTGATAGCCTACCTCATGTTGCTTTCTTTTTTATTGATACAATATTGATATGTTTACAATAGCTTTTACATTTAATTTTTTTTGTACAAAAAATACTGGACAGTAACCATTGTAACCAAATAATGGCCTGGTGCAGGCTGGTGCAAAAATAAATAAGAGCCTTGTGCAAATAACCGCCTGCTTCTTTTAAACGCCCGGTCTCCAAATCGATTTTGTGAAATAAACGCCCGGGCTACTATTTGGTAATATACGGTATTCCAATGAGGCACTGACTAACGGCTCATTCCTACTATACCAGCAATTTGACGCATAAAAACACGACGCACCTCCCTTTGTTGACGGACTGCCTCTTGACGGTGCACATGCAGGGGCGTGACAGAGTACACTGAACAGGAAACATGTCTTTCTGTCTTTCTACACGTGTATATCGATTAAGCAAGCTAACTAGCGATAGTAACATCAAAGTCCGCCCTTACCTAACTGTGGACATGTTTACTTGACACATGTCATAGCCCTCACATAGCTTTGATTGTCGTCAAAATGTATATAATCCTTGGAACATATTATATGTACAAAGACCTTGCACTTCATAGTTTGTTGGGGGTCATCCCTATGTTCCCCAGGTCCTATGTTCCCCGCAATCGGGCAACTTAGGACCCTTTTTTCACAAAAGGGTTCTATGTCCCCCTCTGCTTCCAAGTAGACTGCTGCCGCATGGCAAAGCGCAAGTTGTTGTTGTCACTGACAGGTTAGGTTTAGGGATAGTTTTGGTCAGGGCACAAATTTACAACTCAGAAACATTGCATTACTGACAGGTTAGGTTTAGGGGTGGTTTTGGGAAGGGCACAATTTGAAAACTCAGAAATGTGGGGAACATGGAACCCTTTTTTAGAAAAAGGGTCCTATGTTCCCTGGTCCCATACAAAGACCGGGGAACGTAGGTACGCTTCCGTTTGTTGTAATGTATGAATCTTATATTAAAACGTATGATAAACCGTCATAAAACTACTTGAAAGCAGCAAAACATAGCCGTTTATGTCATGGGAATTCCTCCTGTTCTCGACATTCATTGGATAATGCACGCGTTCATCGTGGGTAATTTTCATATAATAGAAGGGAGCTGAAGTTTTTGACACGCGTCAACTGTCAAAGTAGCCGCGCATGAATCCCAGAAGCCTTTGCAAGGGCGTCGCCGCATTTCATTGAAAATTAAAACGCGTTCGCATCAACGCGGTCGCCGGTAAAGTGGGAATGGGCCCCCGGCCCTAACAGACCTAAAAAAAATAAGAGTGGCACGATCCATGTAAGGTGGACCTTGGCTGGAATAGACCGGTATATGGGGGCCTTGCCATGGTTACGTTTGGGAACCTCTGCCCTAGGCTGGTTATGCAGCAATACTTTGCATGCTTGCATCCACATGAAAATCCTTCACACATACCACATGAAGTGAAATACTGTGTCTTTAACATTGAAAAGTCAACTGACAGAAACCCAAAACAGCCAAACCATTCAAACATCATTCACATTCAAAACAATCCCATCAACCTCAACTTCAGCCGGACCTGCAGGGGGCAGACAACATTGCAACAGCCACACCACAGCATTCCAACTCTAACTTCCTGTCAAAAGGGAGGAACTTCCTGTCTGTAAGGCGGCCTTATTACTTTCAGACAGAGATTCTCTAAGCTATGAGAAAGGCATCTCTCATTGGCTCCCATTATAGCCCCGTTGGCGAACGCAGCCAAGTAAAAGATGAATGGGAGCCTATTGGGCTAAATGGCTCAGCAGGGATTTGTGACGGTTCTGTTCTCTGGTTTGCAAAGATGTGTGCACATTCTGTACCTTATCATGGAAGTTGTATTAGAAGTGAAGTTAAAGGTTCCTGACATGGCTTTGTTCTCCCAAAGACGTGTTAGTTTTGTCCTGCAACACGCTAGCATTCGGCTAATACCTGCTGGCTGAGGAATCTCTGCGACTATTCACGACCAGAGCTGACGAGAGACGTACTCTGACTGATCCTAGCAGAGACATCTACGGTTACACACCTCAAAACCCCCCACCACCGTCCAACATGTTAATTGAAGGTGCCCAAATTCTTAAGGATGAGCGCAGTCATATCCTTTACCCCATGTACACATGCCGCTTTTCCACCACCTTAAATGCAATAAATAACAGGTGTCCGCAACAATCCTAACATAACTTTAAACACATCGACATCTGAAGTCAGACTTAAAACTACAAAACAAATGGCGTAGTGCCGTAAAGTCGATTGTCACGTGTTATGTCATTGCTATAGTTGAAATAAGGGTCATTTTCACGAATCTAACACTTGACGAGATGCAAACGTGTCGGCAAATGCTTTCACTTACTCATATCTATCGAACGCGACTTCATTGTTTCCAGGGAAAAAATCACACGGGCAGATAGTTCTATGAGAAGCGTACAGCCCCATTGGCACCCATTCATTATTTACTTGGCTGCGATAACATAGCTGCAGTGCCACTCCTGGCCACCACCAGCTAGTGGTCGTTCTTGTGCAATATTCCATTTTCTTTGTTTCAGATCACCACATGCTTCAGAGGAGAAAGAAGCAAATGTTTGTTGAGAGCAAAGGCATTAATAAAGACAAACAAAACCAACTTAAGAAAACTAAAGAATCCCTCAGTGAACCGGTCACACGCAACTGGTAGGATAATGACTCTTTTAAATACTACCTTTGCTTGACTGTGGAAAAGGAAAAGTTAAGTGCTTGTGCATGTGTGAAATTGTTTGTTCTGACTTTGCATGACTTAACACTTGAACTTTTAACATTAGAACATTTAACTTCAACGTTTCACTTCATAGTTTGTAGTTTGAAATTGGCTTAACTGTTTAGTTTGAAGATCCAAAAGCTGTTAATTGTTAATTTCATTAGTGGCCCAAGCATTTTGGAGAGTCTGGAACGTCATGCCTATTTTGTTAAGTAATTGGATAGGAATTACTTTATTTTGTGTTGGCTTTAAACTTGGAGTAACATAATGTCTCTTCTGTTCTATATTTATGTTCAAGGTTTTCAACCTGACCGACAACTTGAACCCCTTCATCAACAAGAGAAAATAATAAAAACAACAAAGGGGAATCATCTTGTCTTGAGTTGTTCCTTGCACAACTGGGCTCTTTTCAAGTTCGAGCGTAACTGAGGGAAACCAATCAATAAACACACCAGAACTTGACAAACATGTTGCAATGCATACTGGAATACAGTAAGCCTACATATGCAGCCAACATACATATTATATAGTGTTTATTTTATAGTGTTCTACATACTTTGTGAACTTTTATGTATTCTGAAGAAAGAACGTTTTATAACCAGGAGTGAAAGTAGTTTTCACTTCTTACCGGTGCTACAATCTACCGTCAGTTTATTTTTGTCACACCTTTTTTTTCTCAGGGGATTTACACCTTTTTCATGGCATATAACTTATAATATATTCTAATTTTTTTCATGAATATTTACTAAATAATAAACTAATATTTCCTAGTATGACAAAAGTACAGTAAGTTTTGGAGCTAAAATGTCTATTTTTGGATGTGCATCGAGAGATCTTACAGTTACAAAAAGGACAGACAAAATACTCAAGTTTTTAGATGCATCCACGCATCTCTATATGAGGCTTTGTCCGTCCGTTGGTCCGTGACACGTTTCTTAATTGTGATGAACATGATCTCCAAAAATTCTGTGCTCCTGGACACGGATGTTAAGGACACAAAATCCATGTCCAGGAGACGGAATTATTTTCTGTGATGGACACACAGAAGTGCTCTCTATATACTCCCACAGTCTTGTGTTTTCTCAGGATTTTTCTAATTTCAAATATTTTTTCACAAAAAAACATTTCTTACTGACAGGTTAGGGTTAGGGATTGTTTTGGTCTGGGCACAGCTAGTTTTCTTTCATTCATTAGCCTATATGAATTTGATAGCCTAGCAACCAACTGGAAAAGGTATTTCTCAAAAATATGTCTTAAATGACAGGTTAAGGTTAGGGAATGTTTTGGTCAGCGCACAACTTAAATTGCTGTAGCATTATTTTGTTTAGGATTAGCATTTGGTATGTATTTTCTAATGATAGAGTTAACACAGTGCTGTGGTAATGGCCTATAGAAAGCACTTCCATGTGCCAATCACGAAAAACAATTCCGTGTCCAGGAGCGCGGAAAACAATTCCGTGTCCAGGAGCACGGAATTTTGGCAAAATCTGTGTGCTCCTGGACACGGATTTCGTGTCCTTAACATCCGTGTCCAGGAGCACTGAATTTTTGGACATCAGGCTGTTGTGATTCCCTCTTGCAGGCAGAGTTGAGTTTTGGCGTGGAGCTAATGCGTGCAAGCCAACACGTCTATGGTTAGCAAACCGGCTAGGCTACGCAGCTAGAGGCGCAAAGGGGAACTCCACTTTTTTGCACATTAAGGCCATTTGTGTCTGAGTGGTCTGCAATGTTTTAGAGTCCCCCTAACAGTTTATTCCATGTTTGCTGCAGTCTCTGTTATTTGGCTGATTTTGATTTTATCTCAACCAGCTTTAGAATGGCCGTCTATGGGCACCTGCAACTCTGTTCTTAAAATCACCTTACTCACTTTTCGAAAGTCTACAGCTCACAAAGTGGTTAGGGGTGTTCACTAGCAGTCCCTAACAAGTTTCAAGACGAAATATGGCTTCTGTCATTTTTTATTTGCCATTTTGTGAAAGAAAGTGAGAGTGAAAGTGAAACTTAATTTACAAATTGCTACGTAAAATGCACACAAAACACCACAGATGCCAAATTTCGCTACAAAAATTGTTAAGGAACACCAGTGAATACTTCTGAACACTTAGTGAGATGCATATTCTTAAAAACAAATGTTAAAGGTGATTTTAAGAACAGAGTTGCAGGTGCCCATACACTGCCATTCTAAAGCTGGTTGAGATCAAATCCAAATAAGCCAAATAATAGAGACTGCAGCAAACATGAAATAAACGGTGAGGGGGACTCTAAAACATTCCAGACACTCAGAAAATGGCCTTAATGTTAAAAAAGTGGAGTTCTCCTTTAACTCGAATCTTTGGGGCGTCCAGGTTGATTGGATCATTCTAAGGAGGGTATCCGGGTTAGACGGATCACTTGATCCGACCCACCTGGGTCTCCTCACTAAACATGTGACCATGACTCGAAGACGCCTTTGGCAGCATTGAAACTGTAGGCTATGTTTCTGATTTTGCAATAAGTAATGTGTGTGTTTGTATTTAAGAAGACTTAAATTCAAATATTTTGGAGCAGAAGTTTAGTTGAGCTGGGACAGACAGGAGGCGAGCAGCAGATCACTCGCTTCCCCTGCTGAGTTGCCTTGCGACCTGCACACTCGTAACAAAAACGAAACTTAAGCGGTGATCTGATCCGTAGGGGATTCGCTGCTACCAACAACTCAGTCAGGATTCGTCTCTCACCGAGTTGTCGACAGCGCCACTGTTGTGAGTGACTCGTCGACTCAGGCGAGGAGCAAGAGTGACAGTGGCTTTAAATCCTGTTTACGCTGTAGCGCAGTGATAGTGGTAGAGTCACGTCTGTATAATTTCCCTAAGAGTACAGACTGAGATGTAAAAGCGTTGCTAGAGCACTGTTAACATTTAGAAATGTGGTAGGCCTCAACAGAGGCGAATAAGCACTCTAGGCGAGTACATTTAGGGTTTAACCCCAAAAAAATTGATACAAAAGGTTTTTTTTATGGATTCTATTACTATTGGACCTGCTAAATGACATACTAAAAATCTAGTAAAATCTGACTTTGGGAAATGAGTTTTTTCAACATGGCTGCCATAGGCTTATTATAAGGGTCAAGAGACACTCCAGGTGAATAGGCCAAAAAATGTAGCTTGCCGATATCACCATGAAACTTAAACCGGTGATTACTCACATATTTGTGAGAAAAAAATGTATTGCAAGTTTTCTGAAATGTTATGTTTTAATATGGTAATTGGACTATATCTAATTAAATATGCATTAAATTTCAAAATGCAAAATCTCAAAATCTGAAAAAGCCAAGCTCAAAATTACTCTTTTATTTTGTTTCTAGTAAGCCAGAAGATATCTCCACAAGAGATTATGGACATCTCTTTTTGTTTTGTAGTAAATCTACAAATCTTTGTGCAGACTCACCAGCTAGCATTTTTTTTCAAAACATGATTATTTAACATCTCTCTTAGATAAATAATTGAGTTTTATGTGTCTCAAGTTCTTCCAGACATTCTTTGAGTCTGGTGGTATCATTCTTAGCATGTATCAAGGGCAAGGTCAGCTGTCCTCAAATCATAGCCTCTCCACAGAGCTGCCTAAGGGCTGGTGCTGGGACTCCTATTTGCCATGTACACCACATCACTGGGCCATGGTATCTGTTCTCACAGCTTCTCATACTACTGTTACACCGATGAAGCAGTTACTTTGTGCCAGATGACTCCACGGTCACACACATTTCCGCTTGCCTCTCTGAACTATCCACAAGTATGAAGGAATGCAACCTTCAGTTGAGCCTCGCCCAAATGCACTGCTGGTGATCCCAGCCAAAGATTTAGGTTGCCATGATATCGAGCTCAATATGGATTCTGCTACTGTTGCCTCAAATAAGGCCACAAGAAATCTAGGTGTCATTGTTGATGACCATCTATCATTCTCTGACCACATAGCCTCAGTTTCCCAGTCATGTCCTCTTTTTCATGCCCTAATTGAATACAAGGCCCTGACCCTTGCCTATGAAGCTACAACAGGCCCTACTCTGGCTCACCCGAAAGTTATGCTAAAGCCCTATGTCCTTTCAGGACATTGTCTGTCTCCAGTACCAACCGTTTCACCTTGCCCTCTACTTACTCATGTAGTGGCTCCTGTCTATTCAGTTCAGCTGCTGAAAGACCCAAAATACCTAGTGACACCATGATTCATCACTGATGATGTGCCCTGACAAACAGCATATGGATATTATCATAGCAGTAGTGTCTTTATCCACCCAAACAGCACTCCAAACAAACAGATCCTGAAAACATGTTAGTTCATGCCAATGTAATTATCATGTAATAACCTTTATTTTTTAAAAACTTTGATCTTGAAAATGACACCTTTCCTGAAGTCAGATTTTCCTAGATTTTTAGTATGTTATTAAGGACACTTAGAGGTAACATAATCAGTTGAAAAACCTTTTGTATCATTTTTTTTGGGGTTAGGTCTTTTTTTTTGCATAGATGTACTCGCCTACTAGGGCTGTCAACGAATATTCGAAGTTCGAATTCAAGTTCGAATAGTGCTAGAAAACACGAATTCGAATGTGGAAATTAATATTCGAATGTGGGGGAAAAAATGTGCGTGGCAGAGGAGACTGCTGGCTGAAAGCAGGAAGTGTAGAGCATCTGTACGGCAGAATAAAATAGTTAACCTCCCTTTTTATCTTTAACATTATGTACTTTTCAGCTACACGGACATTTGTTGCAGCAATTCTATGAAGTTGTTAACTGGGCTGCTGTTTGTTGTTCATGGTCATTTTGAATGACGCGCAACGCGGCTGCCCCTAAAGTTATCCATGCTGGTTTTGTTGATGGAGTAGCCTTGTGCAGATTGTTTTGACGTTTGAGTTCTTATTGCTGTTTGAACTGCATTGTAAGAAGTTGTCGTCTCTCGTGAATGACTTACAACGTAGACCCATTCCACACTATGCACGGAATAAAAGTGAGCCGAGTGATAAAGTGGTATGAAGGCTGTCGAGGTGCAAGTTAGCACCATGAAGTCGTAATATAGCATATTTGTAGCTACAGATAAGCGATTCTTTATTTATTTTTATTTTTTTGCACCGTCCGGTATTAACTCTGGCTTCGAGGCGACAAGAGGCAGTCACAAATTGCTTGTATATTGTGCACGAGACCGATGCAGGCGGCACATAGAGCTGTTATAAAACCCGGATGATCCGTTTGGAGAGCCGGTGTTCTGTCGAGATGAGCGACTGGGCCTTACTTGATAGTGGTGTTCTATCGATTTGCGCTGCCTCATCTAAATGAGCTACCTTGATTTTCCATGGAAGACGTGTCAGTCGGCCATGGTCCACGTAGGACTGTTTTAATAACCATTACTTTATTTATTTCACGGACAGGGGTGTGCAATCGTTCGTGCGGAGTTTAATAAGAATGTGCGGCTGCTGACCACTAAAAAAAACGATAGCCTCTCGTTCGAGCAAGTTAAGAAATGTGCCATATGAAAGAGACTGAGCTGAGTTTGCGCAAATACAGGATTCGGACTGGAGAAAGTGTTTGGGATCAGGGCCTGGCTACTGGTTGTTTAAGGCAGCTATTTGCTGTTGGTTTGGTTTCAATGCGCCGTGGGCCTGTCTCGCAAGGCAACATTGCCATATAAAATGATGTGCTATGGGGATAAACAAGCACGGTTTAGAGATTCCCAGATAGTAGATAGCGTATTGTGTTTCGGCAGATGTCTGTCAATTTATGGGCAACACCTCTTTTAATGACCGGAATCATATTTTCAAAACATCCCTACCAGTGCTTGCTCAGATGCAGTGTTTAAATTGGCTCACGGGAGGTGTAGTGGGGGAGCCCTTCACTCGCGGTCAAAATAGCTTTTTTACATCGCCCCATCAGGCAGATACATGTATTCTAAGAAGTTATTGCCTATAATTAAAGGGGATAGAGAATGGTTGAATGGGCTATTTACCCTTGTTCTGTGATGTGATATAGCCCATTTTTTTTTAGCTGGGTCTGTAATGTCTTAGAACCTTCATAAAAGGCTATGTGAAAACACTGTGTATTGGTTGGGATTCAACATGCTTCGTTTGGCCTCAATTCGCTAATTTCTGTGCTTATTTGGCAACCTCATTATAAATGCACGTAAATGATGACGCAGATTATTTGCCGTGCTTCCTGATTGGTTGTCCTTGCTATCACTTTAACAGCTAACTTTCTCGTAGTGTAGTGGCAAAGGGTTATGGTGGTAGCTCTAATTAGGCCTACTTGACTGCTAGAACGTGAATTGCCGGTGTTATTAGACAAGATACAATAAGATAAAATATGACAAAAACTAGCCATGTGCCATGGCACACTCGCGGATCCAGCACTATTATGTTCAAGCCAGAGGGGAAAGAAGAAGAAGACGAATGGCGGCAACAACCAGCATACCTACGGCCCCAGGGGAACATTTCTAAACGATAGGATACTACCAACAATTATTTTAATTCATAATAGACCGTCTCTGTCATTACCACATTACTATATTACTGTAGGCTTAGGCCTACTATTTTTGATGCTTCATCATCGCGCTACCTTTGTGTTTGGGGTTCTGCTCAAGAAACCTCTCTTTCTCATCCGTTTTCCTCATTCCATTATCTTGGAAGCTGACAGGTTATCGACATTGCACTTGTCAAATAACGTTGCGCGGTGTTACAACTAAGAAGTTGACTCAATTGATAAATCATGGGGGTATACTTAGTGTGAGTGATACCAAATGCCCTTAAAAGTTCAGAACAGTGATGTAGCGTAACTTACTGTATGGGACATAGAGAACACCAAGTGATTGATCAAGCCTTTATAAATAGCTATGGAATGACATGTAGGGTGCTGCTACATAAATGGCCATGCAGCCTCTGTTGACAAAAAAAAAGTCCGCCAGTGATTGATCAGATTTCACAATGGTCTTCATTGGTGTATCAATGAAGATAATTGTGAAATCTGATCAATCACTGGCGTTTTTTTTCCACTCACCAGGTCCTACGGGGAAACTGTATTTGCATGTCACATGCATATAGGACTTTCTCCATGTGAATGATTTACCGTACATGTAATGCAACATTGATCCCCAGGTACCTAACCCCCATATGACGTCCTGGCCTACAACCAACATGCACTCCAAAGCGCCTTGAATGTCTACAGAGCAGAGACCATGGTCGTTTGACACAGAGGAATGGAAAGGTAGGGTGCTGTATAATCATCTCTGACAGTGTTACATATTATATGGTATATTACAGTATAATTATACTACTACATTACTGCTTCCAACACCACTACCACACCACATTTGGTTGCTACATACAAAGAAAAAGGAATTTCATATTAATAAATGTTTGTGGCACCAAAAACTTTGAGAAACGATGATGAACACAATTAAACAGCATAAACCACACTCAAGAATTAATATTTATTTCGTCCATTATGTGCAGGTAGTGCATCCTGGTGCCGGGGGTTTCTTGGTCGGACAGCATGTGTCGTCATACCGTCCCTGTATTGTGCAGAGAGTAAGGGCAGAATTCCCTGAGACCACTAAAGAGTACGCTGGATTCAGGACAACCCCCTTCAACCGAAACGGGACGGGTAGAGCCACTGCATCCTCCACTGTGGGTCGTTCAAGTGTACTGCAAAGATTTGGTTGGACTGGTTCTCAGTAGGTCTGCGGTGAATGGGTCAGGATCCAGGACCATTTCATCAAACACCGGCTTAATCAGATTATTGGCATAATCTGTATATGCAGCATGTTGCGTTGTCTTATGTTCCAGGACTGAGGTAGTGCAGGTAAGGTGCAGTCCCATGGTACAGTACTGTGTATGTGTGTGTGTGTGTGTGTGTGTGTGTGTGTGTGTGTGTGTGTGTGTGTGTGTGTGTGTGTGTGTGTGTGTGTGTGTGTGTATGTGTGTGTGTGTGTGTGTTCTTGTGGGGTAGTGCAGGTGCAGTCCAATAGTGGAATTCAAAAAGTCAAGGCTGTGCAGTCCAACATGGTCCATTGTAGTCCAGTGGTCAAGTAGCAGCATTTAGTTGCATAGGTGTAGGCGTAGGTGCAAGTCTCATAGTGCAAGCAGTTCTTGGAAGTGAAGATCAGAGAGTGCAGGTAAGGTGCAGTCACATGGAGCAGTTCCATAGGGTGCGCGTGTGTGTGTTTGTGTTGTGGTGTGTGTGTGTGAGAGAGAGAGAGCGAGAGAGAGAAAAGAGGGTCTTAGCTTCCTGTCTGCCTGGTGGCTGGAGCAGACCGTATAGGGAGGGGGTGGAGGGAGTTCAGTATTCTGATGACCTGGTAGACTGATAAAGCAGCCTAAATGTGAGACTGGATAATCTGAGAAATTAGAATACAGGGAGACGATTCAGTCTGATTGGTTCCCATTGTAGCCAGTTAGCTTTGAATGCATACGGCAGTTCCTATTGAGTGTCAACTAGTTGGTGAGCGTTGGTAAGTCCTTCATGTGGGAAAATGTATGGAATGGGCAAGGGAGACCATATGCTAAATACATTGCTACTGCAATTTCCAGTCACAAATCTCATCAACAAAATATTCCTGGTAAGCATTATGGGTGGTGTTTATCAATAGGCTGTATTGTCAAATCTTTCAGGTGTTCAGTTTTTCAGCAGGGAAAAAGATTTCGACCTGTCCTCGCTAGCATCCCGCTAATGTTTATGGGTTTGGCCTGAGTAAATTGAGCTTTGTGACTCAGTATATAATAATCTAAAACTCCATTGACACCCATTCATTTTGCACTTAGGTTGGATTAGGGTTAGCCAGTTGTGGCTAGTAGCTAGTTCAGTGAGTGAACTCCCCCTGGTGTAATTTAGTCTGGCCCCGAAGAACGATACATCCGAAGATTGTTGATGAGAACAACCTGTTGTTTTTCAACCCGTGCCTGTGCCTATAGGCCTGCGTTGTGATTGGTCTTGCCAGACTCAGGGCACAGTGTTCAAAATGTTCGACGATGCAAGGCTAGACGACCTAGCCTGGCTCTCACGCAGATCATTCGTGCTTCGTGCATCTTTGTTAAACTTCGTGAGCTCGCACAAGGGTCTGGAAATCTTAGACGAGGCCGAACAGCATCCGATATTTCATGGTCAGTCCAGTCAGAATCGCGAGATCGCGGGGCGGGCTATATACAGGTCAGTGGTTGAAGTAGTAGTGATAAAAAAAGCCACATGAATTCTCCAATCAGGTTCGAGCTGTTTTGAACACACCCGCGCCTTTCCAGAGCTAAGCAATTGTCAATGTTCCAGATGGTTGGTAACAACAGAGTGGTAAGTATCCATGAAAGGTAAGATTTGTGAAAGGGCAGCATGAATTTGGGAAAGAAGCTGCTAAAAATAGTGCACAGTGCACCTTTATAATACATGAAAAAGGTGGATCTTCTCCATGTCTGCCATTTTCAATTTCTAGAAATAGACAATTGTTGCTGCAAAATGTACTGTACTTTGGTCATTACTAGCAAATGTCATTACTAGTAAATATTCGTTAATTATTTATTAACTACTCATATAGAAACAATTTGGCCATGGGCAGCACAGTTTCTGCCCATCATATACAGTGCAACTTTAAGGATCGTTGTTCAAGCTTTAAAAAGCAATGCATGACTTCTCAACTTTTTGGGCATGGGTTTACACCTAAATGACTGCATTTCCTGACTAAGTGGACAAATGACGACCAGAGAGCTGTCAATGGAGAAAACATTCCATTGCTGATAAAAGAAAGAAAATGAAGATCTGTTGGACAAACATTATCCATAGTACAGTAAGTAGACTAGAATTCGGAATGATTTTTTTCCCACTGTGCAACAGATGTTGAAGAGATTGGTCAAGGAAAAAACAATAGCTAAACAATAGCTAATGACAGACAAATTGTTAAAGCTGCAAAGAAACTCCCCAAAACATCAGTAAGTCAGACCAAAAACAATCTCCACATTGCAGGGTTGAACATATTGCAATATACTGTTTGAAGAAGTCTCAGAGAACAGACAGAAACATTACCATATGCAAAACACTCATCCACAGTAAGAATCTGAAGGCCTGAAGGGTTGACATGTGCAGGGAAGTACTGAGATGATCCACAAGTTCTGGAATGCAAAGGGACTGATTACCTTGACCTTGAAAAATCTGACTGTTGTTTTGTAGTGCTTTTCCAGTCAATGCTTTTTCAAGTTTGTTAATTAGTTTCCTGGATTACACACATACTATGACAGGACAATAGTCCTTTTAGGTTTGTAGTTGCACTTTTGATGGAGTAAATTAACTGCCTTGGAGGAGTTTTGTGTTCTGGTTTGGTAGTTACAAGTATCACAATCACCTGAACATAATTTGACTTACTTTCTTGTTTGGAAAGAGTAACACATAACCTCTTTTTCACTGCCCGTTTTGTAACCGGTACAGCTTGACACAGCACCACTCAGACGCTGTTTTCCGTTTCAGCTAGTCAGGTACAGCGTGAAAACCAGCCCTCTTTTTTTTTTGGTTGGCTGAACCGAGCTGAGCGGGTCTTTCACTGCCTACTACCCTCACTGGTGAATCAAAAAAAAATTGAAGGCAGAAATCAACATTGTAGTATACAAATGATGTTGCTGAAACAATTTATACCCTATTCGATAGATGAGATGAGGTTATATATGTCAGTCTTATGTTTAGTCAACTAGCCTACGTAAAGTAATGCTACATGACAACACTTAAAACATTACTCAACCATACCACACAAAACTGGGCTGGCTTAACAGCACCACTCAGCTCTACACGGCACGGCACGCCACAGCCGGGTTGTGTGTGGAAAAAGTCTATTGTTGCTGCCTGGCACTGTGCTATTTGGTCAACTCAGGCCAACCATTGTGAAACATCTGTGAGCAATTCTAGCATGGAGTGTAAGCCATCAATGCAGCCTCTTGCTAGGAGGAACCAAATGGAAAATTGGCACTGCTGAGCAGAGAGGGAGCAAGAAAGAAATATTGAAAATATTGAAATTCAGTTTTTGAATGTATCCAACTATCCAATTAAATCCACCTGCCAGATAAGTATCGCTTAGCTACGTGCAGACAGCAAATGAACCAGGTATACAGGAGAGGAGATGTAAGAGGTTGATATGATGTGGGAAGGTAAGGCATGAGTTCTAATAAGTGTGTTTTTACAGTCTAACATTGTCTATGGTTCTGTTGGCAATAATTTATTACATAAGCTTGTGCAGGGAAATGTGGACTGCAGATTTCAGCTTCAATGGGCTTATTACTGTACTTTAAGTGTTTTTCACACCGTGCACTTTATTTTAATGTACAGTATAGACCTACAGTATAATAGATTTTCAGATATTGTTATGGCAATGGAAATTTAGTTCTAAACCACAATTATTGTTCTTGATTAAAAAATAGTAAACATTTTAAAAGTTAATAAGATTAAGCCTCTAGTCCATGCTTTTAACCTCATCACAGATCTTAACTATGCTCTCCATTTTTGTGTTACACAAACATTTCCCCCTTCACTTTGCGTCAGTAGGCCTATAGTTTACAGATGTTTCCCATGTGAAACAAAATATCACTGCCCAGTGTTTTTCCACTTCAAGAACATTTTATTCTCCATTTTTTTCCCCTTTCTGATGGGCCTTGATTGCAAACAGTGCAGCATGCTTTGATGTGCAACACATGGCCCATTAGTACACAGTCATTAGTTTGCTGTTATCAGAGCCTGGATACGACTTTCCTACCCCTTCTCCTTTTATGGGTGTCTTTGACCATGAATTTGGTATTTAAACACAATTTGGAGAAAAAAACGTTCACTATTGTGTGCCATTTTTGTATGCACAACAGCATTGGATCCGTTTCTAAGACAGTCCAGATTGATCATCAGTACGAACACTCTGCCCGTGTCTTTGATTGATTTGCTGTTTTTGTCCCATCTCCTCTTTACTGGCATTTGGCTTTGAAACATGTGTGAGTGAAGTGTCGCCCTGATTTACCATGGCTCAGTGTTTGATACATTGTAACTTACTGTACAGTGTAAGTTACTAACTACCTGCTGATGATACGTTGCAAATACTCGTACCACTCCATTCGCTTTCTGGTACGTAACTGGTGAGATACGTAATTGGTGAGATTCTGTAACCATTTGCTGTTTCTGTAATGACAACTGCAATTGTATTCATGTTGAAGAATGATAAAGTTAACTGCAGTAGTGCCATATCACAGAATCCTTTGTGGGTGTTGTGGAACAAAAACACAACTTTTTATTGTGGCATGTAAAAGATAATATGACCAACACTTTTGAAAGGCAACCAATTGTGAACCAAAGGGAACCAAACAAATGCAAAAGCATTTGCAAAGTATAGCCTACCCACTTTGACCATAAGTTACCTCTGCTGACTGTTTAACAAAATCCACAGCTGACATTTCCGCTCAATTAAGCCACTAGCACCACTCCCACCAGCCCCCTGAGACTGCCCTAAGTCGGTGTGTGTGTGTGTGTGTGTGTGTGTGTGTGTGTGTGTCTGTGTCTGTGTCTGTGTGTGTGTGTGTGTGTGTGTGTGTGTGTGTGTGTGTGTGTGTGTGTGTGTGTGTGTGTGTGTGTGTGTGTGTGTGTTATTATCTTGTAAAAGTTTAGGGAAACAGGGAAACAGCAGCAGCAACAACAACAACAACAACAAAAAAACAAATAAACTGGTAAAGCTCTAAACTTGTTTTCCTCTCTAGCGTGCAAAAAGATATTATCCAAACGACAACCAACAAGACATCTGGTAGGACAAAAATATTCTTTCTTGCACACTACGACAATCTCAAACACAAGTTAATCTTGAAAATCATTTGTGATAGTTGTTTTAAACAGTAGGACACGCCGTTAGTTTAAATAAGCACAGTAGACACTGATGCAAAGAGACACACACATACTGTACACTACTGAACACTCTCGTACATGAAAGACAAGAGAGGAGAGCGGGAGAAAGAGGGAGTGTCCAGAATGCATGATGCTATGGACTGCAAACATCATTTCCTGAGCCTGTTTATTTCTCTGTACTCTCTATGAGGCGGCCTTTAAGAGGGAAGCAACAGACACAAGAAACATAAACAGTTTGCTACCAGCGGGGGGTAAATAATGCTCATGTTAACCACAATTTGCTAAGAGCAAAACAAACTCTACCTTGAAATGCTATAGATCTTGCATGTGAAAGAGTAATAAATATTCTTATTTAAGATATTTTCTTTTTCAATTCTCTGCTTCATCGCTCTCCACCCTGCCTCATTTTTTTCTCCCACGAAAAAGCTACGTGACAGAGGAAATGACCCTTAGACACACACACACACACACACACACACACACACACACACACACACACACACACACACACACACACACACACACACACACACACACACACACACACACACACACACACACACACACACACACACACACACACACACACACACTTCTAAATCTACGTCTGTACAAACACATTCAATTAACAAGTCATGCCATGAAATCCAGTTCTCTTCAGAGAAATTCCGTATCCAGTCACAGAGCAGAGTAAGCAGAAAAAAGCATGTCCTGTGTATATTGTTCAAAGAGGCCATCAACCCTCATTCGGGCCAAACATGCAGCCTGGGAACCCAGTCCCGTTAGAGCTGTGGGATTTCTTTTGGAGCTAAGAGCAGAACATGAAAGGAACAGCGTGAGAGAAGATGGTGACATCAGCAGGAAGAATATGCTACATATTTATATCTAAGTCTTAGTCTTCTCTCACATGTCACAGTTATGTAAGCAATAATGTACAAAATGATGTCACCATGAGTTGTGTTCAGGTACATATTTGAGTAAGTTGTATAACTTTCCTTCGCACAGGGATCACTGTGTGAACATACACACTTATGTCTTGTCACATCAACATCTTAAAACATTCCAAAATGTCAGCACACCCCAATTGACTCTCTTTCTGTCCACTTCTCCCCTTAGTAAATATGCGCGCACCACAGTGAGCACAGACATACAGATAGACCATATCCTTGCCTCTACAGCTTAAGAGTCGACAACAAACATCAGGGCCTCCTGTAATCACAACACTGGTTTTCAGTTATGGGACAAAAGCCAAGGGTGCTTCAGAGCACCACCAGCACATGCCCTTCAATAATACATCAACCAGCCTTGTTCAGAGACAGAGGGAGTGGAGAGGGCCTCAAATATATCAGCTTCTGAAGGACAATGTATGGTATACCATTCAATGGCACACCCATACAAATGTACACACATAGGCTGGAGGGAGAATTACTGATTCGGGACATGTTTATATATTTATTCTTATATGGTAGCCTTGCTTTTCCAAAGCAGTGACTCCCAGTCAGGAAACCTGATCCTAGGGAATGACTCCAACAAAAACAACTCCCCCTCTAACCTGTGGGGAACTGCTGGCCCCAACTAGAATTGGCCCGACCCCCCAGGAGAGGCTGGGCTGTGATTTAATTATTCTGTGAAAACACTATGATGAGCTTGTGGGGAGACATTTGGTGGATGGGCATGGCATATATATAGGGCATATATTGTAATACAAGGTTTATGGAAAAGGAAAACGGTTACAGCAAAAGTTTATGGTACATTTCTTTGTTTCCAGAAAATGTCAGCATTCTGAAAAGATAACACTTACCTTCCTGTAATGGCAAGTTAACAATTTTACGCCAATATCCTTGTTCAATGGTGGTGGACAGCGAGGTAATAGTTCCTCTCAAAAATTCTCCTCACACATTCAAAGGTCATAAGAATCCAAGGCTCAGATTTTCGGAGCTGCACTTTAAGCACTGGTTATTGGTAATATACTGTGTAGCTCATGGTCATGTTTATATTTCTCAACAATAATGGCTTACTCTTTGACTGCTTGATGTATGGATGATATCTTGGACACCTATAATTTTCAAATAAAGAGTATGCAATGGTGTTTGCACTCTGCCAGCATTCAACAACTTTTTTGAGACAAATGTGGAGAGTATTGGACTGTAGACATTAGAAAAAAATGTTCCTTGAGTTGATACAGAGGACATTGAGAGGGAATGTCGAGGAGAGGGACGTTCAGCAGAAATTGGCCACTGTACACTGTGTTTGTAGTAATATGAGTGTCTTAAATGAAGACTGATGAGAGAACATGAGGCCAGCCATGGGAGATTGGTACACCAGAACAGAGGTTCAGCTGCATGGCTAGGTGCTAGCTGAACCTGGTATGCCCTCCAAAATAAGCACTGGGGTCACTGCTCAGGAATCTAGCATTATTAATGTAGAAACTGATGGAACATGTACCCAGACATGATTAAATAAGCAAAGTAATTGTTCAAGGCTAGCCTGGCAAACTTCAGGTTTATCATAGCTGATTAATGTGTTTCATTTTTATGCCCCTGAGCTCCAAGAAGACAGTGAATTGGGTCAATCTTTTTGTTTTCTGGCATGAAAAAATGCTAAATGTTAAAAATATAATATACATTACTCCATTATACAGCTAACCCAAAATTGCAATCAAAACATTTCAATTTCAAAAGTTAATTTCAACAGGTTTTTAGAAGGAATTGTAAAGATTCAGTTTAATTTAGTAGTTCATAACTGAATTGGTATTTTAGGGTGTCATAACATGACTTCATGTTCAGTTTGTTTAATTGATTAATTAATTGTTTGATTGATTGATACGAATAATATATTATTATAGTAAAACACAACCCTACCGTTTTCACAGTGTAAACAGGTAGGTCTAATAATTGTGCATGGTAATGCATATTAATAGCAGTTGTTTTATTGTGTCAGCTACACTGTGAAGTTGAAGAATGGATGATAATAATAGGGAAAGATGAATAATAGTAAACATTATTGTGCACATCATCACCATCAAAACCAATTTTGTGTGAGTGCTTGTGAAACACAGCTAAGTTACCCAGAGACTGAGGAACACCATGTGAAAATCCCACCCTCTGTCATAGGACAGGGCCTCTGCTCTCTGGCTCTGTGCCTGAATTTGTCTACTGCATACTTACTGTTGCTGGGCCAAATGAATTACAGAGCTTTTTTCCATCAGAAGAAGCGAAAGACAAAATGGTGCTTGATATGTGGATGTTGTTTACAATTGAAACGGGCGTTTTTATTTTATTGAGGAGAATGAATATAAATAAAATATAGAAAAATAAATAAATAAATATTACAGCATACTTTGAACTGAGCTGAGCTACAAAGTCAGTGTGTAATGAAAACACAAGCCTAGTTTAGGCCTATAGCATTACAGTACTTGCAGCCTATCTTAGCTGTTCACGTGGCAGTTTCCACATTCATTCAGACAATTCTGAACATAGTTTAAAAAAAACAAAACCTTGAGATTTCTAAGAGGTGCATAGAATTTCAGATTCATCGTGGTAGTGCCACTATATAGCAACTTTTTTCAGCCATGAGTTCACTAATAAAAAACTTTCTGGTTTGTTTTTGACAGCCTTTAAAAAAAATAATAAAAAAAACTATTCACTCTTGGGGTCAATTGTTTATTTGACCTTACAATAAGCTTATGTGTCTTGTGCAAACATTTCAGGCTAGTGTCTTGTACGTCTGTGCATCCAGTCTGAGCAGATGGAGTATGTGCATAGCTTATATTTAATTATCAGACTTCATGGCAGTTGCAAAAAGGTATGCTGGATAAACTAGGCAACAGTTCTGTGACAACCATGGATGGTTTGGTCGGCTGTCTCTAAGATCTTTCAAGCAAGGATATGAGATGTATTCAACAAAGAGGCATGAGATGTTAGTTGGCCTCCGATTAAATAAAGCGCTTGAATCCTGTTTGATTATTTAAGTACAACTAAAATATATAATCTCCCTTTCTCTGTAGTAGCTGAACTTGTCCAGGGACAGTCTACATCCAAAATGCTGCATCATTCATTCATTGGACCACTAATCATTTATAAGCTACTGTTTGATCAACATAGTGATGGTGCGTAATATCACCCATAGGCCTACATCAGCAGAGACTTAATTTAATCACTGAAAGGATTTCTTCTAAAATATGGGAAAAATAAGATCAGCATGTCTGTTTTAAACCATTGCCATCTATTCACTAAACCAGTTCTTGTGGGAAAATGTGTTATTAAAACAACACAGGAATGCAACATGTTTTTATGCAATGTGTGAAAAGCAGACCAGGGAGGATAGGGCTTCAAAGAAGTGGGATCACAATTAAATGAAGCAAAGGCAGAGTGAGAGTTGAGCGCAAGTTTTTCCAGCTCAAACTGTTTGCTCCATCTAGTGTATCCCTATGGTATCGGCGAGTCCTCTGGCAAAAGGATACTGAAAGAGTTGTAGGCTTATGTCCATAAATCTGTCCACCCTGTTGCAGTATGATTACATCATGAAGATGAATTAAGGTAATCCTGCTCATTTGGCTCCTACAATGAGGAAATTGGGTTCTCAATTGATGACATCTTGTGTAAGACAAGCCGTCCTTCTCTCCCAATATCACTCTCCTCTGAGACATTAGAGTTGGGTCTCACATCAAAGCTCATTATTAAACAACATTGACATGTTAAAACAACCAGGGCAGCAGGGGCATGCAAAATAGAAAATTCTGCAGAGCACACTATTGAATGATGATTGTGATAGTGGTAAACAAGCCTGTCACTACAAAATTCATCACCATACCTTTGAATCATCAAAAAAATAATATACCAGTACAGTTCTGACACTGATTTAAGGACAGTGATGAAAAATTAGCCACGGACAGTGACAAGCAAAGCTGATGAAGTACTGTGCACTTTTAAAATAGCTGGTGTCTATGGCGATCAGTGAGGCCCACTGCTACATTATTGATTGGAGCCTGGAGGCATGAATCCCCCAGCCTGCTTCAGATGATGTGAGTGTATGAAAAAGAGAGGGGTATGTTCAGAAGATTAACAGGAAAACAGAAAGAGTATGAATTCATAGGACTATACAGTACAATGATTGTAGATCCTGGTAATGTAATAATTTCCTGTAATTGTAATAACTCCAGGTGATAATGTAGCAAAAATCGCCTCTTAAAGGTGCACTGTGTAAGATGGTGGCTAGAGGAGGTATTTCAACTACTATCGTGCTCATTGAAACGGTGCTGCCTACTGCCATATTTGATCTTTTCATGAATATTTACTAAATAATAAACTAGTATTTACTAGTATGACTCAAGTCCAGTAAGTTTTGTAGCTACGAATGTCTATTTCATTTGTACTATTGACATTTGTGAATGGGCACCATGAATTCTGGAAATAAACTGCTAAAAATATGACACAATGCACCTTTAAGGGCATTTTGGTCATGGATGACAAGGAAGGCGGAGGTTAGAGTGGGATTCAGGAGCAGCCATGCTCAATGGTTACACGGGTGGCCTGTAGATCAGAGGGTTGCAGGTTCAAATCCCACTCTTACTAGCACCTACTGTACATCCATGGCTGAAATGCCCTTGAGCAACCTAACCCCACATTGCTCCAGGGCCTGTAAACAATACCCTGTACATAAATAACTAAGTCGCTTTGGATAAAAAAGTGTCAGCTAAGTGTAATGTAATGTAATTCAAACCTGCAACCCTCTGATATACTAACTCAGCTAATGATTGTCAATGAATGTGCCAGTGGCGACAGCAGCATAGGGCATTGCCCAGGTGACGCCAGAGTTCTAAAGTTCTGCCAGGCTGCACGTGTATGATGTGTACGTCTAAGATTTTCTAGTTTCTAAAGATACTGAACAGGTAAGGTCACCAATTCCAATGTCTCTGATATGACTTGGTAGTAGAGTTCAGTTCCAAGGTTCTAAAACTCTGTTGGCCCAAGTGTGACTACGAAAATATGTGCTGCCTCATATCTCAACAAGAAACTTGCACAATTTACAGCCAAGGCCACAATTTATAGCCACGGATGAGGTGATGTGGTTTATTTTATTTCACTGAAAAACTGGTATTCCTCACTCTGACTGCTAAAGTGGGTGACATCATCAGTCTGAACATTCTGCCATTCATTTCAATGGGGGAAAACAGGGAAAACGAGTCTGATGAACAAATGACAGTGGGTAGTCCAACGAAAAATATAGGCCTACCCCAGAGCTCTTCGAGGTGGTCGTTTTGTTGTCAGGACCGTGTCTCTCTCCAATGCTGCTGCGCTTGAGTGATTGGTTATTCCCACTGAAAAAGGTGAAACGAAAAATGTAGAATAATAAACCATCAGAGATTAGTATGCTTGCCTGCAAGCATACTAAATAATTCATTATTATGAATCAGGAGAATAAAAGGTACAATAAAGGCTACATTGCTGCTTCTATTGGAGGAATACACAGGGCATTATATAAGGAATAATTTATTAAATCATTTCTTTGTGGTGCCAAAATTAGGCACATGCCTAATTTTGTTTAAATGCACATTAAATTGTGTCTTGGACATATTAAAATAGTTTCAAAACTGACATGTTTCTCTTTCCCTAGAGTACAGCATGTTAACATGAAGTTTAATGCTTCAAAATATACACCAATGTAATGATTCCCCCAAGGGGTGACCAAACATTTGCATACCATACCACCCAAGGATCTGTTTTGATGCAAGTTTTGGCTAACATCCAAAAATGGTCTGTTTCCCAAAACTGTTGTACCAACGTTGTCTGAACTTTGTTTGTTTCAATACAGTTTGAACCACAACTTCAGATGGTCTCCTTTGTTTTCGGAAAACAGAGTTCAAAATGAATTAGACTGATCGTGTAATGGCCTTTAATTGTTAAACAATTTGGCAGAATAGGTGTATGCTTAAAGGGATACGCCACCTCAAGGTGAAATTAAATCACTCCCCAGTCCCCACAGTCGTTAGAGTTGGATAAATGAGCAGAAGCATTTTCCATTGTCTCAATCTAGCAGCATGGGATTATGAAATGGCTACATTAGATCACAGTGATGAGAAAAACTCTGTTAGTTTATCTCCTCATGTAACCACCTCAAAATACTGCCAGATTCAGAAAACGTTTGCGTTGCCTGGAAAACAGTTCTGCTCAGTTAACCATCTCTACGGACTGTGACGGCAGTCTGCATAAACATTTTGCTCTATGAAAATCAATCACTGTGTAGTTACAGCTATAGAAAACACCTATGTTGTTCGAACCATGTTGGGAGTAGCATGCTACTGTAGGCCCTACACCTTGTTGGTTCACATCATGTTGGTTCACGCTACGTATGCTTTGGGAATCGATTGTGTCGCACCCATTTGCAAGGATAATATCACACACTGTGTGGAGAAAAAGGTCGCAAGACATGACCCTAGAACAATTTAGACTGGGAGATTGGTATTACACAGGTTCAGCGGCAGGGGGTGTTCCTTCATCCATGTCTAATTACTTGGTGATATTAGATGATCCTGTACAACTATCACTCACAGAATGTAGGTACTGGCCCGAATGCCAAGAATAAGACCGTCACTGGACCAATTAAAAAAAGGATGTGAAATTATTTAGATTTTTTAAAACTCTGTTATAATGCCTCTGTCATTATCTGCGTTATCATTGGGTGTAATCTTCTCCCAAGTAAGAACTTCAAAATGTTTTATCTTACAGTCCCAAGATGCTTTCACAAAGTTTTGTGTCAAAGTTTTTGCATTGTATACTGGAAAATATTGTAGATATTCTTATAGTATTTATTATTATCATTTTGAATTATTTGTACAGTCATTCCCAGTCAAATTAAAACATCTCCACACTCTTAATATCTTATTATTATTCTGTAAATATGAATGGGTGTTCCTTAAACATCCAAGAAAAGGGTTTGAAATCTTTAAGTGAATTTGCATCTTATATGCAGTTTTATAAGTGAAGGAGAGTTGTTTATTTCGCTATTTCTTCTCAAGTTCTCAATAAGGCCACATCACATCAGTTGTATAATCTACAGTAGAAAAGTGAAAAGTCATCACATTGTGACCCAATTTTTTGCTGCGCTATCGGAACCCTCAAATAATTATTAAAAATATAACAATGCATTTGATAATAGGCATCAGCATTTGCATTGTATGCTAACCTACAACATGTCTGCGATATTACACAACGCTTTGATGATTCTTCCAATAATATCAGTGTGGCACTCTGTAATCCAACTGAGTAGTGCAAGGTATACATCCAGGCTGAGAGCGCACTGGACAAAATGTCTGTATAGATTGTAATTATTTTATTTTGTTTGTATGCTGTTTCTGTTTGATTGTCCTGGTCTGTCCTGATGTGTTTTTGTACTATCTGTATTATGTGGATTTGTGCGTTTCGCGAATGAACAGAATTGAATTGAATTGTGTTGAATTACAATCATTGAAAAAGCATCTTGTGACTGACATAAAAGGGTGAATTAATTCATTTTTACACCACAGCTCTGCAACACAACTAGGAGCCCTCTGTGACCCACTTTTGGGTCCCGACCCACCAGTTAAGAAACACTTATCTAGAAGGCATTTGGCATGCTGGTACATCAATAGGCACAGTGTATGCAGCTAAATTGTTATGTTCGCTCAATATGATCCCATGTCTTTAATGCAATCCCTCAAAGTAGATCAACATTTAATTTTTGTAGTATTTTACTGTGCACTGTTTAGGCCTTCAGAAGACATATTTTGAGAAGGAAGTGCGTGGAGATCTTTTCAATTGGTAAGACCCACAGTAATGAATAACCTAGTTAGCCCTTCACTGCAGCAGACCTGCTGCTGACTTTGATAGTGACAGAGCGGAGGGAGAATTCTCAACGTCCCAGTAGTGAGTATTAGCTATATCACTATTGATCCAACTATTGATGCATCACTAATTGTTTATTTGACCTCAATTAATTCATTGTTATCATCCCAATGTGAATGTGATAACCTTGGGCACTGGGGAAAGCAAAAAAAAAGAGTTTAAATACAACATTAATAGATGTTTGTGGAGAGCACACGCAGTGTTTGTCTGTTTGTAATAAGATGGTGTGGTGACTGGTTGTGAGCTTGCAAATGAGTCTGTGTGTTTTTTTTTTTCTCTTGTTTGTCTCTGTGCCTTTCCGGCAGTGAAAATGTGATTGAAGAGGATGTTTTGTATAACTGATGTTGTGTTCATGAGCCATAAGGTAGCACATACAAAGAGAGAAAATGGCTAAATTGTGTGAAACCGAATGGGATGTAATGATTCACTCACTGCATCAGTTTCGTATTTTAATTGTGTGGGTGTTTTTTTTTTTTTAACAGTTATGACTTATTGAACCTTCTTTCAGCCTTGAAAAAAATATGTGAATTGCTGATGGTCTCTCAAGTGCACATGGAAAAAGTACAGGATGTAATTGCATCGATCATTTATATATAACAAATTCTGGAGCGGATATGGAATAGTAA
Organism: Engraulis encrasicolus; assembly: GCF_034702125.1. Classification (NCBI taxonomy): domain Eukaryota; kingdom Metazoa; phylum Chordata; class Actinopteri; order Clupeiformes; family Engraulidae; genus Engraulis; species Engraulis encrasicolus. Next base: position 1,433,007 of record NC_085872.1, on the reverse strand, counting down.
TGAGGTAAAGATGCATCATTAAAAAGAGAAATTGAGTTAAACACATCAAAAATGCATTTAAGCTTTACTTCTTACTAATCGATTTTATTGGCTTGTCTTTGCTCAAGGTTGTATCAACACATATCCATGACTGTATACTCATTTTCTTATTTACTGTATATGTATGAATTAGTCTTGGGTTTACTTTTTACCTCATAAAAATGTGTATTTTGTGTTTCATTATTAAATGAATCTACACTTTGTTGTTATGTGGTACGGATAAGATCTGTTGATAAAAGGCACATTCTATTGACCAGGAATGGGGCTGTGAGAGTGGAGTACATAAAAAGCAGGAGTGTATGGACGTATCCAAAACAACTAAAAATGTTCATACGGGTGATGGTAAACCTAATATAACATATATATAACAATAAGACACAGATCCACTTTCATTCTGTCTGAATAATACAACTGTAGCTACAGGGCCGGCGCTAGGCATCGGCAGACAAGGTGGTCGGCTAGGGAGCCAAATGTCTCAGGATCATCAGTAACACCTAAAAGTTCCACAGTATTAGAATGTGAAGCGAAATAAAATTTAAAATTGACAAAGATTGTTTCATGGGCATTCAGTATATGTAGATACTATATCAGCTGTGCTCGATCAGATGTAAGACGCTATGTTTGCAGATGCTAACTTCTAAATTCACAAAAAGTAACGTGGGTGCTCACCTAACCGGCCCTGGATAGCTATGAGTTTTACACTTCAGTATTGTTTACTGTCATTGTAAAGTCACGTTTATGTACAGTACAGGCCAAAAGTATGGACTCACCTTCTCATTTATGCATTCTCTTTATTTTCGTGGATTTTCATTGTGTATTTTCATGCAGAGCATCAAAAATGTGCATGAACACAAGGAGAATTATGTGCTTACCAAAAAATATCATTCTAGCTGTTGTCCAACAGCAATGTCAGCTGTCTATCCACCTGACATCAACACGGCACAACTGATGGCACAACTGATGATTTTTTATCTATTTTCAAATAAAAATGCCCAGTCAGTCATGTCAATCCTAATTGAACATTTAAGTCCTCCAATAACTCACTAGAATTGTAGAACTAGAATTTTGAGACCAAAAACTTAGTTTTAAACAATTTTGCCAATACAAGCATTTTGATGATCTGACATTGAGTCATAGCCAGTTATTTGGAGAGGTCAAACCTGTGTTGGAGGGAATCTGTGGCAGGGTTTTTCACTTTTACTTTTAGTATCACTGTTTCACCTAGATAACCAGCTATGCTGACCAAGTGACCCATTATCAGATCAAAATCTCTCTTGTATTGCTTGAATGAATTAAAATTGACTTGACTGACTGGGTATTTTTACTTGAAAATAGACAGAAAAATAAGCTTGTTGAAACATGTGGGGTCCTCAGTTTTGCTGTGTTGAAAAATTATACATCTGTTCATGCAGTTTTAATGCCCTCCCTGAAAATGTACTTTATTCTGTAAATAGCTACAAAAATAAAGAGAATTAATTAAATGAGTAGGTGAGTCCATACTTTTGGCCTGTACTGTATATGGCGCATTTCATACAGCAAGGTAGTTCAATGTACATTACAAAATAGGAAAATATATCGAAATAGGTCAAAAGTAAAGAATAATAGAATGATTACTAACAATCTCGGTATAAATAACAAAAACAACGTCTTTACGAATGTAACTGGTGTGTGATGGAGTGACCATCACTAGGGTTGTGGGTGTGTTCTGACTCACACCAACAAGCCTGGCTCTTTGGTGTAGCTGTCAGAGCCCCAGTTTACTACCCCAGAAGGTCCAGGTTCGAGTTCCGGCTCGGCAACTCTGCTCCCCTTCGCTACATGGTGTAATTGCAGTGCGTCACGCCATTGGAGATTGGTGGAGAGGGCTTTCACTCCGTCACATAGGCAGGTAAGCGTACCTGGTTCCCTCTTTCTTCTTCCGGAGTGCTAGTGTTGTTTTGATGGTGTGAGGCGGACTTGGGCAATTGAATGTTTGGACTGAAGGGTGAGTTACCACATTTCTCATACGTGTCTTGACCCAGTGTAGAGTAGAGTAGTAGAGAGAAGAGGCGCTGAAGAGAATCCATTCCGCTGGGTCCTACACACCCTTTTGTAACGTAGGCAAAATACATAAGGCAATGCCTTCGCGCAACCGAAATCCACGGATGCCCAGAATGCACCGAACTGTGGTAAACAAACCGAATGGATTCGAATAGAATTCGCTGTAGGCCTAAGTGTGCATGGATGTACTGTCGTCACCACAGCCCCATCATTGGGACCGGCAGAATTAATGTGTACCCATGGCCTGCGGTCTCTCCAGCCATGGGTGATTGTCAAAGTGCAGGAAAAGTGTACTGTGTGTGTCGGTATGAGTGTGTGAGGTGTGCGTCTGGATGAGTGTGATATTCATTTATATTGTGGAGCGCAATGGAGCCATCATTTAGGAGTTAATGTTCTTGTCTATTATTATGGTGTGTGTACTCTTCGTTTTGTTTTTTGTTACTTTTGTGTACCTGTGTACTCTGGCCCTCCACTGGGAGGCAGGTTTTGGTGGCTGCGCCCCCCCCGTGCTCTTACCCCAGCCTGTGTGCAGCGCTACCATTTTCGTTTGCAGTGTTGTTTTCTTTTGACCCCTTATTCGTGTGCATTTGCTGTGCTGTATTTTTATTTCCTGATTAGTGGCATGGGACAGTGCCACCTCTCCCTTGCCCTATTCAACAGCCATACAGTGCATCCAAAAGTATTCACAGTGCTTCACTTTTTCCGCATTTTATTACATTACAGCCTTATTCCAAATTGTATTCAATTACCGTAATCTCTGTCCTGAAAATGTAACATAAATACCTCATTATGACCATGTGAAAAGAGTTCTTGAGAGTTTTTGAAAATTTATTAAAATCAAAAAACAAAGGAATCATATTTACATAAGTAGGCCTATTCACAGCCTTTGCTTAATACTTTGCAGAACCACCTTCAGCAACTACAACTTCAACTTCAGCAACTACCGTATTTTTTGGACTATATGTCGCTCCGGAGTTTAAGTCTCATAAGCCAAAAAATGCCTTATGAATACGAAAAAAAACATATATGTCGCACCGGACTAAAAGTCGCACAATTCTGAAAGGCTATTCTACCCATGGAATTACTGCCTGAGAACCGCATTGTTATCATTTCATTCCTCAACGCATCTGCTGATGACGCGCCAGTTGCCCTCTCCCAATTCTGATTATTTTAAACATCACCACGAATCACTTCTGTTATAGGCGTACATGTAAAAGGTCTAGTATACCTTACAGGCCTCTTTTCTATGTTTGATTTAGGCTAGGCTACTATTAATAAGTTGCTTTTAGAACATTTTACCGGTCGGGCTTATTATCGCCCCGTGACTCTTAATCAATAAATCAGTCACCATCGAGAAGTGTCATGCTTCATTTTTTGTTCGATTTTATTTTATCAAATTATAGGCTAGGTAAGCCTGGCACAATCATCAAAGACACTAAAACAGCCGTCGGAGGAAAAAATAAACAAGAACGTCATCTGTGAAAAAGTAGGCAGAAAGTGTGCCTGTCCGATGGCTTATAGCAGGGCTATTCAATTAGTTTTTCAAGTGGGCCACATTTTGAAACCAAGAGGTGGAGGTGGGCCGCACATGTCAGCGTCCGCCGCCGGTCACTAGGCCTAGGTGGTAAAATAACCTTTTCTAGATTTTTAAAAGCTAGCTTTAATCCTAACATTGAGCATCAAGCAGAGCAGAGATTCACAAAAAAAGAATCATTTGTTGTCCATGCAATATCAAAACTGCAGTGCTACAGCACTTAGGCTACTGCAATAATCTGCAGGGGTGACTATCATACACTCCCTGGAAAAAGAGGTAACTCGATGGGATCTTCCTGTTTAAATGTTTAAAAGGTAATAATAAGTTTAAAAAATACACTGTGCAATACAATTAGCACAATTCTGTATTGTAATATTTTGGACACACTATATTGCAGTAGCCTATTGCACAGTTCAATGACTAATGTTATCTGACCTCACAAACTATAAAACAGATATCTGTGTGAATATGGAAAACTAAGTGAATATGGAAAATTAATTGTTTCTGTAAATCATCACCAGAGAAGAATCACGGAAAACAAAATAACAGGGGATGTTTGTGGTTGTATAAACGGCAAGCGATCTTGAAATCATTAATTAGTGACCACATCCTGAATTGGAACGGACGTTACGTGCATGAGTGACCATATTTCTGTAGCCATATGGACACTAGCCTACTGTCAGACACACGTTGTTGAAGGAGCATATAATATAATAATATATTATAACTAATATTCCCCCCCCTCTCTTTAACCGTTGATCCACTTCTTTGTTCCTAACTACCGCGCTGGCTGGTAGTGCGATCAAAAATGCACGCGACATAAATATTTAATGTTTCATTTTCATTTTCGTCGGGTCTGTGTGGCTACAAAACAATAGACACGTCTAGTTTACTCCTTGTATTGAAGGCAGTTTGACAATCCTGTCGCTGCAACTACCGTTGCGGGATACGTATAGCGCAGACCTAGAATGGAACAAGAATCAAAACTAACTGCTTTGACTAATTGCGTTGAGGCTCAAAAGAGAGCATAACTCGCCCGTTGCAGCTTCACTTTAAAACCAGTCAATACTGCAACTGTCATCCACACCTTCCAATGCAGCTAATAAAATAGGCTACTTAAACGTCTTCTCCCTCTCTCCACATTCCCCATGGTCTCGTCTGCACAACCCACCTACTTGACGGTCACACACCTCTTTCTTTCAGGTGGATACGGACATTTAGGCTACATGCACAGTTCAAATGTACAGACGTATTGTGCAATGTTCATCAGCACTGACGTGTCGTTTTGTCAGACTTAGTAGATTTCATTTATTTTAAGAACATAACTTCTAGATGCTGCCTCGCCTCCATTTTGCATGAACTGTGTTGTCAAATGTCATATCTCCGTTATCTGCTCCATAAATAGTTGCTCATTTTTTCAGTCGGCAACTCTTCCACAAGAAGCACAGACCTATATAGTGCTACCTCAGTCTCATTGCTGCAGGTGGGAGATCTCAAACGCAGGCACCTTGCACAATGCAGCATTGGCACGCGAGCGTGTGCCGCGCATTGCGTGTGTTGCGCAACGGCACCTCTTCCAACGACGCAGCCTAATTGAAAATAGGCTATTTGTTGTAGACATAGTCCACAAACTGGCATATTGAGACTGCACAACTATTAGGGACTAGACTAACAGTTGGAAAGGGAGACAAACTAACTAGTTTACGCGAGGGTTTAAAATGTTAATTTGTTCTGGAGACTCCCCTATGGCGTTTCACTATTGCGGCTGGCCGCGGGATCTGGGCCGCGTCCGGGCCGCGGGCCGCCAAATGAATAGCCCTGACTTATAGCCAAGAAAAAAACATTTAGCCTAAGGCCATATCAATAACGAACAACGTGAAACAAACCAGAAACTGCGGCCAGCATTAAAAAAATACATAACCAGGGCTCTTATTCAAATAACGAATGCATCAATTCATTTCAGATTTTTCATTCAAATCCATTAAATCCTTCGTCCTCCGTGTCGCTTCGGAACAACTCCGCCAACTCAATTGGCAGACGAAGCACTGTTTCCTCCTCTGCCTGACTGTCAGACTCGTCAGATTCGCCTGCTCCTATCCCCGCCTTTCTGAACCCCGCCAGGATGGTTTCTTTTTTCACAGAGGCCCATGCCTTGTCAATCCACCCGATTACATCCACGAAAGTCGCATGGCGCATCCTTCCAGTTGCCGTGAAGCTGTGGTCTCCCTCGACCATCAACTGCTCCCACAGCTGTCGCAGAACAGCCTTGAAGCTGCGGTTGACCGAGATTTCCAGGGCTGTAGTACTTTCGTCAAGCCTCCGGGAATGATGGCAGGGATTGTATTGCAAGCCTTCACTTTTTCCTTTATCTGTGGCGTGATTTGCGCCCGCATACTATCCATCACAAGCAGGGCCTTGCGCGTTTTGAAAAACCCATCCGGGCGCTTGGCATAACACTTTGACAGCCGCTCGCTCATCATGTCCTGGTCCATCCAACCTTTCTCATTCACGGCCAGGACAACCGATGGTGGGGTTTCAATTTTCAGTATCGTTTTGCGTTTGAAGATGATCATGGGGGGCAACTTGGTTCCGTCTCCACAACACGCCAACACCACTGTGAAGTGTGACTTCTCGTGACTGGTCGTCACTATGTTCACGGACTTCACCCCCTTTTCTGACACACTTCGGCCCATGGGGATGTCAAACGTGAGGGGGACTTCATCCATGTTGATCGTATGATTTGGTGTCACGTTGTGCTCGGCTATTTGGTTTGTGAGAAACTCACGGAAATGATCGTTTTTTCCCTGAAAGCCGGCAGGCAGTTTTTGACAAATGGATGTACGTGCTCGAAAAGACTGATTGCGCTGCATAAGTCGATAACACCAAGACGGCCCCCCTGCAAAGTCCTGTATATTCAGTTCTTTGGCAATTACCTGGCCACGGAGTCGTAACTGCACAGTTGACAGGCCTCGACCCGCAGCACGTTGTTCAAGCACCCATTTGTACAGCTCTTCCTCTAGACGTGGCCATCAAGCCTTTAGCCCTCGGTTAGCTTTTTTTTGTTTTCTTCTTAACCTTCAACTTTTCCTCCGCTTTTCTCCAGTCCCTCACCAGTTTTTCACTGCACCCAAACTGTCTTTCAGCTGCCCTATTGCCATTTTCTGTTGCATATTTGATCACTTTCATTTTGAATTCAGCAGTATAGGAATTTCTTTTGGGTGGCATTTTTATTCAGTGGTTGTTATTGTATGCTAATTATATCCCCGAAACGCGGAGCGTCGGGGATGTAATGGTTTTGCGTCCGCCGCCGCGTAAGGTCTTTCGTGTTAACGCGATAACTTTTGAACGGATGTTTGGATTTGTCCCAGATTTTTTGGGTGAATGCTCTAGGGCAGGTTCATGAACTGATTCGAGTTTGGAGGTCAACACTTTCAAGATGGCCGAATTTTTGTTTGGTCCATAACTTCTGACCGGGTGGATGGATTTGTCCCAGATTTGGTGTGTGAATGCTCTAGGGTAGGTTCATGAACTGCTTCGAGTTGGGAGGTCAACACTTTCAAGATGGCTGAATTCAAGATGGCCGAATTTTTGTTTGGTCCATAACTTCTGACCGGGTGGATGGATTTGTCCCAGATTTGGTGTGTGAATGCTCTAGGGTAGGTTCATGAACTGATTCAAGTTTGGACGTCAACACTTTCAAGATGGCTGAATTCAAGATGGCCGAATTATTGTTTGGCCCATAACTTCTGACCGGGTGGATGGATTTGTCCCAGATTTGGTGTGTGAATGCTCTAGGGTAGGTTCATGAACTGCTTCGAGTTGGGAGGTCAACACTTTCAAGATGGCTGAATTCAAGATGGACGAATTTTTGTTTGGTCCATAACTTTTGACCGGGTGGATGGATTTGTCCCAGATTTTGTGTGTGAATGCTCTAGGGTAGGTTCATGAACTGATTCGAGTTTGGAAGACAACACTTTCAAAATGGCGGAATTTTCATTTGGCCCATAACTTCTGACTGGGTGGATTGATTTGCCCGGTAACACCTTATTTTAATGGTTCACCATTTCAGTGAATCTACCATATTAGGTACAGTGTAATAACCAATGTAACAATATTTAATACCATGTAATACTAGTGTAATACCAGTGTAACAATATGCAATATCAGGTACAGTGTAATAACGAGTGTAACAGTATGCAATACCATGTAATATAGTGTAATACCAGTGTAACAACATGCAATACCATGTAATACCACTTACGCACAAACACATGATGTAAGTAAAAAAAAATGGCGGTGTTACACTGGTATTACATTGTATTAAATATTGTTACACTGGTTATTACACTGTACCTAATGTGGTATATCCACTGAACCATTAAAACAGTATTACCATTTGCCCCATTTTTTGCTTCATTTTCACAATAGTCGTTTGGTTTTAAGCCTATGCACGTCATGTCACGTCTGTATGTATCATATACGTTTACGAAATGGTGGACGGGAGTGGTAGGAATGATGGGGGACTGGAAGCGTCGCGTTTCGGGGATATACCTTAAGCAGTCGAAGGCGACTGCACAGGCAGTCTAGTTTGTTTTCTGTTATTGTAACGTCTTTTTTCTTTCAGTGGTATCAATATGGCATTCTGTGACGTGCAAATGTAGACAGCGCCCTCTAGTGGCGAAAAAAAACATATATACGTATGTCGCACCAGAGTATATGCCGCATGGCCAGCCAAAAAATATGGTACATTCATTTTTTCATTTCGAAATAAAAAGGGATTAAAAGGGAGGTCATCGGTGTGTTTCAACCGTTCTTTCTTTTCTGCACATGGCTAAAATAGATGGGTGTGAGTTGTGAATGAAATCCTATGGAGAGTATCATGATCTGCTTTCTTCTTTAGGTGTAATTCAGATTCCCAATATTGACTGCATTCATACATCCCCAAACCATGGCAGTCCCACTACCATGGTTGACTAGCCATATGATGCACTTTTTTTTTGGTAAAATTCACTTGTTTACCACCACACATGCTAAACACCATCTAAAGCAAATTTGTTTATCTTGGTCTCATCAGACCACATGGCATGGTTCCAGTGATCCATATCCTTGGTCTGTTAATTTCTCTTTAGACCTAGATAAAGTTTCAAAAACTCTCAAGAACTCTTTTTTTCACATGGTCATAATGGGGTATTTATGTTACATTTTGAGGACAGAGATTATTTTAATACAATTTGGAATAAGGCTGTAAAAGTGAAGAGCTGCGAATACTTTCCGGATGCACTGTATGTGCAAACCAGTGTCTCGGATGTGTTAGTAAAATAAATACATTTTCATATGGTGATCCACGTCTACTACCTACTGCAAATGGACCTGTGTGCCTAAGATGACTAAGGGGTCTTACACACCAGGGCGGTAAAGCGTCGGTGAAAATACATTGAAACACATCTGCCCTTACACGGCAACCGGCGGTAGTCGGGCGCCAACGACGCGGGAGCCGGCTCCGCGCTGCATTTGGAAAATAGAACTCAAGCGTATTTTTCACGCCTGTGACCGGCGGTGTCTCATTCAAATGAATGGCAAAGTAGCGGAGAAGCTGAATGGTCAAAGTCTGGTCCAGTGTTACCGCAGAAATACACCAGCGGCGATCTGAGCGAGTCGAGCGACGGAAGTAATTGACTTTGTATTGAGTCGCGCGACAAAAGCGATTCTGGAGACTAGAGCGATTTGCGCGACAGTTTGAAGTTGAAATCTTTTCAACTTTCTATGACGCGGTTCGGCGACAAGCCGCGACAGCCAATGACTGTATAGAGGTCAGTGACCACAGCCAATGGGAATGCTTGAATGCTTTGCCTTCTGCCTGTACGGACATACTCTAGTCTCCTCAATCGCTCGTATCGCTTGCTGCTGCACTCTGTCGCTTGAATCGCATCGCCGCTGGTGTATTTCTGCGGTTAAACCTAGATATGTAACTGTTGATTTTGTTTGTATTTCGTTACCGTTACATGTGACTTTTAACTTAGGTGCCTTTTTTTATCTTGGTACCAAATAAAATGCATTCAGATTTCCCCACATGCAATGACAGTCTATTGTCTAGTAGCCACTATCTAACATTATTCAAGTGAGGGTGTGTTGAATCTGAGAGATGTTTCTACCAGATACAAGTAGAGAGGATAGGTCATCAGCATAGAGAATGACTTGACATTTAACAGCTGCTGGCATATCATTTACATAAATAAGAAATAACACAGGGCCTAAAATTGAACCTTGGGGCACCCCATACGATATTTGCAAAGGTTCTGACAATACCTCATCATAATCACAAATTGTATGTCTATCTGATAAGTATGATTTAAACCACTGTAATGATGCCTGGCCAAAACCCATACATTGCAACTTAGATAAAATAATTGAAGGGTCCACAGTGTCAAATGCTTTCTGTAAATCTAATAAAAGCATGCCTGTATAATTCCCTTTTTCACTTTCTTGTCTGATGTAATCACATAGATGAGTGAGGCATGTGTCGGTGGAGTAAGCAGACCTAAAACCAGATTGGAGGTCATATAGCAAATTGTTCTGGATTAAGTACTTCTCCATCTTATCGAAGACCACTCTTCAATATTTTAGACAAAGTTGGTAGGATTGACGCCTAATGACCTAATGCTTTCGGGTAGAATGAGCTGGTCAACTACCGAAGGCATTTGAATACTGTGTGTCCATACTGTACATGTAAACATGTCATACGAACATGTTGTAGTAAATCTTTTATTTTCAAACCGAGGTTTAGTCCAGAGGATGCCGGGAGTGCCCTGCCTTTGGCAATCACTGGCAACACTGCGGGTAACTAAACTTATGTTTTACTACTCTTGTGGTTACATGTATGTGAGGGCAATAAGTGTGTGAGTTTTAAATCCTTTATTCGTTTGTGGCTAGCATGTAACTGTCTTATTTTGTGAGTAGGCATTTGCTGTGAAGGTCAGGCTCACATTTCTAAGCCTTAGTTGATGCATGGAGGTAAATCTTGGTTTGTTCATATATAGGCCTACTATGTATGTTTGAACATCTTCACCACTCTCATGATTTGCTAATATTGTGTGATTCAGACGTTTCATTGCATGATTTGTTTAACATTGTGTGATTCTGAAATGACATTGCATATTTCGTCTAACATTCTGTAAATATACTTAGTATTGTGTAAACATTCATAGTAATATGTGAACATTTTTGAAACCCTGTAGCTGAGCTCACTGCAGCGTTCTCCAAGATGCGCGACTGGTCCCTCCCTCTAAGCGCAGAGCAAACGTAGGCCAGCGCAGTGCAGATGCTTACCTACTTTCTTGACACTCAATGTTCAAAAATTGACAGCCATACATAATTATAAGCAGTAATAGAAATAGAAAGCCTTTATTGTCATTATACAAAGTATACTGAGATTTTAGCTTCCCTACGAAGTGCACAGTCCTTTATAGATGAACATTGTCCAGTAAGTGTGAGTTCATTGTTGTAACAGCTTTGGGGAAGAAGCTGTTCTTCATCCAATTGGTTCTGGCTGGCAATGCCTTGTAGCGCCTGCCAGAGGGCAACAGTGTGAAGAGATGAAAGCCAGGATGTGTGGGATCTTTAATGATACTCCTGGCTCTACTTACGCAGCGTGAGTTGTAGATGGTGGGTATGGGAGGCAGGGGGCAGCCTATGATTTTTTGTTCTCTTTTGGTCATCCTCTGCAGTCTCTTCCTGTCAGCCTCAGTGCAACTTGAGTGCCACACTGACACTGCGTAGGTCAGCAGGCTCTCTATGGTGGAACGGTAAAAGGTCACCAGCAAGCTTGAGTCTAACTGTTCTTTCTTAAGTACTCTGAGGAAGTGCAATCGCTGCTGGGCCTTTTTTTTTTACCAGAGCCGAGGTGTTAGTCGACCAGGAGAGATCAGCGGAGATGTGTACACCTAGGAATTTAAATGAGCTCACTTGCTCTACACGTTCACCATTGATGTACAGGGGGGCAGGAGCATCTTTGTTCCGCCGGAAGTCCAGGATGAGCTCCTTCGTCTTGGAGATGTTCAGGGCCAGGTTGTTGGATGCACACCACTCTCCAAGTTTCAGGACCTCATCCTTTCCCTCGGTCAGCCCCACCACTGTTGTCATCTGCAAATTTGACAATGATGTTCTCTGGGTGGATGGGGCTACAGTCAAACGTGTAGAGGGAGTAGAGAAGTGGGCTCAACACACATCCCTGGGGCGAGCCGGTGCTGAGGGTGCGGGTGGTTGAGAGATGGTGACCTAGTTTCACCTGTTGGGGACGATTAACAAGGAAGTCTTTGATCCAGGAGCATGTGGATGATGGAAGTCCTAGATGCCTCAGCTTGGGGATTAGGATGTCAGGAATGATGGTGTTAAAAGCTGAGCTATAATCGATGAAGAGCATCCTGACATAGCTCCCTTGTCTTTCCAGGTGACTCAGTGCAGAGTGGAGAGCAATGGCTATTTCATCCTCAGTGGATCTGTTTGCCCGGTTTGCAAACTGATGAGGGTCTAGGGTTGGGGGAGACAGGCTTTTATATGTCTCAGCACCAGTTTTTCAAAGCACTTGGTGATGACTGGAGTGAGTGCAACAGGGCGAAAGTCATTGAGGGTGGTAGTAGATGCCTTCTTTGGAACAGGTATGATGGTGGCAGATTTCAAGCAGGCTGGGATGGTGGCTTGTTTCAGTGACAGGTTGAAAACGTCAGTGAAGACTGGTGCTAGTTGGTCCGCACATGCCTTGAGCACCTTTCCTGGTAAACCATCCGGGCCTGTTGCTTTCCTCGGGTTCACAGCACATAGCACTCGCTTCACGTCATCAGCCACAACCTCCAGAGGGGGGGGGGGGGGGGGGGTGCTAAGGTGTGGAGTGGGTTGTTGCAGGGGCTGGAGTGGTACGCCTGAATGCTGCGCCTGAGCTTCAAAGCGGGCAAAGAAGCTGTTCACCTCCTCCGCTAGTGCTGCATCTCCATCTCAATGATACACAGACTGTGCCCTATAATTAAGTTAGTGATGGACTGAATACTCTGCCACATCTGCCGGGGGTTGTTCAGCTGCTCCTCAATCCGCCTTTTGTGGTCAGCTTTGGCTGCCTTGATGCCTCTTCTTAGGTCGGCGCGAGCACTGCTGTATTGCACTCTGTCACCAGACCTGAAAGCTACATCACGGGCCCTAAGGAGTGTGCGCACTTGGCTGGTCATCCATGGTTTTTGGTTTGGGTAAACCTGGATAGTCTTTTCCACAGTGACCGTGCCAATACAGTACTTGATGTAAGACAGTACAGTGTCAGTATATGTGCTCAGATCCTCATGATGGAAGGCTTCCCAGTGTGTCTGCTCAAAGCAGTCCTGCAGACGGGGGAGAGCATCGTCAGGCCAGGTGGTAATTGTACGGCGTGTGGGCCTTGATTGGCGGCTGAGGGGGGTGTATGCGGGGGTTAGGAATAGGGAGAGATGATCAGACTGGCCGAGGTGGGGTAGGGGTGTGGTTTTGTATGCATGCTTGATGTTAGAGTATACATGGTCCAAAGTTTTTTCTCCTCTTGTTGGCCATTTAACATGCTGATGGAATTTAGGCAATACCGTTTTTAAATTGGCCTTATTAAAGTCGCCAGCCAGTAGGTGTACTGCGTTTGGGTAGGTTCTCTGATGGTCATTAATGATGTTAAGGAGCAGAGAGAGCGCTATTTTAACATTAGCGTCTGGGGGAACGTAAACAGCAGTGATCACAACAGCGGCTATCTCTCTTGGCAGATAGAATGATCTACATCTCACTGACATGCACTCTAGGTCAGGAGAACAATGGCTATCCAAAACAGCACTGCTATTGCACCAACCTTCATGCACGTAGATGCAGAGCCCTCCTCCTCTTTTTTTCCCAGAGTTGTTATTCCGGTCCCACCTGTGTAGCGTGCGTCCTTCAAGCTGCACCGAAGCGTCTGGGATTTCTGCGTGAAGCCACGTCTCTGTGATGATAAGTGCACAACTATCTCAAACGCAGCGATTCCCAGCGAGCAGTAATTCCAACTCATCCGTTTTGTGTACCATGGACCTGACATTTGAGAGATAAAGGCTTGGTAGCGGAGGTTTGAGTGGCCGTTTTCTTAGTTTAGTCAAGAGTTCAGCCCGACACTTGGAAGATGCGCAAACAATCCACGGTGATCCAAACGGTCTCGCTATTTCGTCCGGAATGTTATGGAAGTATTGAATCTCACGGCAGATCATCCTCTTTTGTTGAAAACCAATGTCAATTAATTCCACACGATTGTAGGTCATATTACTGTTGTGACCAAGAGGGGGGGGGCGCTCAAGGCCCACTAAACCCGTTCTGCACCAGGGAACACAACACACCACACAACACGCCAAGACAAGGGATAAAGTTAAGAACAAATTTATTGGGGGATAAAAGTTATACTAAAGGGAAAAGGGGGAAACTCTATCGTCAGGGCCCTGGAAGGTGGAGACCGGGGGGGGGAGCTGAGAGTCACTGGGGCGGCAGCGAGGGTGGCTCGCCAGGCGGGGTCGCGTCAGTGGCAGGACAGCGTCGGGGGTAGCAGCGGGCACGGCTCGTCCAGCGGGGACCTCGTCGGTGGCTGGACAGCGTTGGGGGATAGTGGAGGACACGGCTCGTCGGGCGGGGACCTCGTCAGTGGCCGGACAGCGTTGGGGTCGCGGCGGCACGGCTTGTCCATCGGGGACCTCGTCAGTGGCTGGGCAGCGTGGACGTAGTGGCGGCGCGGCTCGTCCGGTGGGGACCCCGTCAGTGGCTGGACAGCGTTGGCGTAGTGGCGGCGCGGCTCGTCCGGTGGCGGGGGCCTCGTCAGTGGCTGGACAGCGTTGGCGTGGTGGCGGGCACCACTCTTCCGGCGGGGACCTCGTCAGTGGATGGACGGCGTTGGGCAGCGGCGGCGCGGCTCGTCCGGTGGGGGTCTCGTCAGTGGCTGGACAGCGTTGGCGTAGTGGCGGGCACACTCTTCCGGCGGGGACCTCGTCAGTGGATGGACGACGTTGGGCAGCGGCGGCGCGGCTCGTCCGGCGGGGGCCTCGTCAGTGGCTGGACAGCGTTGGCGTGGTGGCGGGCACAACTCTTCCGGCGGGGACCTCGTCAGTGGATGGACGGCGTTGGGCAGCGGCGGCGCGGCTCGTCCGGCGGGGGCCTCGTCAGTGGCTGGACAGCGTTGGCGTGGTGGCGGGCACAACTCTTCCGGCGGGGACCTCGTCAGTGGCTGGACAGCGTTGGCGTAGTGGCGGGCACACTCTTCCGGCGGGGACCTCGTCAGTGGATGGACAGCGGCGGCACGGCTCGTCCGGTGGTGGGGGAGGGCTCGTCAGTGGCTGGACAGCGTTGGGTCAGCGTAGGACACAGTCGAACTAGTAAACAGGAGCAGGCTAGTTATCAGTAGTCCGGGCATGGAACTCAAGGTCCCGGGGGGGGGGGGATAGCGGCTGGCGCACCTGGGGCTGCTGTTAAGTGAAGGGAAGCACCACGGCAGATCACACTGGTGAGATTTACAAAGGTTGTCCTGACAAACAATTCAAGGCACAGCAAGCTCAGGGCAATAGGGTTCAAAAACAAAGCAGCCCAATTATCATGCAAACAGGTAGCCAGCACAACTGAAGGGTATACTGATAATAGTCCTCGAAAAAGGGGACACTTAGCGTTGCTGTCGTCGTTGCTCCTCCCTCCCGCCAGCCGAACTGCAACCGCCCGAAGGTCTCGTCTTGTCCGAGGGCTCGGCAGGGGCAGCTTCGGTGACGGTCCGAGAGAAAGGCTACTGGAGGCTGTATTCGGTGCAAAAATACACAACACTGCAATCCGTGACAAACTCAAACTCTCAGCACTGCAATCCGTGAAACTCAACTCGTATGCACATTTCGGATGAACACAATAGGTGAAAGATGCACGAATACCAGCCCCAGCAGCCAACTACCACTCAGCTAGCACCGAAGCTAACAGTTGGTAGCGACACATCAACAACCCAGCTCCAGGGGTAGTCTACTTAGCTGTCGATATTCTCCCACTTCTCCTTCGTGAGGCCCGGTTTCTTGTGTCCGTTGTCCGTCTCGGCAGTCTTCTCCGGTCGTCCGTCCTCTCTGCAAGCACAGCCCGTGTGGTGTCCGGCTCCCCGGTCGTCTGTCGAACAAGACGCCTCTCCAGCATATATAATGCTCCCCCTCTCAAACACACCAATCGTTGGAGCGAATTTTCTCCCCCTGTCCAGCTGGGCTGCATTGGGACAATAATGGATTAACAGGGCACAATTATAAACCATTAGCCTTGCTAGGCTGGCTGCCGTGTTTACATTTTGGGACAGTGAGCCGCCATCTTTGTTTCGGATGGCTACACCGAAACCGCTCCCTAAAGGAAACGGGGAACACATATTAGTTCCGCCCCATTGTGTGTAGTCACCCCGGTGACACTGTTACATACATGTTACAGTAATAAACAATACAAAATATATATTTTATTATTTTGTGTGTTATTAATAAAATAAAATGTTTATGACATTGAAGCCTAGGGCACGGGCCACCGGAACTGTTACGTGCTACAATATTGTTGTTTTCTGTTGTTTAGTAACTAGCATTTTGAAGTGAAATGGTTAGCAACTAACATTTTGAAGTGAAATGGTAAGCCTCACTGTTACAATGGCAAAACGTCCGGGTACTTTCACTCAATCAAAACCACAAACGTAATGTGACGCCTTTAAAATTGAATGGTTGTCAGAGTATGTACATATGGAGGACGGACGTGATGTAAAACTTGGGGACATTTTTTTGTTTAAAGTGACAAAGGGTGCTCTGTAAACTTGCAGAGAAGCGAAAGTAGCCAGCGAGTTTTCAGAAGGGAAAATATGGATGGAATGGAAAGTAGACTACCTCAAGCGCCACATTCAGCAGAAAAGTCATTTGAATGCTGTTGGGATTGTACGAAGGCTGAGAATGGGAATGGAAATCGGTGCACAACAGCAGGAGAGCGTGAAAGATAGGGAGAGGAGCAATGAACTATCCCTTAAAAAGTAGCCTGAGCAAGTGAAAATTCTGATTGACAACATTCTTCTCGCCATCAGCATGAATGCTTCAATGTTGGCAACTCAACAAATCCACGATCACATGGCGAAGTATGTGAGTATCCCAGAAAGCTGGCGAAGCAAAAAATATGCTTTTGAATTCATCGACTCCATCAATGAACTCCTGCAGACAGAAACTATCTGCAGTGTGAAAAATGCCCCATGGCATACCCTGATTGTTGACGAAATCACAGATAATAATGGTAGGGTGACCATATCCATTTTAACGACCTGTTTTATGACGTCTGTGTGTCCCATTTTTTGTGTCTC
Source organism: Engraulis encrasicolus (assembly GCF_034702125.1). Classification (NCBI taxonomy): domain Eukaryota; kingdom Metazoa; phylum Chordata; class Actinopteri; order Clupeiformes; family Engraulidae; genus Engraulis; species Engraulis encrasicolus. Next base: position 1,416,043 of record NC_085872.1, on the reverse strand, counting down.
CTCCCGTCCTTGACTTGTGCTTCTGGCCTCAAGATGCGAAGCAACGTCATTGACACAAACTAGACTGACAGTCGGTCGTGTTTCCGATATCTGCCGCCGTTACTCCAGACATCGCACAGCAAATGAACTGTATTGCTGTAGCCTAATGTTGGGGAAATCTGACATGAAATCTGGTGAACATGGACCGGTGGTTACGTCCAGGGTTGCCAGATGAGGCTGATGATTTCCAGCCCAAAATATGCTCAAAACCCTCCTGGAAGCTCAAAACCCCGCCCAATTCTATTGATTTCTATGGCAAAAATGGGGCGGGTTTTTCTGCTAAATGCCATTTTTCCCCGCACACGGCCATCCTAAGCAGCCCAATTGGGCGGGAAACAGCCCAATTTGGCAACACTGTTTGCGTCCACCAGCCTCTCGGAGATGTAACAATTGTGTGTGCTGTTTTATTAACTTGCTTTTGCTGTGTTGTGACATCGTGCATGTTTATTTTGCTTGAAGTTTGCTTACTTTCTTTCGTTTGCTGTGATTTATTTAAGTACTTTTATTGTGATTCTCCGGAGACTGATCGTGGGTTAACACCTGATCTTCTTTTCTCCTAATCTGCGGCTTGGAGTGTGCCGCGTCTGTGTCTGTGTGTGTGTGTGTTGCGCAAGTGCGTGTGAAGTCCATGTTTGCACATGTTATTTATAAAAAGAATTCTGACAATTGTAATTGAATGAAAGTACTGTACATTGGGGATCCTCGTCTTTGGCCTCTATACTTCGAACCTGTGTAAGCCTTTAGTGAAGTAAGGTCATTTTTGGTGGTAGATCTCCCAGTCTAACCCTGGCGTAGTCGCTACAAGGGCAGTCATGGGTGAGCGGTTAGGGCGTCAGACTTGCATCCCAGAGGTTGCTGGTTCGACTCCCGACCCGCCAGGTTGGTGGGGGGAGTAATCAACCAGTGCTCTCCCCCATCCTCCTCCATGACTGAGGTACCCTGAGCATGGTATCGTCCCACCGCACTGCTCCCCATGGGGCGCCACTGAGGGCTGCCCCCTTGCACGGGTGAGGCATAAATGCAATTTCGTTGTGTGCAGTGTTCACTTGTGTGCTGTGGAGTGCTGTGTCACAATGACAATGGGAGTTGGAGTTTCCCAATGGGCTTTCGCTTTCGCTTTTTCATGGATCAGAACTGGTAAATTAATTCTTATTTAACATCTATAACTTCCACTCCGCTACATAAATAATGGTGCACAAAATGCTAATCCTGAAAATGATGTAAGTCATAAAATTGTGTTCATAGGCATCATCCAGCTGACATCATGCACTGCATAGGGCATTGTGCAGGCCATCACACAGTTTTACACCGCGCATGGATTAGATTTGCTGAGGATGGTGATGCTGACATCGGATGGCGCTTCAGTAATGCTAGGGAGACATAACGGGGTCGCTGCTATATTGAAGAGGCAAATTCCACACCTGACGGAGCAACACTGTGTGGCCCATCGTGAAGACCTGGGGATCGATGATGTATGGAAAGATGTCCCCATCATGCGTGATGTGGAAACGTTTTTAAGTATATTCCATGTTCTCCTGGTCTACCCTGAAGAAGAACAAAATGGAGGAAGTAGCAAGGATCCTTGACGAGGATACAGGCTTTTAGGCAGGATTTTTTTTTAGGGTGTCTAACTTTTTTTAACTTGTCATTGTGCGTGGCGCCGCGCGGCTTTGCCTCAACCCTGCGCGCCTTGGGGAAAGAAAGATAGCTGTCTGAAGCAGTCAGGGCAGAGAGAGTACAGAGAGAGAGGTTCCATTGGCCCATTGTTTCCGGGTTCTATTATTGCAAGGGGGAAGGGGGGAAAATCCCCCTTTAGGCAAACCTAGGCAGACTTAAGGTCTGTTCTATTCATTCTAAGAGCATTATGACACGCCCCTTTAGGCAGACCGGAACCTGGTCACGTTAGGTGCCCATAGAAACCTATTATGTTGGCATATCTCTATATACTTAAAGAATCTCTGGTCAGGGCAAGGGGGCATCAGCTGTGCAAATATTAATGTTTTGTATTTGCTGTATCAGGACATCATGTCAACATTAGTATGTGCAAAAAAAAAACCCCAACTAATTATTTTACTATTTTTTTTAAATTCAGTCGTCGGGGACCAGCTGGACTCACGTTTCATACCTGCAAACTTGCCACTTTTTGGCTACTGTCACATTTTTCATTGTCAATTGGGCCATTCACGTGAATTGTGTAGAGCCAGAGAACTGGACACCGTCACCTTTTTTTTCTCTGACGAGTTTGCAGGTAGTGCTATGCATTGGGTTGTGTCAAGGTAACGACCACAAAGCGCACGCGCTACACAGAAGGACTCGCATCGGGTAGCTACTCAGATTGCGTAGCACTACATAGTTCTTTCTAGGTCTGTGACTCAAACTTACCTCCGCTGTCTTCTGGATGATGACATAGGCCTATGGGCTTTAAATGAACTTATGTTTGTTCGGGGTTTTTCCCCCGCGAGGCTGTTGCTTATAATGACCACACCATAACATTCTGTAGCTTACATTAGTATGACGTTTCCACATGTTTTTTCAACATTTTTAACATGGCTTCAAAACTTTTAATGAAGAATCATTGCGAGGTTAAGCGACTCGAGGGACAGACTCGCAGAAGCGCGAGGGGAGGGGGAAGGGGGGGACGAGCAGAATGCGCAGACCTGGAGGATGGAGCCGGTTAGGTGTATTTTACATTTTATCTTCTAAAACTTCCAAAATGGCGGTGTAAATAAAAATCGTCCATCGTGGGAAAGCTCGGACTCTGCGAATTTTGAACATCAGCATGGTTAACGCGGATAAAGTGGAAAAAATAGGACATCTTTAGGGAGTCCTACTAAAAAAGTAGGGCGTCCAAATTTTTGTTATTTTCAAAATAGGGCGTCGAAAAGACGCCCAGACTCCCCCCTAGCTAAAAGCCTGCGAGGATATGCTCGCTTCAGACCCCTGGCTTTCGCAATCGCATCACCAAGCCCTTCACGCTGTTCTGAAGAATTACACAGTGTTGGAAGAATACTGCAAGCAAGAAGAAACCAGTGATCCGGTAACGAAATACTGCTATAAAAACTGGCAGTTAACTGGAGGATATATTGGAGGAACTGGCGCAACTGTGTCTCACCCATAGACATAGACTAACCTAGACTGGCAATGGGCGGTTCAAGGTACTAGCAGAATTTCGGATTGACTTGGCGCAGACATCTTTGCGATTTTCGCGCCCCATCGGCTCCTCCCACAGACATAGCTCCTCCTAGTGAAGACTATCAGAGCTGTGAGCCATAGGAATGCATAAGATTTCAAACTGTGACTACAACGTTATCAAAGTGGGTTTCAATCATTTTCTGTAAGATTTTGACAAATCCTAACATCTATATTGTCACTCCAGGAAAGGAATCACCCTCACCACCACCAAACGTTTTATTAGAGATCCAGAAGTGGAGCGGTCTTGCCAGATCGGACGGTTTCCCGCCAAATCGGGCCGTTGAGGAAGGCGGTCTTCAGGTAGAAAAGGGCACACGATCATCATCTCATCTGGCAACCCTGCCGAGACTCTATACATTGCAGCAATGCAGGTTACGGTTTGAGGACATTTTGTGATACTGAATCGGTCATGCTTGTGTGTATGCAACTTATTTGGTATAATTTACTCTGAGTTATTGACAGGTGTGTATATAACCCGTACGTTCAGTAAAGCTGACTGTGCAAGCTTCCCAGAACACGCTGATGGTAACCTAGCAACATCACAAGCCCAGACAGAAAGATATTCAGACCCTCGTCTTCGCGTGTAATGGCATTGTACAACATTATGCTGTGTTGTATATGATGTTGTGTTATATATTATTATAGATACACAACACATACGGCAAACAAAGCATCACATTATTTTTGACACTTTTAGAAGTTCATTTCACATACAGGAAGAACTTTGCTTATGAACTGATGACGTCATTACGTAAATGTTTGTGGTTACGGGAGTCTTCACCAAGATGGCGGTCTGCTTTGGTCTGACAGCTGAGAAATCCGAAATTTTTGAGGCCCATTGCCAGTCTAGGTTAGTCTATGTCTATGGTCTCACCTTCCAAAGGAAACACCTCACTGTGATGGAGGGACACTGCTATGCAGAGAGTGAAGTTCGAAAAGTTGCGCTGTCTGTACGTGTGGGATGAAGGGAATGCTCAGTAGAGTGTGCGGGTGAGCAAGCTGATCAAGGCCTTACCAGATGTGAGCAGAAGCTCAAGCCGATGTCATAGTTAGAGGCTGGTCATATCACACATTAAAGCCACAATACCCCCCCACCAGTTTGCATATCAAGCCAAACAATCCTTGGAGGATCCAATCTGCTCTGCTCTGCCCTCCATCCAGCCCTCAACCTCTTGGACAATAAAGACCATATGTGAGAATGCTGTTCATAGACTTCAGTTCAGCATTCAGTACCATAATAACACAACAACTCATCAGCAATCTGGGCAAGCTATGATTCAGCACCTCCTTCTGCTACTGGCTGCTGGACTTCCTGTTGCAGAGATCACAAGTATGTGTCGGGAAGCACTCTGACCCTGAGCATGGGGGCCCATCAAGGGTCTGTTCACACTGCTCTTCACACTGCTAACACATGACGGTACAACCACTCACAGCTCCAACCATCTGGTGAAGTTTGCGGACGACACAATACTGGTGGGCCTCATCACTAAGGGCCATGAGGCTCACTACAGAGAAGAAGAAGACCTGCTGGATAAATGGTGGAAAGACAACAACCTCCTGCTGTATGTCAACAAAACCAAGGAGATCTTTGTCGACTTTCAGAGAGGCCACTGCCAACTGCCACCACTAACCATCGACTGAGATGCTGTGGAGAGAATGAACAGCACAAAATTCCTGGGGGTGCACATCAGCGATGACCTCTCACGGTGCATACACACAGACAGCGCGGACGTCAACTTAAGTTCCATGATACGTGTCCGGCATCAGTCTGAAACGGTTAGAATACATGAAAACAGATCATGCCTTGCACACGGGTGTAAACACGGCATGTCTGGTCTGCGATGCTCCTCGAAAATAGAACTTGAGTCTATTTTCCTGCGCGGCGTTCAATGAGCGGCTTCCATTGAAAATTAATTGCTGCTGCCCACGGATAGAACGTGGTCGCTGACTGTGCAGTGTGAAAGGCAGCCCGCAAACCTCTCGGACTAGCAATGCTCCCGGAGACATTAAGTGAACACAAATATCTTGGTGTGTATGTACCGTCATGGACCACCAACAATGCATCACTGGCGAAGAAAGCCAAACAGCGCCTCTACAACTTGCACAAACTGAAGAAGGCAAGTGCCACACCTCCCGTCATGACAACATTCTACAGCGGGACCATCAAGAGCATCGTGTCCAGCTGCATCACAGTGTGGGGCGGAAGCTGCACAGATCAGAACAGGAAGACCCTCCAGTGCATTGTGAACACAGCTAAGAGGATCATTGGAGCACCACTCCCCTCCCTGCAAGTCGTTTACACCATGGAGGTAGTATAAGAACTGGAGAGAGTGAATAAGTCCCGCCTCCAGTCATTTCAATGGGAAATGCTAGGCTAGAGAATTCAGCCAAAATTGAACGAATTTTTCAGCTTCAAAGATGGAGTCGTTTCCGCCACCAGTTTACTCAGCCATGTTAATGACTGACTTACGATTGACCAGAAAGACATATGGAAGACGGGCATTGGGTGCATGGAGGTGCCCAACCACACACCTGTATAGGTATGTGTGCCCAACACTAAACTTGCGCACCCACCAATCGCGTCCACCCTCTTTGAGCGAAGTGGTGGCGGAATTGCCATGAGGAAGTGCCTTGCCAATCGGCGAAGCTAATCAGCCAAATCCTTACCCCCTGGTTTACACCACTCGCCTCACCCGCAAAGCACTGATGATTGTCAAGGAAGCAACCCACCCTGCACACAAACTGTTCAGCCTCCTGCCTTCTGGAAAGAGGTACTGGCCCCCTGGAGGCCTCCACTCCAGCACCACCAGACTTTCAAGTAGCTTCATCCACCAAGCAATCAGGATGCTGGACACTCTACCCACTCTCCCATCACTGTCATCCCCCCACCCACTAGCCAGCCAGGAACCTAGGGCCCTGATTACCTTCGCCGAGACAAAGTCGGGGGAGTCGCCACAGCAAATGCAAGAGTACGAGTAGTCGTGGCTCGTTAAAGCCTCAAAGTGGCAGTAGGCATGTAGGATGCTGTCTTTTGCTGGGTATTTTACTTTTCTCAGTTTTTCAAGTGATTTAATCACTTTTGACACAGAGACATTGTTCTGAGAGAGAGAGAGAGAACAACAACAACAACAAATCTGAATAATCATACAACCCATTGATGCCCGTTTTGTAGTAGGACATTTTATTGTACATACCTGCAAGTTATGTCGTAAATAAAGAGATAATTCGAGGGTCAAAATGGTGTGGTTGTCGAAATTCTGTAGGCCGTCCTGGCCGGCCATTCCTGGTACCTGTACACCATCTAACATTGTGGACAACGCCGGAAATAGGTTGACAAATCTATAGAGAGAAAAAAATTAATGAAGAAGGACAGGAAGCAATGACAATAGTGTAGTTAAGAAAAGCAATCATTTCAGGATAATACAAACAAAATACTTACTTGAGAGTACACCATTCATGGTAACAATTTTCGCGTTTTTGGTGATCCTTCTTGACTTCTGAAGCTGCACTGAACCTGGGCATATAGTACAAACAGTCTCTGTTGGGTGCAACTCGGTCCGATAATCAGTCAAGGCCATTGGCTTCAGGAGGTCATCAGGTAGGTGAGCTGGGAGTTTTTTGTGACGAAACAAGTAATCTACAAGCTGCTCCAAAATGTCATGTGGTGGATAGCCATTGATGTCCTGGTGCTTTTCCTGTGATGTGTTGACTGCTTCAGTTTGAAAGATGTTCCGGTTTGTCTGAAATAAGTGCCATTTGCTGATATTTTTGTGCACACATGATCCTCGAGGTTTTGAACATGGACAATGCCATGTGTTGGCTTCTGAGATGTAATGCACCATCACCCGCCCAAAGCGACTGTAGTGGGTCAGAGATGGTTCATGGATGGAAAAACAAAAATTCTTCTGGCTATCTTCAAAGTCAGCTGGAACACAAAGAGGCACATGACTTTCTCTAGCAAATCTTTGCCTTTTCAGGCATGTGGTCTTCGTCACCTCACCAAAAAATTTGAGTTTCACCATTTCAGATAGCGTTTGCTCACCAGGTCTTCTGAACAGCAGAGATTCCATTGGTTGCATCTACACAGACACTCTTGAGATGATGTTCACGCGTGATGTCTTTTCATGCGTCACTATGTTTTCTCTGGATGTGTTTGGCCATGTTTTTCTTCAGGATAATAATATTACAATGACAATGACATCTCTGCTTTTTCAAAGACAAACGTGAAGCTGTGGCGGCATCGGTTGCAGGAGTTACCTGGTCTACATCAGGTGCAGGATGTGCCGAGGCGGCTGGAGACAGCATGTGTCCCGAGGCGGCTGGAGACAGCATGTGTCCCGAGGCGGCTGAAGACAGCATGTGTGCCAAGGCGGCTGGAGACAGCATGTGTGCCGAGGCGGCTGGAGACGGCGGCATGTGTCCTGAGGCGGCTGGAGACGGCGGCATGGGGAGGACATTTGACAGGGACAGCAATTTAACTGTAGATTCCATGAATTTTCATCACCAGGCGTAAATAGTTAAAATCACAGCCTGCCAAGAGTTAAACACACAGACACAGAACAAGCACAGACACTAATACCTTCAAATGAAATGCCTCCTCTTATGTGACTTTCCAAGTGCTTCTGGAGCTTGCGCAATTTCGTAGGTTTAAACCTGAGGCACAGAGGACAATGGTACCCCGTGCAGCAAGACGTGCAGCGTTGCACAGCTGGCTTCACGCCATGTAGAAGGATGGAAATGTGCAAGACAAACAAAAGAAACACGTGGCGCGCCTTTGTTACAGTGCATAGTGCATACACCACAAGAGTGAGAAGGTGTAAAACCCACGAACACACTAGATAGACTACAAACGCACCAGTTCCAAAAACTCTCAGTCATCACCAGTAAAGGCGGCATTCATGATTAGACATTGTGTCCGGCCTGATGACAAATAGAAGTGACAAGACTACCCTAGTGTGCATGATATTGTGTCACGTCCGTCGGCGTTTCCTACCTAATCTGGCGTCAGGTCAAAATGTTCGAAACACGACGGACTGTTTGCTGAGTAAAAGTAACAAAGTGTAAAATGACAAATATTTATGTCTACTGCCCATAACAGGCTGTTTTAGCACAGTAACAATTGACATTGCAACACAGCGAAGTCACCGATTAGCATAATGACAAATTAGCAATAACAAATTCAGCTCAAGTCTGAGATAAATTCGGGCACCAATTCAGATACAAAGTACAAACGCAGTCTGAGATAATTTCGGGCACCAATTCAGATACAAAGTACAAACGCGACATCGCTACATAAAAGTACCAAAGTGCAAAAATACTCTACATGTCATCGCGCTTACTCTTTCTGCCCATAAGTGATTGTACACCATGTCTGAACAGACGATAGAAGTGGTGTTGTTCAGGGCATGTATCCCCACGTGCGTCAGCGTTTCCTACCTGTTAATCTGGCGTCAGGTCATAGAAAAATATTCAAACACGATGGAGTGTTAATTGCGTAAAACGACACTATGATTCTTTGCACTTACTCTTACTGTCCATAACAAGCAGTTTTTATATTAACAACACACACACTGGAAGGAAATATAATGTAGCTGCGTTAACAACCTTGATGTTAGCTATGTCACAGTTTAGCATGATAGCAAATTAGCAAAAGCAAATTTAGCTTTTTAATCCGAGGTTAATTCTGGGAATTAAGTCAGAGACAATGTACAAGCACGAAGGACTGTTCGCTGCATAAAAGTACCAACGTGTAAAAATACTGTATAACCCACTGAGCTGACTCCTTATAAGCCATTTTAGAACTAACAACCTTGGATGTTGCCAGATATTAACAAATTTGCAATAGCACTCAGTCAGACAAGAAAGTCTGAATGCCTTCATCTTATACGTGTCCAACTTTGCTTCCTTACATGTTATTAAACTCCCATTGTTATTGTAGAAACGAGACACTGTACCGTATGATAGACATTTCATCTTAGAACCGATTACATGGTGTTAAGGCGTGGGCCCTATGGATAATGTAAACCCTGTAGACATGGATTTGTATAGGTCTATGGATGCTTAACCGCTTAACACAACATTCTCATCTAATTACGCATTTTGCTCAAAGTTGTCAAAATAGCCCTCTAAATGTGTATCAATGTTAACTACTGATTTATTTTAATACAGGATATTCAATGTGATATTACGTTCAAGAACTTACCTCGGATGACGGTATTGCACGATCACAGAAGATTGGTCTTCTTGCGTCTTCATAAATGCAGCACTAGTACTGCTAAGAGGGTGGAGTTGATTTTTTTTCTTAAAAGCCCACCAAAACTTCCTAGAAAACTTCTTCCGGTCAAAATAGTGGAGGGGGTCCAATAGTGCAGCGGCTGCAGACTAGGGGCTGAGACTGGAGGCTGCAGCCAGACGCATCTCTTATCATTTGCACGCATGAAGCATTGTTAATATGGTCAATTTTTCAATAGCTGTAATTCTTGGAGTGCTAGAGTGAGACTACAGCCGATATACATTTCATGATGTCATGAACCTATACAATGATTTTAATGAATATTTTAATGAAAACATTTATTTTTAATGAATAATATGTCTTATATACACTCAATCAAGGGGAATTCAAAAATGTATGTAATAACTATGGTAATTATTCCTTCTGCATCTTTAATTCTGAGTGACTCAGCCTCTCTGTGATGGCCTCATACCTGGCCTTATACCTTGTCCATCAGTACAATTCATTTTGAAATGTTCTTCTTTACTGTTCTATCTTATTTGGATGTTAATTACATTTCACTGATCCACGTCCCAACTTATTTGAGATATGTTTCACTTATCAAGTTAGAAATTAGTACATATGTCCCCCAAAACAATATTTTTTTCTCGGTTTTAACACCTAATATGTTGTCTTTTCACTATTCTCCATCTAATGAATGGATTGAATGTTTTGAAAATGATAGCATTTTGATTTTATTCACAGTTTACCAAACGTCCCAACTTCACCGGAGTTGGAGTTTGTACATCACAAAGCCATTGGGGTCTATGCAATAGACGACTTCGTAGGTATTGTGATGCTTGTAGTTGCTGTATGGTTTTGCTCGTTTCCCTAAGTTCTTTGGTCTTTGAACAAATATTTCAGTGCAAATGATGCATGTTGCATTGGGATAGATTTAAAAAAACAAAAAAACAAAAAACAAAACAAGGGTCTTACGCTTTTCAGAGTGTCTCGAGGGGGCCAAAAAATAACTTTGTCCCTCATGAAATTAGCAAGTGTTGTTCTCCACATTGCGGACATATCACAGGCTGTAGTCCTGCTGATCCCAAATCGTATGCCCAAATCTGTAAACATTAAGCCAAGCCGAAGCCTCATTAGGACCAGTAGTAGCTGTTCAAGGACTGGTAATTTGAATGTCTGAAGACAATCATGGTGTTCAAAAGTTGCCAAATCCTGATGATGTCTTGGCCAGTGTAAAACTTAAACACTTTGTCATCCAAGTCATGAGCTGACAGTGATGGTGTAGGATCCGTTTGTGTTCTTGCATCTTTTGTTGACTTCTTTGAACAATAATTATGGTCACTATGATTTGGCCAACTATGATTTGAGTGCCAACATCACATTGGTGTGGAGGCAGACTATACTCCAAGCCATTCCTTCACTTCAGTAGCAGAATGCATCACAGGCTCTCTCTGTTGGGAGCTGGAGACATCTCCTCTTTGGGGGTGGTCTTTCACATGATGGTGCCTTCTGAGAATGTACATAAAAAGGAACAAAAAGCACAAACATATTTCAAAACAGTCAGCCATAACACCACTATACTACAGAACACCTCAAATTTCATATGGTTAAGGCAATCAAAGGGGCTCTAGGTAGGATTAAAAGTTTAATTAACTGTCACTGTGCCGAGTCAGCCGGTGCTTATTTGAGTCATTAGTAGGTGAACGATGATTCTCGCGGCCACTTCCACGGTCCGCTGTCAGAAAATCCCAAATGCAACTTTTGACAGAGCGGTCTGAACGAGTGTCGTGGGAAACATTTCTCATACGAAAAAACGCTTAACAAACCATATTCATGTTTGTATCAACTGCTGGTATTCCGTGAAGAAAAACATTCTCAAAGCGAGTTCATTTAAACAGCATTTTTGCATGTCTCTGTAGATTTTGAGACAGGCATGCCACGGGCACTGCGCCAACGACGCCATTCTACATTGTGCCCCTTTAAGAAAACAAATCATTCTTATATACATGTAATACATTTATACTATGTTCTTATCCCATATTCAATACAGGATATGGGTGCTCCTGAGTTTCTCTCAGAGAAGTGTACTCCACACACACCGGAGGGGTGGGAGAGAGATAAGTGTCATGATGACTGTAGCTACTGCTGGTATCAATAAAACCGGTCCACGCTTCATACTGATGTCATGACTCTTTATTTTCTCTGCCCGTCCTGAGCACCATGAAAACGGGCAAACAATGACAAACAAAACAAACACATATCACAAATTAATATGAAATCGAACATACAAAATAAAATAGTAAAGGAAAATACAATATAATTCAAGTAATTACTGTGTACGCCTTGTACCAGCGGTAGAATTAAATGGAACACGCCAATTAATAAGTCCTTACCCTGACCCCAGCGCTTCCAGGTGATATAAAGTTCAACTCCAGGTCACGTGACATACACGGTTCAAAATATGACGTGAACAAAAAGGTAGAAAAATACTCATGCCCACAGAAACACAACCCAATAATCATACATAAACAAAAGGAGAAACAAAAGAAAAGTATCAGGAAAAAACTCAATATCTGTCAAAGTGAATGTTTGCAAAAAATAGTCTCTGCTCTCACACAGTCCTCAGGGCCAGCTACGATGACGTCTAGCTACCCAATATCGTCTGCTACAACACAAAACACTTCTGGCTGTTCTGAAAACCACTCTAGCAAAAATTGTGGATTGACAACCCGACACGACTATGTCTTGCTAGTCGTGACAAGTGCCATATGATCAATAAAATCTTACTGATGCCTCAGTTGGCATCATCATGTTTTTGGTGGCCTTTCAGGCAGGCACCTGTTGAGGCAGCTTGGTCAAATGGTCAGCCTTTAAATGCAGATGGTTACTTAAATCTTTTCAGTTCAGAATTAATGTATTTATTGTAGGCCTATATTTTAACTGCAGGCATAATCCAACAGGTGAGTTACTGATGTTGGCTGTATAATTGTTATTCATAGCAGCAACGATACATGGTTTAACTGCAACGTTAACCAATAGTCTCGCCTCACTGCCTATCTCCTGGAAGTTCAATGTCATCCCATCAGTAGCTGCAACTGTTCACTGGATGTTGACCCCTGTATAAGTGTATATTTGTGGATTACTTCTTGCAGTTCATGTGTGGGGAAGTGTTTGCGCATTCACGAGATACTTGGTGCACTGAAGGTGTGAGTGTGTTTTGCCCTCTGGCTTGGCTGCCAGCTCCTTTCCCTTACTTCAGAGCCATGAGGCAAACTGCACAGGAATACCGATCACTTTGGCCAAACCCAGCCCTTTGAGTCTCTCTCTGGCATCTCTCCCCTTCTGCTGGATTCCTCCTCTGCTCCTCGCCTTCCCTTCTGAAGTTGACAACAAAGACATCCTCGGGGTCCTCCTTGATGTAAGACCCGCTCTTGATCTTTTTTCTCCATGTTTTTTGTACCTTAGTTGTGCACTGCTTTCACATTCTGCAAGCACAATATTTACACTCCTCAAGACAAAGGCCTGGGTGAATCTTTCATGGCAAAGCAGCAGCTCTGGGCTGTGAAAATGTGCTAATCATCACCTCTGGCCCAGACAGATCCCATACTTTTCGGCCCAATCATCTCCTATCAAGTTAATGACAAAATGAATGGTTAGGGTAAAGTTTTTTTTCCAGAGATCTCATTGATGGCTTCAGTCTTGACCTTCTAGTTCAGTTGGCGTTGGGTTACATAAATACAAACAGTTTTACCTGGTGTGGCTACATCACAAAAGATAATATTGAATTTGGGCTTCCTTCTGCTCATAGGGTCTTGTGTGCAAATAGTTACTGAAGTACCTTGCATGGTATTGTATGACCTTTTAATTTTTGCTATTTAATTTCAGATGTCATCATCTGACATCTTACTTTTACAAATTCTTATTAACCCAATTACATTTTAAATGCAAATAAGTGTATCCATGAAATTCACAATAAAATCGATTACTGCCTGTGTAGTTGAACAGAAATGATGTGATTAAATAAGTCTTCCATTAAAATGCCTTCACCAACTTCTCATCTGTGTTTTTTCTTCTTTGTAACCTTCACAACCAGCCAACCCTACTGCTCCAACTAGAGCCTCCTATACGTCCTCATCCTTCCCCTCACCTCCCCTCACTTGCCTCTCTCCTTCCCTTCCACGAGGAGGTCTCCAAAGAGCTAATTAGTGATGGAATGGAGGCCAGAAAGTCATGGAGGAAGCCTGTCTCCCTTCTTCCCCTATCTGCCTTTTCCCTCTGTCTTTTAGGAAAGAGGAGTAGTCAGTGCCAACTGAATGTGGACAAGAGTCAGATTCCTATCAGATGAATGTGATGAGTTAAGAAAAAAAAAAGATAGTTGACCATAAAGGGACAGTAACACTTTATTGTACGGCTCACACATTAGCCACCAACATATGCCTAACGGTCTGCACTAGTGAATTATAAGACACAAAAAGGGAATAATTTGTTGGACATGTATTCACTTATTTTATTTTTCTTGCCAATAAAGCCTTTATTACTAATTTAGTACTAATAAGGATTTAGTAGGCCCTTAATACATCTCATAAATCACTTGTGCATGTAGTAATTAAGCTTTCATCACTACTAAGTGAAGCCTAAAATAAAGTGCTGCTAATACTATTTTGACACTATGATATTCATGGTAGTTGTGGACACTGTTGACAGAACAATGCAAAATGTATTATACGGAAGAAGTATAGTAGCTTCTTTTCAAATGAAAACGAAAGTATCTCTCTGTTGATCTCGGAAAATATTCCATATTTTGTCCAAAATTGTCTTTCTTTGACCATCACATAACATACAAAAGACATCATAACGTAGTCCTGGTTTATGTTTGGTTTATATTGTTTATTGTATACAAAAATCCCAGTCCTTTGGTCAGGCCTCCAAACTCGTCAAAGAAAAAAAGGTGACAGTCCCTTAACTTGGAGCCCCGCCGACTATGAAATTAAAGCATTTGCTGTTGTTGGCTGAAGGAGGCACATAGGAAAATCTATAATATAATTAGCTATAACACTAAGGCATTTCACTGATTTTATGAATGACAAATGTTAGTCGAATTTCAATGTTTCTTTGATCCGATGTAAAGATAAATCAATTTTAGTTCGCTGCTAATCTGCCAATTTAGCAAAGATAGGCCCTATAGCTTACCGCGACAGTCCAAGACATTTTCTCACTCTGAAGTATTCGATATCCTTTTGGTCAAATATCAAAACAAGCATCAATATTGGTGTCAAAAAATGTGAAACATTGGATAAACCATGCTAGGACGACAGACTTTGCCGCCATTTGGCTATTTATTTTCATAGGTGGACGGGCTTCGCTAATAGAAAACTATTCACAATTCTCAAACCCTGCTCAAAGCCCATTTACCTTTCAAACGGTGATCTGGACAGTGCTCACTTGTAAAAGGCAAGCGACACAAGGGGAAACACTTGAGTGTCTAGCGAGCACCTCGTTTCAGCAGCGGCTGTTCTCAAACTCCAACTGGAGAGTGCCTCGAAAGTTTACCGTTGGCAGCATAGAGCATACACGTTTGAACTTGTGCTCTGATTGGTCAACAACCAGGGGCGGTTCTAAGGGGTGGCATTTGCCCCCCCAGAAATATGATTTGCCACCCCAACTAAGAGCCCTGATTGTGACCAATAGCCTTAATGCTTGACATCATTTCAGACATAGAACTTTAGGTTGCAGGGTTTCACTTTAAGGGATTCACTGTATCACATAAGTGTGTGTGTCGATTATATAGTGTTTATAATTTTCCCTTAGTGTAGGAGCATGCCCCCCTGAAATACACTTCGCCACCCCTTTGCCACCCCAAGAATAAATGTCTGGAACCGCCCCTGTCAACAACAGATAAAGTCAACAACAGAGAGATTTGTAAGGGCCCTGTAAACACTACAGTCGTCTCTTCGCATTTGATGTAGAAATCCGAAATCAGGGTGTTATATCCGCGGGCTTTCTGAAATTTAACCAGGAAAATGCATACTAGAGCTCTGAGAAGAAAGCCCTGTTTCAGCACCTTTCCCAGTGCGTCATTCTGTCAATTATATGCAGGGGGAGGGGAGATGGGAGGTGCCGCGGCTGAATGGGGGGCATGTCTGGTTTTCGTTGCTAGCATGTTAGATGCTGCTAGTAAATACCTGTAATAACTATTGAAGTTGGAAATGGCAGGCGAGGGAACAATTACACCGTTTGCATTCGACCCAGAGTCGGACCCTGAAGCCGAGATTCAGGTAGTCCAAACAGCAGACCAGCATCGCCTTCAGCAGGACGTTTCAAAATGGTGAGTGTGAAATGTCCGGAATGAATAGTTCTAATTTAGAACTAGTAAGTTGCTGGGACCTGGTCCAAAACAGTCAACACTGAGTGCTGATGCTAGCGTCACTATTTTACGCAGAAACACGTTGTTTCTACATCAGGACTACCCTTCCAGTGAACATCAAATTCTAAAAAAAATGTTTTTGCTTGCAAAACTTTTAAGTTAACAACTTGTTCAGCAGTGTGGGCACGTACTGTCAATGCTAACACCGGTGAGTTAAACTATGTCCACTGGCATCTCAACTGGTGTGTACATGAAGAAGCAACTATATTGTTGTGGCGTGTATATCATACAGAACAGTAACACTGTCAAAGTATTTCCCACTGTACACATTGCCAACATGTTATGAAAGGTAACTGTAATAGACGCCAGTGGGTAATGTCATGAATTTTGAAAGACTTGCTGTTACCCCGCTGTTAGGCTACCGTCCCGTTTCGCAAATGATTCTCCACCCCGCATATGATCAGCCCAGTGTTGACACGAATGGAGTGATTTATAATCCAGTATTTTAGACAAAAAGGTTTACATGCTATAGTGAACAACAAAAAAACATACCTCGACAACCATGTGCTAGATCCAAAGAGTACCCCCACGAAGTGAAACTTACATGTTGTGTGGACCCAGTAGGCTAGCCTGTCTTCACTGGGACAGACAGCCAACTGTTCAATGTCTATGTAGTTTATGGCGTGCAAAAAACGATTGTATTCTGGTCAATTATTCCCCTGGCTATGCTCACCTGTTGACTCCTCATTTAGCCAGGACTTGCCACCAACGGAAGGATGTCATTTTAGGTGTGGATAGTGGGGACATGTCAATTACCACTTTTGAGTTGAAACCAGCTTGTCCCCACCATTTTTCACAGATACAATGCAAAAATAGCATACCAGGACAATTTGCTATTGTAATGTCCCCACCACTATCCAAGCCAAACCTTCACCTTAAGCCGGGCATACACTGTGCGATATTTTCACTCTTGGGTCTTAAGCTTCTGCTCACACTGCACGATGGAATTTCACTGTTTAAAAGTTCACGACTCACGTCCTCACACTACATGAGCCGACAGTCGGATGCGAGCGAAATGCTTCCACCGTACGACGCGACAGGCATGTTTCCCCGGTCTGCAGAGGAGGGAACATGCGCACCTGAGGTGGAGATGAGGCCGCGCTCAACAGCGAATCGCACGGCCCTATGAATTTGTGCATGTGAAGTGTCAAATCGGGTCGTACCACTGCTTTAACTGTGCGATTTACGCACGAGCCACAACCAGAATTTCAAACCGTTTTGATTTTCTTGCGACCCTGCGATTGCACGATCGTGAGGCAAAATCGCTTGTCGTTACCCCTTGTACACTGCACGATGCGAGACTCACGATTGACCTGCGATTGAGCAAGAAATCGGCCCGACTCTCAAAAAGTCGTGCGAGTGCCAAATCGGGGCAAAAGTCGCACAGTGTAAGCCCAGCTTTAGCTGCAAGTCTGATGTTCCATTGTTACATTTGCCTGTATTTATCTGAAAACAGGCAAATGTATTTATCATTACACTGCCCTTTTTGTAATAGGTGTCAATGTGCTAACTGTGACACAATGCCCACAGAAACGGAGAATAGATGCTGCAGGGAGATCCCTCAGGTAACACTGATAACATTTGGACCTACAACATTTGGATCGACCTGTTCCTGAAGTTATTCCCCATACAAGTAATTAATTCCCCATACAATTTATGCACTTACCATGGTTTAAAAAAAGTGGGAAGTGGCGGAAGATCCAGCATGCAATCCAGGGATTGAGCCTGTCTGTCTTAATATCTACGCCTTACAAGACGCTGAGAGAGAATACAGGCACCGGTTTGGCCGTTAACACCTGAGAAGAACCCATCGGTTAGCAGCATGTCAAATAATTACCCATAGCCACATAGGCTGCATATAGATTACAGTATACCCATCCAATTGAGCCGGATAATTCATCCATGTAGACAGTATGAAAAGTGTTGGTAGATTTATTTACAAGACATCACCAAAACACGATCAAGAATAATTCCATTGGAATATGGAAATATGAACAACATATCCAATAGTGCCTGACAATTAAACTATGTAGAGATTATGAAGTGTTGGTAGATTTATTTACAAGATATTATTAAAACACAATCAAGAATTATTCCATTGGAATATGGAAATATGAACACCATATCAATAATAGAATAACAACAACAACAACATTCTCTGCAAGTGTCTTTTCTTTCATCTCTTTTTCCAGGCGCCTCCGGTATTTGGCCTACAGGCAATTCGTGCGGTGGTGTTGGGGCCTATTGGGGCGCAGGATTAGGGTAGTCATTCCTGCCTGTGTGGTCCTCCGCATCCGCGCCATGTACCCAGATGATGAGGGCTTCTACACTGGGTTCAGACTGCCTCACGTCTGGCCTGTTGCATTGCGCTGACAGGTCTTCTGGGACGCTGATGGCCAGCAGTGCATCGGTGTATGGCACAGGATTGACAAACATCTCATCAAAAATTAGGTCCATCAGGACATCCACACAGCCTAGACATTCACACATTCAAACACACACAACATGACACATAAAAAAATGCATGTTTTGTTATTTGTACATTTGATTGTTTATGTGGCCTGCGTTATCTCTTTACCGTAATATTTTTTATATTTTTAATATTTTTAAGGTGTTTAGTGACTACGCCACTCTCATTTGTTAGGGTGAGAGAACCCAACCATCAAACACTTGATTTGACTTTCCCCGCAACAGGTTAGTGAATAACAAGAGATACAACTGTCATACAATTCAGAGTTCTTTTTATTTTCTCTCTTTTCGTAATGAGTCTCTGTATTTGAAAATGTGCCTCACGGGCTCAGTCAATTATAACAAATAGAATATGAAGCTTTTACAGTATCCTTAGGCACGTCATCTCAATATACAAAATTGTGCAAATGTGCTAGTTGCACGAGAGGTAGACCAAATAACAAAAATTGCACGGCAAACAAGTTAGTAAATCAAATTGTAAAAAGAAAACAAACTGCCAAAAGGGCAAGATTGGTAATGGCCACCACACACACACACAAGCCTGTTAGACACACGTCTTTGGTCTCCCCCTACAGCAAGTATAGGTTCCAAAAGGAGTCTGAGATTTAAGATACGTCTCCCAGTAATACTTCAGTGTTCATACCCTAATCATATACACAAGCTCCGTCTTGGCGGTTACTAAGTAGAAACTTACACGAGCCCCTTCGTCTCGGATGTTAGAGTGAAACTTACACAAGCCCCTTCGTCTCGGACGTCAAAGTGAAAAGGTTGCACAGGATGAATCACTCACACAATAGAACAAAACAAAGAAAAAGGTTGAGAACAGTGATGCCCCCCTTCTCTAGTGACACTGCATCAGTGTAGTCGAAGGCACCAACTCCTCCTATGTACATTTAACGAGAAAGTTACCATTAGGAACGGCATTTATAACTCGATTCAACAGGAGTTGTGTATTGTGGAAATGTGGGCGCTCCCACAGGTGCAACCACGACACCACAGCGCGATATCAAAGGCACCACGCCGCCAGTCCCGCCATCGCACCTGCGGAGCACCCCCACTCCCACCCCACACAACTCCCTACACAAGTCAAGTGCTAAGCGTCGAAACTCTTACAGAAAATGCCGGCATTACCTCTGGTTCTCTCGAAGCGGCATGCAAGCAGTCAACCACACAGGACACAAAGTGGAAGAACATCACCAGCGACACTGTGATAGAGTAACACTACATCCGTCACAACAGAGACTACGTTCGCACACACGAAAGAAGCGTACAGAACGCATCTTTTACCTTGAGTTTGCCCAGCTCAGCACACCATCCCAGAACAGCAGCCGACCCCACGCCAGCCGCCGATGGACAGGGCTACAATTAAGTTAAATGGTGTCAGTAACCAACAACTAAATACATTACAATGCACCAAAAAGAGCAATAAACCAACCGAGAAGGACGCCTACCTTTCCTGTACGGTGGCTCAACCACAAACAGAGGGACAGAGAGAGCGGTGTGCCCACGCTACACTCGACAGCATCAAAAACACGGCGTCTTTGCTAACTAGCTACCACCGCAATGATTTATGCTACACACCTGAAGGAAAGGGGAGTGTCGTTACCCCGTCAGAATAAAAGTTTGGGATAACCACCGGTTACATATACATTTCTATTTATATAAATTTACATTTGTTCTATATATTAATTTTGTTCATTCTATTTCTCATGTTTTGAAATTCCAATTTGTTTGAAGTTACGTCAGTAAATTTGATAATTGCAAAAATAGTTTGTCTTGAATTCTTTCACTTTTGAGGTCTTACCAAAGTTTGGAGTCTTCTGACATTTCACTGTGCACACCCCCTTCTTGGACTTGGGAAAGTTGATTTTGTAAAGAGGTACCCCGTGTGCAGTCTGGGCCTGTGGTCGGTTTGAGTTTTCATTAAAGTGGATGGCTGCCAAGTACAGTCTGAAAGTAGAAGACAAAATGTGTAAGCCGTGTTTTTCATTGGTCATGATGGTGGGGGCTAGCTGATAGTAAAATTAAAACATTTTTGTAGGTAGTAGGTATACAGCATTGTGGGAAAATGCTTTTCATACATTCTGAAGTTCCATAAGAACTATGATCCGAAAACCTGGTAAACAAATCAATTATATAAATTACAATCACAAGGCAATCTTTTCAGGGCATCTGCTCAAGGTGTTCAGTGTTTCATGCCTTATAGTGCTGGAGAAACCCAGTTCAATAATGACATTTCACACTACAAGAACTTTCGAGAATGAGAACTTCAAGGCCAAACATCTCACCTGCACAGCATTCCAATGTAGGGAAAGCCAACGTTCTTCGGTGAAAATCCGAGGATGACAGAATGGAAAGCCTCAAGCGACGATGTTTGGTGGTGGGGGCTGAGTTTTGCCATGTCATTCAGCTTTCTTGTGCTGGCCATCATTAGAGGTGCTTAAGGGGTCTTACACACCAAGGCGGTAAAGCGTCGCGGAACGGCCGCGTTTTTTACCGGCGTCGGTGAAAATACATTGAAACATATCTGTCCTTACACACCAACCGGCGGTAGTCGGGCGTCAGCGGCGCGGGAGCCGGCTCCGCGCCGCGCTGCATTTGGAAAATAGAACTCGAGCGTATTTTTCACGCCGGTGACCGGCGGTGTCTCATTCAAATGAATGGCAAAGTAGCATGCTAACTTTGGCTGTGGGGAGGGTTTTGAATAGGACTGGCCGCGCACGCCGACGGTGTCAGTGTGAAAGGCAGAGAAAAACACGCCGGCCAAAAGTAAGTAGAAAGACCGCGTTCGTCCCGGGACCGTTCCGTTCCGCCTTGGTATGTTTTGGCCCTAACTCGAATCTTTGAGGCGTCCGCATTGATTGGATCATTCCAAGGAGGGTATCCGGATTAGACGGATCACTCGGGTCATTTATTTAAAATAAATAAAAATATATAATAATAATGTATTTTTTAAAACGTTTCTGCCGTTAAGTAGCTATGCGCCTCGCCTTTGTTGTTCCATTTATCAATTCACGTTGATAAATCAAAGAGTAAGACAGTTTGATCAACAAAACTCACTTTATGAATCGCCACAGTTCCTCACAAAACATGCAACCACGACTCGAACAGCCTTGGCAGCAGTGAAACGGCATGTTCCTGATTTTTGCAATAAATAATATGTGTATTTGTATTTAAGAAGACTAAAAGTCAAATATTTGGGAGCAGAAGTCTAGTTGAGCAGGGACAGTCAGGAGGCGAGCAGCAGATGACCACTCGCTTCCGCTGCCGAGTTGCCTTGCGACTGGCACACTCGTGGCAAAAACGAAACTTAAGCGTTGATCCGATCCGTAGGGGATTCACTGCTACCAACAACTCAGTCAGGATTCGTCTCACAGAGTCGCCGAGGGCGCCGCTGCTGAGTGACTCGGACGAGGGGAGTGCGCTGCTGAGTGACTCGGACGAAGGGAGTGACCGCAGTGGCTTTAAAGACTGTACGCTGTAACGCAGTGAGTGATAGTAGAGTCACGTCTGTAGACTAGCCTATCATTTCCCTAAGAGTAGCCTACAGACTGAGATGTAAAAGCGTTGGCAGAGCACTGTTAACATTTAGAAATGTAGACCTCAACAGAGTCAGAAGCACACACATAGGGAGCGGGGATCCGCGACTCAATTGGCCACAACAGGCAGGACGGATCAAACAGGCTCGATGAATGACGAGGCGGGAGTTGGTTCAGTTTTACTCAGTGAGTGTTCGTGACTGAACAGCATATAGGGAGATTAGAGAATGGCTGTTGGTAGTCAACTAAAGAGGATATATTCTGGTTTCACAATTTCTCGTGCTGTAACTGCCATTTTGTTGACATATTAATGAAATGCCGTCTGACCCGCCCTTGGCGGATCAATGCACGACAGCCATCCGGTCTGTCCGGAAGAGGTCTTGACCCAGCTCTCCAACCGGATCGTCCGGGTTTTATATCAGCTCTAGTCATCATCTTCTCCAACAGAGTTTCTGTAATACAGAATTGAAAAGTCATTAGAAACAAAAACAGTGCCTAACTTTACAAAAATGATCCTCAATAACAGTCTCAAATTGTAGCCGATAACAAAGATGGAGAAGTAGAGAATAAGCTCTGTATGTGGCTCAGAGGTGGACCAGGACACCACAAGTTACATACAAGATGCAGTCAAAACGTGTTTTCCACCATTCCACGAGTAATGGCTGACTTTCCCAATGCAGGTACAGACACCTAGGTATTTAAATGCTGTTCACTGTATTTTGGCATGACGCTCAGTAGACATAATGTTCAATGAAATGTTTGATTGCAAACAATGACTACACCATATACATTTGAAGTATTAGTTTAGTGCTCTGACTTGTAGCTCGTTTAGTGGAGTGGGATAAATACCTGGTTGGAGGTACTTTGTCGGATCTGTTGTCTGGCGGACTGCATGCTCACACGCAGGATAAAGCGGATCCTCGTGGGTGTGAATGTCATGGACATGGCTCAGCATCGCAGTCCACTTTGCAACTCTCTTTCCCCCAGAGGTGGAGCCGATTGCAGTGAAGTAAACGTGGTTGTTCATGCCCTTCACCCACCTCTTCAACTTTTCACAGTCTCTCTGCTTACTAATGGATTCCAGCTTCTTTATGTAGCATGTTGGATGGGTGGTTGTGCGCCTTTAACGCACGGCAGGTGTGTTAGTGCGTCAGGTGACATTTACGCACCAATTGCCAGTGCAGAAATCTCTTTAAAAAGAGAGCACAGGCTTCTGCGTGTTTGTGGCAGGTTTTCCTGTTTTCATGTGTCTTATTGGGAGCCCGAGCTTCACTGAAATTATGCTGTTCATGTGAAGTATCGAGAGGGGTTTCTCGTGGTGCTAAGAGTTAAGACTGACGAAGTCTTCAGCTAATTGCTGCCTTGATCCACTCGCGTAGGGTGCCCTGGTTTGTAGCCTTGTGTTTTCACCATGTTAGATTTTGGTCTATATTATATCCATGTGTAGGCCTACTTTCTTACTCAGTGTCTTAATAGGTGAAGGACTGAATGTTTTCGCGGTTTTCCCCTGCCACGGTTGGGAGTGTATGTGTGTCTCATCGGTCGGGGTAGGTAACAATCATTTCTCCATTTGATCTCTACCTCTGCCGTGCATTGTCTTAAGCCGGGCATACACTGTGCGATATTTTCACTCGTGGGTCTTAAGCTTCTGCTCACACTGCACGATGGAATTTCACTGTTTAAAAGTTCACAGCTCACGACTCACGTCCTCACACTACACGAGCCGACAGTCGGATGCCAGCGAAATGCTTCCACCGTACGACGCGACAGGCATGTTTCCCCGGTCTGCAGAGGAGGGAACATGCGCACCTGAGGTGGAGATGAGGTCGCGCTCAACAGCGAATCGCATGGCCCTATTAATTTGTGCATGTGAAGTGTCAAATCGGGTCTTTATTTGCTAAATTGCTTTAACTGTGCGATTTACGCACGAGCCACGACCAGAATTTCAAACCGTTTTGATTTTCTTGCGACCCTGCGATTGCACGATCGTGAGGCGAAATCGCTTGTCGTTACCCCATGTACACTGCACGATGCGAGACTCACGATTGACCTGTGATTGAGCAAGAAATCGCCCCGACTCTCAAAAAGTCGTGCGAGTGCCAAATCCGGGCAAAATCGGGGCAAAAGTCGCACAGTGTAAGGGGTCTTACACACCAAGGCGGTAAAGCGTCGCGGAACGGCCACGTTTTTTACCGGCGTCGGTGAAAATACATTGAAACCTATCTGTCCTTACACACCAACCGGCGGTAGTCGGGCGTCAGCGGCGCGGGAGCCGGCTCCGCGCCGCGCTGCATTTGGAAAATAGAGCTCGAGCGTATTTTTCACGCCGGCGACCGGCGGTGTCTCATTCAAATGAATGGCAAAGTAGCATGCTAGCTTTGGCTGTGGCTAGGGTTTTGAATAGGACTGGCCGCGCACGCCGACGCTGTCAGTGTGCAAGGCAGAGAAAAGCACGCCGGCCAAAACTAAGCAGAAAGACCGCGTCCGTCCTGTGACCGTTCCGTTCCGCCTTGGTATGTTTTGGCCCTAAGCCCAGCTTTAGTCATGTGTTCTCTGTCACTTTCTGTGTGTGCAGGTGTTGGCCCCCTCTTCGTCGATG
The DNA here is from genome assembly GCF_034702125.1 of Engraulis encrasicolus. Classification (NCBI taxonomy): domain Eukaryota; kingdom Metazoa; phylum Chordata; class Actinopteri; order Clupeiformes; family Engraulidae; genus Engraulis; species Engraulis encrasicolus. The sequence continues at coordinate 1,391,549 of NC_085872.1, read as the reverse complement.
TAGCTGTTAGACGCGAGTGCTTGTGGGTGCGTAACGTGAAGCAAGCTTCCTGGTTGCAGTGTCGTAGTGCAAGGTGCCCTCTTGGTGCCGTAGTTTGAATTGGTTGCAGTCTCAACAGACTGGGTTGATTTGTGTTCCCATAATTATAACTACTGGTGTGCTGTGTTTTTCGGGGGTGGTTACGGTGCTTTTGTATTTTATTTATTAGAAGCTCACTCGGTATGGATATTCTGTGGTCATCTGGGATCACGCATCAGTGGTTGTGGGAATTGGTTATTTTATTTATTTGTTTGATTTCTTTGATCAGTGTATTCCAGTTGTGTATACCACATTCGAAACATTGGTTGTTACACCTGAACCCCTTTATACATAGGAAATATTTCACTGATTCTTGAGAAACTGGCTAAAACAGGTTGTAATCTTGAAAGAAAAAAACGAAGTGAATTACAAAATAATATGGTATATCCTCGTAGACAAGGTTCTTGGGTTTTCAGAAATGCACAAGGCCAATCTCCCAGTTTTGAATTTTTTTCAGAAATGAGGTTTTTCTCCGATCATACCTTGTTTTTTGTCAACACCGTCAGACACAATTAAAAGCAATAAAAATTGTATTGATTTGGTTGCATATGTATCTGGAGTTTTTAAGTGATTGTGTGTGTTTTTTGGTTCACACATACGCCTTTAAATGTTGAAAATTCACTTTCATTCTATTTTAATACTGCTTCATGTGTTCTAATTTAAAAATATGTGCTGTCAGACAATGCTTACTTAATGCCTAAATAGATCAAACATTTTTTGGTAATTTCACAAATATTTGTGTAGGCTTAAATTTGCTATTACTTTGATCATTCAACAACTCCAAAGGAAAATTTTGTAAGGACATTCATTTAAAATGTCCAAAACTCCTTCTTACGGTGGTGACTTAAGAACTGACGGTGGTGACAGTAATCTGAAGGTGGTGAAAGTGACCTAATTATTACCTACATTTAGCAAAATAAATAGTCCTCTCAAGTCAATGACATCTAGCATTAACACTTTATTTTTGTGTGTGCACAGTATGTTTGTGCATGTGTTTTTTCTTGATTTGTTAGATACTGTAGGAATTAGGCCTAGATTCTTGAAAATGTGGCATAAACAGGTTTTAAGTTGTTCAAATCCAAAATATAGCGGTGTATTATCATAGATGAAGGTCTTGGCTGTGCAGTGAATGTATTGGCCAAGCTCCCCATGTGTTACATTTTTCATAAAATGGGCTCTTTCTTGGTTTTGTCACCAGCGTCGGACAGAATTAGAAGTAAAAAAATATGTTTACTGTATTTAAGTGAATTACTTTTACAATTCAACTACATTTCATTTCATACAATTCATACTTATTGGAAGCATATTCTTAAAACTTGTCAAAAACATGTAAAACACATGCTTTTTTGTGAACTACATCAGATGTCACCACCGTCAGGTGTTGTGACAAAAAACCCTCCAAATGCACCTCAGTGGAGGCTGGAGTATAAGTTTGGGTCACAATTATTACTAACATGTCTGGTAATGTTTCATTAACCAGCACAATTTAGTAAAATATGGAACAAGATGATGAGTGGAACAAAATCTGACGGTGGTGACATCTGACGGTGTGAGACAAAAAAACACTCTTTTACATATTGTGCATTCTCTGCTCACATTAGCCACTTCGTTTTCGCTCTGTTTCTTAGGGGCTTCATGCCGCTTCTGAAAAAGTATATATAATTAACATTAATGTAACATAATACTATTAAAACCCCCGACGGTGTTGACAGTTTATGGTTGGGACAGTACCAGTGTCCAAACAAATGAAGAAATTGAGGAGAAATTAGTAAACTTACAGGAGCTTCAGTGATGGTGAAGTATTCAGTAGAGCTAAAGGTTTGAAAAGGGGTCCCAAGTAATGACAATGACCTTGTGCATACCTGATTTTATTGTCTTCAAAAAAAAAAATCTGACGGTGGTGACTAATATGCTGGACACACTTTGAGCAATCAGAAAATAGTAGTAAATATTGCTTTACACACACTATGTGCATATCTGCAGAACCACTTCAATATGGACTTTCACATCATGGTGATATTATTCAATAATATCAGTGATTTTTACATTTTAAGTCAATTGAAATGATGATGTCTGTCCTTGGGACAGCTGTTTTTACATGGTGTGGGCAGGTTTATAGCCATGAAAAGTAATACAATTACACTTAAATATTTCAAACGACTGTACATTTGTTTAACAGACCCCTGGGTCTTTACCTGGATTCATTTTGTTCATGAAAATGTAGTTTATTTTCAACAGAATTGGCAGTTTATTGCTGAGACATGTTTTAGCCGCTTTCTCAAGAATCAGTGGTTTATATAAGAACGGAAAATAATAAAAGAAGAGAATTAACTGTTACCCTGCATTCCGTCTCTGCCTCCTAAAACAAACCTGTTGTGCCTTTGTTACTATTCAATATTCTGGGTGGTGAAATTCCCCCAGTGGCGTAGTCGTGTAATTATATGCATACAAATTAGTAAATCATTTCTGGGTTAATCATCATACGGTCCACCTTACTACAGAGAATCCTGCATAAAATAAAATGCCATCAGATAAACTTCCAATACGCACTCTGTTGTGATACTGTAAAATAAAACACACCCCAAGACTTGATACAGACAACATTAGTAAGGTCTCTCACCAAATGAATCACTGAGAATTCAAAAGGGAAAGGCTGTGGATAGCAATGACAATGCCTTTTGCAAAGTGCCAGACATCATAGTAATGGTTTAAGTTTCTCTCTGTTAGGTACTTCTGAACTTGAGGATGACGATCTGTGACAATGCAGTCAATGTCGATTCCACATGCCTCAAAAAATGTCAGACTCCTAAGGGGCACCTAAGCCACGCCCTTCTACTTCCGATCCGTGGGGCTGGAGCTCTCAACATTTTGAATGCGAGTTAATGGAGCAAGTCAAGCTAAATCCTCATCCTGTTTGGCATGTGCTCCGGATTTCACATATGATGACAGTGAATTTGAAAGGTTTGGTTTGCGTCGTAAGACCACTCATTTTCGACACGCAAGAAACGTTATTTTAGCTTTTGTGCAAAACTGTGTTAGAGACTACATGTGCGCCTTGCGCTGGCTAAAACAGGTTGTAATCTTGAAAGAAAAAAACGAAGTGAATTACAAAATAATATGGTATATCCTCGTAGACAAGGTTCTTGGGTTTTCAGAAATGCACAAGGCCAATCTCCCAGTTTTGAATTTTTTTCAGAAATGAGGTTTTTCTCCGATCATACCTTGTTTTTTGTCAACACCGTCAGACACAATTAAAAGCAATAAAAATTGTATTGATTTGGTTGCATATGTATCTGGAGTTTTTAAGTGATTGTGTGTGTTTTTTGGTTCACACATACGCCTTTAAATGTTGAAAATTCACTTTCATTCTATTTTAATACTGCTTCATGTGTTCTAATTTAAAAATATGTGCTGTCAGACAATGCTTACTTAATGCCTAAATAGATCAAACATTTTTTGGTAATTTCACAAATATTTGTGTAGGCTTAAATTTGCTATTACTTTGATCATTCAACAACTCCAAAGGAAAATTTTGTAAGGACATTCATTTAAAATGTCCAAAACTCCTTCTTACGGTGGTGACTTAAGAACTGACGGTGGTGACAGTAATCTGAAGGTGGTGAAAGTGACCTAATTATTACCTACATTTAGCAAAATAAATAGTCCTCTCAAGTCAATGACATCTAGCATAAACACTTTATTTTTGTGTGTGCACAGTATGTTTGTGCATGTGTTTTTTCTTCATTTGTTAGATACTGTAGGAATTAGGCCTAGATTATTGAAAATGTGGCATAAACAGGTTTTAAGTTGTTCAAATCCAAAATATAGCGGTGTATTATCATAGATGAAGGTCTTGGCTGTGCAGTGAATGTATTGGCCAAGCTCCCCATGTGTTACATTTTTCATAAAATGGGCTCTTTCTTGGTTTTGTCACCAGCGTCAGACAGAATTAGAAGTAAAAAAATATGTTTACTGTATTTAAGTGAATTACTTTTACAATTCAACTACATTTCATTTCATACAATTCATACTTATTGGAAGCATATTCTTAAAACTTGTCAAAAACATGTAAAACACATGCTTTTTTGTGAACTACATCAGATGTCACCACCGTCAGGTTTTGTGACAAAAACCCTCCAAATGCACCTCAGTGGAGGCTGGAGTATAAGTTTGGGTCACAATTATTACTAACATGTCTGGTAATGTTTCATTAACCAGCACAATTTAGTAAAATATGGAACAAGATGATGAGTGGAACAAAATCTGACGGTGGTGACATCTGACGGTGTGAGACAAAAAAACACTCTTTTACATATTGTGCATTCTTTGCTCACATTAGCCACTTCGTTTTCGCTCTGTTTCTTAGGGGCTTCATGCCGCTTCTGAAAAAGTATATATAATTAACATTAATGTAACATAATACTATTAAAACCCCCGACGGTGTTGACAGTTTATGGTTGGGACAGTACCAGTGTCCAAACAAATGCAGAAATTGAGGAGAAATTAGTAAACTTACAGGAGCTTCAGTGATGGTGAAGTATTCAGTAGAGCTAAAGGTTTGAAAAGGGGTCCTAAATAATGACAATGACCTTGTGCATACCTGATTTTACTGTCTTTAAAAAAAAAATCTGACGGTGGTGACTAATATGCTGGACACACTTTGAGCAATCAGAAAATAGTAGTAAATATTGCTTTACACACACTATGTGCATATCTGCAGAACCACTTCAATATGGACTTTCACATCATGGTGATATTATTCAATAATATCAGTGATTTTTACATTTTAAGTCAATTGAAATGATGATGTCTGTCCTTGGGACAGCTGTTTTTACATGGTGTGGGCAGGTTTATAGCCATGAAAAGTAATACAATTACACTTAAATATTTCTAACGACTGTACATTTGTTTAACAGACCCCTGGGTCTTTACCTGGATTCATTTTGTTCATGAAAATGTAGTTTATTTTCAACAGAATTGGCAGTTTATTGCTGAGACATGTTTTAGCCGCTTTCTCAAGAATCAGTGGTTTATAAGAACGGAAAATAATAAAAGAAGATAATTAACTGTTACCCTGCATTCTGCCTCTGCCTCCTAAAACGAACCTGTTGTGCCTTTGTTACTATTCAATATTCTGGGTGGTGAAATTCCCCCAGTGGCGTAGTCATGTAATTTTATGCATAAACATTTGTAAATCATTTCTGGGTTAATCATTATACGGTCCACCTTGCTACAGAGAATCCTGCATAAAATAAAATGCCATCAGATAAACTTCCAATACGTACTCTGTTGTGATACTGTAAAATAAAAAACACCCCAGGACTTGATACAGACAACATAACATTAGTAAGGTCTCTCACCAAATGAACCACTGAGAATTCAAAAGGGAAAGGCTGTGGATAGCAATGACCATACCTTTTGCAAAGTGCCAGACGTCATAGTAATGGTTGAAGTTTTTCTCTCTTAGGTACTTCTGAACTTGAGGATGACGATCTGTGACAATGCAGTCAATGTCGATTCCACATGCCTCAAAAAATGTCAGACTCCTAATGGGGCACCTAAGCCACGCCCTTCTACTTCCGATCCGTGGGGCTGGAGCTCTCAACATTTTGAATGCGAGTTAATGGAGCAAGTCAAGCTAAATCCTCATCCTGTTTGGCATGTGCTCCGGATTTCACATATGATGACAGTGAATTTGAAAGGTTTGGTTTGCGTCGTAAGACCACTCATTTTCGACACGCAAGAAACGTTATTTTAGCTTTTGTGCAAAACTGTGTTAGAGACTACATGTGCGCCTTGCGCTGGCTAAAACAGGTTGTAATCTTGAAAGAAAAAAACGAAGTGAATTACAAAATAATATGGTATATCCTCGTAGACAAGGTTCTTGGGTTTTCAGAAATGCACAAGGCCAATCTCCCAGTTTTGAATTTTTTTCAGAAATGAGGTTTTTCTCCGATCATACCTTGTTTTTTGTCAACACCGTCAGACACAATTAAAAGCAATAAAAATTGTATTGATTTGGTTGCATATGTATCTGGAGTTTTTAAGTGATTGTGTGTGTTTTTTGGTTCACACATACGCCTTTAAATGTTGAAAATTCACTTTCATTCTATTTTAATACTGCTTCATGTGTTCTAATTTAAAAATATGTGCTGTCAGACAATGCTTACTTAATGCCTAAATAGATCAAACATTTTTTGGTAATTTCACAAATATTTGTGTAGGCTTAAATTTGCTATTACTTTGATCATTCAACAACTCCAAAGGAAAATTTTGTAAGGACATTCATTTAAAATGTCCAAAACTCCTTCTTACGGTGGTGACTTAAGAACTGACGGTGGTGACAGTAATCTGAAGGTGGTGAAAGTGACCTAATTATTACCTACATTTAGCAAAATAAATAGTCCTCTCAAGTCAATGACATCTAGCATAAACACTTTATTTTTGTGTGTGCACAGTATGTTTGTGCATGTGTTTTTTCTTCATTTGTTAGATACTGTAGGAATTAGGCCTAGATTATTGAAAATGTGGCATAAACAGGTTTTAAGTTGTTCAAATCCAAAATATAGCGGTGTATTATCATAGATGAAGGTCTTGGCTGTGCAGTGAATGTATTGGCCAAGCTCCCCATGTGTTACATTTTTCATAAAATGGGCTCTTTCTTGGTTTTGTCACCAGCGTCGGACAGAATTAGAAGTAAAAAAATATGTTTACTGTATTTAAGTGAATTACTTTTACAATTCAACTACATTTCATTTCATACAATTCATACTTATTGGAAGCATATTCTTAAAACTTGTCAAAAACATGTAAAACACATGCTTTTTTGTGAACTACATCAGATGTCACCACCGTCAGGTGTTGTGACAAAAAACCCTCCAAATGCACCTCAGTGGAGGCTGGAGTATAAGTTTGGGTCACAATTATTACTAACATGTCTGGTAATGTTTCATTAACCAGCACAATTTAGTAAAATATGGAACAAGATGATGAGTGGAACAAAATCTGACGGTGGTGACATCTGACGGTGTGAGACAAAAAAACACTCTTTTACATATTGTGCATTCTTTGCTCACATTAGCCACTTCGTTTTCGCTCTGTTTCTTAGGGGCTTCATGCCGCTTCTGAAAAAGTATATATAATTAACATTAATGTAACATAATACTATTAAAACCCCCGACGGTGTTGACAGTTTATGGTTGGGACAGTACCAGTGTCCAAACAAATGAAGAAATTGAGGAGAAATTAGTAAACTTACAGGAGCTTCAGTGATGGTGAAGTATTCAGTAGAGCTAAAGGTTTGAAAATGGGTCCTAAGTAGTGACAATGACCTTGTGCATACCTGATTTTATTGTCTTTAAAAAAAAAAAAAATCTGACGGTGGTGACTAATATGCTGGACACACTTTGAGCAATCAGAAAATAGTAGTAAATATTGCTTTACACACACTATGTGCATATCTGCAGAACCACTTCAATATGGACTTTCACATCATGGTGATATTATTCAATAATATCAGTGATTTTTACATTTTAAGTCAATTGAAATGATGATGTCTGTCCTTGGGACAGCTGTTTTTACATGGTGTGGGCAGGTTTATAGCCATGAAAAGTAATACAATTACACTTAAATATTTCAAACGACTGTACATTTGTTTAACAGACCCCTGGGTCTTTACCTGGATTCATTTTGTTCATGAAAATGTAGTTTATTTTCAACAGAATTGGCAGTTTATTGCTGAGACATGTTTTAGCCGCTTTCTCAAGAATCAGTGGTTTATAAGAACGGAAAATAATAAAAGAAGATAATTAACTGTTACCCTGCATTCTGCCTCTGCCTCCTAAAACGAACCTGTTGTGCCTTTGTTACTATTCAATATTCTGGGTGGTGAAATTCCCCCAGTGGCGTAGTCATGTAATTTTATGCATAAACATTTGTAAATCATTTCTGGGTTAATCATTATACGGTCCACCTTGCTACAGAGAATCCTGCATAAAATAAAATGCCATCAGATAAACTTCCAATACGCACTCTGTTGTGATACTGTAAAATAAAACACACCCCAAGACTTGATACAGACAACATTAGTAAGGTCTCTCACCAAATGAATCACTGAGAATTCAAAAGGGAAAGGCTGTGGATAGCAATGACAATGCCTTTTGCAAAGTGCCAGACATCATAGTAATGGTTTAAGTTTCTCTCTGAGGAACTTCTGAACTTGAGGATGACAATCTGTAACAAAGCAGTCAATGTCGCTTCCACACGCCTCAAAAAATGTCAGACTCCTAATGGGGCACCTAAGCCACGCCCTTCTACTTCCGATCCGTGGGGCTGGAGCTCTCAACATTTTGAATGCGAGTTAATGGAGCAAGTCAAGCTAAATCCTCATCCTGTTTGGCATGTGCTCCGGATTTCACATATGATGACAGTGAATTTGAAAGGTTTGGTTTGCGTCGTAAGACCACTCATTTTCGACACGCAAGAAACGTTATTTTAGCTTTTGTGCAAAACTGTGTTAGAGACTACATGTGCGCCTTGCGCTGGCTAAAACAGGTTGTAATCTTGAAAGAAAAAAACGAAGTGAATTACAAAATAATATGGTATATCCTCGTAGACAAGGTTCTTGGGTTTTCAGAAATGCACAAGGCCAATCTCCCAGTTTTGAATTTTTTTCAGAAATGAGGTTTTTCTCCGATCATACCTTGTTTTTTGTCAACACCGTCAGACACAATTAAAAGCAATAAAAATTGTATTGATTTGGTTGCATATGTATCTGGAGTTTTTAAGTGATTGTGTGTGTTTTTTGGTTCACACATACGCCTTTAAATGTTGAAAATTCACTTTCATTCTATTTTAATACTGCTTCATGTGTTCTAATTTAAAAATATGTGCTGTCAGACAATGCTTACTTAATGCCTAAATAGATCAAACATTTTTTGGTAATTTCACAAATATTTGTGTAGGCTTAAATTTGCTATTACTTTGATCATTCAACAACTCCAAAGGAAAATTTTGTAAGGACATTCATTTAAAATGTCCAAAACTCCTTCTTACGGTGGTGACTTAAGAACTGACGGTGGTGACAGTAATCTGAAGGTGGTGAAAGTGACCTAATTATTACCTACATTTAGCAAAATAAATAGTCCTCTCAAGTCAATGACATCTAGCATAAACACTTTATTTTTGTGTGTGCACAGTATGTTTGTGCATGTGTTTTTTCTTCATTTGTTAGATACTGTAGGAATTAGGCCTAGATTATTGAAAATGTGGCATAAACAGGTTTTAAGTTGTTCAAATCCAAAATATAGCGGTGTATTATCATAGATGAAGGTCTTGGCTGTGCAGTGAATGTATTGGCCAAGCTCCCCATGTGTTACATTTTTCATAAAATGGGCTCTTTCTTGGTTTTGTCACCAGCGTCAGACAGAATTAGAAGTAAAAAAATATGTTTACTGTATTTAAGTGAATTACTTTTACAATTCAACTACATTTCATTTCATACAATTCATACTTATTGGAAGCATATTCTTAAAACTTGTCAAAAACATGTAAAACACATGCTTTTTTGTGAACTACATCAGATGTCACCACCGTCAGGTGTTGTGACAAAAAACCCTCCAAATGCACCTCAGTGGAGGCTGGAGTATAAGTTTGGGTCACAATTATTACTAACATGTCTGGTAATGTTTCATTAACCAGCACAATTTAGTAAAATATGGAACAAGATGATGAGTGGAACAAAATCTGACGGTGGTGACATCTGACGGTGTGAGACAAAAAAACACTCTTTTACATATTGTGCATTCTTTGCTCACATTAGCCACTTCGTTTTCGCTCTGTTTCTTAGGGGCTTCATGCCGCTTCTGAAAAAGTATATATAATTAACATTAATGTAACATAATACTATTAAAACCCCCGACGGTGTTGACAGTTTATGGTTGGGACAGTACCAGTGTCCAAACAAATGAAGAAATTGAGGAGAAATTAGTAAACTTACAGGAGCTTCAGTGATGGTGAAGTATTCAGTAGAGCTAAAGGTTTGAAAATGGGTCCTAAGTAGTGACAATGACCTTGTGCATACCTGATTTTATTGTCTTTAAAAAAAAAAAAAAAATCTGACGGTGGTGACTAATATGCTGGACACACTTTGAGCAATCAGAAAATAGTAGTAAATATTGCTTTACACACACTATGTGCATATCTGCAGAACCACTTCAATATGGACTTTCACATCATGGTGATATTATTCAATAATATCAGTGATTTTTACATTTTAAGTCAATTGAAATGATGATGTCTGTCCTTGGGACAGCTGTTTTTACATGGTGTGGGCAGGTTTATAGCCATGAAAAGTAATACAATTACACTTAAATATTTCAAACGACTGTACATTTGTTTAACAGACCCCTGGGTCTTTACCTGGATTCATTTTGTTCATGAAAATGTAGTTTATTTTCAACAGAATTGGCAGTTTATTGCTGAGACATGTTTTAGCCGCTTTCTCAAGAATCAGTGGTTTATAAGAACGGAAAATAATAAAAGAAGATAATTAACTGTTACCCTGCATTCTGTCTCTTCCTCCTAAAACGAACCTGTTGTGCCTTTATTACTATTCAATATTCTGGGTGGTGAAATTCCCCCAGTGGCGTAGTCATGTAATTTTATGCATAAACATTTGTAAATCATTTCTGGGTTAATCATTATACGGTCCACCTTGCTACAGAGAATCCTGCATAAAATAAAATGCCATCAGATAAACTTCCAATACGCACTCTGTTGTGATACTGTAAAATAAAACACACCCCAAGACTTGATACAGACAACATTAGTAAGGTCTCTCACCAAATGAATCACTGAGAATTCAAAAGGGAAAGGCTGTGGATAGCAATGACAATGCCTTTTGCAAAGTGCCAGACATCATAGTAATGGTTTAAGTTTCTCTCTGAGGAACTTCTGAACTTGAGGATGACAATCTGTAACAAAGCAGTCAATGTCGCTTCCACACGCCTCAAAAAATGTCAGACTCCTAATGGGGCACCTAAGCCACGCCCTTCTACTTCCGATCCGTGGGGCTGGAGCTCTCAACATTTTGAATGCGAGTTAATGGAGCAAGTCAAGCTAAATCCTCATCCTGTTTGGCATGTGCTCCGGATTTCACATATGATGACAGTGAATTTGAAAGGTTTGGTTTGCGTCGTAAGACCACTCATTTTCGACACGCAAGAAACGTTATTTTAGCTTTTGTGCAAAACTGTGTTAGAGACTACATGTGCGCCTTGCGCTGGCTAAAACAGGTTGTAATCTTGAAAGAAAAAAACGAAGTGAATTACAAAATAATATGGTATATCCTCGTAGACAAGGTTCTTGGGTTTTCAGAAATGCACAAGGCCAATCTCCCAGTTTTGAATTTTTTTCAGAAATGAGGTTTTTCTCCGATCATACCTTGTTTTTTGTCAACACCGTCAGACACAATTAAAAGCAATAAAAATTGTATTGATTTGGTTGCATATGTATCTGGAGTTTTTAAGTGATTGTGTGTGTTTTTTGGTTCACACATACGCCTTTAAATGTTGAAAATTCACTTTCATTCTATTTTAATACTGCTTCATGTGTTCTAATTTAAAAATATGTGCTGTCAGACAATGCTTACTTAATGCCTAAATAGATCAAACATTTTTTGGTAATTTCACAAATATTTGTGTAGGCTTAAATTTGCTATTACTTTGATCATTCAACAACTCCAAAGGAAAATTTTGTAAGGACATTCATTTAAAATGTCCAAAACTCCTTCTTACGGTGGTGACTTAAGAACTGACGGTGGTGACAGTAATCTGAAGGTGGTGAAAGTGACCTAATTATTACCTACATTTAGCAAAATAAATAGTCCTCTCAAGTCAATGACATCTAGCATAAACACTTTATTTTTGTGTGTGCACAGTATGTTTGTGCATGTGTTTTTTCTTCATTTGTTAGATACTGTAGGAATTAGGCCTAGATTATTGAAAATGTGGCATAAACAGGTTTTAAGTTGTTCAAATCCAAAATATAGCGGTGTATTATCATAGATGAAGGTCTTGGCTGTGCAGTGAATGTATTGGCCAAGCTCCCCATGTGTTACATTTTTCATAAAATGGGCTCTTTCTTGGTTTTGTCACCAGCGTCAGACAGAATTAGAAGTAAAAAAATATGTTTACTGTATTTAAGTGAATTACTTTTACAATTCAACTACATTTCATTTCATACAATTCATACTTATTGGAAGCATATTCTTAAAACTTGTCAAAAACATGTAAAACACATGCTTTTTTGTGAACTACATCAGATGTCACCACCGTCAGGTGTTGTGACAAAAAACCCTCCAAATGCACCTCAGTGGAGGCTGGAGTATAAGTTTGGGTCACAATTATTACTAACATGTCTGGTAATGTTTCATTAACCAGCACAATTTAGTAAAATATGGAACAAGATGATGAGTGGAACAAAATCTGACGGTGGTGACATCTGACGGTGTGAGACAAAAAAACACTCTTTTACATATTGTGCATTCTTTGCTCACATTAGCCACTTCGTTTTCGCTCTGTTTCTTAGGGGCTTCATGCCGCTTCTGAAAAAGTATATATAATTAACATTAATGTAACATAATACTATTAAAACCCCCGACGGTGTTGACAGTTTATGGTTGGGACAGTACCAGTGTCCAAACAAATGAAGAAATTGAGGAGAAATTAGTAAACTTACAGGAGCTTCAGTGATGGTGAAGTATTCAGTAGAGCTAAAGGTTTGAAAATGGGTCCTAAGTAGTGACAATGACCTTGTGCATACCTGATTTTATTGTCTTTAAAAAAAAAAAAAAAATCTGACGGTGGTGACTAATATGCTGGACACACTTTGAGCAATCAGAAAATAGTAGTAAATATTGCTTTACACACACTATGTGCATATCTGCAGAACCACTTCAATATGGACTTTCACATCATGGTGATATTATTCAATAATATCAGTGATTTTTACATTTTAAGTCAATTGAAATGATGATGTCTGTCCTTGGGACAGCTGTTTTTACATGGTGTGGGCAGGTTTATAGCCATGAAAAGTAATACAATTACACTTAAATATTTCAAACGACTGTACATTTGTTTAACAGACCCCTGGGTCTTTACCTGGATTCATTTTGTTCATGAAAATGTAGTTTATTTTCAACAGAATTGGCAGTTTATTGCTGAGACATGTTTTAGCCGCTTTCTCAAGAATCAGTGGTTTATAAGAACGGAAAATAATAAAAGAAGATAATTAACTGTTACCCTGCATTCTGCCTCTGCCTCCTAAAACGAACCTGTTGTGCCTTTGTTACTATTCAATATTCTGGGTGGTGAAATTCCCCCAGTGGCGTAGTCATGTAATTTTATGCATAAACATTTGTAAATCATTTCTGGGTTAATCATTATACGGTCCACCTTGCTACAGAGAATCCTGCATAAAATAAAATGCCATCAGATAAACTTCCAATACGCACTCTGTTGTGATACTGTAAAATAAAACACACCCCAAGACTTGATACAGACAACATTAGTAAGGTCTCTCACCAAATGAATCACTGAGAATTCAAAAGGGAAAGGCTGTGGATAGCAATGACAATGCCTTTTGCAAAGTGCCAGACATCATAGTAATGGTTTAAGTTTCTCTCTGAGGAACTTCTGAACTTGAGGATGACAATCTGTAACAAAGCAGTCAATGTCGCTTCCACACGCCTCAAAAAATGTCAGACTCCTAATGGGGCACCTAAGCCACGCCCTTCTACTTCCGATCCGTGGGGCTGGAGCTCTCAACATTTTGAATGCGAGTTAATGGAGCAAGTCAAGCTAAATCCTCATCCTGTTTGGCATGTGCTCCGGATTTCACATATGATGACAGTGAATTTGAAAGGTTTGGTTTGCGTCGTAAGACCACTCATTTTCGACACGCAAGAAACGTTATTTTAGCTTTTGTGCAAAACTGTGTTAGAGACTACATGTGCGCCTTGCGTATCTGACGTGAACCGAGGCACAGCCAACCCTACCGCTGCACCGTGGCTTAAGTGGCTGCACGTCGGACATGCGACGTCTGTTGTGTAGTCCAAATAATTACATATTTTTGCACACACACAACTCAAAAATCGCTTGCCAAGTGAAGTCAACAAGCGCACCATTGGTTGTTATTAATTCTGAGGCACAGCATATGTGTGATCGACCGGGAAATGCGAGGTGGGTCGGAAAATAGCAGTGTTTCCCATACATTAAAGGGACACTGTGCAGGAAATGGTCAAAAAAGGTACTGCAACTATGCTGCTCATTGAAACTAGGCTCCCTATTGCCAAATTTGATCTTTACATGAAAGTTTACTGAGTAATAAAAAAAAATATTAACCAGTATGGTCCAATTACAGTCATTTTTGCAGCAAAAAATGGCTATTTTAGTAAATTCAAAATTACTGACCATGGAGAAGATCCCCCTTTTCATGTATGAAAAGTGCCATTTTTCCAGTCATAATGAATACTTTGAATTTGATGGTGGTGGTAAGTATTCATGAAAAATGTAAAATTAGTGAATGGTCAGCATGAATTCTGGAAATGAACAACTAAAAATCTCACACAGTGTCCCTTTAAGGAAACTATGGCGCACCGCCCAGCATAGTTTCGAAAATGTAAAAAAAAAAAAAAACTTTTTTTTTTTTTTTTAAACGATTTCCTTCGCATTTTCCTCCTGGAGTAAATACATCCTATAGAGAAAAACATTGCTTGAAAGACAGAGGGATCAAAAGCCTAGTCTAGTTGTTGTAGTTAACTCGGGTTTGGGAGCAATAAAAAACCTTGAGAGACGCTCAGTTAGGATGAGTTTACTGACACTCCCCAGCCAGGCTTTGTTTTACAGTTGTATGATGAGTTAGACAACAGGCCTTCATTTACACAGCAGAGGAGACATCGGGCTGCATATAGAAATAAATGAGTAATGAATGTGTATAGACATAAATGTGTAATATGTTGTTCAGCCTTTTACACTTTTGTGGGAGGAATTTTGAAAAACTGGCCCTGTGACCAGCACCCCTCATTTAGAATGTGTACGCCTATGTGTGTTGGGGAAAAGGCATAGGATAGGGCCTACTCTCTTAGACCATTTTTGTCTGTGCGTTAACAATTTCACAGTGCTCCTAAATTCCTATCTGTGTTCCTATTTTTTTTTTTTTTTAATCATTGAATAGACCCCTGCATGAGGGATGAATGAAAAGTGTGTGTGCCTACCACTATACATGTCATGGGTGAAATCTTATGTCATTTCTCAAAACATAAATGGCTGAAATGTAGGTCTATAGTTTCTCCATGTGCCAATGTCATACTTTACCCATACTGTTTCGCATTTACGCCGCGTGAATCCCAACCACCCCCCGACACACACACACACCGCCCATTGGCCCGCGTGACCCCCCCCCCCCCAAAATAAAAAAAAATCCCCGCTGCCCCCATAGTTTCCAAAAATTCTGTGGGAAACACTGAAATAGCTTTGATCAGTCCATTACAGCCGAGTCAAAAGTGTTTGCGTTCCCAGCCCCACAAGCCGCCCGGAAGGGGTGGAGACTTAAGCTGGGCTTACACTGTGCGACTTTTGCCCCGATTTGGCACTCGCACGACTTTTTGAGAGTCGGGCCGATTTCTTGCTCAATCGCAGGTCAATCGTGAGTCTCGCATCGTGCAGTGTACATGGGGTAACGACAAGCGATTTCGCCTCACGATCGTGCAATCGCAGGGTCGCAAGAAAATCAAAACGGTTTGAAATTCTGGTCGTGGCTCGTGCGTAAATCGCAGAGTTAAAGCAGTGCTACGACCCGATTTGACAGTTCACATGCACAAATGAATAGGGTCGTGCGATTCGCTGTCGAGCGCGACCTCATCTCCACCTCAGGTGCGCATATGTTCCCTCCTCTGCAGACCGGGGAACATGCCTGTCGCGTCGTATGGCCGAAGCTTTTCGCTCGCATCCGACTGTCGGCTCGTGTAGTGTGAGGACGTGAGTCGTGAGTTGTGAACTTTTAAACAGTGAAATCCCTTCGTGCAGTGTGAGCAGAAGCTTAAGACCCACGAGTGAAAATACCGCACAGTGTATGCCCGGCTTTAGGTGCCCCATAAGGCCCTCTTTCTCCATGTAATTGCTGCCACCAACCTCATTGCTCTGCGAACACATGACATACAACATTCATGCAAATTGCACAGACTGTTTTTAATTTTTATTTGACATTATATTTTAAAAAGCACACTCACTTGAACCAACTGAAAGTCCACAATGGTGTTGGTACGTAGATCCATCATGGATGGATGGATGGATGGAATAGGTTTTTAAATTACATCATGACAGAGCAGTGGTTCTCATCGTATGTTTCCCCAACACGTTTTGACCTCATCAAAACCCTTTGTAGACCCATTAAAAAATAAAATAGGCCTAAATGCCCCCCAACCCCGCTTCTCAGTCTCCTTCTTTAAACCTCCTCAATAGACGGTGGGCTAGATTTCGTAGCTCCTTTAGAAAATGAGTTTCGTTCTCACACTCGAGTGGCAACTTGATTTTTCTAATATGACCTCCTGACAATATGTAAAGCAATATTCTGGCTGTTGCCACGCTGAAAAGTTGCATGTTGATGTTAAAAAATAACGAAAATAAAAAAGACTAGGGGTGACGTCACATAATGCACAGTCAATGGGAAGTCTCCGCCCCTCAAAGTTGAAAAGGGAATATTTATCCTCATATCGACCTTTTTTCATAGGCAGATAATTCACCTAGTCATTGAAACAACGTAGGCATTTCATTCCTGACCATTTTCCTGTTACTGGAAAAAATAACACAGCTTGCATTTCTTTACTGACACGTAGTTTTTTGGCGAATTGATCTACCCCCGTCATCTCATTGCTCTATTGCTTTGAAGGAACAGACCTGTCCTCTTTTTGACATTTATCTCTCCTTGCCCAATGATGGTCAGACAGTCGAACACTAACGGCGAAAAAGAGCACTTCTGAAAGTTTGAGAGAAATATTTTTTTTTGCATGTACACAACAAGAGAGCCCACTTACCCCCCAACTTGTAACTTTTTGCCATGAAATCTGACGGTTCCGGGTAGCATGCACGCGCTAGCTGTATTTTGCCTCGCTGACTTTGCATTGACGTGACGTCACTCGGTCGGCTAGTTTTTGTTGTAATTTTCATAAATCAATGTGCAAGTTTTGAGGATGGCAACAGCCAAAATATTGATTAATGGGTTGTCAGGGGGTTATATAAGCAAAAATAAAGTTGCCACTCGTTAACACCAACGAACTGACAAGATATGAGACTGGGCCCACCACCTACAACACTTGCCTGGTTGTGATCTCATGTGCATATTTAATCGTCATTATTTCAGACAAATTGCAATACAAAAAAATATTTGTAATTGTTTGAATTAGCTACTGACATTTTACAAAAACTACTCAAATTTTAGTCCATTCACCTAGTATCTCATATTGTCTCCTTTTAGAAAAAATAGTTTTAAAGCTCTAACTTTGACCTTGAAAATTAGTTTTAAAGCTCTAACTTTGACCTTGAAAAAAGGTATGTTCCACTCGATTTTTTAATGTAATTTATATAGGGAATATACAAAAACTGGAATGATAAAGCCTGCAATTTGTCCCGTGTCAAACACTAGACTGACTGGCCCAGGTTTCTCTCTCTCCCTCTCGAAGCTGCCTGCAGCATACAGGTATGCTATGTTGCATCATGTCTCGCTTACATGCGCTTCTTCACCTGTGTGTGTGGGTTTTTTTTTACCCGGTAGCGACTTTAGCCTTTTTCCCTTGTAGCGCACTCTCCCGCTATCAGATGCCCTTTGCATCGCTATAACCAGAGAACAAATACAGCGAACGGAAACTATATTCTACAGTAGCGTAAATGGACATTTCAAACCATTAACCGAAACAACAGAATACCTAACACGTGCCGTGTAACTAAGCTTTCGATGCTCTTATGAGAATAAATGCTTTTTCACAAGGGCAGGGAAGCTGCGGAGTCAAATTATCAGGAAAAACAACTGTGAGGTGTGGGGTACCTGTTCACTAAGACTTCCACAGACGGCACACTTCAGGATTTGGGAAGGGGTAAAGTTCTAACACAACTCTCTCACACCTCTCTGGGTAACGTGTGACTGATCGTCTGGACATCTTCATATAATCAAAAACCTTCTAGAAATGTGGTATAACTGCATGCCAGCCCAGCCCACCTTGAGATGCAGTTTTGAGCTCTTTCAAAAGGCTCGTTCGTGACGATGCAGTATTGATTTTGCTAAGAAGCGAGCATGCGCACTTTGTCAGTTTGATGCATTGTGGATAGAAAATCGATGTGGACAAGACCCCCGTTATTGAGTGGTGTTGTAGATAGTATTGATATGAAGGGTGTACTGAATTATGTGTTAGCCTAGGCTTAATATTATTTTTGGTGCTCTTGTATGAAAAAGACCTTGTGCCATCCTGACGCAAGGCGCCCCTCCAGCTCTGTTTTAGAGATGGGATTTATGGATCTTTGACGGGATCCGGATCTTAGTGGCTCGTTCCTTTCAAAGAGCCGTTCAAAAAACTGGCCCTTTTTTAAATTATTTATTCAGTGTTTAGAATGTAATATTTTGACTCCACCTCAAGGTAATTTTGTCCAAACAACAACTGATTATTCTCCTGCTTCTTAAGAAAATTGTTGCCACTCTTTAAGGCATACAATTGTGTTTAAATTTAATTACTCTGGTCGAGGTCACGCGCTTTAAATGAATGAAAAAATAATGAAATAACGGTCGAGTGGCTCCCCCAGCTGTGATCCGGTTCCCATCGTTCAGGCAGCCGTTCAAAAGAACCTGCTCGTTCGTGAACGTCACACCTATACTCTGTTTCGTTATCATAGTCGACTTGAATATTTGGTGATGTGTCAGTTCATCGCGAGGCACAGAGAGATGTGCACGAACACTGTTGTGTACTGTTCTGTTCAGGGGCGGAGTGGGAAGAATATTCCCACCGGGAGGATTTTTCCCTTAGCGGCCCTTTTTACCCCCCCACCAACACACACACACAAAAAAAAACAACACCGCGAACAACATGGTTCCCTAACCAAAAAGACAAAAACCATGAAATCTGCAGTCGTAGGTCTACTACATGTGGACATTAGTGTTGTCAAAATATCAACCTGAAGTGGAGAATTGTAGCCTACACTTGATGAAATAGGCCTATACAGCCATCATCACAGTCCAAAGCATTCACCATAGAACATTGCAGGTTAGGCTACATCACGCTACTGTTCCATGAAAATGTGCACTCCACTGTCATTTTGACAGTTTGTAGGCCTATTGTTTAAGGAAGACAGGATGAGCACGGGCACAAAGTTTTGAGTGTGGGGATTTTTAGAAGAGTAGGTTATAGCTTACAAAAAGTCTATCTACATTGTGCAATAAACCCACCATGCAGCAACTAAGCCAAACCTAGGCTACTTCAAAGCACAACCATAAGTCAACAAAATTAATAACCAAACGGTGTAGGCCTACCTTAAAACGCTGTCTTCGTCGCAGCAAATGTCTTTTTGCAATTACATTTTAATCCACAGTTTAGGCTACACCCAGCACTGCTCACATCAGAATCTTGTGTGGTAATTATTTTGTTCCATTTCTTCAGACATTACATAGGCTACATCCTAAATGTGCCACATATAAAATATATGTATGATATAACATTATTTCGACTGTAAGGAGATATACCGCTAGTTCTAACAAACCAATGCCATCAAAACATGTAGGCCTACAATGTGTTTTCCTGCTTAGCTGCAGTTCACCTCCTTACCACTTGGTGGAGTCTGTTCGTAACCCAAGTCAATAACCACAGAAGTGAATCTGGAGTGGCAGACTGTAAACTGTAACAGTCATGTGGAAATCGGAAAATAAATCACAACTTACTAATATTTCCATTCCTTGGTAACCAATCTAAATATCACAGGTTCTTGAAATACTGAAAACGAAACTATGTTACTAAGATCTAGTAAACTTCCGCGATCTACGGTGTATGAACATTATCAGTAGAGAAGGGGTGTGGCCAATTTACTGTTTGACACCGTCACTGAGGTATTGCGGTCGGGTAGACGGTATATATACTGGTGAGTCATCCTCTTTCGAGATGAGAATATAGTTGTAGTTAGTTAACATCTGCAATTACATGAAGACACTCTCAGGTCACTTGTGAATATACTATGCCAAACACTTTAGGGCCGGTTGAGAACATAATGTGGCCGCTGTAATATATTTCGCGGCCGCGGCCCACCGGGACAAGTCCCCGATCTCCCGATGGCCACTCCGCGCCTGGTTCTGTTCAGCTTTTGGCAGCGAGAGGTTCGAGGCGGCTGCTCAACTTCAGAATCTCGACGTGAAATGTATTTTCTTCCAACCGGCATTCTCAGCTGTCAAACTGGAGCACGCTTGCATCCCAAAAAAAGCAGCGGGTTTGTTTAATTGTTCATCGGTGCCCACAAGAACGTTTATTTTTGGGAAAATAAAAACACGTTTTGAAATAGCCTAGGCCAGGGATTCTTAACCATAGGGCCGCGGCCCAAAGCTCAGAAACTTGAGGGCTGCAGAAAAGTTTCAATCTCACACCGGAGGGCCACGCAAGATGCTTAAGACAGCATGCGTCTTTTTTAGGGGTGGGCATAGATTAATTTTTTAAATCTAGATTAATCTCACTGTAATTATGAAATTAATCTAGATTAATCTAGATTAATCTATATCAAAATGGCTCATTCAGAATAGGCACGCTAGCGAAATAATGCCAAAAAAACCTTGAGGTTTCTTAAGACAGATGGCGAATTAGACCAGAGCTCATCTTTTTTTTTCCAAAATCCATCTCATCTTCAAAAATTGGTCATGTTGATACTTGGTGATGAAAAAAATCACTGCAATATGTGTGAAGTTTGTCCAATATGTTAGGAAGCATTTAAAGTTATAAGATACTGAAATTTGTAAATGAACAGCGCTATACAGATAAATACAAATAAATACAAATAAATAAATAAAATACAGATAAATCGATCATTTAAGCTATTTAAACAAAATTACCTCAACAATTCAGCATTTCTAAGAGAGAGAGAGAGAGAGAGAGAGAGAGAGAGAGAGAGAGAATCTGCCACTGACTGTTAAAAAGAGCAGCGGCTCCTTTAAGAGAGGGAGGAGCTCTGCGCACAGTAGTTCTAGGCACAGCAGCCCTCAGCAGAGCCAGGCTGGATATCTACTAGAACCTACAGCACTGGCACACGGCGATTTGGCCTAAATCTGACAGCTGTTCTCAGAATGCCAGAGGAGTTACAAATCGAAATGAATTCAGTTTGATAAAAAAAAAACAAGCGCGACAACCGCGAGGTTTATTAGGCTACCGTCTGACATGAGAATATCTCACTGAGTCGCAAATGTGCGCGATTGCAACACAAACATTCAGCGAGAGTAGAAATTGACAGTTTTCAGTTTGGCAATCTTCAAAATGCATATCACACGGAATCTTTTGCAATTGTGGCGCAGGCAAGATTTATGGAAGATGTTTATGTGTTCCATCCAATGCGTGAGGAACTGTAGGTTATTTCGGGACTCACACACAATAATGTCTCTATGCTTCACCTCAAACAATAACGTCTCTTTAGTCTACCACTTATGAAAAATCACTCAAACAACACCTATGGCAGAGGGATAAATGTTTTCAGCATGCAAACACTTCATATTTAGTAGGTCTGCTGAAGCAACAGGTGGAGAGGATAAGTGACTGGAGTGCAGTCTGAAAGCGTCTGTCAATTAAACGCTTTGGTGACGTGCATACCCAAACTCCAAACCTATATTTTGAGAATAGATTAACGTGGGATATTTTCTTTATCGCGCGACAAGAGTCTCACATTATCGCAGCACGTTAACGCCGATAACGGCCCACCACTAGTCTTTTTATTCTAGAGCAGTTCTGCCGCTTAAATGACCACGCACCGCTGTTTTTTAATAGTGGAAGACGCGACGTCAAAGACAAGACGGCAATACACTCAACAGTACACGAATGGAGAAGGAGAAATTACCAACCGGTGTGAAGTGTAATTTGCCGACGTCTTCTCTCCTCACGTTCAGTTACAAAATAAGCGATTGAAACATTACTCAAAATGATTGTGTTTACTGACAAAGCAAACCCGTTATCATTGTGTACCTCAAAATACATTTATTTTAAGAATTTTGCACAATATTAGGCTACAAAGTTTTCAGTTTTGAACACCCTGCATAAGGCTGAGGGATTTCTGTTCTGGCGTCGCATCTGCACATCACTTAAGCTGGGCATACACTGTGCGACTTTTGCCACCATTTGGCACTTGCACGACTTCTTGGGAGTCGGGCCTATTACTTGCTCAATCGCAGGTCAATCGTGAGTCTCGCATCGTGCAGTGTACATGCGGTAACGACAAGCGATTTCGAGCGTGCAATCGCAGGGTTGCAAGAAAATCAAAACTGTTTGAAATCCTGGTCGTGGCTCGTGCGTAAATCGCACAGTTAAAGCAGTGCTACGGACTGTGCGATTCGCTCTTGATCGCGTTCTCATCACCACCTCAGGTGTGCATGTTCCCTCCTCTGCAGCCCTGGGAAACTCGTATCTTGTCGCACAGTCGGACCATTCTGCTCGCATCTGACCGGCGGCTCGTATAGTGTGAGGACGCGATTCATGAGATACGTAATTTCCTTGTGAAGTGTCAGCAGGACCTTAATAACCATGACTGAAAATATCACAGTGTATGCCCGGCTTTAGAGATCTTTTATCTGACAATGAAGTGAAGCTCTCACAACAGAGCCAGCTTTCCTCACCAGTCTGTCAAGTCGCACAACATCCCTCTTCCTCTTGCTGCCACCCCAGCACCCACTGCATAGAAAAAACACTGGCTACCACAGATTCATAACATACTGAGATTTGTTGCACACATGAATGACCATATAACCATTCTGTCCTTTGAATGACCGTAGCTTCCTCAGGAAGTATAACCAATTCTGTCCTTTTTTGTACATTGCATCTGTATTGGCTAACCATGGGTCCATTTCTCGATTCTCGTCGTTGCTAACCGTCTTAAGACCGTCTCACCATTCCCTTGGATCTAGTGGTGAGCGTCGCTGTCGAGAGAGAGTTGAGTCGCTCTTACCGTCGTTAGCAAAGACGCTTTCGAGATACGGACCCCAGTCTAGTTTGTTGTCCAGCTATAGCCAGTGTTGCAATTTAAAAAATTAAAAAAAAACAGTCAAAGTTGTTAGATGCCATTGCAGTGTCATGCACAACACGTTGATCTGTAGAAAACGTGCCCACACGCGTACGTTCATAAGGGCCAAAACATACCAAGGCGGAACGGAACGGTTGCGGGATGTTCCGAACATTTCCCATTGATCTTACAGCACTTAGTCTCAGATAACTTTTTACAAATTAAATTAAACCCTTTGTCCCGACAGTCCAATGTTTCGACCAAAAGCTGCTTTAGATCACTGTCATCTCTGAAGCCTACGCAGTGGTCATGCTGCTGTCTGTGACAGGTTAGGTTTAGGGAAAGTTTTGGTCAAGGCACAAATTTAAAACTCAGAAACATTGCAATAGCCTACTGACAGGTTAGGGTTAGGAATGGTTTTGGGTAGGGCACAATTGTAAAACTTGGCAACATTGCATTAATGACAGGTTATGTTTAGGGGTGGTTTTGGTAAGGGCACAGCAAGACCGACTCAGACGGCATCTAGTGCTCGTCGCAGCGCATGCAGCTAAAGTCTGCTTGGCACCGGGAAAGCAGGACATACGACCTGGGATGATGACCAACTGTAATGATCGCCCTACAGGGATGACGTCACGGGCGCTCCCTCTCGAACCCTTGCCTTCTCTCTGTACACTGTTTGCGGGATGGACGTGTCCTTGGAATAGCCATACTGTTAAACACAACTTTGTGTATGTTTGTTTACTTTACGAACAGTCAGCGTCCGTTCAATAGAGTATGATAGTATCCTGCACGTAATAAATACATAAGACAGTAACTTTACAACGTGTCCGGCTGAGTACCTGTAACTTTTCTGGGGAACAACGAAAGGATCCTTGGCCAGATCCTTTACAATGGCGCCCGAACTGTGATTGGATTAATGCCCTCAGAGTTGGATGTTTGATCGCCGGTCAGATAAGTTGGATTGTTTATCCTGTTTTTTTCCCTTTTCCCATGAGGACGGATATAACAGTGGGGACTATAGACTACGGGACATTAACTTTCTGTCAGTGAACTTCAGATGCGATTAGCATGGACTGCTACGTGATATGCCTGCTTACCTGCTACAACGCTGTTTGGAGTATGGACGTTAACGGCTAGCTGTCAGTGGGAAGCTAATTAGCATCTGCTACGTAAACACTGACATTCATTCTTCATACGCGCCGTCTTTCCCGCGGCTGGATTAAACGATAACGGATCGGATTACGGGATTTTGTCGACGTTGGACTGTATGACTTTCGGAACGTGGTTTGGAATATGTTTTGCCTTTTGTCTGTGATCGAGGACTGATTTCGTGCGTGCAAAGACATTTATTGTGCAGGAACTGAGGCAGTGCACAGCATCCTCTGCGGTGCAGAACTTCGGAGGGAATGCGCGGTCCTGATTGGTCGGGGCATCTCTGACAACTTGCTGCCTGCTGCAGACGGTGGAGGCAGAGAAAAAAACTCACAACGGAGCCGAGAGCTAAGTGCCTACCGATATCGTATCGTTACTCGTTTAATGGACATATGTGGGCGGACTGAAAAAAAAAAAAAAAAAAAAGCAAAGCCCATTGCTCGATCTGTGTGTATGCTGCCCTTGTTGGTAGTTCTTGTGTACTCAACCATTTATGTCTTCTTCATAATTTAATAGGATGGTGAATTGAAATGGTTTGCAAAGTGAATATTTACATGTGCATATACAGGGGTTTTGAATGTTTTGTGTGATGCTATTTCTCATGTTTTTCTTTCATCTGGGGTGATGGCTAGGCGTAAAGAGACGTTTTTATGTGGGGGTGGAGATAAGGGAGCAGGGTCAGACAGCTTTGACATGGATGAGTCCTTTACAGTGCAGCGCCTCTCTGCGCAGGTAGAGCGATTACAGCAACAAGTAGACACTTTAACTCAAGCGTTCAGTATGTCTATCGATTTGCAAAACAGTCTTCTGCAGCAGTTAGAAGGTCAGGCGACTCAACACTCACAGCACTCACACAAACATTTTGCTGATGCCCATCCTATCTCTGCCTCAACCCCTGCTGTACATACACTGTCTGGTCATGACGTGCACACCAGCCACTCTTCTGGTCACGCACACCACACACACTTGCAGCACTTACACAAGCAGTTCACTGAAGCCCATCCAGTTCATGCCTCAACCCCTGCTGTACATACACTGCCTGGTCATGACGTGCACGCCAGCCACTCTTCTGGTCACGCACACCAGCCACAATTGCAGCACTTACACAAGCAGTTCCTTGAAGCCCATCCTATCTCTGCCTCAACCCCTGCTGTACGTACGCTGCCTTGTCATGACATGCACGCCAGCCACTCTTCTGGTCACGCACACCACACACAATTGCAGCACTCACAGAAGCAGTTCACTGAAGCCCGTCCTATCTTTGCCTCATCCCCTGCTGTGCATACACTCCCTAGTCAGGACGTGCACACCAGCCACTCTTCTGTTCACACACACCACACAGGCCCCATGCTTGCCCCAACTACCCCTATGGCCAGTTTGACTCACCTTCCTGGTCTTGTCCCGCCAAAGTTTGACGGGGGCAAGTCGATTGACCCAGAAGAATGGCTTCAGTCAGTCTCATTGTACAAGTCGTCACTTCGCCTGTCTGATGCCCAGTTCTTCCTGGAATTGACTAGGCTTTTTGAAAATGAACCCCGGAAGTGGTATTGTGCTATGCAGCCCCACCTTGTGTCTTGGAGTCATTTTTCAGATCTTTTTCGTCAGGCATTCCTGCCTATTGACAATGAAGAACGGATCTGGAGGGCAATTTTAGACAGAGTGCAGGCTCCCACTGAATCACTCCCCACTTTTGTCGCTCATCTGGTGACAGAGTTCAAACGACTGAAACAGCCACCCTCTGAAAAGGAGCAGATTGAAATAATTGGCCGACATGTGTCTGATCAGTTTCGACTAGCCCTTCATGCTGCTGCGCCTACGACCCTGACTGAGCTACTTCTCACTGCCCACAAGTTACACGCTGCTCTGGGGCCCATTTCTTACAACAGAGCCACAGCCACCCCCCTGCGTCAGGACTTGCACTGCTTTAAATGCTTGACACCTGGGGTCATCACTCGCAACTGTGAGAACTGTAAAAAGACAAAACATGCAGGAAGTGATAGTTCACAGGTAGCAAGGTCATCAGACCGGCCCCAGGGGACCCCCAATGATCCAGGTACTGCTACGCACCCTCGGGGTAACGCAGGAGCGCGGCCAAAGAAGTTCCAGAGAGCTGGCGAGAACACAGGGGAACGAGGGCAGAGGACAGGGGCACGGACAACAGAGGACTCTCACACGGTCAGGGTGATGCAAGCAGGCCCCAAGAGGCCTAGGAGTACTCCACTGACGTCCATGGTGGTCGTTAACCAGGTGTCACTAAAGGCCACAGTGGATACTGGCGCTTCCATTTCAGCGGTCCACCCCTCCACGCTTGAGAACTGTGGAATAACAGAGGACGTTGTTCTCCCATGGACCTTCTCCCCTCTTGAGTTGGCTGACTCAAAGCAATGTAACCCGTCTGGCGTGGTGTGGCTGCCTGTTCAATTGCTGGGGCATCTGTTCACACATCGTTTTGCTGTGATCCCAGACCTGTCATGTCCCATTCTGTTGGGGACTGACTTCATGATCCAGGCCGATGTTCATATTCACCCAGCAACTGGAAGTGTGAGATTGGGTGACAATGCTGCTTCTGCTCCAGAGGTGCTCTTGGAGGAGCTAGAGGAGTTGGAAGGACACGTAGCCTGTCTTACATTCAAGAGTGACAACCCAGACTTTGGCCCTGTGGTAGAACAAGCAGCCTTACCTACTGCTGAAAAGGAGAAGTTAGCAGGTCTCTTGAGTGATTTCGCACACCTCTTTCAGGGGAAGCTTGGACGCACGTCTCTGGTGGAACACTCGATTGATACAGGAACTGCGAAACCAGTATGCCTCCCCCCTTACCGTGCCTCACCTGCAAAAAGAAAGATCATTGAAGATGAAATTGAAAAAATGCTGGATGATGGGATCATTGAGCCAGCATCTGGGCCCTGGGCATCCCCTATCGTGATAGTTGAAAAACCAGGGACGGAGCCAAGATTTTGCGTTGACTTCAGAAAAGTCAACAAAACTACAGTCAAGGACTCATACCCACACCCGAGGGTGGATGACTCGTTAGATTTTTTGGCCCGGGGTAGATACATCTCTACACTAGACCTCAAACGGGGCTACTGGCAGGTGGCAGTCGCACCAGACTCAAAACCCAAGACTGCCTTTGTGTCCCACAAGGGACTCTATCAGTTTAATGTAATGCCCTTTGGATTGTCAAATGCCCCGGCAACGTTTCAGAGGCTAATGAACACTGTCCTGGCGGGGCTCACCCATAATTGTTGCATGGTGTATCTTGACGACATAGTGGTAGCGTCCCCAACCTTCGAACAGCATGTGACTGACCTCAGCAAAGTGCTAATGCGGCTGGCAGATGCTGGGCTTTCCCTGAAGCTGTCCAAATGTCACTTCTGCACCCCAAAGCTGCTGTACCTGGGCTACCTGGTGACACCTGAAGGAATTGGCCCAGATGAGGGTAAAGTGGCTGCGATCACTGAGTTTCCCACTCCCAAGTCAGTCAAGCATGTGCGCCAGTTCCTGGGGATGACAAGCTACTACCGCAGGTTCATCTCTGGATATGCCCGTATTGCAGAGCCAATGATAGCCCTCATGAGAGACGATACCCCCTTTGTGTGGTCTGCTGAGTGCCAGGAGTCACTTGATCACTTGAAACGAAAGCTCGTCAGTGCACCAGTCCTAGTGCTACCTGACTTCAACAAATGTTTTACTGTTCATACAGATGCTTGTGATGTGGGGCTTGGGGCTGCACTTACCCAGAAAGATGAGGATGGCCATGACAGGGCTATCGCCTTTGCAAGTCGGACCCTCCACAAAGCAGAGCGGCCATACTCTACCTCAGAGAAGGAATGCTTGGGGGTAATCTGGGCCTTGGAACACTTCCGGCCCTACATCGAAGGCTCCAACGTCACTATAGTGACCGACCACAATAGCCTGCGGTGGCTGATGACGAGACCAACCCCCTCTGGTCGCCTAGCTCGTTGGTGCTTAAGGCTGCAAGATTTTGACTTTGAGGTCATACACAGACCCGGTTCTGCCAACTTAGTGCCAGATGCCCTGTCACGAAATTCAACGAGTGATGCCACAGAGCTATTGGATCTCTTGCCCCCTTATGCCACAGTTGCCTCTCTCAATCCCAGGCGTCAGCCACTAGTGCTCCTGGAGGACAAGAAGCAGCTCCAGCAACTTCAGCAAGCGGACCAGGTCATTGCCGCTCTTTATGCTGACCTGGAAAGCGAATCCTGTGTAGACCCATCAGATTTTTGTGTCCGAGATGGTATGGTCTACTATGTTGACAAGAAGGCATCCTGCCGGCTGCATCCAGACAAGGGCTTGCGTTTTTATGTGCCAGAGTCTATGAGGGACACCTTACTTGAATACTTCCATGACCATCCAATGGCAGGCCACATGGGGATAGCCAAGACCCTGGGACGTCTACAGAAGCGGGTGTACTGGCCAGGTATGCCGGGAAAGGTGAAGAAGTATGTGCTGTCCTGTTTGACTTGCCAGCTGAGGAAGCAGACAAACCAAAAGCCTGGAGGCTACCTGAAACCAGTGGTGGCTACCTACCCGTGGGAGTTTGCTGGTGTGGATTTTGTGGGTCCCCTACCCAGGTCCAGCAGAGGCAATGAATACCTTCTTGTTTTTGTTGACTACTTTACCAAGTGGGTGGAGATCTGTCCTGTCAGAGAGGCTACGGCTGTAGTCGCTGCACGCAAGTTCATCTCAGAGGTGTTTGCAAGGCATGGGGCTCCCACGCACCTGGTCTCCGACAGGGGAGTTCAGTTTGTCAGCAATTTTTTTGAGGCTGTCGTTTCTGCACTAGGGTCTGACCACAGACTGACCACGGCATACCACCCACAGTCTAATCAGACAGAGCGGGTAAACCGTACGATCAAAACGGCGATCCGGGCATATGTGGGGCAGAAACACAGGGAATGGGACCTACACTTACCTCTGATCTCTTTCGCTTTACGAACCGCTCCACACCAAAGCACTGGAGAGACCCCAGCGTACCTCTTGTATGGCAGGGACTTGAATACGCCCCTTGACTTGTGGATGTCCCCCAACCCAGGCTGCATAGCTGATTCGGTAGACGACTACAAGGCCGAGCTCACTTCGGAGTTGCAAGAGGCGTACGAGCATGTGAGACATTCTTTGGCCAACAGTCAAGTGACTCAGAAAAAACACTATGACAAGAGACGCAGAGGAGTCTCATTCAACATCGGTCAACTGGTGAAACTTAAGGCCCACCCCCGATCGGATGCTTCAGCAGGGTTTACAGCCAAGCTTGCCCCTGTCTACAAAGGCCCCTACAGGATTGCTGAAGTGATGTCAGACCTGGACTACAAACTCACGAGAGTAGCTGATGGGGCTGAGGCTGGAGTTCACCATGTCTGCAACCTGCTCCCTTTTTTTGCTCGGGATGGAGAGGATGAGACTTTAGCTAGCGCACCACACCAATTGGGGGAAACGGAGGAACAAGAGAGAGATGGCACTGTGGACGAAGAGGAGTATGGATTTGACATGTTTGGGGAAACGGAACCTCATGCCGAACTCCTGGAAGTGACACCATCGACTTCATCTGAGGGGCCTGTAGTCCCGCACACCATGGCCTCCTCCCCCCCTTGCACTAATGGCCAGAGCCCATATCCACAGCCAGTTCAGACCCCCCCTTGCACTAATGGCCAGAGCCCATTTCCACAGCCGGTTCAGACCCCCCCTTGTGCTAATGGCCAGAGCCCATATCCACAGCCGGTTCAGACCCCCCCTTGTGCTAATGGCCAGAGCCCATATCCACAGCCAGTTCAGACCCCCCCTTGTGCTAATGGCCAGAGCCCATATCCACAGCCAGTTCAGACATACACATACTTCCTTCGACCAAGGCCTATGGGCACATCATGCCACACACATATACAGCCACCCTTTGGGGAACCACACTCATACCCTTTCATACCTCCCACACTCATGGCCCCAATACCTTTCCTTGCGCCTCCTTTCACACCTTCACTTCACTCTCAAGGGGATGTGCCCCAGTCCTCCACACACCCTGCTCAGGGGCCGGAACATATGTACACTCACGAGTTAGCGCACACGATACCTCCTAACACTGGGTCACATTCTTACTTTCTCCGTCCTAGGTAAACTCAGGGTTACTAGTGTGTTGGATGTAGGAAGGTTTAGGTGTTTTAACCAGGTGCCAGGCTTGAACATAGGTCAGGTTCTTGTTTTGTCCTATGGGTGTTTTGGTCCTCTGGAATTACTGTTGTGCTGATGTTTTTCACTTTTTGCTATGTTCTACTTTTACATTCCACAAGAATGCTGGTTCAAAACTGTTGATGTAATGGAAAAAAAAAAGGCTGTCAAGTTTTTCAGTGTTGGACTATGAACTCATGGAGCAGACGACTTACTTGGTCATGTATGAAATGTCTTTTAATGTTCTTTTCCCTCTGGGTTTTTCTTGTATTAGCATACTTGTTAGCGTGTGTACACGCCCGTAACTTTTCTTTTCACTGTGGTCTGAGGACAGCCCTCATCTTAAGTGGGGGGGTATGTAATGATCGCCCTACAGGGATGACGTCACGGGCGCTCCCTCTCGAACCCTTGCCTTCTCTCTGTACACTGTTTGCGGGATGGACGTGTCCTTGGAATAGCCATACTGTTAAACACAACTTTGTGTATGTTTGTTTACTTTACGAACAGTCAGCGTCCGTTCAATAGAGTATGATAGTATCCTGCACGTAATAAATACATAAGACAGTAACTTTACAACGTGTCCGGCTGAGTACCTGTAACTTTTCTGGGGAACAACGAAAGGATCCTTGGCCAGATCCTTTACACAACCCCAAACAGCCATTGGTCGGAACATTGAGCTGTCGGAGCAAAGGGGTTCATTTAATTATTTCGAGTTAGTGGGCTGTAGGATTAATGGGAAATGTTCGGAATATTGACGAATCGGCCCTAAGGGGTGTCGGAAAAATGGCATGCTACCGCTTCACCGTGAGAAACGTTTCTGACAGCAGCGCAGCGTTACAATGATTTTGTCACTGAAAAGGCACATTTATAAAAGTCGCCAGATGCACCAAAAAGACGCTAGATTGCGTTTTTAGTTGCCAGGTGTAACGGAGGTTAACCAGCAAAGTTGGCGTGGAACGTTAGTAAAACCTCCCTCCCAAGGCCTTATACAGTGTCGATGCCGTTGGACCGGGAGACTAGTCTCTTGGTCCAGCGGTATTGTACTGTGACTCCCATGGACGTGGCGGCGAGTTCGCGTCCCTGAGGGGAACGCAGTGCGCAGTAATATGTCGGCCTACACTGGGAGTGAGGTTTAAGGGGGAGAGTGTAACAGAGGTCAACTAGCAAAGTTGGCGTGGATCGTTATTAAAACCTCCCTCCCAAGGCCTCATACAATGTCTATGCCGTTGGACCGGGGACTACTCTCTTGGTCCAGCAGTATTGTACTGTGACTCCCATATAGTATGACGGATGGGACACTCAAAAGGGCCTAATCCTGCACTTTTGAGTAAAAGCATGAAAATCGGTACTCACATCCTTCTTGATTTGCTGATTAATATTAGTGTCGGAGGCGTCACGAACAATTCATCGTTTTCAAGATGGCCGCCAAATCCAATATGGCCAACCCATATTGATGAATCTACCAGGCATTTGGTAGCCTGGGCGAATAGCCGACTGTTGACTCTGTCAATCAGTCTGGCAAAAGTCATGAGGGATCCGTCTCCGTGGAGGGTGAGAGATGGTCTGATCTTACTCTGTCATTTCAATTAATAGAAGTTCCATACTGAAATTAAAACCCATATTGTGCTTTATTAGCATGCCTGTTACGTTATAGCGTCGCAAAAGAATACAAATAACAAAACGAAAGTGTGAATATAGTTACCTAGGAGCCAAAATCTTTGGGTGGAGTACAGAGGATGGCGTTGCGAGGCTAGGCATTTGGTAGTAAAAGCATGAAAATCGGTACACATATCCTTCTTGATATGCTAATTCATAATAACATTGGAGGCGTCACCAAAAAAAACATTGTTTTCAAGATGGCTGCCAAATACAAAGTCGCTGATTTGGCAACACTGGATATAGCCCCAGATACCTGTATGTGCCTACAATCTCCACTTCAACACCAACAATGGAGACTGGTTCCAGAGCTAAACTACTTGGGGGTATTACACACTAGGGCGGTAAAGAGTCGCGAAACGGCCGTGTTTTTACATAGAAACATATCTGTCTGCGCCGCGCTGCATTTGGAAAATAGAACTCGAGAGTATTTTTCACGCCTGCGACCAGCGGTGTCTCACTCAAATGAATGGCAAAGTAGCATGCTAGCTTTGGCTGAGGTGTTTTTGAACAGGACTGGCCGTGCGGCGGCACGGTTGATATTCAATCAACCCAAAAGGACCCATGTTACTCCTCTATTTATTGAGTTGCACTGGTTACCGATCGCCGCCCGGATCAAGCACAAGGCATTGACCCTTGCCTACAAAACCATCACAGGAACGGCCCCAGCTTATCTGAAGGACCTACTAACGCCCTATGTTACTGGAAGAGAACTGCGCTCATCCAGCACAAGCCGTCTGGCTCTGCCATCCAGTCGCTCTAGGTACTCCCAGTCAAGATTGTTCTCCGTTGTGGTACCCAAGTGGTGGAACGGTCTCCCAGAGGCAGCAAGACTAAGCACATCTCTTGCAGCCTTCAAGAAACAACTGAAGACCTTCCTCTTTCGAGAGAATCTACTAGAGTAATGCTTGAACTGGCCTTGCCCCAGGGCAGACTCCTGACATGATGTTTAGTTTAGTTAGTTTGTGTGTGTGTGTACTCGTTATTTACTCTTAAATTTAAAAAAAAATAAAAATAAAAAAACTAACCCCTCTGCAACTGCACTTGTTGTTCTGTATATCTCCTGTGCACATTGTATTTGCTTGTGATGTTGGCTTGAATATGTCCTCTTTTGAAAGTCGCTTTGGTTATAAAGCGTCTGCCAAATGCAATATAATGTAATGTAATGTAATGGTCAGGACCAGGCTTGACTACTGTTGTCACGAACGGCCCGGAGATTGAACTCGGGTCTTTAGCGTAGCAGGCAGACACTTTACCACAAGACCAAAGAGGGGACTCAAATGCAGAGAGAGGCAGACAACGGAAGTCAGGTTCAAACGTTTTAATGTGTCAAAAAAGAATGATTCAACAAGGCAAAAGGTAGACCAGCATGTCACAAAAAAGATTCAGATTGCAATGCTCTGTTGTCAATGGTATAAAGTCAGGAACCAAAAATTCAACGCACAGAAGATCCAGAAAAATCATACAATGTCCAAAGTCCAAAAAGGATCCAGGCAAAAGGCAAGATCAAAGTCCAAACAAGGTTTCAAAAAATCCAAAAAAGTCAAAAACATCCAAGAGCAAAAGTTTCAAGAGAACAACAGCGACTTACAAGCAGTGTGGTCTTCAGGTGACAATATCAAGACCAAAGAGGCTTGAGACAAGAGGGCTTACTCACGTCATAACAGCGTAGTAGGAAATGATGGCGAGGGGAGTACGGAAATGTTATTCACTGTGGAACAGGTCATAGGACAGCGTGAATGTCTGTCAGCTGTCCTTAATTACCCCCAGCAATTACTGCTGACCAACAGCTGCCGTTACTTGGCCACAAATTATCCATCATGGTGTCGCCCCCACTGACCATGTGCAAGGGAGTACGAAAATGGCATCCATCGCACCCACTGACCAATGACCATGCGCAAGGGAGTTAATTTTCCATCCACTCGTGTCCTCAGGCAACGCCCCCGTACTACACCGTGGCCAATGCATTCCCCGCCAAGAGATTGTTCTTTCTCTTGAGTTTCTTTGATCAAGTCTGAGCACAGGCTAACAAACAGAGGAAGGCAAACAAACGAGATGCAGGTGACATGCAATTAACTTAACATGGGGTGCATCCCAATATGTGTCCTTGCCTCCTCCACTTGTGCTTGTCTCCTCGTCCCGCCTCCTGGCCCCTCCTCCGTGGAGAAAACTATAAAGTTTCCCAGCTGTCAGCCTCGCCACAACAACTTTTGAGGAACTGTTTTTCATTCACCATCCCAATTGCAAATGAGAAAAAGACTTTACAATTGAGCTTTTGCAAGATATTGAAATATAATGCTGTTGTCAGTGATGTCATCATGACGAGAAGCAAGTGGAGGAGGCAAGGACACATATTGGGATGCACTCATGGTCTACTCAAACAAAAGACATGACACAGCAAACGATGACATAGAACAGGAGGGCAAGATGAGGCCATCTAGTGGCAAAAGTTCAGAAGAGGCCCCAAAGCCTCACACAACAATAGATAGATAGACAGATCATGGTAGACTGCAATGCTCCTGCTATACTGTGCACGCGTACGATGGCTATGCCTTGTGTGAATGTTCAATTAGGCATTAAGTTAAAAATTATTTTTTTGTCTTCTTAACCCTTACATGGGCACTACCACAAATAGTATAATAAAAAATAATTTCATATAAAAATATTGGACGGTGTATGGATACACCTGGGTGCTTCCAGAATTAGAGGCGTCGGAATAAACTGAGAAAAACAGTTTTTTTTTTTTCCCCAGCTCTGCCACTAACCGCTCCTGGCTGTAAGGAGCCAGTACATCTTCAACTAGGCCCCACCTTTGGACACTTTTGTGGCCAGACTGGAGTCCTTGAAGATTAGGACATTTAATTTGACGCCGCTATCAGTAGACAGGTAACGTGGTAGACACGACACAGCTCTAATGCTGCCACTTTAGCCTCCTCAGGGGAGCCCTTTTTCAACATAAAAATCTTCATGTGAAAGGTGTAAGTGTATGCTCGATTGACCACAGCTATCAGCCAATCAGAATCAAGAACCGGACCGCACAGTGTTAGGGGTCTGACACACCAAGGCGGTAAAGCGTCGCGGAACGGCCACGTTTTTTACCGGCGTCGGTGAAAATACATTGAAACCTATCTGTCCTTACACACCAACCGGCGGTAGTCGGGCGTCAGCGGCGCGGGAGCCGGCTCCGCGCCGCGCTGCATTTGGAAAATAGAACTCGAGCGTATTTTTCACGCCGGCGACCGGCGGTGTCTCATTCAAATGAATGGCGAAGTAGCATGCTAGCTTTGGCTGTGGCTAGGGTTTTGAATAGGACTGGCCGTGCACGCCGACGCTGTCAGTGTGCAAGGCAGAGAAAAGCACGCCGGCCAAAACTAAGCAGAAAGACCGCGTCCGTCCTGCGACCGTTCCGTTCCGCCTTGGTATGTTTTGGCCCTTAGATATTAAAGATGGGCAGGGAGGGGAGTACAGGGGACTGGTGGAGAATTTAGTCAGTTGGTGCAGGACCAGCAAGACCAAGGAAAAGGTGGTCAATTGCAGGAGAACTACCCCACCTCTGCGGCCTGTCTCAATGGAGGGGGAGACAGTGGAGACAGTCTGCACCTACAGGTATCTGGGGGTACATCTGGACAATAATCTGGACTGGTCTGCCAACTCAAAAGCACTCTGCAAGAAGGGCCAGACCAGGCTCTACTTTCTGAGGAAGCTGAGATCCCTCAATCCTGCAAATGTTCTACCAGTCTATCATGGCCAGTGTGCTTTCTCCTATGCTAAGCTGGGTCTGATGTTGGCACAGAACTGGAGGCCCTCACTATCACTGCTGAGAAGAGAACCCTTAGCAAACTTGATTCTAGTCTTCAACAACCAGAGAAGCTTGTTCAGCTACAGATTCCGAGCCATTCCATGCAAGACAGACAGGCTACGGAGGTCCTTTGTCCCCAGGGCCATCCAGCTGTTCAACACCACACAGAAGGACACCCAGAGAGAGAGATCATCATTGGAGACTGGACTGCATAATCAACCGTCCCACACAAGCACACTCTTTTTTTCTATGTGGAGGTTGCTGACACGCTAACTCCACCCTCAACACCCGTGAACTCATTGACTGCTGACACAGTGGGCAACTTGTGGATTCCCGGCTCTTCAATTGATACTTGACCCTGGATCTCTTCCTTGGACTATGCACAGTGACTTTGGCACTTTGGACACTTTTCCAGTTTTTTTATCGTGTGTGTGTGTGTGTGTGTGTGTGTGTGTGTGTGTGTGTGTGTGTGTGTGTGTGTGTGTGTGTGTGAGAAAGAGAGATCTGACCTTGTGAATACATGTGCAATGTTGTGTGTGATGTCTTTGTGTCTGCTGTATGTATGTATGTATGCTACTTGACACCTCAATTTCCCCCGAGATCAATAAATGATACTGTACTCTACTATTAATGTGTAAAATATGACACTATCAATATGAGTAGTGATATGTCTGTGTTATTTTGTCTCATTAATGACGTTATAATGGCAAATGCGTAAAAGGGCCAACCAGATATTGGAATGGTTCGAATTCATGATTTTTTTGGATAAGCATTCAAATGTCATTTTTGAGCAACTTTGAAAGCCCTATATTCCTAGCCTGGTAAACCAGCGCCACCCGCTGGGCGCCGACATTTTTCAGCTGCGAGTGGGTCTGGCCTCGGTTCTGAGAACGTTTTGAAAACTGTGCCCTGAGTCTGGCAAAACCAATTACAACACAGAGATTTGTTTTGAATCAAAGCGGGTGGGGTTTTGAGGGAGTGACGACGAAGCTTGCAACACTGTTGGGAAAGCACATCAACGGCAAAGAGCACCGGCACGGTTTGAGAAAACAACAGGTTGTTCTCATCAGCAATCGTCCGAGGTATCGTCAACGGGGCCAGACTATATTACTCTGGTCTCACATTTAGGCTGGTTTATCAGGCTACTATATTCCATCACAATGATGTCATCAGTAGAGTAGAGTAGAGTAGAGAAACTTTTATTGATCCCCAGGGGGAAATTCAGGTGTCAAGTAGCTACATAAATAAACACAGACACACACACACACACACACACACACACACGCCAAGAGGTTTCCCGATCTGCGCCAGCTCTGGCATCTCAGGCAGTCCAATCCCCAATAATGATGTCCTTCTTAGTGTCCTTCTGTATACTGTTAAACAGTTGAATGGCCCATGGCACAAAGGACCTCCTAACCGCAGAAATACACCAGCGGCGATCTGAGCGAGTCGCGCGACGGAAGTAATTGACTTTGTATTGAGTCGAGAGACAAAAGCGATTCTGGAGACTAGAGCGATTTGCGCGACGAGCGCGACAATTTGAAGTTGAAATCTTTTCAACTTTCTATGACGCGGTTCGGCGACAAGCCGCGACAGCCAATCACTGTATAGAGGTCAGTGACCACAGCCAATGGGAATGCTTGAATGCTTTGCCTTCTGCCTGTACGGACATACTCTAGTCTCCTCAATCTCTCGTATCGCTTGCTGCTACACTCTGTCGTTTGAATCGCGTCGCCGCTGGTGTATCTCTGCGGTTAGCCTGTCTGTCCTGCAAGTGAGAGCACGGAGTCTGTGGCTGACTCAGACTCAGACTCTGTGGCAGACTCAGCTGGTTACTGAAGGTGGTGTGAAGGGGGTGTAGCTGATTATCCATAATACAGTCCAGTCTGGGCTCTGCTCTCAGCTGTTGAGGTGAGAGTCTCCAGCTCCATGCCCACTACTGACCCTGCCTTCCTCACCAGTCTGTCAAGGCGGGACGCATCTCTCTTCCTAATACTTCCACCCCAGCAAGTCACAGCATAGAAGAGCACGCTGGCCATGACAGACTGGTAGAACATAAGCAGAAGTTGGCTGGAGACATTAAAGGACCTCAGCCTTCTGAGGAAATAGAGCCTGCATTGGCCTTTCCTGTAAAGTGCATCTGAATTTGTGGACCAGTCCAGTTTATTGTCGAGGTGCACTCGACAAAGCTGTTCTCAGATGCTTTCCCCTAGCTCAAATTCTTATTTTTTTAATTTTTATGTGTTTTTATTTTTTAATGTTATTATTATTATCATTTTACCTTATGTTTTTTCTTAATGTTTTAAATGTTCTTTGACTCTAATTTATTCCCTTCTTTCTTCCATGTTTCCTTTCTTGTTTGCATTTTATAATCTTGTGAAGCACATTGAGTTGCACCTGTGTATGAACTGCGCTATACAAATAAACTTGCCTTGCCTTGCCTTGCCCAAGTACTTGTAAGTACAGACAGTCTCCACCAAAGAGGCTTGAGACAAGAGGGCTTACTCACGTCATAACAGCGTAGTAGGAAATGATGGCGAGGGGAGTACGGAAATGTTATTCACTGTGGAACAGGTCATAGGACAGCGTGAATGTCTGTCAGCTGTCCTTAATTACCCCCAGCAATTACTGCTGACCAACAGCTGCCGTTACTTGGCCACAAATTATCCATCATGGTGTCGCCCCCACTGACCATGTGCAAGGGAGTACGAAAATGGCATCCATCGCACCCACTGACCAATGACCATGCGCAAGGGAGTTAATTTTCCATCCACTCGTGTCCTCAGGCAACGCCCCCGTACTACACCGTGGCCAATGCATTCCCCGCCAAGAGATTGTTCTTTCTCTTGAGGTTCTTTGGTCTCCACATTCTCTCCCCCAATAGAAACAGGCACCAAGGGCGGGGTGGAGCGCCTGAAATCAATCACCATGTCCTTGGTTTTGGTGGTGTTCAGGTGCAGCTGATTGTTTTGGCACCATCCTACAAAGTCATCCACCAGTCCCCTATACTCCTCTTCCTGGCCGTCTCTTATACACCCCACAATTGCAGTGTCATCTGAGAACTTCTACATGTGGCATGTCCTAGAATTGTAGCTGCAGTCAGTTGTATACAGGGTGAACAAGACCGGGGAGAGCACCGTTCCTTGTGGCATTTCTGTGCTGCTAATCACTGTCTCAGATGTAATGTCACCCATCTAGGGCTGTCCACGACCAAGGATTTTGTTGGTCGACCAAAGGTCGTCATTTACTCCGACTAATCGATTTAAATCCCCCCCCCCCCCAAAAAAAATACTTTTTTCAAAAAAAGTATTATTTTTTTAAACATCCCATTTCGACCCAGATAGCCCTACTAGGTACAATATAATGATTATTCGAAGTTCGAATTCACATAGTTTTAGCTAATGAAACACAAATAAAAAATGAAAAAAAAAATATATTCGGTGATGGAAACAAGCTGCGCATGGTAGAGATGCCACTCGCTGCCTGAAAGCAGAAGTGTAGCCCAACAGGAGGGCAGAATCAATATCCCTCCGTTGTCTGTCATACCTTTAATCTATTTTATTTGGACATTTGTTGCAGCGTTACTGTATAGTTGTTCACTGGAATGTCCATCAAGCACTTAGTGTCTGTTTACGGTCTTAAATGATACGCAGCGTTTCCCCTTTTAAATGACCCGCGCTGGTTTTGTTTATCGCTGGACTGGAGTCTTGACAAGAGTTTCCGTTTAGGGCAGCAAACAGAATTCTGATAAGCTGTCGGTGAATGACTCAGGGTTACAACGTACACACACCCCAACAAATGTTCATATCTGGTGGTGGTTCTTTGGATGTTGACCAGCACGGAGTAAAATTGTACAGCCAAGTGATAAAGCAAAGTGGTATGGAAGCTAACGAAGTGCGAGTTAGCACCATGACGTTGCACCATAACATTTTGGAGCTTCCGATTATGCGCCGACACGTCTTCACTCTTCACACTTTTTACACCGTCTGCAATAAACGGATAATTATGCGAGACGAGACCGATGCAGGCCAATGGATTGAACGAGTCGAGTGAGGTATTGTAGCAAACGGTGCCGGTAGAACTAAGCGTGTGTATGAGAGAGGGAGGGAGAAGAGAGCAACATCTGCCGTGGTGGTCAGAGCCATCTAACAGAGTTACGTCACTCCCATAGACCTCTATGGTCCAATCTTTCCACAGCAATGGCGGCTCTCATGGAGCCTCACGGAGCGTTAACATGGAAATCCCCATTGACTTTAGTTCTATTAGAAGTTACTTAGTTCTAGGAGGTGGCCGTAGAACACAGAAAATGTGGTAAAGGTAATGTAATTTGTTTGTACTTAATCTTTGTTTGGTATGTGATGGTTCTGTGTTAGTTTCCAACGAACAGAAGTTTACTGTTAAGAAACATTTTAATCTACGCGAATCACATCACCAACCGACTTCCTGGTCCCCGGTTTGCGCAACTCTTATTAGACGGCTCTGGTGGTGGTGAACTTACATAATTAAACGCACCTGTCGCTTGAATTCGCGTGGTTCTTCTCGCCCGACGTTAGTGACCATTGGCTGACAAGCAATCTGTATCCTTTTCAAAAAGGATCCCATGTTTTAGAGCTCCTTCCAGACATGGCCAAAATAACTTGAAGCCTTCTATCCTTATCAAACAAATCAACAACTCGTCTTCCTTTGTCACACCCTTCAAGTTAAGAGTCCTGAAAGCGCTTAGACGAAACGCTGGGTTTTTTTTGTTTTTTTTCCTCCGCTGCGACCAATCGACCAATGAGATTCGGTCGACTAGATTTTTTTTTGGTCGACCAATGATTAGTCGATTATTTGCGGACAGCCCTACACCCATCCTTACAAACTGGGGCCGTTCTGTGAGGTAATCAGTGATCCAGGTTACCAGGCCAGGCTGCACTCCAATCCGCACCAATTTATCTCTCAGCAGCAGTGGTTGTATGGTGTTAAATGCGCTGGAGAAGTAAAAAAACTCTCACAGCACAGCCACCCTCATCCAAGTGAGCGTGTACCCTGTGAAGAAGATACAGGATAGCATCCTCCACTCCCACGTTCTCTTGGTAGGCGAACTGCAGAGGATCCAGTGCGTGGCGTATCTGGGGTTTGAGAAAGTTGCGCAGCAGCACTCATTCAAAAGTTTTCATTAGGTGTGAGGTGAGGGCAACCGGTCTGTAATCATTAAGTTCTTTGGGGTGGGTTTTTTTTGGAACAGGTACCAGGCTTGAAGTTTTCCACAAGATAGGGACCTTGCCTTCATGTAGACTCCTATTAAAAAGGTGATGAAGAGGCTCAGCTAATTCCTCAGCACATGTCTTTAGCAGTCTTGCACAGATGCCATCAGGACCGGCCGCCTTGGACTTAAGTCTTTTCAGTGCCCCTCTAACTTGATCAGTGGTGATTGCCGGCTGTGGGTGTGCCTGGTTGAGGTTAGGGTGGAATGAGGGAGGGGTGGGTGGTGGGCAAGTTGTTTCAAGTCGCAGAAGTGAGGAGCAGGGAAGGGGGATAGAGGTAGTGGGGATTTGTGAGCCTGCTGTGTCCATTAGTGGAGGTACTGCTGCAGTGTTGATGATGGTGGGAGTGGTGACCATAGGCAGAGTAGGAGGTTGTGGGGATGAAGTGTCCCTGTTCGTGAAGCAGGGTGAAGTAGTAACGGGAGTGATCACGAAAAGATAAAGCGGAATGAAAATGTAAATTATGCTAAGGAATGTGTAGTGTGTTTATGAATTGATAAAGATGCAGATTGATTCATAAAACACACACAAAGAGATAGAAAAGGGGGTGGGTGTATTATAATAGGTGTAATAAGGGAAACGTGTATTGTGAGTACACTGCCAAACTCACATCTCAAACTCTTGCTGCTTTCCTTACAATGGTCACTGGGGATCTGCAAGCCTGTGTCTCCTGCGTAATTACAAATTCCACCATCTTTTGTGATTCCCACACACTTTTCCCAAAAGATTTTAATTACACAATGACTAAATTATTTGTAATGCGATCCACTGGTGACTAGATAGGAAGGGTAATTAGTCAACATTAATTATGTGTCCTAATATTTTATTTTTCGGAGCAACGCTGGCATGATGAGCCAGTGGCTAAAAGCAGTAATTGACACAGAATTAGACTGTGATTTCAGTTGGAGTTGTGCCTCTCTTTAGCAATTAATATTTAATATTCATTCAAGTTAAACTCCTTAAACTGCATTGTACTTTGTACTCACACAATCATATTAAGGCATGTGCATAGTCTCAAATTCTGTCTAAATGGTGTGATTTCTGCTATTCCCTTTACAGCGTAAGTAGTGCTGGCATAAGTCACACATAAAACCTCAGAAAACTCTTAAACCGGAAAAATGACATTTGAAATCATCTAAGTTTATAACATGCTGTGTGCAAATACAATTTAGGTCCTGTTTTCATTAGACCGCATCCGTATTGTTTTGGCTGTGAATGCATTGCTATTCCTATGGTGATAGCACCGACCCCTTGGCAGCCTTTTACTTCAGCTCCAGCTCCAGCATTTACTTCAGATTTTCCTCATCCTTCTAAAGACCAGTTTTTGCCACTGTCTGACACAGACACTTTTTTGGTCCCCCCCCCCCCATATTTAAATGCTCAGGTGAAGGGGAAAAAACTCTCAGCTGTGAGACTCTTTTTGTCTGGTCTGCTGG
Organism: Engraulis encrasicolus; assembly: GCF_034702125.1. Lineage (NCBI taxonomy): Eukaryota > Metazoa > Chordata > Actinopteri > Clupeiformes > Engraulidae > Engraulis > Engraulis encrasicolus. The sequence goes on along the minus strand of NC_085872.1, from coordinate 1,348,732 downwards.
TCTAGTCACAGAAGGAAGGGAGAGGGGAAACCCTAGTACTACCTCAGTTCATATTTTCTGCTTTGCATTATATTACATATATGATATAGGCCTACTTATCAACGGGTATGGCTTAAAAATTCTATTCGTTATCAACAGAGATTATCAGTTATCATTGTCAATGTGAGAGAGCTAGTAGATTTATTATATGAGATATAGTACATATTGTTATTCTACGGAGCCTTCAAGTATTATAAAGCCTACATTACTTCTTTATTTATGTCAGCCCAGTGCACAGGCGTCACATTACTGTGTAGATAAGGAAAAAAATGGCTAAGGGCAGAGAAATGGTGTATGAATCATATTCAATTCCCTGATCAGAAATACAGTGATCTATTTTAATGTAGACTTAGTCTTAGTGTCTGTCAGTGTGTGTGATATACAAGATTCAAGATGCTTTATTATTATAAACTTTATTCATGAGCAATGAAAGGTTGTGTGCACAAATACAGTAGTCCCAAAAAGAAGAAAAAAATATATAGAAAAGGTCTTCACAGTAAAAAAAAAAAAAAAAAAAAAGATGAAGAGTGAAGGAGGAGTAGTTCTTGTCTATGGTGGTTCATGGCAGTTAAGCACCTTGATGACTTGGGGGAAGAAGCTGTCTCTTAGTCGGCTGGTGTGGGGACGCATACTTCTGTATCTTAGATAGTAGGGTAGAGTGTGTGTCACTAGTGCCATGGATCAGTCATTACTTAGTCAGGGCAAGGGCCAAGAGAGGGCCAATTATGCAATTTTGGCATAATAAGCCAAGACATAATAAGCCACACCCTCTTAGGGACCGCCATAGCAACCATAGGGAATCAGCTAAAATACCTTAGAGCAGTGTTTCTCAAAGTGGGGCGTAAGCCCCCCTGGGGGGGGCGCGGAGGCATCACAGGGGGGGCTTGTGACATCTGATTTTTATTTTTATTTTCCCCTTAAGGAAATGATTTCCTGTCTCGCCAATAAGCCAATACGTTCTAAGCATCAAATACATAATAATTATAAACATTAATTCTCATATAGGAAATGAACACACATCTGAATTCCACCGCAGTCCCTCAGTTTGTTTTATCTCACCAGTCACTTTTCCTTTAATTCTGCACAGCGCACAAATCGTAAAATCTGTGCGAGTAGGCTACTGTTGTTGCTTGGGCGGGGGGGCTTGGAAGCATCCAGACCCTCTGTAGGGGGTAATGATGGGAAAAGTTTGAGTAACGTCAAAGGAATTCCATGTAGCCCTCATTTTATTGATAAAATAAGCGATTTTGGTATGCTGGTTCTCACAACAACAAAGCTCATACAAGCTTACTCTGTTCAATCCCTGAGTAACACATAGTGTCAAGTATTACTGTTTGTTTCTGGACTTTAAGCTACATGCAAACATACCTCTCAATAACGCTCAATCCAATGGCATATTAGGAGTAATATGTAATAGACTATTATAATATTAGGAGTCATACTGGCTATGTTTACACAAGACATTTAATTCAGAATTAACTCCATTTAATTCTGAATGAAAAGCTTAATTCCGCTTTGAAAACGTCATGTAAACACTTGTTAATTCGGAAATAAAGGGGCAAAAGGTAGGATGACGTTGTTTTGCGTGGTGCCTGTGGCATGCCTGTCTCAAAATCTACACCGTAATGAAAAAATGCTGTTCAAATAAACTCGCTGTGAGACTGTTTTTCATCACGGAATGCCAGCAGTTGATACAAATCTGAATACAGTATGTAAAGCGTTATTTCAAATGAAAAGTGTTTCCCACGACACTCGTTCGGACTGTGCTGTGAAAAGTTGCATGTGGGGTTTCCTGACAGCGGATCGTGGAAGTGGTCGCAAGAGCCATCGTTCACTAACTACTGACTCGCATAAGCATCGGCTGACTCGGGACCATGATTAATTAAACTTTTAATCCTACCTGGAGCCCCTTTAAATGAAAGATCAAAGTAAAATCGACAAAACTAGTTAATTCTGAATGATTAATTCGGAATTAAAAACATCATGTAAACGTAGCCACTGTGCGATGTTGTAGTAGACAGGACACCATTTAGGGAGACCTCTGAACAGCCCACCTCATTTCAATAACTTAAAGGACCAGTTCAGTCAATTTCAACATGCAGTTGTAATGCTCACACTACCTAGACTTGTCAGTACCTGAGGTTTTTGTTTTTCTTCTTCAGCCTTTTCCGAGATCTTGGTCATTGTAATGGGGGTAGCGGTTTGTTTACATTTCAAAAAAACATTTTTATTGATTCCCAAAAACATCCTAAAGGTTATGCAACATCAGCAGACAACTAGCAAACAGTGGTACCTTTTGGGAAAATATTTTGAGTAGGCCTATGTTAATTTTTTTAATTAATTTAAATAATTAATGTAAACAATCGCTGCTCCCATTAGAGTAGCTCATATCTCGGAAAGGGCTTAGCCAAAAAATGGGTCACTGGGTACTGACAAGTCAAGGGTAGCGTGAGCCATACAACAGCATATTGAAATTGACTGAACTGGTCCTTTATATATGAGAATACATTGGATTTTTCGTCCATGTTTCATGTGTTTGAATTGCCTGTTTAACATGTTTTTTTGTTTGTTTTTGTTTTTTTTAGGGGCTTTTATGCCCTTATGACCCCGGCCGGACTCGAACTAGGGTCCCCGTGGGTGAGCATGCAAGCCCAAATGTGGGGGGCTTAGCGCGCTGCGCCACAGCGCCCCCTGTTTAACATGTTTTAATAAAAGTCTATGGGAGCAAACAAAACATCGTCAAATGTACTTATAAACTACTTTAAAATATGATTAAAATTCACCAGATTGCAAAACAGCTAAACCATCCTGTGATCACTTGTTGCTTGATGCTAATGCTCCCATTTACTTCCAGTGATTATGCTAAGCTATGCTAATAATTCTTATATCAATATAGCTAAGTATCGAAAACGCTGAGAAGAATTGATATGCCTTTCATGAATAATGCTTGTAAATACTGCAAGTATGTGAAAATAAAAAAGGGTGGACTGTTAATTCAATTTACATAGTTATTGAGATATCTACAATATCATATTGAGATATTATGTTTGCCCATAGTGCCCACCCCTACTACAGACTTGTCAAATATGCCCTTTGTGTAGCAAAAAAAAATCATGCATATACATAAATATTTACAGTATGTCTGGAAGTCCTTGTATGATATTCCTTTGAGGTTGGCAAGTGGTCTGCAACGACAGTGTTGGCCTGTAAAGACTGAGATTTTTTTCTTAAAGACTGTGTATACTGCTCTCTATGATTGCACTTTATGTCTGTGCTGTCACTTCTGTATTTTGTTATGTGTTCTGGTAGCTGCATGCATGTCCAGGGCAAATTTCCTTCGGGACAAAATAAATGAATCATGATGAATCTTGACTCTTGAGAATTATGAAAATGCCAGAGGCTGAAGTCGATAGTATGTATTGTGTGCAATACCTGGCCTGCTATAAACCCTTATTAGATCCATGGCAAAATTAAAAAAAAAATCTCTCATCCCACTAATATAGGCTATCACACTGGATGAGCATGTCATGAATTGTGGTCAATATTTATTTTTCCTATAACCATTTTGACGAGAGCACAATTCTACTAAGTGCACTGCACTGTTAGCTATTATCCTTTGCAAAAGCAATACCAACCTACTCTCTTTTGAATGACAGTATACAGTTTCTTCGTTCTTGGCCTTCCTTTAAAGTCTTCCTCATGAAAGTGTGGATTAGTGATCATTAACTCCTTAACCTAACTCCACTGTGGTGAATGTGCATTCTGTTTTCGCCTAATCATGTTCAATCATTCTAATCTCTTTTTAGCCTGCAGGCCACTCTTAAAGCACTTTCCTGAACACACAGGGTGCAGCTGAAATAGGGAATGCAGAGCAGCTTCACTACTGGTCTGTGAATTATTTCAACTTTTACCAGGTGAGTGCCATAATATTTTGCACAGTGTAAAAAAAATATATATATTTGAAAATGACAATGCTATGGTGTACTGACAACATAACAGCATGAAGGAAGACTGGCCCTTCACTGTCCTATACACTCAATTTCATTCCTCTCTCTCTCTCCTTTCACTACGGACGATACCTTTGGGTGGGATAAATTATTAAAATCTCTCTAATGACAGCACAAGTCTAAGATAATAGTGTGACCTTGTAAATATTGATCTCTTTAGACATCCAATAAACTCTCCTTTGGATGGATTTTGATACAGCTAAAGTGTAGCTGATATTCTAACAGTCATCGATCCACGGCCAATTATTCTGTGTCTTTTCATTTGACTTGGTCACATTGATTTCATATCCTAGTGTTGGAAGGTGGAAATAATGCTGACAACGTGCTCTGTTTACCATAATGGTTAAATCCTCAGTGGCTGACACAAAGGGTAGGCCTATATTGTTTTTCCCACATAAGTACTGTTACAAGTCCTAGAATTGTATTACAGGCTAGGTTAGATGTTGTCAAGACTTTCTTTCCACAGTGTTTCACCTGTTAAAAAAACATTAAATGGACTCATGAAAGGTGGCTATGGCATAGAATGCGCTCCAGGCGGTGGGGCTTCTCGAGAGCATGGCCATTCTAGATGCTGCTGTGTTAGTCTGTTGGTGTTTATGTCAGCATCTGCCGGAGTCGTTGCGCGCCTTTTTGCCTGCTTCTGCCTGGGATGACTTGTACCTCCTTATTGTTGTGACCTGATCTCTGGTTTGGGCCTGTCTTCTGTGGCGAGCTGCTGTTTTGTTCAATGGCAACCAATGTGAAGACAGCATCAAAGTCACAGCAAGTGTCTGCCAATGTGCGTGTGTGCACGAGACGTTAGGCGATGCGCAGTGGCTTGTGGTGGCGGGGGCGTGCAAGTGTGTGTGCTGCGAAGTGTTTCCCGTATGGGTGCAGGTTTGAGTGTGTGGTCTTTGGGTTTGTTTTGTATGGTTTTCTTTCCTTCAAGGTGTGGGTGTTAATTGTCAGTTGCTTGCCCTTTGGTTTTATTTCATTAACTGTATTGAATTGTTTGTGTTTGTTTTTCCTTCTTGTACACCTCACCGAGCCATGTCAGTGTTAGGGATGTAAATAATTATCAAATTTTATCGACGCATCCTACAGCCAGCGATTCAGTTAATCGATTCATCCACTAGAGAACTTATTAATCGTTATTAATCAATTTATCAATTTTTGTTATTATTGCACTCATTTTTTAAGCATTCTATTTTGTTCATGCAGTAATAATGACTGTTATAACAATGTTCCTCGAATCAAATATATGCAGATACTTCAGATTTTGTTAATTTATTTAACATTTCACATATAAGCAAAGCCTGTTGTCTTGGAGCATTCTTGGCCATCAGAAATAATCGAATCGTAATCGCCCCCCAATCCACTACTAACAGTGTAAAGTGACCTTGTTTTACTGTGTTTTCAATGTTAATGGTGTGCTTTGTCGTGCCCTATGTTCTTTTTACTAAACATATGTTTGCTGTGATGATAACTGTGTGTTGTGTATTGCCACGGGGGCTGCAACTACTGGTAGACACTCTGGCCATTTTGCCTCATGGTGTGGGTGTAAATCAAAGGAGAAACCATAGTATAAATACTGGGGGGTCCAACTTGGAAGTGTAGACCATTATGAACATCATAGCCTAACGGGGTTTAAAAAAAAATATATATAGGCCTATATATTATTTCTTTGATGGCATTTCCTGCATTCTAGTGCATTTTAGGTGACATGTAAGACAAATCCTAACCCCATGAAATAGATATAAAACAGTAGACTTCAGTCCTTGGCCCAAATGTGAGCCCCTCCCAAAATATTTCAAGTGTTTTTTCATATAGGTCTATTGATGAAGATGAGCTGGTATAGTTTTAAGGAATACAGTATAATTAGCAAGTAAGAAGTACTGTAAGAATTGTAATTCAAAGTTTTTTTTATTGTGTTGTCAAGTACCAAAACACAAATACAAAATGTGCAACTGTAAACGTATGCCATATTATTGCGTACACACGCGCGCACGCACACGCACACACACGCGCACACATTCCATCAGAATAAAGAAATGCTCAATTACACCGGCAAATGCAGAATTGCTGGCGTTCGCACCGTCCACCTGGTGGGGCAAAGATGCTTCAGCGATGTGTGAGGAGCTGTATCATCTGACTTCGCTATAGTTGCGAAGATGGTCCTGAACTTCACAGACTGGTGGAACAACACACCCAATTCATAATTTGCCTCTCTTATGATGGTGGAGGATGCGCAGGCAGGCAGCTTGGGTAATAAGATTGACACAATGCGGCCCACAGTGGACATAAACAGCCAGAGGTTGCTCCTTCTTCAGATAATACTAGCACACCCCGCATTCGTCCCGACATATTGGCCGCCCCATCGTATGCTTGACCTCGTAGCTGGGAAAGAGGTAGATTCAGGCGAATCAGGACATCTTTGGCTGCAGTAGCAATGTTTTCTCCAATAGTGGTTGTAATCTGGTAGAGGCCGATAAATTCCTCTCTGGGTTGAAGGTTTTTGTCAACGACAAAAGCGCAACATCCAAAGCGCACTGACCTTCATGCTATCGGTTTTAAAAAAGTTTAAGATTCAAAGATTTGAATGTGTTTATTTTATTTTTACGGTAACACTTTATTTTAGGGACACATCTATTAGCACTAATACATAAAATATTAATGCATGTGTAAGTAACTTGTAAGGCATGTACTAAGCAAAATAAGACAGTTGTTAAGCATGTATTCACAAATGTCTTGTTCATGCACAATAAGGGATTTATTACCAATATAACCTTAGTAAGGACCTAGTAGACCTAGATTTCTATTTATGTGTAAGCAGTAAGGGCCAGAATACAATGTGTATAAGCTCCTGGTACACTGTGTGAACAAACCCTGAACAGTGTGAAAACAGATGTGGAATAAGGGTCCCTATTCTAAAGTGATGCATTGCTCAGCCCAGATGGCTTAGGGCCCCCGCACTACCTAGGGCCCCCACTCTAGCCTACATCCCCCCCACGGGAAGCAAAGTGTAAGAACATTTCAGAGTCTTCATTGGTCTCAGTAGGTAGGAAGATCTCACTTATTCTACTCATTATGTCAATGAGTAATTGGAAGCATTATATAGCAAGGATTGGACGTAAAGTTATCAATGACGGTGGGTGGTGAGATGTAATTTTTTCATACACCAATTAGTTTTAATTGTAAAAACCCTACAATAAATGCAGAATATAACGATGAGTAATAGTTTGGAAGCGAAACTAAGCTATTCCTTTCTGATAAATAAGTTAATGTTTGAGAAACGTAGCTACAAGAAGTGCAGTGCATGATGGGTAGGCTACGCCCTTAGTCAGAAATGCAATGCATGGCCAATGCAGCAATGATAATATTTCTGTTGTTACGTACATGGCAAATTGTTTGGATAGCAACTAAATTTCACAAGTGAGGGGAGGAGCTAAGGACGTAGGCTCAGAGCTGGGTAGGTTGTCTGTTGGCCAAGATTGCGTACCCATCATGCACTGCACTTCTTGAAGCTAATGTTCTCAAACATTCACTTAATTATCACAAAAGAGTAGTTTAGTTTTGCTTCAAAACTATTATTCTAATGTTCTGCATTTATTTTGGGTTTTTTTACAATTAAAACTCAGTGGTACATGAAAAAAAATTACATCTCACCAACCCACCGCCATTGACAAGTGTACGTTCAATCCTTGCTATATATAGTTTCTTGTTACCTACCTCTCAATGATATGAACAAGAGAAAACTAGACGACTCAGTAGGGTTAGTATTAGTTATTTGATATACCCTTACACTTTGTAGATCGAGGGGGGCTAGTTAGTGCAGGCCTGGGTGGTGTGGGGGCCCTAGGACTTTGGTAGTGCAGAGGCCCTGAGCCATCTGGGCTGACCAATGCATCACTTTAGAATAGGGACCCTTATTCTGCATCTGTTTTCACACTGTTCAGGGTTTGTTCACACAGTGTGTCGGGAGCTTATACACATTGTATTCTGCCACTTACTACTTACTAATAAATAGAAATATAGGCTTACTGGTCCTTACTAAGGTTATATTAGTAATAAATCCCTAATTGGGCATGAACAAGACATTTGTGAATACATGCTTAACAACTGTCTTATTTTTCTTAGTACATGCCTTACAAGTTACTTACACAGGCATTAATATTGTATGTATTAGTGCTAATAGATGTGTCCCTAAAATAAAGTGTTACCATTTTTTTTTAACACTAAGTGGTTCTTTCTTAAATACTGTTGTGAAACATGGCATTTTCCCAATCTAGCCAATCTGACTAGGATAAGCACTTGAATCAGTTGTGGCTGTGGCTGTGAGGATCCTTCACAGATAGACAATGGCGCAGAATTCTAAGCGCACAGAAATTACTATAACTTCAATGTCTCCGCTCATTCAATAAAGGTGGAAAATCTTGCTTGTGTATTTGTGTATGTTTGCGATGTAAGGGTTGACAGGTAACAGTATAGTTAAAAATGCATGAAAATCAGCCCTTTTAGAAAATGGCCGACATATAGATTTTTTGGCAAAAGGTGAGATGGACACATGTTTAATCTCTTCCAATAGGCCTTCTGGCCAGGGGTGCATTTCTCAAAAGCATAGTTGCTAACTACGTTAGCTACTTTATTGTTTGCAATGTAATTTCAAATTGGCAACTACCCAAGTTACTAACTGGCTAGCAACTATACTTTCAAGATATACGTCACAGTATTCCACAGAGAAAACTTTGGCAGGCATATTTTTTCCACCGGCATGGTGGCCTGCCTACTAGGCTCAGCAATACCCCTTGAACGTAACCTGTAGCTGATACATCATCGTCAATGATTACACTTTTCTTTAAATCAATTTGTGGTTTGTCATAATATTGATGAACAATTAATAATCTAAAGCAGGGGTCAGGAACCTATGGCTCTAGAGCCACATGTGGCTCTTTTGGGAACTGTATATGGCTCTTACTTATCTAGGGTTGCCAACCATCCCTTGAAATAGGCCTAAGGAATCGTCCTATATCTAAAGATAAAAGTACAGGTTCCATATTGAGTTGAAACAGGACATGGGAGGTTAAAATGCGTTAAAATGCTGGAAATTACATCTAAGAAATACAAAATTTTCAGGGCGAGGACTCCCAGACCCTTGCCATAATGAAGTCGACAGTTGGCAACTCCATACTTACTTGTTATCAATAAAAGTAACTGTAATTTTTTTGGGCTCAATTGAAATACATGCTTTTAACTGTATTCAGTGTTTTTTAAATTACATTATTACATTACATTACATTGCATTTGGCAGACGCTTTATAACCAAAGCGACTTTCAAAAGAGCACATAATCACGCCAACATCACAAGCAAATACAAAGTGCACAGGAAATATACAGAACAACAAGTGCAGTTGCAAAGAGGGGTTCGTTTTTTTTTTTTTTTCAAAGAGTAAATAACGAGTACACACACACACACACACAAACTATACTAAACATCATGTCAAGAGTCTACCCTGTGGCTAGGCCAGCTCAAGCATTAGTCTAGTACAGGGGTATTCAATTAAATGTCAACGAGGGCCAGTTTTTCTAATTCCTCCCAGTAAAGGGGCCGAACTGTATTAGTTGCCGACTGTCAATGAATGAATATGGGAGACTTCATTGAAGTGGGGGGGGGTTGGGGGTCCTCCCCCAGAAAGTTTAGCATTTCTTAGATGTAATTTCCTGCATTTTAACGTCCCGTGTCTCGTTTCAGCTCTATACAGAACCCATACTTTTATCTCCAAATTCCGAAAAATGATTCTGTATTTCATGGTGCTTGTGGGGGGCCAGAACCTTGCTGTCCAAGGGCCGCATCTGGCCCCAGGCCCGCCATTTGAATAGCCCTGGTCTAGTAGATACTCTCGAAAGAGCAAGGTCTTTAGTTGTTTCTTGAAGGCTGTGAGAGATGTACTTAGTCTTGCTGTCTCCATGGTATGGCTCTTGTGATTTTTTTTTTTTTTTAATTGGCGTTTATGGCTCTCTCCACCAAAAAGGTTCCTGACCCCTGATCTAAAGGTAGCCATGTAATGAGCAGAATAACGTTCAACAAAGGAGGTCCCTGTTGTGGGATAACTCCCTTCAGAGAGCTCAAGACCCCAACGCGGATTCTCTGTCAAGTACTATTGCATGACAATGAGCTTCTCGGCAAAATTTAACCCTCACATAGTTTGTAAAATGATATCTGAATATTTAGAGTAAATCCATGTATTTTGAAGTAATTTATAACCGAATTCCAATGAAATATTTGGCTTTAAAGAAAATAGGCCTACTTCATTTTCATTATTCTTTCATTTTTTAATATAATAATGCAAATGCTGTCTATTGTAACATGTATATACTGGAGGGAATACTGGAAATTAGACTCCATCAGGAAAATATAATCAGTGAGTGCAAACGAGAAAAGTTTTCCTCTGATATTAGAGTCCTTCTGTGTCGAAAGTGGAAAACCAGACCTGTGCATTTTTGCTGCAAGCTATGAATGTTCCATGGCCACTCTCAGTTTCACTGGAGAGGTGTCTTGCCAATTATTTTCAGATGGATGCAGGGATGCAGAATGACTCAAAGCATGAGCCTCTCTCTCTTTCCAGGTGATGCCTAAGGTAAAGAGAAAATGGCCAGAGGCTACACCAATTCCCATGGGACGCACAGAGAACGTAAACTGTGAAACTGACATCTCTAATCTATTACCTGTGCTAACTAGACCTTTAAAAACCTTGACAAGCCAGGCTACGTGCTTGTTCCCCATTCATTTTTTTCAGCAAGTATGGATCTTGGGAAGTTATTCTATCTCACATATTGACAGGCATATAATCACGCAAACTGATAAGTCATTGCTGTAATGAGATGAATAATAACTGATCAAGAATTCATATGGCAAGGCTGATCGTAATTTAACCCCTCGATATCAACTTTTGACACACAAAATCCCTTTACACTTGCTCCCACATGAACTGATGCTTAGTAACTAATGTTAAATTGATATTTTGCTTTTTGTGATCAATGCAGTGGAACAGCATTGAGAAATTGGATAGAAAAAAAACCTACATTTTTTTGTCTAACTCCAAAAGTTCAACTTTGCCAATGTGCTATCACCTATTTGTTGTGTTGGGGGCCGTGTGTGTGTGTGTGTGTGTGTGTGTGTGTGTGTGTGTGTGTGTGTGTGTGTGTGTGTGTGTGTGTGTGTGTGTGTGTGTGTGTGTGTGTGTGTGTGTGTGTGTGTGTCTGTGTGTGTGCGCGTGCTTGCAAGTTCATGTGCATCATGGTGTCTATGCTAAGATGCAAGATTTTCTTTACACCTGTGTGTGACAGAAAGTATAAATAATCATATGTGCAGGAACAATCATAAAAAAGAGAGAGAGAGATTCACACACACACACACGCGCGCACATACACCAGTGTTTAGGTTATTGTGAATGTGCCAGTGGCAACACTTACGCCTCAAAGCCTGAAAGCACTGTTTGACACCGCTGCTAGTCCCATGGTGATGTTGTGGAGGTTTTGACAGGCCTTGCGGGGAGCCTGTAGGAATGTTCCCTCCATCATATGCTGACTTGTCAGTCCTTCTAACATGTGGTCAGCTGTGACAAAACTCTGTCATCTTCACTTAGGATGACCACAGATGCACCTCCGCTGCTTTATCTGCCTTCAATGATGGCACGTCTCTACTTCCACACAGGGGACACCTCAAGGGACACCATCAGGCTATAACCTTTTATGAATATAATCACATCTGTGAGCTTCCACTAGTGGGGGCTGTGGCATCAGGGCCTATATGTAAATCAGGAACATCTTGAGCATTCAGATACAGTATGCAGATAACAGATCTCATGTTGGACTATTTTACATTTACAATGTCTTAGAGACCTTTTAACATACACTGCCCCACATTTGGAAACAGATTTGTCCCACTTTAGGAAGAACCACCGTTTTCCACCAACTTACATTAATGGTTCTAAAACAACACTTAACATGTTTTTCCCCTTTTTATTTGATAAGAGCACGATTAGAGGATTACAAAGATGTGATTTATCTGTAGGCCTATTGAGATGTTGTCTTTAGATTTTAATTGACCACCAAAGTTGAAGTGACAAAAAATGTCCCACATTAGGTTCATTCTACCCTAGCCGTGTATCTATTTTACAAAACTTTTCTTCGCCTTTTTTCTTTAAAGCATTCATTTTATATGTATAAATTCAATGATGCTTTGTTAGTACTGTTGCTACTGTTATTGTGACCTTGGGTATCTTGAAAGGCGCTTAAAATAAAATGTATAATTATTATTATTTATTATTATATCTAAACGCCTAAAGTTCACACTAATTCTGCAACCTGTTAACAGAGGACACCTGGCTTTGAGAACGCGAAGAGTAGAAATACATGTTAACTTCCTGAAATGACTCAGAATTGCTGCTGTCTACGTTTTCGTGTTATCAAACGTAACATCCTGATGCATGAATTATCAGAACACCTGAAGTTGAAAACCAAATATGTAGTCGCCAAATACACAGAAATCCTAGTTTTAGACGGAAAATAAATAAGTATTCAACTGTCTCCTGTCCTTCCTTCAATGTTGTGCATGTATACTGTGATTGGGCAGCTACCCACACCCCTAACCTGTTTGGTTAAGCTACCCAGGGAGCGCTGAAATTTTGTAAACAAGACTGCCGACGTTGACGAGAACTCGAGAACCCATGACAGTTCAAGGTAGGCTACTATGACTATAAACAAGCTGCTGACTTCCACTTGAAGTAGGTTTTTAAGTTCAATGCTTTGTTATTAATTTGTTGTCTTTCATATAGGCTACAGATGTAATGCACCTACTCCCACTTTGCACCAACTACCGTAAATGTGTGACTGACACTGAACCGGTTAGACTCAGTCACTGTGCACTTCTTTTTTCCATTAGGATACCATTTAGTGGTCTTTTTGCTGACCCGTCTGCAATAACTAAACAACAAAAAGACATACAATGTGCTCCCACAAAATGGAAACAACGGTTGTAAATTCACACATTTAGCCTACTAAATGTATCACATTCAATATAATGTTTGTCATGCTTTGACATGCATGACCAGTAAAGGGGTAAGAGGATTGTCACAGATCTCAACTGAAGTCTAAACCTGATTCATTCTTCTCCGTCTCCCCCATAACCTAGAGACTTGTGCCACTCTCCAATGTCACAAACCTTTCCAGCTGAAGTCATGCAGTCATCAACTAACTGAACAGTAACCCCCTCAACCTTGGAAGATGGGAGATCTGTTGAGAAAAACAAGAAGCTGAAGACTTTTTAAGCTAAGGGTCTGTTTATACATAGCCTACTGTACCTGGGTATTGATAAACTAAAGCTGGGCTTACACTGTGCGACTTTTGCTCCGATTTTGCCCCGATTTGCCACTCGCACGACTTTTTAAGAGTCGTGCCGATTTCTTGTTGAATCGCAGGTCAATTGTGAGTCTCGCATCGTGCAGTGTACATGGGGTAACGACAAGCGATTTCGCCTCACGATCGTGCAATCGCAGGGTCGCAAGAAAATCAAAACGGTTTGAAATTCTGGTCGTGGCTCGTGCGTAAATCGCAGAGTTAAAGCAGTGCTAAGACCCGATTTGACACTTCACATGCACAAATGGATAGGGCCGTGCGATTCGCTTTTGAGCGCAACCTCATCTCCACCTTAGGTGCGCATGTTCCCTCCTCTGCAGACAGAGGAAACATGCCTGTCGTGTCGTACGGTGGAAGCATTTCGCTCGCATACGACTGTCGGCTCGTGTAGTGTGAGGGTGTGAGTCGTGAGTTGTGAACTTTTAAACAGTGCAATTCCATCGTGCAGTGTGAGCAGAAGCTTAAGACCCACGAGTGAAAATATCGCACAGTGTAGGCCTATGCCCGGCTTTAGACCTTTCCCTTCATTTGTGCCTTTCATTTACACACAAACGGAGATGTTACCTCTGGAAACGAATCTTAATAAAAACTGGCAAAAGTGGAGATTTTTTTACAAACTCTGGTTAGCGTTTGTATATAAACAGAAAACGGAGACTTGCATATCGTTCTCCTAACCACTCACAGGCTTGACATATTTATGGCAGCTCTTGGCAGCATATTGATGTTGATGTGTCGATGGTGTGAATGAAGGTAGTTAGGGAGGAAAAAATTGCGTTTATCAAAGTATCAAAATATAAATGGGGAGCAAAGTGAAGGGAGGAGATGTTTTGGTTAGGGTTCATTTTTTAAGATCATACGCTGAATTTCTGAGGGACACTGGCTCTGTAGCTTAGGGAGTGAGAGAGTGTGAGTCGAGAGTCGAGTGCTCTTTGGAGCTGTGTGTGTGTATGAGAGAGAGAGAGAGAGAGAGGGAGAGAGAGAGAGAGAGAGAGAGAGAGAGAGAGAGAGGGAGAGAGAGAGAGAGAGAAACTAGCATTGGCAAACCTGTATGACACAATAAGAAATGGTGTTGAAAAGCTTGCAAGTTCATACAGAAAAGTGTGACTCAGTTCAGAATCCCAAATAAATAAAAAATGTTTTTTAGTGCTAAACATTAAAGTGCTTACAGTCTTTGGAGAAATGTGGGATGGGGTATGTTGTTCCAAGGCACTCTAAGCTTGAATGAGAGTTTAGGGGTCCAGTGTCCTGTATTGACCCCATGAGGATTTTAATTTACCCTGTGGACTGTATGCTGCACCCCTGCCTATTATGCCACAGCCATGGCCATAGGCAGCTATGTGGTCACTGAGATCTGAATCTTGATAACGTTTCAGTAAAAAATATATTCAAAATATATTCAGCTGTATTATTAAAATGTATCCAAAGAAGACTATCCCTTGGTGGCTCACTAAAAATACAGTCATATTATTGCAAAAAATGAATAGCCTACCGGTGATGCACAACTCAATTGGTAAGCAGGTCGGGAGGAGCCAGAGATATGGACTTGTGACCTGGACTCACGTCCGACTTGAGTCGCAAATTGATAACTTGAGACTTGACAATATTAGGAATGACTTGTGACTTGACTCTGAATTATATGCTATTGACTTTAGACTTGACAGTTTACAATGGCATGTCAAGAGTAAATATATTCCTTTTTTTATTTGTATGTGAAAATATTACATGAAAACACTTTACAATAACGTCCTATTCACAGCTATATAAACACTATTAACATTTAACAAAGCATTTACAAATGTTTGTAAATGAGTAATAACCAAACTACGACTGCACAGTGGAGTGGGAATCAACTTCTACTGTGTGAGTTTTATGTGGTTTCATGCCCTCTGGTCTTTGGAGGAGAAACTTCCAGGACTGCTGCGACTGCGCTGTGTCTGCTGTGTTAGCATAGTATTTCTTGCCCATTTGTAAACATTTGTTAATATTTTGTTGATAATTAGTTCATTATTTATAGAGTGTTTATAAAGCAGTGAATAGGACGTTAGTGTAAAGTGTTACCAAAAAAAGAAAATTAAATGATTTGCCCTTAACCAGTACAAGTAGGCCTACTAATGAATTTATGCCCAAAAACAGTTGTCAAGATTGTGCATAGAATACATGGTGAGACTTGGACTTGGACTCGACTTGGCTTCGGTACGACTTGGACCTGACTTGGTTAAATCTGTCTTAACTTGTGACCTGACTCGAACTTGATTGGAAGGACTTGAGACTTTTACTTGTGATTTGCAAATTAGTGACTAGGTCCCATCTCTGCTAAGTATTGCAGATTTTAATCATGTCAACCAGAGAGACTGTTGTTAAGAAACATACAGTAATCATCCTCCCACAAGTGCCAGCAAAAGTTGTACTCTGTGATGGAGACAGGAAAGTATGCATCAGGGTTGAATATAATAATAATAATAATAATACATTTTATTATAAGCGCCTTTCAAGATACCCAAGGTCTCTTTATATTAACTCATTGGCTGCCTTAGCCGTCGAATGACGTCATTTCGAATAGTGACGCCCCCTGCCTTCGACGTCGTTCGCCGATAATTGCGTTTTTTTACAGCCACGCCTTGAGGACGGTCTGACCTATGTTGTGTATTAATTTCACGCCTCTAGTCATGTTCTAACTGTTCCTGTAGGTGGCAGAAGTGTCCTTAGGAACAGTCAGGGCAGGGCATTAGCTCACATCAAGAGGAAATGTCAAGACAAAAACATCCCTTTTTACTATTATAATCTCAAAAGTAGCATAGCAAAATCATTTTTGAAAGTAAAGCACCTGTGACAGTAGTCTACTTTCTTGCCCTCTGATTTTAACACAGGTATTCTACTGACTTTAGTGTCTGACAAAAAAAAAAAACTTGCTCTCATGACTAAAATACACCCCCCTGTTGCCATCTAGCTAGTAGGAATTGCAACTAGCTTGCCCAAAATACACCATGTTCAACCAGAGATGATCTGTGTGGCAACTGTTTCATTTTGGATAATGTGATCAGCCTACACAACATCAGGATGATGCGTACAAAAGATCATCTAACAGGAAAATGCACGGGACTAGTGGTCACCTCAGTTGGGAATGTTTGGCTATTGTTTGCTACGCTAGCTAGCTAGCACGAAATCGCTAACAACTTACAACTAAGCCTAAATAAAGGAGCCTTGGTAAGTCAACTATTTTTACTCATTCTACAGTTGCAGTTATGGATCTGTATAGTATGATCAGCTTACTGTATCATCAAAAAGACAGGGGGGTTGCAGATTCTTGGAACAGAGCAGGCTAGCCTTTGTGTCTGGTCAGATACATTCAGCTCACATGAGAAAGCATTGCACTTAGCCTCAGACCAGCTAGCCTTCCCCACTCCAATCGGCTTGTGAAATGTTGGATATGTGATCATCAGTACTTTATCAAAAGAAAATTCATTGAACAATATATGACAAGATCACTATAGCAGAAACATGATGACAGTAATCATCAATCTGCAAATTGTCCGCTCTGCCAAAGAAGCAGCAGTAAGCTAAGTTGTGCTGCCTGCCTGCCTGCCTGTTCACAGGTACAGGAGGGAAGTTAGGGAACAAATCAGCTTTGATTTGTTCCCCAACGAGAGGACGACAGGCTAAACAGAGGGACAGTATTTCTGTGAGTTTAGTATTTCACATGAGTTACATGCACCTGTTGTCATGATCCATTGTGCGCGCCAGCAACAAACCAAAACACTCTTGTTTTCAAGCCCACCCCCATTATATTTCAGTACATTATTAGGTTGAAAAGACCATACAAACGATCTTTTGTTCTGGCTACAGATGACAGGAGACTCTGTAATAGCATCTGATAGGTTTGGAGTTGTTAGGACGGTGTCATTATGAGCAAAAACACTTGCAATTATAGGTCAACTTCAAATGGCGTTTTCTCAGCTTTTTGGCTAGAAACCAGCATTTTGGCGAATTCCACTTATTTTCAACAGATGATTATGAAAGAACGGAAAGGGGTAGAGAGACACCGTTTTTTTCTGATGACAGATGAGCGTCTAATCTGTGTTTTGATAGGTATGGTGTTGACATAGACACAGAACTCAATTTTCTGTGAGCCTCCAAAAAACACCCAAAATGCTGAAAAATCTCTGGCACTCTGGGTTACTCTTTTATGAAAATGGCTGGCAGCCAATGAGTTAAAACAGAGAAGTAAGACAGTAGAAAAAGTAATAACAAAGCATCAATGAATTTATACATCACAACTAAAAATAGAATAATTGAAACATAAAATAAAAAATAGTTATACACAAATAAAGCAGAATACATAGGCTATGTATATAAAATAAGATGAAAATAAAGTACAGTAATAATTAAAGGAAGGGTAAGTGCATGTCAGTGGTGTAATGAATATGCAGCAGTGAAGAGGTGCGTCTTAAGCTTAAATTTAAAACTGGACAGTGTAGAGCATTGACGAATTGACAGCGGAAGTGCATTCCATAGCTTGGTGCCAACAACACTAAATGCCCTGTCGTCCATAGTGCGCAGGTGTGTGGAGGAGATGGTAGGATTGTGTCAGTGGAGCCGCGTAGTGTGCGGGTGGGATTGTATGGGGTGAGGAGACTTGTGATGTAGGAGGGTGCACGGTTGTCCTGGGCCTTGTAGACGAGAAGAATTTTTAACACATTGACTCCCAAGTTGCTTAAAAGTATGTTTTTGCCTCCCATGCGTTGGCTCCCAAAACGTAAAATTGTGTTACATTTTTTTTAATGGATTCTGAATCTACACATTCTAATTAAATGCACATTCTGTGTGATTTTCATAATAATGTGATGAACAGAACTGACATAGATCATGAAAACACCTACAAAGTCAGGATCTGGATATTTCATCATCTGTGCATTTTATTACACACAGTATTTGAGTTTTATTATAGCGAGTCAAACCACTTGCTGATCACGTCACGTCACGGCTCAAGTTACTTCCTAGAGAATCAAAACATGTCCTGTCACTGCCTTGTATAGCTAGCCTGTTCCTAAACATATGATGGAAGGATGAGGAGTTTTGCTGTCATCAAGATAGGTGTAAAATGGAAGGCTGTTATGAAAAACAGCATGCAACACAGCAGGAAGTAACCTAATTTTGGGTGAGTACTTTGGCACGTCTACTTTTATCTACAGAACAAAAACTGCCAGTCAAGTGACATTAGCTAGCTAGCATTTCAGATGATATGGCTCTGAACAATAGCCTGACCAGTTGGTTTTAGCATCGAAATAGTTTACTTGGAAGCTACTGGAGTTGTTCTTCGGGCATGAAAATGCATTTAGACCCGCAATTTAAACTCGGAGAGTCAAAGAGCGCACCCGTGACAGAAAAGGCTTTATCTCCGTTCGAATAGTGAAAAACGCTATTTCTATCTAAACCACTGCTCACTTAGACTTGAATAACTTCGGAATGGAAGTTTCGAACTTTCGAACAAGCCCTGACATGTGTCTGTGGGTTGAAGACAAAATATTCGGTGGCTGTTCAAAAAATGACAAAAAATGATGAAATTGGCTGGGAGTCTACAGCTAAAATAAAAAAAACGGCTGGTATTGAACTGGATCCGTGATTGGATGACTGACTGACTGAATGAATGAATGTCTTTATCGCCATTGTAAAGGTACAATGAATTGTTTTTAAGTGCAGATGCTCTCTGTGCTTAAACACAACATAAAAAAGTATTTTTAAAAAAAAGATAGACCCACTAAAACACTGAATAGAAAACTGAGAAGAGCAACAGACACGGACAAACGATACACTCGTACAATATAAATCACAAAGTGAATGTCTTTAAAATGACGTTATCTGTGCAGAAATTAGTGTGCAAATGGCTTTTGGATAGAAACTCTTTAGTCTATTATTTCTTCTTGTGCATAGAGCCCTGTCATATGCCTACAGTATGGTCCAAATGCGCTTTGTACATATTATTGGTGCAAATGAGGGCACCAATTATTACCAAAAAGGTTACCAATGAATGTCATATTGTTGTGAGTTAATACTTGTATTTACTGTACATACAGTACGCCCATTCCTGACGTCTGTACAGCCAACACGAAAACATTATTGTAAATTATTGCACAACCAGGTTGGTTTACACTCTGATCTCACACTGCAATAATTGTATCCAATAGATTTTAGTGACAATCCAACATTGACATCATGACCTCAACATCATAACCTTTCAGGTTGGTCAGTTGGTCAAATTTTGCTCTAATTACTGAATCTCAATGGCCACACTATTTCTTAGTTCCATAATTACAAGCACACAGACAAAAAAGAGAATGTATTCTCCAGGAGGGAAATTCACAGCCATCTCTTAGGTGTAGAATGCAGCAGTATGTGGGCATGTTGTAATTGTAGCATGCCCAGGGAGACAGCATCAAGGCCAGTGCAGTCAAGGCTGAAAACTCGCACATCCTGTAATTATTGAAAAGGTCTGTGCTGGAGTCAGGATGCTAATCAGTCTCCCAGAGACCTGAGTTCTATGTGGTTAGCACTGATTTATCCGCTCCTTTCTCTCCCCTTTCCACTTTTATTAAAGATGATATTTCACACAGAAAGAAAGGATCTCTAGACAACTGTTAAAATGCAAGTCTCAAGCTTGAAAGAGAGAAGTTGGATTATTCTTCAGCTATTCCATTGAGAATCCCGTGAAAATGGAAGAATGCAGAACAAAACTTCAAAGACGTAAAAAAGAAGGTGGGAAATGCCTTGAAATATTAACCACAAATGGCCAACAGGTGCTGAAAAGTTCAGGACAAAGCTAGGATGCAACAATTCAGCAAAATGGCATTAGTCCAGTTTATAACATTTTTCTATTCCAATTAGACTATTCAGAATAAAATGTTCTGTGTTCATGGACCATCATCTTCATCATCATCCAAATAGGTGCTTTCATTTGCCCTAGAATTCTGAATAGAATTTCTGATCGTTCTAAAACGTAGCCTAGATAAAATATACAAACAGAATAATGAGTTGGTATTGCTGGGGGCAATGTGAAGGCGGCAGCAAGACACAGAGATGATGATTTTTGTCTCTAGGCCTCATTTAATGTTTAATGACAATTGAAAAAAAGTAACTTTACATTAAACATTTTCACACAAAAATTTGAATTTATGTTTTTTTTTCTATTTATACTATAGCCTATAGATACTAAAAACAATCATGCAATATAGAATGGTAATCAAATATTTATTAACAATCAGATGGTCAAACACCATGGCATGGCGAAAGTGTGTAAACATAGGTCCTACCACTTCACACACATGCTGTGATTAGGTCAGAAATCCAGAAGGGGGTTACTTTTCAGATTCTAAACCAACATACAGTGACTAGAAAAAGTCTACACACCAATGTTCAGATGACAGGTTTTGTGACAGAAAATGGCGGAAAAACAAATAATTTCACAACCTTTTTCATTTTAATCTAACTATTATCCTACAATGCAATTGAAACTCAAAGCTTTAAAGGGAAACAATAGAAAATAAAACAATTAAATTAACATGGTTGCATAAATGCCCACCCTTAAACTTTGTTACATCACCTTTGGCTTATGACATTTGGCATTTTTTTGAGTAACTATCAGCGTAGCACATGTTGATGTGGTAGGCCTAATATTTGTCCACTCCTCTTTGCAAAAGCATTCCAACTCTGCCACACTACATTACACTCACTCACACAACCATCACAATAGCCTGCCACATAGCACTGTATAATGATGTAGACACACTGACCCACTCACACCCCATCGTACCCATACACGCAATGATGTAACATTAGCTCTACTGTCTATGAACATTAGACTAGCTGTGGAGAACATTGTTTGTTGCATCTCCAAAAGAATCAACTGTTTAAGCAAAACACCAGTAGCGACATTAGAGCAAGAGCTGCAGCCCAAATCAATTCATTCCCCAAACAGTTCTGTCCCAAGTGGCTTCAAAAACTTGGTGGCTTGATGGCCAGTTGATTAAAACTATTAAAAAAAGATCTATTTATTTATTTTTAGCCTTTTTTAAAGGGAAATGAAAAATTCGGGATTTATATTGTATCGAGATATGGAACAAATTAGGGGTGTAAAAAATCATCGTTTTGTATCATTGCACGATCCAACAGCCGACGATTCGATGCACCAACACATGCACAAGAGTATTGATTCATGTATACGATCATTTATCATGACGTCACACGTTCTTCCGGGTGGTAGAAAGCTCCGAGACGCTCAGGTAAATAATTGCCGGCTGCACGGCTGATCACAACAAACAACAATTTCAACAGGTAAGTTGGTTGAAAGAAAAAAACAAATGTAATGAAAATGTATACATATTATATATTAAATGCGTTGCTAGGTGCCAGCGTGAGCAGGCTGTCCTCCGGAGAGCTCTGTTTGTTTTTGTTTGTCTTTATTAAGTGTTTTTCTTTCTTTTTACCATTAGCGTTTTAGTAGTATAGAATAGATACTCAACACATGAACATGCTGTTTGAAGAGGATTTCAGCGTTTCTCAGCGAAATAATAACTGTAAATGGACGTATTCGAGGGAGCAGCTGCTTGCGCTTAAATCCAATGACGCACTCTGTACCAGCCGCATACCGAAAGACATCCGACGGCCGTACCACGGCTGCAGAGCTGGAGAGAAAGTGAAGAAGAGAGCTCTGGCCAAACGGTGGAAATTCAAACCGACGATCCCTTCGTGTGCAGTGGTGTAGTCTACATAGAACGCGGGTATACAGAGTGTACCCACTTCTAAATGTCAGAGATTTCAGTATACTTAAAATTGATTGATCCATTGTTTTGAACAGTAGAAATATATATACAGTATACCCACTTCAAAAAACGCTCAAATATACAGTATACCCACCATAAAAAAGTAGACTACACCACTGTTCGTGTGTGATGGGCAATGTCAACTCGCTATCCAACAAAGCGGATGAGCTGGGAGCGCTGGTTAGGAATGTCAAACTACAGGGAAAGTAGTGTGATGATCTTTAAGGAGACGTGGCTCTGCAATAACATTACAGACGCAACTATTGAACTCCCCGGGTTCTCGCAGGTCAGAGCGGACAGAGAACCCAGTCTAAGTGGCAAGAGTAAAGGGGGCGGGCTCATTATTTATATCAACGAGAGATGGTGCAATCCCAAACACATAACTATTAAGGGCAGTATCTGCTGCCCAGATGTAGAGTTGCTGTCTGTTAGTTTACATCCCTATTACCTCACCAGTGAATTCACAAATGTTATTGTTATTGCAACATATATAAATCCCAGAGTCACGGCCAAAATTGCATGTGACGTCATCCACTCTAATGTTGCCAAACTCCGTGCCGGGAGCGTACCTATGTTCTCCAGGTTCTATGTTCCCTGGGTCCTATGTTCCCCTGTCTTTGTATGGGAATGGGGAACATAGGACCCTTTTTCTAAAAAATGGTTCTATGTTCCCTGCATTGTATGTTTCCAAGTTTTCAAATTGTGCCCTTCCCAAAACCATCCCAAAACCTAACCTGTCAGAAATGCAATGTTTCTGAGTTGTAAATTTGTGCCCTGATCAAAACTATCCCTAAACCTAACCTGTCAGAGGTGCAACAACAACCTGCGCTTTGCCATGCGGCAGCAGTCTACTTGGAAGCAGCGGGGAACTTATGGCTTGTTCAAAAAGTCGAGAATCCCAAGAAAGTTGACCAAAAACCTCGGGAAAGTGGGCGTGAACATTTGGTGACGCAATGTCAGGTCTATAATTATCGAGGTTGAGCTCTGGCGGAAGTATAGAACAACGTGTTCCCGAGCTTATGTTTTGTGTGACGACACACGCATCATCAACATGGCGCCCATGCATGCAACTGGCATGTAAACAGTAGGCCTATCATAACTGCTAAAATATCTTCTAATCACTATCAACAACACCAGTTAAAGGAGAATTCCGGCCAGTTTGGATTCATATCCCATCTTGGGTGGACACAGGGGAAAGAATGAAAGGGAAAACCGCGAGAATTTTTCATGCGTGCTGCGCAAAGTTGTTCAATTGCGCTGTTTTCGGTTAAACCCTGGCCCGTCGGGCACATATTTGACCTGTTTTAAAGCTCCTAGCATGCATTAAAACCCTTCTGAACGCTTTGGCCGTGGTGTGTGTACCCATACAAGTCGATCTAGTGGTTCACAGTTCCATTAGGTAGCACAGGTACGACACAACAGGAGTTTTCAAAAGTGGCGCACCTACCTCTCTCAGCTTCCGCCTTCCAACTACGTCCGCAAAATTGTTCGCCAAAGTGATACTTCATAGTAATCCATTTTATTTTTGTCCACCAAAGACGAGCCACAACAAACAAATTCACACGTTTCCATGTCCTGTGTTGTTGTTGTCTGGGGGGTCAAGAGATGAACCAGTGGATGTTGTTGGATGGTGCTGGTAGGTTGCTCGATTGATTCCCAAGGTAGAGCAAGACAGGTTGGTGTGGAGTGTAGAGTATGCAGGGTTGGTAGACAGCGGTGGGGACTGGGAAAGTCTGTTGTCCATAGGGCTGGGTGGCGGAATGTTGGGGGTGAGATGAGGAGAGAGAGAGGATGGAAGGGTTGAGAGTGAAGAGATGGTAGTCAGAGGTGGGGGCTGGGGATGTGTGTTGTCCATAGGATGGGGCGGAGGGAAAGTGGGGCTGGGGAGAGGAGAGATGGGTGGGACATTAGGTAGCTGTGGGGGGTGGGATGATGAGATGCCAGATAGAGAGTAGTCATTAGGCGCGTACGAGTTTGTTGCGAGCGTTGATGTTGCGAAAGGCACGTGAGCGAGAACTTGTTGTCACGATGTGGGTGTTATTAAATACAGCGCATTTACAGTCGGCCACAAATATGAACGAGACGATGATCTCGCACTGGTTTGCTCTACTAACACACCACGTGTGAGGAGTGGGGGGGCAGGCAGTGAGGAGGAGCTGAAGTGGGGACCTGCGCAAACTTGTGTAGAGGTGTGAGACAAGACCCATATACACACGTGAGTGAGTTGTTGACCAACCAGTTCATGGGCGCGTGACCTCGGAGGCAGTCCGCCGACGAGCGTTGAAGGGGATAAGCAACTGCAGAGGTTGCAAGATCTGACTGCAGCCGCATGCATCCCGCGATAGTTTGACACCATGTGACATGTCACCTCGTCAACGCAACATCGACGAAATTTCGAAGTTTGACAGGAAATCTAACCGTCATGCAGCATTTTCATCCAGGGTGCATTGCTGTCTACATGCGCATGTATGCGTTGACGTGAACTCGATCGCACCTATTGTCAGAGGCAGGTGGGGAAGGTACTTGGGGAGTGACACTTAAA
Source organism: Engraulis encrasicolus (assembly GCF_034702125.1). NCBI lineage: Eukaryota > Metazoa > Chordata > Actinopteri > Clupeiformes > Engraulidae > Engraulis > Engraulis encrasicolus. The sequence goes on along the minus strand of NC_085872.1, from coordinate 1,323,938 downwards.
CTCTCACTGTCCATGTCACTACTAGAAGTCACCCCAAGTTGCTTGACACCATCTAAAGCAAATTTGTTTATCTTGGTCTCAAGAGAGATGAACAGACCAAGGATATGGATCACTGGAACCATGTCGTGTGATCTGAAGAGACCAAGATAAACAAATTTGCTTTAGATGGTGTCAAGAATGTGTGGTGGTAAACAAGTGAGTTTTACAAAAAAGGCGTATCCTCTCATAAGCCAAGCATGGTAGTGGGACTGACATGGTTTGGGGATGCATAAATGCTGTCAACATTGGCAATCAGAAATACACCAAAAAGAAACATGCATGTCAACATGCACTGTGACTACTGAAGCAGATCATGATATTCTCCATAGGATTGCATTCAAATCTCACACCAATCTATTTAAGCCAGATGCAGACTCAAAATGTAAAAGTTCAATGCAAAGAAAGGTTGAAACGCACACTGATGACCTCCCTTGTCATCCCTTTTCATTTCGTTTCATTTCGAGACGATTCGAGCCAACATAGCCCCTTCTCTACCGGATTTTAATCTGGGGTGTACTCACTTTTGTGAGTACATGTTCAAACATGAATGGCTGTATTTTGTTTTTTTCTGAGTGAACAAGAAATTTAAGCGGTTAAATATGTTGTTAAAAGGTCACTAATCATTGTGTCAAAGTTACATTTCTGTAATGCTTTCCTATGAAAAGATATACTCAAAAATCTGCAAAACTGTGAGGGGTGTATTCACTTTCGTGATATACTGTATATTAAGAAAATTCAGTTCAGAGGTGGGATTAATTGATGTGTGGCGAGCTCTCCATCCAGGTAAAAAAGAATACACATGTTATTCAGGAAGGCATTCTGTATATAATAGATTAGATTATTTTTTTATGTTTAAAAATAATATAACCTCAGTAAAAAAATGTATTATTGATTCAATAAACCTGTCTGATCATGCAGCTCTGACACTAACAATAACTTTAAATTCTACAAAAGGCAAAACATTATGGAGACTGAATAATTCACTATTACAAGATAAAGATTTTAAAGACAAAATAAAAAATGTTTTGAAAGATTATGTGGAGATTAACAATCAAGAAGAAGTAGGCCCAATCCTACTATGGGAGGGAGCAAAAGCTGTAATAAGAGGACATATTATATATTTCTCATCAGCAAAAAAAGGGCGAGAGATAAACAACAGAAAAGCCTAACTCAGGAAATAAAGGAACTGGAAATTAAACATAGTAAAACAAATAGGGACGAATTCAAAGCAGAATTACAAGAAAAACGTCTCGCACTGGACAAATTACGAAGTTTAGAAATTGAAAAATTAATGAAGTTTACACAGCAAAAAAATTATGACGGAGGACCGAAAGCCTTGAAAATACTAGCATATAAATTAAAAAAGCAAATAAACAGAGCAGAGAGCACATATTACAAAACTAAGAACTAGAGAAGACAAATTAATTACTGACAACGAAATGATTGCAGAAGAATTTGCAAATTACTATGAGGACTTATGCACGGAGAAGACAAGTGAAAATATAGAGACTGTACAACAATACTTAAGTAACTTAGAGATACCAAAGTTAACTGAAGAAAATAATAAGGAACTAATAAAAGAAATCACAATGGAAGACATAAATAGACAAATTCAACAATTAAAAATAGGGAAATCTCCTGGAGACGACGGCTACACAAATGAGTTTTATAGAATGTTTAAAAATGAACTGGTACCTTTACTGCATCAAGCATATAACTATGCATCATGTACGGGCAGATGGGCAAAAACCTGGGCCTCATCCATCATAACATTGATACACAAACAGGGAAAAGATATAACAAAATGTGACTCGTACAGGCCTATATCACTACTTAACACAGATTATAAAATTCTCTCACAGATATTAGCAAGTAGGTTAAAAGATAATATCTTAAATATTGTTAAAAGCGATCAATGTGGATTCATGCCAAATAGATTATTAATGGACAACACAAGCGAGGAATTTGCTAGATTTTTTAATAAAAAGATTGCCGACATTAGAGAAGGCATCCAAGGTGGAAACGCAGCAATCTCTGTCGCCCACTCAGGCGATACACCGAGGGGAGGGTTAAACCCCCCTAGGAGACCTGAGAGCTTCCAAAAGTTTTGTCCAATTACAGAGGACGACCTCTGTAAAATAGTCAGGGAAAGTAAGCAGTCTACCTGCAGCCTTGACGCGATCCCCACACATCTGCTAAAAAACATACTTGGTTGCTTAGCAGCACCTTTACTGCAAATTGTTAACACCTCTATGCTTACAGGCATTTTTCCAAGCTCATTCAAAACAGCCATGGTAAAGCCACTCCTAAAAAAGACAAATTTAGATCAGAATTCTTTAAACAACTACAGACCTATATCAAACCTCCCCTTTATAAGCAAGGTACTAGAAAAAGTTGTATTTAAACAGCTTAATCAACATCTGGCTGGGAATGATATCTTGGAAAAATTCCAATCAGGCTTTAGAGCCAACCATAGCACCGAAACAGCACTAACCAAAATAATAAGTGATCTTAGGCTCAGCACTGCCGCAAACAAAGTTTCAGCACTTATCCTCCTCGACCTCAGTGCCGCCTTTGACACGATAGACCACAACATACTAATTGACCGCCTTGAATCTCGGGTAGGCTTGTCCGGTCACGTCTTAGAGTGGTTCAAAACATATATTACAGGAAGGCAGTTTTTTGTCACCATCGGAGAACACGTCTCCAACAAGTATGATGTGCCTTTTGGAGTTGCTCAGGGTAGTTGCTTGGGCCCTCTCCTCTTCTCTCTCTATATGTTGCCCCTGGGCTCCATCATCAGAGAGCACAATATTGATTTTCATAGCTATGCCGATGACACTCAACTATATATCTCTGTCGAGCCTAGCCAAACCACTGCCATTCATGCCTTGACTAAATGCATGTCTGCCATCACAGATTGGATGAACAGTAACTTCCTAAAATTAAATGAGGATAAAACTGAAGTGTTGCTCATTGGGCCTAAGGAAAAACGTGCAAAACTCCACTCAAGCCTAGGTGACCTAAGCACACACATTAAAGATAAGGTTACTAGCCTAGGTGTGGTCATAGACTCGGATTTGAGCTTTGAGCCTCACATCAACAAGATAACAAAATCTGCTTTTTTCCATCTTAGAAATGTTAACAAAGTGCGCGGCTTGGCCCCCCAACAAGACGCTGAGAAACTTATTCATGCCTTTGTCACCAGTAGGATAGACTACTGCAATGCTCTCTTCTCTGGTCTCCCAAAAAAATTAATTGACAAATTGCAACTCATTCAAAATTCTGCGGCAAGAATCCTAACAAGAACCAGAATGAGAGAGCACATCTCTCCTGTCTTGGCAGACCTGCACTGGTTACCTGTCTCATACAGAATCGACTTTAAGATTCTGCTCACAGTATTTAAAGCATTAAATGGACTTGCCCCTAGCTATATCTCAGACATGCTCTCTTTTTATGCCCCTGCTCGAGCTCTCAGGTCCACTGATGCCAAGCTGCTAAGGACCCCCACCCCCCCGCAGAAGAAGATCGGCGACGCCGCGTTTGCCTGCTATGCGCCCAAGAGATGGAACGCCCTCCCCATCGAGATCCGATCAGCCACCTCCGTCGACTCCTTTAAGAAGCAGCTGAAGACCCACCTCTTCATCCTTGCCAACTCCTAGCTGCCAAGGCGTCATAGTGTCCCAGCTGCCGCAGCGCCCTTACTACTCGCAACCAGCCCTGGCAGGGGGCTCCCCTAGGTGGCCGCTGGTCTCTGCCTGAGGTTTCTTCCTGACTATAGGGGGTCTTTTTTTCTCAGACTTCACTGAGCTTTTTTTTTCCCCTTACAAACTATGAATCAAGCGAAAGGGAGTTTTTCCTCACCCCTGATGCCACCAGGGGCCGCACCTGAGCGCCCAATCTCTGTGTGACTATCTATGACTTATGATAGGCCCAGCCACTATGGACCTTACACATCTAAGAATCCTGGTCCTATCCTACGTTGACCTTATGACTCTACATTCTCTGTCTATCTCTTCTTCCTCTGCCTTCCTGCTTTTTCTGCCTCTCCTCTATACCTCTCCTTTTAAATCTATCTCTAAAAATGTTTTTTTTTTCCATTTGTTAAGCACTTTGAGTTACATGCCTTGTATGACACAGTGCTATACAAATACAATTATTATTATTATTATTAACATTAGAAGGACACTGAACATAATTGATTATGCCCAAACGCAAAATGAGGATATGGTTTTGATTACACTTGATGCGGAAAAAGCTTTTGACCTCGTCAGCTGGAATTTTATGTTTGAGGTATTTAATAAAATAGGTTTAGATACAGTTTTTTGTTCATGGCTAAAGGCGATATATAATAATCCAACGTCCAGGATAAAAACAAATGGTACGATATCGAGAACAATTAAAATACAAAGAGGCACCAGACAAGGAGATCCACTATCCCCACTTCTGTTTGCTATTTACATCGAAGTACCGGTATTAGCTGTAGCTATAAGACAAAATACAAATATAAAAGGGATTCAAATAGGGAAAAATTTACACAAATTAGCTTTATATGCTGATGATGTTATACTTTACTTGCAAAATCCTAGGGAATCATTCCAGAAATTAAAAAAAGAAATTCAAGTATTTGAATTGGATATAAGTTAAATGAAAGTAAATGTGAAGCATTGATAATCGGTAAAGAAATTGAAGAGGAATTTAAAAAACTTTTTAAGTTTAAGTATACACAAAAAATAAAATACCTGGGCATTAATATTAGTAATAATTTGAGAGACCTGTATGAGATTAATTATGGTGTATTGGAATATAAAATAAAACAGGATTTAAACAAATGGAAGATAATCCCAGATGGTATCTTGGGAAGGGTAGATACCGTAAAAATGATGATTTTACCACGCTTTTTATTTCTGTTTCAGTCCTTACCACTGGTAATTCTGGAAACGCAGTTCAAAGTATGGAACAAAATAATTTCAAATTTTATATGGACAGAAAGCACAGAATTAAGTTTCAGTCACTAACTCAACAGAGAGAAGAAGGGGGCTTAGCGGTGCCAAACTTACAAAACTATTTTTATGCAACACAAATACAACCAATATTGAAATGGATTAATAATAATCAGGAAGCTAAATGGATCAATATAGAAAAAGAAGTGTGTGACATATCTTTAGGGACATTACCTTTCCTAGAAAGTAAAGCACAAAACAACTATTCAGGACATAGCTTTTGTGTTTTCAATACAATGAGGAATTGGAAACGAGCTTGCAGAAAACTGAAAATAAGAGATAACCTAGTATATCTAAGAGAGATGGCACATGACCCTGACTTTCCACCAAATAAAATGGATCAAATTTTGGAAAAACTGGTCTGCTAAAGGCCTCATCACATATGCACAACGTTTTGACCAACAAGTAGTTGAATCATATGAAAATATTGCCTTTAAGTTTAATTGGGATAAAAAATATTTCTTTAAGTACCTACAAATAAGAAGTTATATTAAGGAGCACCCACCAGACGAAATGGAAAACGAATTGATACAATATTTGAGGGAAAACAGATTTACAGGAAAAAATAAACTTTAAAAAATATACAAGATAGCTTAAAAATGTACATGCGTTAAATCTGAAGTAAAACATTAATGGCAAGAAGAATTAAATATTGACATTACAATGGAAGACTGGATGGATTCAATAAAAAGAAACATCAGAATTACACACTCAAAATACTGGAACGAATTTGCATGGAAACTGCAGCACAGATTTTTCATTACACCAGACAGATGTAAGGGAATGCAAACAATAGGGACACGCTGCTGGAGGAATTGTGGTGAACAAAAAGCAAACCATAGTCACATATTTTTCATGTGCCCAGTACTGAAAGGATTTTGGGAGGGATTTGAAAGAGCGGTAAAATACGTATTTGGAATCAAACAAGTTTTGACTGTAGATAACTTATTAGGCATAAATCCTCCAAGAGAAATCACTACAACAAATCACAAGTTATTCAATATTCTACGTATTGCCGCAATAAAACAAATAACAAAAGCATGGAAACAAACAAAACCACCAGACCTGGACAAATGGCATAATACAATAGAAAATATTTTAAATATGGAAAAACTTACCTTAAACTCCAGAAATCAACTACATAAATGGTACAAACTATACCCAAACACTATAATAAACAAAATAGCATCTACCTAAAACCATGCACACACACACAGGCACGCACACGCGCACACACACACACACACGCACACACATGCGCACACACGCACACACACCCCTCTACCTATGATATTTTTTATTTATTTTTTTCCCTTGCACCTAATATACACAGAGGCATATATGTTTATGCAATTGTCACCTTTTATGTTATCACTTTATATACACACAAAAAAAGAAAATGTCTGCAAGTTGAACCTACAAATGATCAGATGAAAATGTTGACTTAAACTTGCAATAAAGTTGACATAAACTTAAACTTGCAATAAAGTATTAAAAAAAACCCTAATGCATACTTATCTGATTCTTTTAACTTTCCTACACAATATTAATCATTTTCAACATTTTGAAATGTTTTTTTTAAGCTGACTGTTTGTAATGAATTCATTAATATGTAAAATTAAATGCACGTTTTGTTACAAACTTTTTTTTTTGTTAAAAATTTACCACCTGCATTCTGTTCTCCACTCAACTGTCATTCGCCTGAATCCAGTGCAAAAAGATAGGCACGCCTATTTAACCAGCTGTATCTCATTCATTTGGTGGAATTTCAGCGCATTGGAATTTGGAACGCCCCTTAATTAACTATACAGCCTTTATTCTCCGCTCACCTGTCTCCAGTCAGAAATTTTCTTTCTCGCTCGCACCCACCACCTCCCCTTTTGCCTCCCTTCCGCCGCTGTTCGATCGATTTGTCAGGTGTCTTGCCCTAGCTTCCTTTCAGTTCACCTCGCTCCATTGCTCTTCAACCATCATCTGCCGGGGGGTGTCCGCTCTGAGTTTGCACATATCTGGGGGCGCAGATACTGACTGAGCTCTCAGTGGCGCCCCATACTCCCGAGCTCGATAATGTTTGCTGCATAGACATGTCTCGGCCGGGGCAGTACTTCAGCACCACAGCCAGCGATCTTGCCCAATACACCACATAATCTATCTCAGCTTCTTGAGTGCAGTGGTCCCTGCGGACCCCGTGAAGCACTTTGATGATCAGTCCGCTGCGTGGACAGCAGCTCTTCTGCGAGATCGGCGCGATCACGAGAAGTCCGTTCTCCAGCGAAAACGAAGATGTATGCATACATGCTTAATCCAGATTTCAGAGAGTGAACAAATTAAATTTAAATTTCACTGTAACCAGTGTTTTAAAATCACTTAGCCTAAGTTATTGATTTAAAAAGTAGCACTTAGACTAGCACTTTTTCTGTTTGTATTTTGACCATTTTTTCGTGTAATGAACAACAAACTTAGATAGAAAATCGCATTGAAAACGTACCGAACCGTGACCTTTTCATGGTCTCTCTCCCGACTCCAGTTAACTAGCACTTACTGCTTTCAATTATCCCTCCTGCTCACTCTGCTCTGCTTAATTGTGACACCTGTGCTCACTCTAATCTGCTCATTGCTACACCTGCTCTCACTCTCCCTCCTCATTGGCCAGCCAGCTGCACCACATTCACTCTGCAATTAACCCCTGTATTTAAAGCTCTGGTTTTCAGTTCCTCTCCGTCAGACCGTCTTCGAACACACTCCAGGTTCCTGTTCCCTGGCAATTCTACTCTGACTCCTGTTGACGAACCCGGACCCGCTCTGAAACCCTGCCTGATCTCTAGTCCCTGAAAGCCGACCCTCGACACCTGCTCCATCCTCTAGCCCGGTAATTCTGACCTGCCTTCTACCATACGACAACGATTTTGACATTAATCCTGAACTGTGCTTCTGCCCCTGTTAATTTGCCCTGTTGTGTGTGTGTTTCCCCCACCAGGACTTCCGGACCCTCCTCCACCGGCTTCTGCGACGCTTCTCTGCAACTGGGGGGGCACACACACACAGGCTCCTGGACGCCTGGACTCTTCCACTTCCCTTTTCCCCAAAAGTAAATAAACCATCTAACGTTACGCAACTGTGGTCCTCATCTGTCTGGTCCGTGACAGAACGGTCTGACCAGCATGGACCCAGCGCACGGCCAACCCAACATGGACACAGACGAGCCAGAAACACCTACCGCCATGCAACGCCTGGAAAACACATAGAGAGAGGTAAACCGCAACACCGGTGACATATCCTCCCTACTTCAAGTCGGCCACCAACAGCAACAGCAATTCCAGCAGCAACAGCAACAGCATCAGCAACAACAACTTGCGATGATCATTCAACTGCTCACCAACCTTTCTCCTCCATCTGCTCCCACCGGCCCAGCCACAGCCAGCCTGCTCTCCAGCCCAGCCCCAACCAGCCTGCCCGCCGGCCCAGCTCCCGAGTCATCTGCCCAGGCCGCTGCCGCCGTTGCTGCCGGAACCCCAGAGCCCAAGATCGGCAATCCAGAACGGTTCAACGGCGACCCAACCCAGGTACGGGCATTCCTGACGGGCTGCCGTGTCCAGTTTACCCTGCAACCCAGAACCTTTGCCACTGAAGGGGCGAGGGTCGGTTACGTGATCACCCATCTGACAGGCCGGGCTCTACTCTGGGGAACGGCGTAGTTCGAGTGACAGAACCCAGCCTGTGCAACCTTCAACCAATTTGCAGAGGAGATGCTCAAGGTTTTCGATTTGGAATCCACAACTGCCGAGGCATCCCGGACCCTGATGAGTATTCGCCAAGGCAGAAGGACTGTTGCGGACTACTCCATCGACTTTCGAACTGTGGCAAGTCGGAGCTCCTGGAACATGGAAGCGTTAGTAGATGCCTTCCTCCACAGCCTGGCAGACTACATAAATGACGAGCTGGTATCCCATGATCAACCCGTCACTCTTGATGAGGCCATTGCTCTGGCTGTCCGCATCGACCGCAGGATCCAGGCCCGCCGTCGTGAAAGGGGGTGCCAGAATCCATCCACCAGCACAAGGAGTGACCCAACTGCTTTTCTGTCCTCCACTGCCACACCATCTAGCCAGCCAGACCAGTCTGAACCGATGGAGATCGGCCGCGCCTCCCTAACCCTTGCGGAACGCAAGCGGCGCATCACCTCCAACTTGTGCCTGTACTGCGGTGGTGAAAATCATAGAGTCGCCACCTGTCCAGCAAAAGCCGGAGCTCACCAGATGTAGAATGAATCCGGGTGAGCTCAATGAATATTCCGCCCTCCATCAGCCGTAAACCCCTTATCCAAGTCTGTCTTCACCTGTCTGGTACCACCCGCACTCTGGCAGCCCTGGTGGACTCTGGCGCAGAAGCAAACATCATTGACACAATACTTGCTCATCAGCTGGGCTTGGGAATCCACCGCTTGTCCACTCCTGTTCCAGCCCGGGCCCTGGATGGTCATGTACTTGGCACAGTTACCAGCATCACAGCCCCCATCTCTATGAGGGTGTCAGGAAACCACCAAGAGACCATCCGCTTCCACCTGCTCAGCTCTAATAATAATAATAATAATAATAATAATACTTTCGTTTTATATAGCGCCTTTCAAAACACCCAAGGACGCTTCACAGAGTGTTGTGTTGGAGAGTGTGAGTGTGTGTGCGCGTCAGTGTGTGAGCATGTGTGTGAATGCGTGAAAGTGCTTGTGGAACTAGCAGCCATAAGCCTCCAGGAAGAGATGTGTCTTAAGGTGTTGCTTAAACATGGCCAGTGAAGGGGCATTTTGGATGTGGTCGGGCAGATTGTTCCAAAGAATGGGAGCAGCAACATGGAAGGCTCTGTCACTGGTGGCCTTGAGCCTGGCACGAGGGACGATCAGGGCCCTTGGAAGAGGACGCAGGGATCTTGAGGGGTCATAGGGGTGAAGGAGGTCACTGAGGTAAGTGGGGTGGCAGACCATGGAGGGATTTGAAGTTTAGGAGGAGGACTTTGTAGGTAATGCGTGACTTGATGGGGAGCCAGTGAAGCTGCTTGAGTATTGGGGGGTGATGTGCTGCCAGGGTCTAGTGCCTGTTATGATCCTGGCAGCAGAGTTCTGGACATATTGCAGTCTATCTAGGGCCTTATTGGGTAGACCAAGCAGGATGGCATTGCAATAGTCCAGACGGGAGGAGATGAAGGAGTGAGTGAGCGTCTCCGTAACTGTCTTAGAGAGTGAAGGCCGGAGTCTGGAGATGTTTCGGAGATGATAGAATGCCGATTTGGTGACTTTTTTGATGTGGGAGTGAAGTGAAAGTGATGAATCCAAGATGACACCCAGGTTACGTACTTCGGGGGATGGGGTGATGGTGCATCCATCGATGTCCAGGTGGAGATCTCCAACCTTCCTTTGCAGCATTGCTGGTGCCACCACCATGAGCTCAGTTTTATTGCTGTTCAGTTTGAGGAGATTGTGTGTCATCCAGGTTTTGATGTCCTGCAGGCAGTGGACGAGAGGGGTGGGGGGGGATAGAGGGGTGGGGGGGGGAGAGAGGAGAGGGTTTGGTGCTGATGTATATCTGGTGTGTCCGTCGGCGTAGCAGTGGAAACTGAGACCATGGGAGCGGATGATACGACCAAGGGGGAGCATGTAGATGGTGAAAAGAAGGGGGCCAAGCACCGAACCTTGCGGAACGCCGTGGCTGATGGTAACTGTGGTGGAGCGTGAGTCTTTGAGAGTGACATATTGTTGGCGGTTGGATAGATATGAATGAAACCAGTTAAGTGCTGTGCCAGTTAGTCCAGTGAACTCTGAGAGCCGTTCAAGCAGGATGGAATGAGAGACTGTGTCAAAAAATGCTGCTGAGAGGTCCAGGAGGATGAGGATGGTAAGGTGGCCTTTGTCAGCAGCAGTGAGGAGGTCGTTGGTGATTTTGACAAGTGCAGTCTCTGTGCTGTGGTGGGCTCTGAAACCAGATTGCAGGGGTTCAAAGAGCTCATGGTGGGACATATGCTGCTGGAGTTGGGCCGCCACTGCCCTTTCCAAGATTTTGCTGAGGAAAGGAAGGTTGGAGATCGGACGGTAGTTGTTGGGGTCGTCAGGGTCCAGACCAGGTTTTTTCAGGGTGGGGATCACAGCAGCAGTTTTGAAGCTGGCAGGCACAACACCAGATTCCAGAGATGTGTTGATGATAGTTTGCCATGATGTGGCAGAGGGCAGGAAGGCAGGCTTTAACCAGGGTGGTGGGCATGGGGTCCAGCTGGCAAGAGGACGACTTGGCTTTGGACACCAGGTCGGTGACCTGGGTATGGCCAAGGGAGGCAAAGCAGGAGAGGCGGTGCTGCGGTGGGCAGGCAGCGGGGATGGCAATGTCCTGCCATGGCTGGTGGGTGTCAGGTGGCTCGTCCTCGTGGTGCTGGGGTGGAGCTAGGAGCTGCTGGTGGATGGTGTCGACTTTACGTGTGAAAAAGTCCTGAAAGCTGGAGCACAACTCAGCAGCATCCGATGGTTGGGGTGTTTGGGGAGGGCGGAGAAGGCGGTTAATTGTGGAGAAGAGCATTCTGGGATGGTTTCTGTTGGTTGTTGATTAGAGTGGAGAAATATTGTGTTTTGGCTGTAGAGAGGGCCTGCTTGTAGCTCCTGACGTGGTCCCTATAGGCCTCCAGGTGGACAGTGAGGCCGGTTTTTTTGTGCCGTCGCTCTAGCTGACGCCCAGCTTGCTTCATGAGGCGGAGCTCAGATTGTAAACCAGGGAGCAGGTTGGGAAAAAGAGACTGATCGGGTGGTAATGGGTGCCACGACATCCAGGCTAGTGGCGAGTGCAGTGTTGTAGTGTTCCACCAGGGTGTCCACTGAGGAGGCAGAGTCAGGAGCTACAAGATGGGTCTCTAGGGTTTGAGAGAGCAGAGGCAGAGACACGTTCTTGATGTTACAAAAGGTGATGGTTCTGGAACAGTGTTGTCTGCGATGGGGTACGTTGACGGTGAACAGAATTGTACGATGGTCTGATATGGCCAGGTCAGTGCACTCGAGGTGTAGCGGGGGTGTGCCAATGCTGCATACCAGGTCGAGGGTGTGTCCTTTGTTGTGGGTGGGGCCCTGCACATGCTGAGTGATGTTAAAACAGTCCAGAAGTGACAAAAAGTCGGCCGCAAAAGAGCAATTGCTGTTATCCACGTGGATGTTGAAGTCGCCCAGTAAGATGGTCGATGGGGACATGGGGCAGACAGCAGCAAGCAGCTCAGTGAGCTCAGGGAGGAAGCTGGTGGAGGGTTTGGGAGGCCGATAGATGAGGACCAGTTGTAGCTGTGCAGCGCCATTCACTGTGAGATGGAGACATTCAAAGGATGATGCACTGACAGGATGTTCTTTGACCACAAAATCAGAGTGGTGTATGATGGCAAGACCACCACCGCGGCCGTGTCCGCGGGCCTTATGTGTGTAGGTGTACCCAGGTGGAGTAGCATGGTTGAGACTGACAAAGTCCTGTTGGCTCTGCCATGTTTCAGTTAAGCATACAAAGTCCAATTTTCTATCTGTGATAATGTCATGAATAAATACTGCTTTGTTATTTATGGATCTGATGTTCTGTAACATGAATGAAGCAGTCCTGGTAGAGGGTGCAGAGCTGTCAATGCAGATCAGGCTCCGGAGATTGGCAGGTAGGGGGGGCGTGGCCTAAGTTGAGCTCGTCTCTGCGGAGGGGCAAAGCATCTAACCACTGGAATAGCCGAAGCTACGTTGTTGGTATTGTAAACAAACTTGTGACGAACAGCCCTGTGCACATAGGGTGGTCGGCGCAGGAGGTGAAGGGATTTAATAACCTCGAGGCAACTTGGAGAGAACATAGCGACAGAGTTGAGTTTCAGGAGGTCACCTATGGTGTATTTGATCAGCGCCATGGCGAGAGGGAGCCACCGACAGTCACAAACACCTTGTCAGCTAGCTTGGCTTGTTTAACCAGCGGTGCGCCCAGGAGGGCAACAACAGCTAACAAGATGAGGACAGCGAGCAGAAAAGTTTCGAAGATGATGTAGAGCGTCGCGGTGGAGAAAGACGCCAAGGTCGCAGTATGGAACTACCCTGTACACACCAAAGACGAAGGAGGTAGGCAAACCGCAGTACTGTTGTTTGGTTGAGTTCTCCAAAACTCGCGGCATAAACAGTAGACCAATCGCTCAACACAGCATCAAAACACCAACTTGACAGGCGAGATGGAACAGTTCAATTCCTGGTGCGGATTTTGGTCTCGATTGTAGAGAAGCTAGATCCGAAATCAGTGTAGTAGTAAAAATAAGTTGCGAGATGCGAGAAGCGGCGACAGACACGCCAGCGTCCTCTCGGCATGCTTCAAAGCTTTGGAATCAGCTTCCAGAGGAAGCTCTCTAGGCCAACCCCTAATCCTGGGCTACCCATGGCTCCGTCTCCACAATCCTCACCTTGATTGGGCCCCTGGAACTGTAAAAGAGTGGGGAGATGACTGCCACCTGACCTGTTTGCGAGCAGCCTCGCTGCCCCTCAGCTCAGTACCCCCAGAACGGCCCCTGACATTTCCAATGTTCCTGAATGCTACCACGGCCTCAGAGAGGTGTTCAACAAGACCAAAGCCACATCTCTGCCCCCACACCGTCTGTACGACTGCGCCATTGATCTCCTTCCTGGGGCTGCTCCTCCCAAAGGTCACCTCTACTCTCTATCTCCTCCTGAGAGAAAAGCTATGGAGGATTACATCAGGGACTCCCTGGCAGCTGGGATCATCCGCCCGTCTTCTTCTCCTGCCGGTGCCGGGTTCTTCTTTGTGGGAAAAAAAGACGGCACCCTTCGCCCCTGCATTGATTACCGAGGCCTGAATGATGTCACAGTGAAGAACCGGTACCCTCTGCCTTTACTCACCTCTGCTTTTGAGCTGCTCCAGGGATCCACAATTTTCACCAAACTGGACCTTAGAAATGCTTACCATCTAGTGCGAATAAGAGAAGGTGACGAGTGGAAAACCGCGTTCAACACCCACACCGGCCATTACGAGTACCTGGTAATGCCATTTGGCCTCACCAACGCCCCAGCAGTGTTCCAGGCTCTGGTGAATGATGTGCTGCGGGACCTGCTGAATAAATTTGTCTTCGTGTACCTGGATGACATCCTAATCTTCTCCAGAACTCTGTCCGAGCACACCCGCCATGTCCAGCTGCTTCTTCGACGACTCCTGGAGAACTCCCTCTATGTCAAAGCGGAGAAATGCGAGTTCCACACTCAAACTGTCTCATTCCTGGGATACATTGTTGCTGAGGGCAACATTCAGATGGACCCTGCAAAGGTTTCGGCAGTTACATCCTGGCCTGTTCCGGAGAATAGGAAGAAGTTGCAGCAATTCCTTGGCTTTGCCAATTTCTACAGGAAATTCATCCGGAAATACAGCTCCGTCGCCGCTCCCCTCACAGCTCTGACCAGCACCAAACACCCCTTTTTCTGGACCCCAGAGGCCAACACAGCCTTTCATACCCTCAAGGCCCGGTTCACCACTGCCCCCATCCTCCAGATGCCGGATGCAGACCGGCAGTTCGTCGTCGAGGTGGATGCCTCAGTCGTTGGAGTCGGGGCCATACTCTCTCAACGGGCAGAGGACAACAAGTTGCACCCCTGTGCATTTTTCTCCCGACGGCTTTCACCTGCAGAGCGCAATTATGATTTTGGGAACCGTGAGCTGTTGGCCGTCAAGCTTGCCCTAGAAGAGTGGTGTCACTGGCTGGAGGGGTCCACTGTTCCGTTCCTGGTCTGGACCGATCACAAAAACCTTGAATACATCCGCAATGCCAAACGTCTTAACCCCAGACAGTCCCGCTGGGCCCTGTTTTTCACCAGATTCAACTTCACCCCGCCCAGGCTCTCGGAACACCAAACCAGACGCCCTCTCCCGTCAGTTTCAGAAAGATAATGCCCCTTCCCAGGAACCTGCATCAATTCTGCCCAATCCCTGCATCGTTGTTGCCCTGACCTGGGATGTTGAGGAAGAAATTCAAAAGGCCCTACGCGACCACCCCAGTCCCAGTGCGTGCCCAGATGGTTGTCTCTTCGTCCCGAAGAGTCTGAGGTCACGGGTCATACAGTGGGGACACAACTCCCGCCTTGCCTGCCACCCGGGTTCAAACCGCACCTGCCGCCTCCTTGAACAGCGCTTCTGGTGGCCTTCTTTGGGAAAGGATGTTAGAGAATTCGTCCGTGCCTGCCCCATCTGCACTCAGAAGAAGTCCTCCAATCGGCCCCCTGCTGGTTTACTCCAGCCCTTACCAGTGCCCACACGACCCTGGTCCCACATCTCCTTGGACTTTGTAACTGGCCTCCCACCATCAGGTGGGATGACTGTCATTCTCACTTCATTCTCACTTCATTCCCCTCCCAAAACTGCCATCCGCCAGAGAGACTGCCCAGGCTGTTCTTGATCATGTCTTCCGTCTACACGGGCTGCCAAGGGATGTTGTCTCTGACCGGGGCCCACAATTCACCTCTACATTCTGGAAGGAGTTCTGCCATCTTCTGGGGGCCACAGTGAGTCTCACCTCTGGGTTCCACCCCCAGTCCAATGGTGTATCCGAACGAGCAAACCAGGAGCTGGAGAAGGCGCTGAGGTGCATGGTTTCTCGCAAACCCCAGGCTTGGGCGCAACAACTGATGTGGATAGAGTATGCCCACAACTCCCTCACCTGCTCTGCCACTGGCATGTCACCTTTCCAGTGTGTGTATGGCTACCAGCCCCCCCTGTTTCCCAGCCAGGAAGATGATGTTTCCTGCCCTAGCCTGTGCCCGCCGTTGCCGCCGTACTTGGTCGCAAGCTCTGGCCACGCTACTCAAGTCGGCTGCCAGCTATGCCACTGGGGCTAACCGCCGAAGGTCACCGGCACCCTCTTACCGTGTTGGCCAGAAGGTGTGGCTGTCTGCCAAGGATCTGCCATTGCGGGTGGACTCCCGTAAGCTGGCACCTCGATTCCTCGGCCCGTTCCCAATCCAGAGGGTCATCAGCCCAACCGCAGTCCGGCTCCAGTTGCCGACGTCCATGAAGGTGCACCCTACTTTCCATGTTTCGAAAGTCAAGCCAGTGCATGAAAGCCCACTGGTCCCCGTGACACCTCCTCCCCCTCCTCCTCGCCTTGTTGACGGTGGGCTGGTGTACACAGTTCGACGCCTGCTTCGGTCCAGACGGAGAGGTAGGGGCGTCCAGTATCTAGTCGACTGGGAGGGCTATGGGCCTGAGGAGAGAACCTGGGTACCAGCCAGTCGGATTGTGGACCGAACGCTCATCGCCGACTTCCACCGTCTGCACCCCGATCAACCCGCTATCCGTAGGGGCCGCCCTAGGGGGGCCCCTGACCGTCCTTCCCGCCCGGCTGCCTGTCCTGTGTCTGTGTCTGGCCCTGGCCCTGTACCTGTCCTGCCCCCTGATCACGACCCTGCGGCTCCCTCTGACGATGAGGGTGCTCACTCGGACCGCTCAGAGGAGTTCTAGCCGTCCTCCGGCTCCCCTCCACCCCCCCGACGTGGTGTTGCTCTTGGGACTTCTGGGGCCGTCCCTTAGGGGGGGGGATTCTGTCATGGTCTCTCTCCCGACTCCAGTTAACTAGCACTTACTGCTTTCAATTATCCCTCCTGCTCACTCTGCTCTGCTTAATTGTGACACCTGTGCTCACTCTAATCTGCTCATTGCTACACCTGCTCTCACTCTCCCTCCTCATTGGCCAGCTAGCTGCACCACATTCACTCTGCAATTAACCCCTGTATTTAAAGCTCTGGTTTTCAGTTCCTCTCCGTCAGACCGTCTTCAAACACACTCCAGATTCCTGTTCCCTGGCAATTCTACTCTGACTCCTGTTGACGAACTCGGACCCGCTCTGAAACCCTGCCTGATCTCCAGTCCCTGAAAGCCGACCTGCCTTCTGTCCTCGACACCTGCTCCATCCTCTAGCCCGGTAATTCTGACCTGCCTTCTGCCATACGACAACGATTTTGACATTACCCTGAACTGTGCTTCTGCCCCTGTTAATTTGCCCTGTTGTGTGTGTGTTCCCCCCACCAGGACTTCCGGACCCTCCACCACCGGCTTCTGCGACGCTTCTCTGCAACTGGGGGGGCACATACACACAGGCTCCTGGACGCCTGGACTCTTCCACTTCCCTTTTCCCCAAAAGTAAATAAACCATCTAATGTGACGCAACTGTGGTCCTCCTCTGTCTGGTCCGTGACAGACCCTGAAACCGAGGCACCAAACCATGATTTTTCTGTACCGTTAATACATGAACAAATTGAAATACCCTTATATACACCCATATATATTATCTACAAGGCCCAGCGCAACCTTGCACTACATTACAGGATCACCACAAGGCACCATTTTGTCACCACTGCTCCCACTGCTGTATCCCAAATGTGTGTTTTAACATACAGTATAAACACCTTTTCTCGACTTCAGTATCCCGGATAAGTCCTTATTCAGGACTTGGAGTAAGGATATACTAGGTGGAGTCGGGATGCTGATGCATGTTAACACCTTATCCCCAATACAGGGGCTTCCCATAGAATGCTGTTGCTGGTATCCAGGCTACACGCATTTGAAGAGAATTCTATAACGGCCAAGAATGTAGACAGGGATATGACGCTCTGTGCTCACATAAACACCTTATCCCCAATGTGATCATAACCGGGATATGCCTCATATTCGGGATAGTGAACTGCATATAAACACACTCAATGTTCTACACTTTACTCTTTTAAATCCAAGCTTAAGACACACCTCCTCACTGCAACATGGTCTTCACACCGCTGACATGCACTTCCACTTCCTTTAATTATTTTTGTTATTATTTTATTTCATATATATATATTACATAAATATATATATATATATATTCTATTTTTTTAAATATATATTTTATTTCAAAATAATATGTATTATTATTATTTATTATTACTATTTTGAACATTTTACAGTAGAGATATGTTGCTATAGAGCAGTGGTTCCCAACCTTTTTCTTAAGGGACCCATATTTTTACTATTGTAAGCTTTGGTGACCCAACCACGCAAGCGCCCGCACGAGACGGAGTCACAAGATGCCCTCTGTTTCCTGCGAAAACTAATTTTAGTTATTTTATTCCTCAATTCGTCTTTGGTCATACAGTATATAGAATAGCCTAAATGTTTAATGTAGCACAAATACAATTACTTACAATTGCTTCTATGCATTTATTAGTTAAAATGTATTCAACATGGACTATATGTACATGTGTATTTCAAATGAAACCCCTTAAAATCAAGAGGGCTCCGCGACCCCCTGTGGATCTTTGGCGACCCATAAGTTGGGTCCCGACCCATAGGTTGGGAACCACTGCTATAGAGAGTTACAAGCTGTTTCTTTTTTCCCATAATCTAATTCTGAGCTGCCTTGACGGATATGCGCTATCTGAGCGCTTTTCTAGTTATTTCTATTTTTAAATTATTTTTCAGATATTGGTATATGTACACCTATAGAGACACCATCAAAAGATTGTCTTTTCTTAGAGGGATCGTTTTATTTATGATGCTAAAAAATATTCAGTTTCCTTTTTTTCAAGCCTTTTTCAAGCAACCAACTCTGTCATTCACCCAAGAGGTGTTTTCCAAATCCAGAAATGGACATCCAATTGGAAGGGGCTCAGAAATGTACTCCGTGGAGAGATGGCACTCCAAGGATGTTCTGGGGAAAACACATGGTGAAAAAAAAGTATGATGTGCTTGGGAAGGATCTTCTGAACATGTCTGAGTACTGGCAATGGAATCCTCAAGGATAAGTAATTATTGATTAGCATGAGGGACGGAGCTTGCCAGTTGCCTGCTAAAGCCCTGGGTAGACTCCTGAATATACTGGAGTTCCATTACAGTTTTCTTTCATCCGCCTCATCAACTCAGTTCACTCTATTCATTCCAAATGTCTTCTCCTCATCTTCAGTGGCTGATGTGTCACAGAACAGGGAAAAGTTTAGTAGGCATCAGAAGGAATATTATCTTTTTGGAACATAAATAAATTGTTTTAATTCATTAAGTTGAGCATTAATGCAGCTTTTTACTGCCTCTGCTCAAAAAATATCCTTGCGAAATCCCATGACCTGGCATGGCATGATGTACTATTTTAGTAAACAATTTAAAAAGTATTTTTGACAGTTTCATTGGACACTGTTTTATGTTCAGATAAT
The DNA here is from genome assembly GCF_034702125.1 of Engraulis encrasicolus. Taxonomy (NCBI): domain Eukaryota; kingdom Metazoa; phylum Chordata; class Actinopteri; order Clupeiformes; family Engraulidae; genus Engraulis; species Engraulis encrasicolus. The sequence continues at coordinate 1,304,684 of NC_085872.1, read as the reverse complement.
GTAGAAGTATTGCCATTCTGTAGCTTTACACGATTTTTTTTTTATTTTTTTTCAAAACATTCAGGTGAACCCCTACAGATTTCAAGCAGAGGATGTCTTCATTGTAACAATCCAGTGACTATGTTAACTGGAAAATTAACATCTTTTCCTCCACTAACTGGGAAGTACATGTACTCATGAAGCACAGAATTACAGTGACATAATTTATGATTTTGCTTCTGCAATTTAATGATTTGAATACAGGACTCAACCACCTGGTTATTTTCTGGTATTATACAAGCAAAACAATCTCACAATGAGACCTGGGACCCTTATTGAATAAATGCTGATTTTTAATGAAAATGATGTTTTTGTTATAACAACACCAATAATAAAAATAATAACTAACACTACTATTGATAATAATAATAATGCATTAGTCGGAGCAGCAGGACCAGCATCAACATTAATAGTAATACGAGCAGCTTGTGTGTGTGTGTGTGTGCGTGCGTTTGTGTGTGTGTGTGAACTGTGACGGTTAATAACAAAACATGATTCAAATGTAGTTCCATAACTTTCAAGATAAGTCTTTCAAGTTCACTTAGGCTTTTCAAGGGGAACCCCCCCACCACCCACATTGCCAGCTCTAACCATAGCTGCTATCTGCAAGTTTATTAAAATGCAACCCTCAGGGAGGGCAAACTGCAAGACTTGCAACTACGTTATGAAGCTTTTCTCCAAATTAAGGAAACAGCTGCACATTTTAATTATGTCATTTGCTATTCCCACTTTTTTCCTGGTCAGACAGCACGCGTGTGGCGAATTCTATAATCCAATGGGCCCATGGCATTTATTAAGTCCACTTGCAGCAAGGTCAGTAAGAGTGCTTTGCAAACCAACTTTAGATCAAGTGAGTCCACAACAGAGAATGTAATGTGTTCATTTGAACTGTGAATGATTAAACAGTTGTTTTGCACTTTCATCATTTGTAACATATTTATCTTAGCCTTAGAGGTAAGTTTGATTGTTGTCTTATGAAGTCCCCTTTCCTTGCAGTATTAGAAGTAAAACATATACACACTAAAATTGTGCTATGAATTTAGTTGCTCTAAACTGAATTTCAAATTTGATGACATTGAATGGACGAATGGATGGAAATTAAAATGTATGTTTTGTACAGATGTACTGACTGGAATATTTTATTAAAGACTTGTATGCGTTCCGATTCCAACCACACAGCCTTCCTCGGGATCAAGTTTGGATTTATAGTTTGTAAGAAGGAACATCCAACAACTGAATAGCCTACAAGTTAGCCTACTGACAATGATGACACTCAGCACTGCAGACAAAAATGTGATTACTCTACTTTGAGTAATTATTCATGTAAAGAATGGTGTGCCATGGGAAGGAATACAATAGATAAAAAAATGAACAAACCTCAAACACAAAGTTGGACAAGTATTATCTCCCGGTGAAAATGATTAGTGAATTATTGGGAAATATACATCTACAATGAGTCATTTTTATAAGCCTTTCATACCATTTTTGTTTTATTCATTGAATTTCACATGACAAATCTTAAACTACATTTAATTCCACTTATTACCCATCTCCACGAAGTCACAAAGGCCTTTTGGTAAAAATGAATGTAATCACTATCCTGCCAGATTATAATTAGATCGAGAAGAAAATTAATCTTTTGGATATGCCATGATTCATATAATTGAAGATGCTTGCAAAGTGGACTTTTTAGCATTCAGGATCACATCAGTTGTGAAAATGGGTCTCGTAATAGCATAGTGACAGCAGCTAAAGTTGTTTCACGCACTACATGCACCCACACAAGTTCCCGTTTACTTCATCTCAAAACTGTCCTAATTTCTCCTGTTCCAGATTTCAGTTCACTCACAATAAAAGAGTAAAACAATATTTGAGAGCCAAAGCATAAAATATTTTCAAAACAAGGATCAAATCATTAGCTCAGATGGCTTGTTGTTTTCCTTGCCTTCAGCCCTATCACGTAGAATCTATTATTTATCATTTCCCTCTGTAATACAAATGGTCCACGAATAAAGACAAATCAGGAATTTCCACAGTAACTCACACAAAAAATGGTTCCTAAACAACTTTTTGTCTACTGAGGGAAATTGGCACAGGAGTGGCAGAGGCTCTTGAGAGGGCATGGAGAGTTTGTGTCACTGGAGGAAATGAGGAGTTCCACTTGAGACAAACACAATTTGGTATTAATGAATAATTGAAGGGAAAAAAAAATATCAGTGCAGGTTTGTGCGTGCGTGCGTGCGTGCGTGCGTGCGTGCGTGCGCGGAAACACTGAAATATGACAGCAGAAACTCATGATGGGGGAAATGCTTTCCGACACACTTTACTCTCACATGTAACAGGCAATACAAAACATACTCATCTTTATATCACTGACTCTTTACAATATGCCTAAAACAGGCAAAAACACTCCTAAAAGTGCCAATTTTGTCGAAAACCAATTACATTTTCATGAAAAAACAAACTCCAGGTGTGTTTCACATATGTACATTTGTTGTAATGGTTTAATTATAATGTTATTAGTTTCCTTACTGTACACTTTACTGTACACATTCCCACCCCTATAATAATCATTCCAATTGAATAGAAATTAAAAACTCACAGATGGAATTGAATAATATCGCCATCGGAAGAATATTGAAATAGTTCTACAGAACTGCAAACAGTGAGATCAGAACAATATAAACTATCATTTTCTGTGTTACCAAAATATTCATCACCACTGTCAGATATTTTTTTAAAGACAATACATTCAGCCATGTATAAGGTCATATACATTACTGAGGACCTGCATGCTTCACCATTACTAAAGCTCATGTAAGTTTACTATTTTCTCTCACATTTTGTAATCAGTTTGGACACTGCTAGTGTAACAACCATAACGTGTCAACACTGTTACTTTTGTATTTAAATATTATATTAGATTATAACATTGAGAAGAGGTATGAATTAGGCCTACCTAAAAAAAAACAAGAGACAAAACAAAATGATACATATTACATACATACATACATACATTTTATATACTCTTTTACTTATACATAGTTAATGCATATTATGTAAAAGAGTATATAAAATATGAATATATGTATCAGTCTATATTATGAACCAAACACAACATCGCAACACAAAGAAATGCAACACCACCTTTTGGATTTAAATGCTTTTTACCTTTTCTTTCTAAGACTCATTTGAGATTGAAGAAAGAAAATACTACATTTACATTATAGATAATCTTACTGAAGTGCTGTAAAATACAGAAATTCACAACAATTTGTGAAATATAAAGACGAAATGCAAAATCAGATTTACAAAATATGAGAACTATACAAAGACAAAAACAGACATAAAAATGAAGTGATATAGTACTGTAGGACTACATGAAAATAAAAAGCATGACAACTGGGGAAGACTGATACAGAACTCCTGACAGTCTTTGTCGTTTGTATATTAACGAGCATGCATTTTCCACCACAATTAAATCCCTGTTCGTCCTACTCCCACAAATGACAGTAGCAGAGGCCCTGAGCTCCCTTATATTGCTGGAGGAGAGGGAGGGAGAAGAAAAGAGAAAAGAAGAAAAGGAGAAAAAATACAACTTCTGAACATCCTTGGTCCATTATGTAGAAGTTCAAACTGAATATCAAGTGTAAGGAGAGGAAGTTTCAATTTTAATGACAACTCATGAATTATTCCATTTATTGTATACAGGGTGCTTTCAGAGGTAGACAGTCTATGGGAAGGTGCAGATGAGGTGCTCAGAAGAGGTCCTCACAGCTAATAAATAGGGCTTAATACTAGCCATAGACACACCTGTTGGGACAACAGAACATTAATTTGTTAACTAAATCTTGTGTTCGTATTATTATTGTTGGTGTGTGTGTGTGTGTGTGTGTGTGTGTGTGTGTGTGTGTGTGTGTGTGTGTGTGTGTGTGCGCGCGTGTGTGCGTGTGTGTGTGTGTGTGTGTGTGTGTGTGTGTGTGTGTGTGTGTGTGTGTCAGAGAGAGAGAGAGAGAGAGAGAGAGAGAGAGAGAGGTGCATGCTTTTGTTCATAGACTACGTAAGACCACAACACTGTGTGTGACACCCAACACTATGTGCATGTGTTCAACAATGCAGCACTCATATTTTCTTTATTAGTTGTGTTCTTTCAGTAGCCTATCATAAAATAGTGGTTTATGATATAAAATTTAAAGTTGCTCGACAAATCTATAGAAATCTATATGCAAGAATATGTTTTGGTGTTATATCAATTGGCCTATTAATAGCCTAGCACATTGTCATACATAACTGAAAATGCAGATAAAAATAAAACATGTTTTTACAAGATACTGTTGGGGCAGTTCTAATTTGGACTGGAAGCTGCTTCCAGCATTTGGCAGCATAATGACTAAATGCCATTTTACCCTGTCTGGATTTGAGTTAGGCACAACCAGTAGAGCAGACTCTGAAGATTTATTAGGATGATATTGCTCTATAATATATTTAGGGCCACCATTTAGTGACTAGTAGACTATCAGAAGAGATTTAAACTCAATTCTACATCTAATGTTGGAGATGTTTTGGTAGTAAACCAATACTTGGTAGGCTACAGCAGTGAGAAAATACAGAAGAATACAGTATTTTGTGTGTATGGAAAGAACAAGAAAGAACTGAGAACAAATGTAGGCCTATTTGTTGTGATTTGCAATCTATTTAGGTAGCTGTACCATATGAAAAAGATTCAGGATTTATTTATTAGGCCTACATCTCATTCTAAGTGTATAGGAGAGTAAATTCTTTGTGTTTTGTCTCCTCAAAAGATAAAGAAATGGAAGGTGTGTGTGCGTGTGCGCGCGTGTGGGTGTGTATGAAAGAGGGAGAGAGGGAGTGTGTGTGTGTGTGAGTAAAGGTAGAGAAAAAAGAGGGAAAAACGTGCCTTGGCTGTCTTCAGCATGCATTCAACATTCTAATTGCCTTTGGAAAAACTGCTTTGGAGTCTGGTGGAATGAATAAATGTCATACTTTTGAGTAATCACTCGTGGAAAATGGTGTTTTCCATGTTAAACATGCAAACAAAAAACATCAAATGTTGTTTGATTGTTTATGAATTGATAGGGCCTACACTAAATTGGACAACAACATTAGGTATTATGGTGAAAGTGGAAAACTGAAATGTTTGGCCGGGAATGTTGGAATGAAACATTTTTTTTCTAAATTCTGTGGATTTTGTGTAATGCCTAATTTCATAAGTTTAGCATTCCTACACTGTAGTAGAGACAGTCACTATCAACTTCTTGTTTTAGGATAACCAGATTGAATATGCGGAGACCGTTAAATCAGGAATATAGAAATGTGTAGTCAAATTCTTCCTCTGGCTGTGAAAGAGTCTTGCTGATTTAGTTGCAATTTGTTACTATGACCAATAGGGGTCCCTCCAAACCATAGAAACTATAAATATACTTGAGGTGGGCTACTTGTGAATGACTTGTAGTAACAATATGTATTTTTTTTGTATACTACTAGGCCTCGTTTCCTCCTCTTCCTCCTCCTTCTCCTAGGTCAAGTTGAAGTTCAAGTTTATTGTGACCATATAAACAGCGTATAAAAATACAGTTGGTAGGAACTACTACTGTTACTACTGCTACCTGTACTACTAATGATGATGAGTATTAAGATGATGTATGCTATAAATAATAAAATAGATAATATAGGCTAACAAATAAGCTATGCAAAACCAATAACAAAAAACACTCATTGCAGAGTGTGAGGGAGCTGTTAGGCATCCCTTTGTGACTGATCCTGCATTCTCTGCCAGTGACCTCAAAATAGCTTGTGCATTGCTGTTATGAGAATGTTGTAAAACATGCTATATTTATGTTAAATCTTGACACTGCGTTTAGTGACATGAGTGTCAGCATAGACATGGTGACTTACAGTGCATATCCATTTAGAAAAATGCTCAGGCATACCAGACTGTATTGCAGTACCATTTATTGGCAAAAATGTACATTTCTAGAAAACACAAAAGTTAACAGAACAACAGTCTCCTTCTCCTTCTCAGTGACGCCCTTTTTAGCAATCCTGCACTCTATGCCTCTCATATTGTGTACTCGTATTCGTACACTGGCAGGGGTATATCCTCCATTCCCTCTCCCCTCAGGGGATGCTGGAGGGTCTCGGTCAGCCATATGGCATCAGAAATTCTCCACTCCCCTTATCCTTCCTCCCATCTCTCTTTAGCCCTAGAGCTACAGCCGGATATAACCTCATCAGACATATCACTTCCAGTTCATAGGTTGTTTCAACCTGCAATCTTGTGAAGAATCCCTATGTAATGTCACGTACGTTACAGGATTTATAAAATATAATATACATTTATTCTACCTCACATGTACTAAAGAGGATATTGATGGACAGTTGCAGTGTTTACATCATGTTTTTAATTACAAATTAATAATTTCAAATGTAATAGTTTGGAATTAAAAATTTTGTTCCGTCAAGTTTGCATGAAACACCTTAATTTAAGTCAGAATGAATGTATGGGGATCAGAAAGCATTTTGATTGGACAGAGGATGCATGCGCTAGTAGAGCCATCCATGCTGGGTCTGCATCGTTTTCTCTTGCGTCATCGTGTAACAACAAGCATGAGTGGAAGACTGGATTTTTTATTAAACACAGAATTGACATATACATAATATAGGAATTAAGGTAGCCTATTCATAGAGGATTAAATCACCCACTTTATTTGGAATAGAGTTTAATTCTGAATCACTTTAGATGAATTCAGAATTGTGACGTGTATTCAGGATGTTTTCAAACCAGTTGAAAGTTTTATTCGGAAGTAAATGGAGTTACAGTTATGAGGAATTAAATGTCCTTTGTATATGAGAACACTGTATCTGTCTCATTTCAAAATGTTATGGTTTTGTCCCGAACGCCACCGCAGATATTTCATGTTGACGCTTTAACTTTTGAACAGATGGATGGCTTTGCACCAAATCTTGTACATGAGCTGAGTAAAGGATAAAGCCAAACATTTGCAAGATGGCTGACTTTCATGATGATTGAACAGATTTGTACAAAATAATTTGCTAATAAAACTCTATAATAGGTATTGTACTTGAGCTGGCTACATCAAGTCCTACAGTAGGTGGTTGACAGTATCTTTACTACTCCAAGGGATATACCTCAGGGACATACGTACCTCTTGCTCTCTGCCCTAGTAGGCCTGCTAAATGTGTTTTTGTATGAATGCAAAAACAGTTAAACTGATTTTGGCAGTTCATGAAAGTGGTTAGAACTTCACCCAGCATTTAAAAAAAATTAACATCTAAATGTTTTCAGACAACCATACTGCAAAACCGATAAATCTTATGTGAACCTTGCAAAGTGTATATGGATTATCCTATGGCTAAGAATAATCAAACTGAGGGGTGTGGTGGCTCAATGACCTAAAACACTGAACCATTACGGCAGCGACCCAGGTTCAATTCTGACCCGAGGTCCTCTCCACTCCACACTCCTGTTCTGTCCCGAATAAAGGTATAAAAATCCCCTCAAAAAACATATCTGTAAAGGCGCAGTATGTAATATTTTCAGAAGTTTATTTCCAGAATTCATGCTGCTCATGCACAAATGTTACACAATGTTTCACGAATACTTGCCACCACTATCGGATTCTAAGTATTAATTAGGACTGGGAAAATTGCACTTTTCAGGTAGGAAAAGGTGAATCTTCTCCATGTCCAACATTTTGAATTTCCAGTAATAGACATGTTAGCTGCAAAACGTCCAGTACTGTGCTTTGGTCACACTAGTAAATATTAATTTATTACTTAGTAAATATTCATGAAAAAATCAAATCTGGGAATAGGCAGCACTGTTGCAATAAGCAGCATCGTTGCAGTACCGATTGTGGCCACAATCCTACATAATGTATCTTTAAAAAAAGAATAATTGAACTGAAATGAAAATAATATTGACAATGAAATGTGCGAAACTCCCTTTAGAATCACTTTAGCGCATGCAAGAGGAAGGAGTAGTTGAAAATTAGTTTTGGGGCAGGGGGTTATGGCAAAGAAGCACAGTGACACTAGCTGCCATAGGCCCTGCTGGTAGCTATTGTAACTTGAAAAAAGTAGTTTGGACGTAGCTTTGATTGTTGCATAAAAATGTATTCGATAAACATAGAGCCAACCCTCCGAGTGATGCAATGGCCAGACTAACAAATGTATACTTTTGCAAAGGAACTTAAGCTCCTTATAGTAATAATAATAATTATTATTATTAATAATTATTATTATTAATAATAATAGGCCTATTCATAATTATTAATTATTTACAGTGTTATTTGAAACTTCCGCATATTAATACTGCCATTGTCTTGTCACTCACATGGACAATTATTCCCCAATGCCTTAGATCAGATGGATCCATTCACCGTTAAAAATGGCAAAGGTTCTTTCATATTCAAATGAGCATTACCATTAGACATCCAGGTTCACACAGTAGCCCTCTGTTAATCTCTCATTTGATTGGCATATATCTTCAAGACACATCTCTCTTAGATTCTTCTGGGTTTTTGTCTTTGACACAGGACATATCTGTGGATAAAAGGTGTCTTGCATACAACCTGGTAATTTGTCATGAAAGAGATGCTATAAGAGATAAAGAGAGATAACTGTCAGCTTAATGTTTGCCATAAACACAGGGGATGTTACTCAGACTGAAGTAAGTTCGTTCTTGTTAAGTCAGAATCTACAATTTGCGGACAGGTGTGCAGCTTTCAATATAATCAAACACGACAGAGGTCAGTTTCTAATGACAGTAGCATTTTCTATCATAGTATGCAGAAGATTTAGGCACCATCAGCTGCACAGCAGTCCCTTCTTCCTAGAGTTGACAAGTCATGGTTCAACAACTTACTGTCATGAGAATTAGAAAAGAAAGGAAGGAGGTTGTAGCCTGACAAGACAGACTAAATGTGAGATTTATGTGAACATTTAATCTGTCCCTGATCAATGAGACATCGGAAGATTGTTGATGGGAACAACCTGTTGTTTTTCAAACTGTGTCTGTGCCTATTGGCCAACGTTTTGTCGTCACTTTGTCGTGGGGCATTGTCCAAGGCTAGACCCACTCGCAGGCAAAATTTTGGTTGGTAGCAGGTGGGGCTAATTTACCAGGCTATGCAAGGCGCACAGATTTTTCTTTCTTGGGAAATATATGTTTGGTTCTGTGATTAACTCATTGGCTGCCAGCCATTTTCATAAAAGAGTACCTCGGAGTGCCAGAGATTTTTCAGCATTTTGGGCGTTTTTTGGAGGCTCACAGAAAATTGAGTTCTGTGTCTATGTCAACACCATACCTATCAAAACACAGATTAGACGCTCATCTGTCAGCAGAAAAAAACGGTGTCTCTCTACCCCTTTCCGTTCTTTCATAATCATCTGTTGAAACTAAGTGGAATTCGCCAAAATGCTGCTTTCTAGCCAAAAAGCTGAGAAAACGCCATTTGAAGTAGAACTATAACTGCAAACGTTTTTGCCCATAATGGCATCGTCCTAACAACTCCAAACCTATCAGATGCTATTACAGAGTCTTCTGTCATCTGTAGCCTGAACAAAAGATCGTTTGTATGACCTTTTCAACCTAATATAACTGAAATAATACGGGGGTGACTCGAAAACAAGTGTTTTGGGTTTAGTTGCTGGCGCGCGCAGAATGGATCATGACAGCAGGTGCCCCTAACTCCGGAACTCCCCCTCCTCTCCCTCCCCCCGGATCGTGCTCTCTCTCATCCCCTCGTTGGAGAACGAATCACAGCTGGTTTATTTCTTTCCAGAAATAGTACCGTGTGTTGTGTCTTGTGGGAGGGAGGCAGGTAGGCAGGCAGCTCCGCTTAGCGTAGCTTACTGCAGCTTCTTTGGTAGAGCGGACAATTTGCAGATTGATGATTACTGTAATCATGGTTCTGCTATAGTGATCTTGTCATATATTGTTCAATGAATTTTCTTTTGATAAAGTAGGCTACTGATCACATATCCAACATTTCACAAGCCGATGGAGTGGTGAAGGCTAGCTGGTCTGAGGCTAAGTGCAATGCTTTCTCATGTGAGCTGACTGTATCTGACCAGACACAAAGGCTACTCTGTTCCAAGAATCTGCAACCCCCCTGTCTTTTTTTGATGATACAGTAAGCTGATCATACTATACAGATCCATAAAAAATAACTGTAGAATGAGTAAAAATAGTTGACTTACCAAGGCTCCTTTATTTAGGCTAAGTTGTAAGTTGTTAGCGATTTCGTGCTAGCTAGCTAGCTAGCTAGCTGGCGTAGCAAAATTTATAGCCAAGCATTCCCAACATCACCACTAGTCCCGTGCATTCTCCTGTTAGATGATATTTTGTAAGCATCATCCTGATGTTGTGTAGGCTGATCACATTATCCAAAATGAAAGGTTGCCACACAGATCATCTCATGGTGTATTTTGGGCAAGCTAGCTACAATGCCTTCTAGCTAGATAGCAACTGGGGGTTGTATTTTGGTCATGAGAGGAGGTTTTTTTTTTGGTCAGGCTCTGACACTAAAATCAGTAGCCTACCTGTGTTAAAATCAGAGGGCAAGAAAGTAGACTACTGTCACAGGTGCTTTACTTTCAAAAATGATTTTGCTATGCTACTTTTGAGATTATAATAGTAAAAAAGGGGTGTTTTTGTCTTGACATTTCCTCCTGGTCTGAACAGCCCTGCCTTGACTGTTCCTAAGGACACTTCTGCCACCTACAGGAACAGTTAGAAAATGCCTAGAGGCTTGAAATTTATACAGAAGATAGGTCAGACCGTCCTCGAGTCCTGGCTGTAAAAAAACGCAATTATCGGCGAACGACGTCGAAGGCAGGGGGCGTCACTATTCGAAATGACGTCATTCGACGGCCAAGGCAGCCAATGAGTTAAAAAAATGTAAACCTTGTGAGTATTGTCCACATTGTATTGCAGCTTTAAATGAAAATGACATGATCACTCTGAGCAGGAGGTTGGAAACATCAATGTATGGCCATATTTATTTATTGCACTGCTTGTTTGTCTGTCTTCAGTTCATACAACCGTATCTCACTCATTTCGTAAAGTCTTCACGAAAATAATATATTAATTTTCGTGGTGCATTCACGTTATTGCCCGCCTTTCGTAAAGTCTTCACGAAAATAATAGATTAATTTTCACGCTGCCTATTCACTTGAATTGCCCGACTGTTGCCTAGCGACCCACTAGTTTGATGCCCTTTCGGTAGCCTACTGTCACATGGTAATCAAACATTTCAAACAAGCAATTTAGGGTTAGGTTTAGGGTCAAGGTTAGGGTTAAGGTTAGGGTTAAGGTTAGGGTTAGGGTTAGGTTTAGGTTTAGGGTTAAGGTTAGGGTTAGGTTTAGGTTTAGGTTTAGGGGACATAAGGCGTAAGTACCGAAAGGGCGTCGAATTAGTGAGTCCCGAGTGTATCAGCAGTGTTCTGTCAGCACCCCCTCCCCGCCCCTGCAGACATTTGGATAACCATAGCAGCAGTGGGGCAATTCAAGTGAATAGGCAGCGTGAAAATTCTATATATCTATTATTTTCGTGAAGACTTTACGAAAGGCGGGCAATAACGTGAATGCACCACGAAAATTAATATATTATTTTCGTGAAGACTTTACGAAAGGCGTGAGATAGGGCTCATTCATAATGCGATAGTCTATGAAAAGGTTAGAAAATGATTGTTTACATAAATATTTAGATTTGTTCTGTAAAATGTAAAAATAAATATAGGCCACTACTCATTACAAGATTGATTGTTGGTGATATTTTTTTAATCAGCCCTTAGAGATGTTTTTATAGAAAATTAAAAGTACCTAATTTAGAACCGTTTAGAACACAGAAACAATGGTTTAAATACACAAAGACTGGACTGGAGTCGGCTCACAACAAGCAATGTCTGAAGCCTTAGTCTGTAATTTGTTAGTAGATTATTATTTTAAATGACCAGTCATTGACGTAGTTGGCTGTTAACCAACTTTGGTCAGTTCAATAACTGCCCCGTAACAGAACAACTAAAATAACTTACTCTACCTTTAGAGTCTGAGAAACGTTGGGGTAACTTTGATGAGTCCCTGTCTTTTGAACCTCACATCAAAGAGTTAACTAAATCATTTTCCATCTACCTAACATTAGCAAACTCAGATCCATGGTGTCCCACTTTGCAGTAGAAATTCTTCTTCTTGCTTTAATTTCTTCCCGCATTGATAACGGCAACTCTCTTTTCCCTACCCTCAGTGAATCTGTACTGTCCTTTCAAAATGCTTCTGCCAGACTACTTAGTGTAATCATATATGTACAATAAATGTAAAATCAAAAATATAAAATGTAAAATATAGATTTAATATTAAAATTGATTTCTGTAGTGGAAATGGTCTAAATCCACAATGGTGGATATGTAAAGGATAACGGCCGATGAGGTGACCGGATACACAAGGTTAATGGCGAGGCGGAGGCTCCGAACTCTGGCGACATGCACAGCATGGAGACAGAGTTGCCTCCGTCAAGCCATTAACTTCGTGTAACCGGTCGTCCTCGAAGGCTGTTATCCCGCTTATCTGCTGTTACAGTAGGGTACTTTTTAAAAATAACTTACTGTTTGTAAAGTTGTAGGAACCTTGTCAACTGCACCAGAATCTTGTGAGCAAGATAGACGCGTCGCTATGCCTAAGCGAGCATTCTATGCGCGTCTAACTTAGTCGCACACTTGACGCCTGACCAGTTCTACGGCATTAATGGCCACCCCATCAGCCAATCAGAAAACAGAATTCAGTTGCATAGGCAGATAATTGGTAACCTGGGGCCGGTTGCACCAACTGTCTTACGACCGGTCGTTCTAAGACCAAGCAGATCGTTACGCCCATTGCACCAGCGGGTCTTAAGCCTTCTTCTGGATAAGACAGGGCGTATAATTTATACCCAGTCGGGGGGTAGGCGTAAGTGTTAAGACCTCGCCAAATTTCTGTAGTTACGACGAGAACGGGCGAGTGAGGGGGGCAGAGAGAGAGAGCAGCGCAACACGCAAGGGACACTAGTCATTTGAGAAACTAGGCGCTGGCATTGATCCAGTAAAAAAAAGAGCACGTTTTAGGTAGCCTATGGTGATCAAAAACTGTGCAGTCGTGTTTGGTGGATTAACTATTGGGCTGCCATGTAGCCATCCACTCTATTAGGCTACAGATATATTCTCTACCTCCAAACAAAAACAAAAAGCTTGGATGACAGGGCGCAGGGATGACGAGCTAAATCAAATATCATGCAAGCTATGCTCATTTCCAGAAGATAGGCCTATCCATAGTTGTTAACAATAATTATTAAAATGGGTCTATATTTTACTGTAGCCTACAACACATGCAATTAGCACCAGACGCGGGATGTCCCCTTACCGAGAAAGTAAAGCTCAACAATTACGCACCGCATCACTTTTAATCAGAAATAGTTTCAGCGCATTTTTAGATGAAGCAGCTTTCACGTCATAGCCAAATTGGTTTGGCCTATTCATCCTGTAGGCTAGGCCCACTTGTTACTGGATAAGAAAAAAAATTGTACTATCCTGTTGTTATTTCATCATTAGGGGCTTATTGTTGCAAGAGGTTGGCCACTGCCTACTAGTCTAACTGGCACCCTCAAACTCATAACACCGTTAGACCTGGGGCGGCGCGACACGCAAAAGATATTTGAGACATATCCCAGCATTGATCCAGTGAAACCAAGTTTTAAGTTATGGCCTATCACTAGCAAAATTGTTGCACTCCTTTTTAGTGGATTAGTCTATTGAGTTGCCACTTAACCATCCACACAGCCCGGCAAAGTAGGGAATAGGGTAGCCTTGCTGACTCCAAATGTCAAACGAAAAACAATTAGAAATGTGAATGAAAGCGTGCAAGGTTTACAAGACATCCACGGTAGAAAGGCTAGCTCATTTTCAAACAGGCTAATATTCTTAGTTGTTGACAATAATTAACACATTTTCGCTGTACAACACAGGCACCAGACACAGGATGCCAAGCATACGTCCCCACCCCCATACCGAGAAAATTAACTGTCAACAATGAACAATGAAGTCTCAACAATTTGGCACCGCATAGTCTATGGCCTAATTTTAAATCAAAAATAGCGTTAGTGCATCTTTAGATGCAACAGCTTGCAATGCACGTCAAAGCCAAATTGGCTATTTGTCCTGTATTTTTACTGGAAAAGAAAAATGTAGTGCTATCCATGCTGTTATTTCATTAGGGGCTTGATGTTGCAGGACGTGTTATAGTTATAGAGCTCCGAAGTCACCCGGAAACATGTAGCAGACTGTAGTATTTCTTGTTAGCATTTAAGGACTATCCGGTTCCCAACGACAACCGTGGAGAATGGGGACCTGTCTCAAATAAGGTGTGTGTGCAAACACGCGATTAGTGAACCCCCGCAAACTGACGAGGGTATTACAAATAGGCTGTAGGGATGACATGATTGATCATTTTTGTGTCAAACGTCGACATAAATACGATGTTGCTATCACATGCTTAATCCGGAAAACTGGCAGACTACAGGAGGGAGATTTCACGAGCCGTGACCATGGTAACCCACGGCAAACCACCACAAACCTTTCTAGTACGAGACTTTGGAAATACTTCTAACTAAGCTCTGATACGGGTTGTTTTTCACTCATGGTAACACTCTTTTGATAAAACGTAAATAATGCCATAACTGCAATTACTCCAATCGCCTTGGTTTAGTAGTATACTTTCAAAACTTACCATCGAGGAGAAGTTTGCTCATGCGACTATTAGCTCACGCGAGAATGTGAGATGTATTTCCCAAAAATTCACGAGTAGCCAAGGTATAGCAACATTACTTTATTATCGTTATGTTTAAGTTGATAAATACACACGTGTTGTTGTGCTGCTCCATTTGTTACCAAGGAAAGGATGCGGGGATAAGCGAATGACGGCTGTTAACGTTTGTCTTATATTTTTGTTAGCCCAATGTTAAAACATATATTCCTGGAAACCGGATTTCCGTGAAAATGCTAATCCGCGCATACAACTCGTCGTCACCCACTTAGGAGCTCTATAACCACTGACCTCTTATAACGCATGTGAGTCAAGCCGTGTGTGAGATCAAAGCGCTGAATGATTGACAGGTGTATCATAGCAACAGTCATTCTTTCATTCTGAAATCGAACTCTCACATGGACGCGCATCGCTACGACCAGGCGCAGTTAAGACCAGTCCTAAGTTCTGTTGGTGCAACGGGCTTACTGTGTTCTTAAATTTTGGTCTTAACAAAGACCACTTTAGCTGTTACGACCAGTTTTAGCTAAGACCATTTGGTGCAACCGGCCCCAGGTTCTCACGCGATGGTATCTGGACCATTGTCAATCGCTTAGCTCTGGAAAGGCGTGGCTGTGTTCGAACCTGATTGGAGAATTCATTTGGCATTTTTTGAATCACGTACTACTTCAACCACTGACTTTATATACCCCGCCCCGTGATCCCACCCCGTGATTCTGCTTGGACAGGAAATTTCTGATTCCGTTCTGGCTCGTCTAAGATTTCCAGACCCTCGTGCGAACTCTCAAAGTTTAGCGGAAATGCACGAAGGGTCTGCGTGAGAGCCAGGCTAGATAATTGGTCATAATTTCTGGCTAGCACTAATATGTATCTGTCCAGCAATACAATTCTATACAGAATTATGATCTCTGTCTCTGTCTCTCTCTCTCTCTCTCTCTCACACACACACCTCTCTGTCCGATGATGACTTGTTCCAAAGGGGTAAGGGTTGAGGGAGGGAAAAACTGCAATCATCAGGAACTTCCTGTGGGCCAGGACAATTATAACATTTTAACATAGAACTAGCTTAATTAACTGTTATAAACAGATAACAGTTCCTTTGCCTGCTGTTAATTGCAATGTACTTAAAACGTAAAGTAGATAATAAACATCAATGGTTTGAAAGTGACAATTTAGGCTACCCTAAATTTGTTTCTTTACTGGCAGACATTGCGAAAAGAAAGAAAGCGAGAGAGAGAGATATTACGGTGACGATATAATCTATAATCTCTAATCACAGCAGACCAGGTTAGAATGAAACACCTTAACCCTTGGAAAGCTGCAGGTCCGGACAGGGTTTCACCAAGACTTCTAAAGACCTGTGCTGCTTAATTGGGTGAGCCGTTGGAATATTTATTTAACCTGAGTCTACATCTTCGTAAGGAAATGTAAACTCCATGGAAAACATGCCTTATCCATTCCCTGTCCCCAAAAAGTCACATCCAAAAGAGTTCTACGACTTAAAGCCTGTTACCCTCACTTTGCACACTATGAAGACAACAACAGATACTGCTGTTGCATAGACTCAGACCCCAAGTACAAGTGAACCATGCAAAGGACCCACTACAGTTTGCATAGCGAGAGAAGGTTGGAGTGGATGATGCCATCACATACCTACTGCACAGGAGACACTCTCATCTGGTCAAAGGGAATAGTGCTATTAGAGTCATGTTCTTTGACTTGCAACACACCATCTTTCACTTTCTTTCACTTTCAATGCCATCCAACCCTTCAGACTGGGAGAGAAGCTCTTTCAGGTGTGGATACCCTCCTAGTTAACTGAATCACTGTCTACCTTTTGCCTGCACCAATAATCACGTAGGCTGTTGTATTGCAACAATGCACAATTGGTACTAAGAAAATATCCCCCACCATTACGCCACAGCCTAAACTGATACAAGGCAGAATGAATCCATGTTTCCATGTTGTTGATGCCAAATTCTGGCAACTAGGCAACATTTTCCAATCTGCTATTGTCTAATTATGGTGAGCCTGTGCAAAATGAGGAGAGGACAGACGAAACCGGGTGCAGAGAACGTTTGCGGACTTTGTCCTCAACAGACGACCACGGCGAGAGACCCGTCCAGGTCCCCAGCTGCTGTATTGGAGATTCAGCGCGCACCACATACCCGGGCCTCAGGTTATGCCTTTGCCCAGACTGAGGTAAGTGGTTACGGCTACGTGACTCCAAATCATTCTGATTGATCTACTAGCACCGTTTCGCTGCCGAGTGTTTTCTCTCTTGCAGTGTCTGCATGTTCGAGTTCTGCTCTTCCTCTGCCTGCCCTCTGCTGGACCCTGGTGCTTTTCTGGTCCTGTGGCCTGCCCTCATCTGCTCTACTGCCGCTGTCCATTGCTTGCCGCCTTACCGCAGAAATACACCAGCGGCGAGCTGAGCGAGGCGAGCGACGGAAGTAATTGACTTTGTATTGAGTCGCGCGACAAAAGCGATTCTGGAGACTAGAGCGATTTGCGAGACGAGCGCGACAGTTTGAAGTTGACATCTTTTCAACTTTCTATGACGCGGTTCGGCGACAAGCTGCGACAGCCAATGACTGTATAGAGGTCAGTGACCACAGCCAATGGGAATGCTTGAATGCTTTGCCTTCTGCCTGTACGGACATACTCTAGTCTCCTCAATCGCTCGTATCGCTTGCTGCTGCACTCTGTCGCTTGAATCGCATCGCGCCTGGTCTATTCGCACGGTAACTGCTGATCACTGCTGCTACTGCTTGCTTGCTAATTGCTGCTTGGGCTACTGCTGCTGTCGGCGGGGGTTATCTGGGACGTGACTACAGGACTGATCTTAGTTTTAAGAAACAGACTTGTGGACTATGGACTTCGGCGGAGTGTTTTAAAAGAAAGATTAAACTTCATGAACATAAAAATCCTGTGTCTGTTATCACTGCGTGGCCTGCCACATTCATGGTTTGGGTTTGCCTGGTCAAGGGCAAAATAATTGTTTCAAAAATGAGGTAATTGACCTTGTGACATTACGATTATCCTCACCAACCAAAACCAACAGGTCCCCCGTGCAGCTCTAGTCGATGAGCTCACAGTAGCCCGGACACACAAGCCTGGATCTTGGCACAGCTCCCACCATCGCCCATGGTTCCGCTCTCATTCCTGATGCAGAAAACCTCCTGGAACAAGAACAGAAATCATCCCCTAGCAGACACTGGCCCATTCACACCAAATAATAGTTTAGGAAAAAGCCCTTTCCTTTAGGCGGCATGCACACATGTCTATCTCAATCTCCAAACGCTCCTCCACTCTAGGATGGGGCGTGATGACATCTTCTCCCTGTGCCAGCTGGGAAGCCCAGTCTCCCCTCCCTCCACCGTAGCACCTGTATTAGCCCCTGAACCCCTTCCCGTGAGTCTCTCAATCATTGAATTAGGAGTCCCATACTCATTCAATCAATTCCACCCATTCACTGTACCACTGTACCACAGGACTTACTGACACTGCCTGCTGATAAAATTTGTATCCATTCAATTCAAGTAAGTCATTAAATTGCACTTAATATGGGGATATTCAACAGACTATAGTATTGTGAAGAGGGTAAATATAAATAAATATCAAGATATTTAAAGGGGGTCCCTATGGAACAGTGCTTTTCAGATCTAAGCGTTTTTTTTTTAACACCATTAGCCAATTCCTCAGCAAATATTGAACATGCCTGTTATGCCCTCTTTAAGCTTGTTAGCTCTTAAAGCTCTTTAGGAAACCATCTTAATGAATTTTTGATGTGGCATCTATTTATTTGCTCACTAAGATAGCTTGGTTGCCGGTCTTGCCATGTTTATTTAAAACATTTTGGCAAATAAATTAAACATAGTTAGTATAAACTGAAACTCAGTTTATGCAACTGGGAATAAAAAGGACAACCTCCAATTCCTACACCAATCTTAGCTTGTCTTTCATTGTATGATGACCAGGAAGTAGAACTATTTACGCAGCCCACCCCCACCCCCCCCCCTCTCTCTCTTCTCTGTCTCTCTCTGTCACTCACACACACACACACACACACACACACACACACACACACACACACACACACACACACACACACACACACACACACACACACACACACACACACACACAAACAGGGGGGGGGTATTTTCTAAGAACCATATCACCCATTATCAGCAACAGTGCCCTGCTGATGTGTGTAGTCCTGCTCTGTCTGCAACTTTTTGAATCAAATCAATAAGACAAATGTGTTTTTTGGTCTGGAAACAATTTTCCACTTGTAGGGTGAATCCTTCTCATATATCTGCAAAAAACTGCTGTAGTCTCCCTTCCCAACCCCAGCTGTGCATTCTGGACCCTGCGTATGCAATTAAATGCATGAGCAAGTTGTGAGTTTTCATTAGATAGGTCATTTGAGAAAATGAAAAAAGTCAACTGGTGTGCAGAGTGACCAGCAACCAGGAACACATAAAAATCATTACTGTAATAGGGTGGTGGTCTGCCACGCCTCCTCTCCACCTGCCAACTACCATATTCATCCTTATCTGGCCGCAACTCAGAATGTCTGCAGTGCTCTCCTTCTCCATGTTTCACCCCTGTTTCCCCACCACAATTCCCACTCCTGTACAAGCAAGTGATTAAGTTTTATGCATGGATCCAGTCAAAAAAAATCAATGTTCATTCAAGCACATCCCTTATTGATTACTCTTATTGCAAACAGTGGGCCAAGTGTGATATACATAGCTGGGCAGTTGTCAAGGGAACTAGGCTGATAACTGGTGTCCACCTCCACAGATGGAAACCTCAGACACTGCCCAAGACAAATACACTACCCAGAATACAGTAGGGAAATTGTTATTTTTACAAGTTTGCCTCTCCTATTTGAATTCCATTTGAATGTTTACAAAGTCAGTAAAAGTTCTCTTTGGTATAATATTTGAGACCCAATTTCTCCTTCTTTGATGTGTATTACTTCCATGGACGACAACAAGGACAGCCCTAAATAACAAAATGGAAAATCATTTGCCACAATGAAAGCTAGCATGAGAGTCACGTGCTCCGCACTACACTCATAATGTTGTTCAGAGGCAATGGGTTTCACTCCCCCACAAGTGCTAGTTTCATGTGGGGGTGGGAACAATCATAGAGTCTGTCCTTCAGCTGGTCCCAGATGTGTAGCACTCTGACTTCAACCTGTTACAAATCTGACACAACGTGGTGGAACATTACCATTGTCAAAAAGAAAGTTTGGGGTGATGGCACGATTTGGGTGATGATGTGTTCTGTGATGCCTCTGAGCTAAGAATGTGGAATGTGTGTGTGTGTGTGTGTGTGTGTGTGTGTGTGTACTGTACGTCTTGTATATTATTTTTTTTACTGCACGTGTGTGTGTGTGTGTGTGTGTGTGTGTGTGTGTGTGTGTGTGTGTGTGTGTGTGTGTGTGTGTGTGTGTGTGTGTGTGTGTGTGTGTGTGTGTGTGTGTGTGTGTGTGTGTGTGATTTTTGTCAATGTCTTCTATGTATGTTTGGTTTAACTGCACATTGGAGACTGCAATTTCAAACTTCTGTGCTAACCCTGTTACATAGATTTTTGACAATAAAGTAAACAATAACCAAATCTGTTTTTAACATTGACTGGTGTTGCATGTTCAGATGGTTGCACCTCATCCACCAAAGCACATTGTCTGTGGCAACAATATGTACAGTAAGACACACTGTACTCATTGAGACAATTATGTGGAAAACACAAAATGAGCGTTGTGCATCACCCCAACAATCCACCATTACGCAAGGCACTGCCCACCCAGGAACACAGTCAAGGACATGGTCCTCTCCATTGAAATGCATTCAAATTAGGGTAGTAGTCATATTTAATAGGTAGCTGTTCTTTGCAGACAGAAATGATATAATGACCACATAATAATAAAATGAATAATGACCACATATTAGAGATTAGTGGGAATAAAGGACTGTTGTCTGTATTTGAAAGCCACACACGTCGTAACTTGTAGTTTCAGAAATTGGTATATACAGGGGAAGGCATATAATGTAAGACGATTTCACGCGGACACACATGCACAAACTGTATCAGAACTTTTATGGACACAGTGGTATGGTAATGGAGTGTGGACAAATGCACCCGTTTTATGTGGAAATGATTCCAACCTACATGGGGGGCTGTAGCTATTGGGTCGGTATCTTCATGACTGCATGGGAAGTACCTTTTTTTACACGCGTCATATAACACTCCGGCATAATATTAGAAAGAAATGGCACTGCAATGGCAGGCGTAGTAACACATTCGGAGTACTTCGACTAAGATGCATTGATACCTTCACTCCTAGTCCTCTCGCACAAAGGGGGGGGGGCATTAGGAGTTAAGGTATCAATGCGTCAAATTCAAAGTACTCCGAATGTGTTACTACGCCTTTCATTACAGTGCCATTTATTTTTCTAGGTATCGCCACGTTTCATTTAGTGTAACAACTTTTGAATCAGTTTTCAAGTCATGCAGGGATGTTTAAATAGGGATCACGGCTAACAATTTGGTAATTTCTAACTTAAGGCACCGAATGATGTCCGTCGGCAAAGCTGAGCCAAGCTAATGCTAACGAGTTTGGGCCGCATGTGTTGCTGACTGGGGGCACCTCCAAAGATGAGGCAGGTTGGGAGGAGCTCATCTCAAGTCAGAGAAGAACACACTTTATTATTGAAACACGGTGGACCGTTCCGTTAAAGTTGGGGTGAGTCCATTCCACCACATTAAGCTGTGTATTGTGTTTCATGCAACACGGAGGCAACTCAGGGGGGGCGTGTGACATCTGATTTTGGCTATTTTTCTCTCAAGGAAATTATTTTCTGTCTCGCCAATAAGTCTATAGGCCTAAGTTTAAAGCCCTCACTAACATTATATTATTAATTGTCATAAATTTGAATAGGAAATGAACACACATCAACATTCAACTGCAGTCCCTCTTTGTTCAATCTCACCAGCCACCTTTCCTTTGATTCTGCGCGTCGATCGCAAAATCAGTCTGCGCGAGAACTGCTGTTGCTTGGGGTGGCTCGGAAGCATTCAGACCCTGGGTGCATCCCAATATGTGACCTTGCCTCCTCCACTTGTGCTTGTCTCCTCGTCCCGCCTCCTGGCCCCTCCTCCGTGGAGAAAACGATAAAGTTTCCCAGCTGTCAGCCTCGCCACAACAACTTTTGAGGGACTGTTTTTCATTCACCATCCCAATTGCAAATGAGAAAAAGACTCTACAATTGAGCTTTTGCAAGATATTGAAATATAATGCTGTTGTCAGTGATGTCATCATGACGAGAAGCAAGTGGAGGAGGCAAGTGGAGGAGGCAAGGTCACATATTGGGATGCACCCCCTCTGAAGGGGGGAATGATGGGAAAAGTTTGAGAACTACTGTCGTAGTGTATGACGTCACAACGTCATGCTGATCTCTAGAAAATGTGTTCATATGTTAATAATACAATAGGGAAGTGCTTGCTACTTTACATTTATGTGGAAAAGGAGACATTCTAACTAACCAGAATTGAAACCCCATTGAAAATGAATGGGGTTTTATTTCTGGTGAGTTAGAATGTCCATACCACCAAAGCACCAAAACGTGGCATGGAATTCTACAGGGTATATTGAAGAATGATGTGTGGGTCACCAGATCAATCAAACAAAAACAGCTGACAGCAAAGCATCAATGATATCTGGGCTTCCATATCTCCCATGCAATGCCTCTGCCATTGACTTCAATGTTTAACACATCATGGCAGTGATTAAGACGAAGACAGTCCCAACCAAGTATTGAATATTGATATGTTGTGTAGAAAGTACCAAATGTCAACTGATTTGATGTGTGTTTTTTTGGAGCTGGAAGGCCAAAATATGCACACACAAAAATAAACAAAGGAATGATTGGAATAGTTCAAAATGTGGGCAATTCATCTACAATCCATGAAAGTTAAACATTATTGATGGAAATATGTTCAATGGTCTATATTCAAATATGTCAATGTTCAATGCTGTTTAATGTCTTGATGTTGGACCTTGTGGTTTAATGACACACAGTAAAGATGAACAAATTCGTTTTAGATGGGGTCCCATGCTTACAGTCACGCATGGTGGCGGGACTGACATGGTTTGGGGCTGCATGAATGCCGTTAACATTGAGAAGCTGAATTTCACCAAATGAAAAATGCATGTCAACATGTTCTGTGACCACTGAAACAGATTATGATCCTGTCTATGGAATTTTAGTTGTACTCACTTTTGTGGGTACATTTAGGGACATTAATGACTGTATTTTGAACTATTTTGAGTGAACAGTAAATTGAAATGGGTATATAAGTTGTACACTGGCTACATTCCATTGTGTCAAAGTGATTTTTTTAAGAGTGTCACATGAAAAGATATAATTACAAATCTGTAGCAATGTGACTTCTGTGATACACTGTGTATAAACTAGAGGCATTTGATAAACAGGCACACCTGTCAGATGTACCAGACTAAGCCCCCGTGTGCTCTGTTGTTACCTTAAGTACACTTCTAGAGGTGTAACTATAACACACATCATATTTTATGTTACTTAACCACTCCACATATTCCTGTAGGAGCATTTTCATTGGGCTTTTCATGTACTGTATCCATCTGTCAGTCCATTGGTCTCACTGTGTGTACGTGTGTGTGTGGCGAGAGAGAGAGAGAGAGAGAGAGAGAGAGAGAGAGAAACTCCCCTGACTCATTCTCCCAGTTGTGTCTTTGGCTTGGTAATAGACAGCGGTTTAATACCTGATCTAATCTCTGCCAGGAGGTGCGCTCAGTCTGCTGCATTTTTGCAGATGTTCACATCCAATAATCTATCCATAATTGATGAAACAGGGAGGTCAAATGTTGTGGTGCCTGCTGTTGCCGGCAACTCATAAATGGTTATTGACAAAATACAACCAGTGTGGCTCCGTGTGGCCAAGGGAAAAGACAAGAACAAGACAAGAAAAGGTGAGAGCACATTGTGCCACAGACCAGTTGAGAGGAAGAAAGAAAGAAAAACACACTGGAACCAGCAACAGCGCTGATCAAGATGCTGAACCGAGGGATATGAGATTATGCTGCAGGGCCTTCCTTAGCTGATGGGGTGAAGGATCAGGCTTTCCCTCCAGAGGAATGGATAGATGCAGTGTGTAAGAAGAGGGAGAAGAGAACAAGAACAAGAAGGGAAGGAAGCGGCCCGGGCTGCCAATTCCGCTTATTATAAGCGACTTTAGGCTTCTTTTTTGAGCAGGCGGGTTGCTGTTTTTTGGGCTTGTCCTTTTCAGGGTTGGGCATGATGTTTGCTTCTGCTCTGTGGATGTGTTTTTTGCATGATGTTCTGCTCTGCTCTGTTTTTTGTTTTTTTTGGTCTTCGGTCGTTTATTTTGGGCTTGTTTTCAGGATGGCAGTCGGTCGCTTCTTTCGGGCTTCTTTTCAGGACGCCAGTCGCTTATTTCTGTCAGAAAATCTGGCAACATTGGAAGAAGCTGTTCAGAAGCAAGAGGTGAGAGAGGCAACGGTAGGGCATTGGGCCAGCTGTCACAGCTTTGAAAGCTCAACTGGAAAACTGCAAAACCCATTGTCATTGTGACACAGCACTCCACAGCACCCAAGTGCACACTAAACACAACGAAATTGCATTTAGGCCTCACCTGTGCAAGGGGGCAGCCCCCAATGGCGCCCCAAGAGAGCAGTGCGGTAGGACGGAATACTCAGGGTATCTCAGTCATGGAGGATGGGGGAGAGCACTGGTTAATTACTCCACCAACCTGGCAGGTCGGAGGAGTCAAACCGGCAACCTTTGGACTATAAGTCTGACGCTCTAACCGCTTACCCATGACTTTCATTTTTGGGGTTTGGTGGGTTTTGGCCATGTATGTACTCGGCTACAAGGCTCTGTGTCAAAGACAATCTACCTGGCCATCCTGGACAGGCTATGCTGCATCCGAAAGCTGAATCCTTTCTGCAGCAGCTCACACATGCCAGTTTCACAGCGATAGGCCCCTCAAAAACGTATTTGCAGTTTTAGATGCATGGATATTCCAGACTCAACATTAAACTGGTTTACTTTTCGCAGTGATAGTCAGATTAAATAACGTTATTAATTTAAAAAAAAAGATATATATATTTAGCACTGTTGCAGAGCACTAACTAAAAATAGAGTATTTGATTGTTATTTTCATTTTTTGAACAGTGTTTCTATCTCGAAAGCTCTAGGAGGAAATGCGTTGTAAAATTTCCCAACGGATGGAAAAGATAAACAAGACTTAACAAGGACTTACCTTGCCTTGGCAAGCCCCCTCGATAAGTAACACCTAATTGTTCATTTGGTGACGGTACGTTTGTTTGGTGCTTAGACGCAACAATAGTCTTTGAAGGACTATTCAATAAATCTGAATATTTTCGAAGGATTGTCTAAAAAACTCTCCGTCTATCCTTTTATCATGCATGCATAGTGATATTTTATCAGTTTTTATTTTTATTTCTCTTTTTCAAGTCTATTTTCCATCTATAGAGAGCAACCTGGAAGACAAATTTCCTCTTGGGGATAAATAAAGTTAAAATCTTAATCTAATTTTCATATAGCCTTTAAAGGGACGCTGTGTGAGATTTTTAGTTGTTTATTTCCAGAATTCACGCTGCCCATTCACTAATGTTACCTTTTTCATGAATACTTACCACCAGCATCAAATTCTAAGTATTCATTATGACTGGAAAAATTGCACTTTTCATACATGAAAAGTGGGATCTTCTCCAGGGTCCGCCATTTTGAATTTCCAAAAATAGCCGTTTTTAGCTGCAAAAATGACTGTACTTGGACCATACTAGAAAATATTTGTTTATTACTTAGTAAACTTTCATGTAAAGATCAAATTTGCCAATAGACAACCCAATTTTGATGAGCAGCATAGTTGCAGTACCCTTTTTGACCATTTCCTGCACAGTGTCCCTTTAATGGCGGTGGTCTTGGATGCCTTTTTAATTTAAGTCTAAAAATTATATGCAACTGCTTATGACAAAACTACCATGTTAGTGGGATACAAAATTGAGTTGGATATGTCTTCAATTCTTCCAGTTATGTGGTTCATAACAGCATTTTTATGTGGCCTGTAGTATTTGCTTGGGAAGTGAGCTTTGAATAACACATGTACCAATTTTCATGCTTACATCAGCAAGTGAACTATTGAGGTTCTGGGCCTGCTGTCTGTCAGCTAGTAGTGAAATCATTACAGATCTATTAATCCATTGTTTTTTCCCTCTGGAATGAGTAGACTGCTTGCTTAAATGAATGGCATGATTGATCTTATAATTTGTGATAATAGTTGACTGACAATGAAGTAAAGATGAAAATATTGGAAAAAGTGAAATAATGCACATTTTGCATTATATTAAGCCAAAATCATGTAGAATTGTGGTTTCAAAGGTATATTTTCACAGGATGTTGTCAGCTGGTGTGTTCTTTGTACCTGTGTAATGTATTTATTGACAGCTTCCCCAACCCACTGAGAACTTTGGATCATTTATCTTTTTCTTCAGAATTTTTATCTAAAATATAGCTGCAAGCAGCAATGCGGGGCCAAGCATTAAGTCTGCCTAATTCTCCATGGCAACAGAAAGAGCTGACCAGGCAGACTGTCAGAGACATGCACAGTTAATTTTTACAAGCAGAAATACACCTCTAAATGTGAAAATGTGATCAGTGACCTGCTGGTGGCGCAAGCAAGTATGAGCTGGGGACCTGAACGTTCTCGTGGGGAGTCATAAGATAGCCAAGAATGTGTGTGACAATTCCCAAAAGATTCCGACAGTGGGTTGCTGAGATATGACTTCACTTCCTGTTTGGAGTCTGTTAGGAGGATTTTGATTGGCTATCATGGTCAAACGGTACAAGATTGAATAAAGCCCTTTTACAGACCTATTCATGGTGCTCCAGAGATCATGTGTATCAAGTTTTGTGAAAATCTGACTAAATTTGATGGATAAGGAGCATGTTATTGATTTTCACCAAATCCAAAATGGTGGACATTATGTAACTGCAGATATGACGTCATAGGGTGCGTTGGATTTGTCTTAGCCGAAGGATTCTAAGGGCACCACCAGATTTTAAATCGAGCATGCGGTTCAAAAGTTACAGGCAGAAATGTAGCTAAAACTTTGACCAGCTGGTGGCGCTAGAGAGTTTGGGCTAGCGACCTGATCAGCATTTTCCTATGTATGGTTCTATGGGCGGCCATAGATATCCATAAGGAGAAACGTGAATAATAATAAGCGTAAGAAAAGGTAGAAACACTATAAGGTGCCAGGCAGCTTCACTGCTTGGCCCCTAATAAAGAAGGGTGCATCCTATGGGCACAATATTTTGTGATATTTCTTGCAGAGCGGACCCTCAATTTGATCCTGGGGATCAAAGGTATCAAAGAAAATAAAAGTAGGCCCTTGTTAGGCTAAACATTTTTTTGTGAGTTTTTGAGACTTAGGTTTCCTGACTTAATATGTTTGACAAGTATGCAGCACAATGCTGTTCAAGAATGCGTGCGTGCACGCACGCACACGCACGCACACACACACACACACACACACACACACACACACACACACACACACACACACACACACACACACACACACACACACACACACACACACACACACACACACACATTGTAATATGTGAGTAGTTTTGGTGATAATATGTTCATGTTTAGAATTATGTAAAAAAGTAACAGGCAACAAAAAGACATGATTAGCATGTTTTTCTGTTTGTTGCTATTTAATTTACCCCACACCCCTACCACCACCCCTTGTGTGTGTGTGTGTGTGTGTGTGTGTGTGTGTGTGTGTGTGTGTGTGTGTGTGTGTGTGTGTGTGTGTGTGTGTGTGTGTGTGTGTGTGTGTGTGTGTGTGTGTGTGTGTGTGTGTGTGTGTGTGTGCACGGCACGCATGCTCTAGGTTGCCTGAGCTGTGACAGCAGGAAATGGCTCTCTATTGCAGCAGCTGCTCTTTTTAGGAGCAGAGCCACCCCACCCCCCATATCCTCCCTCCTCCCTCTCCCCCTTTCTCTTCATCTCAGAACAGGGTACCCCTCAAGGAGTCTAGCTGGTCCCACAGCGACAAAGGGATAAAGACGCTGACGAGGTAGAGAAAGCAGAAGAGGGAGGAGTGGGGGTGAATCTCCCACCCTGCACCATACAACGACGCACAGTGCATCCAACGCTACCCGCTCAAGTCATTGGGCAGTGACAGAACTCTCGCCTCTTCTCCAGCATGGTTGATGACTGGTGGCAAAAAAAAATGCTGGATTGGTCACGCAAGACCATCAGAATGACTGTATCTCTCTCTCTCTCTCTCTCTCTCTCTCTCTCTCTCTCTCTCTCTCTCTCTCTCTCTTTCTCTCTCCTCTCTCTCTCTCTCTCTCTCTCTCTCACACACACACACACACACACACACACACACACACTCATGTGTGAATCACAAGCCACTCAGCCCGTGGGCTATGCCATGCTAAGATCCCCTGGGACAGTCTGACTGTGATTACAGGCCTGTAAGCATCTGAGCCCTTTTCCCACCACCATAAAAAGAAGACGCGAGAAATAAATGGAAAAATCAAGGGTGATAATTCTTCGCTTGTACTACCTTACCAGAGCTTTACTCTTATCCAATGATATGGAACACTAGCAAACAGATTTTGCGAGAGGATTTAACAGTATCTAATTGAATTTATGGACCTCTTAAACTGCCACTTACCATGCCAGTGGTGTAATGATAGGCTTTACTTAAGTGTGTCCAAACAAAGGCTGTTATGATATGGAAAGGGTTTTAATGGCCTTCTTAGATGAGCTGAAATGGTACAATTCAACATCAGAGTGGCTATAGTGGCTATTTCACTCCTTAATGGGTATCAACATGAGGAGAATGTAATACATTCATTAGGGGTTGTTGGAAGCTATGGCTAATGGTTTGTTAAACATGTAATAAACCAAGTCTAAACTCCAATAATGGTATGACAACACTGTTGTCTCAGATCAGGGACTTGCTTGCAAGGCCAACATTGTCTGTGAAACACTCAGTGAGTGATGGCAGCAAATTCAAGTTCAAAGCGAGCTAATGAGTTTGACCTTCCTTGTCGTAATTAGCATGCACTGAACCTCATCATGCTTGAAGCCCCTACCCTGTTCTTTACATGCTCCCATTATCATGCAAAGAAAGGTCACGGCAAGGCCACAGGCTATTGTTAGAGTGTGACAGGGAGAGCAAAATCTATCTAGTTAGCCATCTCGACAGAAAGAAAATGGCTTAAAAGTTGAACAATATTATACAATGCCATAAATGTACGCTAATCCAAAGTTGTTTCCTAAAGGGGATATAACAGAAATCTCACACAATACACAGGGATTCTGTGAGAAGACAAGAAAATCAATATAATGTAGATTCAAATCTTTTCAGTAAGGGAGTCACATTGTGACAATTTTCTTCTCTTCTCCCAGAATCCCTGTTAATTATCTATCATTTCTCTTATATAGGCCTACTCCCTTTAAGGAAACAAAGCAGTGATCAGAGTACAGATTGTTGTTTTGGATTAGTGTGCCTGCCCCTCTGTTCTTGCCTTGGCTCAGATTATTACACTTTCAGCAGAGGATTTAACCATAGGGCCAAGTCCCCATACCCTAAGGGAATCCCAAAACGCGCACACGCACGCACGCACGCACGCACGCACGCACGCACGCACGCACGCACGCACGCACACACACACACACACACACACACACGCACAGCATGGCCTTTACCTCCCCCTCTTCCACCTTTCTTTCTGTTTGGCTTTATTGCCTGTCCTTTATTCTCTCAGCCAAAGGCTTTCTAACATCAGGAGCTCATACAATAGTTGGCCCCAAGCCATCCCCCAAACCCTTAAATCAGCTCAGTCACTCTAGTCTAACTCTAGAGTGTGAAGTGCTTGAATGAATGTGTCTGTATGTGCCTGCCTGTGTGTGTGCATGTGTTCATACCATTGTGACTGACATTTTGTGCACAATTGAGGTTATAGTTTTGTATTTTAGGGAACAATTGACTGACGTTGACTACATAGTCTAGTGAGTTGGTAGATAACTGATTCTGATAACTGAGGTCGACAAAAGTTTATGCATCAGGTCAAGTGTGGAAATCCTTTACGTTTCCCACAGTCCCCCAGTGAAAAATCCTAATTTGGGAATAGCTCATAGCACAGATCACAACTGTTTTATTTAAGCACAAAATAGAATATACAGCAAAGCAAGCACCATTTCCCATATGTGCTGTAGTGTAGATTTAATAGGCAAAGCTTTACATATTAACTTGTGATATGCCTAATGTCTTTCAGGTATGCCCAATATCTTTTATATGCAAAAAAGATTGAGCTACCATGCATAAATCCTACTCACTCAAGTAAAATACTTACTTTAAAAAGTGGTAAAAGCCAAGGGCACCTTTAAGAATTCACACATATTTTAAAACACACATTTTTCAAAAGAAGTAAGAATGAGGAAAAGGAGAGCAGGGGAAATAAAGGGGCTTCAAGGGGGCAGTTGCAAAATTAATATTACTGGCGGTGCTGCTGTGAATGAAATCATTGCTGATGGGGGAGGGGTCAGAGGGAATACTCCTACCTACATCTAGAAGGCATTATCCAGAAATTAAGCAGTGAAACCTTGCGCAATGACAGCTTGAACAAGGTCTGGAATTATAGCCACATATCGCTCTTTTACAACACTACAACAACTGTAGTTTCAGAACTACATATAACTGCGTGTTATTTTTAAGATTCTGTTTTCTACTGGATCCTTTTCGGTCTCTAGAAAAGACCTCCTGACACCAACACATGCACTGGAAAGAGAACAAAGTAGCCAATGACATAATCCGTCACATGAGAGTGAGAGTTCGGTTTTAATGACTGTCACTCTGAATGAGACTGCAAATGGAGGTTGTGGTGAGATGATGTATTGCACTTTAACCACTACCCACCACTCACTCGCACACCCACATACACACACGCAGACTATACACATTAGTAGTTTGATTGAGTGCATTGAAATGAACTCCATCTAACTAGCTAGCACCTTACCTGTTTGAGAAAGAGAAGCTCCACTCAACACACAATTTAACAGATTGAAAAGATGAGGGAACAGAAAAAGGAGAGATGCTAAGCAGCCAGCAAACGTGAGCTCATTTTTTGACCAACAGCAGCTTCCAACAATCAGAAGTCGAAAAGTGTGCAGCCAGGGATTATTTACAAATGGGAAACCCATGTATAGAATGAAAGAATGGAAAAGAGATGTGCACTGCTTGGTT
This sequence comes from Engraulis encrasicolus, assembly GCF_034702125.1. Taxonomy (NCBI): domain Eukaryota; kingdom Metazoa; phylum Chordata; class Actinopteri; order Clupeiformes; family Engraulidae; genus Engraulis; species Engraulis encrasicolus. The sequence goes on along the minus strand of NC_085872.1, from coordinate 1,273,434 downwards.
GGTCTTTTGTCTTTGTATATATTCTTTCAAATGATATGTAAATTTAGTCTCACTGGAAAATTAATTAGGTCCAGACATTGCTCCAGGTAATGTTCAGGTAATTTGAAATGTCACCATCAAACGATGCTGCTGCTGACCTCTGTCTGCTTCACCCACTTCTATGCAACTTTGGGTGATTCTAATTTTCTAATTTCTTTTACAACATGTAGTTTTTTACTCATTGTGTCAGAACAAAATTCATGCAGTATACTGCTTTCTGGTCCTTTGCAGTGCGCACATTAGCAAAAACATGGTCCCTTTAATTTTAACATGTTAACATGTCTTAAAAACCTAACTGACTCTCATTTACTGATCATCTGATTTCATATTGTGAAAAAGAAAGGAACACTTGCATGAGAGACTATAGACAGTCCCTTCAATTCATCTATGTTTGGAGTTCTGAGTTTGATGTCTGTAACTCTCTTGGGCTCATACACCATGATATCAAGGCTAGGTATCATTAGCATAGAGCCTGCAACTGAGCAATAGCTCCAGGACCAGCCCCAGGCATCTTACAGTCAGTCATGACACATCCCTGCACCGTACCACACAAAGGTTTCTGTATAAAGTGTTGTATTCCTTGCAAATAAGTGTAAGAATATTGTCCATCATCAATTTCATTATATGCAATCAATAAAATTGACTTTAAGATAGGTGGTGGGGTTATAACCATTGTTGTAAATGCTAGAAACAGGCGCAGCAACTCATCCCAAACAGGGCTAAGCGCAACATGATCTCCAAAAATTCCGTGCTCCTGGACACGGATGTTAAGGGCACAAAATCCGTGTCCAGGAGCACGGATTTTGCCAAAATTTCGTGCTCCTGGACACGGAATTTTTTTTCCGTGCTCCTGGACACGGAATTGTTTTCAGTGATGGACACAGAGAAGTGTGCATAATGATAAATTAAGAATGTTAATCCCCTCTATCATTTGCACACATGAAGCGTTCTTAATATGGTCAGTTTTCAATAGCTGTAATTCTTGGAGTGCTAGAATGAGACTACGGCCAATATCTATTTCATGATTTTAATGACAAAAGTATGTCTTATATACACTCAATCATGGTAAATCAAAAGGAATTTAAAAATGTATGTAATAACGATGGTAATTATTCCCTCTGCATCTTTAATTCTGAGTGACGCAACCTGTCTGTGATGGTCTTATACCTGGACACACATATTGTCCATCACTACAATTTATTTTGAAATGTTCTTCTTTGTTGTTTTATCTTATTTGGATGTTTATTATATTTCACTGATCCCCGTCCCAACTTATTTGAGACGTGTTGCAGTTATCAAATTAGAAATGAGTACATATGTCCCCCAAAGCAATATTTTTTCTCGGTTTTAACACTTAATATGTTGTCTTGTCACTATTCTCCATCTAATGAATGGATTGAATGTTTTGAAAATGATAGCATTTTGATTTTATTCACAGTTTACCAAACATCCCAACTTCACCGGAGTTGGGGTTTGTACTTAGTCATTACCAACAAAAAAAATCCATGTCCCCCGCTCAAACCCTCATAGCGCCACCAAGATAAGGTAAATGTTTGAAGTACATTTGTGCTTGTAACTTTTGAACCGTAGCCCAGATCAAAATATTGGTATCCCTAGAATCCTTGGGCCAACGCACCCTGACATTATGTCTGCCCCAATAGAATTTCCACCATTTTGGATTTTGTGAAAATCATTAAAAGGCTTCTCCTACAAATTTAGTCGGATTCACATCTCCTATCATTTGGCCATGGCAGCCAATCAAACATGTCTGAAAAGTTGCATAACAGGAAGTGAGCTCATTTCTCGGCAGCCCTTAAACTGATTTAAACCAAACCTGGCATACATGATCAGCACCCCCTCCAAAGGATGCACTCCAAAATTGGTGAGATTTAGCCCATAGGGGGCAATGCAATTAGCAAAAATACTAACAGGTCGATTTTGTTCTCCTCTATAGGATGTCTATGGCAGCCCATAGAAATGACAAAAAGACCAACAAAGGTCGGCGTCTGCGCCTTGAACTCAATGCTCGTGTATTGCTTGGTGCGAGCACTCCCAAAAAAGTAGTAATCACTCAAAAATGGAAAAAAGGAGGCGCACACAAGACTTGTGTGAAAAAGTGTATTGAAGCCGAAAATATACAACAGAAGTCTAAGGATTAACTGGAGAGACAGACGTTTCGGAGCTAGTCCATTTTCAATGTCTCCAGTAGGACAATAGAAATGTACATAGGGAAATGCTCAAATTTGGCACACAATCATTCTAGACAGAATCCTAATTTTAGGCCCCCACCCCCAACACAGGTAGTGTGCTGGGTGAGTCACATCTCTCACAATCCAAATAGGATGAGATGAGATCCAAATAAAAGTATAATGTGTTCGCTTTACTATTACACCTTTGGTGATGGTGGAAACAGAAGTTTTATAGTTGGTTTTATATAGTGAATTGGCAATGAAGTCAACTTTCACTTTGTGTGCCTTGCTTCACAGGGCCATAAGCAGAGTCCTTGTGTCTAGGTTCAACTAGATTGGGATGCATACATTCTCAATGACTGCACCACCTTTATAGATAAAGGCAAAAGGAATACATTGTCTGTGGCATGTGAAAAAGATGAGGATTACTTTGCAAGTATGCCATTCATATATCATGCCAGCTGTTAAAATGCTGATGAGGCACTAGGCTTTCTGTATGACATCATTGCCCTTAAGTAGCCTATGTATTCTGTGATGTCCTAATCTGTATTGTAAAAGGTAAAATTAGCAAACTGTAATCTTGCGGTCATGTGTCCCTACGGCACACGGTCTGATGCTCCTCTGCTGAAAGGTATCTTGAAGACAGAAACATAGCCTACACGTCACACAGAAGACTGTTTACACAGTCACATGGACTGTTTACTCAAGAAATAGAGGAAGATGACACTCATCCTGAGACAGTGAAAATGTTATGTTGTCTCAGAATTGTAATGCATTTGTAACAGTTCCATTAGTTTTCATGCTGTTTATTATATATTGTATGCCACTGGTATTTCTTTCACAGTTCCACAGTTCTTTCACAGCTACAGTATAAAGGGATTGTACAATGAAACTGGCACATCATTTTAGTGTGGGAAGTTTCATGTTTAAATTGGACCACCCTGGTGGCTAGTCTTCATTAATTGTACATTGCACCAGTAAGAGCAGAGTGTGAAAATTCAATTAACAGAGCTATGCTCAAAGTAGTGCATGCACGCAAACAGTATGGGTGACATCAGAGTTCAAAAAAGGAGAACATTTTGGTGTGTGTGTTGCTGGTGCATCTTTGACCAAGACAGCATGTATGTCTTAATGTATCAAGAGCCACTGTATCCAAAGTAATGTCTGCATATCACAGAGAGGGATGAACCGCATCGAACAGGATTAACTGTGGACACATCTGAAAGGGATGTAGATGAAAAAAAACAAGTACAAACCACCTTTCGGTGAGTGCACAGTGCCTTACTTACTTCCCTGTTTGCACTAAACAATCACAGGTCAGTGATCAACCCAGTAGCTCAGGGTCCCACAGGCCCATATTGCATCTCCTTGCTCGAGTCCTTTCCTTTTGCTTCATACGTCTGGCTTTACTAAGTTTGGAATTGGTTTAGAATTTGAGCAGAATTTATACATTGTCTTCACAGATGCCCCTAGAATGGGGAGGAAAGCATTTTTAGACCATCATACAGAGGTTAAATTTAAATAGCTAACTGTTAACAAGAAAGCATTTTTCCATCTTACCCTTGCATCCCTATTTCTAATCTGATGATGATGATGATGATGATGACAATAATGCATATTTCTTAACCTCTTTAGATGCCTTCATGGCATGAACATACCTTGAAAGCCATGAAAAATCTACAGGTATATACTGTATATAGCCTACTGTAATTGAGAAATAACTCATGAAAACCAAGTTCGAGTCTGACCTTACAAGTCTGGCCTTTTCCAATCTCTTCCACTTGTTTCCTGTCTCCATTTTAACCGTGCTATCTCAATACAAAAAATAAAACTTTGTTGTAAGAGATACCATAATAGCCCAAACAAAACAACTGCCCACTTTCCCAATGTAGTCATGTTAGCAGTGTTTGAGGGTTCATAAATTTAGTCGGACTCGGCCACTCTGAGGCACATTTACAGCATACAGCATTGGCAGTATGTCAATTCACTCTGAATTACCAAATGTCTTTGTTGGGCAACACAAGCACATTGGACTGCAAAAAATATACAACTATGCCTTAGTGAGACCAATCTATCTTTTGCACGTGTTACCATTTGTCATACAGAAATCTCTCATAAGAGAAATAAACGCCTATAGAAAACAGCCCTCAGTCAATAATTTTTTTAAAGACATTTTTTCTTGTTGATTATGTGATGCACTGTCACCAAGGCTTTAATATGTGACAACAGTATACTTCTCTCTCTCTCTCTCTCCCTCCATCCCGCCCTCTCCGTCTTCTTCTATTTCTGCTTCTTTTTCTTTTCAAAGTTTTTTTTTAGTAGCATGACCAGCAATCTAATGAGATAGTAGAATAAACAGACATGAACTAATGAAAAGCAGACTGCAGAGATCTTTTTTAAGTTTGTTCTTTAGAAATTAAACACAAACAGAGTGTATGTCTTGTTCTGACCTTCCCCCGTGCTAAAATTAAAACCTGAAAAGAATCTTTTTTCAGCTCTTGGCACAGAGCAAAGGGATTAACCAGAGAAAGACAGTGAAAGAAAGAAAATGGACAAACACGCACATGCACACACAGAGAGACACACACCAGACACATACTCAGAGAGGATATGTAATATCACAATAAATCAACAGTAATCCCAGAACCTCTTGTATTGACATGCTGTTAAGCAAACACCTGCACCTGACCTGGCACACAGTGCTTCCGTGATTTTTCCCAGTTTAGACAAATCCCCATGGTAGGATAGGTCAGTCTGCTGTCTTTGCACAGCCATTGAAAATCATTCTTCTTACTCCTCTGTCCACCCAGGGCTTTGTAAGTATTCACTTGTGTAGGGCTACTGAACTCTAATGCAAGTTAGAAGTGTCTGCCATTCAGTAAAGCCACCAGCCAGGGACGGATTGGGAAGTGTTTTCCACCGGGACAATTTTGCCCTTGCCGGCCTCATATCAATTTTTTTTTAAAAATGTGACTATGCCAATATCAATGTACCTGTGTCATATACCTGTACTTTGCTGTCATGGATTTTGGAATAGCTTTGTTTTGAGCTCTTACAAGCCTCCTCGTGTATGGGCAACATCGTTGTGAGACACTGTTAATAGTGATGGCAGTATTTTTTATCATTATTATTGGACTGATCTGAGCAGTGACACGAGACACTAGATTAACCCCACATGCCCCCACCACAAGCGCAAACAGAGCACAATTGTGCAGTGACAGTCACAACAGGTCAAAGATAACCCTTTCACCTAGTTATATTTACAACACCAGCCACCACTCAGTTGTTATTGTTGCCTAGTAATGGGGACTCCAGACAGATGTGCCACTCCATTAGACTTTCAGGACTTCAAAGATTTTTTTGAAAATGATATTAACATTTTTACAAGGTCTGCACACTGCAATTCCTACTGAATGGCTGATGTCATTCAAAAATGGCCTACATATTGACAATGATGCTGCCCACATGGCTATGCTGTCGCCACCATGTGCTCGATTTCGTACAAGATCTACGTAGGTCAGGTGCCACAATAGAAAACCATTTGGAAAAACATTGAACTACTGTATGGGCGTCAATTGTAAAGAGAGGCTACATAGTCTGCATATAGGCAACATTTTACTGAGGAGTGGGACAGGGAAACTGCTCTAGGCATCAAGACACATCATGGTTTTTTGAGGGAAAATACCTAGATGAAATTGTCTTCCTATACTGTCCAAAATGGCCAAAAACAAGTGCATGTGATAGACATAGGACTGGGTGTCAGTTATAAGTAGTCACCATCTGAATTTGCTGCTTTTCTGATCCTTATTATTGTTGACAAAAACTACGTCTAAGGGCCTCCGTTGTAAGAACATTGGTTCCGACAAACTGCTCTACCAACTCTATTTGTCTGCACTGCCCATTGATTATCCATGCTGTGCTGTGATGAAATTGACAATTCATTCTACAGTATACAGCACGTCTGCGCCAGTGTGCGGGAGTAACTGAAAATGTTGGAACGATTGTGCTCCACAGTTCTGTTGGAACCGGCATGTGGAGGCCCTAATCCTGCAAGCTATTGTTTCAGACAAATTTCAGCAATGTGTTTCAGTCGGTTCCTTATTTAGGAAATACATCTTCAATTGCTGAATCAGTGATTCACTGCCATGCAGAGATTGACACGAGGTGGGGCTCCAGCACTTTGCCCTACTAAACAAAAAGTGCCCTTTTAAAAAAAATTGTGTACATTTGTGTAAACAAACAATGTAGCCCTATGGTCCATTGTGTCATGATCATTTAGAAATGCTTGACAATTGAAAGCGTATGATAATAAGCTTGATTGTGATGGCGCATTGCTACACAGTCTGTACAGTGTGCATGCACACTTTGCCATTTCAATGCATTCTGGTTAGAATTTACTGTACCTGAACTGAACACATTCAAATGTGCGTTGCAGCAGGCAACAAACGTGAATGAAGGGTATTTTTAATGCTGAAAGTTGCTTGTGACTTTATAAGCCCTGAAATTCATGACAACATCTCGTAAATATAAACTGTGTATTAATCAAATAATGCAGAAGAAGTAGCTGTAAACAAGAACACATGCCATGTCGATTGCACAACAACCATTAATGAGCCCACAAGTTGCTCAAACCTTTGTTTGTGGCCTAAAAAGGGCCACAGCATTCAGCACAAAGTATTGTTCAAGACATCGTTGGCCATAATCTATGGAATGTTGCTGTCAAAATCAAGCCATAGAGAACTTGTACAAAATGTACAAATCAAAAGACTGACGCCTTTTGTGCTCTTTTTCATTGCTGTAGTCAGTGGTGTGTAGTCTACATAGAACACAGTACACAGTATACCCACCTGAAAATGTTAGGGATTTCAGTATACCTGCCTAAAATTGTATATACAGTATACCCACGACAAAAAATGCTCAAATATACAGTATACCCACCACAAAAAAGTAGACATCACTGGCTGTAGGATGCAGGCGCGGAGTGGCCATCGGGAGATCGGGGACTTGTCCCGGTGGGCCGCGGCCGTGAAATGTAATAATGCGGCCACTACGTGTTTTCAACTGGCCCTGAAATGTCCTGAATGTCCGCGGCCGTGAAATGTAATAATGCGGCAATTATGTGTCTTCATACGGCCCTAAAATGTCCTGAATGTGTCATCAAACACTGGTTTCCTACTCTCCGCAGTGCCATATTTGAATTATCTTGACTAGCCGGTATATATACGGTGTACCAGACGGCAATACCTCACTGACGGTGTCAAACAGTAAATTGGCCACACCCCTTCTCTACTGATAATTTCCATACACCGTAGATCGCGGAAGTTTACTAGATCTTAGTGACACAGTTTCGTTTTCAGTATTTGAAGAACCTGTGCTATTTAGATTGGTTACCAAAGGATGGAAATATTAATAAGTTATGATTTATTTTCCGATTTCCACATGACTGTTACAGTTTACAGTCTGCCAGCCCAGATTCACTTGCTCTGTGGTTATTGACTTGGGTTACGAACAGACTCCACCAAGTGGTAAGGAAGAGAACTGCAGCTAACAGACGCAGTTTTGTTTTGATGGCATTGATTTGTTAGAACTACTGGTCCGGTATATCTCCTTATTCTCGTCGAAATAATATTATTATCATACATTTATTTATATGTGGCATATTTAGGATGTAGCCTATGTAATGTCTGAAGAAATGCAACAAAATAATTATCACACAAGATTCTGATGTGACCAGTGCTGGGTGTGTAGACTAAACTGTGGATTAAAGTGGAGTGATTGCAAGAAACAAAGACATTTGCTGCAACGAAGACAGCGTTTAAAGGTAGGCCTACACTGTTTAATAAGCCTACATTTTGTTGACTTATGGTTGTGCTTTGAAGTAGCTAGGGTTGGCTTATTTGCTGTATGGTGGGTTTATTGCACAATGTAGACAGACTTTTTGTAAGCTATAGCCTACTCTTCTAAAAATCCCCACACTCAAAACTTTGTGCCCGTGCTCATCCTGTCTTCCTTAAACAATAATTCAATAGGCCTACAAACTGTCAAAATGACAGTGGAGTGCACATTTGCATGGAACAGTAGCATGATGTATCCTGACCTGCAACTAGTTCTATTGCTTTGGACTGTGATGATGGCTGCAGTGGTGTAGTCTACTTTTTGAAGTGAGTATACTGTATATTTGAGCATTTTTTGATGTGGGTATACTGTATATATTTGTTCTATTCTAAATAATGGATCAATCTATTTTGAGTGGGTATACTGTAATCCCTGAAATTTTGAAATGGCTGCGTATAGGCCTACCTGCGTTTTACGTAGGGCCTAGACTACACCACTGGCTGTGCATTTCATCAAGGTGTAGGCTACAATCCTCCACTTCAGGTTGATATTTTGACAACACTAATGTCCACATGTAGTACGACTGCAGATTTCTTGGTTTTTGTGTTTTTGGTTAGGAAACCATGTTGTTCGCCTTGGGTTTTCGTTTATTTTTTAAAGGGCCGCCAAGGGGAAAATTTTCCCGGTAGGAAAAGTCCCCCCACTCCGCCGCTGGTAGGATGCAGTGTGCTGAAGCTAGACTGATGGTATCAGGTGGTCAGGATTTGGCTGGTTAACTTCGTTGATTAGCAAGGCACTTCCTCGTCGCCATTTCCACAAATTCACTCATTTCCGATACCACTTCGCTCATGATGATTGGTGGGTGCGCGAGTTTAGTGTTGGGCACACAGACCTATATAGGTCTGTGGTTGGGCACCTTATAACAGGCTACCTCCATGCATCCAATGCCCGTCTTCCATATAGCTTTCTGGTCAACCTTACTTCAGTCAGTAAGGTAGCACATAATTGGCTGACTAAACTGGTATCGGAAATGAGCTCCATTTTTGGAATCTGGAGAGTTAGGCCCAATTCGAAACGGGGAAGGCAGCTGTCCTTCCAGTGAGCTAACTGGACATCGAGTCATCAAGTGTGAATCGAAACGAAAAATTGCTTTATTTCCTCTCTCGGCAGTTGACTGCATTTGTGGGCGTAACGAGGATATTTCGGGGATACATCAGATGCTGACTTCGCTGCCTTGGTACCCAACATGCTGTGCGCCACCTCCCTCTCAACCGGAAACTTGAAAAACAAACATGGCTACTACCCAAGCTACTACCTTATCATACTCTTTATTCTGACACTTATGTATGTAGATATTGAAAATCGAATGCATAAATCAACATTGTAGTATCTAAATATGCTGTCGCTAGATCTATTTATAGCCTATTTTACGATTCCGCCGTCTGACGATCATTCACCGTTCAAATAGCATGCGTAAGCTAAGCGCTAACGTGATGAACGTAACTCCCGCCATAGAATCGCAAGAATCGCCGTAACATCAAATGCGCAAGGCGGCGCACTCGTTAGTGCCGTTCGTAACGGCTGCCTCATCAGCTAACTGATCAGTGACCTGTTTATGTAGGAGGAGAGTCATCGAGTCACTGCCTCCCGTTTCGAATTCAGCCTTAGTTCAATTTTGGTTGAATTCACTAGCCTAGCATTTCCCATTGAAATGAATGGGGGTGGGACTTGTTCACTGCCTCCAGGTCTTATATTAGGCCTACCTCCACTGATGGTATTACTAGCCCCATACGACTTCTGTTGCTGTCGATCAACATTGACGAAGCACGTGAGCGAGAACTTGTTGTCACGATGTGGGTGTTATTAAATACAGCGCATTTAAAGTCGGCCACAAACATGAACGAGACAATTTTTTTTATAGGCCAAAGATTATTAAAAATGGCTATTGTGATTGTTCTATTCTATTATATTATATTATATTATATTATATTATATTATATTATATTATATTACACTATATTACATTATATTCAAAAGTTAGATCCGGTCAATATATTTTGCAATATCTGATTGGACGAGACGCGTTCTAATGGCATTCTATGCATCGTGGGAGGATGTCTAGGCTGACGGTAGGTACATATTTCCTGTCCCTGACAGTAAAAAGTTATCTTTCAAGGTGTCTTTCATTTATTAATTATAGATGAAATCACATTATTTTCACATTGTTATGTTGTTCTAGGAGTAATGTAGCAGTTAGCAATGTTGTCTACATGCATAAGTCTAATATCTATTTAAAAAATATATATTTTGCAGGTGTCCCCTGAGTTGCTAACAGGAATGACATTGAGATAAAGAAACCCCTGTAAAATAATGGTTCATTCCACAAATTACACAATTTCCAGGAGGTTACATCACTCACAGGAAAAGGATTTTCACGACATAAAAAGAAGTAATATACAGTCTTATTTAGCATGGAATTTTGTTATTTTATTGGCCTTTTGGGGTGGTGACTTTTACAGTGTCCTTCCTGTTACCACTTTTCAACCCATTATTTAAAAATATATGGTTTCTATATTGATATTCACCAAATTCACTAGCAATATTCTACTAAATATAAAGCTGTAGATTTTTACAGTTTTTCTCAATTGGTTTTGTACATTTCTCACAACAGAATAATGATTCATTCAAAAGTCTTTGTTCAATTGTGACTTCCTGGTGTTACCTGTGCACATGGTCAAATCAGTTTCTCATTTTTTTCGGCATATAGCAAATGCTCTCGTCCACCATGCCATGGCTGTGTACAATTCTCAGTGATTTCGTACATTATATCAATTGCTTTTGTCATATCACTCAAAAAGCTGTGTCACTGAATGCATGAAACTATCTCAATCTTATCTGATCAATGTAATATAAAACTGAATTTACAACATTTCCCATCCAATCTAAACAACATTTCGCTTCAGAAAAGATCCTCAAGAGTGTACTATTCAATTGACAACATGAGAAATTGATTTGACTAGCTTGTCCATACACTATGCCACAATGACTAACCATTCTGCTGGCGCTGATACGTTCATTGACACAAACACTTGGTTTTTAAAGACAAATAAGGGTTTTGAGCAAGAGACTCGGTTTTGCAGGTTATCCACCGTGTTTTGCCATTTGTTAAAGCTGTTTTGAGAATGAATATTATGTTTTGCAAATTGCGAGAGAGATTCGAGAAATGTACAAAACCAATTGAGAAATACTGTAATATGTGATACAAGGGGGTTTAATGATCACTTTAAAGTAGGAACGATTACTATTGCAATTTATCCCGGGTTTGGGCCTTTTTAGAGCTAGATTGACTGGCCTAATATGACCAGGGCTGGCCTGGCCATCTGGCATAGCGGGTATTTCCCGGTGGGCCCCTACTTTCAGAAATGTTAAAAAAACCCACTTGTGAGTCAGTTCTGCGCCGCTAATTATGAGGGGCCCCTTTAAGCCAAAAGTGCCCGGGCACTATTTTCCCCCAAGTCCAGTATTGAATATGATCATTGTGGTCTGGAAGATGTTGGCATTCTCAGCCTTCGGCTTCGTGCCTATGGCCAAACCACATCCGGGAGGATGTTAACCAACATCTTCCCTACCACTCGTGTCATATTGCTTAAAGGTACTGTGCAGGAAATGGTCAAAAAACATATTGCAATGCTGCTCATTGAAACTGTGTTGCCTATTGCCAAATTTGATCTCATAAAAGTTTACTAAGCAATAAACTAATATTTAGTATGGCCCAAGTACAATCATTTTTGCAGCTAAAAATGGCTATATCTGGAAATTCAAAATGGCGGACCATGGAGAAGATGCCCCTTTTCATGTATGAAGAGTGCAATTTTTCTAGTCATAATGAATACTTCGAATTTGATGGTGGTGGTACGTATTCATGAAAAATGCAACAATAGTGAATGAATTCTGGAAATAAACAACTGAAAATATTACACAGCGTTTATAACATACTAAGGCAACCGGCAGTTCCACATCTTCCCCCGCCATCCCCACAGCACTTGCCCCCCAAAATGTCTGTGCATGCCACTGCAGTGGATCAATGGATGGTTAAAAATTGTGCACAGAGCTATGCAAAGATGTCTAACCGAGCCTTGCAACAATGCTGTTTTTAACATTGAATCTGGATTAAAGGCTGAAGAGGATAGCTACCGGTAAGAGACAAACCAATGACCATACTGTGAATTATCCAGAATGTCCTGCCATGGCTGTGACCTCAAATCTGAGGTTACAAACCCTATCTGGGGGTGCCAGCTCTTTCCATGTAATGCAGGTTTCAAACAGTATCATTAATTAATTGTTACTCCTTTACACAAAAAAATCGGACTAAAATAAGACCTTATGCTGTATGTGTTGTCAGGATCAATTACATTATGTTAAGAGAGAGGGGGAGGAACAATGAATTATGAATGAACGGTGCACTGTGAAAGCACAGCACAATATGCAGTAGCAACTTCACAGATAGAAGGGGACCTGTAAGCATCTCTGAAGAAGAAGAGAGATGACAGGTTCATCCAACCAAGCAAGCATGAAGATAGTGGTCAAGTAATGGACCAGTGGTAATGGCCTCTTAATGGCACCGCTCTCTTTCCACAACTGCTGGTTAGACCTTTTCGTCTACAGATACATATGTGGTGAATATTATCCATAACTCATGGAATAGGGTGAACCACCTTAACCTATAAAAGACAATGTAAAAATTCTACATTATAGCAAATAAGCACTATAAAGCACATTTTCAAATGCAATCATGAGGGCTACTAAGGAATACATTATCATCCTAATTGTATAGCACTTTGAACAAATTCTCATTTTTAGAAACATAGAAGGCATGTCACAGCAAGTTCATAGTGATGTATGAATATGAATTTATGTGGTAAGGTAATTTGTGCCATTGTCTCCTAAGTGTGTTTGCTTGTGTAATATCGATGTATACCTTACACATCTCTGTCTCTCTCTTTCGTGTGTGTGTGTGTGCGTGCGTGCGTGCGTGCGTGCGTGCGTGCGTGCGTGCGTGCATGCATGCTTGCGTGCGTGCATGCTTGCGTGCGTGCATGCGTGCGTACTCTTGTGAAAGAGGGTGTGAGTGTTTTTGCATCAAGGCAGGCGAGGTAAGGTTGTCCAACATCCTCCCCAGTACTTGTTTGAGGGGGAAATCATTAACTTGCTGTGAGAAACTCAACGATGAGAAACTCGACCCTGTCGTAAAGCAGTAGCCTACTACAGACTGACAGACAGGGCCACTGTTTGATGAGAGAGCAGTGAGCACTTTGTCCCTGACCTCGGGCTTCTGCTGCTGTCTCACCTCCACTGCTGACTGGAGCTCAGAGAGGGAAGGGAAGCGGCGCTGGCTACATCCACATGTCATGCACAATGCATCAGAGTCTCTGAGCCTTTGCTATCAAAGCCACCCAAGCTTCTGACAAACCCTTCCCGAGCTCGAGATCAGACCACGAAGGGTTAAGATGTTCTTGTGTGTGAAGTGTTGCTGGATGTGTGCTGTGGATCTGGGGGGCTGCAGTCACTCCGGCAGGCCTCCGCTAATGACTTGTAGCCTACAAAATTCCTGGCACTCTCAGGTGGCTTCCCTCTATCTGGTTGTGTGCAATGATGAAAAGACACAGATAAAATAAACTGGCAGTTGCAACTCATTGCAAGGAGCCAGAGCAGTAGCATGGCAGCTGAGACCCCCGGAGCCCAGACTCCTCTTTCTTTTCTCTCCCAACCCAGCCCAACCCCCACCCGTTAACCCCCTGCTACTTCCCTCCCACTTTTTTTTTCTTCTCTTCTTTGTTTTTGAAGAGTTTCTCATTGCTGTATGGCCCTGTGCACGCTCAGTGTTTTGCAAATGCTATATTGTCCAGAGAAACACCTGGCAAACATCACTGAGATTTATCTTTGTGTGTGCGTGTGTGTGCGTGTGTGTGCGTGTGTGTGCGTGTGTGTGCGTGTGTGTGTGTGTGTGTGTGTGTGTGTGTGTGTGTGTGTGTGTGTGTGTGTGTGTGTGTGTGTGTGTGTGTGTGTGTGTGTGTGTGTGTGTGTGTGCGTGTGTGTGTGTGTGTGTATGTGTGTTCATTCTTCTGTGTGGATGTTTGTCATGGGGGAGTGCCTTAGACTGGGCAGGGGGAAGTGGTTATGCTGCAATTACCCCACTAATTTCCCTCCGCTGTCTCCCACCCCTTTCATTCTCAGTCCATTGGATAGGAGTGGCCACTGCAGCGCTCGCTGTTGCACATGACACATATTCCAAATCAATGCACTTGCATTGGTTGATTCTGCCTGCTTCAGTGAGCACTTCTTCACAAGCGATTTGCTCTGTAAGATACATTTAGGAAGGCAACAGCTTTAGCTTCATTTGATTTTCATTTTTTAATCACATTTCTTGTTTGTGTAACACAGCAGGATATTATGATGATGGGCTAATTGATTTGGATTAATTTTGTATAAATAATAGACAGTTGTCTATTTTTAGAGATGTTTTTCAGGGTGTTATGCTGCTCCTCACAGAGTACCAGTGAATTGAAAAGATGTAGGGAGAACTGGGATGATTGGAAGCAACGATGGAAGGCTCGTCTGAGGACGACCTAGAGAGATGCCTTTTTCCGGACCGGACAGGAGAGAGTGACAGGATATGAACAGGAGAAAGAGATGGGGAAGTGACCTTGGCTTACACTTGAACCCAGGTCCCATACGACACCTTAGCCATACCATAACCATATTTAGCCTATAAGTGTTTAAAAATATAGGTAGACTACTGTATATAAGATTTTCCATTGGTTTGGTAAAATTATTCCATGCAGTCCTTGTATGCTTGTAGGTGCAGTTGTTAAGCATGTAAGGTACTTGAATTCATATTGGCATAATTCTTCATTCAATCTTGCCTTGTTGTTGCTATTTTAAATGATACATTAGCATCTCTGTGCCAGTATACATAGATGTGTATTCATAAGATCTCATTTTTACTGATTATTATGGCATAGCACTTCCTTGACCCTGTACAATGAATTATTGGTTGATCACTGAATATGTCCTCCTGCACAGCTTATTGTTATTCTCTGAAGTTCTCCAAGTTCCACATAGTATACCATGACAATTTGGCTTTATTCACATATCATGTACTCTCATGATAAATAATCACTATTTGTGCTCTTGACAATGGAGATGAAATGTGTCTTTTGTTTATTTATTTATCTATTTCTCCTTTATTTTACTAGGGTATAGTCTCATTGAGGCAGTTGCCTCTTTTCCAAGTGGGCCCTAGTATTTGTATTTTCCCAATTCAAATAATTTCTTCCCCCACTACAGTGACCAGTGTAGTTGTTCTGATTAGAATGGCGGAAATAGAGGCAAGACAAATATTTAGCTAATGGTCCGTTTTTTTATCCACAGTGGTGCCTCTTCTAGGTCCAATAGATGCTATTAAATTTCACCCCCATAGATACACAGTGATGACATATAATAACTATGTGAATATAAAAGAGGTTAATAATTGATGGGGCGGTAACAAATTAGGGCCATCATAAAAAAAGAGAAAGAAACAGAGAGAAGAAGGATCTGAATATTCTGGGTAAGAATATGCAGCTTTAGCATTCAATTCTGGGTCTAAGGTAATGTTTGACTCTCTTCATCTGCATTTTTTCTTGTCCTGTGTTCAAGCGTTACCCCAATCTGATGAAGAATTGTTACATTAATTCTGCAAAGTGAACTTATTGCTGCAATTCATTTCAGGGCTCCCAGGAGCCTTCATATAATGATAGAGGCAGTTTCTGGTAGCTGGTGGAGATCCATTTCAATGTCTTGACTCACACCTGGCCTAGATGTTGGAATGGATAAGACGGGGATTCACACATCTTTTTGTGCAGCTTTTGTCCTGCCCCTCATCTTACCATGTGGTTCTACAGCTATAAATGAATGAATGAATGAATGAATAAGGAACTAATAATCTCAAAGAGTGCAGACCTCCACCAAGGAAGCTGCTTGATAGAACATTTGACTATGTTACACCCTATTTTTTTCAAGTATTTCTGCCTTGTTAGAGTTAGAAACTGGAATGTTAAAATCCACCCTATCCCGCAATGGTGAAGAATCTTTTTTTTAAATCCTGGATCTGGATCACCACCAAAATTTTATCACTTGTTCCTTTTGTCATTTCCAACAACAACATTCCATCAAAATCTGTGCATAACCTTTTGAGTTATCAAGCTGACAGACAGTCAGACAGACAGATAGACAGACAGACAGACAAGCAAACCAACGCGACCCAAAACATAACCTCCTTGGCGTAGGTAATTATGCCATTTCCCCCAGGGAACAATGAACCGTTACCCACCATGTGGTGATCTTACAGTCTACATGTAGACATTGTTCAGTCATAGCCTTTGGTTGTGAGGCACACAACCTTTTGAATTGAAACTCTCTCACTCTCTCTCTCTCTCTCTCTCTCTCTCTCTCTCTCTCTCTCTCTCTCTCTCTCTCTCTCTCTCTCTCTCTCTCTCTGTCTCTCTCTCTCACACACGCACACGGAAACGCACGCACGCAGACACACACACACACACACACACACACACACACACACACACACACACACGCACACACACACACACACGCACGCACGCACACACACACACACACACACACACACACACACACACACACACACACACACACACACACACACACACACACACACACACACAGGCAACAAGTTTATGAGGCAACACCTTTGACGTTGCTCTGACGTCATCAGGTTATGTTTGCAAAGGTATTTTCAAATATGATGTGCCACATCTTATCTAGTTTGTCATTGTGCTATATTGTAATATATCTTGTACATTTGTGGATTCCTTGTCATTTTGACAGCAGCGTTTATGTTTATTACAGTCTGTATTAAATTAATATAGCCTCACGGTTGTAAACCTGAACATAAAGGCATGCTCAAATCCCAGTGAGTAAACAACAGTCAGGTAGTCTTGAAACAGCAGCACCATCTTGCCAAGAATTCTCTCTTGTGCATACACATTGCTGGAGGCAGCATAGACAAATGTGTGATTTTGCTTTTTTTTCCGCTGTCTTGCTGTTTGGAATTTTATTTGAATTGTGATGAAAAGGGATCTGCATCAGATGTGTGCTTACAGTCAGATTTTAACCCTGCCATCTCAAACACAAAACCTTTCATTTGAAGCCTGCTAGGTGACGCTATTTTAGATTTTCACTTCCTTTGGGGATCCAACCTGCACCAGGGTGAAAAAATGAAAAAGGGAAAATTCCCCCAAGGATATGAGGGTAACTGGGTGAGAAACATCAAGGGGCCAACTTTGATCGTAAATCCTGGGTTTTTTTGTAGATCAGGCAGGAACTGCTCTGGAAGAAATATACATTTTAGGAAGCTTATTTGTCTATTTTCAAGATCTTTCACTTGTTACAAGCATATATGCCTGGTGTGAAGTGAAGACATCTGACAATGGAACAAGTGAAAATGATAAATAAGATGTGCATGTTTAAAGAAATGTTTAACAAGATTTTTGAGTGAATTTGAGTTAGTTATTGAATGAATTTGACAATGTGGTTGATGTTTTCATCTAAGCTTCTCCATATTTTGCAGTGTTCACTTGGTTAGATTAGATTGTTTCATAATTCATAACTTTCTCACCACTGTTTCTCCTTTGCAACCAATCAAACTTCTAATTAAACATTATAACAATTATAACATTTCAAAAGGCTTTATATATTATACATTTCACCTGAAACTGAAATCCACTATGGAGCTACACTATAATGACAGTTAAAGGTTGCGCTTTTTCCTTCAGAACTACCTTAACTGCCTAGGTACAGGTACACCTTCCTCGTACAAGGTTGGAAACGCTTTTGCCTTCAGAACGGCCTTAAAGGAGAAGTCCAGTTTTTTTAACATTAAGGCCATTTTCTGGGTGGTCTGCAATGTTTTAGAGTCCCCCTCACCGTTTATTTCATGTTTTCTGCAGTCTCTGTTATTTGGCTGATTTGGATTTGATCTCATCCAGCTTTAGAATGGCCGTCTATGAGCACCTGCAACTCTGTTCTTAAAATCATGAAATAAACGGCGAGGGGGACTCTAAAACATTGCAGACCACTCAGAAAATGGCCTTAATGTTCAAAAAACTGGACTTCTCCTTTAACTGCCTGCATAAATAGTCAGGTAGGCTGTGGCATCAATCAAATCAAGATCAATTGGTCCTAAGGGGCCTAAATTGTTAGCCTGGGAACTCCCATACTGCCTTTAGTTCTACACAATCGTTTCGATCTGAAAGACAGTCTGGCGAGGATGACTCATAACGTCCAAGATCATGGGCCCTGTGTCATAATGGCCAAGTATTCCGACCTTAACAGTTTCTCTGCCCAATCAGAGAGCAGGGCAGTGTGTCATAATAGCCAAGTATTCTGCCCAATACGGAATTTACAATAGGCAACTCCCCAGACCTAATCTCACTTGTGATTAGGTCTGGTGTTAACCAGGCAACTAAATTGTGGCAATATACCACCAGCCTGAACCGATACAAGGCAGGATGTATCCATGTTTTCATGATGTTCACACCAAATACTGACCCTGCGTCACAGCAGAAATCGAGACTCATCATACCAGGCACCTTTTTTCTGAATGTTATTGTCTGATTTTGCTGAGCCTTTGCCAATTGTAGCATCAGTGTCCTGTTCTTAGCTAACAGAAGTGGCACCCGGTGTGGTCTTCTGCTGCTGTAGCTCATTTGCCTCAAGGATAGCTTTTCTGTGCATTAGAAGATGTTTTTGTATAGGCCTACTTTACCTCGGTTGTTACGAAAGATTATTTGAGTTACTTTTGTCTTTCTATCAGCTCAAATGAATCTGGTCATTCTCCTCTGACCTCTGGCTTCAACAAGACATTTTCAACCACTGAACTCGTGCCCTCTGATATTTTTTTCTTGTTCAGCCCATTAAATATTGGAGATAGTTGTGTGTGAATATCCCAGTAGTAGATCAACAGTTTCTGAATTAGTCAAGCCAGCCCATCTGGCACCAACAGTCATGTCATTCATAGTCACTTTAGATCACCTTTCTCTCCCATTCTGATGCTCGGATTGAACTGCAGCAGATCATTTTGACCATGTCTACATGTCCAAATGCACTGAGCTGCCACTATGTGATTAGTTGATTAGAAAGTTTGTGTCAATGAGCAGTTGGACATGTGTGCCCAATAAAGTGGCTGGTGAGTGTGTGTGTGTACGTAATGTATGTATACATACATATACATATAAATATACATATACATACATATACATATACATATACATATATTTAGGGGTGGGACGGTTCACAAAATTCACGGTTCGGTCCATATCACGGTATCAAGGTCACCGTTTTCGGTTCTCTAGGGTTCTTGTGGGGTTTTTTTTTAATTCATAATACATGGTGCACTGGGAATATTACACCATATTTATATAATTATAAAGTGATGATGCACAAGTTGAATTTGACCTTTTGCATGTGTCTGAGAACTGTCTCTTGTGCTAACCTGCGCTTGCACTTAAACTGCGCTTGCACTTAAACTGCGCTTGCACTTAAACTGTCGTCAGCTGATGTGCTCAATTCAATTCATGAATTGTTCAATTGGCGACTCTAAAATAATGTCCTATGGTGAAACACCATATCATTATACTGACATGGGTAATTTCATGGACAATTGTCTATTGTTGAAGCTCGAGCTTTACATATATTGTGACTTTAGACCCTGAAGAAGCCAATGACAAGTGTTCATAAGGATTTTCTCTCAGAGTTCATCAATCAATCTAGTCCTTTTAGTCCTTTGGTATGGTACCCTTATATTAAATATTTTTTTGATGAAAATCTATCTTTTAAACAACTTTGTTATGGATAATTGTGCAAATGCATCTTACCAAATCGCTATAATCTCCTCTGTAAAAGCTGTGATACTCATACATATAACACAAGGCATGCAGCAGCAGGGAGACTGAGCATCCCAAAGAGCAATACGAATGCATTTCTACGCACTGTTGAATATAGATCAATTAAAGCACGGAACAACTTGCCAACCAAATGAACTATATTGAATAGCAAAGTGTTTTTTAAAAGACAGGTGAAAAAACATCTGAGCCTATCATATATAAACTAGGTTAGTGCAGAGGTAGAGATGTTGTCACGAGGTCTTAAACCATTATTATATTATTATAGTAATTTATGTTTATATTAAATGTTTTTTTCTTTCTTTTTTCCTTTCTTTCTTTTCAATGTGGTGCTTAAATGAATGTACAGATTTGTGTAGAACGTTTAACTGTGTGTGATTTTATTGTTGGACCCCAGGAAGAATAGCTGGGTCTGCGCCCAGCTAATGGGGATACTAATAAACTAAACTAAACTAAAAGAGTATTGTAGTTAGTCATGGCAGGGTTTTCAATTGACACAAAAACTTAAATGTCCCTTTGGTGTAATGGTAAAAACAAATGTCCACTGATGTGAAACTTTGTACAAGCAGGTCACACAAAGGACTTAATCTCTGAAGAGTAGCTTTTAAAATGATTAGTTAGGGATTATATTTGTTTAATTATGTAAATATAGTTTATTCAAATCATTTATTTCTCTACATTTCAAACGCTAAGGGTGTCCGTCCCCTCACATAACTTCCACCG
Organism: Engraulis encrasicolus; assembly: GCF_034702125.1. Classification (NCBI taxonomy): domain Eukaryota; kingdom Metazoa; phylum Chordata; class Actinopteri; order Clupeiformes; family Engraulidae; genus Engraulis; species Engraulis encrasicolus. Next base: position 1,252,673 of record NC_085872.1, on the reverse strand, counting down.
CTACTCTCCCATTCAGAATGTCCTGCAGAATGCTTCACCCATAACTGTGGCCCCTCACCCCTCACAGGGTCAAACTATCCTTAGGGTCCCCTGTGGGTCACACATGGATGCATTTCTAATGGCCTGACGACAGGCCACTCCCATTCTGACTTTATTTGTAGCGAAGGGGAGGAGAAGTTCATATGTAATGAGTCACTGTTTGCCCCCTCTCTCGTCCCTCCCCGATTCGCTGATTGGTTGGTTGTCTGGTAACAGAAGTGATCTCCTTCCAGAAAATCTCATCCAATGGAACGGGGAAGAAAATATGAATCAAGTTTTACCAAGGGCAAGGTTAGGCTATATTGGTATGATAATCACATCCCCAATGATGGTCACTTCATCATAAGAGTGAATTCACACAGAAGAGAGGCAATCATTGAAGAGTGGTGTACCAAGTAAAACTAAGCGAAATATTCCCTTTCAATGCAATATAACATTTTATACAAGTTATACTGAATGACCACATGACTGTCATTAAGTGTTAGGATAGGCTGATAATCTATGATTTGTAGACTTATAAGCCTAGTGTAGTTTCACATTGACTATAAAATCACATATGATGAAATGATAAAATAAATATGTTTTTAAAAAATCTGTCTCAGTCTTGCATTTCTATCCTTTAGGGTGACGTGAATGTCCAACAGTGTGACATTTTTAAAATAGGCTAATATTTGTTTGAGCTTAACATTATATTGGATAAACATTGAATATTGCATTAGGGGAAAGGAAATTGGGATCCCTGAAAATGTTTTATAAATTTGAACAAGATATCCCGGCAAAAGATATCCTGGCATTTCCATGAACGTTCCAGAAAAATACCCTTAATGGTTATTTCAAATGAAATGAAAACCCTAAAGTAAAGCCAAACGCATAAAGAACGTAGCAATGTAGATTATGTTGCGTGGGTTGACTCGAATTGAGCAGGTTCTCACGGTCATCCGTGGTCACCCACAGGCACGAATCAGGAAAAAAAATATTTGTAATGATATTCGGGTTGCAGTCAGTTGGATCATTTGAAATAATGATGCCAAACTTGTGTAGCTTATATCTTATTATATAGTGTAGTAGCCTATAGTGAAAATGCATGAAATTATCCATTATTTCAAATGCCATATAGGATAGATTGCATTATATAGTAGTGAGGTTATGATGGTGTGCCAAATTTAGTCTACAGTCCAACACATAGAAAGATTAATCCCTTAAAAATGTGTAGGTAGAAAAACACTGCAACTTATGGACTGTAAAGTCAAAATCAGAGGATGTCAATTTCAGTTTTTAAATAGACACGTATGGGAGGCACTAATGAGAGTTGGATAGAAGGGGAGTTAAAAGAAACCTGTTCAAGGTCGATGCAATAAGAGTCAAAATTGCATTGCTGTGAGGCGTGACAGAAAGGCAGAAACTTTTTTTGTTTCAGTAAACTGCCCATCAAATACCCATAATTGCCATCAGAATTCACTGTGTGTTCTGAGACTCCTGAAAGCGAATGGCACCACTCAAATTAGCAACTCCGATAAATCACCATTAATTAGCTAATAAAAGCCGGCAGGTGGTTGGGAGCCCTGAGCCATTTCTCTGGTTGTTTGAATTATGCATATTACATAGAGGCTCTGGTAATAAAGTAAATGCGAGAATGTGAGAGAGGCACATACAAACACCAAGGGAGCCAAAAGGAGGGAACAACAGATACGGAAAAGAGAGGGCACATGCTCCCGTCACACTTCCCACAATTTGTCCCACAAGAATACAAGTCCCTTTGACCCATTCATGGTGGTAAGAACATGCTGTGGCACTGAGCACATCAGAAATGTGACAAGCCATATGGAGATGTATTTCACACAGGCCGCTCACTGGGACTCACATTAATAAACACACAAAATTCCAAAAGAAACGGCATGAATAACAGTGTAATAAAATGCGCTTGGACATTGATACCTGAGACAGCCTTGAGTAACACAAGAGGTGCCCATGAGAGGTGATTTAGACCATTCAATGTTTCAGTTTATATTTAAATATGTTTTGAAATATGTAAGAGTTTAGCAACCTAATTTGACTCTTAAAAATGCATTGTGTGTGTGTGTGTGTGTGTGTGTGTGTGTGTGTGTGTGTGTGTGTGTGTGTGTGTGTGTGTGTGTGTGTGTGTGTGTGTGTGTGTGTGTGTGTGTGTGTGTGTGTGTGTGTGTGTGTGTGTGTGTGTGTGTGTGTGCGCATATGTGTTTCCTTTGTGGTAAATCTCTCTGTCTTTCTTAAGGGATGCCTGACTTTAGGCAGTCATTTGACAGAGTGAAAGAAACGGCAGCATTCCGTTCCAAAGCTGAGGCATGGGAGATAAAGGGCAAGAATCACTCTGCTGATTACAGCTCCCTGAGCACTTCTGTGAAGCTGTGACTGGGTAACACAGTTATGCTTGTGATTCTTCTTTTGCAAGATGGACATTTCTGTCCATCTGGGCCATTGACTCAGAGGCCACTGTAGAGGAATCTAAATATTTTTGTGTGGATAACTTAATTTAACATTATTCTTGATCTGGATCTGAAAATACTATTAGTTCAGGAGCTAAGCGTAGATTTTCATAAGAGTCGATCTCTTTCCGATAATTGCGTAAAATTCGGTATGTAGACTGCCAAAGGGGGTCTGATCAAATTTAGAAGCGGAGGCGCCCTGGGGCCACTAAAGCCATTTTTTAAAATGGCTGCCATGGAAATGGGGAAACTTATTAAAAACAGCCAGAAAACACAACATATTTAACTTTTTTGTATCAAAATGGTTAGAAAGATTCCCATGGGGAGGCTGGTTCGATTTAGTACCATAGGCATTCAATATAATTTTGCCAAAACGTTGCCAGATCAAGTCTACCACTGTGGGGTTGAGTCTCCACTCTCTTGAACGCGGCCGGCGCCCAGACAACAAGTCTGCCCGTACATTCATCACACTGCATGTGCGTCGGGGAAGCACAGGGCACACCACAACAGCGACTTCCGAGCCAAGGTGTGGAGTTGCAAAGACCGCAGGCCCCTCACTCACCTCTACCTTAGTGAGAGGAGGGCGGCCTCCAGGCATCTTGTGAAGACGCGCAGACTGAGTAGGCCAGTCAATCTAGCGTTTGACCCGGGACAAATTGCAATAGTAATCATTCCATGTTTTTCGTAATCCCTAGGTATGTCTAAATAACATATTAAAAATCTACAGCTTTATATTTAGTGGAACATACTTTTTTTCAAGGTCAAAGTTGGAGATTTCCCATTCATTTTCCCATAGGGAGACAATATAGGAGATACTTGGGGAATAGGCTAAAATCTTAAACAATAAGATATCAATTTGAAACTTTCACAGTAATTTACTCAAGCAAAGACAAAGATTTTTTGCATTGCAAGTTGTCTGAAATGTGATGATTAAATATGCAAATGAGATCACATCTACTTAAATATGTGATAAATTATGCAACAACGGGCAAAACATAAAACAAATTGCAAAAGTAACGATTTACACTTTTTATTGATACTTAATCCACCCTACATCACATATGAAAAATCTACCTCCATCACTTTAGTGCAACATACTTTTTTGAAGGTCAGAAGTAGCAGATTTCCAATGCATTTTGCCATTCAGTGGGTAAAATCGGATAATTTTGACCTTGGGAAAGGTATGTTCCACTGAATTGATGAAAGTAGATTTTTAATATGTGATGCAGAGGGGTTGAAGGATCAATGTAATGAAGTAACCATTACTATTGCAATTTGTTTTATGCTTGGTCTGTTACCACAGATTTGATCAGATATTCCAGTACATATGACCCAATTTGCATATTTCATCATCATATTCCAGAAAACTTATACTTAGCAATACAAAAATGGTTTGCCTGAATGTGAGTTACCAACTGTGAAAGTTTCAAATGAATAGGCCATAGTTTAAAATTTTACCCTATTCACCTTTTATTTCACATATTCTCTTCCTATGGAGAAATGAACGGGAAATCTGCCAACTTTGACCTCGGAAAAAAGTATGGTCCACTAAATATAAAGCTGTAGATTTTTAATATGTGATACAAGGGGGTTCAAGGATCACTTAAAAGTAGGAACCATTACTATTGCAATTTGTCCCGGGTTTGGGCCTTTTTAGAGCTAGATTGACTGGCCTAGAGGGCTAAACTGAATGGCAGCACCAGCAATTCGTAGGCAACCCCCTTGAAGGCAAACCAAAGGAATTTTCCGAGCGGTGCACCACCCTCATCATTTTGAACTTGAACTACCCCTGAAGTAGGTAGGGCGCAGAGTAGCGGGCCAAGGGCATAACCAGAGCACCAACACCTCAATGGGGCCCCTTGATGCGGTGGAGCAATGCAGCATCTGGCATGATTCCATTGGTGTGACCAGTGGCAGCTTGGTGTAAGGAAAACACCTGGAGTGGGTTTGACATGCCATCCAACTTAGACATTTGCAAACACGTTAGACTATCAGCGTCAGCCTTGGACCCGAATCTGTCATGTCAGTGACCATTTGAAGCTCCTCGGCCGACTTCACCTCTGGTAGGGAATGGGGAGAGTAAAATTTTGTTTGCCAGGCGCTATCCGCGAGAGACCTCCAGATGAGACGTGAGTGTGAATTTAAAATGGAGAAAGGCCTGGGAGACGGGTGCCAGTCGTGCCCAAAACACTGTGCCCCGCTCCTTTTGTGCAGACTTAGAGGGCTAGGTCAGTCTCTTCCTCTTCCCTCCTCTCCCAGGATGGGGCTGCCCTTGTGACACCTTCATTGACCAGGACCATGGCCCTGCCTGTAGCCTGTGCTGTACACCGAGAGACTGTTAGGACAAGATCCGTGGCCGTCCTGATTAGGTCCAGGTTTCATCAATGGGCCCGCCTTCTGACAGGGCCTGTGAAATCTCCCACACACATGCGTGGCCAGGTACGCCTTGAGGAGGGCAGCCGCGTTGAGAGCGCGCCCAGACTGGGCAGTCAACCTGTACACCTTTTCCCATAGGGCTGCATAGAGGTGTTCCACCCTGTGTGGCAGTTTGGGGGCTATGGGAGCCAGGGCCGCCGAGCTGGAGGAGGGGGCCAGTTCATTGGCTAGGGACGGTTTCACAAGGGGCATTTGATCCCCGCTAGCTTCCATCCCTTCCATGTCCAACAAAGAGTAGCCAAAAAGGGGGACCCTCGCTGAGAGTGGCACATGCCACGTCTTCTGGAGGTCCTCCATGATGTCAGGAAACGTGGGTAGTACCTGGTATCTCGAGGGCGCTGCCTGGGGGAGAGACCTTCTATGAGTGAGCGCTGGAGGCGCTGCGAGCCAGGGCACCCCTCTCTTGTCTGCTGTCTTCTTGTACATAGCATGTAGTAGCCGTAATGGATGAGGCACCTCCTTCCCCTTCGACTTCATGCTCGGAACGGGCCTGAGAAAGGGGCGGGTAGACCACCTCAGACATACCATCGGGTTCCTCACCCTCAAGGGAGTCCGAGGCTACCACAGAGACAGCCTCACTGTCACCCGTCGCTGATGCAGGCACGTCTTGCAGGCTCTCCTCTGTAGGGTACTGCGAATCGTCAGCCCAGTTTCACCCACGAGTAAGTGGTGAGTGACATTAGTCATCGGTTTCACCATCGTGTGGGATATTAGCAGCCATCAGGTAAGCCTTTGCTGATGTGCCACAGGCACCAGGGTCTTACAGTGGTCACACGAGCCACCGGCTAGCGTCTCTTGGGCATGGGAGATACCTAGAGACACAGTGGAAATAGCATGGGTGTCTGCCCTCGCTATCTCGAAGCCACAAGAGTTTGGGCATGGCCGCGCACCCGGTCTGCCTTTCTTGCAGGTGGCGTGCATCCTAGGCATCAACTTCATGAAAGCCAAAACGATGTAGCCCGGATACTACGGTGGTAGTTGGGCTAGGGGAGAGGTGACCGGGATTAGCCAAACACTACGAAGATTAGTCGATTAGAAGGCTAATTTACCTGAAGTGGAGATTAGCTAAGCAGCTAATTAGGGCTATTGAAAGCTGGCTTTGGTTAATGTCAAGAGGGATGATACTCATGGTGAGATGTCGAAATGAGTCGACTGAAAGAGAACCCATTCTTCTGATAGCTCAATGTTCCGGCCAAAGGCTGTTTAAGATCACCTCTTGTAAAATTATGAGATACATAAAACGGCAGGTTGGCACCAATTCTTTACACCATGTGTACACATCTATTCACACAAAAATGTATGTGCAAAAACATGCCTTTACTTACACGTTAGGTTTAGGAATTATTTTGATCTGGGCATGAACAGCACAACATACATGTATATCCACCTCAAAAAACACAAACATGAACTACAACTCGGTGAGTGCGCTCTGCTAAAATAATACCTTGTTGCTTAATGATGCTCGAATGTTTTGCACCAAATTTATATGTGTGTAAAGCACAGCCACACTTTTATCCAGTTTATCTCTCATACAAATAAAAAATATCTGTTATGGAAATTAGAGGATGGAGAACCTGCTACCTTGGACATCTTGCACTGACACTTCCCCATTCAGATGCTACTGAGCAAGCATTAGCAGCAGTCTATTCTCACCGTAGTTTTAGTGTGGGCAATGCTCATTTTAATTCAGACCAAGAATCTTCTCAAATCGTTCGCAATGTTACATTTGCTGTCAAGCATGTACGCACAGACGCACCGATACTATGTACATTTTTGTAGTTTTCATCAATCTGGTCAAGCAGGCTACCACTGCCCTTGCTTCATCTCTGCTGAGGACTATATTAACATTGTCAGCTAAGTATAATGCAGTGTAATTACAATGTAATGCATTACACAACATTACATATTGTATATGGCATGGTAGACATTTTTTCCCAAGGGCTCCTAGGCTAGAATTACAGCATATACCCTAAAGAAACACCATGCAAAGTTTAGTGCTTTTGTCACTTATGTAACGGTAAAACCCTTAACCGACTCTACTAAATATAAGTGATATTGGTAACAGTGATACTATACTGTACATTAAGTATGTAGTGAGATAAAAGGAAACCTCTGGTCAATTCCAAAGTTGCAAATTTGAATTCTGCATCCTAATAAATGACTGATTTGACACTGATATCACCTATATCTGACATTCATACAAGGAACGGCTGCCATCTTGAAAATGGTGGCCATCTTGCAAGTGGCAGCCATCTTGAATATTCATGACAACTTTTCAATTATCCATAAGACATTTACCAAGTACTATGAATGGTAAATATGTCTAAAATATCATATTATATCCATTACTCATAAGAAAACTGCTGTTGCTGGTGGCCATTTTGAAAAATGGCTGCCATGGGCACCATGTTGAAAACTCACGATGCCTCCATATCCAGATCTCTTTGGAATGTCTTTGGCTATATGTATACCAATTTTCATGCTTGTATCACAAACTGAACGATTCCTTTATATATCGGAGCTAAGCTATTGCACTATGTATGGCAGTTAGTATGGTGCTCTAAGGCAGAGGGCAGAATCAGAAACAGTTTTTTTGTCTTTAGCTTGATGTTGCTAAAAAAACTAAAAGGAATTGGTGCATGTCCTTTCAACAGATTGAAGTCATGAATGTGATCTCTCTTTGAACAGTCTTTGAATGTAATTTATAGGTTAAACGGTTCAGTCACAAATGGACCTCTTGTGGAACATGCGCTGACCTCTTGAAAAAGGCACTTCAAGAGTCAATGGGAAAAGCAAAGGGGCCAGCCCTGCCATTCTTACACACCTGTCATTTAAAAAGTAATGGGAGTTTGGACATGAAACGTTCACAGTTTGGGGACATCTCATAGAGCTCGCTAACAACACATCAACTAAACTTCTAGGTGAAAGTGTTGATGTTTTATGACCGAAAAAGCCTCCAACACTCTGATCTGTAGAGTGGCGGAAGCTTGGTTCATGAAGGTTCTACCATTTTTTTCAATGGAGGCCCAAACTTGCACAAAATCGCCAAAAACGGGAAAACGACAAGAGACACGGACACGCTATAGCACAACAAAATGATCTCCAAGCCGAGCCAGTCGTTTTAGTGTTTGAACGGTGTCTCTATCTCGAAAGGCCTAGGAGGAGATCCATTTACTATTTTTACTGCCCTGCACGAGAAGAGCAATAATAACTAAACAGGACTTAGAGATTACTAGAATCGGGCCTTGCTCTGCAAGCCCGCTTAATAATAACTAAACAGGAATTAGAGATTACTAGCATCGGGCCTTGCTCTGCAAGCCCGCTTAATAATCACTAATAATAATCACTTTACATACGTAAAGACGCAAAATTCATTAGAATTTCCATGTGGAAAAGATGTGACTGAATTGGCAGGACGGTGACTGGAGTGACAGGAGTCTGCTCCAATTTGGAAATAGAACTGAAGTTTTTTTGTGAGCGGTGTCCCATTGAAAACAATGGCACAAGCACATGGTACGTCAATGGTTGGTGCGATGCCCTGTTTAAATCAATAGTGTGGACGCATGCACACACACTGTCGGGTATGAAAGGCAGATCTGCAAACACGTATTGAGACAACAAATACAGTAGATTTTCCAGTTTCTACTCCATCTACCCTTTTAAAAAAATCTGGATAGATTCACTTGGCCAAGCTTTTGCATGAACACACATGCATGCAGACTGTCGGTTGTGACCTGAGCCCACTGTTCGAGACACCATGACAGCATTTCCTGTTTCTGTGCAGATATATATGAATGAGGCTTGAGAATAAATTGTGCTAAGTAAGTAAAGAAAGATAAACACTGTACCTAAGATTTACATTGGTCCAGCAACATCTGTTTTGTTTATGACATCGCCTAAGCATGCTGGAAACGCTGGAAAGAAAACATTATGCAACCTGGTGAGTAATTGAATGACACTCTGGCAAACCAGGGTCTGTAACTTTTGAATGCTTGTGGCAAATATATACAGTATATATGGGCAAATATGTACAGTATATGTATGGCTCCCATAGACAATTGCCTATGTGCTCTACTTGCCCCTACATAAATACCTGATATGGCCACACGCATGCACGTATGCATACACGCACTCACGCACGGACGCACGCACGCACACACTCTCTCTCTCTCTCTCTCTCTCTGAGCAATGTCCTCAAAACAGCTTACAAGTTGATTGAAAAATGCAAAATGCGCTCCTCTCTCACATGACCCTCCATGAGTTTAATGAATAATAAATATATAAATATTATAAATCAACAACCCTGTCTTCAAATGGCAATCATGTGATTAAAGTTATCGGCATGTTACATAAAGTTATTGTATGAATATACTTAGGTTATTGTATGAGATATACTTGCTGCACATTTCATACATGAACACACTGTCATGCATATTTTATGTCTTTGTACTGTACATGTTTGTTTACATACACCCTCATTCCGACACCCACAAGTATATTATGAGGACCTTTCCTTTGCATCAATCATCTGATTAACAGATTGGTATAACACGCACGCACACATGCACGCAAGCACACACTCAAGCACACACAGACACAGACACACAGACACAGACACAGACACACACACAGACACACACACACACACACACACACACACACACACACACACAGACACACACACACACACACACACACACACACACACACCCAGACACAGACACACACACACACACACACACACACACACACACACACACACACACACACACACACACACACACACACACACACACACACACACAACACACACACACACAGGAGAGAAAGGACATTTTCCCTTTGAGGAGTAAGGAATTTCTAGAGGTTCTTTTAGAATTTTACTGGAACACTCTACAGCTCCCATAGACGTCTGTGTTAAAAATCTCGCAAAGACATTATGACATCATAATGAGAACTCAAAATTTGGGCAAAATTCTAATCACATATTTGTGATGGTACTCCTCAAAGGGTTAATGCAGCAGGGCTCGCCGGCGACCCTATTCACTTGCTGAAAAGGCTTAACTACATCATAACATTGCTGTGACATTACAGAGAGGCAAAGTGCTGCGCTAAAATGAGCCTTGTCTTGTCTTTTTTGTGACAAGGTAGAACCTCAGAACCGAATTTGCACAAATCTGGCAGCCGACTATTAAGGGAAAAACAGACAGAAACAGAAACAGAAACAGACAAAAAGTTGGAATCAGGTGGCCATTCATCCTCCATTATTACAGTCAATTTAGGTCACACAGAAATTATTTTGACATTGTTTGAAAGCTCTTTCCTGGTTGTTTAAATTACATTAACAGCATGGAATGCAAACACTAGGCTAACAATATAATTATTGAACGAATTATTAAATATTAAAAATTTAATATCAATATTAGGTTATAGGCTATAATGTCCTCAACATTTCCAGAGTGTCTTGAGTCGTCGCCGAGATAATGTGACATTTAGGGTGAAAAAAGTTGTAGCGTACAGTATGTACCTCACATGACACGGAGCCATGGAGTCATGCCGTGGAGTGTCATATGAGGTACACATGTCAGGTGAGGATATCTTCTGTAATACTATTCTATTACTAGGCCTACTTTATGACACTTCATTTCAATCTAAAAATGACATTATATCGGCAATGACTCCAAAACCAAAGACCACATTCTCTGGAGATGTTGATATTGAGAATGATAGGCTATTGCATTTTTAAAATAGGCTGTAGCTTTTGTGATATTCATTTTTTTACATTGAAATATTTCATAATTCCTATAAGCATACTGTTGTTGATGGTCGTATTCCATGCTGTTTGTGTAATTTGGACAACCAGGAAAGCGCTTTCAAACACAATCAAAAACATTTCTATGTGAGCTAAATTGACTAATAATAGAGGGTGAAAGCATGGTGTACCACCCAACTAATACAGATTTAATGTATGTTTCTTCCTTAATATTGGTACCTCATGTCTGTAAAAGACAGGTCTGGGGTTCTACCTTGTTACTAAAAAGGCACACCAAGTTTCATTGAAATCTGTGCTGGTGGGGCCCTAAGGTGTTTGATTTCACATAGCAGTAACCCTTACTTAGGCCTATTGGTGTTCTGAATATAATCCGGGTACATTTAATATATTATTACTCCCCAGCACTGACGGCATAGTCTATGGTATGTCTTTGTGATTCACCTTCGCCTCCACATCAGCTCATGTCTTCTATGCCCCAACAGACCAGACTAGCCACGTTTCTCATTGATGGTGCACCCATAACACCTTGCATAGAAGTGCACCATTATAAAATATAACAGTGCAGCGTTATTTTGCAGATGGGAAAAAGTGCTCCATAAAAATGCGAAAAAAATGGAAAAACTGAAACTATGCTACCAATTTTAGACAGCAAAGAAAACAGGTTTTGCATCATTAAGAGAGTCAGGTTGGGCCACAACGAAGAGAAGTTGAAGTGAAAGAGCTGCTGTAGTATCCTATGCAGGCTGCCACCACTATCTCGATGGCCTTTTGTCAGGCATGTAGGCCTACAGCATGCCAAAAGACACTTAACCGAATCTTGACAATCAACAGTAAGTCGACAATCGATGCAAAAACATAGTGCATCCCCCTTGAGCGTTAATACAAGCTTTTAGGCCTATAACATAACCTAAAAAGGCTAGTGCTAACCATCACAACCAACTGAGTGTCCAGCTTTGGGAAGCCGATAAGAGTTTGTTATTGGTTTTTTTAAAAAAAACCTCAGGTTGGTGTGTTACTCCTCCAGGCAAAGCAATAAAAGGGGTAATTAGAATGCTAAAGACAGATGTAAATAATGGGAATGAGACAGTGTTGAAGGATGAGGCTGCGAGGTCAGACTCTCATCAAAAACCCAGTTGGTAGCAAATGACATGACTCCTAGTGCCAGAGGCCTCAGGCTACTATAGACTGCAGGCATCATGTGGACTAAATTAGCTCGGCGGCAGTGTAAAAAAAGAGAATCAACACATATGGGCTACATTCACTGCTGACCAATGTGCCACAACGTATTGTTCCGTTTGTATGGTCTGTTGACTGGGAAAATACACAGGCTATACATGTACATAGACCTGGGCAATTTGCCCGCCATTACCACCACAAACCCATAAGTTCATCAAAGCCCTTTCTTTAATATCCACATCATCAGCCTTGTAATCTTCCGTTTTCCTCCCACCATTAGCACAATCAGGGTTATTGGAAGGGTGTCTGTGACGCAGAGAGTGTGCTACGAGTTTGACTACACTTGAAAAATATTTTGATATCAGATTAGTTTAGACAGAAACTCTGAAAACTGAAATAGTGCTTGACCATAATGAAAAATCCAAATAAGGGGACAATAAGGTGTGTTCTGCTTTAATGGGATCACATAAAAGTCTGTCTGTAGCGCGTCACCTTTACAGGAAATTCAATTCATCGAATCTTTTGGTAAGTGTGAAAGGAAATAATAAAAAAAACACATCCTACACGTTTTGTCAGAAATTTGTGAAACAGCATCAATACCAAAAAGCACAGTCTTTAATGAGCTCTCCACTTTAAAGACTTGAAGGATATTAACAAGCTGCTTGACAAATGGTGCTTAGAAGCACATTAAAGACACTGCTAATGGAGCGCATAATGACGGCTAATTTTCGATCAGATATAAATTAGAGCCCCCAACGTTATTTGCCTTAAGGACTTTATGTAAATGATTCTGGTCTGTATAAACTGTATGCACGCAGAGAGAGAGAGAGAGAGAGAGAGAGAGAGAGAGAGAGAGAGAGAGAGAGAGAGAGAGAGAGAGAGAGAGAGAGAGAGAGCATTCCTTGTGGCTGTGATGAATAAATCTTCAGCACAGCACGGCTGTCAAACCCCAATGAACCCACACACACATCCAGACAGTTACACCACCTTGCCATTATTGAAATGTGCATTATCTACAAGAGAGACCAAACCTTGTCTACATTGTGAGAAACACTAGAAATAGACAAGTGGAAATGGTACACACTTACACTGGATGGTCAGGAGGCAACAGCATTTAAGGTTTTGAAAGCACTTCTAGCCTATCCTACAGATCTGCTGCTATGGGTTTTTTGTCTTATTAGCTAACACTGTCTGAACAATGTGGAGGAAAAAAAGTTGGGCTTAGTTCTGCCCTCTGAAAATGCACGCTTTTAGTAAGAAAGATCATATGACCTATTTGATTGTTTTGCTTTGCAGGTCACATTACACTAATAAATGGATTTTCAAAACCGACCATGGACGCACATTTTATTCAGCTATTCAGCACATTAACAGGATTTCTCTTGTTTAGAATACATTTTATGCCAATGATTCTGTGCAAGGCCTATTTTCTTCTGCGTGCATTAGCATTACTGTCATTTAGGCAGTAGGCTTTTCCAGTTTATGAATAGAACAATAAGTCGGATGCAAAAAATCCTTAATACCAGAGAGCCAACTGGATTTATCATGTAGTGGTGTGGTGTGTGGTACATCAATCTATGTAATCAAACCCCTCTGTAAAGTCAAATAAAAATGAAAAGGTGAAATCAAATATCATACATGGTTCATCAGTGACACAATGCGTCTAAATCAACCATGAGGTTTCTTTGATTCCTTACAACCTAAAGTGTTTTTGCTTCAACAGCACCTATCCTCATAAAAATTAAGCTAATGGAGTCTATCCTTCATGCGTAACATATATTTGTTAATCACGACCATAGTAGCCTATGTTATGGGCCTGGCTATGGCTGTTTTGCTGTCTTTCACCAGAATTTGAAATGCTAAAAGTAATGCTAAAAGGATTCCCAGACACAGAGCAAAGCTATCTGTAAGAGACCAAATGCGAAAGTATGCCTGGAAATTTTTTTTTTGTGCTAAGAAAGATCTGGCTGGCGATCTTAACCTGCGCTTTAGCAATGAAACGTGAAGCAGTGCCAATAAACAATGTGATACTAAGCAAGTACAAACTAATGCAGCTTGTCAGTTGGTAACACCAGTTCCCTTTTTTAATGCCTTTCTACAACCAATTAGCACAAATTTCAAAAATAAAAATAGGGAATATGTACTCTGTCTGTATGCTAACCTTTAAAAAAAATATGACCACAGTTCCCTAATTGCACTGCAAATCTCTCTCTCTCTCTCTCTCTCTCTCTCTCTCTCTCTCTCTCTCTCTCTCTCTCTCTCTCTCTCTCTCTCTCTCTCTCTCTCTCTCTCTCTCTCTCTCTCTCTCTCTCTCTCATTCTCACACACACAAACACACACACACATACACACAGGAACGCAAGCATGCATGTACACACACACACACACACACACACACACACACACACACACACACACACACACACACACACACACACACACACACACACACACACACACACACACACACACACACACACACACTCACGCACAGCCCATAATATTTATTTCTAATATTTCTATATTTGTTCTTCATAGTCTTGAATGACTATTGAAGCAGGTTGACCTGTGGTACATGTCATAGAAGTCACATAGAACTAATATCAGCTGTGGAATAATCAACAGAGGTGTGTTGATGGTGCAATGGCTATTCACGGCTATTGCTCCAACTGAAAAGGATGTTAAAATACACGCTAAGGAGGGCATTAAGAACTCGTCTGGGAAATACTCTTTAATGCTTCTGCTTAGAGAATCTCTTCTTGAGGGAGCGAATAGCCAGGTCTGTTCTCCATCCTCTTCTATGGTATCCTGACCCCCAACCACCCTCCACTGCTCCCTTGTGGCACTTGGGCTGCCTAGCATAAATGCCATTTCTTGTGTGCACTGTGTGCTGTGTCACAATGAAAATGGGACTTTTCCAGTGTCACTTTCACTTAAGAGTCTTCTGAACTCCTGTAAAAGTGACATGCACATGGCTTCATCACCAGCAAGAAGAATTTACTGAGCATTTACAGAAATGTTATGCCTGTACATCCACATAATAATACCGGCCTAAAAATAAATAAGTAAATAAGTGGAAGTAAAATCAATTTTAAAAATGACTATTAAGAATGAAAAAGTATAATGACATCACACAAAAGGATCTACTCCAATGCAATAGACATACCATCTATCAAAGACTTTAAATGTCAACTGTCTGGCTTACTGCTGAAATCACATGATTTTTTTCTTTTTTTTCTTTTTAATCTAAGATTCACGATTCTCAAGCTGACCAATACCACCAACTCTACAGGCCGCAATGTTGGCCTTGTGTCTTTGGATAATGCAAAGATAGGCTAATATTGAATACCATAACTTAGCCTAAACACACTGAGGCTTGACTAAATACAAGGGCAGGCCTATCCCCTTGTTCAATTTAATGGCTCTAGTTGAGGTATTGCATCGCTGACATGGCTTTGAAAGCATAGACTTGGTGTAAATGTACAGTTAAAATATTCTATGCAAGAGTCCCCAGGCAGAGATCCGAGAGTCCCTAGGTTCATTAAAATTTTATTAGATTCTCTGTGAAATGGGGGAAATGTTGAGTGGAAAGAGGGGGTGAGCTAGAAAAAAGGCAGCCTAATTATAACAAAGGAAAACAGGGTTGGCCTCTTGCTTTTGGACTTTGACCACCGACAAACAATTGGACATAAGGTTGAAATACAAACAAGTAATTACAACGAGATCCCTCAAAATGTTCAAACAGTGAATACAACAATGTAGACCTACACCACGTATTTTCATCATGACCCAGCCCCCACCCCACCACGTCTTGCCTCACTTTTACCTTTAGCCACCCACCCCTGCCCCACTCCACAGCATTCCGTCCCTTTCCTTTTCTGGCTTGATTCACTATCAAAGAATATGGATCAATTCTTTTCACACCTATCTGAAAGTTAAATAGGGCAGTGAGCTCACTGGGGAGCTGCCATGTTCTCTAGCAAATTGTAGTGTGTCAGGCACTGAAATTCACATTGCATCAAGTTAATCTATTCCTGACAGAGACACTTTCGAGCATGCCGTGACCGACAGTAATTAACCGTTCCAACTAATGATTACTCACTGTTAGTAATTATCTCCCTCTCATAATTTGATGTGTAATTTAATAATTTGTTCATATTAACGTATTGAGTGCTTCATTTCAAAAGGAACTTATTCTCACATAGGATTAGATTCAAATTAATAATGCACATGGTCTAATTAATAGAATTGTTTGTCGACAGGTCAAAAATCTCTGCTCAATTACTTAACATTAACTTACAATTTACTATGTTAAACTATACTGAAAATGTTTTGAACTTTTAAAAGTGCCTCGGCTTATTTTTTGTTCTTCTCTGAGTCGTAGGCCTAGTGTACAATTGTATGAGCTTAAAAGAATGCATGAATTTGCAAATGCATTATGATTGTATAAGCCAACTCGTCTATTTCTCTGACTTGCATCTTAAAATTAAACACTTTTTGTCTTTTGTAAATCATTTGTCTTTTGTAAATTGTAAATATTTTTTTTAATAAAAGTGCCATAAGTTGGACTGTGTTCAATTATAGTGATGAGAACAAGTCTCATATTAAGTCTATTTAAATCAAAGTAAAGCTATTTGTTATGGTGTAAGTAGCCTGATAATAATAATAATAATAATAATAATATAATAATAATAATAATAATAATAATAATATAATAATAATAATAATAATAATAATGTGCAAAAGTAGGTGAATCAATACACGAAACTTAATGTGCGACTGGAGGGAATTGTTGCATTTATTTATTTATTTTTTAAATCGGACTTTCGACGTCTCCAAAGTAACTGTCCGTGGTGCTGAAAGCATGACGCCTCAAGCAAAAGCATCTACACGACTGCCGTTTTAGAAACGACACTACAGTGGGCATGTTTATTTTTTAAACCCCCCCCCCCCCCTCAAAAAAAGAAAAAAAAAGAAACGTGAATCGAGGTAGGCTTCAAAGCTTTCCTATGTCAGTTGAAGACCAAGGACTGTCGACTGTGGATTTAAATGGGTCTCGGCACGTTGGCAGGCGAGCTGTTTTTCTGGCGGTTTGACATCTGGCAGAGATGTGCTCGGGGGATTCAGTAGCTCTCCACGGACCCCCTGATTAGACTGTAATAGAATATTAGCATTTGCTCCCAGGTAGGCTTCCAAGGCCTGCGAGATCTGGCATGGGTATGTTGCCAAGACGCAAAAAATACACTATGCTTTTCTTTTTAATTAACCAGTGATTTATAAAAAATAAAAAAAAAATTGAAGGCACACACGTTGGACATAGGTGGTTGTTTGAGGCCTACTCCTACCAAATTTATTTTAAAAGCATTCTCTCTCTCTCTCTCTCTCTCTCTCTCTCTCTCTCTCTCTCTCTCTCTCTCTGAGAATTTTACAGACTAGTAATAGGCCTAAACCAAATTAGCAATCAAATAATGCCTTTTGAGATAATATTTCAGGAAAATAAACTCAACAAGAACTTGGGATAAAATGTTAAAATTTGATGTTTAATGAAACACATATGTCAATTCAAATATCAAATAACTTAAACACATAACTCAATAAAATAATTCGACAAGTTAATTAAAACCAACAAACATTACATGTAGGGGTCACCTCAGCTAAAAACAAATAGTCTATACAGCAAAAACCTGTACGGATATTTAAATGTGCATTGAAATGTCCCAGTATTTACATTGTACACATATACGTCAATGAAATCAGTCTTTCTGTTATTTTAATAAAGAAAACATCTAAACAAAGAGATTTAACAAGCAACAATGACGCGCGCATATTTATACAAATAAATAGTCAGAAAACATACACAAAAATACTTTCCAAAAGTGAAAACTACATCGCAAATCTCTCGATTGCACTATATTAAATGTTCAAGGGAAAAAAGCAGTGTGATTTATAAAATTGCAGCCCCCACGTAGGGACCCACGTTTCACTGTCTGTTGCAATTAGATTTCTTGAGCATAACGAAAGGGGAATCCCAATAAATATGTAATGAAGTAAACATTACCTCACTTGATTAATAGTTCATAAGAAACATAGTACGCTGGCTCAGGGAGCTTAACTGATCTTGGGTCTAAACAAATCAAACTCACTCCTGAATTTAGGCCTATGTGAACTTCTGACCTCCACAACATCCACAAACTAGACAGACACGTGTTCACGATAGATCCAACATGAATGTGAAGCAAGAGGCCCTAAATAAATTAACTTTTTCTCTGAATGTCAGTCAAGATCTTTTCACATTGAACCATCAGTTGCTTGTGAATCGTATGGGAGGTATAGGCCTGTCCTTAAATTACAAAGTAGGCCTAGCTTGGTAGGTATATGTTCTATGAACGCACTGTCATGTTGTCTTACCTGCTTAATTTCTCACTGCTGCATTGCTGCCAAAGCGCTTTGTGACAAATTAGCCTAATATAAAAAATATATAGCCTATTCCGCTAGTCACAAATTAAATTGTTTATCCTTTTGTCCTTTTGGGGACAGTCCTTTTTAATAATTGCTAAGCCACAATAGGCTACACAGCAAACAACGAACAATCTCTTGGAGAAAAAAAACTAAATATTTATATTTAAAGTTTCTTATTGACACAAGTCATTGGCACAAAACGAGGAATTATAAATGGGGAAAATGTGTGATCTTACTTGTTTATTCAAGTGATCCTTTACATAATTCCACATCCTCCTTGGGTATTGGAAGAAACATCTTTTCAGGCAGTCAATTCGAAAGCAAAGTTACTCGTGACGTTACCGGTGATTGAAAAAGTGTAACTTACGAAATATAAGACAAATAGTCTCGAATTAGTCTTTTTTACTCCACAAAATACTGGCGTTGATCTTAGAGCAAACATAGTGACAGAATTAGACGCATGCAGAGTACTTCATTCGTTTTTGTTTCTGTCGCTGGTTGCAGAACCAGACTCGCACAACGTTCTTTTTGAGGTCCAGTTTTTCGGCTATTGCCGCGATTTTCTCAGAAGAGGGACGCGGCTGTATAGCAAAATAAGCTTCGAGAGAGCGCTTCTCCGGGGCTGCTATCGACGTGCGTTTTCTCTTCTTCTCTGCCCCATTGAACAACTCCGGCTTGTTCAGTTTCTCGCGGTGTGATTTCTCTGCTTCCTCAAGCCAGGCTTGGAGAATTGGCTTTAGAGCGATCATGTTGTTGTGAGATAATGTCAGTGACTCAAATCGACAGATTGTGCTCTGGCTGAGAGAACCCACTCCTGGAATCTTCAAGCTGGCCAATGCTGCCCCAACGTCCGCTTGAGTCACGCCGAGTTTGATTCTCCGTTGTTTAAATCGCTCAGCAAAAGCCTCCAAGTCCCTTGGATCAGCGTCCACGTCGCTCATACAGTGTGTTGGTAAACCGTGGGCGTGAGCCATGTTGAGAGCCGCCTGATGCATGTGGTTCATCCCGGCCATATGGGCTGGATGCGCAGGCGTGGAGACAACTGAGCCATCCGGCCCTGCCATTGCTCCTGCTAGTGCCAGTCCTGGGGTGATGTGGTCAAGCAAGTCCCCTTCCAACGCCTGGTGCGGTTGATGGTGGTGGTGATGGTGGTGGTGGTGGTGACCAGCCAGGGCCGACGGATGCGATATAGGCACGGAAGAAGAGGACGAAGTACAGGGAAGAGAATTCATGGTGTGGTATGTTGCGTCTGGCTTGAAGGGGCTGTGGTGAGGAGGGTGGTGGTGACTCTTGGTCTGCGATACTATATCCACCGCCGCCAGAGCTTCCGCACGGGCCAACAAGCTCTCATCCAGACCGCCAAATATATTGCTCTGCAATTGCAAATAGAATGCACACATAACTGTCAGCAGGGAATTCTAACCCCACTTCTTGGTTTTTAAATTCTAGCATGTAAAAAAGAGGTCCTGAAAAAGAACACACAAAACAAGACACATGCAACATCCCAGGTCATAAAAATTAATACGCACGGCAAACCCGAATGAATACATAAGTTGGTGGGGAGAAAATGGAGGTGTTGGGTGATTTGCTGTGCAGACATGAAAAAAACATCAAGCTAAGGAAAAAGTGGGCTGTCAAAATGTGCCTTTAAGCGGTGATTATGCAGAATACGTACCGGTGGGGTCGGGAGACATGCTCGGCGCATCGCCTCCGAGTTGCCGCTGGTGCTGATGGTACTACTGTGTCGGGAGGACGAGCAGGAAGACGAAGGTGCATTCGAAGTCAGAGTGGTAGTGGATGAAGAATGCAAACTGGAGTACTTGTGTTCGGGTAAACTGGTGTGGGGCATGGCGAAAGCCTGCTTGCTGTTCAGAGACATCATCATATTTGCAGGCGATCCAACCTCTGCAAGTTCCTTTTAATAAGACCAGACTCCGCCTCTTCTAACGGAGTTCAAGCCCAGATGTCTTCGTCTGAAAAGTCTCAAGTCACTGCATGTCTACTTGTGCGAATGTTGATGCGTCGAGGGGCGAAGAGGAGGAGGATGATGTCCCGAGTCTCTAGATAGCGCATCTAATATTACCCAACGGCGTGACGGCTGCTGAGAGGCTCCTGTTCTTTAGTCGCTTAGCCCGAGAGATGTTGCGTCCACCAACAAGCCATCAGAAATTGCGCTGAACCGGGTGATCCAATGCGCGTCTTTTTCATCTATTGGTCCAGTTAGCCCGTTGTCCTTGTTTCGCCGTAGCCTACTCTGATTTATTTCACAGATAACGTTCTCAACAACTTGAGAGACCGGATACCTTTCTTTTGAGTAGCGTCTTTACAAAGTAGTCTTGTTGAGAGAGCAAGACTTTTCTGTGTGAGACTTTCATCTGTTGCTTTTCCTTGGTTGGTCTTAAATCTGAAAATAGTGGCGACAGTCGCAACTCGTCAGTCGTGCACATTCAATACTGAGGGGACTAACTCTTCCTGCAGTCGACTAGAGGGAAGTAGAATCTCTCTCTCTCTCTCTCTCTCTCTCTCTCTCTCTCTCTCTCTCTCTCTCTCTCTCTCTCTCTCTCACACACACACACACACACACACACAAACACATCACACATGTACACGCGCGCGCGCACACACAGAGAGACACACTTGCACGCACTCTCTCGTTCGCTCTCTCTCTCCCTCTCTCTCTCTTACACACACACACACACACACACACACACACACACACACACACACACACACACACACACACACACACACACACACACGGATGTAGTCTACTTGATACCTGGAAAACCTCTCAAGATTTATTAGTCTTGGGCACCAACGGGTCAGACGGGGATGGACATCGTCTTTGAGATAGCCTACGAGATATTGTAAAATATGTTTTCATTATTATTTATAAGTTTTAGACATGTTCGAACTTTTAGTGGGCAAACCACATTTAATAGCACAGTGGCATGGTCGGAAATATTGTTGGTATCACACGACATTTGTATGAGTCTGGACGTCCGACGACTACATGTATAAATTACCATGGACAGCGACATCGACATACATCAAAGTTAAATGCCGTAGTCTACTTTCACCTTTATTACTACAAAAGGCAATTTAAACGGGCGACAGTTCCCTTAAACAAATTATGTCCACCGAGATGTAGGGTTATTTGAATTTAATTTCATTTAGGATGGTAATACTGGCTTCCAATAAGTGACCCGCTTCGACTCATCTAATTTGATATGTCCTAATTCACCTTGATGAATTTATTAGTTTTCATTATTGCAGAAATAACAAATAGAAACAGAGCTAACAGATTTTGATGATACCAGACAGGACTTTATATGAATTTTCTTCTTTATTGATGACAGCAGTCAGTGTTTTTGTCTTCTGGACTAATTGCAATCCCAATACAATTAAGCGCTTGTCGTAACGGCTATTATCATATCTTCATAGCCTACTAATTAGGCCTCTTAATCAATTATATAATTAAAAACCTTTAATCAAATTCTAATTAACAAGGGGTGTGTAATTTGTTTAATCTGTTCCAGATCGGTCTGGGAGATACGTTAATTGATATAGCCTAGGCTATAATTGTGGCTGGGGGAAAATCGGTCTTTTCAACGACTGACAACCGAGTTTCCAACTTGGTTTCAGTACTGTGATTTCAATGAGCAGCATCTCAAGATCTAGCGTGTCCGCATTACGGGAATCCCCTAAAATGTCTAAATCAGTCTACCTAATACTCCTATATGCACTTTAATGTAACTGTAATTATGTTGCCTAAACCATGTCACTGATAAGTGGCCCATGCCTTCGAATCTGGATATGGAACGTGTGAAGCAATGTAGCCCACATCACCCGGCTTGCAGGACCACCGTAGGCTATTCTTGAATGCCAAGGGTTGCCTCAGCTGGTAGGCTACGCTCTACACCTCAGTAGAAATATTGGCGTGACGGGTGGCTGGAGCTTGAGCAACCTCATGGCAGCTTTACGCAGGGATGGCCACTGTACAGCGGGCGCTGTGTCGATACAGTAGGCCTATGCCAAAGCCACTGGCAGTTTTCGAATGGTAGGCCTATAGGTTAAAATACGGATTTACAACAAACATTTAAAGAAATAATATATTTCACAACCTCGAAATTACATCATTAAACTTTTATTTACACTGAAACACACTAAAAGTAGCCTAACTAGGGCACTCTATATTTAAGACAGCAAATAGTATAAATCGATTTAGTCTAAGCCTGTTCAACAACTTAGCGTTGAAGCCTGCTTTCAAAAGTTGTTGTCTACACACTGCACAGGGGTGTGTTTCCCAAACAACAAGTGAGCCGTTAGACCAACATGGTAGCCCACGATGCAAGTTTGAACTAACATCTAAAACACCCGACTGTTTCCCCAAAACTGTTGGCCATAGCCTACAAATTTGGTCTGAACCAAGTTGGCTTCAACCAACAACAGGTCAAACCATAATGCTTTCAGATGCATTCGGATGGTCTGCATTATTGTCTGAATTGCAATAGCCCTCATTGGAGATCACGCGTTAAGAAAACGCATAGGCTATCCATAAATTAGGCCTAAAGCCTCGTTTGGGACACGGTTATTTACCCTGATTAAAAATGGCTAAGCTAAACTGCTGCGAATTATGTTATAGGCTAGGTCTACTTGTGTAGGCCTATTTATAGTTGGCATTAGTATGTGTATTGTAAGTTTATTGTTTAAGCTCTGATATTCTGCTGACAGTCCAAGTCGATGATTGCTCATGACTGATAGCTCTTGCTTTGCGCACTCCCACTGTGTCTGTCGCGTTCTCTTCCGTTCTCATAGGAAGTCATGCCAAGTCAAGTTTATTTATATAGACCATTTCATACACAGTAAGGCAACCTAATGCAAATACTAATGCAACAAGAACAATGGAGCCATAATATGCAATTAGGACAAGATAAAAGTGCAAATGAAATAACAGGAATAACAAATAAAATAAAATAACAGTAATAGAGGTTATTAGTGGAAGGCATCTCCAAAAAGTTTGTTTTTTAAGTTTGGATTTAAAAATGGATGGTGTGGGAGCCGTAAAGCTAAAGACTCCTCACCCTGTTTAGTATGAACACAGAGGGTTCAACCAGTTTAAGTAATTCATAAGGGATCTAGTTTGACAGTAGGCTACTTTTGGAGCAGGTAGGCTACTACACTATATTGGCAAAAGTATTCACTAACCTGCCTTGGCTCACTTATGAAGTGTCATCCCATTCCTAACACATATGGTTCAATATTATGTTGGTCCACCTTTTACTGCTGTTTCGGCTTCAACTCTTTTTGGTTTGGTGAAGACCCTACCGTACGTGCGTCCTGTGCGCCAAGCCAGCCTTCCTCCCACACATACTCACGGGATGCAAAACCAGCCTCACCTATGGTACACCTGGCTCCATAACCAAGTTTTGATGTGCCTTGCTTCCACACTGGAGGGAAAAAGATCCATCATCAACTCCCTACCGCTGCCAACATCTAAAACCACATGGGGAACTGCCTTTGTCCGTGAAGGGGCCACAGCTGCCAAGAATAACTCTAAACTATCAGAGAGGAGTCAGCTGTGCCCATCCCGAGACTGGAAGATGCTGGCAGATGTTGGCAAACAGCTGGTTTTCCCTTCAGAGATCGCCACTACCACCTTGAGGCCTGACCAGGTGCTCTGGTCACCCTCCCTTAAGAAGGGATACATAGTCAAGCTCACTGCACCCTGGAAGGACTCCATAGAGGACGCATACGAGCGGAAACACCTGCGGTATTCTGAATTAGTCACGGAAGCTCGACAACAAGGCTGGAATACTGAAGTTCGCCCAGTGGAGGTTGGGCGCGTAGGCTTTTTGGGAAAATCTGCCATAAAACTTCTGAGGGACTTCGGAGTTAGGGGCCAGAGCCTGCGCACTGTCAAAGCCGCATCAGAGGCAGCCGAAAGGAGCAGCCACTGGCTTTGGCTGAAGAGGAACGACCCAAGTTGGGCCCTCAAGTAGTGCAGCAAGAGGTATGCGGTCAGCCAGCCAAGCCCTGACTTAGGGAACTGGACGCGCCTGCCATGCATAGTCCCCTGAGATGTCTGCCAACAGGGTGACTTCCGGGGCTAATTGGGCTTGGTACGCAAGCTCAGGACTGATCACCCTGCAACCGGCCGCCTCTGGAGAGGTATTTAAGGCCGAAAACCCTCAATGAATCCCCAGTTAAGTCTCTGCCTCAACTTCGTCGCACACCCAATATCCTTCACTTAGTACCGTTGCTGCCCCAGCAACCAAGACACCTCAGTACAGCTGCTTGGAAGGGCATAAAGCCAGCAGCCAACCAACGTCAAACAGCTCAACTGCCTCGCACACTCAGCTTCACTCAGTACCGTTGCAGTTGTGTCACCAGCAGCCAACGCACCGGAGCATAGCTGTTTGGAAAGGAATAAAGCCAGCAGCCAACAAATGCCAAACAGCTCCTGTTAAGCCTCTGTCACTTGGCATTCATTCATCAATTGCTATGTTTTATCAACATGTATGGAATGTATTCTAGTTTAGGGATGTGTATTTCTTATGTTTGCCCGATGCAAAGCACTTCTGACATATGCCTTGTTATTGATACAATAAAGTCGAATGTTTGTGTCGCAAGCCTTTATTTCTCCCTCAGGTCCACCATTCACCTGGTATCTACCTAGTGTATGTGCTCGCACAGAATAATAACACCTCATTCTGTGTTTTCTGGAACCTGAGGGCTATCCACAAGGTTGAGGAGTGTGTTTATAGGATTTTTTGACTTTTGTGGAATTACTGCCAATTAAGTAGAGAGACCGCAGAGCTGGACTTAACTCTTTTAATGCTCGTTCTTTTCTTTTCCTCAGAAGTGTACAAATAAATGATTTACTTAACTTCAACTTGGTGTCTGAGCGTGTTTGAGGTGTGAAGTAATCTTCCTGGGTAAATTGAGTGCAACAGTGCCCCCACCTGTGTGACCTTTAATCTTATGTAAAATTCTCCTTAAACTACACTATATTACCAAAAGTATTCGCTAACCAGCGTTGACTCACACATGACCTTGACGGCCATCCCATTCCTAACCTAGGTTACGCTCCATACTGATCCCACTAGGTTGAGAGCATGGAATTGTCCAAAATGCTTTGGTATCCTGAAGAATTCAAAGTTCCTGTCACTGGAACTAATCTGGGCTCGGCTCACACACACACACACACACACACACACACACACACACACACACACACACACACACACACACACACACACACACACACACACACACACACACACACACACACACACACACACACACACACAAGCTGCAGGGTAGCACACAATAAGGTCAGTGCTCATAATGATGTCACATACCTCCAGGTCCTCAAAATCAATATATGGAGGTTCACATTACCTGTCAACATGTCAGATAATATGATGGTAAGAAATCAAGATTTTGGAATTGTCTCGCTGTTGACATATCTCAGTCACTAAGATGTGTAGTTGTATGACTGTGAAAGCATTCTATTGTATTGTTGTAGGTCACGTACACATTAATTGTAGGTTAGGTCTTGAATACATGAACTCACAGAATTCTGTCAAATGAACATGGTTACTTGGGACACAAACAAATCTGTGGCAGTATCACAGATTTTGCCATCATTTTGTTTTCTCTTTGTTCCCACTTCCCATATGTCTATGTCCCCAGTCTTATGTTCCAACTTATTTGCTCTCAGTTATTTTTGCTCTGAAGTTTTTTTTTCTCTGAGAACATTTCTTTACTGGCAGCTTAGAGTTAGGAATTGCTAGCATTCTTTCATTTAGAAAAAATTGGTATCAACTGAGTGGAAAGGTATTTCTTTCGTTTGCTTACCAAATATGCATTTTGCAATTGCATTTTACCAACGCAAGGTTTGTCACTTTTCTAACAGTAGACGTAACACAATGATGGGAACATATGGAAAACACTTCTGTGACCGTGAAACTGCCACAGATTTTGTGTGCTAAGTGGCCGTGTTCTTTTCACTGAATTCTGTGAGACCAGGCTGTAAATAGATATGGCATATTTCCACCGTTAGAACTTCTACATCATATTTTCACATAGCAACTAGCAAATTCATGCTACCACATCTGTGTTACTCTTGCATCTTTTTTTCTTGGGAAACCTCTTTTACAAATGCATAGTTCTCCACCACTGAAAACCCTGCCAACTACTCAGCTACTTTGCTAATGATCAGCTATGAACAAGTGCTGAGGTCTGTCCAAGGTAATGTGAAATCCTCTCTAAGCCTCTCATTAGTCCTACTGTCCCAGGTGATAATATATAGCTTGTCATAGGTTGTCTAATGGTTGATGCTAATTGACCTCCTTTCCTCGTTTCTTGTGTGCAAATGAAAAGGTTTCCCCAGCCAACTGATGGAGCATGTCACTATCTGATCTGACAAATTAAAAGCTCTCTACTGTCACGTTGTCATAGCTCTCCCACTCATCAGTGATAATGATCACTTCCTCCCTTCATGGAAAGACCAGAAAACATTCTACTTTAAGTTACACTGCACCATGACACACCCCACTTTGATTTTCTATGTCATGTGCTTAGAAACGGCTTGGGTGATAATACCAGGTGGATCACTTGACATATTTTGACTTTTTCGAACAATTTAATATGCTTTGTGATAGTACACGTGTATGTTTAGCTCTTCTTTTACCCCAAACAGCTTAATTGAAATCATCTTCTAGGTTGGCATACCTTTCGATGCGCCATCAACTATTGTCAAAATAGAATCAGATCTAAGATGACCTGATACAGTCCTAGGCTAATGTTCATCAAAATCGGTCCATATCTTCTTGTTTAGACTGTTACATAAACCAAGACAAACAAGCAAATCATCAAAAGTAAAACACACTGGCAGATGTTTACAAAAATATTGACAAAGTTTAACATTAAAGATAGTTTAAATGGTTTGATTAATTGTCTGAATATGATTTTTGCTTCAAAAAGAGAAAAGGGAATGCTTCGCTGGGTCCTGTATCAAATTAGTAAAAAAGGGTGCTCATCAAAAAAAAGAAGAAAAAAACTTGGGCGTCCAAACTTCCATGAAAAGATAAAAAAAAAACACATTTTGAGGCACTCCTTACTAAAGTTAAAAAGCCTTTATTGAACACTGGCTATATGCCTACGCGTTTCGACCCATTGTCTTCATCATTGTCTTCATTGTATCTTTTCATGGATATTTTTTTGCTTATTCCAACTTAGTCACTCAATTTGTCAAGAGAAAAGTTACCTCCAGTCTGAAAAGTCATCATTATGCCAAGTCTTCTCAGGCAATTCTTACTAATTGTCCTGCAGTTGTCTGTTAGACAGGAAGCTTTTCAATGCAGCCAACCCCATCCACAAACTTTATACCAACAACCATGATTAGCTGCATTGTATTTGGCAACTCGTACATTTGTTGAGACTAAATTGTACAAATGTGACTGCAAACTGTATATAGCTCCAGGTCCAGGATGACTGCAGAGCACTTGTTTTTGGCCTATGCCCAAGATTTGGTGGTACTTGTAAGTAGGTAAATAACAATGGGCTATGATCACAAGAGCAGATTTAAACAAGGATAGGTGTTTGGCATGTTAAAGCACCTCTTTTGCCTTTTGCTCATGCAACATGCTTCAAAATATCTCCCCCGCTTCACTTCACATGTGCATACTGTGCAATTGTATAGCACAATTGTATATCGGTCCAATCTCGAACATAGCCAATAGAGTTTCAGGTATGATGTCAATTAAATCTAATCATGTTTTATGTTCCATATCAAATATGGCATTTTACCTGCTGACTTTGTGCTTGTGTGTAACTTTGTAATGTATGCACTGCGTCTCTGCTATTGACAAAAATGCCCAGGGAGTGATCAAAGGCTGCTACTCAGCAGCTCTGTCAGTGCCATGAAGGCAGGGTCTGTAACACTAATAATCTTCAAACGCTTTTCTGCATTGCTCTGGGAGCCATGTGCAACTCCCCAGCAAGTCCCTCATCCTGTCCCCAAAGGAGTATAATGGGGGCAGGCTGGTGAGGTGACAGGTATTGACTGACTCCTTCCACCAATCTTACTCATTCACTTTCAATGAAAAGATCACCCCTGTAAAGCACAACGTGAACAAATGTGGAATCAGAATATTAGCTGCAATGCACAAACAGACCTAACACTTATCCTAAATTAAGACTAAACATGGTTTGTATTGCCATTATTAGGTGGCCAATAGTGTACTACAATGGAAGTTTCAACCATCAGAAATTATAGGTGTATAATAGATTGACTTTTTGTGTTTCTGAGAAAAAAAAGAATGATCTTCCTGCAAATGTTATATTATTGTGCAAACACTGTATTTGGCAGAGAACATTCAATGCCAGTTAATTCTTTTCGGTGGCTTTCCAACTGGCACAAGACCTGAGGAATTCAAAGCATTGGGCAGAAAATAGACAAAAATACATCCTGTTAATATTTCATCAAGTACATCTGTAGCTGTAAGGTACAGTATGTGAAATGTCCCAGTGGCTAAATGCTCAGTGCTAATATTGACTTTGAAGCCACAGTGCTTGGCCTACACAGAGCAATCACAGCTGGCTAAGAGCTTGTGGGTTAGCATCTAGAGTGATGTTGATGTAGAGATTAGCATGCTTGCAAACCAGCACTGTTTTAAAGCGGGAGGGCTGGCACAGCAGTCTGCTGACCCCTGACCCCTCCTGCAGAGGAAGACAAATCTGCTATAGTGAAAGAGAAAAACTGAAGTTGTATGCACCCCATACCTGATTTACTGTAACTTGCCCCCCATAACAACAGTAACTTGTCAACAAACTCACCCATATGAAAGAGAAATACATCTTACCAAATGGTTCATAATTTGATGTAGGCTACATTTATTGCAATGGAACTGCGGCTACTTTTACACAGTCACCATTTTCACTTGTGTGAATTTAATATGTGATATTAACACAGTCATTGAAATTAACTGAAAGGGCATTCAAATCAATGAAAGGGTAAGTTCAAGACTTGTAGGGTATAGTGAATATCAAAGAAAAACAGTACACAAGGCGATTGAAGACAAATACAAGCATATCAAAACGGTCCCATGAAAGAAGTTAAAAAACAATATCAGTGAAATTGACTGTTTAACTGTTGTTTGCAAAGGTCTCAACTGTATCTTTCACACACTTCCAAAGCACAAAAGCTCTGATAGAGAGAAAGTACCTCTTGGGGCTCCCATTGTGCTATGAGAACCAGTTTTGGCCTCTAATCCACTCCAAATGTGCTGATAATTCCTCTTGCCAAACTTCAATCCCACCCCCCTTTTCGTGTCACAAGAGTGGCCTCTAGGGAGACGATCAGCCAATGATAACAAAGTAGCCAGATGTCTGACTCTGGCACAGTCCCAAAAGCTGGGCAGCAGCGCACAGTTGCATCCGCCACAGGCCCAGAGATCAAAGCTACCTGAGAGTTAGTTATGGGCACAAAATATGTGTTGCTTATTCTACACTTCCCATTAATGACGATATGGAGAATTTGTATTTCTAATTAAGTCCTTCTTTTGAGCGCAAAAATGCTTTAGGTTTTACTGGGCTCTTTTCTTACTGCACACTTTGTGTGTGTTGTTTGTGTGTGTGTGTGTGTGTGTGAGAGAGAGAGAGAGAGAGAGAGAGAGAGAGAGAGAGAGAGAGAGAGAGAGAGAGAGAGAGAGAGAGAGAGAGAGAGAGAAGAGAGAGAGAGGAGAGAGAGAGAGAGAGAGAGAGAGAGAGAGAGAGAGAGAGAGAGAGAGAGAGAGAGAGAGAGAGAGAGAGCGGGAGGAAAGAAATAGGAGAGACAACAACAGGAAGTCAGATGCGGCAAAATAATGCAAGGGAGCCCAATCAGCAGTTTAGGTTGTTTTTACACTAAGGCAGTTAATAAATATATATTTATTAAGAAATGAACAGATGAACTACATTAAATGCTAAATATCAGGCTGAAAACACAGACAATGTAGGCCTTCTTTTAAACATCTATGTACATTAGTAATGGATCATTTAGCTATATCAATATCTATTAAAATGTGTTGCTACTGCACGCCTCTACTAAAAGCCTCTATATATTTACCCAGAACTTCAAATTATGACTGAGAAGAACTTGCTCAACATGGCCTAACATGTCACAGATCAACATCAGGTGGGCTAAAATGGGCAGGCGATTTAAAAACTGCTGAAAGGTATAGAGTTAAAATAGAGTGTTCTGTTTTTTTAAATTTTGGGCCTTTATTTTGGTTGGAGAGTGGGAGAGTTGACAAATACGAGTGGGAGAGAAAGGTGGGGGGGGGGGATAAGGAGACAACCGTAGGCTGGTATGTAACCTGGTTCCTCATCGTAACCAGAGACACTGGGTGTTTCTCAATGTGCAGTGTGCTTGCCTTGATAGTGCTTCTGCCTTGAAGTCAGTCTTCAACTGATTTTAAACTGTTAGTTATTTGAAGCTACTCACATCTCGGAAACAAAAACACAACATATATTATGTAAACATGCATATGGCTTTCCCATACCTTTGATAGAAAAACCTTGCACGTGCTTGGAGACGGGAAGTAATTTGTCATGGCAAGGATACATCAATTGTAGCTTTAGAAATGCTACGAATCAAGAGGGGAGCGTACCTATGTTCCCCGGGTTCTATGTTCCCCTGTCTTTGTATGGGACCGGGGAACATAGGACCCTTTTTCTAAAAAAGGGTTCTATGTTCCCCGCATTGTATGTTTACAAGTTTTCAAATTGTGCCCTTCCCAAAACCATTCCTAAACCTAACCTCTCAGTAATACAATGCTTCTGAGTTGTAAATTTGTGCCCTGACCAAAACTATCCCTAAACCTAACCTGTCAGAGGTGCAACAACAACCTGCGCTTTGTCATGCGGCAGCAGTCTACTTGGAAGCAGTGGGGAGCATAGGACCCTTTTTTCAAAAAAGGGTTCTAAGTTCCCCGGTTGAGGGGAACATAGGACCCGGGGAACATAGGGATGACCCCATCAAGAGCATGGCACTTGGTATATTTTGAAGCACGCTTCACTTTGGAACAGTACTTGGCCAGTGACGATGATGTGAAAATGGGCATTATTCGTCCTATCAAAGCCAGGATCCTTCACATTGAAAAATAGCCACTTTATATAGGAGGAGACGAAACACCAGAATGCGTCCATAGAAATGATTCGTAATGTCAATATGGAGTGTGTCTGCACATCTCCCACCTGTCCGGCAATAAGAGCCAATTTCTTGCTGAACTGTGTTGTCATCTACCCAATCATCTCGCTCATCTGCTCAAACCTAATCTGCATGCTTTCGGAATATCTGCTGCTTGTCAGATGACTTATGACATGTGCGACTCACATCAGGTAGCTACTCATACGGGCTACTACAGAGTCTGTGCATGCATGTCTGGTGCCGAGTAAGGGACAGCTTCATCCCTCAAGTCATACATGGGTTCTGGCAGTTGGTAAACAGTTCAATGCATACGCAGCCAGGGATTCCAAAATGCTAGGCGGCTATGTGTTTATCATTGGAAGTCCCATTGGAGCCCTTCACAGTGTATGACAAGGTCCTGTTGTCTTGCCGGCTTGCAGTTTTATCCACTTACACCACTGCACTGTCGGTGACACTGTTTAGTAGAGTATACTATCATGTCGCTCGGAATTCCATGCCATGTGCTCTAAAAGACACTATATTGTGTTGCAAAGCGTTAGCCAGTGCTGACAAGGCGGGATTTCGCGAACGGAGGCAGCCTCTGATTGTTTGGAAGCTGCCGTCACTCAAACGTTGTCCTCACCTGTGATTGGAGTGAAACAATATAACTTCATTTACAAAGCATATGAATCAATTCTGTTCACGTTAAGATTTGTTATCCCAGAATGTAGTCAGTAAGAGTACAGAAAGCACGGAAACCGCTACATCATCTAGCCGTCTAGAAAACAGGTTTTAACCACGCAATCCAATGCAATGCAACTTCCAATGTTAAACACTTAGCCACTTAGCATTTCGGGATCCCTGGCTGTGTGCACATTCGGATAGCATCATAACAGACCAACACATGTATAAGGATGCTTAACTCCCGTGAACCGCCATTGACAGGAACCATCCCTTCACTCGTCACTTTCTTCAACCTGCCTTTTGAAATGTGGAGACTTAATTTTTTGGCACTTTCTAAGCAAAAAAGAGCATTACTTGTGAATTCTTTAATTCATGAGCACATGACAATAAATAGGCCTACCTTGTATGTGCAATAACTAAAAACAGCTACTCTTGTCAGATGGCTATCATACATCATTTGAAAGCTGAAAGGCTTTCAGACAAGGTATGGTAGTCTTTGCCACCCTTTTGGTAACAATGAACCCCTCTGGCCCACGTAATAGTGGTGAAAGTTGAAGTCAAATGGTCCATGTCAAGGCTCCAACCTATAAAAACGATCTGGCATGAATCACAGAAAGTTGGGGTAAAATTGATGAAGGGTAGCATTTTACTCATTAATGCCATGCATCAGAGACTGTTAGTATGCCAGGGGTGGTGTAAAAGCATTTCTGAGGTGCTGTTTTGTTAGTTTGTTTTTCATGATTCCACATTTTCCTCAGAATTGAGTGATTCCACAATTTCCTCTATACATGCTGTAAAAAGTAACCATAACCTTCTAACACAATTGTTTTCCTTGATTTCTTTCAGTGTTTTAGTGTGAAAACCAAACAATTGTCTTTTAAAATTAGTTCACTTTTGTGTCATGTCTGTGATCCGTTTTTACCTGCAACATTAAAACGAATGAATGAACATCCTAAAACAGGGAATTCCGTACCTTTAGACAGCAGGAAGCCATGATAGAGAGATGGACTCCACTCAAATGCCAAAATGTTGTGGTTTTTTTGTTTAAAAATAACAAACAAATAAAAAAACCTTGGAATTCTTGGGCCAAGACTAATCCAATGACATAATTGACATATCATGTCATAATATGACATAATTTTCCTCTACGGCGGATTTGTTAAAAATTAGTAGCCTAAAAATGCTGCCCACAGCTTTTGTTAGATTAAGAAGACATTTGGCTCAAGCCATCTTCAGACAACAATGCATCTATCCTTCACATTTTGGAGCAAATAACATAATTATCATTGCATAGCAGCCGATCAAAGTTGGCAGCAAAGACACCAAATAGAAAATTACCGTATTGGCCCGAATATAAGACGTGGTTTTTGTTCTAAAAATAGTACTCTAAAAAGGGGGGTCGTCTTATTTCCGCGCGCTAGAGAAAAAAGTTTAAATTTTTTAAACTTAACCTGAATTCGGCCATTAGCCTATGCTTCACAACAATGCCACAAAACTCAATAATGGATGGGTTAAGAGATTGTTTTGTCCATATCAAATTTGCAGATGCTTGTTTCGTTATGTCAGTTGCACCGCACGTCTATCAACTGTCAATGTCAACGCGATGCAGACGACTGTCAAGTACGAGACGGAGGAACCAGATGCGTTCGAACCCAGAAGGGTATTTATTGAATTAGGGAAAGGGGAGTGGGAAAGGAGAGGAGTTCCAAGTTCTGGGCTTCTGGGGGTTACCAGGGTTTCGGGTTTGTCGGGGGGTCACCAGGGTCTTGGGGCTCCAGGGGTCCCAGGGGCTGTGTGTGTGTGCCTCCCCAGGAAACTGAGCAGCGAGCACGGGAGCTGGGGAGTCCGGGAGTCCTGGGGAAAACACACACACACAACAGCAGGTGAAAATAGGGCAGCGGCACAGTTCAGGGCAAATCCAAGTCAAAAGTGTAAAGCAGAAGGCAGGTCAAAATTACCGGGGGCAGAGGAGAGATCAGAGTCGAAGTCAAAGGCGGGTCGGGTTTCCGGGGTTGGAGAACAGAACAGAATTCAGGCGGGTCCGGGTACAGGAGTCAGAGGTAGCAGGAGCAGACTGGTAACATGAGTGTGAACTTGCAGACGATCTGACAAGGAATGACTGAAACACAGGGCTTTATATGCAGAGTATGGTTACTGGCAAATGCAGTGCAGCTGGAGAGGTAACGAGGCTGAGTGAGAGAGAGCAGAGTGGAGACAGGTGAGGGTGATTAGGC
Organism: Engraulis encrasicolus; assembly: GCF_034702125.1. Taxonomy (NCBI): domain Eukaryota; kingdom Metazoa; phylum Chordata; class Actinopteri; order Clupeiformes; family Engraulidae; genus Engraulis; species Engraulis encrasicolus. The sequence goes on along the minus strand of NC_085872.1, from coordinate 1,218,233 downwards.
AGAGCAGTGAGCAGAGTGGAGCAGAGTAGGGACAGGTGGAGGTAATCAGAGAGAGTGGAGAGCAAGGTGACAGATGATTGGAACCAATTGAGTGTAGTTACCAGGCAGGCAGAGGGAATCCATGACAACGACAGTGCAAGGGGAAAAACACAAGTCAATCGCGGCTTGTTGATATGCTTTTATTTGTGTTTGTTTTTACAGTCTCATCAGGAAAGCTTTGGTCGTTCTCTCTGGTCAGCCAATAACGCCACTAGAACTAAAGAAATGAAGGGTGATTTGACGAACAACTTGTAGGCTAAGTTTTGGATGCTGTCATAAGCCAATCAATGGTCATCTGTGTGTGCGCGACAAAGCGACGATATGCCTCGCACAGATCTTGTTCTTATAAAATCACTAGGAGTTTTACCCTTGGTACGAAATGAATAGGCCTATCAATCGGACTTTTAATGTCAACGTGGTCCTGATAGGCAGCGCATGGGTTTCAAGTGCAATGCGTCAATCTGCCTTTGGTCACGTTCGGTTTCTACAGTCCAACGGAAAACTTAGGATGCATAAAATGAACGGCGATTTGGCGAGACGGCTGCTGGTTAGATATTGCTGTCAACGAAGCATTTCGCAAAATCTGTGCATTGCACAATAGATTGCCTATCTATCTCTACTGGACTGGTTGCCTGCCTGGCTGGCGCAGGCTCTGAATGTAGGCTATGTTGCGTCGCACTTTAAACAGGCGGGCCCAGACGGCTGTAGCCTGTTACGGTGCCTATTGGCGCTTGACAAGTGAAGTGAGTAAAGAAAGGAAAAGGATATGAGTAGCCATCTGTGGTCTTATATCATGGAAATTCCATGAAAATTATATTGTGAAATTTGTTCTTTGTAAAAAGCCTCAGATTTTCCAACAAATTAAAAACTGCATTTTGAGAAAAGTTTCAAATGTGTAACAAAATTAAGTCTTCAAAAAACTTTTTTCCCCAAAACATGAGCCTGAAAATGGGGGGTCGTCTTATAATCAGGATCGTCTTATATTCGGGCTAATACGGTAGTTCATATCTTACCAGCTCTTTGATACATCACAACCAAAATTGGTACTTTTCACTTCTACTACTCCCAAAGGCACCACAGCCACCATTTGACCTTACTTGACCTTAAATGGTAACTTGTGTCGGGACAAAAGGAGCACAGTCAACTTTGTAGAATTAGCACACTTAACCTAGCCATGCTAACACAAATGTATGGCAGGGATGGGTTTAGTCAGAACCTCTGAGGCTAGTTTAAAACTATGTGACCAGGGTCCTCTTGTACGAAGCTCATTTACGGACAAAAAAAACTTTTTTTTTAAGTTGTTTTCCACGTCCACGTTCAGATGTAGGCTACTAACACAGACTAGACGTGGAAAACTGCGGATCTCCACGCGAATTTCAGGGCTGCTGTGGAAGTTGCCGTAACTGGTGCATTTCGTCTTTTTGGCGGCACACAGAGGCATGTGTAACCCAGGTCATCCGCTCGTGGAGTCATAACGTCGCCATGGGAACCGAGTCCGCTCGTGGGGCTGTTTACATTCTTCGAAAGACTTTCCGTTTTCCTCGTCTACTGATGTCTACTGATTGAAGCTTACCGCAGATAAAATACACCATTCAATGTGTATTATTGCAAGTCATCTTCGCGATAAAAGTGTTTACTTACTCCACTGACGGAGTGAAGAGTCGTTGTGAACGTCGCAGGTTTTAAACCGTGAAGATTGTATGTAAGTATCTTTCAACACTATATGGCTAGTCGGTCGCTAGCATTTTACATAGCAACCAAACGTTACGGTTAGCAACATAACGATCCGTTTATAACTTCATGTCTCTTGTGTTCATAAAACAAAAGCGTTGAAGACCGGATTGGCGTCCGAGTGTCCGAGTCCAAACCCAGTGTGTTTCTTTCCACGTTGATATCTGGTGAGCGATTAATTTAGTTTTAAAAAGCAGTCATGGGGCTCTACTATACCGCATTGCACTTAGCTTCACTTCAATTGTTCTGAATGTATGGAAGCGTTCTGTATTATAATGTGTGTGTTATGTGTATGTATTTACATCTTGAAGAGAACAGATTTTAATGTTGTTTTGGCCTGTACAGGCCGGGTCGTTTGTTTGGATCGATTCTTGCTGTTCAAGTGAATTCAGTTGCTGTGCGATCGCCTTCAAGCACCGTGAAGGCAAACCCCAACAGCTGTGGCGAGCCTGGCCTTCAGATAAGAACTGTTGATACAACTGAATGAATGAGACTCTTTTGTTTTGTTTTGTTTTGTTTTGTTCTTCTTCTTTTGTGATACACTGTATTCAACGTTTCATGCTATAAGCTTAGCTTCTATTACCTGTCCTATTTATATATTTCTATCTACTCACCCGGGTGATTTGGCCTAGTTGTCTATTGGAATATATCTGGTGAATGTAGTTGCAGATTTAACCGTCTGCAATATATATTTTTATTTTTAATTATTTATTTTATTTGAATCTGCAGATTCTGTTTTGTTTATCTGATTGTTGTTTGTTTATGTCCATCTTATTGGACAGATAGCCTACTACACTAAGTTATTCACTCACCAATTTATGAAATATTAATACTCCCCTACTTATCATCTTGATAATTCTTAATACAATATTTCTAACTTACGAACTCCGTCTGTGTGTGTTTTGCTTTTGCTCTGTGTTGGTACACTCCTTTCTTTAGTAGCGAGCCTAGGTTTTATTGATGCGCAACGCAAGCCCAGAGGGTAAAGACAATATTTTTATTATATTGTTTAGTGTAATAGTAAGAAGTAGGTTACAATTCTGGCGAGCCTGCCAGGAGAGAGCAGTGTACCAACAAGAGTAAAACAAACCAACTACAATCAGGGTAGAAAAATGGAGATAGTAATGAGCGAACAGATTGATGTCCCAAATTCTGTTATTGTCACCGGATTAACTCACACGGAAATAGATGAAGAGGTAGGAAATCATCTAAAACAGTACGGTTCAATAAATAGAATACTAACTATTGATAACCAAAGATCAGAGTTTCATCTCTGCTCCATTGTAGAGTACGCCTATAACACTGCAATGCACACATTAAGACCCTCACTTCCGCTAGTCTTCGAAAGTTCAGCTGACGCAAACATTATTTTTTCTGTACGCTCTTTAGACAGTGTTTACACTAGTACCGCCAGTAGTAACGCTACCAAGGGCTACCTCGAGGAACTGCAAGCCATTGCCAATAAGAGTGGAAGGTCTTTTGAACTGGTGCTCCAAGAAGAGCTTATGAAGATGCAAAGAGGAAAAGATGTGTCTATCCCTGCCATTAGTAGAGAGTCCAAGAATGTAGAAGTGCCATCCATGCAGCAACCCTCCCTCCTGCTGGGACCAGTGTCACCTGAACTAGTTAAGACCTTGCCAACAGTGTTGCCACCGTCTCCTTCAATTCACCATGGTCAGGTTGGATTGAGGGCGTTTACACAAGCATCACCAACACATGCTGTTTCCCTGCCACGTCAGACTACCACGAGGAGACCACAATCATTGCCCTCAACTATCACAATTAACGACCCGTCACACTCTGCTATGTCGAAAACCGCCCCATCTTCTCAACTGCCTGTTAACTTCAACCACCGCCAAGGCCCTCTGTTGTACAAAGACAGAGGCGACTGTGAGACAGCTGCAGTGATGCCCCCAGCCATTACGGTGAATGATGTGAATCCACCTGCTGTACAACGTATGGTTGTTGAGCATGTAGTGCGTACCAATGAAGCTCTAGCTCCAATGCCATCCTCCTTCCGTCTCAGACCCTTCTCCGGGAAAATTCCACGTCCAAACAGTGAACTTGACTATGAAACCTGGAGGGCAAATGTTGATTTGATCTTAACCGATCCATCCATGTCTGACCTGCATAGGACACGGAAAATCCTTGACAGCCTATTGCCCCCAACCACTGACGTCATTAGACATGTCAACCCCCATGCCTTGCCATCAGTGTACCTTCAGCTGTTAGATTCAGTCTATGGCTCAGTAGAGGATGGAGATGAGCTGCTGGCGAAGTTCATGGTGACGCTGCAAGACCGCAATGAAAAGCCATCCCATTACTTAAACCGTCTACAAATCGCCTTGAGTGCTGCAGTCAGGCGAGGTGGCATTTCAGAGACTGAACGGGACCGTTACCTCCTAAAGCAGTTCTGTCGAGGATGCTGGAATAATGTGCTGATCTCTGATCTACAATTAGAACGAAAAACTACAGTACCACTGACCTTCACTGACCTGGTTTTACTCATCAGAACAGAAGAAGATAAACAAGCCAGCAAGCAGAATCGCATGACACAACATCTTGGACTATACAAGCAGAGTCCTGCCACTCCGAAGATGAGAGCTACAACACAACAGCTCACAGCCTGCAATTTCCCCACAATCGAAACCGAGATCACTGAAGCAGAATCTTTGAGGAGGCAGATTGATCAGATGCAAGCACAGATTACTGTCATGCAGACTACAACACCGGGTAAAGTCAAAAGCAAGCATTCTGAAGACACTGAAATGAACATCTTGAAAAGGCAGATTGCTGACGTCAAGGCACAGATTGCAGATATGAGAGTAGTTCAAAAAGCCCATAATGACCATCTAGAGTCAGCTGAAGTGAAAGCAATGAGACATGAGCTTGCCATTTTACATGCACAAGCACAGGTGAAGCCCCCACAGAATTTGAACCATCAGGCACCATTGCCCATGCATGCTCGAGACTTCTCCATGATGGCACGACAACCATCTGGCAGGGCTGGAACCAGGCACCCAAACTCAGAGCTGACAGCGAGAGGCAGACCTAGGCCCTGGTACTGCTTCCGATGTGGGGAGGATGTTCATCTGGCCAGCAACTGTATGAGCGAACCAAACCCTCTTCTGGTTGAAGAAAAGTGACAACTGCTGAAGGAGAAGCAAGAACGATGGGACCAGCAAAATGTGATCACTGGAAGCCGTCAGTTAAACTAGGAGCCCCTGTTGCAGGGCAGACAGGGACTGAAGGCAACATGAAGAGCCCGAGAAATTCCAGAAGAGTAGTTAGCAAATCTAGTAATGTTAATACCACTTACCCCATCTCCACACCAAAGCTAGTCGGAACCAAATGCACTGCACAAGTCACAATTGATGGTCACAAAGTTATTTGTCTATTAGACACCGGGTCCCAGGTGACCACTATCCCACTGTCCTTTTTCAAGAGTCATCTGTCCCATCATAATCTGAAACTAGTGAAAGATCTTTTGGATGTAGAACTGCAGATAGAAGGAGCCAATGGAGAGGCTGTTCCTTACCTTGGGTATGTGGAGGTGAACCTTTTGTTCTCAGAGGAGTTCTTGGGGAAAGAGATTGCGGTACCTACGCTGGCATTAGTGGTTCCTGATATGAACAGTGTGCCCCAAGTCCTCATTGGCACAAATTCACTGGATGTCCTCTACTCCAACTTTGTGGAAGACCATGATTGCCGACCTCAATCTTTCCTCCCAGGATATAAAGTCATCTTGAAAGTCCTTGAAGCACGGCAACGGCAAACCAGTACTGGAGTACTGGGATGTGTGAGGATGCAAACCGAAGTTTCTGCAGTAGTACCAGCCGGTCAAACCATTGTCATGGGGGGGAAAATCCATCTGAACAGTGCTCACGCTGACAGATTTGTCGTCGTAGAGGCTTCCTCTAAGTCCTCTCTTCCTAGAGGACTGCTAGTTGCTAACACCCTGAACAGCCTCCCTGTCAAGCATTCATGTTCTATGTCAATCTTGCTGAAGAATGAGACACAACACGATATAACCATTCCTCCAAGAGCAGTGTTAGCAGAGATCCATGCTGTTCAGCAAGTGACCGGACCTGAATCATCCACTCTCTTGCCCGTTGCTGACTTAAAACCAATGGAGTTTGATTTCGGTGAGTCTCCCTTACCCCCAGAGTGGAAAGAGCGAGTAACAAGATTGCTCAATAGCATGCCTGAGGTCTTTTCACAACACGACATGGACTTTGGCCATACGGATAAAGTTCAACACCGTATTAAGCTAAGTGACGAGACCCCATTCAAGCATCGGCCTAGGCCCATCCATCCACAAGATGTAGACGCTGTTAAGAAACATCTAAACGAGCTGTTGGAGTCTGGTGTCATTCGTGAGTCTGAGTCCCCCTTTGCATCCCCTATAGTAGTTGTTAAGAAGAAAAATGGATCAGTGTGACTCTGTATTGACTTCAGAAAACTCAACTCACAGACCATAAAAGATGCCTACGCTTTGCCAAATCTTGAAGAGTTTTTTTCATTGCTCAATGGATCTAAATGGTTCTCAGTCCTTGACCTTAAATCAGGCTATTACCAAGTAGAGATGGAAGAAGCTGATAAGCAAAAGACTGCATTTGTCTGCCCTCTCGGCTTTTGGGAATTCAACAGAATGCCACAAGGAGTTACTAATGCGCCAAGTACGTTTCAAAGGCTAATGGAACGCTGCATGGGAGATCTCAACCGTAAGGAGGCACTGGTCTTCATTGATGACCTCATAATCTTTTCTGATACTTTGGAAGAGCATGAGTCAAGACTACTCCAAGTCCTCAAGCGATTGAACGAGTATGGGTTGAAATTGTCATCAGAAAAATGCAAGTTTTTCCAGACCTCAGTAAAGTACCTTGGTCATATCGTTTCACAGCATGGGGTAGAGACCGATCCACAAAGCACTAACAACCTGGCCAGCACCTGGAAATCTAAAAGAGCTGCGCTCTTTCCTTGGTTTCTCCGGATACTACAGACGATTTGTGAAGGATTATTCTAAGATCATTAAACCCCTCAATGACCTCACTGCTGGTTACCCACCTCTAAAGAAGCCTGATAAGGGAAAAACAACTGCCCGTTACTTCTACCCATCTGAATCCTTTGGCAAGAGATGGACTCCAGAATGCCAAGAAGCTTTTGAGAACATCATTAACAAGCTCACTACAGCACCCGTTCTGGGGTTTGCAGATCCTAAGCTCCCATACATCCTTCACACAGATGCAAGCACCACAGGCCTCGGTGCAGTGTTGTATCAAGAACAGGATGGGCAAATGAAGGCTATTGCTTTTGCAAGTAGAGGACTATCTAGGAGTGAAGCTAAATACCCTGCTCATAAATTAGAATTTCTCGCTCTCAAGTGGGCTGTTACTGTTAAGTTCAGTGATTATCTATATGGTACTGATTTCACTGTGGTCACTGATAGTAATCCTCTAGCTTACATTTTGACGTCAGCTAAACTGGATGCCACAAGTTATAGGTGGTTGTCTGCTCTATCAACATACAGCTTCAAGCTTCAGTATAGAGCAGGGGCTCAAAACCAAGACGCAGATGGAGTTTCGCGCCGTAGTGATGGAGAGCTTCAGGATGACATTGCGTCAAGAAAAGAACGTGAAAGGATTAAGCAGTTCACTCTACACTGTCTCAAAGATCAAGAAAGCCCAAGCGTTGTTCTCCCTGATGCCATAAAAGCTGAGGACCGCATATGCAGATCCTAATGAGGTGGTTGAGGTGGAACAGTCGTTTGGCTTTAGAGCTGGCAAAGTGCATACAGTATATACTGTACACTGTACAACACTGTAGAGCACAACAGCTGCAAAGTAGGCAGTGAAAACAGTGAACAAAAGATGATCTCTCTGAAATAACGACAGTCTTTCCCCTACGATAGACATTTCTCCGGTTTACTAAATTCTTTTCCCCAATGTGACCATGATGAATTAGGGTTATGAGTCGACCACAGTTAATGTATTATAAGCAGGTATAAAAAAAAACCCTGATCAGCCTTCCAAATGATACAGGCTCATCTCAATATATAGACAAAGATCTTCAAAATATTCAAAACCAGTTGAAGGAGGGAGAGAAATAGAAACTTTCTTTTTGAGAGATTTAATTCACTAGAGGAGGTGAAATAATTCATTGTCCCTTTTCCGCAATCATGGTTTTAGAGACGGTTTTGTCAAAAGCACAATTGCCCAATGCCGTCACCGTACGCTGAGAAATAAATGTTGGTTTGAGGTGTTGAACATCTGCGAGAGGCATGATGTTCAGTGGTCACATGAGTGCGCTACACACCTTAATCCATCTGTTACACTTGTGGAATCACTTGCTATCCACTCTGATGCTCTACCCAGAGGGTTCCAGCAGGAAGATGACCATGGACTTCCTGTGATCGGTAAATGGACTGAGGATGAGATGAGAGAAGCCCGAAGAGATGACCCTGAACTCAGAATCATCATTGAGCATAAGGAGTCCGGAGATATGCCATCTCCCTCACTGAGGCGGGAGCTTCCAGACCTTGCCTTGTGGCTCAGAGGATGGAATCGATTACAGATGAAGAATGGAGTGTTGTACAGGACCAGACAAGAGCATGGACAAGTCACACATAAGCTGGTACTACCAAGTCAACTCAGAGCCACAGTCTTCATTTCATTTATTTAAACTCGAAGAATCATTGAGGGCCCAGCCCTCATTTACAATGATGTCGAGTAAAACAAACAATTGCACATATAAAATCATATATAAACAACGAACATACACAATACACCATAAATCATATAAGAGATAAGAATTAAGACAAACTATGAATTAAAACTTATGAGTTAAAACAAGTGCAAGTATGTGATAAAAAACTTCCCAGTGTAACTTTAAAATGTTCTAATGGCACAAAGGCTTGAAGACCCATCCTTAGTTGTAAGTTATTCCAAACTGAAGGTCCACAGACACTAAAAGCTGTTTTACCCAGTTCTGTGCGGGCATAAGGGACCTCCAGTAAAAAATTGCTGCTGCGGGTTTGGTATGGGTTGGAGTGCCAAACTAAAAGAGATGAAATATAAAATGGGAGTTTGCCAGTGAGGGCCTTATAAATAAAAATAAAATAATGCATGTCCCTTCTGTGAGAAAGTGGAGCCCACCCAACTTTATCATATAACAGGCAATGATGTGTACTATATGGATCCCCAGTAATAAAACGAAGAGCTGAATGATAGACAGTGTCAAGTGCCTTCAGATTAGAGAGTGGTGCATGTCTGTAAATAATATCACCATAGTCAAGGGAAGACAGAAAAGTTAGCTTCAATTAACTTTTTTTCTGCAGAAAACAGGAAAGTGATATTTATTTCTGTGCAGGAAAGATAGCTTTTGTCTGAGCGTAGTGACAAGACAGTCAGTATGTTTCTTGAATGTGAACTTGTCATCTAGCCAGATTCCCAGGTACTTATAATGTGATACTCTCTCAATAACAGACCCATCTAAAGTAGATATATTAAAATCATTTTTTCTGCCATGCTTAGATCGATAAAGACCATACATTTTGTCTTGCTTACATTAAGTAGAAGCTTAAGACTAATGAAGGCATTTTGTAGGATATTAAAAGACTGCTGCAATTTCTCCAAGGCTAGCTGTACAGAATCCCACAATACACCATAAATTGTATCATCTGCATATAGATGAATAGAGCAGTTGGAAAGGAGAGAAAGTATGCTATTTATGTACATGGTGAAGAGTACCAGGACCTAATACTGAACCTTGTGGGACCCCCTTGGTTATTAGCAGGGGGTCAGATTGAGTATTACCCAATTTTACAGTATGGTGTCTGTTTTGAAAGGTAGCTCTGGAACCATTTACAGGCACTTGCATTAAAACCAATACCAGGCAGAATTTGTAGAAGCAGAGAATGGTCCACGGTGTCAAATGCTTTGGATAAGTCCACAAAGATGGCAGCACAATGTTTTTTCTTGTCAAGAGAAGTGATAATATCATCCATTACTTTAGTAGCAGCAGTAACTGTACTATGTTTAGGCCTAAAGCCTGATTGGGAGAGGGCTCAAAATATTATTGGTATTTAGAAATTCTTTGAGCTGATCATTTACCAACTTCTCTAGTATTTTTGAGAGACACGGTAGCTTGGATATTGGTCGATAGTTGTTAGGGTCAGTCTTATCACCCCCCTTGTGCAACGGGTAATGTGTGCAAATTTCCATAGTGTAGGGACAACTCCAGTGGAAAATAGAAAAAATTGAAAATGTGCAATAATGGCTCTGCTATTATATATGCCGCTGTGCGAAGAAAAAGGGGGATCTAGCTGGTCTTCTCCAGTGGATTTGCGACTATCAATTGCTAATAAAGCAGATAGCACTGTATGCTTAGACACAGGATGAAGCCTGAATTCCAGATCATCCGTCTCTGACATTGTCTCTGATACGCATATCATGTCCAGCCCTAGGCATAAAGGAATGATTATTGCTATTGTCAAAACTTTTGACTGGCTAAAGAAAAATGTTTATTAAGAGCACTGCCAAATGTCTGATTTGTCTTGTAGTAGACAATCATCAAACTTAATTGAAGAAGGCATAGGTGTAACAGATTTATTGTTTTTGTAATTTACAGCCTTCCAGAATTTTGCAGGATCTGAGTACGAACTAGAGACAAGGTTAAAGTAATAGTCAGATTTAGCCTTTCTTACAGATAATGTACATCTGTTCCTGATTTTCCTGAAACTTGTCCAGTCGGAGGCATCCTTGCTCCTCCTTGCTAATGACCAAGCCTTATTTCTTGACTGAAAAGAGAAGGAGAGTTCAGGGGTGAACCATGGGTTTGTTCTACTTTTTACTCTTATCTTTTTAAAAGGTGCATGTTTGTCAACAATGCAAATAAATGAGTTTTGAGAAAAACTGTAGAGCCAAGTCAGCATCAGGAATTTCAGTTGTTAGATGAATGTCACTTTCATAGAGATCATTTAAAAAAGCTTGCTCATTAAAATGTTTCATAGTTCTTTTAACCAAAATGTGAGGCAGTGCTTTGGTTAGAGTGCTGTGCCTAATACAGGCAATGGGACAGTGGTCGCTGACCCCTAAATCAAAAACACCACTTGCGCTAATTTTGTTCATCTTATTTGTAAAAAGTAGATCAATAAGAGATGATTTGCTAAGGTTCTTAGAGTTTGGTCTTGTTGGATCATTAATAAGTTGATCCAAAAATAGACTCGAGAAAACATCTCTAAGATGTTTGGAGGCATCAGTTAGCCAGTCAATATTAAAATCCCCAAGAACTAGAACTTCTGAGTCAGTGAATCTAGATATCAATTCTGCCAGCTGATCTATGGATTTAGAATCAGCTGACGGGGGTCTATAGATCCCAACTATTAAGACGTCTTCATGATGATCTAGGTCATCTAGGCATAGAGCGCACTGACGATCTAGTAAGATCAAGGTTTTATTGGCCCAGAATATCTCTGTGTGTAGAACACAAGATCAAAACTTGTGAGCGCTGTGTGCGCCGAAAGAAGACAACTGAAAGAGCTGCCCCTTTGGTAAACATCAAGACCAGCAGGCCGCTGGAGTTGGTCTGCATGGACTTTTTATCCTTGGAGCCCGACCAAAGTAACACCAAGGATATATTAGTCCTGACAGACCACTTCACCAAGTATGCAGTTGCAGTACCAACACGAAATCAGAAAGCGCAGACCGTGGCCAAGTGCTTATGGGAGAACTTCCTAGTACATTATGGCTTTCCCGAGAAACTTCTGAGTGACCAGGGTCCTGATTTTGAATCTCGCACCATTAAAGAGTTGTGTTCCCTTGCTGGTATTCAAAAGATTAGAACTACCCCCTATCATCCCAAGGGAAATCCAGTAGAACGATTCAATCGCACTCTCCTTCAGATGTTGGGCACCTTGGAGAACAAAGACAAGTGTCGCTGGAAAAAATTTGTCAAACCCCTTGTGCATGCCTATAATTGCACTCGGAATGACGTAACTGGATTTAGTCCCTATGAGCTGATGTTTGGAAGACAGCCTCGACTGCCAGTTGATCTGGCATTTGGACTACACACAAACAGTCAACCTAAGTCCCACTCCCAGTATGTGCATGATCTGAAAGACCGTTTAGAGGAGAGTTACCGTGTTGCCACTGAGAATTTCACAAAGATTGCTGACCGTAATAAACTTCGCTTCGACCGAAGAGTAGTTGAATCCAGTCTTGAACCAGGTGATCGTGTCCTCGTAAGGAATGTGAGGCTCAGAGGGAAACACAAGTTAGCTGACAAATGGGAGCCAGATGTCCACGTGGTAATCAGAAGAGCAGGTGACTTACCTGTATATACAGTCAAGCCAGAGAACAAGGATGGTCCGTCACGCACTCTACATCGCAACCTGTTACTGCCGTGTGGATTCTTACCGGTGTCTGAACCTGAGGCCACTCCGGGTCCAAGGCAGAGCAATAGGCCGAGGACGCGAAGGCAGTCCAGGATGGAGACCCAGGTGTCGGATGATGCCTCTTACTCTGAGGATGACGATCACTTCTTCTATCCATCCAGAGAAATGCTGAATGCCGACCTGAGTGAAGCAAGAGTCTTGACCCGGCCAGATGAAGGACAATTGATGGAAGAACAGATCAGAGATGTAAATCATCCAACGCCTTCTCTTGCTCAGGGACCCCTCGCTCCTGCCAACCTGACTGAGAGGACCATAAGCTCTGCCGTTAGACCGTCATTTGAAGGAAATGGATCCATCTCTTATGTAGAGAGGTCAACACAAGCTCCTGTGGAGCCTATGCGAATTGAAAGAAATGCGCTCTTTGCTACCAGGGATGGTGTTCTAGATGAGCACAATGTTCTTCCCAGACGCTCCCAAAGATGCAGAGAACAGCCTGATAGACTACAGTACGACCAGTTCGGAATCCCCTCACTGTCCAGAGTATGATAACAGGTACGAGCATGCCACAGCACACCCCAGTCTTCCATTTTTTTGATGTGGTGCTGGCCACACTAATTTTGCGCCTGCTTGGCTTGGATTGTCTATTTTTGTCAGCTTACGCTTTTATTTCATTTCCGGGTGGATATCCCAGGAGGGGGCTCTCTGAAGTCTCGAGCTGGGTAGGCCACTGAAGCTTCGGAGATATTCAGGTTTTTTTTTCCTGTTTTCAGATTAGACAGAGTAGTTGGACAATCCTTGCCTGTTCTAGCCACATGCTTTCCCCTTTTTTGTGTGTGTGCATGCCATTCTCTGATTAGGTTGCGCCTCTCAACAACCCGCTGTTGTCTTCAGGGCTCTAAATTAACACACGCCAACACGCCAAACACGGGTGAAAATTCATTTTGGCTAGTAGAAAAAAATACCTACCCGCCAATTTGGCTAGTAGCGCCCGAGTACAGTAACTTATGAACGGTAAACCGCTGCTCTGATGAACGTTATACGGCGAGATTTCCTACATTACCCATGGACACTAGCGTCACGAGATAGCCTCCCACCGTGGGCTTTCCAGTGCATCGAGCGTCAACTCCATGCTGTTGCGCGCGCCAGGATTGAAAACATTTCAGACGACCAGCCTTCTGTCAGCTAAGCTGCGCTCACACTATTCTGACAGGCAGCTCTCCTCCTATGCTCTCGTCGCTTTCGCTACAACCTTTTTAACGTCACTACTGCTATTATTACTATATGAACCTTGCTGTAACAGGCTGCATTTTTTAAGCAGTGAGACCCTGACCGTTTCAATAACAGGACTTACGCAGATTATGCATAGCGCTACTTCTGTTGTGTAGACGTTTTGTGCGAGTGATGAGAATGTGGCGGGGATTAGAGCAAGGTTCTGTGTGTTGGTGAATGCTAGTAGTAATTGTAACTAGTGACGTTAAAAATGAGTGGCTGTGGAACGAAATAGCGACCAGGGCAGAGGAGGAGAGCCGACTGTCAGAGTAGTGTGACCGTAGCTGTCAGTTCAGTTGTCTTCTGAAATGTTCAGAGTCCTGGCGCAACTAAGTTGGAAAGCCCACGCCATCGAAAAGGGAAAAAAAGCAACCAACGACGAAGCTGTGGAATTAACAAAGGAAGCGAAGATTCCCGAGATATTATTTACTTTTAATTAAACTAGGCTTCTTGTCATTTTGTTGCGCATGGTAGAGAAGAGCTCCTCCTCTCTCCTCTCCTTTTCCTCTCATCTCTTCTTCCTTGGGGTGTGCGTATGTGAGGTTTTGTAGTGTTTGGCTGTGTGCTTGGTTACTGTAGGCCTATGTTAAAGATCTGTTATGTGAGTGGCTTGTGTGATGTGATTCAGCTGCTTTCAGAGGAATTGAACAAAAACTAATCAAATTAATTAGGCCTAAGTAACGAAAGTAAAAAATAAAGCAGAAGTTAAAAAATAATGAAAAAATATATAGCCTATAATATGCTTATTATGTAGGCATATAGTAGCCTATGCAGGCCTATAGTGTATCTGTGTTGTAGAAACAGTTGGACAAAATGACCATTTAATTAGAAAAAAAAACCTAGCCTAATGCATAGTTTATTTTGGCGAGATAAAAAAAATGGCTAGTTGAACTTCTGTTTGGCTGGTAAGAAAAAATGTCCACTAGCCAAATTGGCTGGTGGTGGAAAAAGTTAATTTAGAGCCCTGGTTGTCTTAATGCAACAGATCTCACTCCGAAAAGGTTTTGGCTGTGCAGATTCCTCAGGTAGCCCACTTAGGTGTAACGGGACGTACACACCTTTAGGGGGGGAGGGTGTAACCCAGGTCATCCGCTCGTGGAGTCATAACGTCGCCATGGGAACCGAGTCCGCTCGTGGGGCTGTTTACATTCTTCGAAAGACTTTCCGTTTTCCTCGTCTACTGATGTCTACTGATTGAAGCTTACCGCAGATAAAATACACCATTCAATAGTGTATTATTGCAAGTCATCTTCGCGATAAAAGTGTTTACTTACTCCACTGACGGAGTGAAGAGTCGTTGTGAACGTCGCAGGTTTTAAACCGTGAAGATTGTATGTAAGTATCTTTCAACACTATATGGCTAGTCGGTCGCTAGCATTTTACATAGCAACCAAACGTTACGGTTAGCAACATAACGATCCGTTTATAACTTCATGTCTCTTGTGTTCATAAAACAAAAGCGTTGAAGACCGGATTGGCGTCCGAGTGTCCGAGTCCAAACCCAGTGTGTTTCTTTCCACGTTGATATCTGGTGAGTGATTAATTTAGTTTTAAAAAGCAGTCATGGGGCTCTACTATACCGCATTGCACTTAGCTTCACTTCAATCGTTCTGAATGTATGGAAGCGTTCTGTATTATAATATGTGTGTTATGTGTATGTATTTACATCTTGAAGAGAACAGATTTTAATGTTGTTTTGGCCTGTACAGGCCGGGTCGTTTGTTTGGATCGATTCTTGCTGTTCAAGTGAATTCAGCTGCTGTGCGATCGCCTTCAAGCACCGTGAAGGCGAACCCCAACAACTGTGGCGAGCCTGGCCTTCAGATAAGAGCTGTTGATACAACTGAATGAATGAGACTCTTTTGTTTTGTTTTGTTCTTCTTCTTTTGTGATACACTGTATTCAACGTTTCATGCTATAAGCTTAGCTTCTATTACCTGTCCTATTTATATATTTCTATCTACTCACCCGGGTGATTTGGCCTAGTTGTCTATTGGAATATATCTGGTGAATGTAGTTGCAGATTTAACCGTCTGCAATATATATTTTTATTTTTAATTATTTATTTTATTTGAATCTGCAGATTCTGTTTTGTTTATCTGATTGTAGTTTGTTTATGTCCATCTTATTGGACAGATAGCCTACTACACTAAGTTATTCACTCACCAATTTTTGAAATATTAATACTCCCCTACTTATCATCTTGATTATTCTTAATACAATATTTCTAACTTACAAACTCCGTCTGTGTGTGTTTTGCTTTTGCTCTGTGTTGGTACACTCCTTTCTTTAGTAGCGAGCCTAGGTTTTATTGATGCGCAACGCAAGCCCAGAGGGTAAAGACAATATTTTTATTATATTGTTTAGTGTAATAGTTAGAAGTAGGTTACACATGCAGCGCAACTACATGTGCTGTATGCGGTCGGAAACATTGGAAAAATGCAGCCAGTTAAACGTGGATTTAAATGTTGAGGCGAGTGATTGAAAAAAAGAAGAAGAATAAAACCACCTCAACCATATTATTGTTGAGGTAGCTGGTTAAAATGAAACGGACTCATGAAACTCTCCTGGAATTACAACGAAATTGGATGCCCATCAGCAGTATTATTTCAAGTATTTGGCAGCTATTAAACATTGAATATTTTTTGGACTACGACATCTGCAATGTGTCTTCTCGCATTTGTTGGGAACGTCGTCATCGCAGTGCATGTCTTTCTCTTTTAATAAGTCTAGGCTACTGTAAAATCAGTCCATCAATTAACAGGTGAATTTCTAACTGAGTATTGGCTGCAAGTTATTCATACATGTGGCATATGTGTGCATGCGTCATCTTTCATATACCCGACATAAACGTTTATTTCTCGGCAGCCTTGGCGACTGCCTCGCAATGTGTTTTGATGTAATGCCTTGTAAATATCAATATCAATATATCAAAACCTGCATTGTACTGCAGTATGACAGCTTTTTTCTGCAGTCCTCACATTAAGTATGACCGATGCCTGCTTTTATACCATACTTGTCAACCATCCCTAATTTCCCGGGAAAGTCCCTAATTTTAACTAATTTCCCGGATTCTTCCTGATTTGCCATTTTTCCCGGAAATATCTCGATTTTTCACATTATCAAATGACACCGTCGGACGGTGAAGTAATTATCCCAACGGCCCTGTCAGTAAGCCTGTGCGGCCACACCCCCTCCTGAAGAGAGACTGAGAGGGTCTTCTTGCTTATCAAGGCAAGCTGCCTGCCAGTAGATTTTACGCCAGATGCCACCAAGTTCCTTGAAGATGCGAGCTGTCACCCTCAAGCTCCGTAGGCGTGTGCGCGCCAACTCGCCTCAGAAACCTTTCAGTTCATACAACGCGGTAAATAGCCTCGGAACAGCGAATCATGCGGTTATCCTAATCACAACCTGCGCCAGCACAAAGTTTTTGCACGAGCCCCAGACAATTGTAGCGACAAAATAACATGGATAAACTGATTAATTCATTGTTTTTCACGCTTTATGCTCATTTAAAACGTATGCTGAAAAGCCGAGTAGAACGCACCGTTTGATCGGTCTCTGTTGACTGTCAGGATTTGGCCTAATTTTGGCTTCAAATATGTGAATTTTCCCGAATTTTGATACCTCAAAGTTGACAGGTATGTTTTATACACGCCAAAGTAATTTTGTTAGGCTATTGCGCGCAGCCTTTTTCCTTTTAAATTGGCTACCTCCGAAACAGCGCCTGCACCTCTTATCATGACATGTATTTCCCACGTTCAACTTCCTGTGTTCCCTTTCCCATTCTTTCAACCAATGATGCACATGAATGGGTCTGTTCATACTAATTAGAATATTCATAAAGAATATTTAAGGGAGGAGGCAAGGCGGAGACTTGGGCCCGCGTGTGCTCGTGCATGTGTGCAAGATTTCACGGCAAAACCTGGTTACGCACTTATTGATACATCAGGATTTTTTTGTCCGTAAATAACTTTCAAGATTTTCGCGTCCACACTTTCTTGGTAGGAAATCCACACACTTTTTTTTGTACTTGAGGCCCCTGAGATCAAAGTGCAAGGTAATTATGTAAGGGTTAACGTTCGGCGAGATGGTCGCTACCGTGGAATAGCAGCACGACAGAGAGAATCTTTAGACCCCGACGCGGAGCGGAGGGGTCTTGTTCTCTCTGAAGTGCTGCTATTCCACAAAGCGACCGACTCGCCGAAAGTTAACCCGCTTATTATATGGATATACTTAAATGATTCACACATGCGGGGACATTTCTTTAGACCTATTTAATGTTAAGATTGTTGCTGCGCAAAACAAAACAGTGCCGTTGTGGAACATGCACCGCTAGGCAACAGCTAGGTAGGCAGGACAACAGGTGTTTTTTTTTTTTTTTTTGACAACAGGTGTTGTCTATCACAGCAGCTGATTAGAGTGACAAAAGACCGGACCCCCTGCGGAGTGATATGAAACATTCGCTTTAGCCACTGACTTGTATACAAGCCAGTGGCTTTAGCAGTGAACGTCTTGTTGCCATTGACAGCGGTAGCCAGGACAACGGGTGCTGTCTATCACAGCAGCTGATTAGAGTCTTGTTGAAAAGTCGCTTTAGCAGTGAAAAGTCTTGTTGCCATTGACAGCGGTCTGTTATAGACCAACCCGTCCGTTATCGAAAAATAACAGACGTCCGAACGTTGGGGAGCCCCGTTGAAATGAATGGAGCATTCGACAGATTACGTCACAACCATATAATAAGCTACGATACCCTATAATACGATTAGACTTTATTGTCCGTTTTCACTGAAATTCATTTTGCGTCCCTGAGCAACACTCGCTTAAGACAGGACATACACATAACATCACATCACAAGACTATTGCACAACTGACAAAACAAAAAACAGGGGACATAGGCCTATATACTGACATACATTTGTTGACATACAATTGTTATACGTAGCTACGGCTCTGGCCCAACCAAACTTGACTTTCGCCACCTCCAAAGAGGACAGACACAATTTTGTGCAATTTGGCCTCTAGGGGCACTACAATAAGCAAAAATGTTTTTGGCGTTTCTGGTGTGTTTTAGTTAGACGACATGTCTGTGTGTGTCTCTTTGTTGCCACTGTTATGTCTTGATATTATGCATGCATGAGAGGCAAGAGTATACTCCATACTCCAACATTCTCTGAGGCAATGCAGTCTAGTTAATATTAGGGCCTAAGCACTCTATTTAGGCCTGAACAGTCTTCTTTTGTTCTCGCTTTGTTTTTGTTTTGTTTGATTTTTTGTTATTCCCCAATTTTGTTTGATAGGAAAATATGATTTCTGTCATGTTTTCTTTGGCATTTTGTAAATGAAAGAAAAAAAGTGATTACATATAAAGAAATTGGGTGTGTGCTTGGATGACAGTGGGGTAATGACATATGCTGTTGTCTGTAAAACACATTGTATGTCATTCACAAGTTCGAATCTGGACTGACGCTATCAGGTCGCGCATGCCCACTGTCACAGTCATGTCATCGCGGGAACACATTTTTTGCTTAGCAGCGGTGCAGCCAGCTTAGAGCAACTGCTATGGCATGGGACCTCCTCCATGCACTCAGTAACCGACCCTGATAGATTCTAGCTGATGTGAATTGCGGGTGTAGTCCACATACTTGTAAGGCATCACTCGCAGATAGAGATGTGTCGTTCGTGAACGAGCCGGTTCGTTTGAACGGCTCCCAGAAGTGAACGATGGGAAACGGATCACAGCTGGGGGAGCCACTTAACCGGATTTTCGTTCATTTTTCATTAATTTTAAGGACGTCCCCTTCACGTGAGTACTCAAATTTGGGAAAAAAACACAATTGTCTGCCTTAAAGAGTGGCAGAAACGGTCTTTAGAAGCGATAGGCCTAATCAGTTGTTGTTTGGACAAAATTAACTAGAGGTGGAGTGAAAATTTTACACTCTTAACACTGAATAAAAAAATTAAAAAAGAGCCAAAAGAGCCAGTTTTTTGAACGGCTCTTTGAAAGGAACGAGCCACTATGATCCGGATCCCGTCAAAGAGCCATAAATCCCATCTCTACTCGCTGATTCAAGAAGGAAGCAGTGTTTTTTATGTCTTTGGAAGCCACGTTAGATATTTCTGTCCATCTTATTTGCCAAGCATTCAACCCCACCTTTCTAAGACCAAGCAGATATCGTTGTGATCACGAAAAAATCTGCTTAATTGACCTCATGCTTCACGCATCAAAGGGTAGGGAAAGTAAGTCAGAAAGTAGAAGTAGTAGTAGAAGTGAGGACTCCTGGAAGTAGCCAAACTACTTTTGCCGTACTATTAGAGTAGAAGGGTTACCTAGTGAGCTAAACCTCTACAACAAAAAGCTGTACAGGAGTCTGGAGCTCGGTGGCAGTGTGGGCGGGATAAACTGTTGTCTGTCAAATTGCCTCTGCATGCAGCGCCGTCGCCATGCAATAGGATGTAATGGCCCAAACAACCAACCACACCGAATCCCCACACAGCTAACTGTGGGGTGTGGCCAGCAATAGTTCCAGGAGACAGTGGGGCAGCTGTTACTTTCCATCCGAATTCATACATAGCAGGTAGGCGCAACTTCCTCATAACTCCCTGATACGTCTCGTAGAGTTCTTTGAGGTTTTTTTGTTGCTATTTTTGCATATGGTTCAATGGAGACAGGATGGGCCGATAACCACTTGCCCCCCCGATATGCTATGAGGCCTAATCATATTTTTGTCAGTATCCTCCATTATTCACTGCAAGAAAAGGCAAGAGACATGCAATTGCAATCACAAACACACACCTGCACATTCACACACCTGCACATTCATTAAAAACTCAGACATTCTCCGTAATTATTCAGAATTAATGCTGTGCAATCTTTTCTTTACCCTTTATTATATTCTTACCCTTTCTTGTTAGATAGTGAAGTTGTGGTAACAGGAAGCGGGTGGGGAGAGAGAGACCGGGAACGGCCGGCAAAGGGTCCGGCCCGGAATCTGTCATCCGCGTAGCAGTCGAGTTAAAGCCAGGGTAGGGCCATTTGTACCCTTTCATTTGCAGTCAAATAGCCTCCACTCATGAAACACTTATAACATTTAGGACATACATACCATACAAACATTTTAAACAAAAAAAACCAACAACAACAAAAAAAAACATTTGAAATTAGCTCATTAAAATCTAGGCTACTGTCAAACAATGGAAGCAGTTCAATTCAGTACTCCACTGTGCTCTTTTACTTTCTGTTATTGAGTTGTATGTTTGTTTAATCAGTTGTGCAAGAATAGGGGCACTCTTATATTGCATAATAACACTGAATTAGCTTGAGTGAAGAACAGACTGGGGTAAAACCTCTGCAGTAATAATTACCGATAATTAATTTCTGTTTCCATTCCCATCAGTTTATTAATCTAATGTGAGCTTCATTTAAGCAATGTTGCAGCACACATGTACCTGATCCAGTCCATGAGTAATTTGATGATGTATGCTTGAAACTGCACATTAAAAGTGTAAAAGAAACAAAGCAAGGTTCTGCATATTGTGTGAAATATTTCTTGAAATAATAAAAAGAAAAAAACAGCTATGCTACAATGTAAAAATGAGTTTGGTTAGACCCTGTCTTATATTGCAGCTCTCTGCTGTAGTGTTGGACTTGGGCTGTTATTAATGTGCACTGAATTATTTAACAGTATAAAATTACCATGGTCTTTTGATTTTTCCCATAGACTTTTGCCAACACAATTAAAGAGCATTACAGAGATTTTACTCATCAAAAAACAATTCTGCTCCCTCTCGGTTCCCATTTTATTACATTTTCTCATACTTTTCTTCTGTTCATTTTATTTTCACTAGCACCAGTGTGTTGAGCGTTCCTTTCTCAATTCTCTTTACATGCTGGGAAAGGTTGTGGTCTCCCCCTGACCCTAGGCATGATGAGAAGCTTATGGATAATGGATGAAGGGGTGTGTGTTCAGACTCTACCCGCCGTCCCATAATGGGCTCTCCCTGTCTTCAACATAGAGTGAACTTTAAGGTTTGAGAAGGACAGGCTTCATCTGGCAGCATCATCTCACATTAGGGAAGCCAAAGCTTTCACAGGAAATTTCCGGCACAGTTGTTTGGTCTTCTGTTCATAAAACAAACTGAGCCAACGTGTTTGCACATTGCACATTTAGAATTCCTCTATCACACTATTATTTGTATTCTCCCTCTGTTGCTTGTAGTTTCACACACACACACACACACACACACACA
The DNA here is from genome assembly GCF_034702125.1 of Engraulis encrasicolus. Taxonomy (NCBI): domain Eukaryota; kingdom Metazoa; phylum Chordata; class Actinopteri; order Clupeiformes; family Engraulidae; genus Engraulis; species Engraulis encrasicolus. Next base: position 1,196,550 of record NC_085872.1, on the reverse strand, counting down.
CACACACACACACACACACACACACACACACACACACACACACACACACGTGCGCGCGCACGCACGCGCACGCACACACACACACACACACAGGCACTCATCTCATGGCTTACAATGGTTAAATGACTCTTCCTGGCCAGTTCTGCATATTTTTCCTTATTTATGTTCTCTATTTTTTCGAATAAAAATGTTCTGGACTATTCCTTAGCCCACGTCATATGCTATGAGAATGACTGTCCACATCTCAATGACAGGGCTGGCAATTGGCAGTAATTGGTGCGTTCAGGACAGTCCTAAGAGAGCTCTTGGTTTGTGTAGATGGCCTCCCCTCTCAACCAATTACAGAGCTGCTCCCATGAGGCCAGGGTTGAGCAAGGGCCTATCACACGGCTTGATCTGGTTGTTTGTGGAAGCACCTCTTCTCCTATGAGTGGGTGGTTACTGGGAGGCGTCAGATCAGGGAGACTGATGTACTAGTTCACCACCAGAGCTGTCAGCTCCATCCAATTCATCCGCTTGCCCCCCAACAAAAACAGCACATCCCACGACACAGACACACAGACACACAGACACACACACACACACACACACACACACACACACACACACACACACACACACACACACACACACACACACACACACACACACACACTCCTCTCTATCTCTATCTCTCTCGCTCTCATTTTTCAGAAAATATTAAGCACCGTGATGAAAAACTACAATATGATTTTTCAGCTTTTGGCAAATTTTAAACTTAGTTGTTTTTTCTCCATGTATATTTGTTATATTTGGTATTGATATTGATTGATTGATATTTTGTACTTCTTACTTTTGAACACTTTGAAATTGTTGAAAAAACATCAATAACGATAATCATAATAATAATAATAATTTAAACATCGTATTTAAACATCAAACGCTTTTGAATCATAGAAACTCTTTGGTATTCCTCTTTGCTGTAGTTCAGCTATTATGAGACACACAAGCCTTCCCAGACTGAAAGAACACTGATAACATACCTCAATGAAGCCCTCAGGGACAAGTCAGAAACCCCCTGGTGATTCTCTCTCTCTCGCTCTCTCTCTCTCTCTTGCTACCTGTCTTTCACGTGGGCATGCGTACTCACGCTCGCACGCACACACACACACACACACACACACACATACACGCTATATTATACATTCTCAAAGCATCTGTCTGTCCATATTTACTAACAGTGGACTTGATTCTAGGGGAAACATTTTACAGAGTGTAAGGAAATCTGTGGTCCTGTTTCAACCTCGGGCTGTGCTGTGTATGTCAACCCCTTGAGGCTGTGATGAAAAGGGATAAAGTTACATTACATAGCTCAGCAGACTATGTTCACAAAATCACCAGGTGAGTGTTCAAATGACTGAGAAGAATAGGGTACTGTTAAACATGTGGTGTTCAGTCTCAGAGAACAAACCTAAACAGCCATTATACTTAAAAAAATATATTTGTTCTGTTCTTTTAGACTTTCTTATTGACAGGACAGTGTGAAAGAGACTTTGGGAAAGAGACATTTCTATGTAGTTTTATGTAGAGGTCAGACATGCATGCATGTCCACTACACTCAGTCACTGGATGCAAAATGGGGCAGCATCAGGTAAACTGTCAATGTACTGTGGTGTAGTGTTTTGACATCAAAGCAAAACCAGGGAAACACCCCTTGCCACTGTTTCTCTTAATACTCAATGCCACAGGTTGACAGGCAAATAAGCCACAACCCCAACCCACATCAGCCAACCCCCAACCCCCGGACCCCCTCCTGCATGCAAGCCCCCTCACAGGGGGACCTGGCTAATGTGCTGTCTGGCCTGGGGGCCTGTGGGGAGGCCGACTGGATTATTATGTTAATATTCTCTGCCTCTTGCCCTGCCAGCCTGTCCCAGCTGGCCCTGCCATTGTTATGGGGCCTCTGCACTGACAGAGGACTAATATACTGCAAGATTGAAAGGGCAAAAGATCGGGTACTAGAAAGAGGGGAGTGAGCGGACACAGTTGATAACTATATGATAAAAAGGCCATTGTATCTTCAATGCCGCAAAGAGAAGCGCCCTAGTTTTAATTTTTTGGGAAAGAGTGTCAGGGTTCCGAACATCGGTTACTATACATGAGGGATTGATAAGAGAGGAGGAGGGAAATATTTCATTTTTAATTACTCTTTCCATTAAAAAAATACATGTCTTAATACACTGCCCAATGATTTCTTGACACAGTACTGTACATGTAGTGTGTGTGTGTGTGTGTGTGTGTGTGTGCGTGTGTGCGTGTGCGTGTGTGTGTGTGTGTGTGCGTGTGTGCGTGTGCGTGTGTGTGTGTTTCACGCAAGTCATACCAAATTCCATAGTCCTAGTGCAATAACTGCTTGATTGCAATAAAATGTTTAACTTAATTTAAAGAAATTAATTTATCCTCAATCATCAGCAAATTCTAAAAATGTATACACATTTAAAAGCAGGTGACAGGTGACAGAAAGATAGCTTGAGACACACAGGCTACAGTATCACAGCAAGATATCATTAGAGATACAGTAGCTAGCTGGTGCATATAAGTATAATTTATATATTCACGAAAAAATGGTGAAGGAATTTTAAAGTAAATAATGAGGCCTATCCGCCCTTACGAAAATCAACCATGGTTTTACTATGAGAACTGAACCATGGTTTTTAGTTACTCATAGTTGTCACGTTTTTTTGAGCACGGTTCATGACTATGGTTTAACCATTGATTGACTATGGTGACTATGGACCATGGTTTAACTATGGATTTACCATGGTTTAATTATGCCCTTGTAAAAATTGACCATGGTTTTACTATGACAACTAACCATAGTTATTAGTTATCCATTACATTACAGTGAGCTGACGCTTTTTTATCCAAAGCGACTTACTGTACGGAATGGTAAGGGCAGGATTTGCCCTGCAAACCTGTGATCTAGAGTCTAACTCCCTATCCATTGCACCACAGCTACTCACATAGTTACTCAGGGGTTTCATGTATTCTTGGGTAACCACGAAAACCATGGTTCGTGACTATGGTTTAACCATGCACCCCTTCCCCACACCATGTTTTTAAAAACTATGGGATTTTTTTTTTTTTTTTAAAGGCTTTGGGGTGGGCGACCATGGTTTAAAAAAAAAAAAAAACATGGTTTGGGGGATGAGTGGGAGGACTATGGTTTATGGCAAAGAGTGTACTAGGGTTAGATTATGTTAAACCATAGTCACGAGCCATGGTTGTCATGGTTATACTAAAAACCATGCATAACTATAATACATGGTAAATCTATGGTAAAACCATGGTTAGTTTTCATAGTAGAACCATGGTTCATCTTTGTAAGAGCTACTTCTATGACAGCTACTGTACTCCTGTGGATAAACCCCAGCAGAACTATGGTTGGTTGATAGTACTTATGTGGTAGTAAAACCATGGTTACTGCATTAAAACCATGGTCGATTTTCATAAGGGTAGAGCAATCATGACATACCATGGTAGAACCATGTTACATAAAAATCACAGTGATATCATAGTATAGTACAATTATGGTAGGTTCAGAGAACTTAGAGTAATCATGACATACCATGGCAGAACCATGGAAATATTAGCCAGGCCGTGCCCTCCTAGTAACGCAACACCTTCGGCATTGCAACTAGTCAGGTCAAGAGCAAGAGCAAGTACTTTCTGAGTTCCCAAAATACAGGAACTCCTTTCACTTTATCGGAAAGCAAACAACCATAAGCAAACCAAGGGAGGCGGGTCAACCATGCCGTTTGGGAAATGTTAATTGTTATGCTCTTGGTCAGACCAAGTCTCGAAGAGATTTGAACGTCGATGAAAATCAGGCTAGGAAAATATAGTAATACCATAATAAACCATGGTCGATTTTCGTAAGGGTAGAGTAATGGTAGAACCATGTTACTACATAAAAATCACAGTAATATCATAGTTAGCCATAGTACTTATGGTAGGTTACTTAGAGTAAACATGACATACCATGGCAGAACCATGGAAAACATAGTAATGACATAATAAACCATGGTCGATTTTCATAAGGGATGTCCAACTCAATGTATGCAATGTATAAAATGAACACAAATAGTCTAAGTCTAAGGCAGAATCCCATTTCTGATTTCTACCCCTAACATAGCAGTAAGGTGTAGGGCTTGAAACGCAACCCCTATGAATTGAGACACCCCTCCAACAATCACGGAATGACACCCATAGCATTCAAAAACCAGCCTCTCTATGGTTAAACCAGCAATATTGCTTGTAATTACTCACGCAACAATTAAAAAATCCTAACCCTAACCCTCGCAATACCTTCATGACTTCCATGCATTTAAATTATTAGTATTTATAGGCTTATAACTGTTGGTTGACTGTGACTGTTGGTCTTACCCATAGAGGTAGACGTAAGACCAGAAGAGGCACGGCAATTTGCCACAGCACTGGAAAATGGCCATTGCAGCCACTATCTTGTGTAGGTAGACCTGTGCTCTTCACTCAATTCAAGTCAACGGAGAGCACACCCACCTCTGCCAAAAAATGTCCTAAAACTGTCTGTATGTGAAACATCAATCAAGTTAATCACAATAAATTCAGCAACACATTCCAACTACTGTCCTTGTATAGTAGGCCAATGTCAAATTTTCACATTGTTAAACCATTTTCTGAAAGAGGTGAACCCCATTCTCCACTATGAAGCTGTGAAAACCCACATAAACCAGGAGGAACCTGGAACAGAGACAGCAGCACTGAGCAGCATGGAGACTGTGTCCATAGACGATGACCCATCTTTGGGTGTGTGAGTGAATGTGTGAGTGCATTGCAGACCTTATCTGTGAAGCCATCATTCTTACAATTCAATGCAGATTATAAGGTCTCCGATCAGAATTTGTGCCTAACATGGTTGACTCATAGCATAGACCCAGTCGGCACGTTTGGCCCGCCCAGCAGGCGGAGCATTCGGAGGGGAAAACAGGCAGATTCAAATGAATGGCAGTATGTGGCAGCTGTTAGCAGAGATAGGAAAAGTAGGCTAATTTACCATTGCTATAATACTTATACTTGGCACGTCCAAACGATAGGCTGTTCGCTTTGTTGATGAAAAACAAATGCAACAAGTCAAGGTAAGCCCCTGTACCTTGTTTAACCTTTGTCCATAGTGAATTTTCCATACCGTTCACTCATTTGGGATCGTCATCACTGTCCTGTGAAGGTTCGTAAGTGGGGGAATCACTATGAACAAATACTGAATACATCATCAATTAAAACACATGGTCACACAGCTTATGTATGACAACTTCCACCTTCATTTTCTATTGATAACATAAAAGCAATATGACCTTTGAGTAATTTTTGGATGCACTGTAAGGATGATAAATGAGTGTTGTTCTGCATCTGCTAACAGCTGCCCTTCACTGTCATACATTTGAAGCTGCCCTGTTTTACCCTCCAAATAGGCCTACTCTTCCCGCTGGGCGGGCCAAACGTGCCGACTTGGTCTATACAAATATCAGACAGTGGAGTTAGGTGCCTTTTACACACCTCCATTTACATCGTAGGAGCATCAGAGGCTTAAATGTTTGTGTCCTCTTAGACCACTGCGTGTATACTTACAAAGAACAGCAGAGTTCAGGGAGGCATTATCAGCTGTATGTGTTGTAGGCTGCTCCCCACACGGCACAACCATTGTCATGTCAGAGGCTTTCTCATTGGATTTTGGAGTCAGCTGCATATCAGAGTAAGAGCTTTTATTGTCACTTTCTTCATATGCACAAGACATACAAGGAAAACGAAATTATGTTTTCTCTCTATACCATGCTAGGACATAGACATATAAAGACTGACATTTTACGGACTGACATAAAGTGCCAGACAGGACAGGTAACAGTGATGGTAATCCTCAGCAGTTATCCAAGTACTTCATAGTGAAACATAGAAGTTAGAAAAAGAAAATTAATTAGGTTGCATTACTTAACCCTGGTTCTCCTAATTTTCCCTCCTTGCACTAGGTTGTGAAGAAACCATATGGTTGATACAGGAAGGTTAACGGGTTATATATCCAAGGGGCGGAGCCAGATTGCGTCTAAGACAGAATGTCATTGGAGCTTCCAGAGATGGTCATGCCCTATGCGATTCCCCATAGTGAAACACCTCACTCTGTTATCAAAGAACCAGGGTTACGAAGTGTAACCTGGTGATTTAAAACCTTACACCTTTGTTACCATGACGGACATTTTCAAAATCGATATTCGTAGTATTCAATTGATGGCAGCTAGTTATGCTTGTGAAAGTGAAAGTCCACCTCAGAAACTCGAACTCCCATTTTCATTGTGGCACAGCACTCCACACTACACAGTGCTCACTGCACACAATGAAATTGTACGCCTCACCAATGCAAGGGGGCAGCCCCCATGGCACCCCAAGGGAGCAGTGTGGGAGCAGGGTACCTCTGTCATGGAGGAGGATGGGATAGAGCACTGGGTAATTGCTTCCCCCTCCAACCTGGTGGATTGGGATCTGGCAACCTCTGGGCTATAAGTCTGACACCCTTAACTGCTTATCCATGACTGCCCAATGGACTACTAATGCTACTAATGGATGCTAAAATGACAGGGAAACTGTCAAATTCATGTCAGATATGGTTGCTCAATGGTTGTTTTATGTAACTATTTAACACTACTGTTTGCATTACCATGGCAAATGATTTCCCAAGCCAGCATATAGCAAGTATACCAGATTGGCTGTCTGTACAATCTCATCGCAGCACCTTACGTAGATCTACTAATAATATGGATAGCCATTTCAGCAGAAATGCAGTGATCGGCTGAGGGATGATATTTATTGAGTTGCACTGGCTGCCGATCGCCGCCCGGATCAAGCACAAGGCCTTGACCCTTGCCTACAAAACCATCGCAGGAACGGCACCTGGATATCTGAAGGACTTACTAAAGTCTTATGTTACTGGAAGAGAACTGCGCTCCTCCAGCACAAGCCGTCTGGCTCTGCCATCCAGTCGCTCTAGGTACTCCCAGTCAAGACTGTTCTCCGTTGTTGTACCCTAGTGGTGGAACAGTCTCCCAGAGCAACCGTATCTCGTGCCATTCCTGAAATCCTTACGAACCCCCCCCCCCCCCCCCCCCACCCCCCCCCCCCCCCAGAACAAATAAGCTGCATGGTGCCGTCATGATATAGCCTCATTTTTCGTGGTTGGGTGACGAAAGGGGAATTGACAATTGGGGTAGTTTGGTTCTGGGGGGAAGTATAATGGGGACGGACGTCAACAATCTTAGGGTTAAGGTTAGGGTTAGGGTTAAGGTTAGGGTTAGGCTTAGGGTTAAGGTTAGGGGCAATGTTGGAGGAAGGGAGAGATGACATGAAGCTGACACAACGAGAGGGCTCCCCTCCCAGAATGCACACTGCTCGGGTGCTCTCTCTCTCTCTCTCTCTCTCTCTCACTCGCTCTCTCTCTCACCCACTCTATCTCTCACGTAGCCTACAGACGACAGTGACCGGTCCAACAGAGACAGCGAGCGTTGCCCTACCACGAAAAACGAGGCTATATCGTGACGGCACCACAAAGCATATAGTTGATTTTTTCGCGAGACTGGGCTCCCCAGAGGCAGCAAGACTAAGCACATCTCTTGCACCCTTCAAGAAGCAAGTAACGACTCTCCTCTTTCATGACTATCTACTTTGTACTACACTAATGTTTGAGCTGCCCTAGCCCCTGGACAGACTCTTGACATTATGTGTATACAGTCCCAGGAAAAAGTTTGTACACCCTTTGAAATTTCTTACATTTTTGTCAAAATGTATCATAAAACATGGTCGGATCTTCCCGGAAATCTCAAGAAGGAACAATCAGAGTCCGCTTTAATTAATTCCACACAAACATTTACATGTTATCATATTTTTATTGGTCATAAGGCCATAATATTCACAGGAGAGCAGGGCATAAGTAAGTACACCCTTGCATTAAGTAGGTTTTAACCCTCAGTTAGTTACAATATCATCAACCAGACTTGTCCTGTAGTTGCTGATCAGATTAACAAAACAATCTGTTTGTATCTTGTCTCCCTCTTCTTTTGAGAACTGCCTCTCATCAGCAAGGTTTGTGGATGTCTGGAGTGCATAACTTTCTTGACTTCATGCCATTTAATCTCAATTGTTTTTAATCAGGGCTTTGACTGGGCTATTTCAGAATGTGTATTTCATTATTATGAAGCCATTCTAAAGTCGATTTGCTTCTAAAGTATGGGTTGTTGTCACATTTCCGGACCCATACTCTTGTGTGCTTCAACTGTGTGACAGACTTCCTCACGTTTTTTCTGTAAAATATCACAATAAACTTGAGTTCATTGTTCCACTGATAATAGCAAATTGTCAAGGGCCTGAGGCAGCAAGGTAGCCGCATATAATGATGCTCCCACCACCATACTCAGAAGAGGAGATGTAACCAAGAATAGCTAAAAATGGGATTCATTCTGCCAATCTAAAATCAATGGGGTTTCTGTCCAAAAAAATATTGCTGCACCTTTGAGGTTTGCGAAAAAGCATTTATATGCTTCATAGAATTACTGCAAAATAATCTGTAGACCAACGTTAAAACCAAAGTTGAATTGTTCAGGGGAACACGCAATGTCATGTTTGGAGGAGAACTGGAGAACCACACCTTCACCAAAACATCATCTCTGCCTTTGAGTATGGTGGCGGGAGCATCATTATATGCGGCTACCTTGCTGCCTCAGGCCCTTTTGAGTTTGCTATCATCAGTGGAACAATGAACTCAGAAGTTTATCGAGATATTTTACAGAAAAAAGTGAGGTAGTTTGTCACACAGTTGAAGCACACAAGAGGATGGGTGCTGAAATGTGACAACAACCCATACTTTAGAAGCAAATCGACTTTAGAATGGCTTCATAATAATGAAATACACATTCTGGAATAGCCCAGTCAAAGCCCTGACAAAAAACAATTGAGATTATATGGCATGAAGTCAAGAAAGCTATGCACTCCAGACATCCCACAAACCTTGCTGACGAGAGGCAGTTTTCTAAAGAAGAGGGAGACCAGATACATCCAGATTGCTTTGTTAATCTGATCTGCAACTACAGGAAACATCTGGTTGAGGTTATTGCGACTAACTTAGGGTTAAAACCTATTGAATGCAAAGGTGTACTTACTTATGCCTCTCTGTCCTATGAATGTTTACATCTTATGGCCAATGAAAATATGAAAACTTGTAAATGTTTGGGTTGAATTAATTAAAGCAGACTCTGGTTATTCCTTCTTGCGATTTCCGGGAAGATCAGACCATGTTTTATGACCAATTTTGACAGAAAGGTAAGAAATTTCAAAGGGTGTACAAACTTTTTCCTGGGACTGTATATGTGTGTGTGTGTTGTGTACTCTACTTTTTAAAAAAAAAAGATATTTGCATCTGCACTTGTTGTTCCGTATATTTCCTGTGCACTTTGTATTTTGCTAGTGATGTTGGCTATGATTATGTCCTCTTTTGAAAGTCGCTTTGGTTATAAAGCGTCTGCCAGATGCAATGTAATGTGTGATAATGGATGTGATAATGGATGAAAAAATGGGTGATACCACCATACTCGACAACAATCTTGATTCTTTACCCATAACTTTTTTTAAGTAATGTGGACAACATTTCCAGAAAAAGTGCCAGGGATGCCAGAACTTTTGTATATTTTAGCTGGGCTTTTGTTGCTCATGGGGGCCACCGCAGAGTTCGCATATGCCTCTGTCTCTGCATTGATCCAAGATGGGTATAATAGTGGTTAGTGAAAATGCTGTGCTTCTCAACCAATCTGGTTTTCCTCAGTACGCAGGGCAGGTTCTGATATACTTAAAGTAAAATAAAGTAAAAATGTGAGAGTGAAAGTAAACTTCCCATTTCAAAAAGTCTACTCAATTACATTAACTTGTGTAAATATGATTAGTTACGTGTACTTTCCACCCCTGCATTAACGCACTTGATGCCAACGATGTTATAATCTTACTATCACCAAAACTCAAGTCAAGTCAAGTCAGCTTTTATTGTCACTTTCTTCATATGCACAAGTCATACAAGGAAAATGAAATTACATTTGCTCACTATACCATGCCAGGACATAGACATACAAGACTGACATTTTACAGACTGACATAAAGTGCAAGACAGGACAGGTAACAGTGATGGACTGGTAACAATTAGTGGTCAATAATAAATAGGTCTACAGTACAAATGAACATTTAACATTGAACATGTAAACAGAAGATAAGATAAATATAAAAATAGAATGTAGACATTACAATAATAGAATAATAACAGTGACAGTAGCAATAGTAACAGTAGAATAACAATAGTTATATAAAGTAGTAGATTGGGGTAGCAGCATTGTATGCAGCATGTTGTATTGTCTTATGTTCCAGGAGGGAGTGGTGAGGTAGTGCAGGTAAAGTGCAGTCCCATGGTACAGTGTGTGTGTGTGTGTGTGTGTGTGTGTGTGTGTGTGTGTGTGTGTGTGTGTGTGTGTGTGTGTGTGTGTGTGTGTGTGTGTGTGTGTGTGTGAGTGAGTGAGTGAGTGAGTGAGTGAGTGAGTGAGTGAGTGAGTGAGTGAGTGAGTGAGTGAGTGAGTGAGTGAGTGAGTGAGAGAGAGAGAGAGAGAGAGAGAGAGAGAGAGAGAGAGAGAGTCTTAGCTTCCTGTCTGCCTGGTGACTGGAGCAGACCGTGTAGGGAGGGGGTGGAGGGACTGGCCAAGTAGCGGGCCCATCTGCATCAAGAGGCTTAATGGTGCTTTTTTATGGTGTGGTGTTGACATGGTCATAGAATTCAATTTTCTATGGGTCTTGGTTAAAAAAAACCCACCCAAAGTGATGAAAATGTTCTTGGGTTGTATAATTCAAAAATCCAGTGAGTTAATAGTCCAATGACCATCCAGTGAGTTAACAGTCATTTATTAACACTGTGATAAGGATTTATCTCAAGTTTTTAGGTTTACTGCTTCAGAGGCTACAGACTGAAAGTGGTGTTATAGGCCAGCAGTCAAACTGAAAAAGTCTTAATACGTTCATTGAAAAGTTTTACTGGAGAACTTTCCATTCCTTTTCTGTCCATTGCAGTGAAGTATTTCTTTTATTTTCTACAGAACTTCTCTTGACCTTACTCACCTGGGTCTCTACGGGGGTCTTGCGCTTCTCTAGGCTCACACTTCGATGTGAACGTGCTGCCTGATTGTATGCCTGATAAAAAAGACTTGGGCTCAAGGCATTAAAGATGGAGCACAGCAATGTGGTCAGCCAAAACTTACTCAGTCCCACCACCAGTAAAGTAGGCCTGACACTTTTACCCCAGTAACAAGCAGAGGACTGCTTGGACTGCCAGGTCAATAATTCATATTGAGTTGAATTCAATAGGGATAGCGAGAGATGGGTAAGAGAAAGCAAAGAGCAGTTCTAACTCTGCTATTCTTCTTGCAGTCATCCACAGACAGCTTCTAGACAATCTTAAGTTCAAATGAGTAATGGAATTAAGTAGGAACTTCTCATTGCCCACACACACAAACTACTTTGTTGTACAGAAGAAGACACAAAAAATGACAGAGTTGTGCACTTTTTTGTCAACATTCTGCAGCAAATTGTCATATAATTGGCATGAGATTTAGAAAAGAGGGTATTTGAAAAAAGCTAGTTTTTAAAATGGAGGCCAAACAAAGATGGTGATTATATGAAATCCTATATTTCATTATTTGTTTTTTTGTTTTTCCAATATATTTTATAGGCTTTTTGGGCCTTTATTTCTGATAAGAGTGATGAGCGACAGAGTGGGTTTGGAGAGAGAGATGGGTTTGGGTTGGGACATGACCCAGGCTGGATTAGAACTTAAGTCTTTTCAATGTCATAGAAAACTTGTGGCTGGCATAAAAAATGCTGTTCATGAGGCAAAACCAAGAAACACAGACAAATTGTGGAATGTAGTGCAATTAACCTGGGGTGAATTTCTAGAACACGTAGTTGTAAACAGTTAGCAACTTGGGTAGTTACCAATGAGAAATTGCACTGCAAACAACAAAGTAGCTAACACAGTTAGCAACTTTGGTTTCTAGAAATGCACCCCTGTGCTGCAATGTCCGTTGACCATTGCCAGAAATTGGTTGACTCCATGCACAGATGCAAAGTAGTTATCAGAAGATATGGTTATTGAACAAAATATTGGTTTAGGATACTCAGCAAAGTATGACATTACATGTTGTCACTTTCTATGTGAAATATCATAAAATTGAACCTCTTTTTCCACATTTCTTGCTTTGTTTGATCCTTTAAACATGACACCTAAAATTAAAAGTCCCGTATCACTACAAACCTCAAGCAAAGTATCCCAGGAGGTAGGCCAAGATATATGCACAAAATCATATTAAAGCAATCAAAGAACACAGCAAAGTAGGGCTGTCCCGACTATTCGACGTAATCAATTACGTTGGTTGCGTAAATAAGTCGGCGTGTTCAACATACCGTCGATTGCGTGATTTGCGGAAGAAAAAAAAATATATATCCTACTTTGCAGCAGACAACAGACAAAATTGCTGAATGTGTATGCAGTAGTGCCTATAACGAATGATTCTCCTGCCAGGATAGCGTTGGACTAACCAGAATAACCAATTTACATGTTGAATGTTGAGAGGAGGCTTTTTGAAAAGTCGAAGACCTATTCACGAGGATATTAGCTACCTTTCCTTGTCAATGTCCCATACAAAATATTCAAGAACCTCAAGACTGCAATGGTCATCTGGTCCGTGGTGTCAGCATGTCGCAGCAGGCAAAATCAGTCAGACAATAAGTGCTTAAGGAGTACGTACAGGGTAGCGAATGCTCCTTCTACCAGGGTAAAGTTTGCAATTGGAGAGGGGTGATTGAAGGGCTAAATTAAGTCCGAAATCAATATGATCAAAATACGGTCGATTTTTTTTACAATACCCTACATGACAGAAAGAAAAGGTGTAGGAGGTCAACAGAAAATAGGCAACGTCAAGTAAAATACAAACACGAAATCAAACAAAGTTTTTTTAATGCGGCACCACTTCAAGATTCACAAAACCCACTGGTGAACAGCAGGTTTTACGCACACATTTCAAAGCGGTTAATCACAGATGCCGCTCTCTTCCTTGCTCTCCCAAACCCCAACGTACACTGGGTTTAATACACCCTTCTGGCAAACTATTATTCAATTTGTCCATGTGTAGTGGGCGAGACCGTTACAGGAAGTAGTTCGACTACGCCACCCCCGGGGGTGGAGCCCCCGGAGGAAATGAATTAGGGGTAGTTACAGATACCCCGGACCAACACACAATGTACCCGCACAATAGATTACCAGGCAAACACAGGTTCGTGCACAATGGAGGCAGAGACAGTGGTGACCATTAATAATTCAAATCTTTATTATTCTTTGCGTTATAAAAATATATTTTTCTCACTCTTTGCAATAAATATAAAAAAGGTACTCACAATTCACAAAGTGCAGTGGGGTGGGTGTGCTGTCGCAATCACCCGCGGATCTATAAACACCTGCCCCAAAGTATGTTCACGTTAACAGTAAAGTGCAGGGGTGGGCGTGCTGCCACCACACCCGCGGATCTGTAAACACCTGCCCCAAAGTATGTTCACTAATTCACAATAGACAACACACCTGGTAGGCCTAAGGCCTTAGAACCCACACTCAGGTTGTCAGACTTTGCCACTAGGGGCTGGCACGGCTAACACAATAGGGCGAATGGCACACCTCAGGATTAACAAAAGAAAAAGTAAAGAAATAGTTCACAACAAACAGAAATAACTCACGGCAAACAGAAACAACAAGAAATCATAGCAAACCATGCAAAATAAATCAAAATCCAATTAACACATGCAGTTAAATAAGAAATTAGATAATTGAATGAAATAAAGAAAAAAAAGGAAATTAGGCACAGCAAACGAAAGAAAACGAAAGTCAAAACATGAGGTCAACCAACCCCAGAGGCTCAGCTCAGTGCAGTCCCCTAGGTATCCCCCACACACACTCACACGCACCAACGTACATACACGCACACACACTGTGGAATGGCTCTCACACCAGCTCACACCGAGCCGAGCGCCCACACACACACACACACACACACACACACACTGAACTAAGCGCGCCAACGCACACACACACACGAATGTCCAATTTCCCGAGGCCGGAGCAGCAGCCGAAATACGGGTTCCCGGCTTCCAGAGGCACCACACAACCGGGGCTAAAAGTCGCCGCTCGTGCACCTAAACGCGTGGTGTGTCTGACCACGGCCACACGGATACAACCTGCGAGGGAGGAGGAGAGCGTTAGCCAAGCTAGCAGGACACCCACTATCACACGATTCTGCTGCCGAGAGGTTACCTTACCCGGAGATGAGGGTGCACCGATGCGCGATTCTCACAGTCGGAGTGCCAATACAGAGGTACACGGCCGAGGCGCCGGTAGCGACCACACGCTGAAACCATAATAATGGCCGTCGTTAGCAACCATGGTACGAAAACAAACAGTCAGGGCTGGGTAAAGGCACAAGCTAACCCACTATAATACATACCGGCGTGCAGGAGACGGGAAAGGCGCAAGGTAACCGTTGGTATTGTCCACCGAAGTCCTTGCCAGTGGAGAAGCAAGAGATCACTCTAGCCAAGTAAGAGACGCCAAGTTGGAATCACAACCTATAGAACAGCAGACGCGAAGTTAGCCACTAGCTGCTGGCTAGCACATAAACAGCGACAAGAAATGGTCCACATACTCACGAGGACAAGAAATGGTCCACATCTCCTAGATCTGAACTGGACACCGCACTCCTCTCGACGGCGAGATCCCAACTTGGCGTCTCTTACTTGGCTAGAGTGATCTCTTGCTTCTCCACTGGCAAGGACTTCGGTGGACAATACCAACGGTTACCTTGTGCCTTTCCCGTCTCCTGCACGCCGGTATGTATTATAGTGGGTTAGCTTGTGCCTTTACCCAGCCCTGACTGTTTGTTTTCGTACCATGGTTGCTAACGACGGCCATTATTATGGTTTCAGCGTGTGGTCGCTACCGGCGCCTCGGCCGTGTACCTCTGTATTGGCACTCCGACTGTGAGAATCGCGCATCGGTGCACCCTCATCTCCGGGTAAGGTAACCTCTCGGCAGCAGAATCGTGTGATGTGATAGTGGGTGTCCTGCTAGCTTGGCTAACGCTCTCCTCCTCCCTCGCAGGTTGTATCCGTGTGGCCGTGGTCAGACACACCACGCGTTTAGGTGCACGAGCGGCGACTTTTAGCCCCGGTTGTGTGGTGCCTCTGGAAGCCGGGAACCCGTATTTCGGCTGCTGCTCCGGCCTCGGGAAATTGGACATTCGTGTGTGTGTGTGCGTTGGCGCGCTTAGTTCAGTGTGTGTGTGTGTGTGTGGTGTGTGTGTGTGTGGGCGCTTCGGCTCGGTGTGAGCTGGTGTGAGAGCCATTCCACAGTGTGTGTGCGTGTATGTACGTTGGTGCGTGTGAGTGTGTGTGGGGGATACCTAGGGGACTGCACTGAGCTGAGCCTCTGGGGTTGGTTTACCTCATGTTTTGATTTTCGTTTTCTTTCGTTTGCTGTGCCTAATTTCCTTTTTTTCCATTATTTCATTCAATTATCTAATTTCTTATTTAACTGCATGTGTTAATTGGATTTTTATTTATTTTGCATGGTTTGCTATGATTTCTTGTTGTTTCTGTTTGCCGTGAGTATTTCTGTTTGTTGTGAACTATTTCTTTACTTTTTCTTTTGTTAATCCTGAGGGTGTGCCATTCGCCCTATTGTGTTAGCCGTGCCAGCCCCTAGTGGCAAAGTCTGACAACCTGAGTGTGGGTTCTAAGGCCTTAGGCCTACCAGGTGTGTTGTCTATTGTGAATTAGTGAACATACTTTGGGGCAGGTGTTTACAGATCCGCGGGTGTGGTGGCAGCACGCCCACCCCTGCACTTTACTGTTAACGTGAACATACTTTGGGGCAGGTGTTTATAGATCCGCGGGTGATTGCGACAGCACACCCACCCCACTGCACTTTGTGAATTGTGAGTACCTTTTTTATATTTATTGCAAAGAGTGAGAAAAATATATTTTTATAACGCAAAGAATAATAAAGATTTGAATTATTAATGGTCACCACTGTCTCTGCCTCCATTGTGCACGAACCTGTGTTTGCCTGGTAATCTATTGTGCGGGTACATTGTGTGTTGGTCCGGGGTATCTGTAACTACCCCTAATTCATTTCCTCCGGGGGCTCCACCCCCGGGGGTGGCGTAGTCGAACTACTTCCTGTAACGGTCTCGCCCACTACATTTTGGCGTAGTCGGCAGGATAGATGGAACAAAGAGACGTGTCCTTTTGTTAGTTTTGAGTTTATTTATTTTTTTGAAAGGCTGGTTTTAATTAGGGGCAAAACAGCGGTGGGCACAGCGTGGGGTGCCGAGCAGCAGAGCGCTGTGACCATCTCCCCCATCTCCCTGTGCACTGTCGTGGCCTTCCTGACCAACATGGAAGACGATTCCCAGGAGTGGCGGGAGATAAAGAACACCATGAGGCGGCAACAGGAGCAGTTGCAACAGATATCACAGTGGGTGGACGCTTTGCATCGGTCTCCACCAAGGTCGCAGGCAAGCCCCATCAGATGCTGGCGGTGCCATGAGCCGGGGCATTTTGCACGGGACTGTGATGGTGTACGAGCGCCATCCCGAGCACAGCCAACCCCGTTCTTGAGCATTACTGTTTTTATCCCAGCGGCGCAGGGTTTTAACTGTTGACTTAAATTGTATTAATAAAGAAAAGATTGTTATTCCTTTAAACAAAGGCACGTCTCTTGTGCATTCTATCCGAACCTGTTGTGCCTTATTGGTTGAAATCAAAATATATTCTGGGGTGGCAGTCCCCCAGTGGCGTAGTCGTGCAATTACAAGTATCAGTTTGATGGTTATTATTTTAGGAAAACTAACATCTAAAGGTCCACTTTGCTACACATGCAAAGACCTTTACGCGGCGGTTTACTAAAAGTAGCCTAGACCGAATTAAGGTAGGCTTCAGCCTAACACAAAACGGTTTCCATCTCCACAGATGCCACATATTAATAGGCTACCATACACAAAAAATGTAAAGCTAGCAAACTCATTTTGGTCCGGGGGCCGCATACAACCCATGTGGACCTCAAGCGGGCCGCATCAGTAACATCATCGCAAAAAAAACCTTAAAGCAGAGGATTAGTTTTCAGTACTATCGCGTTATCTTTTCAGCATGTTTTAGCAAGTGTGTTGAATGTAGAAAGCAATGCAATACTGATAATCCTATGCAACATTTCATTGATTTCATTAATTCATCGCTAACCGTCAATGAATAAAATACGGGACAGTTCATTTTTGCGGGGGGTCTGGGGGTCTCCCCCCAGAAAATGTTGTATTTCTTAGATGTAATTTCCTGCATTTTAACGCATTTTAACATCCTGTTTCCCGTTTCAGCTCAATGCGAACCAATACAAATACAATTATATTCATTATTTAATTATAACCAATACCAATACGAAGAAATATTAACTTTTGATCTCTATATATGAGGTTTATCAAATGCCTGTCACAATACAACTTCACTATTTATGATGAAGTGTGATGTGCCCTTTACTACATACAGTATACAGTATATGAGAGAGAGAGAGAGGACCATTGGGTTAATGTCATGCAGGTCTCAATATTGCCCCCAGTAGCGTAATTGCGCATTTCGGTTATTTCTTTGAAAAAGCAAAAAAAAAAAAAAAGTTTGACACCCCTGATTTAAATTAACATCCCACTAAACAATCTCTTCCCCAAAGTTAAAGTTGCAACAGTGTGCGCTTCCACCTCGCAGATTGATGCTTGATTAAAGTGTGTTGATCAGTGCAGTGCGTGCAGGGTGTGTGCGAGTGCGTGTGTGTGCTCTGCCATGCACATTGAGGAAAGTTCACTTCAACATGTCAACAATGTCTCATGTGTCCATATAGTGCACTGTAAGAGCATTGTAAGAGAAAATGTTTGCCAGTTTAGTGCGAAGGGAGGAGAATCCGAGTGCAGAGAGGTTTCTTCGTGTTGACGTTACATTTAATTTCGTTGGATGCTTGTCTCAATGTCATTTTCTCTCATCACATGTAGGCTACTTGTTTTAAATGTGGATTTTACCCACATTAACCTGTATTACAGCGTTAAACCATACCCTGAAACACCTGCTTCCCCCGATTTCTCATGTGTCCGTATACCTGTAGTGCACTGTAAGAGAAAATGTTTGCCAGTTTAGTGCAAAGGGAGGAGAATCCGAGTGCAGAGAGTTTTTTTCGTGTTGACGTTACATTTCATTTCGTTGGACGCTTGTCTCAAATGTCATTTTCTCTCATCACATGTAGACTACTTGTTTTAAATGTGGATTTTACCCACATTAACCTGTATTACAGCGTTAAACCACACCCTGAAACACCTGCCTCCCCCGAGTTTTAGATAGCAAAATTTCCGACATTTCGCTTCACTGACGCAGTGGTTGATGGTCAAAGACGCGACACATCTTAAAAACTAAACAAAACAATATCGGGGGGAAACATGCAGCGCCGGTGGTCAAGCCTTCTTCCTTGATTAATTTAATGATTATTTAGACTGGGATTTTATTTGGAATCGGCCATTATATGTCCAAATATCCTCGTGCACCCGGCCCTTAAAGGGAACCCGGCCGCTAATTGGAACTCAGCTATTATATGGAACTTTACGGTAGTAACCAATGGCTATGTATGACCTTGCTAACTAGCTAGCAACCACAACTGACCCAACATACAGAATATAGGTTAGGCCTACAATACTAACGTCTATCTTCATAAATTCATCACGTTTAACAACATTTATCTTCATAAATTCCTAAATTCAAACAGACAAAATGCCTTCTCATTTGCTTCACCAATATAGACTAGGCTACTTTAAATGTGTAGCTCTTAATGTTATTGATATGTGCTTTGCTACAAACAGGAGTTAAAAGCTTATAAAACGTTTTTTTGCTTCATCACCAACGCATAGTTTACACAACAAAAAGCCAGACGAGGCAAGTTAATTTCATGTAAAAGATGAAAGTGAACACTTCCTGAAAGTGAATCGTTCATAAGCCAACCTCTTGTCTCATTAAATAAGGTTGAATTGACATTTGTGCAGCTAGAGATAACCCAACATGGCGTTTTTAACATGTTTACCCCGATGTAAAATAAAGGGTTTTTAATACTTCAACTACCTTGACTCAAAGGAGAGTGCTTTGGATACAGTTCATAAGTCTGTCAAGCCCTAAAATGGGTTATATTAACCCATAATAAGATAGAAAAACAATTAACCCAGGGGTTTAATTGAAATAGAATTTTTTTGCAGTGCAGTGTGTTCCTAATCTTGAAAATCAGGTATGAGGAGCATTCGTGCATTTCAGCAGCAGTATTAAACATTAATATGAGTGAGGAATTACAACAGACATTTTACAAATTAAGTTTGAACAGAGCAAAGTGAAGTTTGGTTTTCTGTTGGTGTAATAATGGTTATGTTAAATGAGGGTTACAATAAGGAGATTGAATGATGATCTGAGAAAGCATATCCATCTGCCTGGGGTTTCGTTTGGTGTGAGAGTGCCATAATGAGGGAAAGCTGCCATTTCACCCATAAAATGTGGCCCGTACAGTTTGACTCTCCCACCATTCTGCATTATTAAATGTAATTCCATTCCTGCACTTGAAGAGTGGTGCACCAATAAATTTCTCCTCTTCCTTCTTGGCAGGAGGTCCTCTCTGTGTGGAAGGGCCTCCAGGTTATGTGGCAGTTATTGGAAATATGGTTTCAGATATATCAATAGGATGACGGCCATAATGACACACAGTGTGTTAAAAAAAATCCAATTTCATTAGCTGCCATCCTTGCTGTGAACCTTTGATTGTTATTTCGTCCGATTTCACGGAAGTTGTGTATGTGTGTGCCCGCGTGGCTGTTGTGTGGTGTTGGCATTGAGATTAAGGATACATTTTATGGTTTCAAGTAAAAAAAAAACAATTAATGGAAAAGGATGAAGATATTGTTCAGTCATACATTTGTCATTGTCACTGGAGGCAGTCCTTATGAAGTGGCCTCAACGCACTTCTCGCCATAATGTCCTTAGGAAGGCCAGCCACCTGATTCAATTGCCCATTATGGGTGGGGGTTGAGTCAAGAGGGGGTGTAGGGAAATTCTCTCTCTCTCTCTCTCTCTAACTCACTCACTCGCACACTTAATACAGTTTAGATGGATGGGACATAACATGAGGTAAAACATGGGAAGGCGTGATCCCATATTAAATGTTATTGACATCATTTGAAGATATGATAGGCCTACATGTCCAACAAAAGAACCTGACATCGTCCCACAAGACCCTTCACAAAAAGAAAAGCCTGCAGCAGCAACCCCCCACCCCCACTTTCCAGCACATAGATATATAACTTAATTTCAGCCTCAACAGATGTAATGTCTGAGGACAATTCATCCTCAGAAGGGGTAGACCTACAGAAGCTGTACCGGCATGGAGTTCCTTGGTCTCTCCATCACTTAGTGACACACATGTATGCAGTGACACTCACAAACTCATATATAGTCTTTACATGCTGCTGTGAAGCACACACACGAGAGAGAGAGAGAGAGAGAGAGAGAGAGAGAGAGAGAGAGAGAGAGGGAGAGAGAGAGAGAGAGAGAGAGAGAGAGAGTTTTTTCAATCAAATATTTGCAGCCTATTAAGTTTCCAAACATTTTGGAATCTGGTTTGTAAAAAACAATAATTATAATAAAAGTGATTAAATGGAAACTTACAAATAAAAACTTTAATTTATTTTAGTCCAGTTCAATTACGTATTTAATTTCGCAGCATTTCCCTCCAATTTGGCTCGGACCCCATGGATACCCCCAACCAATTTTTCATATTTACAATATCGTATCGTGGCTTTCATATGTATACAAACACTATACAGAAATATAAAAAAAACACCAGAGAGATAAACTAGCCTATATTTCATGAATTACTCGAAAGTCATATGACCAGCAGAAAAGGGGACACAAAGATTTGTTTCTGCCTCTATTGTGCGTAATTATTCTGTCAGGCCTTTTATCTGCATAGAGACTGTTTGATACCAGATGCTCATTGAAAAGGGGTTACTGCTCATTTATTCATGGCATTGTTTTTGTCCATTTTAACTAGCCGTGCATAAATTACATTTTTCCTCTAGTCAAAGTTTCTGCCTTTCAAAAAAGGGTTCTATGTTCCTCACTGCTTCCAACCCCATAAAAACAACACATAAACACATAAAAACAACAGATGGCTGAGTCATAGAAGAAGAAGAGTCTAAAAAGTAAATGTGTAAATGTCTTGTTCATAGTTTAGAATATAATGTATACAGTAGTAGAAGAAGGAGCAATCTGGGTGACTGATGGATGGCAATGTATCAGTAAGGCTCGGGATGTGCTTGCAGAACGATTCGCGTGCCCATGCACTAACGCGGTTGCTATGCATATTTTATGTCAGTTTTGAGTGAGATAGGACACCTGACACAGGGTACTCAGACGCGTGCGTATATCGTGCAATATTGACAAAACTGCAGGGGGCAATCTTCCTAACTTCCATGTTGAGGTCATGGTCTGGATCTCAAATGGTGCACTTGTGCACTTCGGGCACTATATTTCAGTGCGTAACTAATATGGCATGCACACTGAAACATGAACACTAAAGTGCACAAGTGCACCATTTGAGATTCAGCCATGGTCTAGTCAAACAATAGCGGAAAACATTAATTGGACCCCCATTGGCTATATGCCCCCTAGATGATACCTTCAGTATTTTGCGTAGCGCTCCCACGCAGTGGCATACGGAATTCAAGTTACACAGCAAGCATATACTGGCCCTAAGATGTAACACAGGCTGACAGGCCTTTGCCTGTGTGGAAGTTGATCTGAGTGTCTGACCTTGGATGTGTACCCCACACAGCTCCAGGGACATGGGCTGTATATGTCAATAGGCAGAAGAGAAAACATCCACATGGCTTTACACACACACTTGCACACGTCTGTCTCAGTGGTACCCAACCTTTTTCTTGAGGGACCCATATTTTTACCATTGAAAACTACACACACACACACACACACACTCACACACTCTTTACATGGTCAGACCGAGTGGCCACAAGCAACAATAAAATTTGCTATTTTTAAAATCAATGTTGCCATCTTAGTGTAGGTGGTCACATGGTGTAATTTTATTTTTATACTTTTTATGTTAATCCCTACACAGTACTACCAAAGTTACTTAGAATAAGTCCTTTCACTCGGCGGCCGTCTTGGCTACGCCTCAGGGTTGCAATTTCAGATTAGTAAGACCATGGGCGTCCTACAATGAATGATTACACAGAAATGGAACAACGGAGCGACCCACATCCCATATGATTGGAATCGCAATGAAAACTAGTTTATACCAGTATGTTTATCTCAGTTTGGCCTAGGGCTGGGCGGTTCTGGAAAAAAATGTGTATCTCGGTTTTCTTGATGGAAATTAATATCACCGTTCTCTGCACGATTTTTTTTCAAAAGCGGCGATTCACCCCATAACCTCATAACCCCCAACCTAATAATATACTGAAATATAACGGGGGTGGGCTCGAAAACAAGAGTGTTTTGGTTTGTTGCTGGCGCGCACAATGGATCATGACAGCAGGTGCACGGAACTCCGGGAACTCACAGAAATACTGTCTCATCGTCCTCCTCCTCTCTCTGTTTACTTTGTGCTCTCCTCTCGTTGGGGAACGAATCACAGCTGGTTTGTTTCCTCCAGTACCGTGTGTGTGTGAAGAGGCAGGCAGGCAGCCCAGCTTAGCTTACTGCAGCTTCTTTGGCAGAGCGGACAATTTGCAGATTGATGATAACTGTCATCATGTTTCTGCTATGGTGATCTTGTCATATATTGTTCAATGAATTTTCTTTTGATAAAGTACTGATCACATATCCAACATTTCACAAGCCGATTGGAGTGGTGAAGGCTAGCTGGTCTGAGGCTAAGTGCAATGCCTCATGTGAGCTGAATGCATCTGACCACAAAGGCTACTCTGTTCCAAGAATCTGCAACCCCCCTTGAACTTTTTTGATGATACAGTAAGCTGATCATACTATACATATCCATAAAAAGTAACTGTAGAAAGAAAAAATAGTTTACTTACCAAGGCTCCTTTATTTAAGCTTAGTTGTAAGTTGTTAGCGATTTCGTGCTAGCTAACTAGCGTAGCGAACTTTATAGCCAAGCATTCCCAACTGAGGTGACACAGTCCAAATACTAGTGCATTTTCCTGTTAGATGATCTTTTGTACGCATCATCCTGATATTGTGTAGGCTGATCACATTATCCAAAATGAAACGGTTGCCACACAGATCATCTCTGGTTGAACATGGTGTATTTTGGGCAAGCTAGCTACAATGCCTACTAGCTAGATAGCAAAAGGGGGTTGTATTTGTTCATGAGAGGAAGTTTTTTTTTGTCAGGCTCTGACACTAAAATCAGTAGCCTACCTGTGTTAAAATCAGAGGGCAAGAAAGTAGACTACTGTCACAGGTGCTTTACTTTCAAAAATGATTTTGCTATGCTACTTTTGAGATTATTATAGTAAAAGGGGATGTTTTTGTCTTCACATTTCCTCTTGCTCTAAGCTAATGCCCTGCCCTGACTGTTCCTAAGGACACTTCTGCCACCTACAGAAACAGTTATAACATGAGTAGATCTCTGAAATTTTAACAGGATATAGGACAGACCGTCCTCAAGGCGTGGCTGTAAAAAAAACGCAATTATCGGCGGCCGCTGACAAAGGCAGGGGGCGTCCCTATTCAAAATGACGTCAGCTGCCGCCCAAGGCAGCCAATAGGCGCGTACGAGTTTGTTGCGAGCGTCGATGTTGCGAAAGGCACGTGAGCGAGAACTTGTTGTCACCATGTGGGTGTTATTAAATACAGCGCATTTACAGTCGGCCACAAATATGCACGAGACTATGAGCTCGCACTGGTTTGCTCTACTAACACACCACGTGTGAGGAGTGGGGGGACGGGCAGTGAGGAGGAGCTGAAGTGGGGACCTGCGCAAACTTGTGTAGAGGTGTGAGACAAGACCCATATACACACGTGAGTGAGTTGTTGACCAACCAGTTCATGGGCGCGTGACCTCGGAGGCAGTCCGCCGACGAGCGTTGAAGGGGATAAGCAACTGCAGAGGTTGCAAGATCTGACTGCAGTCGCATGCATCCCGCGATAGTTTGACACCATGTGAGATGTCACCTCGTCAACGCAACATCAACGAAATTTCGAAGTTTGACAGGAAATCTAACCGTCATGCAGCATTTTCATCCAGGGTGCATTGCTGTCTACATGCGCATGTATGCGTTGACGTGAACTCGATCGCACCTATTGACTTAAAAAGCTTACGCGGCGAGGTGGCGAGATGATTGGATAAATGACAACGCAGCTCAGCAAGCAATTGGCTCTTGTTGCTGGACAGGTGGGATATGTGCAAGCACGCGCCATATTAGCGTAGCGAATTGCCTCCGTTCATTCCTATGGGCGACTTCTGAAGTTTTTCATCTCCTCATACAGACTATCTCTGGTACTACTGTCACTGCTTCACAGACTCATTCCCCTCAATGAGCACCAATCAGGTCCAATTCACCTACGTTTTAATGGACTGATTGCCCCTAATCACAGAATCACCAGCCTCAGATGAAAGACATTACCAACCTGATCCGCATTGCTTTGCTTCAGATCTTGTCTGGTCTCACTTGTGTTAAGACCCCTTTGTTTTGCTCCTGCGAAGATTGTACCTGTTTTTATAACAAATTTCTTACCTTTTGAGTTGCAAATTTTTCCAAAATCGTTGGCTTCATTAAATACACCAACTTCACTTACTGGTTTCCTGGTTCTTCTCCTGTGGGGTAACAACAGAAGACCAGACCAGGCATGGAGCCTACAAACCCCCAGCCAGCAGACGCCTTCCAGGAACTGATGGACGGATTTCGGCAAGTTGCTCCTGCTCCTGCTCCTGCTCCAGCTCCGGCTCCAGCACCAGCACCAGCTCCCGCTCTCAATCCAGCACAATTGCAACCACCATTGTTCCAGTCAGGCCCAGTCGAGAATCCAGCTACCTACTCTGGCTCTCTGGACAGCTGTAAGGGATTACTGCACCAGTGTTCCTTCATGTTTGAGATGCAATCTACCCGGTTACTCACGGAAAGGGCTAAGATAGCCTACACCGTTTCAAATCCTCTCCGGCAAGGCTCTTCAATGGGCAGAGACTATCTGGAACCCTACTGGGACAGCTATGCAGTCCACTCAACGCTTCATGGACTCCCTGACGGTGACTCATCCATAGGGCTGAGTTTCAGTTCCGGTTCCAGAACCTTTGTTGCGGTTCCTGAGGGTGCCATTTTCGGTTGCTATTTTATAAACACTCGGGATGATGGGTTTTTTTTTTTTTTAAATCATAACCGACCACCGAGCCTCCCTCATTATCCGGTTGAAGTCTCCGTGAAGTTCAAAAGTTGTTTTAAAGCAACACTCCGTTTTTTTGGACACAGGACGTCATTTCCGAGTCAGCCAGAGTGTTAGAAGTGTGTCCAGATCGTTTTTTGGAAATTCCATGTAGTCCTTGTAAAACCGCAGGTCGATGTTGCTAGGCTAGCGCAAGTGATCCACTTTTACTAGCATGACCCAAAAAAGCAGTCTTAACAAATTCAATAAGCCATCAAATCACATCAATTATTATGCCAGGCTGTGGATGTGAAGGTTTGTGGTGATAGAATACTGTTTCAAATAAAACTGACCTGGCCTTACATGGATTTTTGTAATAAGGTGAACTAGTTTCTCCTAGTCAGCAGAATTTTACCTTGCTCTCGACAGCTGTGATCAGATGTAAACCCACTGCAACAGTGAAACGCCAGCTAGAACTACAATACTCTACATTACTGCGTTTTTTAATGTAAAGTGGAATATAAACCAACAACGTGGCAACATGGTAAATAAATGTGCATATAAAATTGCGACAATAGAGCCCATACAGAAACGTTCTCATTCTTTTTCTGAAAAAGACCCGGAAAGAACAAAACTAGCTCCTATCTGCAGGAGATAGTAAACACATCAGACGCCACGGAACAGGGTGATCTGTAGTGATCATTTCAGACCTGACGACTTCATAAAGTCAATCAGAATAGCCGCAAAGAAAAGTCTGAAAACATCTGCGGTGCCATTCACCTTCCCAATCCCTGGTGTGCCACAGTCACTGTGATACCAACAGTCTCCAAAGATCACGTTTGTCCTACAAGCTTACACAGGCATTCTGCTGCTGTCACTGTAGCAGTGTTTACTGATGATGATTTAGCTAACGTTACCTAAAACCTTTGCTGTGCTTTACGTGCTATGGCTGGTGTGCCTTCATTGCAATAGTTACACTGTTTACATAAACTTACGCGGCAGCTTCGTTCTTCAACTAGGGAACAACTCACAAAATGTTTTGATAACTTACCGCATTGACAACTGACCATTGGGTGCAGCAGGTCCAGGTATTTTTTTTCAACTGACAAGAATGTTTCTAGCACTCCACAATTGAGATACAAGTCCTGGTGCTCCGTTATGCACACATCTCGAGATGGGCTGTGCCAGCATCTAGACTATATGGAACGATGCAATCTCCATCTCTTGCATCTGTGGGGAAACTGAGTCCCAACTCGGCAGCAAAAACATTCTTCCATCTCCAATGCCTTGCAATTTCGGCACTGACACGACACCAATCCCCTGTTATTCAGTTCCGGCTCTCTGCTACAGTTTCAGTGGCTGCCTCATACAGATGCGCGCTCTCGTTCGGACCTTTTCAAATCCATCTCAACTCTAATGCAGTATATTCCGGCTCATACAGGTATGCTTCTGAATTTGCTCGTCCTCGTCATCAAAAGCGTCGGGTTCTTCGAACATTGCCATTCTTTTTTATGATCAGGGTTCGTCTGATCGTTTCTAGCAGACAGCTGCGCTCAAAACAAACTTGACAGTGAGAACCGGTAACATTGGTGTAAGATATCAGTCCGCGACTGCCAAATCAGGAAGTACAAATTGCTGCGGGTGAGCAATGTAATTCTAAGGTTGGTTTACTCCCTAAATCTCTCTATCAACGTGGGTATTTGTGTCGATAGCCTGGCGAAGTAATTGACGTGCTTTGAGTGTTTATTGAACTTGTTAAGACTGCTTTTTTGGGTCATGCTAACAAAAGTGGATCACTTGCGCTAGCTTAGCAACATCGACCTGTGGTTTTACAATGACTGCATGGAATTTCAAAATAACAATCTGGACACACACTCTGGTTGACTCGGAAATGAGGTACTGTGTCAAAAAAACCGGAGTGTTGCTTCAAATGGAGAACTATAATCTAAACCCAACCCTATCCATTTCGTGCTGCACGTCTTTGTCTCCGATGAAGAAATCAGCAGTGATGTACCCGAACGCGTTCAATGAACGAAAATTCATGAACAACTTCATATTTTGAGCGAACGTGAACTGAACGTACACTATTTAAAATATGATGAACGAACTATGAACGCGTTCATTCTGGAGCCCATGAACGACACGTTCATTAGTTCTTCATTCCGTTCATTGCGTAGTTACCACATTTCATTAATATTCCTGCAGAAACTGCGACTAAACACAGTGTCAGAGAGTATAGGCCTAATATTATGTCTTATCCATTCTCTCTGACAGCGTCAGACACCATTCTCTCCGACTGCCTTTCGTCTCGTGCAAAGAGGCGGGACCAAGCAAACAGCAGCCATAGCTCTACTTAAAACCAGAGCGGCCAGCAACCAGCCAGCAGTGTGCGAGTTTTCTGACTTCCCGGTGACTTTTTAGCTTAACGCCTCTAGCGACCGTCTTCTGCGCGTTTGGAATAAGTGTGGAGTGATCTCGCTTCACTATTTAAGTTAAAATGCGCCGCGCGCAGCACCAACAACAAGAGAAAGCTGCCTGCTGGCATGTTGCAGGAAGGCAAATTTTGCGCATGAGACAGAGAGAACAACAGTGCAGGAAATCGTTACAGAGTCCATGCACCCGTTTTAAGTCTAGTCCATACAGTAACCGAAAAGAAGTGAAATCGCTCAGCACACACAGTGTCTAAACAACACACACTGTAAAGGACTAGGGTCTAGTAGGCCTACTGATAAACCACTCTTAATGCAAAACTAAAATACAGTAGACTAATATCTAACAATCTCATTGTTAAAAGTAATTAAAGGGCTTTAGGCCTACACTTTTTTCAACATGGGGGGTGAGCTGTGAACTGAACTATTAACTAGTAGAAAATTAACTTTCCCAACACTGCAGAAAACACAGTTAAGGACTATACTCGCTATTAGGCTACTAGGCCTACTAATAATAATAAACCGCTGCTCTAATGCGCAACTAAAATGCCGTTATATCCAGCAATGTCATTGTTAACACCAATTAACCCATTAAATAATGGCTATCTGTGAAGCATTTATATGGGCTTTTTCAATGATTTTTTTTTTTTTTTGGGGGGGGGGTGAACTTAAATGAACTAGTTCATTTATTTTGTGAACTATGAATGAACTAGTTCATTTTGAAAATAATATGAACTATGAACGAACTAGTTCATTCTGAGAGCTGTGAACTTGAACTTGAACTAGTTCACGTACAAAATGAACTTTCCCAACACTGGAAATCAGACTAATGTGCGCAGTCTGAATCTCTGCCTCACAGAACTGGTAGCTAAAACAAGAGTCAGTACTATTCTGTTCTATCCCATTCGCTCCCCTTCACGGCACAGGAGGGACACAGCAAGAAAAAACAAGTCAGGTGCATTGCAATACAATTCGCCCTGCTACAATGTAATTGTAAAACAGCTGTAACTTTTCACATGGCTTTGTCCCTTTACACTTATGGCAGCAGTAGTCGAATGTATAGGCGTAATTAAAGCTGGTAAGACGAAATCCCCAAAATTAGTAGTTCGCTAGGTCAAAAAAAACATTGGTCCATAAATTATCCCCTCGGCTGTCAGTTACCCTGACGTGCCTGCCACACAACCTCAGTTATTCCACGAGCTCGGAGCCATATGACTCTGCAACAGCTAGAGGGTCTTGCTTATCAAACTACCTACCTACTGTCAAACCACTATAGACAGGTAATCAGCTGGTAAAATTAGGCCTTTTGGAAGAAATTAAAACATGGGTCCACGTCAATTTTTGCTCAGAATTCAATATGGCCGCCATTTTCCAAAATTACTTTACATTGTACTATAAGGTGATATTCATGAACCATTAACTACTTTCAGCACTATTCTGTCCTATTTCCTTACATACATGTTTACAAAGGTTGACTAAACTAAAACAAATGAAAATAAAGTTGGCCACCTTGCAATATCCAAAGGAAAGTGCTGAAAATGTGCATTTCAATCATTATTTTCAGCACTTTCCTTTGGATATTGCAAGGTGGCCAACTTTATTTTCATTTGTTTTAGTTTAGTCAACCTTTGTAAACATGTATGTAAGGAAATAGGACAGAATAGTGCTGAAAGTAGTTAATCGTTCATGAATATCACCTTATAGTACAGCGTAATAATGCATGAAAACAAGTCATTTTGGAAAATGGCGGTCATATTGAATTCTGAGCAAAAATTGATGTGGCCCCATGTTTTAATTTCTTCCAATAGGCCTTCTGGTCAGTAATTCACAGAGAAAAGTGCGGTAGGACGAAAGGCCTAATTTTCTCAGTTGATGACCTGTCTACTATCAAAACAACAAGGAGGCTACACGCTTCTTTTAAAACATGAACTGCGGGGGGATTTTGGCCTCGCACTCGGGCTATCAGTGTTACAAGGAAAAGTCTGACCTGTCACTGCTGTCCCATCGACTGTCGGGATTTGGCCTGTTGAAAATTGTCTGATTTTTGGCTTAAAATCAGGGAATATTGACTTGTTTTGTAGCTCGAAGTTGACAGGTAGGCCTAGCCTATGCTGTTCTGGCAAAAGGTTATTTTAAACACTGGAAGCTTGTTAAGCAAGCAGTGAAGCACTGGGCGCGCACTTTTATGAT
This sequence comes from Engraulis encrasicolus, assembly GCF_034702125.1. Lineage (NCBI taxonomy): Eukaryota > Metazoa > Chordata > Actinopteri > Clupeiformes > Engraulidae > Engraulis > Engraulis encrasicolus. Next base: position 1,166,344 of record NC_085872.1, on the reverse strand, counting down.
TATATATTCCTTCCAAAAAATATCAGAATGTCACAAAAATCTGTTTTTTGCACTGTCCGTAATTAGGCCTATATCTAACGAAACACTGTTTGATGTTGATGATGGAGTGAGAGTCCAAAACGTGCCATTAAATTTTTGGGAGCATCAAGCAAATTTGAGGAACTTCACTGTCCTCACACGCCGATGTAACTATCTGCGTGATAACCATGCAATGCTTCATTTGCACACCTTGTCTCGCTGTTTCTTGGCTCGCAGTGGCTGTGTTGAAGACGAAGTTTTAATTCTTTGCCATCTAGTCTACAAACGCTGGATCTAGGCTACTGTTATCTTATCAGTAAGCCTACACAAATTAAAGATGGGCTGATGGTACTTTCTCCCATAACAGCGTTAGTAGGCCTGGCCTATCCACAGATGATTTGACCAAAGGGCTATAGCCTGCCAGCAGTGTCTGCCAGCCCGAATGTGATCACTATTGATGTTGCCAGATTTATTTTGATGTTAATGTTCTGGGGCTTAAAATGCGATAACTGACGTGATGAACATCTGGGAACCGAAACGTGGAACCAACAGACAAGGGACGTTTCAATGCTAAGTAGAACCTTAGCCTTTCTTTCGGTTCCATCAAAGAACCGAATTTCGGTACCCAGTCCTACTCATCCAAGCCCGCTATTCCGACGGCCCGCCATTCTGACATTGACGTCTTATTGTCGTAGTGGCGATGCGTTTGATTTATCAAAGGCACTGCCATGCCGACACATATTTAAGCAGATTCGGATGAATAGCCTTCAGGGTACTTTTCAGCATTACACTATTCCAGCACAGTACACAGTGCACATATTGCAGTGGTGCATTCAGTCGACCTCCCAAAAAAAGTTTTGTCAGCATTGTCAAAGTGCGTTCATTGTTATTAAAATAATAATCAGCACATATGCACCAAACATGCACAGAACACAACATCTACAGCCTAGACATAGTATACCTACCTGTAAATGCAAGTGGTAGGCTAATGAGACGTGCTACATGTTAATGTTTTTTTGGGTGTGTTTTTGTGGGTTTTTTTTACTGTAAGTTGAATTTGTGTGAAAAAAAGAATGGATTATTACCGAGGTCCGGACCTTGCGGCCAGTCTGGACACTCGAGTCCTTTAGGCCTAGGTTAAATAAATAGCACACGCAGTGTAGGCTAGTTGTCTTCAAATAATTCGGGTTTTATGTTAAGGCTATTCAATCCCTAAATTACTTTTTGGTGGACCGGGGATTGTCCGCTCTTCTGGTTTTGATATCACCACTTTTTCTACAATATTTTAATCACTGTTTAATGTAACTCCATTGATACTGCTCGAAATCTGAAACATAGGCCTATCCCCGATTCTGGTTTTCTGACAAATCGCACCCTGACGGTAAGTAGCCTTTTGTGGATGGGATTGACGGTGTGGCGATCCAACTCTACTGCTTACATTACTGAGAGTCTTAAATAACAGATTAAGACTGGGCCATTAGCATCTTGGTAATAACAAACATATAGAGGCTCTGCATGAAAGACGCTTAATGAAATCAAGTGTGTTGAAAGCAGAAGGAGTACATGACAAATGATGTTTACTTCTTAAATGCAGTTCTCGATCCAGGTCAAATCTCGATCACAGCCAAAGAGCCGGGAGCTACGTGTATATAGTCAAGTCTGTACTCTTCTGTGTCGGTCGACCTTCCTGGCATGACTGACACCCTTTGGTGATAGATCCGGATTAGGCAATAGTGTCAGACGTTGGCGGGCCAAGCCCTGTGTGCCCTGTCTGAGGGGGGTCGGGGGGACTATATATACTGACCCCATCTCGCATGGGCTTTGGCTGGGGTAGGGTAAAACTAACCTGTCTAACGACGATTACTGAAGTAGATTACACCTTGAATGAGGCGTGCATAGTCTCCCTCCTCGCACTGCTGCCACTGGTCGTGCTCTAACGCAGGAAAGCATAGGGCTGGTTGCAGACAAGGTAGCCATAAAACAATACGTGCGCCTGCTATCATCATTGCATTTCTAAAATGCAAAATCATGTGAGCAAGAACAAGGCACAGGGCAGGGCTAACGCTGCAATAACTGTCAAGCGCAGATCCCAGGCGCACTCTCCCACCTTTTCCAATGGACACCTTTCCAATGGAAAAGACCTCTCCTCTCGATGGGAGGACAGAGGAGACGCGACACAATTATAAACACACAAACAAACAAAACAAACTAAGCACTTGTTGTCACTAAGTAGCCTAGGCGACGGAACATCTCCAAGCAAAAATGCAGATGTATAAACATTTCCATCAAAGTCGGCAAGTTGGAGAGTGCATTTCCGTTGCGCCATGCGCGTAGGGATAGGCATACTCATTGCAATGCATGTAACGCTTTAAAAAGAAAGCATCACCTCTGGGGCCTCATGTACAAAGAAGTGCGTGGATTTCCTACCAAGAAAGTGCGGGCGCGAAAATCTTGAAAGTTACTTACGGACAAAAAAATCTGGATGTATCAATAAGTGCGTAACCAGGGGCCTCATTTATCAAGCGTTCTTAGGCACAGATCTGTGCGTAAAGCGTGCGTGCGATCATTCCTGAGCAAAGTGTGGGATTTATGAACATGTACTTGAACGTAGAAATGTGCCTAAATTTACGCACACCTCAGACCATGCGTGCGAGTGGAAAAAACATGAAATTGCAAATAATATTGACCGTGCAAGGTACCCTTTGCATTGAATGGCAATTGAGTATGACAGTGTGCTATTTTACAGTGTTTCCGTCCATGTGTGTCTCCTTCTTATTTTGAAACACTGTCCTCCTCCTGTCGAAAGCACCTCCACTTCTGCCGCGGAAATGTTTCTATCTCCGCACTTCCCGCCAGTGCTTCGACTGGCGCGTGTGTTCATGTGTGTCCAAACAGGGTGGCGCCTTCGAATTAACATGGCATTTGAATATATTTTAATACCATATAAGGTTACTTGGAGGCGTTTCGGGATGCAAATTACCCCGAATGCGCGCGTGCACCGTGATTTGGAAGGTGTAGGATTTATTATGGAGATGTGTGCGTAGGAGCAGCCAACGCACGTTTGATAAATCCTGATTTTTCTGTACTTGCGGAAGAAAAATCCGCACTCACAAACTGCGTCTCATTATTTATTTATATTACCACCATGTCCAAAAAGCAAACGCGTTTCGGCTAACAAGCCTTCATCAGTGCGTCGTATAATATAAATAAATAATGAGACGCAGTTTGTGAGTGCGGATTTTTCTTCCTTATGTTGACGCTTTTTATCTCGCACCCAAAGACTTTCGTTTTTCCAAGAAGTTGAGCGCGTCCTCTGCCAATACTTTTCTGTACTTGCGAACATTCTATATTTCACTCGTAGGACACAATTTAGAATGCATTCTACGAACTGATGATAAATGAGGCCCCAGGTTTTGCCGTGAAATCTTGCGCACATGCACCAGCACACGCAGGTCCAAGTCTCCGCCTTGTCTCCTCCCTTAAATATTCTATATGAATATTCTAATTAGTATGAGCAGACCCATTCATGTGCATTCATTGGTTGAAAGAATTGGAAAGGGAACGCGGGAAATACATTTCATGATGCAAGGTGAATGCGCAGTTTCGGAGGTAGCCAATTTAAAAGGAAAAAGGCTGCGCGCAATAGCCAAACAAAATTACTTTGCCGTGTATAAAATCAGGCATTGGTAATAGCCTACTTAATGTGAGGACTGCAGAAAAAACTGTCATGTTATACTGCAGTACTACAATGCAGGTTTCCCAACAATTGATATTTACAAGGCATTACATCAAAACACATTGCGATGAGGCAGTCGCCAAGGCTTCCGAGAAATAAACATTTAGGCTATGTCGGGTATAAACGCCACATGTACGAATAACTTGCAGCCAATAGGCCTAGGCCTAATAAGTTAGCCTATAAAATCACCTGTTAATTGATGGACTAATTTTACAGTAGCCTTATAAGAGAAAGACAAGCACTGCGGTGAGGACGTTCCCAACAAATGCGAGAAGACACATCGCAGATCCAGAAAATATTCAATGTTTAATAGCTGCCAAATAGCCTACTTGAAATAATACTGCTGATGGGCATCCAATTTCGTTGTAGCCTAATTCCAGGATAGTTTCATGAGTCCACTTCATTTTAACCAGCTGCCTCAACAATAGGTTCGCGCCTCAAAATTAAAATCCACGTTTAACTGGCTGCATCTCTGCAATATTTCCGACCGCGTAGGCTACAACACATGTACTTGCGCTGCATGCCTCTGTGTGCCGCCAAAAAGACGCAATGCACCACTTACGGCAACTTCCATGCTTACGGAAACTTCCACAGCAGCCCTGAAATTCGCGTGGAGATCCGCAGTTTTCCACGCCTAGTCTGTTTTAGTACATCTGACCGTGACCGTAGAAAACAACTTAAGTAGCTTTTTTGTCCGTAAGTGAGCTTCGTACATGAGGCCCCTGATATTAGTGTTTGTGCGCTTATTTGGGCGAGCCTTCTCGAAAATTACTGAAACCCGGAACCATTCAATATCATGAACATTGCTGTTGGATGGATTTTATGATCATGTCCTCGAGGCTATTTTCCTGGTGAACCAGAAGCTATGTGTTGACGCCCAGGGGTCTGGGCTACACAAACCTTCTAGTACACCAGTGATTCGTTCTCCTACTCCGTTTTCGAAATAACCGGGGCAGCACGACGAATCAGGATCGTAGGGAGGGATTTCAGTGGGTATGACGTTTATCGAATGCGACACCCTCCCCCAGGGTAGTTTGGCTGTGCCCGCCCCCTCCCTGAATCACAACAGTAATGGCGGCGTGCAAGGAGTTATCATGCGCCGGGATGGAAGCAGCAATTTCAGCGGTGTTATCCAAAATACCTCAAGTTGATTTTCTAAAGGACGAGCAGAGAATGGTTTTGGAAGAATTTCTTACGACACGTCCTACGTCACAAAGCTTCAACGTGAGTGGTCGAAGTGTCATGTCATTCATATGAGGTTGCTCCAACCACGTGCAAGCATCTTTTGACTAAACCACGCCTGCGGAGAGGCGTGGAAGGGCAGTGTGCCAGTAGCCTGTTACTTACAGGCTACTGGTTGACCAGGAAACAAGGCTATGCCTGTTCTTGCTTTAAACTGCGCACTGGTTGTAAAGTTATCAAGGACTGGTCGCAGATCAAAGGATAGCCTATATGTTAGTGTAGGCTATTTATTGAACCCACTGGAGAACGTGCATCACTATTTTTTTTTTTATTTTTTTGCATGTAGGCTATGTGACAGTGATGAAGAGATCAGGTAATTATCTAGTTTTCTAATATCGAATCCCCAATATGGGGCTACGGGAAATAGGCATCCCAGATGTAAGGTACCAGATAATCTGACAAAGCAGGGAAAAGGGACAAGTTAAGGCCATTTGGACCGTGACAAAATGATACACTGATCGTAACTGCGCTGTCACTCTCTCCACTACGTTCCGCTCGTGTCGCAACATTGGCTACGTGTACATGATGTTTTTAAGTCCGATTTAATAAATGCGATTTAAATAGATCGGATTAAGAGTTATTTTGCGATGTGTATACATGGCACTTTCACTTAAATGCGATTAAACGTCTGGGGAAAATAAAGCATTGCGATTGGACTGAGGACGCACGTGCTGAGCGAGCCAAATAAGGCACGGAGGAGTGGTCCAATGCCACCGAGATGCAGGTCATCTTCCCCACGAAAATCGTTGCCTCAGGTGGACTGAAATCACAACATTTCCCCCTTTCTCCCTGGATCATTTACAATGCTACATTAGCTACCCTGTTAGCATAGAAAAACGAGTGGTCAAATAGTAATGTGGAATAACTTTGTTGTGCTTCATTACTTCGTGGGGCACTTTTACATCAATATATGGAAGTCACAACATTTATAGTCGCTTAGGGACTTTAAATTAAGCAAAACTTTCATGTGAAAATTAACAGGAAGTGCCGCCATATTTTTCTCTCTGGCAAAGAGCACGGTCTCTTGGCGCCATCATGTGGTCAACGAGCATGCGTGGAACGACTGGATTTATTGTAATTCCGAATAAAAGGTTACATGACAGAGGAACGTGTTTAATCGGATTTAAAAGAGGATTAAACCACCCACTTTAATCGGACTTAAGTTTAAATCGGAATAAACTTAAATCCTGTTCGGTAAGTGTTTACATGATATTTTTAGAGTGGAATTAAGATTTAAAGTGAGTTAAATCGGACTTAAGTGTCTCATGTAAACGCATAGATTGTTGCAAATGTCAATGGAGTTAGAATGTTGCTCATGCGCCAAAGCAATTGCAAAAATGTTTAAATGATCGAACGAGTGTTGTTTTTACAGTTTTTCTCAATTGGTTTTGTACATTTCTCACAACAAAATAATCATTCTCAAAACTTCTTGTTCAATTGTGACTTCCTGCCGTTACCTGTGCACATGGTAAAATACGTTTTTCATAGTTTTCAGCATTTAGCAAATGCTTTCGTCCACCATGCAATGGTTGTGTACAATTCTCAGCTTTTTCGTACATTATCAATTGCTTTTGTCATATCACTCAATAAGCTTTGTCACTGAATGCATGAAACTATCGCACCCCCCAAAACATTTAGGCCCTTCATCATAGTTTAAGTCTTGACATGCAAAATGATTTACCAAGCTGTCATAATGTGATAAGCACTGTATAATTTCCATTGGATTTTTGTCTATAAATGTGATCTGAATTGGTAAATTGCTCGCAGGTAAATATTGACTCTCTAATCAAAGGCAGTATAAGAAAACAGGCATACAATACAACAGTAGGCACTGTACTGCATTATATTACACTTTGCCTCATGTGGCCTTTATAATTACGCTCCACGCAAAATTACAATATTTCCCTATAATTTCACAAGACAGTAAGTGCACTTTATACAGTATCAGTGTATTGTTTCAAATTTATTTTGCTTTACAGTTCTAGATTTTTTTTCACGTGGGCTTGCAAGACAAGTAAAAAGGGATGGTAGAGGGCTCATTTTGACACCTCAACCAGAGTTTGCTATTTTTCCTATTTTGCAGTGAAAAAACCTGCCAATAAATAGTCATAGTCTAAATGTATATCTAGGACAATCTTATCTGATCAATGTAATATAAAGTCGAATTTACAACATTTCCCATCCAATCTAAACAACATTTTGCTTCAGAAAAGATCCTCAAGAGTGTACTATTCAATTGACAACATGACAAAGCGATTTGACTAGCTTGTCCATACACGGACCACACTATGACACAATGACTAACCATTCTGCTGGCACTGATACGTTCATTGACACAAAAACTTGGGTTTTGAGCAAGAGACTCGGTTTTGCAGGTCATGCACGGTGTTTTGACATTTGTTAAAGCTGTTTTGAGAATGAATATTATGTTTTGCAAATTGCGAGAGGGATTCGAGAAATGTACAAAACCAATTGAGAAATATTGTAAATGTGGGCTTACAGTCTGGAAAAAAACACTGGCTGCGAAGGACAAGGCAGAAAAAGAGCAGGGACATCAGAGGCTCGGAATGACAATTAAAAAAAATGCCGGAATGGCGGTGAGTCGAAGTGGCGTTGTGTCGAAATGGCGATTGCCCCCCCTACAGCAGGGATGCCTCCCAATCACAGAGTATGCCCTACAATTCCGCACCCTAGCAGCTGCAAGTGGATGGAATGAACCTGCCCTCATCACCGTCTAAGGGCCAAAACATACCAAGGCGGAACGGAACGGTCGCAGGACGGACGCGGTCTTTCTGCTTAGTTTTGGCCGGCGTGCTTTTCTCTGCCTTGCACACTGACAGCGTCGGCGTGCGCGGCCAGTCCTATTCAAAACCCTAGCCACAGCCAAAGCTAGCATGCTACTTTGCCATTCATTTGAATGAGACACCGCCGGTCGCCGGCATGAAAAATACGCTCGAGTTCTATTTTCCAAATGCAGCGCGGCGCGGAGCCGGCTCCCGCGCCGCTGACGCCCGACTACCGCCGGTTGGTGTGCAAGGACAGATAGGTTTCAATGTATTTTCACCGACGCCGGTAAAAAACGTGGCCGTTCCGCGACGCTTTACCGCCCTGGTGTGCAAGACCCCTAATGTAACAGGTTGGACTAGGTCCCCTGTCAGTGTGCATGTTGTAATTGAAAACAGGTGCCTGTGTGGGCGAGGGCGGAGCCCTTCTGGTTAGTATCAGAGAAATTAGAACACAGGGAGAAGGCTCAGTCTCATTGGTTCCCATTGTAGCCAGTTAGCTTTGCATGCATACTGCAGTAACGAGCGTAGGCCAGTCCTTCATGTGGGAAAATGTATGGAATGGAAAGGGGAACCCATGCTAAATACATTGCTACTGCCATTTCCAGTCACAAATATCATCAACAAAACATTCCTGGTAAGCACTATGACTGTTGTTTAACAATAGGCTGCATTGACAAATCGTTCAGGTGTGTAGTTTTACAGCAGGTTAGAAGATTTCAACCTGTACTCGCTAGCATCGTGCTAATGTTTATGGGTTTGGCCCCATAAAAATTGAGCTTTGTGACCCAGTATATAATAATCTAGTGGCGCAAAATAATCGAAACGCTACTCAAATGGGGTCTTATTATTTCTAGCTTCGAACTTAATATTAATATTTCAGGACAAAAAATTATAAAAAATCACAAAAATTATAATGGTAAAAAACTCCATTGACACCCATTCATTTTGCACTGTCCCGTGGTTAGGGTTAGCCAGTTGTGGCTAGTAGCAAGTTCCGTGAGTGAACACCCCCTGTTAGTATAAATTGCCAACTATGTTGGCTGTTAGCCAGGTGTGGCTAACCTCAGTACCGGTTGGCGCTTGGGGGGGGGCCTGTACGCTGGGTGCAGTAGGTGATGTTGGGTTCTGGACCCATACTGGAACGCGCACTAGAGCGCAGCTGAAATGCGGACGCCAGGTTGCTGCATGTAGCCTAACCGGCTTGAACATAAGCCCTTCTGCACTGTGCACCTGGCAATACCCAATAAGTGAGTTCGCAATTACTAGTGCGCCTGCGCGAAATTGACCTAGCAACGCAAAACGGTAGATAAACAAATGCGTGGATACCAGATCCTGCCATCCCAAAGCGGTAGGACACTGAGCTGCACACCAGTAAACGAGGGAAATAAATGTCATACTTTGTGGATTTCGTAGTGGGGTAAAAGTGGTGCTTTCTGTAGATTTTAGAATGATTGCATTGCGATTCATGGGTGCCGCTTGTGCACTGTCGCCAGTGATGTACCCGAACGCGTTCAATGAACGAAAGTTCATGAACGAGTTCATATTTTGAGCGAACGTGAACTGAACGGACAGTATTTTCTAGATGATGAACGAACTATGAACGCGTTCATCTGGAGCGCGAACGTGAACGTTCATTAGTTCTTCATTCCGTTCATTCCGTAGTTACCAGATTTCATTAATATTCCTGCAGAAACCGCTACTGAACACAATGTCAGAGAGTCTAATATTATGTCCTATCAATTCTCTCTGACAGCGTCAGACACCTTTCTCTCCGACTGTCTTTAGTCTCGTGCAAAGAGGCGGGACCAAGCAAACAGCAGGCATCGCTCTACTTAAAGTCAGAGCGGCCAGCAACCAGCCAGCAGTGTGCGAGTTTTCTGATTTCCGGTGACTTTTTAGATTAACGCCTTTAGCGACCATCTTCTGGGCGTTCAGAATAAGTGTGGAGTGCTCTCGCTTCACTATTTAAGTTAAAATGCGCCGCGCGCAGCACCAACAACAAGAGAAAGCTGTCTGCTGGCATGTTGCAGGATGGCAAATTTTGCGCATGAGACAGAGAACAACAGTGCAGGAAAACGTTAGTCCACGCACCCGATTTAAGTCCAGTCCATACAGTAACAGAAAAGAAGTGAAATCGCTCAGCACACAGTGTCTAAACAACAAACACTCTAAAGGACTACTAGGCCTACTGATAAATCACTCTTAATGCAAAACTAAAATACAGTAGACTAATATCTAACAATCTCATTGTTAAAACTAATTAGGCTTTAGGCCTACTCTTTTTTCAACATGGGGGGTGAGCTGTGAACTGAACAATGAACTAGTAGAAAATTTACTTTCCCAACACTGCAGAAAACACAGTTAAGGACTATAGGCCTACTCTCTATTACTACTAATAATAAACCGCTGCTCTAATGCACAACTAAAATACTGTTATATCCAGCAATGTCATTGTTAACACTAATTAACCCATTAAATAATGGCTATCTGTGAAGCATTTATATGGGCTTTTTCAATGAATTTTGATTTATTTATTTATTTATTTTTTTTGGGGGGGGGGTGAACTGAAATGAACTAGTTCATTTATTTTGTGAACTATGAATGAACTAGTTCATTTTGAAAAAAATATGAACTATGAACGAACTAGTTCATTCTGAGAGCTGTGAACTTGAACTTGAACTAGTTCACGTACAAAATGAACTTTCCCAACACTGACTGTCGCCATTGCTGAAGTGTGCCGTTCTCCGTTATGCCATCTATCGTTGCTGCGCTTATCAATTCTGGTGACTGAGACCATCAAAATGACAGCCTGAATTAAGTTTTGAATAAAGTTTCATGGATAGACGATGACAGACAGTGGCCACAGGTGATTAATGAAGCTGTATCATGAACTGGTAGAATAAATTAATGAAACATTCAATTTAAGAAGGACATGTAAAGCTGTACTGAAGACATAGCTATGTGTGGGCTAACTGGCATCTCTTCAAAACGAGTTTGTTAATGAATTCTGGTTTCACTTAAAAAGTTCAAAAATGTCTTGTTTTCAACCCCAAGACCCTCCTTGATCTATCAGCAAAATGTAGAGTAATTTGGGGTTGTTAAATGGTTGTGTGAATTGTTTGTTGTCAACATTACATATTCGGATTTAGCTAGCAACCCGGATGGTTAGCCTTCTGTTAGTTACCAGACATCTCTCCAAAACGAGTTCGTTATTAAATACTGGTTTCACTTACAAAGTTAAAAAATGTCTTGTTTTCAACCCCAAGACCCTCCTTGATCTACCAGCGAAATTTTGAGTAATTTGGGGTTGTTAAATGGTTGTGTGACTTGTTTGCTGTCAATATGACATACTCGGATTTAGCTAGCAACCCGGATGGTTAGCATTCTGTTAGTTACCAGACATCTCTCCAAGACAAGTTCGTTATTAAATTCTGGTTTCACTTAAAAAGTTCAAAAATGTCTTGTTTTCAACCCCAGGACCCTCCTTGATCTACCAGCGAAATGTTGAGTAATTTGGGGTTGTTAAATGGTTGTGTGACTTGTTTGCTGTCAATATGACATACTCGGATTTAGCTAGCAACCCGGATGGTTAGTCTTCTGTTAGTTACCAGACATCTCTCCAAGACAAGTTCGTTATTAAATTCTGGTTTCACTTAAAAAGTTCAAAAATGTCTTGTTTTCAACCCCAGGACCCTCCTTGATCTACCAGCGAAATTTTGAGTAATTTGGGGTTGTTAAATGGTTGTGTGACTTGTTTGTTGTCAACATGACATACTCGGATTTAGCTAGCAACCCGGATGGTTAGTCTTCTGTTAGTTACCAGACATCTCTCCAAAACAAGTTCGTTATTAAATTCTGGTTTCACTTAAAAAGTTCAAAAATGTCTTGTTTTCAACCCCAAGATCCTCCTTGATTTACCAGCGAAATTTTGAGTAATTTGGAGTTGTTAAATGGTTGTGTGACTTGTTTGTTGTCAACATTACATAATCGGATTTAGCTAGCAACCCGGATAGTTAGCATTCTGTTAGTTTACCAGACATCTCTCCAAAACAAGTTCGTTAATTAATTCTGGTTTCACTTAAAAAGTTAAAAAATGTCTCGTTTACAACCCCAAGACCATCCTCGACCTACCAGCGAAATGTTGAGTAATTTGGGGTTGTTAAATGGTTTTTTGAATTGTTTGTTGTCAAGATTACATGCTCGGAGTAACCCGGCTAGATAAAATATCATGCACGTTTTATTGTATCCCGGGGCAACGCTGTTTTGTTTATCTCTCAAAATGGCGAATATTACCCATAATGCATTTCGCGCTGGTAATTGCGAACTCACTTATTATGTTTGTACTGTGGCTAACGTGATGTTGCTTCACTGCAGCATTACATGGTCGGAGCCTGAAGCGAGGGTCAACCGTAGGCTTCCAGGCTCGTTCCGGTGCTTCTGCAACTTAAGGTAATTTCTAATTTACCGTCACTCTGTGCCTGTGGCTTTCACGCCACACCTTGCACATTGATAATGGCATTTCCCTGGCATTAACCCAGTCTGTCTTGTGCTTTCTAGGTTGAGCACATATTGTCAATGGGCTGGGGTGGGGGGACGCCACTGTCTTTTCCCGGTGTTTGTGTTTGTTATTTTGCCTTTTACCACCACAAGCTCTCTTAGTTGTGGCAGGTTGTTGTTCTTTGCGCAGGCGCACGAAGCCTTCGTCTTTCAGCCATACGGTCTGACACGGTCAGCTTCAATCACCCACCCTTTAGACAAGGGTTGAGTGATTGGAGACTGGCCGGTTGAGGTTAGTAGCATTATCGTGTAAACTTATTGGTGAGGTGTAGATCCACTGAGTGGCATAGTAAACCCTCCGCCAAGAGGCCTGATTTGATAAGCATACCTCTCCACTGTGAATCACTTCTTCTGTGTGCTTTGACTTCTTTTTTGTTTATTTTGTTTGTTTTATTATGTTTTGTGTGTTTTTGATTGCAGTGTTCTTTCGCATTCACAGTGTAGTGTGTAGGTAACACTCTCAGTAAATTACCTGTACTAGCCCACTTAGTGCTCTCGCACTTCAACAGTCACGGTTTCACGATATCCATCTGTATTGACTTCAGTGGAGTTAAAACTCTGTTTACGTATATAAACTCAAGTGAACTGCCTGCACATTTTGAATACAAATAAGACTGAAAGCAGACGAAAATAAAAAAAACTATTGTATGTGCAACAGCTGTGTCATCCTTTGTCATCTAGAACCTGTCGTGGAAAATTGTGTTTTAACATCTGGGTTGTCTCACCCTTTAACGAGACTGGCGTAGTCACCTTTTAAAACCTGGTTGAGTAAAAGTTTGAACTCTTGGTTATCACCACTCTGCTACACCGGCAAGGACTGAACCTATCTCTGCACCTCGATCTGTCAGCCTACGATGACACCATAGGACTGGAGCATTTCATTTAACTCGCTATCATAGTTTCCCATAGACGAGATGACTGTGTCCAGGGTTATCGTACCACTCCGGCCGCAGCTTCCCTGTCCACGAATGACACAGCTCCATTCGATGAGGCCATGGGAGTGGGATCTCTCCGACTCAGCCCAGCAGAGAGCCGTAGACGTCTGGAAAACCGGCTCTGTCTCTACTGTGCAGTCCCACCAGGAAATCGCGGGCATTTTCTCAAAAAATCGCCAGATGGTGCATGAGGATTTCCAGAAAATCGGAATAAAAGTTGCGGAGCTTCTTACTGTGTTTTTGCGATTTTGTTGCGGCATGAAGTGAAAGGTGTGATTTTTGTTGCGATTTTTTTATGTGTTTCCCCACGCTTGAAAGTAAAGGACACTGCCACATTCCAGTCCTCTGGTGTTTTTATATTATTTCCATTTTTATATTATAATTTTGGTCCTTAGGCAAAGCAGGAAAGCGACCAGGGCGAGTTTTTAAGCCAGAATGTCGTCGTGAAAAGTTCCATCTCTTTCATGCTGCCATTACGACACCTTTCATTACAATGCTGTTTATGGCCGTTTGACTCTGTTTTAAATGTCATCACCGTTTCAAATTGTAAGCATACAAACTTCGTATCATGTCGATATCCATTCCTGACTTAAACAGTGGATACATAATTAACTATTATCACTTATAAGTTGGCGGGCGGAATTAGGTGACTTGGCTATAGTAACCTCATAAGCTGACAACAACCGAACCACAGGACTTAATCTATAATTTTATATCATGGCATTCTCCAAATACTATGCCTATTTAATCCGTTTTGCTTTCCCTGTCCTTTATGAATGCTCTTGCGTTCAGCCCCCGAAGGCTGTTATGTTCCGCTTGCGAGACGGTCACTTTCTGAAGGTGAAGTGTTCCAGCCTTGCTAGTAATGCGCATTTTCCCCATCGCGGGCTTAACGTTATGATGCATATCTGGCGAGGTAAACGTTATATGCCCTGCTTTTAAGTTTGCCCCAACCAATAGTGAAGGATGTTAAGTCAATATTCCATAAGAATCTTTCACTTGGTGATACAAGCACCAAATTTGGTTCACAGGTGCTTCAGGACCTACTTTCCCAGAAAAGGTCGCTATCCAGGTGGAAAAACAAGATGGCGGCCATTTTTCAAGATGGCCGCAATACAGATATAATACAGATACCGTTACGGAAGTGACAAAAGCACCAAACTTTGCATGGTGTTTCTTTAGGGTATATGCTGTAATTCTAGCCTAGGAGCCCTCGGAAAAAGAAAAACATTCTACCATGTCATATACAATATGTCATGCATTACCTTGTTATTACATGACATTTTACTTAGCTGACGATGTTAATATAGTCCCGAACTCAGCAGAGATGAAGCAAGGGCAGGGGTAGCCTGCTTGACCAGATTGCTGCAACTACCAAAATGTTCATAGTGTGAAAGTATGGGTGAGTCTGTTCTTACATGTTTGACAGCAAATGTAACATTGTGAAAATGTTGAGAAGATTCTTGGTCTGAATTAAAATGAGCATTTCCCACACTAAAACTATGGTGAGAATAGACTGCTGCTAATGCTCGCTCAGCTGCATCTGAATTGGGAAGTGTCAAGATGATGTCCAAGGTAGCAGGTTCTCCATCCTCTAATTTCCATAACAGATATTTTTTTATGTGTATGAGAGAGGGTAAAGGACAATACCTCTCCATGTGTATGAAGAACCCATAAGATCACCTAATTCTAAATTTTCACAAGTAGCATTATGTCTATAGTGACTGCATTTCAGTCTTTAAGAATGGCATTACAGATCACTCAATATACAGTACATGTAGGCTATATCTTCAGTTTAAATCAAATGGGTATGATTTCTAAGTAGATGTTGAGTAAGTAGGCAGAGGTGTGCGAATTGTTTTTTTTCCTCCTGAATTTGCAAACAAGTCCTCACCTAGTACTTGTGTCACAAGTTGCATTACAATAAACTCAGTAATCATTGAGTATTTCAATTGCTACTTCAAAAATGACAGCTGATGGACAACATGTTACCTACCGTAGGTCTTTGCCACCTTTAAGAGAAATATATACAGTCCCAGGAAAAAGTTTGTACACCCTTTGAAATTTCTTACATTTCTGTCAAAATTGATCATAAAACATGATCTGATCTTCCCGGAAATCTCAAGAAGGAACAACCAGAGTCTGCTTTAATTAATTCCACCCAAACATTTACATGTTATCATATTTTTATTGGTCATAAGGCCATAACATTCACAGGAGAGCAGGGCATAAGTAAGTACACCCTTGCATTAAGTAGGTTTTAACCCTCAGTTAGTTGCAATCATCAACCAGACTAGTCCTGTATATGCAGATCAGATTAACAAAACAATCTGTTTGTATCTTGTCTCCCTCTTCTTTAGAGAACTGCCTCTCGTCAGCAAGGTTTGTGGGATGTCTGGAGTGCATAGCTTTCTTGACTTCATGCCATATAATCTCAATTGTTTTTGTCAGGGCTTTGACTGGGCTATTTCAGAATGTGTATTTCATTGTTATGAAGCCATTCTAAAGTCGATTTGCTTCTAAAGTATGGGTTGTTGTCACATTTCAGGACCCATACTCTTGTGTGCTTCAACTGTGTGACAGACTTCCTCACGTTTTTTCTGTAAAATATCACAATAAATTTGAGTTCATTGTTCCACTGATAATAGCAAACTGTCAAGGGCCTGAGGCAGCAAGGAAGCCGCATATAATGATGCTCCCGCCACCATACTCAGAAGAGGAGATGTAACCAAGAATAGCTAAAAATGGGATTAATTCTGCCAATCTAAAATTAATGGGGTTTCTGACCAAAAAATATTGCTGTACCTTTGAGGTTTGCGAAAAAGCATTTATATGCTTCATAGAATTACTACAAAATATTCTGTAGACCAACGTTGAAACCAAAGTTGAATTGTTCAGGGAACACACAATGTCATGTTGGAGGAGAACTGGAGAACCACACCTTCACCAAATCATCATCTCCACCTTTGAGTATGGTGGCGGGAGCATCATTATATGCGGCTACCTTCCTGCCTCAGGCCCTTTTCAGTTTGCTATTATCAGTGGAACAATGAACTCAGAAGTTTATCGAGATATTTTACAGAAAAAAGTGAGATAGTCTGTCAAACAGTTGAAGCACACAAGAGTATGGGTCCTGAAATGTGACAACAACCCATACTTTAGAAGCAAATCGACTTTAGAATGGCTTCATAATAATGAAATACACATTCTGGAATAGCCCAGTCAAAGCCCTGACAAAAAAACAATTGAGATTATATGGCATGAAGTCAAGAAAGCTATGCACTCCAGACATCCCACAAACCTTGCTGACAAGAGGCAGTTTTCTAAAGAAGAGGGAGACCAGATACATCCAGATTGTTTTGTTAATCTGATCTGCAACTACAGGACACATCTGGTTGAGGTTATTGTGATTAACTTAGGGTTAAAACCTATTGAATGCTAGGGTGTACTTACTTATGCCTTGCTGTCCTGTGAATGTTTACATCTTATGGCCAATGAAAATATGAAAACTTGTAAATGTTGGGGTTGAATTAGTTAAAGCAGACTCTGGTTGTTCCTTCTTGTGATTTCCGGGAAGATCAGACCATGTTTTATGACCAATTTTAACAGAAAGGTAAGAAATTTAAAAGGGTGTACAAACTTTTTCTTGGGACTGTATGTTAAAAAACAATTCTCATATGGTATATACTATAATTCAAGATTTTGAGTGGTAACAGTAACATAACTCATTCCCACTACATAATTTTGCATCATATTGTACATGACCTCAGAATGCTCTAAATGTTTCAGTTCTGTGTAGTTGTACTGTACTGTACAGTACAGTAAAGTACAGTAGCATACAGTATGGTGCCGTATAGTAAAGTACAGTACAGTAGAGTATAATACACTACAGCACAGTACAGTAGCATACAGTATGGTACAGTACAGTAGCATACAGTACGGTACAGTACAGTAGCATACAGTATGGTATAGTACAGTAGCATACAGTACGGTGCAGTACAGTAAAGTTAAGTAGCATACAGTACGGTACAGTACAGCACAGTACAGTAACATACAGTATGGTGCAGTACAGTAAAGTACAGTAGCATACAGTACAGTAGAGTGTAGTACAGTACATTGCAGTACAGTACAGTAGCATACAGTACGGAGCAGTATAGTAAAGTACATTACAGTACAGTAGAGTATAGTACAGTACAGTACACTACAGTACAGCACAGTACAGTAGCATACAGTATGGTGCAGTACAGTACAGTACAGTGTGGTATATCACATTACAGTACAGTACAGTACAGTACAGTACAGTATAGTACAGTACAGTACAGTACAGTATAGCAGAGTACACTACGCCACAGTACAGTACAGTATAGTCTTGATGACTTGTAGGCTACTTTGACAGCTGTATCCCTCCAAAGCCAATGGCATTTCCACATGCTGTTGTTTAAAGTTTTTGAAAGACTTGAGTGTGTGAGAGAGGGAAGGCAGGCAGATATGTTTTAACGCACAAATAAAAAATAACAAGCAATCAATACATTAAGTGGTTAGGTAGCCAACATGTCATCTAAGTTTAAGCACAAAGTAGACCAGAAAACCATTTTGCTAATACATACAATACATAAAGCATTTGTCAATATACTGTATGGTGTATTGCACATTGATTATTCATAATTTCCCAAGCATAAAGGCCCCTATCACTCCACAGTACACTTAGGACTTGAGATATACATATCTGAACACAAATCAATATATATTTTATTTTGTAATGACCTTATAGAGGTAGATAATCCAAGCTGACACATGATATGAACATGTATTATTCACTTGGTTGATATGAAAATTGAGCATTTCACTTGGGCTCCTAGGCTTAAATCATTGAGGGGGTCCTAAGGAAGCATCGTGCAAAGTTTCACGCTTTTGTCAGCTCCGTAACAGTAGTGCCCTTTTTGTCCCATAACCGATTCCAATAATATGTATTGTGGCCATCTAGGAAAATGGACGGCCATCTTGGATTTCAAGTGGCCTGCATGCCTTTTCAAAAGAAGTGTGTCTAAGGAGTATCTATGACAATTCCAGTGCTTGTATCACCATTTGAACAGTTGTTTCAGTTGCTAATTCATATCTGCATGGCGGCCATCTTGGAAAATGGCCACCATTTTGTTTTTTCACTTGGATAGCGACCTTTTCTAAAAGAGTAGGGTCTGAAGCACCTCTGAACAGCACGCACGCTTATTTCTCTCCTTCCATTGACAACCCACAAGCTCCTGCAAGGGGAGGGAAAAAACAGCGCTGTCCATGCGCTTCCTAACAAGTGGCGACCCCACCACTAGTCTCACAGCCATGAGCACACAGACGAATTTTCCTCCACACACTAAGTTTTGAATCGGCCCAAGACAATTTAAGATTAATTTTACACTACAAATGCTTCTTTGATAACTTGACAGCTAGATGTTATTGTAGAGGTGTTCTCTGCTGTAGCTCAGACTGCCAAACTCTACAGTAATGAGTAAGGAAGGAAGCACATCCTTTTTGAGAGGAAGTTTGTCGACGTCAGTGAAGTCAGCGCAACATGGATTGGTTCAAAGTGTTCAAAGTTGCGGGAAATTGCGTGATTGGTTAAAGTTGCGCTCTCGCGCAGAATTCATGGGAATTCATTGAAGTTGTGAAAAACACAGTGATCGCAACATCGTGATTTCCTGGAGGGATTGACTGTGGGAAACTGGGCCACCTCATTGCACGTTGCCCCATTCGACCTCCCAGACCTATGGTGAGTATAGTGATTCCTCCCAGTATCAATTTAAAACCGTTAATAACCACTGCCCAACTTTACGTGCCTGGGTCACCAAACACTGTCCATGCCCTCCTAGACTCCGGCTCAGCGGGGAACTTCATCTCTGGTGCCCTCTGCGACAAGCTCCAAGACCCCCAGGTCCGATGCTCATCCACCTTCACCATACAGTCAGTGATGGGGAAACCTCCCAGGCAACTCTCAGCCACCTTCACTTCACTGCAACATTTCCTTGCACGTCCTCAAAGAGTCTATGGTGGATCTGACACTAGGAAGACCCTGGCTGATGAAACACTCCCCGACCATCTCCTGGAGCTCTGGAGAGATCATGCGCTGGGGTGAGACCATCAGTCTCTGTGCGCCATTAGTCAACACCAGGTCCACATTCCCCCTCAATCTGCCAGTTTACAGGATGTGTTTAGCCCACAGTGTGCAACAGCGCTTCCTCCTCATTGCCCCTGGGACTGTGCAATTGACCTCATTCCAGGACACCCACTACCAAGGAGCAAGATCTACTCTCTCTCTCTGTCTCTCTCTCTCTCTCTCCCAGAGCAAGCTGCCATGGAGACCTATATCGAAGAAGTACTTCGCAATGGCTGCATTCAACCCTCGAAATCCCCTGCTGCATCACCCTTCTTCATTGCCAAGAAGGCTGGAGGTTTAAGACCCTGCATCCATTACCCTGCAACACCTTCGGCTCTTCTACACTTGCTCTGGGAAATAGCTTTTTCATCTCCAACGGTCCTGGGTACAGCGTTTTCAAGGCAGTGACGTGGTTTAAGCACAGACATTATTTTGGGACTAAGGAAATGTTTGGTTTAAACTTTGGCTCAGCCATTTCTGCCCTCGACCAGTAGCAAACCAAGGGAGGTGGGTCAACCATATGGTGCTTGGAGAATGTTAGTTGTTGTGCTCTTGGTCAGACCAAGTCTCGAAGAGAATTGAAAGTCATGATAATCAGGCTACCTCATCTCCACAACCGTTAGACGTAGAGTGCTAATACTTGGTATTCTTTTAATTGACATTAATATACCTGTATGTGAGGAATCAGGCAAATCGCAGAGTCACCTGGGGCGATTCTAGGGATTCATGTGAATTAGCGCTGCATGATATTAGAAAAAAATGCGATACACGATAACATGACTGTATACGATATCGATATTACTCACGATATTTAATAAATACACTGCATTCCAAATTATTACGCAAATGACATTTTTCGCTGATTTCCCCAAATAATCAATATAAATGATAGTCATCATAATTTTCCAGTCATCAGCCATTAGAGTACAATTAAAAAGTTTTTGAATTAACCTTCCAATGATAACAGTTTTTTTTAAATGAATAAAAAAAACGTGTTCCAAATTATTACGCAAAACAGTTTTGTGGTGTTGAAATTTGGTTCTTTCTAAATTACATTTCAATGTTCATTACTTGGTTACTAAGCTCTTTGCCTTAGTCACTGGAATTCTGCGTTTAACATTAAAGTTAATGGCAAAAAAACGTAAACACGTAAAAAAACGTGTTCCAAATTATTACGCAAAACAGTTTTGTGGTGTTGAAATTTGGTTCTTTCTAAATTACATTTCAATGTTCAATACTTGGTTACTAAGCTCTTTGCCTTAGTCACTGGAATGCTGCGTTTAACATTGAAGTTAATGGCAGTGGCATTGCATGGAGTTATGGAAGCGCAGATATCCTTCATGCTAGCTTTGCTGTCAGCTGTTTTTGTTTGTTTGATCCGGTAACCCACACTTCACTCTTCAATATACCCGTAGATTTCCATGCCACGTTTAGGTGCTTTGGTGGTATCAATGTTCTAACTCACCGGACATAATATCCCATTCATTTCCAATGGGGTTTTATTTTTTGGTGAGTAGAATGTCGGTACCACCAAAGCACCAGAGCAATGGATCAACCAATAGACTTCACAACCATCAATGAAACGATGATTTAGATTAGACAAGAATTTCAGTTTTTTTATGCTGCTCAAAGTAAAATGTTGACAGTAAATGATCATTTTTGATTCATGACAC
The DNA here is from genome assembly GCF_034702125.1 of Engraulis encrasicolus. Lineage (NCBI taxonomy): Eukaryota > Metazoa > Chordata > Actinopteri > Clupeiformes > Engraulidae > Engraulis > Engraulis encrasicolus. The sequence goes on along the minus strand of NC_085872.1, from coordinate 1,145,252 downwards.
TAATCCCCTAACACAAGAGATATAAAAGAGACAATATTAAGATTTAAAAACAAGTAGTGATGACCAACCATGTACCTTAGACAGAAGTCAGATTTTTTTTCTGTTGGCTAAACAGCAAAATTGCTAAGGTACACATTGTACAGTACATCAGGTCTTTGTTATAACTATAACTGCTCAGGGTAGCTCAAAAAGACAAAGTTCAGCAATTTTTTTTGTCAATGGAGCGTATGCCTTTGCACAAAAAAACAGATAAAAAATAAAAATTCATCATGTGTTTGGGTTAGCAACAACATACCACAAAATGTCATAATGTCATTACTGTTTAAATACAGGTGACATCCTGGAATACGTGCTGACCACAGATACAGCCTAACTGTATACAGCCTAACTGGAGCATAGTTACTGTATGGCCTCGCTATGACAATCCTGTTTGAGTGTCAGTGTTGTATATTGATGGTGTCATTCACTGTGAAAGCAATATAATGTCAGCAGTCACGGAGGGAGAAATTAAAAAACTGTGCAGCTCTCTGAACTCAATGTTACACTGTGCTATTACCAAAATGGGGACTCAAGTTATAGCAAATCTATATAGTCACGTATTTAATCACAAATCAACTCAGGTTCCACATTGTCAGTGCTCTCTGTCTCTGTCTCTCCCTGCTATGAGTAGGTCTGTGTGAGTGTGCATGTTTGTTGATTGGCCATTCATTTTATATGTGTGAGCTGTACCAAGTTAGTAGTGACTACGCCAGTCTCAATTAAGGGTGAGCCCTGTCAGTATACTCCCCAACTAAATTTCCCCTTCAGGTTCAAACTTGCTGGGACAGCTGTTGCAAAACATGCACTTCTGTTATTTTCTCGGTCTATGGAAACCAATATCTAAATTTTGCAATCGGAGGAGGTAATTACAAGACAAGTCACAGTTCTGCTTCTGAAAAACAGAAATATTTACCTGAGTTTGGGAACCCAAACACAGAACAGGGAGGGAAAGCAAGAAATAGTATTATTAGTCAAACCAAAAGCGAGTAGTTTGTTTACAGATCCATCATGTTTACATCAACCTCCAGAAAATGAACAGATGGTTCCCAGAATATAGCCTCATCTCACTACTTATAGTGTCAAGGATAATGTAAGCTATACAATTCCATGTTGAAATTTGCCAAAATGCTTCTTTGATTGGGCATGATTTGCACAGCAGATTTGAACAAAAAGTAGTGGCCTACATTTGTTTCACATTTGCAAATGGACATTTTGTCTTGTCAGTGATTTTTGGGTAGAACACACTTAGGAATGGCTAGACACACCAAATGTATTTTGTTTGCGAAGACTGACAATCTGCTTCACTTCTTATTGTGATGTGGATAAGTCGTTAAAATGTGCATTATTATTATTATTTCCGTTTCATAACACAGGCTATAACAAGTTATACATGGCAAAGTAAATTCGCTAAATTCTTCGTCAATCTTTTGCTGTCTCAGTCAGTCTTGTAAATTGTGGTTTGAAGGACACGGTCTAGTAGAATTTCGAAAAAGGTGTTTAGGAAGGTACAAATTCATATTGATTGTTGAAATGCTGTAGTTTAAGAATCTGATGGGTGCCGCCCTGGCACCCTTAAGCATTTGTTTTTTTAATGACATCGTAAGATTGATAGTCTATGTCGATATGTCCTTATACAAACTTATGTTTGTCATGAAATTACACCTCATACTGGACATAAATCATTAGTTTAGAGGCAACAACAAATAATAGAAAGTAAATGAAATGGTCAGTAAAACAGTTCAATCTGATGCAACCTCAACATTTTTTAAAATGGCTTAAACCACACCATTTTACAATCACATAATGCCATCTAGAATGCCTTTTGTAAAATAACAGGTGTCATGTATGGTATTCAAACCTAGCATCTATAGAATATACACATAGGCCCTATTGTATATTTTACAATTATATACCACCATACAAATCTACTTATTCTGTTTAAAGAGGCAGGTGTCTTTCTATGTGGATTAATGAATGGGACTAAAGGACATGGGGGGCATAGGAGCCACAGATCGCAAGTGGCCAGGACAAACTGAACCTTCACCCACATGCACTTCCTTACAGTACCTGCCATACTACATAAGTTAGTCTAGTGTATATGTGTCAGGGGAAAGGGTACTAGGGCTGTACAGGGCCACTTACAGGTATTTGTTTAACAAATTGTTATTTACTGTAGGTGTGGGCCCAGTGGTGGTGGTGTAGTCTACGTAGAATGCAGGTGTACACAGTATACCCACCTGAAAATTTCAGGGATTTCAGTATACCCAAAATTAATTGATCCATTATTCAGAATAGCATATCGTATAGTATACCCACCTCAAGAAATGCTCAAATATACAGTATGCCCACCACAAAAAAGTAGACTGTGTAGGCCCCTATGACATGTTTTCCCAATTTAAGATTTTTATTATTATTAAATCACCAACTATTATTATACTAAAAACATGCACATTCTCTAGATGTTAGGTATTAATGCCAAACATGCCAACATTATTTTTATCAAGGCATTCTAGATGCCATTATGTGATAAAACCGGGCTTGGCTTATGTATTACATTAAAGAAAAAAAATACTGTGAACTATTTTCTTGATCACTTTACTTAATTTCTATACATTTGTTGCTAATGTGAATGACTTGTGTATAGAAAATGGTTTTAGTTGGATATCAAACACAATGTGTTTGCATATAAGGATGTTATTGCTTTTCTATCCATGGCTTATAATGTCATTTCCCAACAGTGTCACAGTGGCACCAGTCAGATTCTCACAGTTCACTACCTAAACTATCAATATGCCAAGAAATTGAATTCTTACCCCTACCCTACGTTCCACTAAGTTCTACAGGAATAAAACAAAGTTTTACCTAACATCATAAGGGGACGTCTGGGCGTCTGAGTCGCTTCTACACCAATTCTGCTGGCCTGGCTAAAACCAGACGATATCACAAGTGAGATATAGTCTGGGAACCATAAATTCATTTTTTCATAGGGGGTTGATCTAAACTATCAAAAATACTAGGGAAAGCTTCATCGAACTGTATGTCTTGATATCTTGCCCTCCTTTTTCGTTCTGTGGTTGAGATCCCTAGCCTGGCTCTCACACAGACCCTTCATGCTTTGTGCATCTTCGTTAAACTTTGTGAGCGCACACGAGGGTCTGGAAATCTTAGACGAGCCCGAACCGAATCAGATATTTCACAGCCTGTTCAATCAGAATCGCGGGGCGGGATACATACCAGGCACGTGCGCTCCAATACGACAGGGGAGGCAGTGCCTCACCAGCCCCAGACATGAGAATGATGAGATGCAGTAAATGTGAATAATACTAACAATAACAACTATTGTTTTCGAGCATCTGCACATAACTACCATTTGTGCAGTATTTAAACAGTTTCAATCATTTTCAATCATTTTCATGGCCAAAACGTAATATTTGCCCATTTCATGTCAAATTGCTCCGAATACGCTTGCCTCACCTCGGATTGCGCAATCCCTCGTTAACAAGCTTGAGCGCATGTGCCATTTTGCTCCTTCTGTGTATGCAACCTCGTAATATTGTATTAAACGTTTTTATACACTTAATAGAAATATGTATGGTGTGCCCTCATTTTCCTGATAATTTTTACTATTTTCTACGTGTGATTATCATTTCTTTACTCTGAACGCTTTGGCATAACGCCCACTGAAAGGTACAGTGGTGCGGCAAGCAGCAGCTTGGCCGCAACCTCGATCTGGCGTTGAGAGTCTTGCTGGTCAGTTACGTCATAGCGCAACCTCTGAAGTTCAAAATACAGTCAGTCGGTGTCATTAGTGTTGGCTAGCTTGTTCACTTTGACTGCTACCATGGAAGTGGATTTCATAACAAAACTAAGAGCATTCTCAAAGTTGGATTTCCAAGGGGAAAAAGATGTGATAAAGAATGGAGGACCGACAGAGCTGAAGGGTTTGCTGCTGCAGGTGACGGGTCAGAAGATTAGAACGACCTGATCATTTCAAAGTGAGTGGTACAACAGAAAAGATTGTCTGTGGATGCCCTACAAGAAAACACCTTTTTTGTTACCTGTGTCTCTTGTTTGCAACCGGCGAGAATGTGTGGAAGACCATTAGCATGGGATTTTGTGTACCAAGGAGTCTCACGAAACACAAATCCTCGGCTACTCATATTCAATGCCATATTGCTTTGAAAACGTTTGGAGCGTCTCAAATAGATGTGGCTTTGGATGAACAGCACCAGTAAAGTAACGTTAGCATGCACAACGCCAAAGTGAAGGAGAACCGTGAGATCTTAAAACGTCTCATTCAGGCAACCTGCTTCTTAGCCAAACAGGAGGAGTTGGCGTTTCGCGGTGGTGATGAGAGTACACACTCTTCGAATCGTGGGAATTATGTCGAGCTGATGATTGATGCCGCCATTCTGCATGTTGCAACAGGAGTTGGCAATGAGAAAGACAGGCTTCTGAGGCTAAGAAAAGACAAGGATTTCTAGGCTATGACAGTCACGGATGTTATCATCCAGAAAGAGCGGCGCATGGACCTGATGTACAGTAAAGGTAAGACCAGTGTTACCTTCGTGTGTGAGGCCTGTGTTTGTGAGACCCGTGGGGAGAGAGAGAATCCGCCGTGATTCTGTCCGGTTGTAGCTTTTGTGATACGCACCGTATTCTCATCCGCCCTGTATCTGCTTGTAGGGTAGACCGAGTAAAGTTGAGTACAGGGTACCGTTGAGGTAAATCAAATATACCTGTGTAACAACAAGACTCTGATCTAATTCCAAAGTGTAGGCATAACATAAATGACAGTCCCAAAACATTTGGTGACCATATCGGAGATTGTGCTAATCTCTGTTTATGTTGACATTCGGTTCCTGCCATACCTTTGTCCCACATCGCTTGCCGTAGCCTCGTACAAACAGATGTACATGTGCATGAGAATCCGGTGCGTATCACAAAAGCTACCACACCGGTTTCTTCGCCGTGGTGCTCAGTGGTCTATGTGAGACCAGTGTTTTGAATCCTCTGTGTGTGTGTGTGTGTGTGTGTGTGTGTGTGTGTGTGTGTGTGTGTGTGTGTGTGTGTGTGTGTGTGTGTGTGTGTGTGTGTGTGTGTGTGTGTTTGAGCATCCGCCGTGATGCTCCTCTTTGTCCGCCTTGGTGCTGTGTGGTTTATGTGAGACCACTGTTTGAATCCTCTGTGTGTGTGTGTGTGTGTGTGTGTGTGTGTGTGTGTGTGTGTGTGTGTGTGTGTGTGTGTGTGTGTGTGTGTGTGTGTGTGTGAATGTGAATGTGAATGTGAATGTCAGAGAGAGATCTAATAGCATTTTCTCTACGAAAATGCAGCATGTTTGCAGCTGGTCAGTGCCTCACCAGCCATAAACCTGACCGCACGTCACTGGTACACACTAGTCAGTGGTTGAAGTAGTACTGATTAAAAAAAGCCACGTGAATCAGGTTCGAGCTGTTTTGAACACACATATGCCTTTCCAGAGCTAAGCGATTGACAATGTTCCAGATGCCATCGCTTGAGAACCAGGTTATGAGATCCCATCCTCAGGTGAAGATTTCAGGCAGGATTTCTATGGCGGAGGCCTATACTCACTCTCTCTCTATACTAAATAAAAATGGTTTAAAGAGGAATCACATGAATTCTCATGGCAATTTGCAATGGCTAAACTGTCTCTTGAACAGTACGCTTGTAGATCAAGATGAGTTCTGGTTCTGAAAGCATCTAAGGGTCCAAGCAGCTGCAATTCGCCCCCTCACAGTGCACGTTGCATTTGGCATCAGTCTTGCAGCACTCTGCATGGAACTGTGGGTACTCTACAGTTCTGCGGTATTTCATTCCCTTTTTTTTTTTAAATATTCTTAACATTCCAGTATAATATATGGGATATGTGTCTGCATGTATTTTGTGTATATATTTATGTAGGTGTATGTCAGTAGGTGGGTGTGTGTGTGTGTTAGCTCACATAGGTGGGGGCAGTCGTGGTCCAGAAGCTACACCCATCATTTATTTAAAAGCCAGAGACACAGGGAGAGAAGGAAGGGGATGTGATGAGAAAAAATGTGGCAATCTAATGAAATTATCAACGTTGCTGAATTAATGATGAATGTTGAATAAGAAAAGCCTGATCTCTCTGTGGAGCCTTGGCATTCATCATCCATGCAGTCTCATCACGTCCTCCTCTGGAGCAGGCAGACACAGGGGCTCATACTTCCACCACACAAGGACCTCGCTTTGGACTCAAGTCAACCCCCCCTCCCCACCCCCACCCCAAAAAAGAAAGAAATCCTCCTCAACTCCAAAATCCTTTCTCTGATTTTTTTTTTTTTTTTGGGGGGGGGGTCATGACAAGACTGGAGGTCTGGGTAGGGTAATTTTATTATTTTCTATTTTCCAGCTTTCCCTTTTTTTCAGTTTTTCCCTACTCCCTCTCTTTTGTTGTGCTGAGGGAAAGAACAGGAGTCTAAGGAGGAGGAGGAGGCAAGTGTGGCTGACCTGATTCAGGAGGCACTAGTGGTCTGTGGTTTGAGAGGGAGAAGACCTTTTTTGTCTTTTCTTCAGTCTTAATTTCTTGTACTTCCCCACTTCCTTTTGATGGAGAGTCTCAGTGGAGAGTTGTCTGGGGTTCCTGCATGTAAATGATGTGGAGAACACTACGTCTTCCTCCAGATTTTCCTTTGCCTTTGCCACCTGACTTTGACGATGTGTGTGGAGACACAGGGAGATGTCATGGGGTCTCATTAGCCAGGCAAAGGCCGTGCCAGTAGACAGAGGTACTGTATCAAATTATTCTAATGCCCTTTTCTAGCCCTGTTTCATTCCATTTCTCTCTCTCTCTCTCTCTCTCTCTCTCTCTCTCTCTCTCTCTCTCTCTCTCTCTCTCTCTCTCTCTCTCTCCCTCTCCCTCTCCCTCTCTCTCTTCTCTCTCTCTCTCTCTCTCTCTCTCTCTCTCTCTCTCTCTCTCTCTCTCTCTCTCAGGTTCTGTCTCCAGACCACTTACTCTCCATTTACACCCCCCTTTTCTAATTTTGTTGTACTGTACAGTCTTATATCACTATTTATTTCACTGAAACAGATGTATAACCCTAATCGAAAAACTGAACAGAGTGATTTGTTCATAATATGTTGTTTGTTGTACAAAAAAATGTAATTTTAGGGAATTATTTTTATGTTAAGAATAAATGCAATCAATTAAAGTACCCTTCTACATGCTGTTGTGTATTAATTACGGTCATAGCCTTAAGTTAAAAGGATTTCTTGGCCACAGTAACTAGCTATGGTAATAACGATCTCATTTACAGTTACATCTCAGTTGCAAAGAAGACCTAATAAACTAATTCATATAAAACCAATAACTCAAGCATTGGCTGCAGTGGCCTCAATGTGCACCTTAGTAAATGCAAAGCCAATGTTGCTGGAATGGAATGGGGCGGAGATGCAAAAGTCATCTTCAATTAGTCAGTTAACAGTGATAGAAAAAACATGTTTACCTTGTGTTTGAAATAGTTATTCTTCCCACATTCAAGAATGAAAGTGCGAGATATAATGGACAAAATGGGCCATTAAGAATAATATATGGGAACAATATATGAAATACTTCTCACCCCCTCTTCTGATCAGGTTGTCTTCTATCCCCTGCCTTCCCATACGTGAAGTAACACTTAAAAATGGCAAGCGGGCTCTCTGCACCTCTAGTTTGAGAAGACTGTTCTTGCATGTCAAACTAAGAATGCCAAATAGCCACCAAAGTACTGTAAGCTATGTGTTAAACCCATCCAGAGGTTTAAAGGAAGATACTTTTTTATCCATGTATCACAGAAAAAATATGAATGCCATGTTTAACCATTCTATATCATCTTTAAGCAGACAAAAATCTGTAGCTAGCATGTAGGCTTATGGTAGAAGAGCTGCCCAAAATATAATGATAGTGGATACCCCGTATATTTAATTACTATGTTTTTATAAATTCTTCCCTGCTAGTTCTGTAGATGAAGTCTGCAATAACAGAATAAAAAACACCATACTGCAAGTGCTCATTAAGAAATTCATCAGGTCACGTCTGTAATGACACTAATGTTTTAACGGCATTCTTCCCTTATGGTGCCTATCTATGAATTGACAAAAATTGATCTCATACAAATTAGGTGTGTCCTCACAGGAGATGTCATCAATACATTGACTCCTTTTATGAGGCCCATCAAACAGCCATTATAAGTGTCAGGGGGTGGGGGTAGGGACTGGTCCTCTGGGAGGTTGTCATGAGTGACGAATGAGTGGGGAGGGCTGTGTGTCTGGTGTGAATCCCCTCGGTGATCAGTTAAAATAAGTCAACCAATCTATCTCCAGACCTCCACGCATGACCCTCAGCTGACTATGGCTTATTTAAGAGCTCTACTTGTCTGTACCTTCAGGAGCTGTGTGTGTGTGTGTGTGTGTGTGTGTGTGTGTGTGTGTGTGTGTGTGTGTGTGTGTGTGTGTGTGTGTGTGTGTGTGTGTGTGTGTGTGTGTGTGTGTGTGTGTGTGTGTGTGTGTTATTCTGTAGGCTAATGCTTCATAATGCTATACTGTGTTTTGATCTTGCAATGCCTTTTCCTGCCTAAAACATGATGAAATTAGAGAAAAGTGGGATGTGTGTTATTTAAATAAGCCCCTCAAAATAGCATTTCAAACAAATAGCAGGTTGGTGTGATTGAATTTCACAATGAGTTAATTTAAATTTGTTTAAATTTATTTTTTTTGTAAAAAGTCTGAATTTGAGACAGGCAAGTCCTTGATGGCATCATTCTTATCTTTAAGTATTAGAAGTTAAAGGGCCTTCAATTACACAGCTTTTAATATTCATGCCTTCTCTCCCAGGATTAATTAATATGCACCACTTTAAGTCTAATTGTTCAAGAAAACAGTTTTTTATGTTGCTGCCGTGAACAGTAACAACAAATGATAGATGCATAAAATTAACATACATTTGTTTTTTCAGGCCAAGGGAAGATCTGATCACTGTGCCATGGAGAATTGCTCTAAGTTTAGAAGTTAAATTTCTAAACCCCTCCCCTCATTTAAGGGCTGCACTCAACAATTATTGCAAAACAGAATGGAGATTAACTGTAACCGAGTGATAAGCACCGGAACAATGTTGTTCTGTGTTGGCATTTATCAATCACAGAGAAATGATCTGGGAGATTATCCCATACTCCTTAGGGATACCTCACCACAGTTTTCATCTGACTACAATATGTCAGTCTCAGCTACAACCAGTTGTTTCACAAAGAATCTGTGGCAGTGGGACTGTCTGTACCTTAATGTTGGTTATTATTATGTTTCAAACCCATGAAGATTGTCGCACTCTGTCATGATTTGAACACTGCCTTCTGCATGCTGGGTATGTCACCATTGCGACTGTACAAATCATGATATTGAAGACAATTAATTAAACATCATTAGTACCTCTGGAGACTACTGTTTGTCTTAATTTGAGTCCATTTTTAAGAACAGCTGGAATATGAAAAAAAAACCTATTGGCAATTAAGGTTTCTGTGTTCAAACAAAGGAGATTTTGTTGAGATTTTTTTTAAATTGGGAAGGTGGCAAAAGGAGTCTGCAGAGATTTGAACATGGCTAGAATTATTTTTATTTTTTATAGTTACTTACTTTTCTATCATCTTTCAGGATATATTTAATATTGTACCATAAACGTCAACAAAAAATAATACAAGGTCAAAAATGTCTGATTGCAACATTATGTATTAATAATCCAGAATTCGCATCCACTTTCCAGTTTGGTGAGCAATATGAGATCATCTCAAGTCAAGTCAAGTCAAGTCAAGTTTATTGTCAATTTCTTTACATGCACTGGTCATACAAAGAATTTGAAATTGCGTTTCTTGCTCTCCCATGCAGACATAGACTAATCTAGGTAAGGACATAGACAGTATAGACATAGACAGTACTCATACATGGACATAGACAGTATGGACGTAGACATTGCTCATACAGACATTCAAAGTGCAAGACTGGACAACAGAAGACTTGTAGAGAACATACATTAAGAGGAGGTATTTTGTTGTTCTTTTTTCTAAAAGTCCTTTATAGCGTTCTGACATAGTAATAGTAGCATTTGAAGAAATAAATAATTAAAAAAAGGTTTTTATTAAATACACCAGCAGCAGTATGTGTGTGTGTGTGTTTGTATGTGTTTTGTGTGCGTGTGTGCGTGTGTGTGTGTGTGTGTGTGTGTGTGTGTGTGTGTGTGTGTGTGTGTGTGTGTGTGTGTGTGTGTTTAGTGCAGGTAGAAAGTGCGGTGTGCGTCTGTGTGTGTGTACCTGTGTGTGTGTGTGTGTGTGTATGTGTGTGAGTATGAGTTGTGTGTCAGTGTGTGTATGTTTGGGTTTAGTGCAGAAAGTGCAGTGTGCGTGTGTGTGTGTGTGTGTGTGTGTGTGTGTGTGTGTGTGTGTGTGTGTGTGTGTGTGTGTGTGTGTGTGTGTGTGTGCATGTGTATGTTTTGAGTTAGTGCAGGTTGAAAGTTCAGTCACAGATGTAGTAGTGCAGGTGGAATGTTCAGTCGCAGATATGGTGGTGGGGATGAGGGGGGGGAGCGTTGTCAGTGGCCTGGGCTGGCTAGAGGCTGACAGTGAAGGGAGAGTGGGTTGAGTGTTCAGTATCTTGATTGCTTGATGCATCGTGCTGCTTGCAAGCCTGGTGGTACGGGAACGGAGGCGCCTGTACCTCTTTCCAGAGGGCAGGAGGGCCTGAACAGTTTGTGTGCAGGGTGGCTTGTGTCTTTGATGATCATCAGTGCTTTTCGGGTGAGGCGTGCGGTGTAAATGTCCTGCAGGGAGGGGAGTGGTACTCCAATGATCTTCTTCGCTGTGTTCACCAACACGCTGGAGTGTCTTCCTGTTTTTCTCCGTGCAGCTTCCTCCCCACACTGTGATGCAGCTGGACACGACGCTCTCTATGGTTCCTCTGTAGAATGTTGTCATGATGGAGGGTGTAGCACTTGCCTTCTTTAGTTTGCGCAAGAAGTAGAGACGCTGATGGGCCTTCTTCGCCAGTGATGTAGTGTTGGTGGTCCAAGAGAGGTCGTCGCTGATGTGCACGCCAAGGAACTTTGGTGCTGCTCACTCTCTCCACAGCATCACCGTCGATGGTCAGTGGTGGCAGTTGTTTTTGGACCCTCTGAAAGTTGACAACAATCTCCTTGGTCTTGTTGACATTCAGCAGGAGGTTGTTGTCTTTGCACCATCTGGCCAGCAGGTCTACTTCTTCTCTGTAGTGGGTCTCATCGCCTTAGTGATGAGGCCCACCAGTGTTGTATCATCCGCAAACTTCACTAGATGGTTAGTGCTGTGGGTCGTTGTGCAGTCATGTGTCAGCAGCGTGAACAGCAGGGGGCTGAGAACACAACCTTGCGGAGCCCCCGTGCTCAGGGTCAGGGTGCTTGAGGTGTTATTCCCTACCCGTACTGCTTGTGGTCTCTGCATCAGGAAGTCCAGCAGCCAGTTGCAGAGGGAGGTGCTGAAACCTAGTTTGTCCAGTTTTCTGATGAGTTGTTGTGGTATTATGGTATTGAACAGCATTCTCACATATGAGTCTTTATTGTCCAAGTGGGTGAGGGCTGGATGGAGGGCAGAGCAGATTGCATCCTCCGTGGATCGCTTGGCTCGGTATGCAAACTGGTAGGGGTGCAGGGTGGGGGGGTAGGGTGGCTTTCATGTGCGACATGACTAACCGTTCGAAGCACTTCATGATTATGGGCGTCAGTGCTACAGGACGGTAGTCATTGAAGCATGATGGTGATGATTTCTTCGGCACGGGTATGATGGTAGCAGCTTTGAAAAGTGATGGGATGACTGCTTGCTCCAGAGAGATGTTAAAGATGTCTGTGAAGACATCCTTCAGCTCTTCTGCACACCCTTCAACACTCGACCAGGTATGTTGTCTGGGCCAGCTGCTTTGCGTGGGTCGATGGTGGCCAGTGTCCTCTTCACACTGGCAGAGGACAGGTAAAGGGTTTGATCATGGGGGGGAGGGGGAGTTTTCTGTGGATGAGTGTCATTTTGTGCTTCAAAACGGGCAAAGAAACTGTTCAGGTCGTTTAGCAGAGAGGGTGTTGTTGTCACAGCTTCGTGGTGCGGGCTTATAGTCCGTGATGGCCTGTATGCCCTGCCACAGGCTCTGTGCATCTCTGCTGTCTTTGAAGTGTGTTGTTATTTTGTCCGAGTATTCCTTTTTTGCTTTCCTGATGCCCTGGGACAGGTTTGCTCTTGCTGCTTTTAGGCCAGCTACGTCTCCTGCTCTGAAGGCTTTGTCTCTGGCCCTCAGCAGTCTGTGAACGTCTCCTGTGAACCATGGCTTCTGGTTGGCTCTGTGTGGGTGATGCGTTTTATTTCTGTAACATCATCAATGCATTTTGTGATGTAGGGAGGTCACAGTGTGTGTGTGTACTCCTCAATGTCAATGTGGTTGCTGTGGGTGGCAGCTGTTTTGAACATGTCCCAATCTGTGGTTTCAAAGCAGTCTTGTAGTCGTGACACGGATCCCTCTGGCCATTTTCTCACCTCCTTCAGAGCTGGTTTGGTGAGTTTTACCTTTTGTCTGTAGGCTGGCAGTAGCAGAATCGTTAGGTGGTCTGATAGGCCGATGTGGGGGATGGGCTTTGCCTTGTATGCTCCTTGTTTTGGGGTATAAACAAAGTCCAGGGTGTTTTGTCCTCTTGTTGGAAAGTTAACATGTTGGTGAAATTTTGGAAGAAAAAGAACTGTTTTGAGATTTCCGTGGTTGAAATCTCCCATGACCACTGTGAAGGCATTCTGGGTGTGCATCTTGTTGTTCACTGATTCCCCCGATGCAGCTCGTTCAGTTGCCTCGCTTCTGGCGCTGGTGGTATTGCTAGGAGCGAGGTAAAACTGCGACAGTAGAATGGCGGATATTTCTCTTGGTAGATAGAAGGGTCGGCACTTGATGATCATGAACTCCACTAGTGGAGAGCAGTGTCTCTGTACCACGTAGCATTTTTGCACCAAGCATCATGTGTGTAAAACACATATTCCTCCCCCTCGTTTTTTCTCTGCAAGGGCTCTGTCCGCTCGGTGGCACGTAAGTTGCTCCAGTTGTAAAGCCGAGTCCGGTATGCCGTCGTTCAGCCATGATTCTGTAAACACGGTTACACAGCAGTTCCTCACAGTTTTGTTCGCTGATCTTAGTAGCCGTATGTCATCCATCTTATTGTCCATAGATCTTACGTTTGCCAAGAGAATTGATGGTATTGCTGGACGAGTTGGGTTGGCTGCAAGCCGTGTTTCGACGCCACCTCGTTTGCCTCTCTTCCTAATTCTGGAGCACCTCTTTCGCCGTCGCCATGTAGGCGAAGCAGACGGGTCCGATGTATGCCGCCGTAGTATCCCAAGTTCTTCCAGTGTCTCTATTGGTATATCCAATACATCGCTTGAGTTGTCCATTCTTATCTGCAACAGCTGTTGCCGACTGTACATGCGTTCCGACATAGTTTCCGACGATAGACATTTCGAATGACACATTATAACACAAATAAACACTGCGAGTTGGGAGAGTAAGGAGTCGCTGCAGCTACGTGCGCCACATCCGCACACATTGGGCTATCTAACCCAGAGTACTAAGTCAACCTACTTCTAAGCGGTATACAATTGTATTAATAAAGAAAGCAGCTCTCTGCTTAAAAATATTTTCAAGAATTTGTTATTAGTTGCTAACTCTAAAATGAAGTTGTGAGAAATGTTCTTTGGATGCTGTTCCTGTTGTCCCTTGTGGTTACTGAGCACCTACCGCATTTCTCATAAAAAAGATACTGTTGAAGGAAGTAACAGAGGCTTTGTTGTTGAGCTCCCTACACACATATCACATATTCATAGGGGTGTGTTTAAGCATTTTTCTGCTGGCATAAGCATGCACCATTTTGAACACTGACATTTTTTTTTGTTACAGTAGGCATCTTTGCTGCTTCATGTCCTCTACATTAAAGACCAAGCTGTGTAAAAAGCCTTTTCCATGTTACACTCTTCTGACCGTGTATCCAGGTTGAATGCTGGGACTGCAGGCTGTTGCACTGCTTTTGAGTCGGCTATTCTGCTGATTCAATTGACACCATTTCAGCGCTGGGCAAATAGAATTGCTTTGAATTAGCGGGACGTTATTGCTCCCGTGGTGAGTCACTAGCATGTCTGGAAGGGGTAAGGTTCTTGTGCAGCTGACTTTGATTTAATCAACAACACCCTTCACACCCAGCCAGTCGAACAGTTCAAATAAGAGATCTATATTTCATAAACTCCGAGTGGATAGTTTGTGTTAAATCGGAACGTTATTCCAGTATTAAAAAGTCAGCACCATTAAAGCACTGAGATACAGTATAGAGTGTTAGGAAAGTAGAATTAATCGTTCCTCTATATTGCCCAAACTGTTATTGTCTTTTTTGGCTATTTAAAGTCTACACACCAAATGTCAGATTTTTGTGATGTAAAAAAAAATGACAGAAAGAAAAATAATTTCACAACTTTTTCCACCTTTACTATAAACTAGCCTGTGTAATGCAATAAAAAAACAGACTCAAAGCTTTAAAGGGAAGAAATCTAAAATAAAAAAAACTTTAAAGGGACACTGTGCAGGAAATGGTCAAAAAAGGTACTGCAACTATGCTGCTCATTGAAACTGTGTCGCCTATTGCCAAATTTGACCTTTTCATGATAGTTTACCAAGTAGTAAACTAATATTTTCTAGTATGGCCCAAGTACAGTCATTTTTGCAGCTAAAAATGGCTATTTCTGGAAATTCAAAATGGCAGACCATGGAGAAGATCCCCCTTTTCATGTATGAAAAGTGCAATTTTTCCAGTCATAATGAATACTTAGAATTTCATGGTGGAGGTAAATATTCATGGAAAAGGTAGTGAATGGGTAGCATGAATTCTGGAAATAAACAACTAAAAATCTCACACAGTGTCCCTTTAAGTAACACGATTGAATAAAGTACACACCCTTAAACTAATATTTTATTGCAGCACCATTGGCTTTTATTACAGCACTCAGTCTTTTTAGGCTATCAGCATGGCACATGTTGATGTGACAATATTTATTTATTCCTCTGCAAAAAACACTTCAAATCTGACGGATTGTGAGGGCATCTCATGTGCACCGTCCTCTTCAGATGTTTGGTAGGATTCAGGTCTGAACTCTGGCTGGGCCACCCAAAACATACATTTTATTCTGTTGAGATCCATTGTATTGTTGATATAGGCATGTGTGTAGAGTAATTGTTGTTCTGAAAGATTTAAGTACCTCTTCATCTTCAACTTTCTAACAGGAGGTCAAAGGGTTTGTGGCAGCACTGACTGGAATATAATTCCCTCCCTGACTAAAGTCCAAGTTTCATCTGAAGAAAAACAGCCCCAATGCCATCACCCATCACCATACTTCACTCTATATGTGGTATTAACATATTTGGGGGATGTGTAGTTTTGTTTTTTTTGCGCCAAACATAGCTTTTAGAAATTATGTCCAAAAAGTTCCAAGTTCCTTAGTGGAGCAAATTTAGCAAATCAAGAGATCTGAAATCTCCCAATTGCATGTGTTTTAGTCTGATGGACCCCAGGTTGAACATTTTGGACATAATTCCAAAAGATAGGCCTATGCTTGGTGCAAAAACAACACTGCACATCAAATAACACCATGCCTAAAGGGAAGTATGGTGGTGTTTGCATTATACTTTGTGACTTTTTGTTCAGCTGGAACTTGGGCGTTGTGGTCAAAATCGGGCTGCCCTTTGCACACCTATTCCAGGAAGCTTAAACTGATCAGACTGGCCACATGCATCTCTACTGACATCACACACATTCTTCACCAAGAATATCAGTTATTGCCCTCATGGGGGCCGCTAGGGGGGGACAAGTGGTACAGATTCTAAGGGCCCAAGCACTGATAGGGGCCCTTAAGGGGGCCCAAGCACTGAGAGGGGCCCTTAAGGGGGCCCGAAATTTAAATCTTTCATGGGGCCCAGCATTTCTGGCAGCGCCCCTGATTGCCCTCAAATAGGTATTTCAGAGTTCCCGTCTTCAGCCGCAACAGTTAACTTAAAAATTCATTCATACATCAATCAATTCAGCTGAATTTGCAGTCTTAAAGGTGCACTGTGTAAGAGTTGTAGTAGTTAATTTCCAGAATTCATGATACCCATTCACAAATGTTACCTTTTACACAAACACTTACCACCACCATCAAATTCCAAGTATTCATAATGACTGTGAAAACTGCACTTTTCATACATAAAAAGCCGGATCTTCTCCATTTTCATCATTAAGACTTTCCAGAAATAGACTTTTTAAGCTGCAAAACTTAGTGTACTTTGATCATACTAGTAGGCTTATATTTATTATTTAGAAAATATTCATGAAAATATCAAATCTGGCAGTAGGTAGTACAGCTTCAATGAGCAGCATAGTTGCAATACCTACTTTGGCCACCATATTACACAGTGCACCTTTAAGACAGTATAGTGCAGGGGTGTCAAACGTACGGCCCGCGGGCCGCATCCGGCCCGCCAGAGGGTTCCATCCGGCCCGGATGTTTAAAAAAAAAACTTTTTTTTTTCAATGAAATAACCGAAATGCGCAATTACGCCCCTCTGGGCGAAATCGATACCTGCATGACATTAACCCAATGGTCCCTCTGTTATACTGTATATATTTAGTAAAGTGCACATCACACTTCTATTATAAATGGTGAATTTGTACTGTAACAGGCATTTGATAAAGCTCATATATTATAGACCTCATATATAGAGATAACATGTTAATACTTCTAATTCGTATTGTATTGGTATTGGTTGTAATTAAATAATAAATATAATTGGATTTGTATTGGTTCCTATTAAGCTGAAATTGGAAACGGGATGTTAGAATGCGTGAAAATGCAGGAAATGACATCTAAGAAATACAAAATGTTCTGGGGGAAACCCCCACACCCCCACCAAAATGAACTGTCCCATATTTAATTCATTGACGGTTGGCAATGAATGAATGAAGTCAAGGAAATTTTGCATAGGATTATCAGTATTGCATTGCTTTCTACATATTCAACACACTTAAAACGTGATAGTACTGAACACTAATCCTCTGCTTTACGTTTTTTTTTTTTCGCGATGATGTTACTAATGCGGCCCGCTTGAGGTCCACATGGGTTGTATCCGGCCCCCGGACCAAAATGAGTTTGACACCCCTGGTATAGTGCAATCACTCCATGAAGGTACTGTAATGTCCTCAAGTTATGTAGGCTGTATGTACAGCAGGGCTATTCAATTGGAGGCCCGAGGGCCACATGCGGCCCAGATGCAGTCCACATGCGGCCCAGACATGGCCCCCAACTGAAGCAGTATACATTTCAGTTTTGTTACTGCAGTACAACACATTATTTGCTTGTGAATCTTCTGCTTGTCTTATACATTAACATTCAATGTGGTTAAGTTTTAGGTTAGAGGAACATGTTTAAAATTTGTTTGTGGACTGCTGATTTTAAGTGTCATTTCAGTGGTCGTGATGTCTGAAAATGTGTGGCCCGAGTGCAGTTCCTGGTTTCGAAATGTGGCCCAGACGAAATTCTAATTGAATAGCACTGATGTACAGCATGTATGTATGTATGTATGTATGTATGTATGTATGTATGTATGTATGTATGTATGTATGTATGTATGTATGTATGTATGTATGTATGTACAGCTCCAGGCCTTTTCATTAGAATACCATGAAAAAGTTGATTTATTTCCATAATTTCATCAATAATGTTAAACTGTCATGGATTGTAGATTCATGGCCCAGTTTTTTAACTATTCCAATCATTGTTGTTTTTCTATTTATATACGTTGGCCTTCCAGCTCAAAAAAACCATGAATTGGGGAATTCGCATTATTAGAATATTGTTATAAAATCACATTTTTCTTCATCAAAATTCGGGTCACATTAAATCAGTTGAAATTTGGTACTTTCTACATAACATGCAATGGTCAATACTTGGTTAGGACATTCACTGTCTTCATAATGGCCATGATGCGTTTAACATTGAAGTCAATGGCAAAAACAGTGCATGGGAGTTATGGAAGCCCAGATATCCTTGATGCTTTGCTGTCAGCTGTTCTTGTTTGTTGACCTGGTACCCCACACTTCACGCTTCACTCCACCGACGAGGTGGCAGGTTCGCGGCCCAGAGGGGGACGAATCGGACACATATGTATGTATTCATCATACGTCTGTAAGTCTGTACATAGGCTTGTGTCCTTTGCCCTGCCTTTATCTGTGACTAGGGGATAATGGGTACCAAGGCTCCATG
Organism: Engraulis encrasicolus; assembly: GCF_034702125.1. Taxonomy (NCBI): domain Eukaryota; kingdom Metazoa; phylum Chordata; class Actinopteri; order Clupeiformes; family Engraulidae; genus Engraulis; species Engraulis encrasicolus. The sequence goes on along the minus strand of NC_085872.1, from coordinate 1,126,872 downwards.
TTCTGTTTTTGTCTGATGGTGCTTTACACCATGGTTGCTCCACATGCATGCACACATGCAATACTCATTGTAAGTCCTGTCCTTAAATTAGTCTTGCTCTGGGATGCAAAATGAATTTAAATGAAAACTGAGCAAAGTTTTATCGTATCGTATCACATTGTATTGGATCGTATTATGTTGTAGTTCCAAATACTTGTCAGTGTTGTCACAAAACCTGTTAGAAAGGTGAAGCTATAGAGGAACTCAATCTTTCAGAATGACAATCACCCTAAACACATGCCTAAATCAACAAAAGGATGAGATTGAGATAGAGTTCAGACCTGAATCTGTCGGGTGTATGACCTGAAGAGGCCTGTGCACAGATAGATTTAGGTGTCAGACACACTGGCCGAACGGAATGGGAGCGAGAAGAATGAGGTCTTTTTCTGCTTAGTTTCAGCCAGTTTGGTTCTCTGCCTTTCACACAGCGTCAGCGTGCGTGGCCAGTCCAGTTCAACGCCCCCCCAACCGCCCTACTGTGTAAATGGCCTTAGAATACCTGAATGTTGTAATTAAAGCCAAAGGTGCTACAACAATGTACTGTATGCCTACTTTTTAATTGTCTGGTTTTCCCTTTAAAGCTTTAAGTTTGTTTTTCAATCGGATTGTATCGACTATGGTATAAATTAAATGTGGGAAAAAGTTGAGAAATTATTTGGATTTCTGTCATTATTCACATCACAAAAACTTTGAACAAAAAAGAATAAAGAAACGTTACCTGACACCGGGCTAACACTCTATGCGTTTACATGAGACACTTAAGTCCGATTTAACTCACTTTAAATCTGATTAAAACTTAATTCCACTCTAAAAATATCATGTAAACACTTACCGAACAGGATTTAAGTTTATTCCGATTTAAACTTAAGTCCGATTAAAGTGGGTGGTTTATTCCTCTTTTAAATCCGATTAAACACGTTCCTCTGTCATGTAACCTTTTATTCGGAATTACAATAAATCCAGTCGTTCCACGCATGCTCGTTGACCACATGATGGCGCCAAGAGACCGTGCTCTTTAGCAGTGAGAAAAACATGGCGGCACTTCCTGTTGATTTTCACATGAAAGTTTTGCTTAATTTAAAGTCCCTAAGCGACTATAAATGTTGTGGCTTCCATATATTGATGTAAAAGTGCCCCACGAAGTAATTAAGCACAACAAAGTTACTCCACATCACCCTTTGACCAGTTCGTTTTTCTAAGCTAGGTGGGTGCATTTGAAAGAATCAGGCCCAAAGGGGATTTCTTCAGCCAATTCAGTCCGACTGGGGGAATTCATTTTCGGGCAGAAGCAAACGGAGTTGCCCGGAGGTTTGGCGACCACGCCCCCACGCCTTATTTGGCTCACTCAGCACGTGCGTCCTCAGTCCAATCGCAATGCTTTATTTTCCCCAGACGTTTAATCGCATTTAAGTGAAAGTGCCATGTATACACGTCGCAAAATAACTCTTAATCCGATTTATTTAAATCTCATTTATTAAATCGGACTTAAAAACATCATGTAAACGTAGCCACTGTGCGACTTTCGCCCCGATATTGCCATGATTTGTCACTCCCACGACTTTTTGAGAATCGTGCCAATTTCTTGCTCAATCGGAGGTCAATCGTGAGTCTTGCATCGTGTAGTGTACGTGGGGTAACGACAAGCGATTTTACCTCACGACCAGCTTGTGATCTGTAATCGTACAGTAGCAAGAAAATCAAAACTGTTTGAAATCCTGGTCACCCCTCAAGAGTAAATCGCACAGTTGAAGCAGTGCTACGACCTGATTTGACACAACACATGTGTCATCTGTAGTTCCGGAAAACAAGCCTGTCGTGCCATACAGTATTAGTATCTAACCCTCAGCTCATATAGTGTGAGGACAGAGCCGTAACCAGACATTTTCAAATACTGGGGTCAATATTGCGCTGTTTACTACCGTACATTTAGAATGCTTTAAATACTTCAGTTAAACTCTACAGTCAAACTCTTAAGTTTGTCTTTATTAATCACTGCCTTGAGGATAAACGGTGGTGTCGTATACAGACTGAATTTATCATTGTTGATCATATATCAATTTTCATCATAGATAATTACATTACTGAAAAAAATACAGAGGACATGACCTCTGTGTCCTGAATGGTAGTTACGGCCATGCGTGAGGATGTGATTTGTGAGATGTGAACTTGTAAATCGTGAAGGAGCTCAGGGCTCTAGCTATGATGAAATTATAGCGTAGCGGTCGAGGGTGTGAAGGCTTCCGCTGTGCAGAGTTTTTGACAATTTAAGGTAGAAATAGGCAATTCTTGGGGTACCTAAAAGGCAAATTATCAGTGTTGAGTTGCAGTAATGTAAATACTTTTCTCTGATAAAAGTAGGCCTACTACTGAAAAGTTGGTAACGAAACACCGTTGTCTGTGAACTTGCGATTGGACAGGTAATTATGACCCTCTCGGCCGCATATACAGTGAGTCCAATATGTATTTGATCCCTTGCTGATTTTGCCGGTTTGCCCACTAATAAAGACATGATCAGTCTATAAATTTATTATAATATGTATTCAAACATGGAGAGACAGGATATCAAAAAGAAATTCCAGAAAATAACTTAAACTAATATATTTTAATTTATTTGTATTTCATTTAGGCAAATAAGTATTTGACCCCTCTAGCTAAAGCAGATAAAGTGCTTTGTGGAAAAGCCCTAGTTTTTTACCACTGAGGTCAGATGCTTCTTTTAGTTGATGACAATGTTTGTGCATATAGTAGAAAATAGTTTTGCCCATTTTGTGGCTGTAGCTTGGCAAATGGGAGGTTCAGTTCTTTCCATAGAATTACTATAGGGTTAATATTTGGAGACTGTCTAGGCCACTTCACGACTTTAATATGCTTCTTATTGAGTCACTCCTTCGTTGCTTTGACTGTATGTTGTGTATTATTGTCATGTGGGGAGATCAAAAATGGCCCACTCTTCAGTGTAGTGGTGGAGGAAGGACGTTTGCACTCAGGATTGCACATTACATGTCTCCCGCCATCCATTCGTTGACGATGTGAAGTTGTCCTGTGCCTTGGCTAGATAAACACCCTCAAACCATAATGATACCACTTTCATGCATGATGGTGAGGAGGGTGTTGTTGGGATCATAGACAGCAGTACTCTTTCTCAAAACACATTGAATTGTGTTAATGCCAAACAGCTTGATTTTGGTTTCATCTGACTACAGCACCTCCTTATCATATCCTAAACCAGTCTGATGTCCGTTGGCAAACCTCAAGTGGGACTGCACAGGTTCCTTCTGAAGTAGAGGTACCATGTGTGCACTACCGGATTTTAAACCTCTGTGGCATTAAGTGCTACCAGTAGTTTTCTCAGTGATTTTGGTCCCAGTAGCTTTGATATCATTGCCTAGTTCATCCCGTACAGGACTAGGGTGCTTTCTTTCTGTTCTCATGATTATCAAATCCCTACAAAAGGTCAAATCTTGTATTGAACCCCAGACAGGCTGATGGATAGTCTTTTTGTATTCCACACATTTTGGAAGAAATGCATCAACAGCCGGGTCATTAATACCCAGTCTCTTTCTTGTGCAGTCCATTTAATCTTTGTTCAGGTCTAAAATCTTGTCCCTGATATCATTTGAACGCTCTTTAGTCTTTCCCATGCTGGTCAGGTTGGAGTGTGACTGATTCAGTCATACTATGGACTGATTCTGCTGATTCAGTGTGTCTTTTATGCATGTTAGTATGTACAGGTGTCTTTAATTCAGATGACAAGTTGATCGGAAGTGCCCATCTGGTCTGTGGGCCCAGAACTGTAATCAGTTGGCAGGGGATCAAATACTTATTTTGCTCGATGAAATGGAAATAAATTAATATATATTCTCTTAAGTTAATTTCTGGATTTTCTTTTTGATGTTCTGTCTCTCCATATTAGAATACATATTATCATAACATTTATTGACTGATCATGTCTTTGTTAGTAGGCAAACCAACAAAATCGGCAAGGGATCAAATACTTATTGGACTCACTGTAAGCATAAATAGAGATCTATTCGGAGGAAGAGAGAGGTGAGTCGTGGTGTCCCCCCTTCTCACAGTTTCACTCGTTTTGAAGACATTGGGGAGCACTGGTGAACCGTGTGTGCATTTAATAATAGGGCATATCAATGCCCGAGTGTGATTCTGAGACAAGTGCTGTTTGAAACATTATCTGAGCTTGCGCTATTGTACAGCTTGCACATCCTAAAACAGGGCTATTCAATTAGAATTTCATCTGGGCCACATTTCGAAACCAAGAACTGCAGTCGGGCCGCACATTTTCAGACATCACGACCACTGAAATGACACTTAAAATCAGTAGTCCACAAACAAATTTTAAACATGTCCCTCTAACCTAAAACTTACCCACATTGAATGTGAATGTATAAGACAAGCAGAAGATTCACAAGCAAATAATGTGTTGTACTGCAGTAACAAAACTGAAATGTATACTGCTTCAGTTGGGGGCCTTGCCTGGGCCGCATGTGGACTGCATCTGGGCCGCATGTGGCCCCCGGGCCTCCAATTGAATAGCCCTGTCCTAAAACCACCCATCATAATAAGTAGGCTACGACTGGTGTCTGGTGCATTTCGCAGTCAATAGCCACAGAAGACAGTTGCTCATTGCTTTTTGCTACGCCTTATTAAATGCAGGTTTTTTTTTGTAATTACGCCACATGTCAACCAATAAGTGTAAAAAAAGTGCCACTCACCGTGTCGGATATGTCAATCTGCACGTCTTCTCCCGCCTACTTTCTCCTCAAGTTTCGAATAGTGTCAACTCGCAATGTCACAGTTTAGCGCCAAATTTCTCCGGATTTGTTTTGTATGATAACACGTAACGAGCTCAGCACACACTACTTTTAAAAAGTAACTTTTCCATCCCTGATCACCACCGGATTCATCCAGCGTGGGGCTGCCTGATTTCCTCCGCAAAGCTGGCCTGCATTTCTCGAAACCAGTTGTTAACTATATTAGGTACTTGTTGTTTGAAATGCAATTTCCCATTGACAGCCACCCAAGTTGCTAACGTTTGGAGAAATAACCGTCTGAAATAAGAATGCGATGCTACACGTGCCTTTGTTGTTGTTTCTACGCACCAATGCTGGCACACGCTTGTCACAGAGATTAATAAAAGCCGTCAAAACCCAGCGACAAATAGTAGAAGAGTAGTAGTAATAGAGTGCTTTATTGTCACTATTAAATACAGTGAGTATGACAAATGCGTCAGGTTTGGCAGATAGGCGAAGTGGCATTGATCTGGCTGTAGCCTACGTAATACAAACAAAATGCCGTTGCCATTGAAAATAAGCGTCACGGTCCAAAATAAGTGTCACGATCCGAAATTATAGCAACACACTTTTGCGCTAGCTAGAACCTTGGAGCTTAGTCTGGCTCTCATGAAGACCCTTCATGCTTCGTGCATCTTCGTTAAACTTAGTGAGCTCGCACTTGGGTCTGGAAATGTTAGATGAGCCCGAAGGAATCAGATATTTCACAGCCTGTCCAATCAGTATCACGGGGCGGGATTGCGCTAGGGCTGCACGATTATAGAAAAAAATCATAATCACGATTATTTGGGTCAAAATCATAATCACGATTATTAATCATTAATCATGATTATTGATTTTTGCAGATTTTTTAGAATTATAACAAAATGAAATATAACCAAGAATTAATTATATACGGGATGAGCAAAAATAAAATAAATTGTAATGATTATGTAAAAGGCAATAGCATGAAACTTGGGTGAACAGATTTCTGGCGAGAAACACCAGCCTGTCAGTATGTTCTGGCTTCAAGGAGGCTCTCGAAGGTAGGTCACTATTGCCACGATTAAATCACAATTGAAATCACAATTTCGATATCACGATTTTCGATTATTTTCGATTAATTGTGCAGACCTAGATCGCGGGGTGGGGTATATACAAGTCAGTGGTTGAAGTCATGGAGGTAGTATAAGACCTCGAGAGAGTGAATAAGTCCCGCCCCCAGTCATTTCAATGGGGAATGCTAGACTAGTGAATTCAGCCAAAATTGTACAAATTTTCAGCTTCCAAAATGGAGTTTCATGGAGCTCATTTCCGACATCCAGTTCACTCAGCCAATTACGTGCCACGTTACTGAATGAAGGTTGACCAGAAAGCTATATGGAAGACAGGCAATGTATGCATGGAGGTATTATAAGGTGCCCTACCACAGACGTACATAGGTCTGTGTGCCCAACACTAAACAAGCGCACCCACCAATCATAAGTGGGGTCGGAAATGAGCAATGAGGTTCAAGCTGTTTTGAAAACACCCACGCCTTCCAGAGCTAAGCGATTGACAATATTCCAGATGGTTGGTAACAACCGAGTGAGAACCAGGTTAGAGCTTAATACCCACGATTGAAAATATCGCACAAGCCTGACTTAACGTGCATGCCTACCTTAACTGAACAGTGGTGTGTAGACTTTTTGTAGGCACTCAGTCTAATAGGTTGCTCTATCAAATATGTTATCATGATTCCATTAAGTAATCATATCCAAAATAGTCTGCACAATTATCAAAAACACAATTTTTAAATAATTTTCTACAGTTTTTTTTTCGTTACGCAGTTCCAAAGGGACAATGCATATTTTATAGAAGGAAATTTAGTTTCATCAAACTGTTAGGAGAGACATGAACTTTTGCAGTTGATCCACATACAGTAGAGTTGTGCTAAACCATCCAGGTTATTTTTCAAACACACCAAATGAATGAAGATGAGCCAAAGCAATTGTGAAAGATCTATGAAACTGTTATGGTAGCTGACTATATAGAAAAGGGATTTAGTTTTTAAGCATGAATTAGCAGTTTTGGAAGAAATATGACATTTTGCCAGTGACCTCAAATGTTGAGCAGAGCTGTACATAAGACTGTTTGGTCAAATCATCTTATAATTATAAGAATGTCATCTCCGTTTCAAGACATGAACCAAACCTATGGGGGGAAATGACAATAGATTCAAGGTCAGGTGTGAAATTGGTCACATTAATCATTAAGACGTTGAGTAGGCTCCTGTTCATTTTCACGAAAGGAAAAACAAGTTCTCTTTTTCCCACAGTGATTTGGTCATATTCTGTATTTTTAATTCTTACATCGTTTTGATGACTTGGTCACCATTCATCTTTTGCCAATGTGCTGGAATCTTTAAAAGGATACATTTCCTTCCAGGGGAACTCTGCATATAAATATTTTCCAATTGATGAATGTGTTACATCTCAGTAGCCTCCAGACTCTGGCTTTGATACATGTCTACAGGGTCTGTGTGTGATGTCATAATGGCAAGAGTTGGGCCCTCGGGCAACTAGCTGGGGTCCTGTGCTGCTGGTGCATTCTGGTTTCACTTCTCATCCAAACCACAGCCTGTCTTTGTTTAAAATTGCAACAGTATTTACATGCCAGTCGTTGCCACATTAAGCATTGACTAGATGTACGGTGTGTTTAAGGTCTTGCCACTGGTCAGTCGGGGGAAATCAACAAACCTTTAATTAGCTCTACAGCAAAAGGAAAACTTAATAATATTAGAGGGTGGGTGTGGATGGCTTTTGCCTTTATTGATAGAACAGGGAAAGAAAGTGGGAAAGAGACATGGGGTGGGATTGGCAAATGACCCAAGCAAGATTCGAACCTGGGTCCCCATGGTACAGTGCATTCAATTCTGTTTGTCGATTACTAAATACTTCTTACTAAAATACAAATTGTAATGACATGATTTGGTCTTTGTACTGATGAAAACGTAGGTTATCCAAGTCTAGCCCCATCAGGAGGGAATCTTTTTTTCATTGTGATAGAGGCAAATACTATATTGCCGTTTACAAGAAAAAGCTTGAGTAAATTGGCATTTTTATGGCTTAATTCATTCATGTAAAACGTCACTGTTAATTCAAGTAAATAAATACATATCTGATAAGATTTGGTGTGTGAGAATCCAAACAGCATAATGATGAGAGAAAAAGTGAGAGCAAGAGAGTGTGTGAGAGCATGAGACAAAGGGTGTGAGGGTGAGGGGAATCAAATGTGTGCCCTGTTTTTTTTTTCTTCTTCTTCTTCTTCTTCTTCTTGGATAATGATCTCTTGAAACACTGTGCACTGAGTGTGTGCACACATGCCTGTGTGTGTTGCAGAGTGAGTATGGAGATGAAAGCAGGTTTGAGGGCCCACTCTCTCTCTCTCTCTCTCTCTCTCTCTCTCTCTCTCTCTCTGCACATCTGACTGAGGCAGGTGTTAGATATGCTGATGACTGGTGGAGACTAAAGACAATACAAATGTGAAGTGAAAACGCTACCGGCACGCCTTCTCTGTTCTTAACACGTGAAGGCCCTGCCTCCATCAATAATTCATCCTGTTGTGCCTCTGTGTGTGTGTGTGCGTGCGTGTGCGAGAGAGAGAGAGAGAGAGAGAGAGAGAGAGAGAGAGAGAGAGAGAGAGAGAGAGAGAGAGAGAGAGAGAGAGAGAGAGAGAGAGAATGATTTGTGTGTGTGTGTGTGTGTGTGTGTGTGTGTGTGTGTGTGTGTGTGTGTGTGTGTGTGTGTGTGTGTGTGTGTGTGTGTGTGTGTGTGTGTGTGTGTGTGTGTGTACACTGCATGCATGTCTGCAGTTTCAGCTGTGGTAGTTTGCCTACATCTGTGAATGTGTTTGTTTGCTTTAACAAAGTGGAAACGTGGCAAGATAGTTTCAGGGTGGTATTACAAATCTTGGATTGACTTAAATACTAATATGTTATTATTGTTACGCAATAAATCATTGGTTAACATTAGTTAACCATTTATAGCTGTTTAATTTTCCATAAACCCCTTAAGTATTTGTAACATATTTATCAAGTAACATATTTATCAATCTTAATGTAATTTATTGTTTCTAAAAGTGATTCTTTAATTGATGATTAATGAGTGATTAACTGTATTAGAGGACAATTGTGTAACTTATTTAGTAAAGGTTTATAAATAACTAAGAAATGTTTTATAAATGATTTAATGTTATAGTTGCACAATGAACCATTAGTTAAAATAAAATTAGTTAAGTTGGTGTATAAACACCATCTGCTGGCCACTTTTAGTAACAGCAGGTCTAATGTAAGGTTTCTAGGCCAGTACAATTAACAAATTTGATGCTGTAGGGGTAGTCGCGTGAGAATCGGAATTCTCACACGGTACGCACCACGTAATGTAATTGAGTTGCGTTAATGTATGGAAAGCTGCGTGGGGATTTACTCCTCATGCGGCTATACCAGGAATTGAAGGTAAAATCTCGTTTGGGAATTTAATTAATTATGAATTAATTAATATTAATAAACAAATTAATTAAAATGTAATTTAAGGACCGTCTCATAAAATCCTTGGCCAAGGACCGTCTCATAAAATCCTTGGATTATCAATCACAATATTCAACAATAAATTGCTAAACACAGAATTAATAATAAGTTTTGTACTGGGGTTACTCAGCGGGGCACAGTGAACGGTAAGGCCTATTCTCTGTGATCAGCTGGGGTACACAAGCACAAAAGTTGATCTGAAGGCAAAGTTCTAATAATAGGTTGGTTGGGTGTACAAAGTAACAAGGACAACAAAATGCAATCAAATGATTTACTTTTATTAACTACTAGGTAATCTAATAAAATGCATTACATTCAAAGTCGGTTAAATGGAAATAATAACAATAATAAGGCACAATAATATAAACAAGAAAGAAAATAAAAGAGGGGAAAGAAAGAAGAGGGGGGCAGGCTTTCAGCCTGTGTGTGTGTGTGTGTGTGTGTGCACGTGTGTGTGTGGTTTACTACGCTAGCATTAGCTACAGAAAGCATAGACAATGGAAAGGCTACTGATAAGTAGCTGCTTAGCAAAGGCCTAGTGTTGACTAGGCAGGGCCCAGAGGGTCTACAACAATGTCTAGGTTTCTGCAATAAATGCACACAATTCCTTGTGGAATGGAGAGAGAAATGAAAGGGGATGAGAGTAGTCAGTGGGAGGAACTCGCACTGATTACTGTATGTGCGTGTCTGTTGCTGGGCAACAATGGCGTCCTCTCGGCTAGGTTAACGTTAGCATCTGAACCGGGAACAATAGGGATAGCTAGCAGCTATGTAACAAGTAAACCGTGTGGTTTCAGGCGCTTCAAGTCCCGTAGTGGACGCGCGAATGTATCAAAGGGTTCTGGAATTAACGATAACAAGTCCAAGTAGAACAGGGAGAGAAAGAAAACGAAATAAAAGAAATAACAAGTGGGAGACGTTGCCGTCTACGCAGCCATTACGAGTTGTAAAACTACAGGAAGTGGGGTTTCAGCGTGCTTGTGTAGGAGCTGCAAGCCCAACTTGGCTAATGGCTAACTTGCAGAGCGTTCCGAGCAGAGTTGGTTATTCAGAGAATAGTTTACTACAGATTATGCACTCAAAGTGTATAAAAGAGTACCGAAATGCTCGGAGGGTTCTGAGAATCAAGTATTTCGAAAGGGAGAGAGTGAAAGAACGAGAGAGAGGGAGAGATATACAGAGAGAAGGGAAAGAGAGATGGAACTCTAGTGGCTATGCGTGTCTGTGTAAACAAATGGTTAGCGTTGCGTTGCTAACCTAGGGCCGGCTATGGCCCGTTACAACAAAGGGGCGCAGCGCGTGTACTGCTAGACTAGTCAGCGAAACGGCCGCGCTATGACGGTCCTCGGAGAGCTCCGAATACTGATGGTTAAATCAATACTTGAACTATTCCGTGCGAACGCCACAAGCGGGGTCGCTAGGCTTAGTAGCCAGTAATACAGAATGGGTTAGCAGAGGGGAACCTAAGCTAAGAAGAAGGATAGACAGAGAAGCAGGAGAAATGCAAATAAACATGTGCACATGAAAAATAACTCAAGTCATAGTTCAAAACACATCTATCTCAGTACATAAGCTATGCCCAGTGCCTACTGTGTGAGATGAAGAGGAAGATCCAGTTCCCAAAGGCTCGGTACGTCCGTCTGGAAATGGGGATTGCAGTCCACGTTTCTCTCGTCCTCGAGAGAGTTTTTGGGGCTGCAAAAGTCTTTGTTGTTGCGGCTTCGAGATTCTTCGGTTGAATCTCAAATGCGAGAAGTTTGTTCCACGGAGGCGTGCGTGGATATTTCCTCGCAGTGAACTCGCCTTTAGTTCACAGTGTCCGGATGAAAGTCTTAAGATATGTCCAGGCAAGGTCTTAGACTTGAAGTGAGGAATTCTTTGCAAAGTGTGTGTAAGATGAACTCAGCAGTCTATGTTTGTTATTCGGCCAAATATCAAACAATACTTTGTCCAAAATTGCGCAAGTTGCTCTATGCGTCCCGCCCGACCAGCAGCCAAAACTAGAGTGAGGAACAAAGGCCCTTGGGAGACCCTTAGGTGTTGACCAGGTGATTGTGGGTGGGGCTTTGGTCACGATGCCTCCTAAAGGAGGAGGCCTGAGAACAACATGGCAGGGACCCTGGGCCAGCCATTTGGTGGTCAGAGGGGAAGTAACTCTTACTAGTGATTATTGATGACCTTCGTTTCAATCATCATTAGTTTGAGTCACATGATTCTCATAACTTTGTCATGAGTTTCTCTGCGTAGAGAAGTGGCAGGAATTTTACCTACAATGCCCTTCAATTCAATATGCTCACCCCAATGTCTTGAGCTGCCCAGCTCAGGATAGCTTCTTAGAGGGCCCTTCAATTTTTTACAGTTTAGCAGAGAAAACGGCTATTGTTCTTTTGAGGACTGGGAGTGCAAAACATTAGCAGATTTCTCCTCATTTTCAGTGGCCATTTGCCACTTGGAGATGGCCATGGTGATGCATCTTCTATTACCATTAGTACGTGTTTATAAAGAATGATATACAGATTATTTGCCTTCAGAAACACTCAAACAGAAATAGGAGATGTGGGATGCCTGCCTGTGTTGTACGTTATTAGAGTGGTTCTTTGTGTGTGTGAATAAAAATTGTGTCAGTAAAGCTCTCTCTGTGTGTGTGTGTGTGTGTGTGTGTGTGTGTGTGTGTGTGTGTGTGTGTGTGTGTGTGTGTGTGTGTGTGTGTGTGTGTGTGTGTGTGTGTGTGTGTGTGTGTGCGCGCGCGCGCAAGCGCATGTGTGAATTTAGTAAAACTTGTGTCAGGAAAGGTGTGTGTGTGTGTGTGTGTGTGTGTGTGTGTGTGTGTGTGTGTGTGTGTGTGTGTGTGTGTGTGTGTGTGTGTGTGTGTGTGTGTGTGTGTGTGTGTGTGTGTGTGTGTGTGTACCAATGCAAGGGAGAGATTGAGAAGGGGGCTGAGGTGGAGAGCTTTAACAGTACATGTACATGTGGGGTTGTGTTACAGAGAGATCCGTCTTTGTATACTGAGGGTGTTTTTCAAAGACACACACACTCAAAGCCATTGGGAGACTCCTTTGACTTTAATCTTGTTTTGAACGTCTTTGAAAATTATGGCCGAGGACTGCAGCTTGCTTCATTAAAAGACATGCTACTCACTCGTTTTGTGTGTAGTTTCAGCCAGAGCTTTCCTTCCCCAACTATCAAGGGTAAAAGGCCATGCTTAGTACAGGGAAATCACCTCACATTAATTACCACACACACACACACACACACACACACACACACACACACACACACACACACACACACACACACACACACACACACACACACACACACACACACACACACACACACACACACACACACACACACACACACACACACACAGCTTCCCTGACACAAGTATTACTAAATTGATAAAATGATGACAGTCTTCAGATTTTTTCATCATTGTTCAAAAAAATCAGTTAATGACAAACAATTCTCGGTGAACATGGCCTATGCTCTTTGGTGCACACATATCACACCCTACACTAGTTGGTGTCTAATTGAGCTACTTAGCAAAACTATGGCACTACACACAGTGAGCACAGACAGAGGCAACCACCCACGCTAGAGTGAGTGTCCAGCAGTCCTTTACGTGGATGCCAGATATCTCTTTCCTACAAGGGCGAGTGAGATTGATAGACAGAAGTTGAAGTTCAACTTTATTACAGCCATATCATCAGGATAAAAAATACAATTTCTATGAGTGTACTTTGGTGTGGCCACAATTCAACAATACAACTAGTCAAAACAAAACTAAGGAGTGGGGGAAGATGAAAGAAAACCAAGGGGGCACATATGTAAATAACAGGGAATGACACATACAACTACTTTGAAAGTGCAATGACAACATTGAAAGTGCATTGGTTGTATAAAAAGATGTTGAGCTGAATGTGTAGGGTCAGAGGTGATGTTTTTGGCTTTCCTAACTATACTGGTGTTGTAATGTCATGCTACAGTGGGAATACTGTGGCCAAGGATTTTATAAGTCCTGTGTACCACCTTCTCCAATTGTTGTTTACCTTGGCTGGTTGTGCTGCCACACCAGAACAGGACGGAAAAGGTGAGCACGCTTTCAATTGTGGCATGGTAGAAGTGGATCATTCTTGTTTGACTGACCCAAAATTTCCTCAGCGGTGGGAGAAAGAGAAGTCTTTGTTGGGAATTTGAAATGATGAGACAGGTGTTCAGATTCCATGGCAGGGACTGATGGATGGTGATCTCTAAAAAATAAAGGAGTCAACTTATCCCACTACCTGGCCATGAATGCAGATGGACTGGCCTGCCCTTTTCCAGAAGTCCACTATGAGTTTTTTGGTTTTGGATATGTTGAGTGAGAGATTATTGATTGCACACCACTTCACAAGATGTTTGACCTCATCACGATATGATGTTTAATCCCTGTCATGTATGAGGCCTATAACAGTGGTGTCATCTGCAACTTTTAGGAACTTTGACACATGGTTAGTTGGATATTCAGTTGTTGGTGTATTTATTTACATAGAGAGAGAGACAGGTGCAATGTGTGTACTCCAGGAGAAGGGCTTCACACAGGAGGTCATGGAGATCAGGAGACAGGGTATGAGTAGGCCTACTCATCGGATAGAGGGGTGAACATCTTCATCCCTGCGGTTTCCAAATGCTGCACATCAGACTTGTGCTCGGGACTACAGGCAGCAGTGGTACGGATGCATAGGCTCATCACCTTGCATACACAGTCGTCGCCGTCCTGTTCACATATGGCTACTAGTAGAGCCTCCCCATTGCCTCCTCCTGGTCGCCCAGTTCCTAGTACTCCCTTGCGGCACACATCCTCCTCTCTCCAGAGCTCTCTGGTCCATGTTGTCCCCCATGAATTTTAAAAACCCTCTCCTGCCCCATGTGCACCAATCATCTACCTTCTCTTTCCCGCTCCCCGTCTGCCCTCAGTTGTTCTGATGAAGCAGGTGATTGTGCATAGGGAAACAAATGGGGGACAACCTGTTTACATCCCCATGTCCGCCAATGAAATCTCCCTGGGAAACGAAAAACATTTTTTCCCTCCCACAATGGTCCCAGCCACGTCTCTGACACAAGCACACCATTACATTACATTTTACATTGAGCTGATGCTTTTATCCAAAATTACTTGCTGCTATTTACATGGTTTTGGTTACAGTATCTGGAGCAATGTGGGGTTATATGCCTTGCTCAACGGCACTTAAGCCACAGTGCTGTAGGAAGACGTAAAGAACAACTTTCTAACCATCTCTACAGTTGCTCATACAGCATACATAGAACATAAGAATAACATGTGCAGCTCATGGCAAGGGCAATTGTCCCCAATTCACATCATCACCACAGGGGTGCCCCGAGAATCTGTGCTGGGGCCCTTCTGTATTTCATATAGGCCACTCCCGAATCCCACTTCTAATTTCTACCCCTACCCCTACCCGTCTCCATTGCCCCTCATTCCTTCAAATGGAGCAGTAAGGGATAGGACTTGAAACATAACCCCTACGAATTGAGACACCCCTTCAACAATCATGAAATGACACTCATAGCATTCAAAACCAGCCCCTCTATGGTTAAACCAACAATATTGCTTGTAATTACTCGGGTAACAATTTAACCCATTGATGCCTGATGTTGCGTTGCGCAACATTGGCCCTGATGCCTGGAGCTGCATTATGCAGCATTCAGAGTCATGAGATTTGACACAACTTTATTTCAAATCTCTGTTTGTTTGAGATGAATGTACACATTCTAATTAAAGATGAGGGTCTTTGCGTTTAAATACAGCTTTGTGAATATTTTATGTGCTTCAGAAGCTGAGATATTTAGGTTTTTATAGGCTGAGGGCAGCTTTTCTTAAAAAGGGTTCAGGCATTCAGCACCCTTTTTTTGCAGGTGCTTTAGGCGTCAATGGGTTAAATAAGGACAACGGTGTTGCACGACCTCACAATTCCTTCACGACTTCCATGCATTAGGTTGACGTTGATAGCGATTTTTTCATGTGCGTTTCATGGAGAAAATGGCCATTACACATTGGGACAATGTTAAACATGTTATTACAACTCTAAAACTGTAAAAATACTTATATCTGTGTGCTTTTGTGGATGTCGTCTTTTTTAAAGGCATTAATTCTGAACTTCGCAGCTACAGCTTACTTAGCACAAAAGTTCAGAAGACAGATAATACCAACAAACACCTTCACCAATGGCATTGTCAACTGCCAATTATATATATATATATAATTATAAATATATTTTTTATAATTCTACATTGATTCGTTTTACTGATTGGCTGCAGTGGATTGGTTTTTATTTAGGTTCACAATCAGAATACAAGTACCTTTTTTATCTCTTGTTGAATATTCAAACTTTGAACATGAGAGGCACCATGTCTCCCTCACACTATCTTGAAATAAACACAGTGACTGCTATAGAAAAAAAGTCTCATGTAAGTGACAGCTGCCATATACTTGTAATCTGTGTTATTCGAATAATGTTTGATATGCATAGCGATAAACGTTGGAGTCAGCATACATACACCCAAGTATGTATGCTGACTCCAAAGTGTATCACTATGCATATCAATAATTTAATGCAAATAGTGATATACTGTTCATGTGGAAGAGGAAGAAAAGAAAAAGACATTACAACACAGATTTCTTTTTGACATCCCTAAGGGCAAAAGCAACTACCAATGGCCTTGAATGAATTCTCTCCCACTCTCAGGAATACTGTGAAATTAACAATAACAATGCCAGAAGAGCAAAAAGACAAACACCTATTCTCAAAACAAGTGCCACCACTGTTGGTACGACAATGATGATGTCCTACAATGACACTGTGATCTACTTGTATATTTGTGATCTAGTGTGTGTGTGTGTGTGTGTGTGTGTGTGTGTGTGTGTGTGTGTGTGTGTGTGTGTGTGTGTGTGTGTGTGTGCGTGCGTGCGTGCGTGCGTGCGTGCGTGCGTGCGTGCGTGTGTGTGTGTGTGTGTTACACTGTATGAAAATAGATTATATTAAAGATTCCTCTCATCATTGTTCTTCTCCGGCATTCAACACTTTCAAGGTCCCACAAGACTGTCAATAATTAATATCCTGGATTTCAGAGGATTCAGCAGATTTTTTGTTGCCCTATTGATGATGTGATTCCTTTATTTACAATATGTATAGGCCTATAATGGAAAAGAACCCCATATACAGTATAACTCATATGGCCCAAAAAGCAGGGCCCATCTGATGTTTATAACATAAAACCAACATATGCACTTATTGGAAAGTTGACATAAGTTTTAGGATAAATTCTCTGAACACCACACTGGAAGTGAAAACATTGTGTGATATGGTGAAGGTGTTTAAATCACCAAAAGTTCCCAGGTTTAACTACAAAATGATCCAAGGGACACGTGATTTAGAGCAAAGAAGAAAAATATTTAGTAAGGCTTTCTATGAAGACCATATCTATAGCGCATTATGCACGCATTTACAACAAATTATAATGTGCATTATACAGTAATTACTTACAATGTATTACCACACTCATAATGCTTCAAGATGTGTTATATCAACAGTTGGAATAACCTTGCAGGTAACTTATAATGCTTTATAAATCCAAGGGTGTTATGTGTGCTCATGACCAGTTATTAACTACACAGGCTGCCTGATGGGGCTTATAGTACATTATGAGTACTTATACCCCTCTATGTACAGATCTAGATGATGAACTGTTATAAGGACTCATAAGATGCTATAATGTGCCATGTGAGATCACAAGTCATCAATGTGTGCTGTAAGTAAAGTGAGGTTCATATGGATGCATAATGCAGCACATCTCATCATGTTTTCATCATGTTAGAAGTAGGCTACACATAATGTACTGTAGTTTACAGTATACCCAGTCACAAGCACTCCTAACGCCCTTGGATTTATAAAGCATTATAAGCTCGATTCATGGTTATTCATACAGGGTTCATACACTTTTTCACCATTTCTTTCCATGACTTTTCCATGACTTTTCCCAAACCTTTTGCTGAATTTCCAGGACCAAAAAAACAATGATGAATTGCATGTGCACGGGGTTCGGGGCATATTATATATTACATAGCATATTGTAAATATTTAAATATATATACTATAGGTTATGTTTTACTACAGGCTATGAGCTGCTTTCAAATGTGTAGGTTTGACTTGGACAGTGGTGGGGACATTATTACACAAATCGTCCAGGTATGCTCCTTTTGCATTATATTTGTTACAAAGTTTTGCATTATATCTGCAATAAAGTGGCAGTTACAAGCTAGGTTCATCTCAAAAGTGGTATGGACATGTCCCCACCATCCACACTTAATTACACCCATGGCTGCTGTTATGCTATAGCCTATGATATTACTTTAATTATATTATTCACTATTGTATTTATATTATTTAGTTGCCTGGTGTAGGCCTTGAGTCAGAATTGAAAATTAATAGGCCTAGAGTCTAGAGGAAATCATGTAATCATCATGAAGACAAATTTGTATTTATATCAACATGCCCTCTATGGAGATAGAATGCTCATCCTGCCCAAGTAAATTTGAAAACTGTCACCTGCCTGCCTAAGCACAACAGCCTAAGGCTCCTGTAAGAATGAACATGTTTTGTCATTTGTTGTGGTCGTTGCTGGAGCCAAAAAAAATTTAAGAGGAGTGCACTGCTCATGGCATAGTGACGCCCACTCAAAGAGATGCGACAGCCAGCCAGGGTGAGCCTCATTCTATGGTGCAACGATCTGACTGATTTGAAACAGAACCAGATGACTTTTTAAAACTTTTGTTGTGCTGCCGTTTATATCTCAAAACAGTCATGTAATGCCGACAATGGCAATTGTTTGGCTCGCGGTCAGCTGCACTGTACAGATTTCATTAGTTCTAACCTTACAGGGCAATGGACAAATTCATTCGCAGGTGCACCTGTGCTTCTCAATGCCAATATGTCGGGGCTTACCGAAAGCATATAAGGTTCATTTGATGCTCTCTCTGGCAAATTAGCGCACCAAACAGGCCTTGGGGTTGTATTCCTTTTGGCATTAGCCAAGTTTTGTAGAACCGCTAATATTTTGCAACGCTTTTTTGCTAACCTGTTACTAGTAGCTGAGGAGGCAACAGCCAGATGTATCTTGCACTTCAGTCTTCAAGTGGCTAACAAGTGCCACTTCGCTCATATTGTAAACATCAAAACTTTCGTCCTCCTGTCCCCTCGTCAGCCATTGTTTATAATCTTTTTAGAAACCAGCGCATTGTTGAAGTTATACGTTCCAGGCATGCTGTAACATCGTTATGATCACCACTTCACCAGCGCCTCGCACAGTAGCGGTAGTTCGTTCTATGCTCTGCCTCGGGCGTTACGAGGTTTAGGGTTGCCAGATGTGACTGATTTCCAGCACCAAAAATGCTTGGAAACCGCCTAGAGCCAATGCAATCACCCTTATTTGAAAACCGCTAAATTTGGCAGCATAGGGGTTAGGCATACGCAGACTTCGCTAGACAAAATTTCCACCACAACTCGTGGCCATTTACATTTTATTACAACGCGGCATCAAGTTAATAAAGATAATTGATGAAACACTAGATAGTTTTCCATGACTTTTCCAAAATTTCTGACCAAAATACTGTTTTCCATAACTTATCCAGGCCTGGAAATTTGAATTTTTAAATTCCATAACTTTTCCAGGTTTTCCATGATCGTACGAACCCTGTTCATAACTGTTAACATAAATCATGGGTGTGGTCGTAATGCGTTGTAAGTGAGACATGCCACATGCAGAAGTTCTCGGATGATACTACAATTGTAAGTTGCATTAAGGATGGGGAGGAGGGGGAGTACAGGAGCCTGGTGGAGCGCTTTGTGCATTGGTGTAAAATCAACCACCTTCATCGCAAAGACCTGGAAGATGGTGGTGGATTTTTGGAGGTCTAAGCCTGCTATGCAAACAGTCTCCATTGAGGGCACTGAAGTGGATATTGTGAGCACAAACAAGTATCTGGGGGTATATCTGGACAACAAACTGGACTGGCCAGCCAAGATGCAGTGTACAAAAAAGGACAGAGCCGGCTATACTTCCTGAGGAGACTGCGGTAATTCAATGTATGCAACAAACTACTCAGTGTCAGTCTGTGGTAGCCAGTGTTCTCTTCTATGCAGTGGTTTGCTGGGGAGGAAGCACAAAGAAGATAGCCTGTGTTTCTCCCCTCGGTATTAACGCCAAGACCAGGTTCTCGTACTGATGTGTTTCTTTATTGTACACCGTAGAACTGACACAAACACAGACAAACACATAACAACATTACTCATATATCCATAAACACACACACAGACTCCAATGTTATAAAAATAGAAGATAAAATAAAATACAACATACCACTTTGCCGGGTTATAGACCAAGAGGAAAATGTTGACTTCAACTTTCAGCTTAGAGTAAAACTTGATGAAGCCTTGTGCTTCAGATACACTTGAAGTTAAGTTGCGGGAGCTCAAAACAAACGCTACCCTTTCTCCATGCCAAAAACATCAACGCTAGTAGTAGCCTTCATTCATTAACTTTGAAGAGGAAGTGACATCATCATCTACAATGCATCGTGGGAGTTTGAGTGCATTTCACATTCAATGTACAATCTTTCTCCATAATAAAACATAATTTTAATAGTCATAATCGTCATACAAAATGTGCAATATTTTCAAGTACAAAATATAAATAAAACATCTTTATTTGTGCAAACATGAAATGTGCAAAAAGAAAAATCCTGCCAGCCTTTATGGCTGCAGCCACACTCCCACCATCACACAACGTGAGATAATGGAACCGCAGAGGTAAGTTCACACGATCAACACACACACACACACCCACACACACACGCACACTACACATAAGCATGAAAGCTAGGTAATGAATGAATCACCTTGATTAAACTAATATCTTATTCTGACTCAAGTAAAGAGACTATTTTGTGTATGGGCCTCTCTAGATACACAGGTTTAGTGGTGCGTACACCTTTATCATTCAATGTCGCGTCACTGACTAAAAGTTTGATCTTTCTGACCCGGCCGTCTGACCCTGGAAAGACTTCAACGACCTTAGCCAGCTTCCAATGGTTTCGTGGGGCTAGGTCATCTTGCAGTAAAACAATGTCATTCACTTTTGTGTTCCGGCGGTTCTTGTACCACTTTTCTCTTTGTTGCAAGTTCAATACATATTCTTTCCTCCATCTGCGCCAGAACTCATTGGCTAGATATTGAACTCTCCTCCACCTCTTCCTCAGATAAAGGTCTTCCCTAGAGAACTCTCCAGGAGGAGGGGCAATTATTTCAGACTTCATTGTCAAAATATGATTGGGAGTTAATGGCTCTGGTGCTAATGGATCATTCAGATTCTCAGATGTCAAAGGTCGGCTATTCACTATCGCCATTGCTTCATACATGAATGTTCTCAGCGATGAGCTGTCCAAGGCTCTGCCAGACTGATCCAAGATGGCCGTCAAGACACTTCGCACTGTTCGGATCTGTCGTTCCCAAACTCCACCCATGTGACTGGAGGAGGGCGGGTTGAAAATGAAACTACAGCCCAGCTCTTTCATGCGCTCTTCAGTGGATCCTTTCATGAGTTCTTGGAACTCTCTTTTTGCGCCAACAAAGTTTGTGCCTTGATCACTGTGGAGCTGCCTGACATTCCCACGAATGGAGATAAAGCAGCGCAATGCATTCAGGAATGAGTCTGAACTGAGATCAGTAAGTGCTTCAATATGAACTGCCCTTGAGCACATACATGTAAACAGGAGGCCATATCTTTTCAACTCCTTTCTTCCCTCTTTCACATAGAAGGGACCGAAGCAGTCCATGCCGCTATAAGTAAATGGAGGAGTAGCCGCTAACCTTTCAGGGGGTAAATCTGCCATGACTTGCTCTTGCGTGCTCTTGCGATACTTCCTGCACTTCAAACACAGGTATATGATGGAAGACACTTCACTGCTACATCCCAGAATCCAAAAGCCTTTAGACCTGATCTCATTCATCGTCATACCACGGCCTTGATGACAAATTTGTTCATGAAAATGTTTAATGAGAAGCCGAGAGACATGATGGCCCTTTGGGAGAATAGCAGGTTGCTTAACGTCGGAATGGAGTGTTGCTTTAGTCAGTCTTCCTCCCACCCTCAAGATATTGTGCTTGTCCACAAATGGGTGTAACTTGTGCAGCCTGAAGGCTTGAGTTGACGTAACTTCCTGTTTTTCTTTAAGAGCCTTGATTTCTGTACAGAACACGTCTTCTTGAACCAGACGAATGATGAATAGCTCAGCATCTTTCCTCTCATCCAGCGTTGTCAACTCTGAGCTTTCTTTGAGTCCTTTCAAAGTCCTTGCAAGACGCTTAAGTCTGGCTGTGGCCTTGATCATTCTTCCCCAGTCTGAAAACTTTTGCAAGCGGCTTAACAGAGGTGTTTGCTCAGTTGCCTTTGTCGTGAGGACTTGGGCCCTTCTGAGTTCTGGGTCATCAACACAGACTTCTCCCTTGATCTCCTCCTCAGGGAGGTCTCTTTGCCACAGGAAATTTGGTCCAGTGAACCAGTTGGACTTGAGAAGTTCATTTGCAGTGAGCCCACGAGATGCATGGTCCGCTGGGTTGTGTTCTGTGGCCACATACCTCCATTGGCAAGGCTCTGTGCTGGATTTGATTTGCTGTATTCTATTGGCTACAAAAACTTGAAACCGTCTTGCATCATTGTTAATATAGCCCAGAACAACCTTTGAGTCTGTCCAATAGAATTGACTGAGTTCATCCAACTCCAGTTCTCTCTGAAGCAGGTCGCCGATCCTGCTGGCCACAACTGCTGCAGAAAGCTCCAGTCTGGGAATCGTTGTCACCTTCGTTGGGGCCACTCTTGCTTTGCCCATAACTAGTGAGCAATGCACTTCTCTGTTCTTCATCACTGTTCTAAGGTAAGAGCAGACTCCATAACCAAACACACTAGCATCAGCGAAGTTGTGCAATTCATAACTCAGAACATCCTTACATGCTGGTGGCATATAGCAACGTGATATCTTAACTGTGGCTAAGTCTTGAAGATCTCTGAGCCATAACTCCCAGCACGGCTTCAGCTCCTCTGTAAGTGGCTCATCCCAGCCTACTTTATCTCTGCACATGGTTTGCAATATCTTTTTCCCTGTCAGAATGAAGGGTGCCACAAACCCTAGTGGATCGAACACTGACGCTACTGTGGAGAGAACACCTCTTCTAGTGAATGGGTTTTCTTTAACAGTTACTCTGAACTGGAATGTGTCAGATGAAACGCACCACTGCACTCCAAGTGCTCGTTCCACTTTAGCCTGGCCTAGATCAAAATCCAAGTCTGCAGCACTTTCCGCACATTCCTCTCTTGGCAATGATGCGATCACCTGCTTGCTGTTGGAGACGAACTTGTGCAGGTGGAGGTTACCAGACTTGCAGAGATCTCTAGCGTCTTTCACTAGCTGCACAGCTTCCTCATCACTTTCAACGCTTGTCAATCCATCATCAACATAGAAGTTGCGCTGGACGAATCTTGCTGCAGCTTGGCTGAACTTTCCCTCACCTTTAGTAGCAAGATGCTTGAGCCCAAAGTTGGCACACCCAGGCGAAGAGGCAGCACCGAAGAGATGTACTCGCATACGAAACACTGATGGCTGTGCTTCCAACTCATCACCCTCCCACCACAAGAAGCGGAGGTAATCCTGGTCTTCTTTGGCAACATGGAACTGATGGAACATGCGTTCCACATCGCACATGATGGCAACTTGACCCTTGCGGAAGCGACACAGGACTCCTATGAGGGTGTTTGTGAGATCTGGTCCAGTCAAAAGATGTTCATTCAGGCATATGCCCTTGAATCTCGCAGAGCAGTCAAATACCACCCGAATCTTGCCCGGTTTCTGAGGGTGATAAACCCCATGGTGTGGGATGTACCAAGCAGGCTGCTTACTGATCTCCTCATTAGGAACCTTCTCTGCGTCGCCACGAGCTATGATGTCTGTCATGAAGGCCCTGTAGTCTTTACAGTATTGCTCGTCTTTCCTGAAACGTCTCTTTAGGCACTGGAGACGGTGTTCAGCACAAGCTACATTACTTGGCAGTGCTGGCTTGTCCTGCTTAAAGGGTAATGGCATTTCAAAATGTCCGTCATCCTTTTGCTTGATGCCCTCTTTCAGCTTGGCTAGAAAACGAAGATCTTCTTGAGACAGCACTCCATCTTCTCCACTGCTCTCTGTGAAATCAGACTCAAAGATCTTCAGTATGTCTGCTGGAGTGAGCATTTCTTTCACCTTAGTTCGATACACAAAGTGGACCTCAGACTTAAGTGGCTCGGGTGTTGGAATGATTTCTCTTGAGATGACTCGGTGACTGATTCCAATGTCATCTGCTAAATCATTATCCAGATTGCTGTAGCCAATGATGCTCCACCCCAACACTGACTTCTGGGCAAATGGTTGGCCTTCCTTTCCACTCACCACGCCTCTGGGAAGCAGAACTTGGGGGCAATTGTAACCGATTAACAATCCAACCTCACAGTCAAGCTCAGGCGGCATCTTGTCAGCTAGGTGTTCCAAATGAGGCCAACCCCTGGCAGTCTTACAGGTGGGTATATCAGACTTATTGGCAGGTATGTATTCTCTTGTGTATGTTATTGGAAGATTGATTCTCTCATCAGACATCAAGCCTCTTACTTGTAGGCCACGCATCTTGCTGCTTGACACAACCATCGATCTCGATGTAATTGTCGAAATCTTGAGCCTCACAGGATCTCTCTCTACATGCAACAGGTCAGCTACATCCTTCAGAATAAAGGTAGTGTCGCTCTGAGTGTCGAGCAAAGCATACACTAAAATCTCTTCCTCAGGATTAGCTGTTGATGACACGTACACAGGGAGAATTGATGATGTGTGGGTGTTTCTGTCCTGCTGGATGACTCTGTTTGAAGTTGCTTGCTGTACCTCTACATGTTCATTGGGTTGCTCATGTTTGCTTTCAGCAGGTTCCCCACTGACCGCTTGCTGCAGCTGATGAGATTGAGATGTTGTGCTCCTCTCACGATCTTGATGTAGACAAGTTGGATGGCGTTTCTCACACCTCTCACAGACACTTCTTGCAGCACAGGCCTTGGAGCTGTGTCCAACCTTAAGACAGCCAAAGCACAATTTCTCTAGTTGCACAAACTTCACTCTATCCTCAACTGGCATTTCCATGAATTTCCTGCATTTGTTCAGAGAATGTCCAGACCATTTGCAGAACTTGCATACATAACTGGTCTTTTCACTTGAGCTTGTAGAGAGAGTTTTCGCAGAGGCATTGCGGTATCTGTGAAGCTTGTGATCTGAATCACTTGGTCTATAATTTTCTTGCTCTGACTCTTTCAGTGCTTGGAATGACGTAATGGGATTGCAAGCTATCCTGGCTTCTGTGTTGAGAAACGTAACAAATAACTTAAAGTCAGGAAAGACCTTGTGTTCATACTGAAACAGCGTTGCTGTTCGGTTCCAGCGGGAACTCAACCAGTCTGGTAATTTGGCAGCGATTTTTTGAATCTCGACGCAGTCGTTTAATGTTTGCAAACCTTGAGTATGAGACATGGCTGTTGTGACACTGGTCAGGAAATCTGCAAACTCCCGGAGGTCCTTGCCGTCTCTAGAGGAGATTTTGTGCCATGATTGAATTTTGTCTCTGTATGCCTTGCCAATAACAAAAGGGTTTCCAAAACGATCATCAAGCATGCTCCATGCAGCTGTATACGCGTCTTCTGTTCCGACAAGAGAATATCCTTCAACTGCACGCTTGGCCTCTCCTCCTACATACTTTCGCAGGAAGAAGAGTTTTTCCTGAGCCGGTAGGTTCTTACGATGGATAAGTGTGTTAAAGGACATCTTCCAGTCTGTATATTGTAAAGGATTTCCAAAAAAGATAGCAGGCTCCGGAATAGGAATTCTGTTGGCTGCTATTGCATCAGCAAGCATCCGTACAAGGTCATTGGTGGAGTCAGCAGAGGTGGCTTGCATGTCAACTTGAGGAACCGCTGTACAGGCAGGTGCTGCTGTTTCAATGCTGTGGCCATGTGAAAGAGCCATAGGAGGTGGTAGTGTAGCAGAGGGCCAACTTGCTGGAACTTGAACAGGTACAAATGAACGGGCCGCAGGATCCAACATGGTGCCTGCAGTGGCATGAGCGCTCTGTATAAGCTGAGGTGCTGAACTAAGGTGGTCTTGTAGGCGGGCAACAGGAGGTGGCAGGGTGAAAGAAGGCCTGCTTAATGGAGCTGGCAAAGGAACAAAAGAGTAGGCCGCAGGTTTCAATGTGGAGCCTACAATGTCATGACTGTTCGGTATGTGCTGAAGTACTGAAGTAGGTTGGTCTTGTACCTGAACTACAGGAGGTAGCAGCGTGAAAGAAGGCTTTTTTAATTGGGCTTGCAAGGGAACTGAGGAGTAGGCAGCAGGATCCCATGTGGTGCCTACAGTAGCATGAATGCTCTGTGTGTGCTGCGGGACTGATGCAGCGTGTTCTTGCAGGTCTTCCTCAGTATAAATTTTAAGTCTGGCCTGTGCAGCATTGTGTCTTTTCAACTCCTCTAAACGTTCCACCTCCTTTTTCTTTTCCTCCAACTTTCTTTTTCTAGCCGCACTTTCTGTTACAAACACAGCCGTTTCCCTTGCCCTGTCGGGGTCCGCTCATTTTTCCGACATACCATTGGTCCGATGCGTCAATGTTCCGAAAATGTCTCATTGATCCTACAGCACTTAGTCTCAGATAACTTTTTCCCAATAAAATGAAACCCTTTGTCCCGACAGTCCAATGTTCCGACCAAAAGCTGCTTTAGATCACCGTCATCTCTGAAGCCTGCGCAGTGGTCATGCAGCTGTCTGTGGCAGGTTAGGTTTAGGTAAAGTTTTGGTCAAGGCACACATTTAAAACTCAGAAACATTGCAATAGCCACAGGTTAGGGTTAGGAATGGTTTTGGGTAGGGCACAATTGTAAAACTTGGCAACATTGCATTAATGACAGGTTATGTTTAGGGGTGGTTTTGGTAAGGGCACAGCAAGACCGACTCAGGCGGCATCTATGTGCTCGTCGCAGCGCATGCAGCTGAAGTCTACTTGACACCGGGAAAAGCAGGACATACGACCTGGGATGATGACCAACCCCAAACAGCCATTGGTCGGAACATTGAGCTGTCGGAGCAAAGGGTTTAATTTAATTATTTCGAGTTAGTGGGCTGTAGGATCAATGGGAAATTTTCGGAATATTGACGAATCGGACCAAAGGGGTGTCGGAAAAATGACATGCTACCGCCCTTTCTGCCTCCATTTCACGTTCCTTTGCCTCTCGCTGTGCAGTTATCTTCTTCTCCTCTGCTTCCAGTTCTCTGATCTCTTCTTCACATTCATGCTGGGTTTTCATAATTTTAAGAACCTCATGTGTTGCTGCCACCTCGGCTGCAGCTTGTTGCTGCTTTTCCTGTGTAGGCTTGATGGACACACGGCTAGAAACTCTGGAGGTTGGGCACAATCGCAGAGAGCGGACACTGGACTCTGTGGGGTCGAACACAGAATCAGCCTCAGGCCAGGGTATGTCATCTGGGTTACCTGTAGCACTGATAAAACACAGGGCCTTTTCCCTTGCAGCCTTAGTTATAGCACAGCAGCAGTCATTCCTTCTCCTCAGTTCATGGTCAGGTACTGAAATGGCTCGGATTCTTTCATAGGTGGTATTTAAATCATTTTGTTGGACATTAATAGCAGCAATAATTTCCACAATAAAGTCTGAGTCTTCTTGGCCCTTAATTGCTCTCTTTAATCCGTTAATATGATATTTCCACCGTTTATACATGCGATCAAATGTCTTTAGCAAGTCTTTCAGTTTGGCCTCTTGTAATTGTTTTCCTTTTTCTGAAAGAACACGTGGACGCTGGCTCCTCCTAAGTGGCTCCTCTGTCTCCTCCTCTGTGGCGTCGCCGCCCTCCTCTTTAGGTTCGGGAGCCTCTGTGTTTTCTGCTTGAATGTCATCTTTAGTTACAACTTTTCTAGAATCGTCTTGGTCAGGAAGGTCTCCATTTTGTGTGTTTTGTATTGTTATTTCCCTTGAGTGTGACATTTTATCTTGTTGTTATGCTACTTATACATTAATGAAATAAAGTAATTTGAAAGAAACGCCTATATTGTTGCATAAATAGGCCTATGTAGCACCAGTAAGCTTCAATAAGATTTTAAATGGTATAAACTGTAGACTTATTAAGTGTAGCCTAGAGGTCCAGACCAATAACTGCACTCATTTGCAAAGGCAACACCCAAACATCACTCAGAGGATTAGATGAAGCAAAAAACAAAACAAAAACAACACGTCAAAAGGTTCAAGGAAATCAGTGCAAACATGCATAAATGGCTACAATGTGCAATAGGCCACAACACATTAATTTAAGAATCCAAGCAAACGAAGTTCTGTACAAATATAGCAATGTAGAATTGTGCAAACAGCAATTTCAACCTGTGCAAACTTCACGTGATAACTTTCAAGTGCTGGTTTAAGCATCAGCTTACTCTTCAAAACAGTTCGATGAATGGAAACGTTCATAAATCCTTTAAACTCCGCGGGTAGAAGACGATGACTTGAAGTTCTGAGGGCAAGTCACACACACTGTGCAACTTCAAAGGCACCACCAACCTTAAGCGTTTCCTTGCTTGCCTTGCTGTGTGCTCCTTGCTTTGGGCCCGCACCGAAATCCACGCAGTCGAGTTGTGGAACTACTCCGTCTTTCTTTCCGAACTCCTTTGCCGGACGAAACGCATTCAGGGTCGGCGACTTCTCGTCCTTTGTTCCGTTCGCCACGACTTCCACCACAGCGTTTCAGCTCGGCTGCTTCTCGTCCTTCAGTCCTCGCGTTCACCGTAGTGTTCTACTGTTTCTCCCCTCGGTATTAACGCCAAGACCAGGTTCTCGTACTGATGTGTTTCTTTATTGTACACCGTAGAACTGACACAAACACAGACAAACACATAACAACATTACTCATATATCCATAAACACACACACAGACTCCAATGTTATAAAAATAGAAGATAAAATAAAATACAACATACCACTTTGCCGGGTTATAGACCAAGAGGAAAATGTTGACTTCAACTTTCAGCTTAGAGTAAAACTTGATGAAGCCTTGTGCTTCAGATACACTTGAAGTTAAGTTGCGGGAGCTCAAAACAAACGCTACCCTTTCTCCATGCCAAAAACATCAACGCTAGTAGTAGCCTTCATTCATTAACTTTGAAGAGGAAGTGACATCATCATCTACAATGCATCGTGGGAGTTTGAGTGCATTTCACATTCAATGTACAATCTTTCTCCATAATAAAACATAATTTTAATAGTCATAATCGTCATACAAAATGTGCAATATTTTCAAGTACAAAATATAAATAAAACATCTTTATTTGTGCAAACATGAAATGTGCAAAAAGAAAAATCCTGCCAGCCTTTATGGCTGCAGCCACAGCCTGGGAACTCCCATACTGCCTTTAGTTCTACACAATCATTTCGATCTGAAAGACAGTCTGGCCAGGATGACTCACAACCGCCAAGATCATGGTCCCTGTGTCATAATGGCCAAGCATTCCGACCTTTACAGTTTCTCTGCCCAATCAGAGAGCAGGGCAGTGTGTCATAATAGCCAAGTATTCTGCCCCCTATGGAATTTACAATAGGCAACTCCAGGCCCGTTTCTAGGATTTTGGGGGCCCTAGGCAAAGGGGTTGTCGGGGGCCCTAGGGCATTTTTTTGGACGGGGGAGCCTGACAGGGCAGCCACGGCACCAGAATTTCTGTTTCGGATGGGCCAGACCATTTTTGGATGGCACTTCAGTCATGATCCCATAGCCTACCAACAACATAATGTCACAGAATCCATGTAAACCTAATGGAACAAACAGGTAGTTACGTCATACCTAGGCAGTGTTGTTCAGGCTATGCAGGGCACATACATGAAGGGCAACGAATGCATAACGAGCAAGCATACACCAGCATTTTCTTTGAGGAAATGCAATCTTGTTATTACGATAACTTATCCCTAGGC
Organism: Engraulis encrasicolus; assembly: GCF_034702125.1. NCBI lineage: Eukaryota > Metazoa > Chordata > Actinopteri > Clupeiformes > Engraulidae > Engraulis > Engraulis encrasicolus. The sequence continues at coordinate 1,097,340 of NC_085872.1, read as the reverse complement.
CTACAGTTCATTTTATGAAACTTCATGAATAAAGACCTGGGCAAATATAGCCCATTCAATTCAATAGGCTCACACTTTCTCATGTAGGCTAATTGAATGTCCTGTTGTTTACTGTAACCTGGCCTATCTCACATGAGAGTAGGCCTATGGCCCAATCAGGTTTTTTGACCCTACCACCAAAATCATTATCTGCATTGCCAATCACAAATAAAGAATTAGGTCATTCCAACCACTTTTAAAATCTAACCGAGGGTGCACTATTTGTGCAAAAAGCACTCCTAAAACAGTACAGTCCAGAAACCTAAGGCTGAGGCACAGTGGGGGGTTTGGGGGATAGGATATTGGTAAGCAAGAATTCTGTAACCATGCCAAAGGGGGTCTGCCCCAGACGATTTTAAAAAAAAATAAAAACGCTCTCAAATGGTGGATTTTAAGCAGACAACCTCCCTGCTACTACTCAGTCATTTTTCTACCACACTGCGTTTCGTATTGCATCCACCACGCACTTGAAAATAATACAATCCAATCACAACACAAAAAGTTGTGTTGTAATAGCCTTCCGCTTACAGCAACAATTCACATTTAATGCATTAAACCAGTGTTTCCCAACCACTGTGCCGCGGCACACTAGTGTGCCGTGAGAGATCGTCAGGTGTGCCGTGGAAAATTCTTGTTTTCCAAAAAAAAGAAAAGAATAAAAAACCGAATTCACTATTATCAGCAAATAATGCCTATATGTCATTATGTAGTGTCTGCTGTTGATTGGCGTCCTAATCATGTAATAATTCCTTATCACTAGGTGGCAGCAGGTAGCGAATTGCATTGTAGTAGGCCTAGCTGTCAAAAGAAGGCAAATGCCGTGAGCTCGAGTCAATAAAAACAGAGTTATTTAATTTGGATTTAGGACTACCGGTACTTGTACGTGGGAGGCTACGGCACCGATTCCATTGTGCTTGGTATGTAAACGAAACACCCTTCACAAAACAAGAGTGCAGACTATTTTGTTGGCCTGCGTAAGCAAACAGAGAACCAAGCAACATTTATGAGGGGAAAAGGTAAACGAGAGAGCCCTTAAAGCTAGCTACCACGTAGCTGAACTTGTAGCTAAATCAGAAGTCACACAGTGGCAGAGACGCTAATATTACCTGCCTGCAAAGCCATTGTAAATGAGATGCTTGGACCTGAAGCGGTTAAATAAATAGCCAAAGTCCCTCTCTCAAACAACACAATTTCCAGACATTGATGACATGTCTGCTGTTATCGAAAGTGTGGTTTTGGAAAATATCCGTATCCGTGAGAAATTTGCGTTGCAACTTGACGAGGCTGATAGGGGACATGCGCAACTCCTGGCCAATGTGCGTTTTGTGGATGGAGACGCAATCAGAGAAAATGCTCTATTTGGCAAGGCATTGAGCAGAGATTGATATTAAACATGCATATTCATATTGTAACAGTGATTTTTTTCCTAAATATCATTGCTACTGTCAGAATAAGCATTATTTTCTGTATTCCTGCAAATAGAATGCTTTTGGACAGAATAACAATTTGTAGTAGGCCTAGGCCTACTTTGAAATGTAGGCCTATAGCTTCCTTAAGAAGTGGACATGTTAAGTGCACTTTTTATTTGAAAGAGGAAATAAAAAACAAAACATTTTTGTGTTTATTTGATTGCTATTCAAGACACTTTTATAAGAATGACTATATTGTTAGGCGGCTACTATAATTTGTTTTCATTATTTCATAATTTTTGGTTGGTGGAGTGCCGCGAGATTTTTTGAAGGGAAAAAGTGTGCCCTGGCTCAAAAAAGGTTGGGAAACACTGCATTAAACAATAGGCTAACTGCATATCATCGCACCGCAGTCATCATTCCAGAAGGGGTGTGTTCTTCTGGACCAGGTAATAAAAATGAAATAAAACGTGGCCACGAATAGCCTACTGTAGCGACCAAGAACAACCACCTGCGTTACTCCATGGTTTCAGGCTACAAATATCCCAGTGCCCTTACCTTGCGTTGTCTTGACCGCAGAATGTAGGCTATCCCAACCTCTCACTGTAATCCACACGTTTCCACAATTATGGTCCCAAATTCCAGCTTGTAATCCACAAAATAGCAAGAAAGGGACTATTGTGCTACAATTTAGCTATCCCACTCAGTTCACTTGTGTTGACTCATGTTATCCGACATATTGGTCATATGCATTGCACATTGTTCATTCGTTTCTTCTTGCATTTGTAAACATCCAAAACAGTTCTGTGTCGAGAAACGGCGCGTTAGTGAACAATCCCTTGAAATTTGCCCAGTGCTTGTTACAGCACTTCACAGACTGATAATACACTGTAAATGAAGCATCTCACCGTATACTGTGCGATGTCAACTGGCCTGGGACAGTTTGGTTGCAGTAGCCTACAGAGGGTATAGTAATGCTGTCTTCGAGAGTCTTCATAAAAGCAACTGTCTGGAGTCAAAAAAATGTAATGTAAACTGGTGTCTGTGCAACGGTTACGGAGAGAGATTATGTCGCTTCATTTTCAGCAGAGGTGGAAAGAGTACTAAAATATTGTACTCAAGTACTGTTACTCTGTTGAAAATGTACTCAAGTACGATTAAATTTACCAGTCAAAAAATCTACTCAAGTAAAAGTAAAAAGTAAATAATTTAAAATGTACTTTGAGTAAAAGTAAAAAGTTACTTTTTAACAATCAGCGTTTTCTGCCTCTAGATGTGCCAGGGGTGCACTGGATTAGAGGAAGAACAGCTAATGTTGATCTCCTCTGAGTTAAGTGAGCTGGGGGTACCCTCCAGCTGGGGGTACTCTGACTAAACTGTCGTTGCGCCTTATCTTTCGGCACTTGACTTGACACTGTCGCTGATGCAAACCAATTGGAAGGGGGCCCCACTCGAGCAGGGGGTATGAGGGAGGCGCTGTTGCTTCCCTCGCAGCAGAGCCGTTCATACAGATGACAGTGTCTTATTATAAAGCTATTTAAAATCGTCATTGCTGTTGAATACATAACCTGTCGTCCTTGGGGGCCCCTCCTAGTCGGGGGCCCTAGGCAACTGCCTACATTGCTTACCTTAACGCAACGAGCCTGGGCAACTCCCCAGACCTATATTCACTTGTGATTAGGTCTGGTGTTAACCAGGCAACAAAGAAGAGGGATGCTGGGCGAATTGACAGACTGGTGAGGAAAGCTGGTTCTGCTGTGGGAAAAGAACAGAACATCACTTCAGTGTCAGATAAAAGATCTCTAAACAAACTGCTTACCATCTTGGACAATGAGGAACACCCACTATACAACACCATTATCCAACAGAAGAGTCTGTTCAGTTGGAGGCTGAGGGCATTTACATGCAGAACAAACAGACTGGGGAAATCATTTGTCCCAAGAGCCATACAGCCGTTCAATCTGTCAATGAAGGACAAGGAGAAATACATAGACTTTTCTGCGTAGGGATCACCCATCTTTAATTTTGTTTTAATCTTTTTTTATCTACAGAGCAACATGGGACATGAATTTCCCCTCGGGCATAAATAAAGTTCAAGTTCAAGTCTACTGTAAGTCTAAGTAATTATAATGTGCATCATAATTTGAATAACATGAATGCGCTCATAATGCTATGATCTATACTCTATAGATAAGGTGTTGCGTTTATATGCAGTTCAGTATCCCGAATATGAGGTTATGGTCAAATGATGTATTCTCCTCTGTTATGGAAGGAAATCTTCAATAATTTGTATGAATCATCATTAGATATAAAAATATGTTTTTTCAATACAATTTTTTTTTTGATCAATATTTTATTGATTTTCAACAGGGGGAAAGGGGGGTTGGGGTGGGGTGTGGGGTTACAGACATATTGAGGATCATCATATAACAATAGTGAAACACTAAAATAGGAAGAAGATATAAAACTGGAGTTTTACATGGCAGAATGATGGATAAGTCATGGTAATATGACCTAACATCTCATCCAAGAAATTAACTTTAATGAAAACTGTTTCCAGGATTCCACAGTAGCAGGTCGAGCTTTGTTCAGACGTGCAGTTGTCAGTTCCATTTTGACAATTCTAGTAAGGCTGTGTATCCAAAAGGACTTCATACAAATATCAGGATTGAACCAGTGTTTTGTAATTGCTTTCTTTGCAGACGTAAAGCCAGCGAAAAGCCTTTTACATTGAACAAGTTTAAGAGGAATATCAGACGTATCATTAAGGAGACAAAGAGCAGGGTTAGGAAAATAGGAAATATCAAGCAACTGGGATAATACAGAATTTACATGAGACCAGAAATCGGATATGATGGGACAACTCCAAAACATATGTAAGAATGTTCCAGGTGAGGAACAATTGCAAATATGACAGTCATATAAAGCCTGCAGTTTCATCTGAAACCTCCTATAAGGTGTAATGTATGCTCTGTGAATGGTTTTAAAGTGGATAAGTTGATGTGCAAGGTTCTTAGGAGTCAAACTTAAATTAGACCAAACCGAGTCCCAGTCTACACAAAGATCCAATTTCCCCAGTTCCCTATTCCATATACAAAGCCCAACTCCGGTGAAGTTGGGACGTTTGGTAAACTGAGAATAAAATCCAAATGCTATCATTTTCATAACATTCAATACATTTTTTAGATGGAAAATAGTGAAAAGACAACATATCAAGTGTTAAAACCGAGAAAAAATATTGTTTTAGGGGACATATGTACTAATTTCTAGTTTGATAACTGCAACACGTCTCAAATAAGTTGGGACGGGGATCACTGAAATGTTATAAGCATCCAAATAAGATAAAACAACAAGGAAGAACATTTCAAAATGAATTGTACAGATGAACAATTTGAATGTCCAGGTATAAGACAATCACAGAGAGGCTGAGTCACTCAGAATTAAAGATGCAGAGGGAACAATTACCATAGTTATTACATAAAGTTTTGAATTCCCTTGATTTACTGTGATTGAGTAGCCTAGCGAGCCAGACCCGTACAGCAAAAAGCTGTACAAGGGTCTAGGTGAGCTCAGAGAGAGTGTGGGCGGGATAAACGGTTGTCAATCAAAATGCCTTGGCACTCAACGCCACGCAACAGGATGGTGGAACAACCAATCCCCACACATTTCTGTGTAACGTCACAGCTGTCTTTCAGAACGTACACGCGACACGCCCCTTTGTAGGTGGCAACTTCGAGCTGTCGTAGCAGTGAATGCGTGTGATCACCACAGCCACAAACAAGTTTCCTAATAAATCGTGTTTTCACTTACACAGTTCAAAAATGCCTCGTTTTTAACCACATGGCCCTCCTTGATCAACCAGCGAAATGTTGAGCAATTTGGGGCTTGTTAAATGGTTATATTTATGATTGTTGTCAACATGGCATGTTCGGTGTTAGCTAGCTAGCTGTATACCCATAACTAATACACGGCTGGATACCTAGCTCTGTGTAATTGACGACAGGTTGGCTAACCGCTAGCTCGGTAGACTAGGTGTCATTCCCATCTATTTAGTAAGCGACTTAAAGGGGTATGCCACTATTTTGGGGCTTAATGCAGTTAAAATCGTTGGCTGGGGTTTATAAAGGTGGTAAAGTGTCTTATTTTTCATGTAAGCCGTTGTCTTGCTTTAAGACAAGTTAAAAGAGGGAATATGTCGCTAAGCTAGTGAAAGTCAATGTATCCGTGTAGCATTGTAGCATGCTACACGGATACATTGACTTTCACTAGCTTAGCGACATATTCCCTCTTTTAACCTGTCTTATAGCAAGACAACGCTTAACATGAAAAATAAGACACTTTACCACCTCTGGTAAACCCTGGCCAACGATTTTAACTGTATTAAGCCCCAAAATAGTGGCATACCCCTTTAAAGACTTTCAAAGCTCCCAAATGTCTCGTTTTTAATGACATGGATCGTATTAGAATTTGGGGCAGGCATATAATACAAGGCTGGATACCTAGCTCTGTGTTATTGACGACAGGTTAGCTAGCCACTAGCTTGGTAGCAGTGCTTGACACTAACTTTTTCGCTTACCAGCTATTTTGGCTAGTTTTTCCTGACTCACTAGCCATTGGGCCTTTTCACTAGCCATAATTTTCTTAACCTCTTTAATGAATTATATAATAGGCTGTAATAATGTAATGTAGGCTTATAACACAACATAATATAATATAATATAATATAATATAATATAATATAATATAATAGAATATAATATAATATAATATAATATAGGGCCTAATAATTAGAATTATTAGACCTATTAACTGGCCCATGCATGCATGCTATGGAAAGAAAAGATTTACTGATCTTAGGAATGGCATAGCCTATTGACCATGCAGAAACACCAAGCACAGTGTTGTGGAAGGGCACAAATGTAAGCTACACGAGAGCAAAATATTTTCGTCTTTGATCTGAAGGGCACTTTCTTCATATCACATAGGCCTAGGCTAGGCTATCTGTGGAGGTCGCCGTCCAAATTGATGCGCAAAGTAGATAGCGCAAAGTCATTGCCAAGTTCGCCTGCCCTCGGTCATGGATGTGGAATAACACCTCTTCTGGAATATTTGCTTATAAAAGTATCCGCTAGAAAGCACTCACGAATGCGATAACTACAGAAGGGGCTACGACTTCCTTTCATTCCGTTTAATATTGAGTTGTTTAAAATACAAGCAGAGGGGCACCTGCAAAGGACATGGGACATGCTTTTGTGCAGTCTGGAAGGCTACTACTGCGCGTTGTTTAAGCCGTTTGACAGCAGGAAGAACAGCACAAGAAACGTGGAGGAATATTAAGGTATGAAGACATACAGGCAAATCAGAAAATAATTTAAACCGAACATTATTAATGCAGCATGTGTCCTTGTCTTATCACTGCTCTAATTAGTCTCGAGACTTTCACAAGACGTGTTTTCCTCTCGCCTTGGTCATTTTAATGTCCACTACTACTAAGTAGCCTATTGTACTAATGACAGATCGCAAAACAAGTCAGTTGAGATGAACTTCGCTACTTTATTTACACGTGAAGGTTTTCTGTGACATTTCCAAACGCACACTGATGTTCCGGTAGCTTGCTGCCAATCCTCTTCGCAAGACTAGAGCTGTCAGATTCTTGGTGTGCGTGAGACACAGGTGACACGTGACACAGGTGCTTCATGGGTAGTGTAGGCTCGCGAAATCGCATTGTATTGCTTTTGTAGCAAAGACGGTCCGAGGAAAAAAAACTACAAAATGCGGTGCCTCATCATTCAGAATAGTAACGGACCAGCCAGAATGGCTAGTGAACCTTCGGTATCTACTAGCCAACGCCGATATTCACCCGCATTTGGCTAGCTGGCGGGTGTTAGTGTTAAGCCCTGCTTGGTAGACTAGGTGTCATTCCCATCTATCTAGTAAGCTACTCAAAGACTTTCAAAGCTCCCAAATGTCTCGTTTTTATTGGCATGTGTCTTATTAGAAATTGGGGCAGCAATTTCATTCTACACCTACAGTAGTGGTCTGATAATAGGCCTAGCGTGTGACTATCTGGTTCTGTAAAATGCTTAAATTAGCTTACTGAGCTAGTTTAAAACATCGAATGATCAAATGGTAATGTGTTGTGATCTATTTGTGTCCGATAAGTTCATGGTGTATTATTACATCAATCCATGTCATCCACGAAATGTATTATCATCCAGGCTTTTTAAATTAAGTAAACACTTTCGTGCTGTATGTAGCACGGACGACCACCATGTTTCTTCTTAGAAAGTTTCCTATTTACTAGGTAGCCCGGCCCCCCTCGCGATTTGATTGGCCCTGTCATCAGATAACTTTCAGCCTTGCAAAACGACCGGGGTCCGCTAGACTGCCCCCGGGAGCAAATTCAATTTGCGGTCGCTGGGGGCGTCTAGATTTCTAGGCTAGTGATTGAGTGTATATAAGACATATTTTTGTCATTAAAATCATTGTATAGGTTCATGACATCATGAAATATATATTGGCTGTAGTCTCACTCTAGCACTCAGAGAATTACAGCTAGTGAAAACTTGACCATATTAAGGACGCTTCATGTGTGCAAATGAAAGAGGGGTTTAACATTCCCCTATCCACCCGAGCTCACTTGAAAGATCGCCTCTCAACGTAATTTAATTAATATTGCCGTGTTCCCAATTGTTATTGAATGTGTTACGCGTTGGTCCTGTTTTAAAAAACGTTCTGGTTGCTTTGTTTCAAGACGTTTTTGCAAGCTGGCAAGGTGGCTTGTGGAGAAACGAGAGAGTGTTCCGTGTTTCTCGTGGAAATGCGTCTCTGATTGGCTCACTCCTCCTGCTCTCAAAGAAACGCGTCTCTGATTGGCTCAGTCCTCCAGCCTTGGGAGAGAATGTAATGGGAAACAGAGTCGCCACTTCCCCGGATGGTACTGCACTATAGGGGCGCCAACGGAGGCGTGCAGGCTCCATTCAGGGCTGTGCTCTTTCGACAGCGACCCCTAGGCGAGCTGTAGGCACGGAGCAACCGGAGTGAGCAGGCTTTATGTATGAGGCTTTGTGCTGTGTGTGTACCTGAGAGTAGCAACCAGCTGATAGCTAAGCTAAGCTATGTTTCGGACCACCAGACGTTGCTTGTTTTGAAAACAAGCAGAAAAAAATTACTCGACATGTTTTTAGATAAATGGGTCGATATAAACCTTTGTGGGCAACGCCTTCTTTCGACGTGACGAAACACAGACAGGCTTTCGTGATTCGCTCGTTTCTCTGCATTATTGATGTAAATTGGGAAACACCGGGAAACACAGCCAGGAGAGTTGACGCACCGCTATGAGAGCCTTGCAAGTGAGTTTAACTTGGGGTGACCGTCCGATCTTCGAAAGGAGTGAGTAAAACTGAGTTTTATCGGAAGTTGGCCGTTGAAATAGACCCAGAAGACATGGGAAACTGTCCTTTGCTTACAGAAGTCAGCAGCAGTTGCAGAAGTCAATTCTTTTTGAAAATAATATAGTCTTGCACATCCTGTGCTACAGTGAAAATTGACCATGCAACTTGTGTTAGTGCTAACTTCAAAAGTCAGCCTCCATGATAGCATGGGGGTGCAGTAGTACATTGGTTAAGCTGTTCTAACTCACCTGTAGAATTGAATACAGTACTGAATGAAATAAATGGTTTTTAAACAGCATGAAAAGCCACTCATGCAATATATTTTGAAGGGAGATATTCGATTACTGCCACATAGTAAGGACAAATTGTATTCTCTACTATGTTTTAACAGTTTAACTCCAACATAAGGACCAGCAGGACATAAAATGCCAGGCTTTTGGTCAAGACCTGTCACACTGTAAGCACTACAGAAAGGAAAACATTGCAAAACATGACAAGGAATACACCTACCATTTAAGCTGTTGAAATCATGTCCAAGATAGGAATAAACACTGTTTTTATATAAAATCATCTCATCGGTTAATGATATTAACTGTTAAGTGTTGTCTCTTGTTTTGTTTTTAGTCTTCCTCGACATTTGCTGCCTTTTATTGTCCCCGTCCCAACTCTTTTGAGACACGTTGGATTTACATATTCATGAATATCCCCCAAAACAATAATTTTGGTCAGTTTTGATGGCTGATATGTTTTCTTTGTACTGTTCTCCAACAAATGTCAGAACCAGACTTCTGGAAATGGCAGTATTTTGTTATTATTCACAATTAACCTTGCGTCCCAACTTCTATGGAGTTGGGGTTTGTAGATTCCACTGATAGAGCCCCCGAACTGTGTTCAATTAATTTTCTGTAAATGATGGAAACTGATGATCTACCTAAACTAGGATGCTAGGATAGGATCCATTCTAGCATGGGGTGAGTGGGGAGAGGAGAGTCCCAGGGCACACCATATGCTTTCAGAGCAGCTCTTAACTGAAAGTATACAAAGTAAGCAGAAGATGTGAGTGAAAATTGTGTCCTTAAATCCTGCAGAGAGCTAAGACCTTGAACATTATAAATATCACCTAAGATATTAATACCATGTGATGACCATGAAGGTTGAAAAAATGGTTTGTTACTAGACAATAGCTTTGCATTATGCCATAGAGGTGTGTTTTTGCAATATTTGAATGGACCTCCCTTCCATTGCTCTGCCTTTCTCCACACCTGGACAGAGTTAGCAATGATCGGTGTATTGGTACTTATATTGGCAAATAAAACATCCTGTAGTCTATGTGGTACAACCTTAGAAGATTCAATCTGTTTCCATGCCATAGTGGCGTCTGAATTAACCCATGTGTTGAGTGCCTTGAGTTGAAAAGACCAAAATAATGTTCAAAATTAGGAACTGCTAGACCACCCAGTTGTTTGGGGCGCTGTAGTTTTGTCAGTCGGATCCTAGGCTTCTTTTCATTCCAAATAAATTTGGATACCATAGAGTGTGAGCCCTATCTCACGCCTTTTGTAAAGTATTCACGTGTAGTGGGCGAGACCGTTACAGGAAGTAGTTCGACTACGCCACCCCCGGGGGTGGAGCCCCCGGAGGAAATGAATTAGGGGTAGTTACAGATACCCCAGACCAACACACAATGTACCCGCACAATAGATTACCAGGCAAACACAGGTTCGTGCACAATGGAGGCAGAGACAGTGGTGACAATTAATAATTCAAATCTTTATTATTCTTTGCGTTATAAAAATATCTTGTTCTCACTCTTTGTAATAAAATATAAAAAGGTACTCACAATTCACAAAGTGCAGTGGGGTGGGTGTGCTGTCGCAATCACCCGCAGATAGATAAACACTTGCCCCAAAGTATGTTCACGATAACAGTAAAGTGCAGGGGTGGGTGTGCTGCCACCACACCCGCGGATCTGTAAACACCTGCCCCAAAGTATGTTCCTTAATTCACAATAAACAACACACCTGGTAGGCCTAAGGCCTTAGAACCTACACTCAGGTTGTCAGACTTTGCCACTAGGGGCTGGCACGGCTAACACAATAGGGCGAATGGCACACCTCAGGATTAACAAAAGAAAAAGTAAAGAAATAGTTCACAACAAACAGAAATAATCCAGGGCAAACAGAAAACAACAAGAAATCACAGCAACCCATGCAAAATAAATCAAAATCCAGTAAACACATGCAGTAAAATAAGAAATTAGATAATTGAATGAAATAATGAAAAAAAGGAAATTAGGCACAGCAAACGAAAGAAAACGAAAATCAAAACATGAGGTACACCAACCCCAGAGGCTCAGCTCAGTGCAGTCCCCTAGGTATCCCCACACTCACTCGTCACTACCTACACACACACACTCGCACGCACCAACGCACGCACACGCACACACACACTGTGGAATGGCTCACACACCAGCTCACACCGAGCCGAGCGCCCACACACACACACACACACACACACACACACACACACTGAACTAAAGCGCGCCAACGTACACACACGCACGAATGTCCAATTTCCCGAGGCCGGAGCAGCAGCCGAGATACGGGTTCCCGGCGTCCAGAGGCACCACACAACCGGGGCTAAAAGTCGCCGCTCGTGCACCTAAACGCGTGGTGTGTCTGACCACGGCCACACAGATACAACCTGCGAGGGAGGAGGAGAGCGTTAGCCAAGCTAGCAGGACACCCACTATCATACGATTCTGCTGCCGAGAGGTTACCTTACCCGGAGATGAGGGTGCACCGATGCGTAATTCTCACAGTCGGAGTGCCAATACAGAGGTACACGGCCGAGGCGCCGGTAGCGACCACACGCTGAAACCATAATAATGGCCGTCGTTAGCAACCATGGTAAGAAAACAAACAGTCAGAGCTGGGTAAAGGCACAAGCTAACCCACTGTAATACATACCGGCGTGCAGGAGACGGGAAAAGCGCAAGGTAACCGTTGGTATTGTCCACCGAAGTCCTTGCCAGTGGAGAAGCAAGAGATCACTCTAGCCAAGTAAGAGACGCCAAGTTGGAATCACAACCTATAGAACAGCAGACACGAAGTTAGCCACTAGCTGCTGGCTAGCACATAAACAGCGACAAGAAATGGTCCACATACTCACGAGGACAAGAAATGGTCCACATCTCCTAGATCTGAACTGGACACCGCACTCCTCTCGACGGCGAGGGGAGAAGCAACCACAGCATTCGCCGGTGGCGATGAAACGCGCAAAGGGGGACTTTGCAGGCTTACCGAATACTAGCCACTGGCAGTGTTTATGAAGAGACTTCCCATAAGCCTCTACGAGCGGCGTGGTGACGTGTGCCGCAGCGTCAGACTTTCCCTTAAAGGAGCAGCGCTCCACTACACACGAAAAAAACTTTAATTTTCGTGGTGCATTCACGTTATTGTCCGTTTTTCGTGGTTGGGCAACGAAACGCTGCCTATTCATTTGAATTGCCCCACTGCTGCTATGGTTATCCAAGCGTCTGCAGGGGCGGGGAGGGGGTGCTGACAGAACACTGCTGACTACTCGGGATTCACTAATTCGACGCCCTTTCGGTACTTACGCCTTATGTCATACGACCCTAAACCTAACCTTAACCCTAACCTTAACCCTACTTAACCCTAAACCTAAACCTAACCCTAACCTTAACCCTACTTAACCCTAACCCTAACCTTAACCCTAAACCTAATCCTAACCCTAAATTGCTTACCATGTGACGGTACCGAAAGGGCGTCAAACTAGTGGGTAGCTAGGCAGCAGTCGGGCAATTCAAATCAAGTCAAGTAGGTTTTATTGTCAATTTCTTAACATGCACTGGTCATACAAAGAATTTGAAATTACATTTTGAAAAGGCAACGGAAGCGTTGTCCAACCACGAAAATCGGGCAATAACGTGAATGCACCACGTAGTTTGTAGTTATTTGCCCCATTTTTTTCGTGAAAACTTCACGAAAGGCGTGAGCTACGTTTGAGAGTGTATGTCTTTGAAATAATTTGGAGGTGGAGGGAGTGGCAACATTTTGAGAATTGAGACGTGGCAAAACATTCATTTTAACACTGCTTATTCTGCCTTGAAGATATGTTTTTAAATTCTTTCATCTTTGCCTGTCTGATCTTATTTTACGTAGCATAGTGATGTAGTTGTCCTTATTGATTTTATGTATACTATTATGAACTGTGATGCCTAGGTAAGTAAAGGAGCTTTTAACTTGAATACATGCTGGTAACGTGGCCTTTATAGGTTTGCTATTCAGAGGCAATAGGGAGGATTTTGACCAATTTATTTTATAATCAGAGGGGGAACTAAAATGATCAAATATTTTCATTATAGGGGGAATGGAGGCATCAAAGTTGTCCAAGAACAAAATGATGTCATCAGCATACAGAGATATGATATGTGTAACAGGGTGGTGTTACATAGGTTTCAACCTTTACTAAACCAGAGTAGAAAAGGTGACTACGCCAGTCTCTTTATGGGTGAGACAACCCAGATGTTATAATATGTACACAATTTCCCCAATAGGTTCAGTATGATGAATGAGGACACAGCTCTGCCCTGCTAAGGCAAAAGGCAGTAACTTCAAATTTTTCAAAAATGAGTTTTTGTTATATTTGCAATAATAAGCATCAGTTTTATCATGTGAACAAACATGGAGTTTGAAATCAGTTGTTTTGAGGGTAAAAAAAGGTGTAAAGTAAAACAAGCTGAAAATCCTTTGGGTAAACTAAGGCAGAAGACAGTAACTTCAGTTACTGCTTTTTGCCTTCTGCTCTGGACCTGCAGAATTCTGGAACTCTGATGTTCCAAACTGAGGCAGAACACAGTAACTTCAGTTACTGTTCATCTGTTAACAGTTAAAACTCCTTCTTTAAATTTCAGTCATGTAAATAATCAAAAAAATATAAAATGAAACTATTATATTATGAAACATGATCAGCCTGCTAGGAAATGTGTGTAACTATTATTTGAGGTAGTATGAAATACAAATACACACACAAAACCCATTTATAATTATATTATTATTATTATTATTAACAATTTATATGTTAATAAACATGACATTTTGTCATAATGACTCTAATAGATACTGTACTGCTTAAATTATATGTGAAAGTTGTATTTGTTGCTTATTATTCAGATTTAAAATGGAAGTTACTGTCTTCTGCCTTAGTATGACTAATTGTCATTCCGGGGCAATGCTAAGGCAGAACACAGTAACTTCCAAAAAAGGGTCAAAGGTTAACTATTTGTAAAATTATTTTTTATGAATAGATGTAGGCAGGCATACACTACAAACTGTGAAAATTACAGCTTTGTAGCTATAACCAGATTGTGGCGACATTAATTAACTTTAACATCATTTTTCTCAGTTTCACACTCTGGTGAGTTACTGTCTTTTGCCTTAGTAGGGCAGACCTGTTAACACAGAAATTCTTTTTATTTTCTTTCCTTTCTTACTCTGTGTTAAAATGGGCAGGTAGGTACACAGTTCACTATTGATGAGCCGATCCAGCTGCTCAATGCCGAGGAGTGTGCGTGTTTTTGTCTTTATCCTATTCTGACAGGAAAACACACGCTCTGCCTCAGCATTGCTGACCAGCACAATCAGGCAGCAGCACATCATAGCTTCAAAACTTTTAATGAAGAATCATTGCGACGTTAAGCGACTCGAGGACCAGACTCGCAGAAGCGCGAGGGGAGGGGGAAGGGAGAGACGAGCAGAATGCGCTGCGCAGCACAGCGTAGGACAGACCTGGAGGATGGAGCCGGTTAGGTGTATTTTATATTTTATCTTCTAAAACTTCCAAAATGGCGGTGTAAATAAAAATCGTCCATCGTGGGAAAGCTCGGACTCTGCGAATTTTGAACATCAGCATGGTTAACGCGGACAAAGTGGAAAAAATAGGACGTCTTTAGGGAGTCCGACTAAAAAAAGTAGGGCGTCCAAATTTTTGTTAGTTTCAAAATACGGCGTCGAAAAGACGCCCAGATGCCCCCCTAGCTAAAAGCCTGGTAACTATGGTGGAGCCAATCTTGCACAGCACGAAAAGGGGGATTTGTGACAATGAACTCGTCCCAAATCGCCCACGGACTTGCCTAACTTTCGTCTGATTTTGAGCGCTGAGAGAATGCGAAATTAACAGTTTTGGTGACACGTAAATCGCCCGGAAGCGAATCAAAGCCGTGGAGAGGTCTCACAGCAGGGTGTTAATGGCCCAACGATTAACATGAAAGGCAATGACAGCCAGCCCGGAACGCGGACTAGCCTTGCTCTTATTGGACGAAAAAGACACGTGACTCAATGTAAAAGAGCTGCGCTGTTGGTTAGCAGGGTCGGCAGCTACGACCTTCTATTGGTCACGTTGGATTAATTTATGCATACCGTAGGCCTATACAGTAGGTCCGTATAATTATGCAAAAATTATTATTACTAATATACCTAGGTTGATTTTACTTTGAATATTCACATCATTATATTCACATCATTATAGACTGCACTGTGATGGGGCTTCAGCATGCATGATGTGAATTTATTGATAAAATGAAAATGAATGAAATGAAAATGAATTTTTTAAATGCTTTTAATATCACACCAAACAATGTACACACACTTAGACAGGAACCGTGCATTTCATAAATATACATAATTTAAAACTACACACATACCCTGCAAACAATATACTCTAGGCTAAATGCAGTGATGTACAGTAGCCTACTCAGGTCACAAATGTACAACTCAGAAACAAACACGCATCTCTCTCCCAAGCGGCGTTTCCGATTGTCTCCCACGTCCTAAAGGGCCGTACACACACGTCGCTGCTAGTTACTCGCTCAGCGAATGAACTCAATAGAATGTCAATGTGTCCCAGCGAGACTCGCAGGAGAGTAGGCGAGTATTGTACAAGCGATGCGATGTGGGCGGATTCCGAGTTGAAAATATTTTATCTTCGAGCGAGGCGAGTAAGCGAGTAACCAATTGGAATGCAGAGTTCGGTACTTCTCGGCTGTCCATTGGCAGTTAAAGCCGCGGGAACTTTCAGCGAACGTTCCATGAAAGAGTGGCGAGTAGGCGAGCAAGCGAAAAGCTAGCTTTGTGTGTGTACGCCGCTTAACACTGGCCGTCAGAGCATTGAAGAAATCTTAATACTCAACAGCACTCAAATTTTGCCAAGTCGAACAGGTGAGGTCAGGCATAAACGCGTTGTCCTGACCGTCTGTTAAGACAATGCGATGCGACACAGAAAAGACGGGCGGCTCTCCGTGCATAGTGACTAAAAGTTAGCATCAACTTTGAAAAAGGGTCAAGTCACCATCAGAAGAAAACGGCCGTCTTGTAAAACATGTGTTTGAGTGAAACGGTAGACGGTAGGGACTTTGCGAGGCTATTTATTTAATGCCTACATATAACGTGACCCAAAATGTCTCTAAGCTGCACGTTGCAATATAGCCAAGTATTCGAGAAAACCTGATGCAGCCAGAGTCCAACAACTTCAATGCACCAGAAGTGAATTCGCCTTCTAGTTGGGTGCGTGCGTCACGTGTATTTAATAGAATATATGCGCATGTACAATTACAATACAGCTACCTTATTACCTGGAATATTTTTGAGGGCTGATATTACAAAAAGCTAGTAGGTAATTTTACTTTTCTTTTCTCTACCTACCATTCAACCATGAGTGGTTGGCTCTGTCCACACACCAGTTTGAACTAAATAACTAAGAATTTATTTTTTATTTTATTTTTTTTTGGGGGGGGGGGAATGAAAGGGGAAAATAAGTTCAAAAATGTAAAAAAAAAAAAAAACAATTTGGCAAAAAATAAATCAGAAAAAAACTGAATGAGGAAAAATAAAACGGATTTCATAGGCCCCTACGACAGGTTAGGTTTGGGAAGGGCACAATTCATAAAACTCAGAAACATACAATGCTTTTTCAAAAAAAGGGTTCTATGTTCCCCGCTGCATCCAAGTAGACTGCTGCCACATTGCTAAGAGCAGGTTGTTATTACACCTCTGACAGGTTAGGTTTAAGGATAGTTTTAGTCAGGGCACATACAAAAATGGATTTGAGTAAAAGTTGTCAATTCATAGTAAATACGTGGTAAATATGAAAGTAAGAGGAAAAATAGTACAGGTACAGCATTTTAGTGCAGACTATACAGGTATGTACAATATTATAAAGTAAACATTGCTGTTGATTATGTTCTTCAGCCGCCAATCATGCCAGCAGGGTCTACTGAAGGTCTCTGGTCACTGCTTCCTCGTCATACTGCAACAGGCACTCAGTCTCACTTCTGGGAGCTGTAGAAATAACAAATAAATAAATAAATACTTCGTCATGCACCTCATATTGACATAGCAAATATATCAATAAGCAAGACATATTGAGCCCAACAGGGATAATCTTACACTTTATCAGTTTTCTGTGGTCTCTTGTAAGATTGCCCATCACCATCTTGCAGGACACTACCGTCTCCCTGCCAGGATCTGTAGGATGTAAGAAAATAAATCAAAACATAGCAATGCACAGCATTGACAACTTATCTATAAAGTAGCACAAGTCATATTGACAATGTAGGACAGGGGTGGGGAACCTATGTCTCTAGGGCCGTTTGCGACCCTTGAGGCTGTTTTATCCGGCCCCCGATATAATTTTAATGCAATTCCATCTTCACATGAAATATGACATATTTTGTAAAGGAATCTTAGAAAATACATTAGCAATACAATTAAGTTATATTCAGGGAACCTGAAGTTGGCGTTTGTTTAAATGTGGCTGCCTTCAATATAGGCCTAAAGTGAAAGGGAAAATCCTGGTTTGTGTTCATAGTACGGCCCTTGGAGGACTTTTATGGCCCCTCGGATGAATTTGAAGTGGCCATTCGAATGAGAAAGGTTCCCCAACCCTGACGTAGGCTATAGGTTAAGCTTACCCTCTTTCACTCTACTGTGCCCATTTTGGGTTGACCTCCACACGCGTCTGTAGCACAGCACACAGGATTGCAGGACACAGCATCCTGCAGGACACTGCAAAAAACAAGGGGAACGAATAAATGACCTGTCCAGTTCTATAAAAAAGAAAAGAAATTTGATGCAGTGCCAGAGCTGTGGTAAAAGTAACCTTGGTTGTATCATCTAGGACTAGGGTGTGTGTGAGTGTGTGGTAAATCCAGTGTTCACATTATTCAGATATGAGAATTAATTCATTAATTTTAACTGATATCACCACATACCGATATCAGTGCCATTTCACCCTGCCAAGACACTGGACCTTCTATGATCAGGGCGTCCTCGTCATACTGCAGCAGGCACCCTGTTGTTTCTACAGCTCCTAGAAGAGAGACAAATAAATTAAATACTTCGCCATGCATCTCATATTGACATAGCTAATGTATCAATGAGCAAGTCATATTGGTCACAAAGAAGTTAATCTTACATTCTTTCAGTCTTCTATGGCAAGACTGCTCCTCATAAGAGCTGTTAGGCCTTCAAGTGACTCGTCTTCGCCATATTATGAGACAGCAGCCTGTGAAAACATGGTAAACAGAATAACCCATTAACCTTGGGTCCTAATATAATACATGGACATAAACTAGCCTACATTATTTAGACAATGTCAGTAGACCTCCACGTGAAACAATAAGAAAAAGTGACCATGCATAATTTCAATTTCTTGAAGAGGCCAGCTACACTTATTTGTGCAACAAGTGCTGTTTTGAGGACCCATACGTTTTAAGGACATGCTGCCTGCCTACTGTTGCAAATGCCAGGGTATTTCACATTGATTTCGGGGTGGCGTTCTCTATTGCAACACTTATTTGTGCAACAAGTGGTGTTTTGAGGACCCATACTTTTTAAGGACAGGTTGCCTACTGTTGCAAATGCCAGGGTATTTCACATTGATTTCCAAACTATTTCTTTCCTAACTACAGGGACGTTAGTTGAGTAATGACGCTACGACCAAGCTACTAGGGAATGTAATTAAACTAGTCGCTTCGCTACTGCCCAGCACTGAAAACCAACATACCCAGACGGCACACCAATCTTGCCAACGTCGCCTAGATGCATTTTTGCCGCTGTAAAATACATTGGCAAGACGTCCAAGCGTTAGTTCATCAGCGAAATGCCGGGCAGACGTGAAAAATGAGCAGTGCCCAGCAACTAGTTGATGAGCTAACGCAATAGCATGCTAACGGTAGCCTTTGTCAATCTTAAGCGCTGGGAGATGGTCACTCCCAAGTGAGATCACTCCCGGACGTGTAGTCCCAGGTGTTTCTATCAATCCCACGCGTTCTATCCCACCCGATTACATTTCTCGTATTATCATACACTACCACATACAAGCAATTTAGGGTTAGGTTTAGGGTTAAGGTAAGGGTTAGGTTTAGGGTACGTAACAAAAAAACTAACATCAAAAAGATAACTAGCTCGGTGGGCTCGATAGTCTGGCTAGTGGGAGCGAACCGACTGGGGATCGAACCGCGCTGGGAGCGACAAACTGGGAATCATCTTTAGGCAGGGGAAAGGCAATTGAGAACGAGCAATGTCAAACAACTTTCCATCAACAAGTATACTTAACATATTCACCGTTTCACTACTGCATTTTGTCATTACGATGCTCGCAAGTTATCAGAATTTACTAGCGTACAGCAGCAACAAGAGTAGTCACATTCATTGAGGGGACTTGTGCTACAACTTAGCAATGGCGGATCTGTGTTCAGAGGAGCTATTCAATCGCTCTTGAGTACTGAAACTTTAAACCACAGTTGAGTAAAATTTACTTACATGTATGTGAAGCCCATTTTCCGTTGGTATGTGAGGAACTTTCCCCCATATCGCCAAGAAACGTGTAACAGTGAAACCACACAAACAGCGCGTGGTGCTGTTCAGATAGGTCGGTGTTGTTGACCGCGGTAGATGGCTTCTTTGTGGCTTGTGTGTGGAATTCGCATTGTGCGAATTAGTTGTACTGCCACCTAAAGGCTTGGTGTAGAACTAATTTAACCAGAGACAGTCTGTTTTGAACTTCCTTGAACAATCCTTGCTAGTTCAGAATAATTTAAAAACCAGAGTGGCCAAGCACATTGATGTTTTTCCTCAAAAGCAGGGGTGAGGAACCTTTTTAATTCAAAGGGTCACTTCAAAATGTAGGCTATGTCCAAGAAAGATCATTCAGATGTTTCTATTCTGATTTCTATTCGGTTCATTTAAATGTTTATAGCACCGATCGAATTGTTTGATCAACTTCATTTCTGAGCT
Organism: Engraulis encrasicolus; assembly: GCF_034702125.1. NCBI lineage: Eukaryota > Metazoa > Chordata > Actinopteri > Clupeiformes > Engraulidae > Engraulis > Engraulis encrasicolus. The sequence goes on along the minus strand of NC_085872.1, from coordinate 1,077,183 downwards.
TATAGTATCATAATAAAATGTACTGACAGCAGAGCTGTGGCTAGAAGAAAGGTTTAATGCAGGGGTGGGGAACCTTTTTCATTCGAAGGGCCACTTCAAATTCCTACCATGGTCATAAAATCCTCCGGGGGCCGTACTATGAACACAAATCAGGATTTCCCCATGAAATTTAGGCATATATAGACACCATTAGGCCTATATAGACATATAGACACCTTTAAAGGTAGACACATTTAAAACAGTCCCCACCTTTTCTAGGTCCCCTGAATATAGGCCTAACTTAATTGCATTGGAAATGTAATTTCTAAGATTCCTTTAGGCCTGCAAAATATGTCATAGGCCTATTTCATTTGAAGTTGCAAAACATTATAATGATATCAGGGGCCGGATAAAACGGCCTCAAGGGCCCTCGAGACATAGGTTCACTACCCCTGGTTTAATGGTTAGTGATTCTGAAAAACACCACTGGGCAGCGTGAACAAACATACACACATGCACACACACACACACATTTTAGTAAAAGGCCAAAAAATGCCCTAGGGCCCCCAACAATCCCGTTGCCTAGGGACCCCAAAATCCTAGAAACAGGCCTGCCGACCCCCCACTCCCTCCCACCCACCTGACCTCACCCCACCCCACCCCACTTGAAATTGACTGTAGCAGCTCCCGACCTGATCACTGGCATTTACATATTAAAGGCTCTCCTAAGAAGGGGATGGGAGGGGGGCATGGGGGAGCCGCAAATGCTGTGGCTTGAGGTATGAGGCAATTTAAGGTGCAAAACTCATCCACATATTCCTCTTTTCATGCAGTGTTGAGGTTGATGTTGTGACTGAGTGACTCTTTAGCTGGGATCACCAGGAGCTCTGCCTTGGACAGGTTCAGCTGTAGGTAGTGGTCCTTCATCCATGTTGAGAAGTCGGTGAGGCAGGCAGAGATGCGTGCCGAAACCGTGGTGTCCTTTGGACAGAACGACAGGTACAGGTCTGGGTGTCATCAGCATAGCAGTGGTAGGAGAACCCATGTGTTTGAATGACACGTCCCAGGGAGGTTTATATTGCAAACAGAAGGGGCCCCAGCACTGATCCTTGGGGTACGAACTATTGTAACTTGGGGTACAATAGTTCTACAACTGTTTGGACAAATTGGCAGCGCATACGACAGGGCAGCTGTCATGTCATCAGAGCTGAATGGTGTGCAAAGATAACAGAACGAGTACCCAAAGCCACGTTCACTCACTGTTATGCACACAAGTGAAATTTAGTCCTGCACCATGCAGGAAAGTGTATAGCTGAAGGCAGAATCTTTTTCAAAATGGGTCAACTGAAAGCCTGGCTTGACCATTTGGGGAATCTAGACTAACGCTCCTTGCGTTGGTCGATTGTTCTGAATTTAACAAAATGGCCGAACATTTCAATGACTCGAAACTGCAAAGCTCACAAGCAGCAAGAAATGAATGCAAATCCCCTCTACAGCTTCTCATCTTTTTGGCCAAGAACAAACTGATGGAGAAATGTCTCTGAAGGGTCAACGTGAGTTCAACTGGCCCTCACCATACCAGCTACAAAGGTGTCTGGAGAAGTCATTCTCTGCTTTGAAAAAACTCAAGCATCGGTCAAGGACGCTTTCATCCCTGGCAACCTTCGCTATTGAGAGGGGGAGGCTTCTGACAAGGAGGATTTCTACACCAGTCATACATTTTCGTCCAGAAGGAGCGGCACATGCACGTAATTTTTCAAGTAAAGGTAGGACCAGTGTTCTTCCTATTCTGTGTGTGTGTGTGTGTGTGCGCGCGCGCGTGCGTGTGAGAGAGAGAGCATCCGCCTTGGTGCTGTGAGGCCTGTCCAGCACGGTGGTTCAGGCATGTTTTGTCTGTGGCACCTGCCGTGGTGCAGTCCGGTTTGTCTGGCATCCTAGGATGCTGGTGCTGTGTGGTTTTTGTGGCATGATGCATCTGCTGTGGTGCATGTGACCAGTTTTGCCAGTTTTGTGGCATCCGTCATAGTAATCTGTGGTCTGCTCTGTGTAATACACAGTGTGTATGGTATGCTCTGTGAAGGTAGGTAGGCTACTGAAATGCCATTTATTTTTCATTTCTTCCTGGGCCAAAGATGCAATTTAAAATGTGTAATTTATGTTAAGAAAATTGCTATGAGACTAAAGCCGGGCATACACTGTGCGATATTTTCACTCGTGGGTCTTAAGCTTCTGCTCACACTGCACGATGGAATTTCACTGTTTAAAAGTTCACAGCTCACGACTCACGTCCTCACACTACACGAGCCGACAGTCGGATGCGACCGAAATGCTTCCACCGTACGACGTGACAGGCATGTTTCCCCCGGTCTGCAGAGGAGGGAACATGCGCACCTGAGGTGGAGATGAGGTCGCGCTCAACAGCGAATCGCACGGCCCTATTAATTTGTGCATGTGAAGTGTCAAATCGGGTCGTAGCACTGCTTTAACTCTGCAATTTACGCACGAGCCACGACCAGAATTTCAAACCGTTTTGATTTTCTTGCGACCCTGCGATTGCACGATCGTGAGGCGAAATCGCTTGTCATTACCCCATGTACACTGCACGATGCGAGACTCACAATTGACCTGCGATTGAGCAAGAAATCTTTCCTGGTGAACCAGTAGCCTGTAAGTAACAGGCTACTGGCACACTGCCCTTTCACGCCTCTCCGCAGGCGTGGTTTAGTCAAAAGATGCTTGCACGTGGTTGGAGCAACCTCATATGAATGACATGACACTTCGACCACTCACGTTGAAGCTTTGTGACGTAGGACGTGTCTTCCAAAACCATTCTCTGCTCGTCCTTAAGAAAATCAACTTGAGGTATTTTGGATAACACCGCTGAAATTGCTGCTTCCATCCCGATGCATGATAACTCCTCGCACGCCGCCATTACTGTTGTGATTCAGGGAGGGGGCGGACACAGCCGAACTACCCTGGGGGAGGGTGTTGCGTTCGATAAACGTCATACCTACTGAAATCCCTCCCTACGATCCTGATTCGTCGTGCTGCCCCGGTTATTTCGAAAACGGAGGAGGAGAGCGAATCACTGGTGTACCAGAAGGTTTGTGTAGCCCAGCCCCCTGGGCGTCAACACATAGCTTCTGGTTCACCAGGAAACAAGAAATCGGCCCGACTCTCAACAAGTCGTGCGAGTGCCAAATCGGGGCAAAAGTCGCACAGTGTAAGCCCAGCTTTACCCGGAAGAACCTGCTGACGGCCACAAGTATTTTGCGGTTTGCATTCCGAACCAACTTTCCAGTTGGCGAACGCTAAGTTTTTTTGGCGTGAACACGACGGCCAGTTTGCGATTAGGTGCGGGAACGAGCATCGGCACGGCACGGTTCTCAGTCGACCTGAATGCGCCCTAAGAGGAAATGAAACATAGCTTCTTTGTTTTTCTTTGCAAAAAAAAGACTGTGTTCCAAGACTGTGTGGTATTGAGCTGAGCAAATAGCACATTCGTTTTTTAACCCTGTGAAACCTGAACCATGAAAGCAATGAGAGAAAATTATATATTTTTGGAATTTGCTTCAATATTGGTCCCTTATAAGAAATGTAAAAAAAAAATTCAAAATTTTGTTAAGGTCACTGAGATATTTGATGCATCATATATGATGCATCAGGCTTTAAAGGGAATGAAAATTCCAATTTCATGACCATTGAAAAATGACTTTTAATGCATTTGCATCTTTTTTTTATTTAAAAAAGTTGTCAGACAATTTAATTTGAGGATTATCTTTAAATATTTAGTGAGATCCTGCCATTTTTTTAAGCCTATCCTTGTTTTAGCAGGACCATATTTTACATTTCCCACAGCCTGGTTGGGTAATTTTTTAAAATCTATGTAAAAACATAGCTGATCGAATGCTTAACAACCTATTTATGAGTGTAATATAGATCATTATTCATTTTTGATGTGTAATTTGAATATATGGGTCCATTACTACAATTGGACCATTTCTCCATTCACTTCAATGCATTTTTTACGAGATCATAATTTCAACATTTTGCATTACATTTTCAAAATCGCAAGTAAAACGTGTTTCTTAAGGCAATATCTTTGTCTTGAAGTAAAACAACTTGTGTGTTTTGTTAAACGATGGTCGTGGTATGCTTTGTAAGGTTCCCTATGGAGCAAATGCATTGATGGCTGACTTCCTGCCACCGCCGGATGGTGCTTATATGTCTCATCAGTTTTAGCACGATCTCTCTGCAACACGGTGTAAAAATATAAACTCTTCCTTGATTAATTGCACAAAGCAAGTGTTCAAATTAAAGGATGTAGAGTTATATTTCGGAAATTTGTACACAAACCTTTTGCAATTTGTCGATATCTCAGCGTCGGTCAGGGAAACCGCTTCTACTCCATTTTTGCATTTTTCGCCGAGCTGTGATCAACTTGTTGTTGACCGCTGCTCTCTTGTGGCGGTTTCCGCGTACTGCAGGACGTTTGGAAATGACACGCAGGATGTTTTTGAGATGGATTTTTTTTTGTGTCAGCGTGGAGAGGGCTTTGAATTTGATGCATCATAGATGATGCATCCGGCGCGATAGGGTTAAGATCAAGAGGTTTTTCCAGAAGATTTGACAAGCATGAAGGCCAAATTGCTCTGCTCTTGATACTGGACTTGCTGCAAAGTTTCAATTGTTATTGAAGATAATGGCATCAAGCAAAATACTTTGTGATGTTTAGAGCAATCTATACATAAAGATGTTATACATAAAGGTCTTGGGAGAAGTTTCTTACACTTTCACTGTGAAGACATGCCTTTACAAAGGCCTCTTTAGCTTTCTTTCAAACTTCTTCAGTTCAGAGAATATCATGCTCAATGTCTTTTGAAATCGGTGCCCCAGATGCAATGCAGTAGAGATGTTTTTTGACGGGGATAGGGAAAGTACTTGTAAAACTCGTGATTGCTGTCATGGATTGTTGAACTGCCTCCTCACTTCTTCTGACCTTGCCTCAAGTTCCATGTGCCAAAAGCTCCAAAATTGTGGAACAATCCTGGTAGGCCGCCTGCAGAGTTTAACAAAAATACATTTCAAATACTAGTACAAAATAAAGTATAGAAAACAACATCAAATCTTTTTACCTGCAGATTTGGAGAACTTCACTAACGTCTCTTCCATGGTTTTATCAACAGCGCTGAGTGATCCTGGTATCAAAGACCGTGCCAATGCAATGGCACGCCACTGCAATGGCTCCCTTTATCAGTAGATCTGTTGCACCCGGATGTGTTGTAGATTGGTGAGGAATATGTCTAGACAACTATTTCATCCAAAATGCAGCTGTCTTTCCCAGATGACCATATGCAACTTTGTTGTCATATTCTTTGTACTTCTTCACTGCCTCCTTTGTTGAGGGATCCCGCAGTGCAACATCCAGATTTTCCCCTGAGCCTTTCCAATGACAACACATTTAAGGCATGCACTTGTTACCAGATGAGCCTCTAGAAGAATCTCTGCATATCCTGATCCACGACATTTGTGACCTGTGATCACTCCCATGTAATGCATAGCTCTATGACATTGGCCTGGAATAATGTGTTTCTATTTTTCAGGCCACTCCCATAGAAGTACGGTAGAAGTGCCATCATGCATAAACCAAGGTCAAAGGTATTAGTCACATACTGCTGTCCATCCTCCTCTGTACCAGCAACCTCAGCTGTGGCTTCCTCTGCACGTTTAAGCAGCTCTTGTATTGTAGAATACTCTATAGGTTGATGGGTGGGTGTAAAGTCGTCAATTGTTGACTTCCTATTTGGCACATCTCCAGTGGCAGATATAAATTTGCCAAGAGCAGGCACTGGTTGTTTGCCATCACTGCCCACCATCCTGCAAATGAGCCAGGCATAATACTCAATCATTTTGGATTGATAAACTTGCTCATTTTGTGTGTGGTGTGTAAATGATGCACCCGGTGGAAATGTTGGTCCAACTCTCTTGTAAATGGTTATTTCTGGGAGGGGTCTTGGTGGATCTGCCTTCAAGTGTCTCTCCTTGTTCTGCCTGTTCAAATCCAGGGTTGATTTCATGAATCATTATTCCAGCTGCACTATTCACAATGTCGGACCAGTAACAACTTGAGGTGTGAGTTATGTAGTGGAGCAACATATTCCTGTTCCCAAACTGGAATTCTGCATTCAGTTGAATTAAAGCGCTGTCTTTAAGAAATAGTCGGTTTGTAGCAAATAAAGACCCTTTGATGTTATAGAGAACTACTTCACAAGTTTGCCGATGTATGACATTAAGTTTAAATTCGTTTGGATTGACAAGGAAATATCGGTGACCATCACAATGGATTTATTAGGAGGAAAACATACTTATTAAGCATATTAACGGACATTTCTTGGACATTTCAACACAACCATGACCACTGCCCCTGGACGACTCAAAGGTGAAGAATGACTTTATGACATTATTTAAGCTCACATATGATCTTACGTAAACACATTAATGGAGCGATATGTAGGAAGTTTGGCATTTTCCATTCAAGTCAATAGAAGCTCATAAGCTAAACTAACCATGCTAGTTCCACCTTGCGATTACATGGAAGAGGACGATTGTTTCCCTCCTAACTAGTTCAGACCCCATATGTGAATGGATGTTTCAACTGCATTTTCAAAATGAGTGGCATACATAAACAGGAAAATTAAAAATTGAAAGTAAGTAAGTAAGTAAGAGGTTAAGCTATTCCAATCAAGGCTGTAGGTTTCTGCCTTTGGCTACATTCTATAAAATTAGCCATAGATAATTCAAAAAAAAAAAAAAAGTGATAATTTGCATTGTGTTTTATGCACAAAGACTATTGTTTTTTTTACCTTTTTATGTTGGGATTTGTAATTGCTCCACTACGAAAAAACACTACAGGTGAATAGGGTAAATTTTTAACTTGCTGGTATCACCATGACATTTCAACAGTTGGTTACCCACATAATAGGGCATGTCAATACTGAGAACACCCTTTTTTAAAAGTAACATTTTCAACAATATTTCAATTTAGATTATATTTGGTATGTGTCCTCTGGGGGTGGTGGAGATACACCTTTTCCCAATGCCAATGTTGGTAGTGCGTGAAACGTCTAGTGATTGGATACTCTGCGGAGTTCACCAAAGAGTAACCAATCACTGGGCGCTTCACACACTGGCTAGATCACTTGACATTGGGAAATGGTGATAGTGTGTTCAAATTTAAGGGTAGATCCAACTTAATCAGAAGATGGCCTTTGGCAGCATTTTTATTGATTCATACAACAATATTCAAATTGACGGGAAAACTATCCTGGCGGAAAATGACATAGGGTGTATTAGATTCTTCTTGGCCCAAGGATTCTACCATTTTTTGCAATTGGACATATGGTTCAAAAATTACAGTTTTCCTGTTGGTGGCACTAGAGAGTTTGAGTTATCCCTAAACAAAGTACAAGCACCAATCTGTGGATAATGGCATTTGAATGGACAATGAGTGTAGATCAGGTGTCATACTGAATCACTGAATCACTCTCACCTTTAGGGTCATTGTCATGTTAGAAAAGAAAGCAATGACTCAGAATTAAGTTGGCTGCCCAAATCCACTGGCAGCTGCCAGTCTTGTGCAGTGTTGAGAAGCCCTGGTGTTTTGGAGATGTTGACGGTGATAGCACTACAGATGCTTTCTGCGATGGTTTTAAGCTCTTGATCGTGACGCCATCAGTATCTGCATTCCCCCAGAGCTTTTGGTCAGCAACTGAGTATGTGCTCCTTTGGCATATGGGGAAAGCTGGAGAAGGTTGGATGGGCTTGGGGAGTATGTCATAGACGGCCTGGACCATGGAACTTGATGAGGTGTGGCTCTGCCCATGGCTTTTCCCACGATATCTTCTTCTCCGCAACTTGCTCCCATCTAGTAGAAGCTTTCTCGTCCCCACTGCTTTGCTGGACCTCTCCTCGTCCACTGCTGCACTCACTTCCTCCTGGACCAGTTGCCTCCGCTCCGGTCCCTGAACCTTGTTAGGTTTAGAATTGAGTTAAAAACTCTTTTGATGATCTATAAGTCATTCAATGGCCTAGGCCCTAACTATATTGCAGATATGCTAGATCAATATCATCCCAAGATAACGGTCTTCAGAGTCTCCTCTGCTGGTAGTCCCTATAGTGAAATGGCATTTAGCCATTATGTTGCCAAATGCTGGAACCAGATTTCTGTTGACATCAGAACTGCCGTAACACTATCATGATTTACAAAGAAATTAGAAACAGTTTTATTTTCATCTGTCTTTGGTGAGGCTTACTTTTTATAATATGTTCTTCTCTCTTCTTCCTTTCCTCTCAAGCACATTGAATGGCATGTTGTGTACAGTATGATAATGTGCTAAAAGTGCTCTTGCTATTGCTATTACTTTCCTTCTGTCTCTCATTCTCCCCCTGACTGTCTTCCACACAAATACACACAAATGCACACTGGGGGTGGGGAGAGGTGTATCATGTACTGCACCTGGGATAAGATGAAAAGTGCTTGACTCTGTTCATTACCTGTTCACCCCCCCCCTCCCCCCATATATAAATACAAAATATTGGTTTGTTTCGGTTGCCTCTGGAGGGAAAATCACTGCTTTTATCTGTTTGTTTCCAAGGCATTTTAAAATAAATATGTGCAGGTTTTTTTTCTACAGCAAATCATAGCTCTAGGTTTTCATGTTAGATTTTGCTCCAGGCTTCAAGCAGCTGGCTTACATAATCATGTGAAATGTTCAAGGAATAAGGGCTTACCCTTTCAGAGTAGTGTAAATGTATTGAGCATTTTGTCACACTAGGAAAGCATACTTAATTGCTCTATAGCAGAAAATACAACATTAATGTCGAGGGATTTTCTATTGACTGTACGGCAATTCGATAGTAAAATTTGAATTGGGTAGAATGAGAAAGATGAGTTTGGTAGGCATGAGTATGTATGGTTGACAATAGATAATAGTATGATGAAAATAAAGTTCAATACAATACTATATAGAAATACAATACAGCTAAAGAAATAAAAGACATAGAACTCTAACTTTCTCAAGCAAATGTAAGCAAATGTAAACTAACAAGAATAAATTAACAATTACAGGGGGGGGGGGGGGGGGGGCTGGTTAATTAATCCCCCCACCAACCTGGAGGGTCGGGAGTTGAACCGTCAATACAGTGGCCACAAGAGACCTGGGTCTACAGAGCTGGGATTGGTGATGCTCAACAACCTCAATCTGGACCCCGTTTCTCAAAGTATCTTTACTAACCAGTACTAGGTTTCCAATGGGAAATTGCAACGCTGTTGGGAATGCACCCCCTGATCTGGAAAGGAGGACAACAACAAAGCCGGTGTGTCCATGACGAAAATCCTCCAGAACTGACTCAGAATGAGGGACACACAGTAGCAGCATCAATAATGTCCAGCCTTCCCAAGGTGCCTCAGCTCACACGTGAAAGGAGGTGATGGTTTCATACTAAAATTGCCGGAAACAACCAACATGTCAAAACAAGAGTAAAATGCTCAACTCTGCTATACCTTGTTGATATAACGGTGGCTTGTATAGTTGTTGATGGAATGTTGGTTTGTCTTTACATTGTTTGTTTGGTCCGGCCGTAACGATATGAACGTCTCTGAACTGCCAGTCCTGCTGTACCAACACAGGTAACGTACCGTATATCTGGATGTGTAAAAAGGCGGACATGGAAGATCCACTTTTTTTCATGTATGAAAAGTGCAATTTTCCCTGTCAAACAAATACATTAAATTTGAACATGGTGGTAAGTTTTGATGAAAAGGGGACATTTGTGAATGGTCAGCATGAATTCTGGAAATAAATGATTAAAATATTACACGGTGCAGTTTTAAGCAGGTGAATATGGATACTGTGTCTTGGTTTTTGGCATGTCAGAAGCTCTCACACACACACACCTCGCCTATATTTATGACAATGTGTATAAAATAAATCCAATTTCAATTTTATTTTAAGAGCATTACTTTGCCTTATTCGTTTACATGCCCAGTCAGCAACACATTGATTAAGAAAAAAGAGATTTCTTGTATTGATTTCTTGGCAGAATACTTCCCTATCTTGCTTGTCCCCAAGGACAGTCTGATTTTCAAATGTCTCTGGACTCTAAAGACGCAACTGAGCAGTAAAAAGTGCAAGTCTGTATTTTTGTCACCCTTCATCTCTTCCCCTCATGTATGCTAATCTTCCTTTTCCTCTATCAATTAAAGCTATTTGACAGCTTCCAGACTGAGGGTGAGAAGAAACAATGTGTTTTGACCTCAAGTTACCCCGCCTTTTGGGGTTGTGGCACAGGGGTTGTTCTGTCTTTGTCTCTCTCACCGTGTGTGTGTGTGTGTGTGTGTGTGTGTGTGTGTGTGTGTGTGTGTGTGTGTGTGTGTGTGTGTGTGTGTGTGTGTGTGTGTGTGTGTGTGTGTGTGTGTGTGCGTGCGCGCGTGTGTGTGTGTGCGTGCGCGTGTGTGTGTGTGTGTCTGCATGTGTGTGTGTGTGTGTGTGTGTGAGAGAGAGAGAGATTCTTCCAACCCTACAAATGGTGAGCTCAATTGCAGCATGGCACATTATACTGTGAATAAACTGCTACCATGCATGTACTAAATACAGGCATCTAGGCCCTGCTGTGGCTCAAGCAGTAGGATACTGCACTACTAGACCGGCGACCTGGGTTCGGGTCCGGTTCCCTGTCTCTCTTACTTTCCTGTTTATCTCACTCTCCTGTCATGAATAAAGGCCCAAAATGCCCAAAAATAGCTTAAAAAATACAGGCATCTTTCCACTTAATTGAACATCATTGATGTTGTAATCCCAGTCCCTAGCACATGACGATTTGACCACATTAACATCTATGTATCCATGTGCTGATGGTTAAAAGATTAAGAATGTATAGCATGTGTGCCAGAAAAGCAGTCTTAGGAGATCAGTTGGCAAAAATGAAAGTCAGGCACGAATAGATGGGAACAGATCGAAGGACAATAAGAGAGGTAACCATTATAGACACACAGGCAGTACATTAGTTAGAAAAAACAAGATTGCTACTTTCCCTTGCTGTGTATCTGCTCAGTGGTCAGTCAGAGCTTATTGTTTTACTGAGGGAGCTAATACTTCAACACACAAAGGACCTTGAGGGACTCACCCACACGCCCACTCATAAACACTTTACCCTAACACAGTTATGTATACATATGTTTACAAACATATGCACTCTTACACTCTGGCTGATTTGCCCTTAGAAAATCTACTTTGGCAAAATTGAGTTAATTTAGGCAGTGAGATGTATTAAACCTATTATATCAAATAACTGCCAGAGGCAATCTGTGAGCCAGCCATGTGACTTCGTTTTAATTGATTTCCTTACATGCTTTCAGCCTGCCTTGATTTGGTTTTGTGTGACAGAATGTTTATTAAAGGAGTTACATAAGGGAAAATAAATATACCACAGCGTCTTGTCTTCATGTGAGTTTTGTTAGGGTGAAGCATTAACCCTGTACTTCCCGTAAGGCATTGCCATTATTAGGTGGTGTGACTTGTGCAGCCATATGTGTGTTCTCATTGAACTAAATTGCCAAATATTTAGAAATTTTTCATATAAAAAATGTAAGATGGTCAGATTCTTCTCAACTTGACACAAAAACAGCACACGTAGTGGATGCAACGCCCAACAAAAATAATTTACTGTATCCGGGCAGTATGGAGTGTGTCATTGCAAGACAGAAATACATTTCTTGGGGTTGATGCTTTTTATGTCTTACTTATTTGCCAGCTGTCTGAGACTTACAGACATGCTGTTTGGAAAGGTGAAAATTCTACTAATCCCACTTTTTATGTTTGACGGCGCAATATGCTAAAACAGGCAGGGATGCTCACACACAAACTGACACACACACACACACACACACACACACACACACACACACACACACACACACACACACACACACACACACACACACACACACACACACACACACACACACACACACACACTCACAAACCTTTCCATGTGTCACAGTGTGACTAGCTTTTTGTGAGTAAGGGAACCAAAACTGGAGTGTCCTTGGGGGATAAATTTAGTGGCGGGATGGGGATGTAAACATTAGGTGAACACACATTGGTTTTAACACACATACACATAATAAGGAGTTATTACAGTATTTCTCAATTGGTTTTGTACATTTCTCGAATCTCTCTCGCAATTTGCAAAACATAATATTAATTCTCAAAACAGCTTTAACAAATGGCAAAACACAGTGGATGACCTGGAAAACCGAGTCTCTTGCTCAAAACCCAAGTTTTTGTGTCAATGAACGTATCAGTGCCAGCAGAATGGTTAGTCATTATGTCATAGTGTAGTCCGTGTATGGACAAGCTAGTCAAATCGATTTGTCATGTTGTCAATTGAATAGTACACTCTTGAGGATCTTTTCTGAAGCAAAATGTTGCTTAGATTGGATGGGAAATGTTGTAAATTCGACTTTATATTACATTGATCAGATAAGATTGTCCTAGATATACATTTAGACTATGACCTATTTATTGATAGGTTTTCTCATTGCAAAATATGAAAAATAGCAAACTCGGTTGAGGTGTCAAAATAAGCCCTCTACCATCCCTTTTTACTTGTCTTGCAAGCCCATGTGAAAAAAAATCTAGAACTGTAAAGCAAAATAAATTTGAAACAATACACTGATACTGTATAAAGTGCACTTACTGTCTTGTGAAATTATAGGGAAATATTGTAATTTTGCGTGGAGCGTAATTATAAAGGCCACATGAGGCAAAGAGTAATATACAGTTTTTCTCAATTGGTTTTGTACATTTCTCGAATCTCTCTCGCAATTTGCAAAACATAATATTCATTCTCAAACAGCTTTGACAAATGGCAAAACACCGTGGATAACCTGCAAAACCGAGTCTCTTGCTCAAAACCCTCATTTGTCTTTCAAAAACCAAGTTTTTGTGTCAATGAACGTATCAGCGCCAGCAGAATGGTTAGTCATTGTGTCATAGTGTATGGACAAGCTAGTCAAATCAATTTCTCATGTTGTCAATTGAATAGTACACTCTTGAGGATCTTTTCTGAATCGAAATGTTGTTTAGATTTCAATGGGAAATGTTGTAAATTCAGTTTTATATTACATTGATCAGATAAGATTGAGATAGTTTCATGCATTCAGTGACAAAGCTTTTTGAGTGATATGACAAAAGCAATTGATAATGTACAAAAAAGATGAGAATTGTACACAACCATTGCATGGTGGACGAAAGCATTTGCTAAATGCTGAAAACTATGAAAAACGTATTTTACCATGTGCACAGGTAACGGCAGGAAGTCACAATTGAACAAGAAGTTTTGAGAATGATTATTCTGTTGTGAGAAATGTACAAAACCAATTGAGAAAAACTGTAATGCAGTACAGTGCCTACTGTTGTATTGTATCCCTGTTTTCTCTATCCCTTATACTGCCTTTGATTAGAGAGTCAATATTTACCTGCGAGCAATTTTAGCAATTCAGATCACATTTATAGACAAAAATCCAATGGAAATTATACAGTGCTTATCACATTGACAGCTTGGTAAATCATTTTGCATGTCAAGACTTAAAGTGATACTGTCCCATTTTTGGAAATAAGCTTATTTTACACCTCCCCTTGAGTTAAATAATAGGCTTTTACCTTGCCCCTGTGCTTTCAACTGTTTTCTGTTTATGGCAGTGCAAATTTTACCTCCAAGTTAGCAGTTAACATTGAGGCCTATGAGACCAGTTAGCCGCCAGCTGGTCTCATAGGACTCAATGTTAACTGCTAGCATGGAGGTACATTTTGCACTGCCATACTCAGAGAACGGTTGAAAGTACAGGGGAACAGTAAAAACCTATTATTTAACTCAAGGGGAGGTTTAAAATAAGCTTATTTCCAAAAATGGGACAGTATCACTTTAAACTATGACCTCGGGCCTAAATGTTTTGGGGGGTGCGATAGTTTCATGCATTCATTGACAAAGCTTTTTGAGTGATATGACAAAAGCAATTGATAATGTACGAAAAAGATGAGAATTGTACACAACCATTGCATGGTGGACGAAAGCATTTGCTAAATGCTGAAAACTATGAAAAACGTATTTTACCATGTGCATAGGTAACGGCAGGAAGTCACAATTGAACAAGAAGTTTTGAGAATGATTATTCTGTTGTGAGAAATGTACAAAACCAATTGAGAAAAACTGTAACACAACTGAGGTGTGGGGTGGGAAGAGGGTTGACGTGATTGGACCATACAGGCTGGAAAGGTTTTTATTCACAGGCAGGAAGACTGAATGGACACCAGTGGAGAAAGGAGAAAGGGAGAGCGAGCCACTGCGAAGAGGGAGTAATAGATCCAGTCGGCACGTCTGGCCCACCCCGCGGGCAGAGTATTCGGAGAGGAAAGCAGGCAGCTTTGAATGAATGTGTCCTGTGTCCTGTTCTGTGAAGGTTCGTAAGTGGGGAAATCACTATGGACCAATTAAAAAAAACACATGGTCGCAGCTGACAACCCCCCGCCTTTATTTTCTATTGATAAAATGAAAACGATATGACCAGTGAGTAATTTTCGGATGCATTGTAAGGATGATAAATGAGTGTTGATATGCATCTGCTAACAGCTGCCATTCACTGCCATTCATTTGAAGCTGCCCTGTTTTACCCTCCGAATACTCCGCCCGCTCATATTGGGTGGGCGTACCAGACATGGCCTATCTGTGCTGGGAGATGGCTGAAGGAGGGGAAGGATGTCAGCCGGTAGCCGGGCAGAACGAAGCCGAGAAAGGGGTGGACAATCCTAAGGATCTAGACAAGGCAGCCTGTAAATGGCCGGGTGAAAGTATGACAGCGGACCGGCCAGAGACTGTCAGCCGGGTGCAGGTATACTTATAACCGGCCATCCGGGTAGTTTGTTCGTGAACAAGCGGTCCGCCCCTTTTTGGGGGAAAACAAGCCGAATGTCTCATTAACTTAAATGCAACATTGGCTAGCCTAAATTAACACAGTCCATGCTTCAGCTACGGCTGTTTGGCTATATTTTTGAGCAGCCGACAACACAACACGTTTTCAGCAGGTTCAGTGTGAACAATGCTTGTCTACAGGTCCTTGTCTTTCGTTTCTTCTTTCCCAACATTACCATGCCTTGACTTATCCCCCAATGTTTTCCTTGGAAAAGGGGCGTAACGCACATGGCACACGTCACACCGGTTACACATATGCTGTTGTGGTTGGAACCAGGAGGAGGGGTGAGGATGCTCCCTCCCTCACTGAGGTGAACTGCCCTTTATTCTGACGCCTGGTGCCTGGTCCTACCTCCGTGGAGAAATCAATAAAGTTTCCCAGTTGTCAGAGTAGCCACAACAATTTTTGGGGGACTGTTCTTCATTCACCATCCCAATTATAAATGAGAAAATGACATTAGAATTGTGCTTTTGCAAGATATTGAATTCATTTACTGACATCATCATGAGGTCACAAGCAGGCAAGTGAGCAAGGGAGGACAGATTGGAATCCACCCCTGGTCTATCCTCGCTGGGAGGGAGGTGGCTACAGGAGGAGAAGGATGACAGCCAGGCGGAACCAAGCCGAGACGGAAAGGGGTGGACAGATTATGTTCACAAACAGCCACCACGCCCCCCTCTGCAGCTCTATTTTGTTCGTAATCTGGTAAAATGGTCATCACTCTCTCACTTCACATCAGGGATGCCCCATCCATTGACGCCGTCAAGAGGCAACTGAAGACCCCCCTTTCATCTTCACCTACTCATAGCTGCTCCGACCCCACAGTGCACCTGCTAATGACCCCACCCCCTTGCCCTGCTAGACCTCTCCGACTATCTGTCCTGTCCACACGTCGTGTCCAGATCAGCAAAACTCTTTCTTTTACTTTCTTCCTCTAAACTGTTAGCAAGCTATTTTATATTTGTTGTACGTCTAAGTGTTAAGCGTTGAGCTGCAGGTCTTGCATGAATTGTGCTATACAAATAAAGTCATTGTTAAGGAAATGTTTTCTACTTTTTTACAACTTTATTTTTTATTGGAAGAATTTTCTTATCATTAACAAAAGTTCTCCTACAGTATAGATCTTTAGACATACATAAAATGCCACTTACCCAAACTGTGAAATCCCCCCCCAAAAAATACAGTTACAACACACAAACTAACAACAACAACAAAAACAAAATAATAATAATAAAGGAAACAAAATTACTGAGCAAAACCAAACAAAACAACACACACACCATAAGCAGATACATAGTAGGTCTCGCCCGACCATTGTATACATCATCTTGCTGTAAACACTGTATGAAATAGACCCAACTAGAAAACCCATCATCAAGAACAGTTCCCCCCCTCCACAACTCTCAACCATGGAGACCATCGAGCCTGGAATTGTTCCTCCTGTAGTCTTAATTTAAATATTGTCTTCCCCATTGTGTATATTCCCCTAACTATGTCCAGCCAGGTCTCATATCTTGGTGGATCCACCTTAAGCTAACTAAGCATGATTGACTTGTTAGCTGCAGCAAGAAGAATACAAGTATATTCTCTTTTTGCTCATGGTCTGAGTCTGAACTGTGTCCGTAACTGGTTTTCTATTGCCATGGCTTATGACGTCCTTAAAAATGTTGAATTGTGCTGGCCCAGAGGGGCACCCATCAGACTTTTAAACTACACCAACTGTACTACTAATACAGCGCCGCCAGTTAGTATTGGCACCCCTTCATTTTATTTACAAAATGTGCAGTATATCCAGAAATAAATGAAAATATAAACAACTATTAGCAACAGGATCTTTTAATTGAAGGTCCAAAGATATTTAGAATAGCAAAGTATTTTTTCCAAATGAATTTTGGAATTTCAAAAACATGAAAAAGGGCATGTCCATGAATATTGGCACCCCTCCTTAACAGATTGGTCTCACACCATTAGACAGCTAAGGCAGCCTCCAAAGGTTTTGGTATTCTTCTACGAGCTTCTTGCACTTCTCTAGTGGCATTTTGATATGTGCTTTGGGTTTTTGTCTTGCTGAACATGAACTTCACCTCAAACCAAGTGTTCTTGTACATGGTTACACGTTTTCCTGTAAATGATGATACCTGTGATGTCTGTCATGATACCTGTGATATGGTCAAAGCCTCCAATACCTAATGCATCAATGGGGTGACATAATATTATAGATCTGACACCATGCTTGATTTTTGGTAGGGTGTCCTTTTCCTTAAAGACTTTCTTGCAGAATATGCAAATATGCTGTTTGTGTGCATCACTGAAAAGCTGTACTATTGCTTCATCTGACCTTAAAACATTCATAAAAGGGCTGTGCTTTCCCTGTATTGTCTTATACAGACTTCAGGTGTTCCCTTTTATGACTTTCATGAAGCAATGTGGTCTGTCTTTGCCTCCAACCAAAAACCAAAACTTTGTGTAGTGTTTAACTTGTGGTGCTTATTGGAAAAAACTTCCCAAAACAGTTCAAAGTTGACCTTCAGGTCTGTAGATGTTAGACCCTGTGTTTTTTTCATTATTTGCACAGACTACTATCATCATTTCTTCCCTTAACCCCACATCCAAGGATGTTCTTTACAGCTCCCTGTTTGGCAAATATCTGAATAACACAACACGGTATTGGAAATGGTATACTAGGGTCTTTTGAGATGACCTTTTATTATTTGGAGGTCTTGTTTTTGCAAATAATTGTATTTCTGGTGTCCTCAGGCAGCCCATCTCTCTTCACATTTGTCAAAGGCGCACAAGATGTAACAGGTGGCTATTTAAAACACAAATATAAAAAAATCCTTGCCTAATTCATATCCTATGGGCAAAAGCAATTTGTCAAAGGTGATTCCCATTTGTTATCTACCATATTTGATTCAAATTAGGTGTCCACAGTGGTATCCAGTAAGGGGTGCCAATACCAGTGGTTCCAGGAGCTTTAGCTTCTTCAATTTTTTCCCTCTCGTAGTTTAGTAATTCCTTGCTGTTGATAATTTTTACATTTAGTATCAACCACAAGCTATCTATAGAAAAAGCATGGTTGACCTTATTATTTGTTGTCTGGAGATATGTCTCATAATGTGCTTAAGCTTCAAGGGTGCTAATACTAACTGGAGGCACTGCATATGCAAAAAAATGACATCCGTACCCTACTTTACGTGTGTAATGTTCCACGTCACTGAATTGTTTCACGGACAAGCAGTGATTAATTTGGATATTGTATGCTTACTTCTGAGCGATTCATGTTGTTATGAATGTTGATTAGTTTAGGCAGAATTTCCGAAAAGGTGCTGATTTAAGGTCCTGCTGGTAAATCATGTTAATTTTTGGTATACAACTGATTTCAGGATAATAAAAGGTGTATTTTCTGTAGTGCCTCAAAATGAAGGAGTTCAATATGGTTGTCGACATCAAGACTACAGTGTGCATCTCTTTGATTAAACACAGTTTACTCTTAAATACATTTTACTGTATGTGCAGAGGCATACACTACTTTATATTAACTGCACAAAATCAAGGAACTATTGCACCAGAGAGTCAACTGAATCAAGTCAAGCAGAAAACAATTCTTGCTTTGCAGCTCAGCCTCAGTGGCCTTGGTGGCTCAGTGTGACATTGACCTGTAAAGGTGACCTCTCTGCACTTCCAAGCTGATAAAAGCTATCTGATGGAGAGATAGGATGGTATATATGTGTGAGTGAGAGAAAAAGACGGAGGCTTGAGTGGTGGAGTCAATCGCAATTGTAAAGGCGTTACTACTGTATTTTCACAGCTCTAAGACGATTCTTTAGGTCGGATGTACAATACAATACACTCACAACAAAGGCCAGCAAGTGATGAGACTGTGAATGCATCTCTTTAGTGCCTCATGATCTCTGAAATGTCTTTTCATTTTTTTCTTTTCTTGAACCCATTCTTTGGCTTTCTTACTTAGTGGCTCTCTCTGTAACTGAAAAATGAAGGGACCATGCATGTGTCACCAGCCTGCCAAACAGACGAAAACCAGCAGTGATTTAGCAAACAAGCGCTCAATCAATGGTTCGCTGAGGCGCATAACACATGCCAGTCAAAAGCCATTATACTCAAAGGACCCCTTTTAAATTCCACTTGAGCTGGTAGACCTCACCACTACCAGTCAACAACAGTGGGACCCAGAGGAGCAAAGCTGGGGCTGTGAGGGGAGCAGACCAAACAGTGCAAACATTGTTTTTAATGGAGAAACCTATGCAGCAATTCAAACCAGTACCCCAGCAGCATGGCAGATATATTTGTACATTTTGTGGTTTCATATTAATAGACATTGCACTGACAAGGGAGCTTAAGTTATTTGCTCTGTCATCGGCAATGGGCCACCCACCTCCCCTCCCACTTTTCTGTCAGTAATTGGCTATAAAGCTGATGAAAATGTGCAAACACTGAAGAATAAAAAAACATCAACTCACACATGCACATAAATAAATATGCATGATAAGTGCTCGTGCTGAAGTGTAAACAGTCATGTAACCAGACATATCATCATGTAAACAGTACATGCACACAAAACCACCTCAAGAGACATTCTGAATTGCATAATCAAATTTCAGATTCACTGAACAGTGCAATTCACAACCACACGACAAACAAAAGAGATTTTGAAACTCTTTCAGGGTCCAAATAGAAAGAGGTGAGAAAGAGACTTGGGGCATTTGGGGGAAGAGCTTGTCAGACTTTCTGTTCTGTCAGACATTCAGCTTTCTGTTGACAACCAGAGAGCAACAAATGAATAGGAGACACGAGTCGTGTAGCAGAATTTTAAAAAGTAAATAAAAATGATATAATATCAAGTAAAATATAAGTTCAAAATGTCTTAGAGCTTGTTAGATATGGTCCCCATTGGGCAATATTGTATTAGAAGTCTGCGCCACAGCACACTCTCATCTACCTAAGGGCCTGTTTATACATACCCAGGTATTTTGATAAACGAACATTTTTCTTCTCTACGCTTAGCAAAATATTTTCGTTCACATCATAGGCAAATACGCATAAATATGCTGCTGAGAGCTGTCAGAAATACGTTAAGCCTGTGCACGGTAAGGAGAGTGGCATTCAAGTCTCTGTTTATCTCTGTTTATATACAAACGCTAACAGGAGTTTAAAAAAAATCTTCTCTTTTGTCTGAGTATTTTTGAAGCTTCGCTTACAGAGGGAAAACCGAACGAAGGGAAAGGTCTACGTCTATCAAAATACCCGGGTATGTATAGACAGCCCCTAATGTTAACCACTTCAACCATGTCAAGTTTTACTGCTGTAACTATTCCATTGTCATGTACAGTAAAATACTATATAACACTACTTAACCCATTTCATCCTGATGCTGCGTATACGTTAACTTAACTTACGTAACTTTGGCGCCTGAGGCGACATCTGCATTCACGCTCTTGAGATTTGAGGTGGAGGTTTTTTTTAATTAAAATGTGGCCATGTTAGACCTGAATGAACACATTCTAATCAAGGGGGTCTTAGCTTTTAAACGCAACTTATTTCATGTTTTTATGTTCTTCGGAGGCTGAGATATTTAGATTTTAAAGGGCATAATGTAGGATGACGTCGTATGCTCGGTGCCCGTGGCATGCCTATCTCAAAATCTACACAGTCGTGAAAAAATGCTGTTTAAATTAACTTGCGGTGAGAATGTTTTTCATCACGGAATGCCAGCAGTTGATACAAATATGAATACGGTATGTAAAGCGATTTTTCATATGAGAAGTATTTCCCACAACACTCGAAGCAGACCGCGCTGTCAAAAGTTGCATTTGGGGTTTTCTGACAGTGGACCATGGAAGTGGTCGCGAGAGTCACCATTCACCTACTAATGACTCAAATAAGCATTAGATGACTCGGGACATTGATTAATTAAACTACTTTAATCTTACCTAGAGCCCCTTTACTGTAATAGGCAGAGGGCACCTTTTCCCAAAAAGGGCTCAGGCGTTTTTTGCAGGTGCCTTAGGCTAAAATGGGTCAATATATAGGCTACATGATTATTATATAATACAATATATAATATATTGATTACTATGTATTAGGGCTATTCTATTGCATTTTATTTGGTCCCCATTTTGAAACCAATAACTTGAAGCAACTATTCATGACTTTTGAGTCATTTTGAAGTTGTATATGCAAACATCAGTGTGCGGCCCTAAGGGGGGCCTTGTCATGGTAAAGTTTGGGAACCCCTGCCCTAGTCTGCCTAGGCCTAGCGTCGGCCCTGAATATCTGTATCAGCTTGGTTATTTGCAAACATCATGGGAAGAGCTACTGTATGTAAGTAAACAATGTCTTGCTGATTAGTGGAAGGGGGTATGTTATCCTTTTCTCTCTCATGCTCCCTTGAAGTTTTGAATGACGCTGATATTGATTTGCACTCTAACATGAATGTGTTGAGTGGGTGGCACTGGGAGGCATGATGGCCAGTGAGTGAGGCAGAGCCAGCAAGTAGGAAGGCACCACTGGGGTTAATTGAAAATCTCTAATGGAAAGAGGAATCAAGGAAGTAATTAGGCTACTCACATGGAAAAGGAAACTACACTGTACTGTGAAAACAAGCCGTTAATCTCAATATTTCAACACAATAGTGAGCTCACCTGTCCATGAAGCCTCACAGTGAAATAAAATAATTAGTGGTTGAAGGTAATTTGCAGTATTTTGGGAAACTGTAGTTGTATGCAGAAATGTATGTGACTTAGGCATGCAAATCGTCAATGAATTAGATAGATAGATAGATAGATAGATAGATAGATAGATAGATAGATAGATAGATAGATAGATAGATAGATAGATAGATAGATAGATAGATAGATAGATAGATAGATAGATAGATAGATAGATAGATAGATTTCAGTGCCCTCAGCCTCCAGCTTCTGTTGGATAATGGTGTTGACTGACCTTATCAAGAGACCTATAATTAATTGACAAGGGATGATTATTTATATCTTATTTGTTGGAGAGTATCCTCTTTCCAACAAGGTCTCAAAATTAAGAGAATATGCAGCAATGCTTAAAATACACAACTGTGAAAAAATAGTTTGCCATGCCAATGCTCGTTTGTACAGTAGGAGGGAGAGTGTATCTTGGTATTGTAGAGGAATAGAGTGCCTAAGTCATGCCCTTTGACTTTCGGATGAATGTGTCCAATTTCTGCAAGATTTTGAATGGATTTGAATGGAGAAAGTCATGGTAAATCCAGATTTCCTTTGACATGCGGCTTTCACATATGATGTCAATGAACTTTAAAGATTTGGATCGGCAATTAGAAGTGTGTAGTCCAAATAATTTTGAATTTTTGCATGCAACCCACACATTGCTGACTTCACTTGTCAAGCAATCACTACCTTGGTTGTTACTTCATGTACCAATACTTCGACAATTAACCATTAGTCAATTAACTGTTTACATCCTTTATGTAGCTGGTGCCCATGGCTTGGGTATGCTGTGGCTTGCTGGGAAGGCGAATTGAAAATTCATGTTCCAGGTTGCTCTGTATAGAAAGAAAAAAAGATTGAAAAATTAAGTAAAAAAAAATAAAATAAAATTGTGCACTTCACAGAGAAGTCAATGCCTTTTTCTGTGTCCTTAATTGGCAAATTATAAAAGTGGATGGTTCTTGGGACAAAAGTCAGTCTGTCAGTTCTTGCAATTCAATGCCGTCAACCTCCAGCTGAACAGACACTTCAGATGGAGAATGGTGTTAGGGTGCATCTTCTTCATTATCTAAGATGGTGAACGGTTTGTTCAGAGATTTATTTATATCTGCCACTGAAGTGAAGCTTTCCCGTTCATCTCCCTCAATAGAGCCAGCTTTTCTCACCAGTCTATCCCGACATCCCTCTTGTTTATGCTCCTTCCCCTGCACACCACTGCAGAAGAGTACAGAACACTGTCTACCACAGACTGATAAAACTAAGAAGTTTGTATATTGAATGACCAAAGTAGTAGTAGTAGTAGTAGTAGTAGTAGTAGTAGTAGTAGTAGTAGTAGTAGTAGTACTAGTGTGATTACTTATAGGCAATCTTTCCACTTTCCACTCTTTAGGTTTGCACAAAATGTATAGGCCCTACACCAGGACAATATACGATATGTGTGCCTCTTGAGGAACCCATGGAGCTTCTTCTCATACTTCCTTTACATGAACAGAATGTCATTTTTCTTTTACTTCTCTGTCACATTGAGCATACTTGATTGAATTCAACAGTACTAGTGTATGTAGCTGACATCTTTTTTAATATCTCTCCTCAACTGTTTCATACGGTCTCTAGAGGACTAATTCACCGGAGGATCTGAATAAGCAATTATGTTATTACCACGTGTTCACCAGCTCACTTGCCATGAGAGACAATGTTGTCTGTGATTGATTCAGCGGTACAGGTTGTTTGTACTGAAATTATTTTTTAAACCTGAAATTATTTTAGTTTGTCATATATATTGACTACTGTTGGTGAAATATGTGATTTATTTAGCAATAAACTAGTACAGTGACCTTACTAAAAGCACGGCATCTTCTATTATTTTGTTGAGTGCCATTTCAATGGCAGAACTGAATTTGAGGTCCCATTTCCGTAGAGAAAGCAGTGTGAGCCAGTGACAAGGAGAAGCTGAACTGCATGTGTAAACCATGATTCATAATTGATGGCTTGGGCCTGGGCTGACACTACAGCACACTACACATGTAATATGGATCCAGTCCATGCTTTAGATCTTGTGCCGCATCTCAATTCTCAGCCAACACAAGTATGTCTGTCTGTTTGACAGCCTTCTTTTCAACCAGTCTCTCTCACTCTGGCTTTTTGTCTCTGCCCCTGTCTGTGTTTTTACCTGTCTCCCTGTCAAACCCTCTGTTTCAATGACCACTCATCTCCCTTTGGCCCATCCATTCTCATCTATTATACCATATCCTAACTGCGAGCGTCACAACACTTTGCAACTGTTGTTAAAAATTCTACCTTTGTTTCGTCATGTTCAGTAGTAGTGTCGTTTATCCTTTAAAATCCCAATGGTTTTATTTTTAACTTAAAGCTGATGGGTGCTCTCCTTACATTCATTCACTGCGTTATTCACGTTTTTGTCATGTTTACTTGAAGTGTTAAATTTGAATGGCTGAATAAGCTTGAAGAGGTTAGACATGGCAAGAGGATGCAAGTAAAATAGAATCTGGCAGAGCAACAAAAAGGCCACATAGCCATGTGACTTGCTTCACTTTCAGTTAGGAACAGAAAATATAATGGGATTGAACAATTTTGACACTGTCATTTGGTTGCGTCGCTTGCGGTTGAGAGATGTATTGGTCTTTAAAACATTTTATGTTTTGATTGATTGATTACTATTTTATTTGATAATATACACCCAATGCAGCTGTCAACAAATAGCAGGTTACACCCATTGTAAAAAAAAAAAAAAACAACAACTGTGGAACTGTTCAGCTATTAACATGTCTTTTAGAGCTGACTTGTAGTCTATATATAGTAGGCTTACATATACAATGTATAGCCTATGTACTGTATAATAGTCCCCTCTCTCCCTAGGGTTCATCCAGGTCAGGGATCATGTCCTTGGTCTCCATAGCAACATGTGTCCTCTTCCAGGCCAAACAGCTGAACCTCTCCATACGCTATTGCCTTGTAATAGACTTGACCTTTGAACTATTACACCATCTCTCATATAAGAAAGGGTCACAGTCACACCATTTCTGACAACCATGTCCTTCAGTTGCCCAATATTTTTTACTTTGAAGCTGAATAGTTGCTGTAAAATAGGTTGTGCACACGTGCAACTGATAGCTTAATGCATGATGTATCTATGAAACATGAGCATTTGGTTTAAATATAATGGGGGTGCTGTGCTAAAACACCTGTCCATACAGGGCTATGTGCCAATGGGGGCCCAGGTTAAAGTCCATCCTGGGTTATTTCCCAACTCTACCCTCTCTCCGTCCCCCACTAATTTCCTACCTACTCTGCTTACAGAGAGGACAGACTCAGACAGGTAAATGAGTTGCATGAATGGTCTTTGAACAATCAAAATAGCAGACACAATAAAAAGCAAAAATACATGTAGGCCTACGTTAGCTGATGTTAAATGATTAAGATGTACCAGAAGGACTTAAAGTGAAATTTTGAAGCTATTGTAACCATATTGGTTACTCTCAGGTCTTACTATAACTGTCAGCCGTGGATAAATATTTTTATAGATGGCTGTGATACTGTGAACATAAACTGCCATCTAGTGGTCAGTAGGGTTTATCGATTCATTCCACCTCCAGTGGCATTTTACAAGAATACAAGGATAATTAGGTCTTCTTGTGCAGGACAATTACAATGTTAAATTGTAGAACATACAATGAAATATCCTAGCTCATTGGTAGGCCTACATTGTGAAATATTGTTGCCTTCTTATACTTAAGGTTTTATAAATAAAACAGACACCTGTAAGTTTGATTGCTAGGCCTACATTGTGAAATATTGTTGCCTACTTAGAAAGTAGGCTTAGATTTTACACCCTGTCTTTTCCCCCTTATTAATATATACAGGTATTACTTTGTATTGTATTCCCCTTCATTGAAGCAAATAAGTTTTGTAAGAATATTGTGCTACCTGCCAAGGGACTATAGATAAAACTATAAAATAAATCAATATTATACTGATATAATTCCATTATATAATTACATTCAAATAAAATATGATAGGGGGAAAATCATGGATAATTTAAGACAAGTATTTTTTTTAAACACATGGCACACAGCTAAATATATTCCATCTAATTTATAATGAGTTGTATGTGTTCTTACTGTCACAGCAGTCTCAGGTCTATTTACCTGCATGGAATGATGCTAATTCAACCACTTAATTGCTAAGAAGTGCGTAAGAATGTTCCATGCTTTTCATAGTCAGTTTTTGCATTGAGCAAGGTCAGGCAATTGCCCAGGGCCTTGTCCAATGATGGGCCTCACCATTGCATTACGGTATTCGCTTTCCTGCATATAAAGTTATCTTCCACACACGCACTCTTCCCCATTGTTGGTGCGTCTGAAGTAGTCAGACAATGTAGGGAATAGATTGCGCTCAATTTCTTCTTTTTATTCATTCATTGCAGGGTTACCCTGCCCCAAAATTGTTCTTTGCCCAGGGCCTCAGACTTACTAAAACCACCACTGATGCTCGTCTTAGAGATCATTCTTAAGAAATTTGGGAAGCAAGTTACATTCTTAGTGCAGCCTTAAGAAGGGTCTAAAGAAGTTGATAAGAAACCTAACTGCCTTTGGGAAACACAGCAAATGACAGTAACACATGCATGCAACCTTTTAGGAAACTGAATCAACAGATAATGTGACAATGTTGCAGATAAAACACCTACAGTAGGAGGTCACTGTGTGACAAAAAAGTCAATGTCATAGAGGCTGTTCCGTCCTCTCGTTAGTTAAATGTAAAGGAAGAATAGAATTGGATCCCTGACCTTAAGAGTTAATATACTAATCAACATCAGGATCGCACCGCCAAAACAATATGATTGCTGTATTTCAAAAGCATTTTGTTTTGGTTTCAGACCCTGAAAAGATATGAGGGAATTGAATACAAAAAAGAAGCCAGAAATGCCTCAGCTCGCTGAAATACATTCACTGCCATTTTCTGTTACCCACTGTGTCAGTGCCTATTTATTTCCTTTCATATTACTTATTCATCATATAAATGCATTTTCGGATACCAAACTGTGATACATTTTTGCAACTGTGAAAATATTTTAAAGCCATCATGCCATCTCCTGTCATACTGGAGTAAGACTGCATGCATGCCTCCTCTTTGCATTGTGAGGTGCAAATGTATGAAAAGAGGAGGAAAGAGTGGAAGGAATCAGGAGTGGGTTGTTGTGGCAGTTATAAAAATGGGATCCCTTGAATGCTTTCTCAAATATTTCTCGATGTGACACCCAGCACTGTATGATCGGCATTATACTCATGACATCCCATGACCTAGATATAGAAATCTGGCCCAGCGGCTGCATGTGAACACACTCCATGATAGCTGCACCAATTCTATTGCTGATCTGGCTTATAAACCAAAAACAATGCATTTTCAGTAATAATAGAAAGCTAACATTAAGTAGTTATGTTGTCTTAAAATATGCAGTGAAATGTTTGTTCTTAGCATGGTTACATATGTGAATATTTGATACTTTTCTGCATATCTACATTTCTTCACGTTTCCATATGAAGTAACATCACAATATCCCCAATACCCCTGTTGCATGCAGTGTCTACAAATAAATATCATAAGAAAAGCACTGACTTACACTGAAACATAATTCTGCTGAGCTTATGGTTTATATCTCTCTCATTTCATTACTGAAACCTCCCATACAAATATTTTGAATTAGGGTATATTCAAGATCAGATGATCAGAGTACATTTACCTCACATTAATTATAACAGATACTACAATTTTAGCCCTTATCTGCATTAATTTGCTAATAATTTGGGTGCTGATTAATTTTTTCCATTTTGCATAAAGTCAAACTAACAGCCAGTGTTTATATATTGAATAAAAGAGAATGCGTGAAATTGAAAAGAAAAGAAAAGAAAAGAAAGTGTATTTTGCGCAGGCATAGTTAGTTCTCCTTTGATTTTTTCCCCCTCTGTCTCCATTTCTCTTACCTTTTGCAGTCTCTCCCAAGGCCAATCGCACTGCTTTTACATATATTACCTTTTGATTAATGGAGTTGTATTCATTATTCTACTCTTGTGCTAATTAGAAAGACTAGGAGTTAATGATATACAGTAGGCATAATGCTTGCCCACAAGGCATAAAAGCACTGTTGGTTCCTGCTGGTGCACTCTTGATACCCATCCACTTACCTTCCATTATAACTGCAGAAAATTAGGATAGATGTCCGTACACCTGCAATTGTTGGCATATGTTGCAATGTAAAATATGTTTCTTATTGCATTGCAAATATATTAGAACTATTGCAAATGTATTAGGACTATTGTCCCATTATGCCTCTCACAAACACACTACAAATGAGTTTTGTACAAATTTGTTGGATCAAAATGAGTGAGTATTCCAGGCAATGTACCGGTGTCCATTAAACTAATGATGGCTAATAAACTAATAGACTTGTGATGGCTAATGCAATTGTACATTGTAATGCATCATCAGTATTATAATCAGTGCATTAAAATAGGCTACTGATCATTGTCATGTATTCTAGATACGTATGACATCACAAATATCGGCATTGTTTTTCATTTTCATTTTTTAGAAGAAGGAAACCTTAAAAAAAAAAAGCTTAACGTCACAAAAACACACTGCAATTCTGACCTCAAAATCATGAACAGTCAAGTTTTAAATAAGGAAATCCAAAGCATGACTCCCCTAAACCACATCTTTAAAATGACATTGGGCATAACATGTTCTGGAAGTCAATTAAATGTTTAATGGAATTGCCATGGGATTGTACATGACTTGAAAAAAAATGAAGACTGAGTATATAAAATATAAAAGAAAGAACAGAGATCTGCACACTGTTGCTTCTGGAGCAGCAACACTGTGCATATCTCTCTTCTTTCTTTTATGATTATACTTAATCCAAGACCTGTTAATTTGGATGCGCGTGCACTCCAAACGCTACTTGTGGTAGCCTAAAGTATCAAATATTTTGCCTATTGATGTGAACCACTGTTCTTTATGTGTAGCGGATGCCAACTAGTATAGAGTTTGGTGGTACGTCCGTAAACCCCTCTCACCTCCCACAAGTTGTTTGCATCATGATTTGAAGCGGGAGCATATTTTGCATCTGCAGTCTTTACCCTAGGGCCTTCTCTGAGTGTCTTCCCCAAGACCCGTATCAGCTAAACACTGTATTCAATGTATAGTCAGGAGAATTTACGTAGGCCAAGGGACCAAGTTGCCAATTATAAAATTATGAGAGAGTACTCTCTGTCCCAAATGCTCTCTAAACTCAGAAAACCAAACATCTTTGACTATCACTCAGCCATTACATAAAGGAATTTGCTGCTTTTGTTGAGGGAAAGGGAAGAGCTTCTGCTCTGTCTTCTGCGTCATTTCTTTTTCAATGTTGGTGTCTGCTTGACACAGAGCTGTGGTAACATGACAGAGAGAAGAGGCAGTGAGTGCCACCACAGACACATTCCCCATCCTTTTTTCCCCCACTTGTCATCCCTCCTTTTCTGGACAACCGATTGATTGTGACAGCTGTATATTGGGGATATTTCATATGAAAGAGAATTTAGAGATGAAATGTTAATGACTTGATTTTTTTTGTTTTTTTTGCTTTTTTATTACAGGGACGGCAGTTTTGAACATTTTTTTTCAACATCTCTCACACAAATTCCTTTGTTTGCAATGAATTAATAATCAACTTGTCACTAAAATATCACGCCTTCCTTAATCAACACTCTTGAAGCAAAAGTTTCTTTAAAGGTATTTTTTCACTTAGGCCTACAAAAATGTGAAAGTTGGTGGATAGCGTGCCTACTTAGTTTGATATTTATTATTTGAGAGCAGTATGTGATTAATTCTTGAAATGAGGCATGGATTGAGTAGGACCATACATTAGGCCTACATAAACACATTTGCAATAATAAGCAACATGTATGTTTGCAATAAACAAAAAACTATTTTTACTCTTTACAGGCTTCAAACCTATAATAAGACGTTATAAACAAATCTTGAATCGATAGCAAAATGAAGTAAATAAATTATGGCTGAATTTGTTGAAAAGAATGCTCGAAATGAAAGAGCCTTGCTGGACATTTGTCACAACTGTCAATTCTGTCTTCATTGTTGGACATACAGTAACTATTAATACTGCTAAAACAGTGACACCGGTATCACATAAAAACTGTTAAAATGTTAATTATTAACCAAACAACCATGTGGAGTTTTAATTGTTGAAGTACATGGTATTAATGCTGCTTTTTGTACTCTTTTTGTCCATGCGAAACTGCTTGATAACTGTGTGGACAATGAACCTTCCTACCCACCATAAAAGTAGCAGGTGCACTCGCAGGTGCAGAGCAAAGTCTAATTAGTTCCCATCAAATATGTAATCATCCGTTCTACTTTATTTTAAATAATGCCAGAAGGGAGGTTCAATGGCCAAAAGCTAAGCTACCTGAAACATAATAAATGAAAATACTGTAGACAGCATATCCCCAAGCTATGGGTACATTTGTATGCCTGACGAGTCCCTGACATCAATGTTGGGTCGAATCCTAATTGAATTTTTGGTGAGATCTATGTGTAATGCAACCATTAATATGGATGTAACAGAACTGAATATTTCACCAGCCCCAGGTGAACAATGTGGGCATATCATATATCCTTTTCAACAGTTAATTAATCCTCTATTTTCTGATAAATTTCTTGAAAATATAAGTGCATGGAAAATCAGTAGGGGCATGGAAAGTGTGGTGGTGTGATTGCCTTCATTTTGGGAGATTTTGTGATGTCATCCTTCCACAAGGAGTGAGGTGCCCTTTAACAGAGCAAATTAATTAATGAACATAATTAAGTCCCTATCCTTTTCTGAGTTGTACATTGCAGGAGTGAGTCACTTCAGATTTGGAACTCAGATGAGATCCTGTTGTTTTATGTTGCTCCTTTCATCACATGGCAATGCCGTCTGGCTCCATAAAAGCTGGAGTGCCACTTGTCTCCGGGTTAACAGAGATGCAGAGATATGGAGCAGATAAATTATTTAATACTCCCACAACACATGCACTTTTGCTTTTCAAGCATGAGTTATAATTTCATTAGAAACTTCAGCGCTGCGTCGCCTGGCTAGTTAAATATTAAACCCTTCCGCTGATCACTTTCGATTAGCCATGCCTGTGAAACTCCTCAAGATGTCAGAGCCTGTGTTTCTTTCTTTTTTGTGTTTTCTCCACCCATCCTTTTCGTCGCGCCATTTTCCCAACCCAGTTCTCTTCTCCACCTGCTGTTGGAAATTGTTTGTCAAGGTGAAAGAGATACGGCACTACCCCTAGAGTTGTGTCAGAGCACCCGGTAGGCACTGTGGGAATCATGATATGTTGTTATGTGTGGCTGCCCAGGAAGATGAGCCACATTGTCTGTGCTGATTACAGGGTGGAGATAATATTCATTGATTTAAGAGACTGATGCTGTAAATTGTTGGCAGGGCCAGATTAATGCACAGGCTAGATATGGCTGCAGCCTAGGGGCCTCCATCTGCCAGGGGGGGCCCTGAATGGCCAAGTTGTGACAAGATACAATATTGAAAAATTCATCTGTGGTGTTGAGAACAGTTGGTAGATGTTTTTCTTACTTCCTATTATGACACTGTCTATGTACATTTGTCACGTAATTTGTCCTTCGGGGGGTCCCACAGCAACCTGTAGCCTAGGGGCTCCAGGCCTTCTTAATCTGGCCCTGGTTGTTGGGTACACCATGGCAAAGCAAGTCTGTCATAATAAGCAATACAGTGGGAGGAAATATTTGTTTTATTATCTATAGAAATTGGTCATAAAAGATGGTCTGATCTTCCTGGAAATCAGAAGAAAGAACAGTGTCTTGTTTTCCTAATACCATTCAAATGACATGTTATAGCATTTTTATTGACACAATTCTCAACAGGGGGATTAGTAAGATGACGATGAATCAATGACATTGACACACCAACTGAAAAAAATGACATATTTAATCACAGACGAATGCCACAGTTGCAGTCAATGCAATCATAGTTCGACATATTAGATTTCCAATGAAAACAAAAATCTCTCAAAAACAAAGTGTAATGTGTGAGTGTGAGAGTGAGAGTGAGAGTGAGAGTGAGAGTGTGTTTGTTTGAGTGAAAGGGAGAGGATTCTGACACGCTTTTGAGCTCTTGTCTGGCAGTGGCACGAGACCTGGGCCCGAGGGAAGCAAGTATAGAGGAGGAGACGTTAAAATTATGCAACACTCCAGAATGGAGATGGAAACTGCGACCTCCACATTTACTGTGGTAGCAAAAAAAACAGTGTTGCGTCGCATGGCTATTTTTGGTCAGGGAAGCTCTTGTTAAAGTATAACGACATTTCGACATGTAGTTGTAATGCTCACACTACCCTGGACATGTCAGTACCTGAGTTTTTCCAAGATCCTGTTCATTGTAATGGGGGCAGAGGTTTTTTTACATTTCTTTTTTTTTTATTATTATTTTTTTTTAATAAATATTGATTTATTCCCAATAACATCCAAAAGGTTATGCAACATCAGCAGACAACTAGAAAACAGTGATACCTTTTAGCATCATATTTGGAGAAGGCCAAAGTAGGTTTTTAAATGTAAACAAAGTCTGCCCGCATTAGAATAGCTCAGATCTGAAGCATCTCCGGG
Organism: Engraulis encrasicolus; assembly: GCF_034702125.1. Lineage (NCBI taxonomy): Eukaryota > Metazoa > Chordata > Actinopteri > Clupeiformes > Engraulidae > Engraulis > Engraulis encrasicolus. The sequence continues at coordinate 1,044,753 of NC_085872.1, read as the reverse complement.
TACTGACAAGTCAAGGGCGTGAGCAATACAACAGCATATTGAAATTGGCAGCAATGCTCCAACTTTTTACATTGTATGCCCACTGTACAGTAACTTATGATCCAGTTATTGGTGTAGCCCCTTAAGAACTTCCTCAATGGTTTTTAAATGTGAAAATATCCTCCATAGCTGCATTGCCCTTTGATGTCTTGGATAAAAACATAGGCCTAACTGTACAATAGTAAAGTAATTGTGCAACTGTGAACTTCTGGAGTTCACCTATAGCACCTTGTGCGCCTTTTGTTTCTGACCAATAGCTGAATGATCTCAGGGTGCGTGGCTTTGTTGACAGATTTCAGTTCTCTGAAGGAACCCACTGACAAAACAGTGGCTGTGTCTCAAATTCTGCACTTGTGCACTTCGGGGTGCTCACGCTGAAAAATTCAGTTGAGCCAGTGTACTGAAAGTGCCAGGATGATGCCCTTACAATGGCGGAAAGATGCAGTGCTTGAATGATGGACACTGCATGCACTAAACGGTGGCCATGTTGACAATGACACGGAGGAGTCTCCTAATTCTGTAATGTTGATGGGACACCAACCTTTCCATGTGTAGCAGAGTGGTGTTTACCAAGAGTTCAAACTTTTACTCATTTAGGTTTTAAAAGGTGACTACGCCAGTCTCGTTAAAAGGTGAGACAACCCAGATGTTACAGTTTTTCTCAATTGGTTTTGTACATTTCTCACAACAGATGATTCTGTATAGGCCTTCAGAAGACATATTTGTGCCCAACATAGCCTCTTGATTTTTTTCCCCTTGTAGAGACAAGTAGGAACACTCTCATAAAAAGCTATAAATAGAAAGGAAACCCCATCAGTGTTTGACCAGAAGACCTCACAAGTCTGACAAATCATTTTGGGTGTCATTTTCAGAGCTCCAGAACCCCTTGTGGGATTGTCCACAGATTTTTTTTTGATTTTTTTCTTCATTCTCCATGAATTCTTCTTTTTAAAAATGCCAATGTGACTTGTCTTATGTGATGTTTTCTTTTGTAATTTCGAACCTGAACATGGGCAACATGCACATTGAGGGCAATATGTTTTCTATGCGTTTCTTCCGCTGCCATCTGCTGGTCAAAAAAAGTAACAACATGACTCCTTGTGCCTCTTGTGCCTGACCTACTGTCTCTTTTGGTGTGCGAACCTGCTCCCACATTGAACGCTCCTGAAATCATTGAAATTGAAAGGGATACCTGCACCCCTGCACAGGGACTCTCGGGTGATCATGTCTGGGCAAAATTTGCATTTGATTATTTAGTCTTTACATTAAATGTTATCGAAATCATGTTGCTCTCTTTTTGCATTTTGCCCATGTTCAGGGTGGAAATTACAAAAGAAAACATCACATAAGACAAGTCTCATTGGCATTTTTAAAAAGAAGACTTCATGGAGAATGATGAAAAATATAAAATACAAATCTGTGGGCAATCCCACAAGGTGTTCTGGTGCTCTGAAAATGACACCCAAAATGATTTGTCAGACTTGTGAGGTCATCTGGTCAAACACTGATGGGGTTTCCTTTCTATTTATAGATTTTTATGGGAGTGTTTCTACTTGTATCTACAAGGGGAAAAAATCATGAGGCAATGTTGGGCACAAATATGTCTTCTGAAGGCCTATACAGAGCACAGCCAAAAACTCCAGTACAATTTGTATCCTCTTTGAGGGAATGCTATGACGATGCAGGATCATACAGACCAAAACTGACAGTCTTGCAACAAACTATTCCTATCTATGTACCAGCATGCCAAATTTGAGCTTCCTACATGGTTTAGTTCTTGAGCTACGGGCTTGTGAACTTTGACAAAAAAAGAGTGTGAATAAAATGGGCACCGCCCTCCCCCATTGAAATTGGCTGTAATATGGAGAGTATACATCTTACATTCAAATAAAGTAACAGTGTTTCTCTTAAGTACCATGGGTACACTCAGTAATATTTTCAGAATTTTTTGAGACCTAAGTGCGCGGGCTCCTGTTGATGTGGCGTGGAATGACCCAACTGGGAAGCACCGGACCGAGCCTGGAAGCCTACGGTTGACCCTCGCTTCAGGTGCTGACCATGCAATGCTGCAGTGAAGCAACATCATGTTAGCCACAGTACAAACATAATTGGGTATCGCCAGGTGCACAGTGCAGATTCTAGTAATCCCTAAGTAGAGTTTATTATGCTTGCTTGATTCTCTTGTGCAGGGCAGTAAAAATAGAAAATGGATCTCCTCCTAGCCCTTTCGAGATAGACACCGTTCAAACACTAAAACGACCGGCTCGGCTTGGAGATCATTTGTACTGATATAGCGTGTCCGTGTCTCTTGTCGTTTTTGGCGATTTTGTGCAAGTTTAGGTCCCCATTGAAAACAATGGTAGAACCTTCGTGCCAGGCACTCCAGCCCTCTAGGGATCAGAGTGCAGGAAGCTTTTTTTGTTCATAAAACATCAACACTTTCACCTAGAAGTTTAGTTGACGCGTTGTTAGCGAGCTCTGTGAGATGTCCCCAAACTGTGAAAGTATCATGTCACAACTCTCATTACTTTTTAAATGGCAGGTGTGTAAAAACGGCAGCGCTGGCCCAATTGCTTTTCCCATTGACTCTTGAAGTGCCTTTCTGAAGAGAGTCAGCACATCTTCCACAAGAGGTCCATTTGTGACTGAACCGTTTAACCTATACATTTCATTCAAAGACTGTTAGAAAGATCACACATATGACTCCAATCTGTGAGCAGCACATGTGCCAATTCTTTTTAGTTTTTTAACAACAAGCTAAAGACCTAGAAACTGTTTTTGATTCTACCCTCTGCCTTAGACCACCATACTAACTGCCATACAGTCAATCAGAACAGGTGCAGCCAATATAGGGTTCCATCTCAACTGTCACTTTCTCTCAACATTCTATTCTTAACGAGCACCTGCAACTACAGTTCTAGAAGTCTATTGTTCAGCTCTTCAATGCAATCTGATATTGTCTTGCTGTAATGTTTATGACAGCCAGCTGCTTGGCCCAATGGTGAAGGTGCTGGATTAGAGATATGGAGGTTGGGAGTTAGAATCTCACTCGGACCCATGTTGATTTTCAAAATTATATCATATGCAGTGTTCCTTAGCCAACTTAAAATACCATGTATGTCATTTACAGTAGTATCAATGGCAAAGGTGCTGGATTACAGATATGGAGGTTGGGAGTTTCAGTCCCACTCGGACCCATGTTGATTTTCAAAATTATATCATATGCAGTGTTCCTTAGCCAATTTAAAATACCATGTATGTCATTTAGTATATCCCCAGAACGCGGAGCTACAACACTTTCAAGATGGCCGAATCCAAGATGGCTGAATTGTTTGGCCCATAACTTCTGACTGGCAGGAGGGATTTTTTCCAACATTTCTTTTAGCTTTGTTTTGTCAATATTAGTTTGATTTTAATTTAGGGATAGAGATATCAAAAATAAAACTGCTCATCTCTGCCCCAAAAGGCAAGCCCGCTTCCAGCATTTTCTGTGAGATTGCAATCTAGTTCTCATATTTTTCCACGACACTATGCACTAAAGACGTCAGTGCACTGTGTGCACTGTGCACTAATTGTCAGTGCTCTGACACAAGTGCATGATTTGAGACATAACCACAGTTATGCTGCCCCCGTGCTACAAATGGCTGCAAGCTGTCCTACATCCTTGACGCAGATTCTTACTGCAGCACAGCTACCGTTGCAAGGCAAGCACGCGGCCATTTTGAATTACCACTGACTGCACAAATCAGCACCAAAGTAGCAGTCTACAATGCAATCTGTGTCACCACCCTATTCTATGGGACAGAAACATGGAGCCCATACAGACGCTACATAAGCAGCCTGGAAATGTTTTATATCAGATGCCTCCAAAAATACTGTGAAGACCGCATTGCCCATTCTGACCTTCTGACTGCGACTGGCACCACCAGCATGGAAGCAGCCCTGGCCAAGAAGCATTTGCTCTTGAACACTTCCAAGACCAAGGAGCTGGTAATGGATTTCAGGACAAAGAGGACTGCCATCCAGCCTCTAGTTATTGAGAAGGTGTGTGTAGAGAGGGTATCTGAGTTCCGCTTTCTTGGAGATCCTGACCTGGAGCGTTAACACCATTGGGTTAGTGAAGAAGACACAGCAAAGACTTTTATATCCTCAGAATACCCAGGAAAAACAACATCTGTCAGAAGCTGCTTGTGTCCTTCTATCGCTGCTCAGTGGAGAGCATACTGGCTGGAGGGGCTTTACAGCACCTGCCAAGCCAAGTCAAAAAGCCAAGTCCATTCTAAGAGACTCATCACACTCAATTTCGTTGTACTTGTTACAATGACAAATAATTTATGCTATACTATGTATGCTGGGTTGGCCATATTATTTACATGCAAGGCTATCACATCCCATACCAAGTCCTATATGGACAGTAGCTCAACTCCAAGCGGGCTGCTGGTGGCCAGAAGAGATGATACAAGGACTTAACCAAATAACTCTTCAAGCGCTGCAACATCAACCCTAGCCACCTCGAGACAGCAGCATCCAACAGACGAGCCAGGAGAACCATGTGCAACAAAGCAAAGCAGCTGTGCAAATCAACGACACCTTCATCCAAAGGAGGAACGCAAGATCAGGCAGACCCCACCTCCCAATCAGGACATACCTGCTCCATCAGTGGAAGAAGGCTGGAAGAGCAGCTCCAAAATCAGCTTCCATAGCCACATGAGGTGGCATCAACGACAGCAACATTGAACCACACGATGTGTGCTTGACTTTGCAGTTGGCTGTGTGTGGCAGGATTTAACTGTTGCAAGCACACAGTCAAACACACTAAAAGTTGTTGCGTGTAGCCCAATTACCTTCGTTGGGTGTGTGTCAGATGAAGTAGAAAATAGGCAGAGTAGCTTGCTTGCATTCTTACTTGATGTCTACATTGTGGTTGCATTGTCACATATCACTAAAGCCAAAAGCACAGAATTAGCCTATTATGTTTTTGAAATACAACAATAGTATGCTGTATGGGCCCCATCAAGAATCTATCAAAAGCTGTGGTCAGTGCCAGGCCTAGTGACACTGAATGATCTCAGGCAAGAGAAGCTCATTGCTAAATCTCTTTCAATATACACTATTCAGGAGGGCAGGTTCCTGTTATAACTGCAATCCATTTCTCTTTGAACTGGAGTAATCACAGATATTGACAGATTGGTCACACCTCCTGCTGCTTGTGCTGCCCCCTCAGGATGGTGCTCCAGGTGTGGGAGAGCATGTACGCCCTCTCAGAGAGCACAACCCAAAAATCATGAAGAAGGGGGCTCTCCCACACCTGGAGATAATACATAATAGCCTACTATAATAACTATTAGCCTACTATAATACATTCATGAGGCTTTATGTCAATTGACAAAAAGGGGCCATGTAGTATAGTTTAATTAATCACTGTCCTGAGTCAGCCGATGTATTTGAGTCATTAGTAGGCCTAAGAGAACTCTAAGATGACTCTCGCGACCACTTTCACGGTCCGTCTGCCCAACCCCAAATGTAACTTTTTGACAGAGCATTCCGCTATGAGTGTCGTGAGAAACATTTCATTCACTTCTCATACGAAAAATCGTTTTACATCCCGTATTCAGATGTGTATCAACTTCTGGCATTCTGTGATGAAAAACATTCTCACAGCGAGCTTATTTAAACAGCATTTGTTCACGATGGTGTAGATTTTGAGACAGGCATGCCACGGGCACCGCACAAACTATGTCATCCTACATTGTGCCCCTTTAAGTACTGTATATATACATGTGCAGATAATTTAAGACTGAAGGTGACAACATAGGTGTGCAGATATAGGGACATAGTGGTGCTAAAGCACCTGTCCTTTTGCCCTACTGGTTAAAAATGCCCTTTTGAAAAGGTATTTTTGGAAGTCTTTTGTCACAATGTACTGTGGTCCTACATGATCATCTAGTGCTTAACAACCATAAGCTTGTTATAATAATGTCCTGATATATTATACAGTATATTGCCTCCATAGCCTGGGAAGGCAGCCGGAAGCTCCATATGCCCAGCGCCCACCCTCAAAATATTTGTGCACGCCATTGCATCACACAGTGTATTGTCCTCATGACACAAGCAACACTGATGTACTAAAGGAAAGGTTGACTGAGCGCTCTTGTTCTCCAACTTACTAAACTCCAAACTGTAGGTGCTAATTACAAAGATAAAACTGCCAACCGGTTTCAACCCACATGGGTCTTCATCAGGCCGTAAACAGATTTAAACTGTTTACGCCCTGATGAAGACCCAGTGTGGGTTGAAACTGGTTGGCGGTTTTATCTTTGTAACAATGCCTCTGGATTAATAAAGGGGTTTTAATACTAAGGACAATCCTTGTCGACCTGTGGAGTTGCCTGAGGCCGGCCCTAGTGACAACACGCTCTAACACTGATGTACTGTAAGGCTTTATACCAGAATCCACGAAAAAACACAATGCTGCTTGTGTATTTTCCATCTCTCAGTCATGGTATTGTGATTGGTTGTAAGGACTAATAAAGTGTTACTTAGGGTAGGTCTAGCTGATCTTAGCTGATCTATCTGAAATGTGTGTCTGTCTGTCTGTCTGTTTCTTTGATAGTGAGTCCATACTGCCTGCGATTTGGATAGAGCATCCCGAAATTTAGACCAAGCGAGACACTGTCGGCATGGCATCGCTCATCTAACAGGCTTCTTGTGACTGTGCACATACAATTGAGTGAACGAGAGAGAGAGAGAGTGGAATTGTGCCTTCACTTGCTAAGACACCATGATTATTATGCAGAGGCTCGAAAATGTGGGAATACAAATTCCAATTCACCTTCATATTTGTATTCATGAAATGGATTATAATAATATGTTATGTGTGCATTTATAGCATCTTACTTACAAGTTCATAGAAAGCGTTATCAGGAATTATCCGTTCTTTGACATATTTCCCGATCCTTCCTAGACCGTTCTGTCAACACCTTACACCATTCATGGCTGACAGAGATATGACAGAGCAACATTCCCATAACTAGTATTGTTCTCATTGATTAAATCAGTCTTTAAATCTTTCTCTAACCTGAACACTCTGCAACCAAATTTTCATTCAGTGGTTATGGTCAAATCAAATGGACTAAGCTCAAATCAATTCAGCCTGTTTCAGTTCCCCATCTCTGAGAGCCACCAGTCTGCCTAACAGTGAAGAGTAAAGGAAGACAGTTGGGGGTTGCTAGGGGGTTGGGGAACTTAATTATTAAGCATGCATTACATTTGAAGAATGCTTCTGATGCCTAAGATTTAAAAGATCATAATGTTTCACCATCAAGTCATTTCATTTCAATCTCCGGAAAGCTACTTGAGCAAAGAAAAAACGAAACACATGAGTTTCAGATTTTTCAACCAAAAGGCTATCTCCTCTTCATCAGTTAAAAGTCAAGTCTTGTCTGGGGAGGGCTGTCTTCCTTTTGGGCTGTCCATCGTTTTTAAGTGGCTAGTGCATTTTTCATGGATTTGAGGGCTGAGCGTGTGTCGTTGTGTCATATTAAGCAAATCTAAGTGGTGAAAGAAAGTGAAGCGGGCTCTAAAATATTAATTTCATAATGCAAAACACTGTCAACGTGCTAATTAAGGCCACTGCGTGTGGAAAGGTGCTGTGCTGATGCATCATCTTAAAGTTGCATAAATGAAAATGGAGAAGGTTGCTCAGATAATCATAAGACTGGTATGCTCTTGTGAAGTTGTCACTATTTGTCTCAAAACAACAAGACAAATCATGATTTGCAGTCATGACTCAGAAGAGCATGGCAGCCCCTGTGCCAATACTGGATGCCTATAGCTACTGTATACTAATAGAATGAAGGTCATTTGAGTCTGCCTGACTAGATCCCTTCTGTAGCCTACATAACACTGGAAGATCAAAATCAATTTCTGAATGAATCGGATGCTGTTTCACATATACTACAGCAAAGAAAATTATAATGTGCATACACAACCTTGCACTTCCCCAGCTGCATGGCTACTTCCAAAGGCTTGAAAATGGAGGCTTCTGCAAGAGGAGACTTCGAGTGCTTTCTAATATAATATGCGGACTCCCACAACTTTTGGGGGACTGTTCTTCATTCATTATGCGGATTGCAAATGAGAAAATGGTATTAGAATTGCGCTTTTGCAAGATATTGAAATACATTTCGTCAGTGACGTCATCGCGAGGCCACAGACATGCAAGGGAGGACAGCAGTCTGAATATTAGAAAGCACCTATAACGCATCTATCATGTATTTGTTGGCTCAGTGTGTACTGGAGTTACATCTGCACTCTCTTGCAGTTGCGTGTTACTCGTTGATGCCGCTGGTTGCTCCTGGCTGCCCCCAATGGACATAGCGCAGTCTGTCTATTTGGGTGAGACCGTTTCTCTACCGATTTTGCTACCCCTCCCCTGTTAGGCCAGCATGGGTTCTGTGCCTTAATTTCATTTCAGTTAGTTTTTACAGCCCGAGCAGGTTCAGAGGACCCTATTGTTTTTCTACTGTTTCTTATTACTGTAATAGGGTGAAGGGTGTCTGATTCCCCCAAAGTTCCCCAAAAATATCCAAAAGCATCCACAGAGACAAGTGATATAAAGAAGAATAGGGGTTTTTTTACATTTATGTAATAAATGTGGGCAGCATGACCCCATTATGCCATTGTTTGTAATCATCTTCCATGGACACATACACACCGACTGTCACACACATGGTACACTAATAGGCAACCAGCCGTAAAGTAATAAGAGATGATCTAGGTATTGAAACGAAAGAGCTATTGGCTCAACTCAGAACCCTTAGACTCACTGTTTAGTATTGCTGGGTACCAGCGCACATGCACACTAAAAAATACTGGGTTAAAAATAACCCAAATTGGGTATTCTAATACCCAGTCACTGAGTAACTATTGAACAGCACACATATTGGGTTATTTTTACCCAGTGGATTGGGTTAGTATTTTTAACCCAGCATTGGGTCAATACAACATGCCCAGTAATGGGTAAAATTAACCCAGCCATAGGGTCAGAAATACCCTGCACTGGGTTGCTGAGTTAACCCATTTCACTGGGTTAAAATACTAACCCAATCCAATGGGTAAAAATAACCCAGTATGTGTGCTGTTCAATAGTTACTCAGTAACTGGTTTAATACTGGGTTAAACATGGGTTGAAACTGGGTTATTTGGGAATTGCCTTTTACTTTTCTCCAATTCTTTCAGTTGTTTCCTTTGATTGGCAATCGTCGAGTTCCAAGCAAGCAACTATCATTGAATCTTATGGGACCAGCCAGCGGCTAGTGAATGCCACTGGTCAATGATAATTGCCTGCTTGGAGGTAGAAGTTGCATTGCCAAACTCAGGAAATGGCTGAAAGAACAGGAGAAAAGTAAGGTTCAATTACTCAAGGGGATGTGTAAAAATCTGCCTATTTCCAGAAATGGTTACATATCACTTTAACAATATGCAACACATTTGACCATTTTAAATACTCACTGCTAACCATTGCTCAAATAGAACCAATCTGATCACTATTAATGTTTTAAATAATTTGTATACATTATTGTATACATGTTAAAATATGTGATAATTCAATGACATTATACGAAAACACATCAAAGCATAATGAATCAATGGAGAGAGAAATTATTTTCTAGTCAACCTTCCTTTATTACCAGGGATTCACGTTCTTCAATTTGCATCAATTCAAAGCAATATTTGAAATAAAAAAAAGTGTCCAGGCATGAAAAGAAAATCTGCAAAGATATTTTACAAAACAAATGACACTTGCTCAAAAATAAACATACAGTAAAAGTCACGAGACATTGCTTCTCTAAATGGTCTATGCAGCACTTTTTACATTGTATTGAGGAAAGGCAGATACAGTGCTGGCATAAGTCTTTGTAAGATAGGATAGCTAAACACATACAGTGTGCAATTATGTGTAGGAATCACCATGTGAAAGAGTTCAAGATGAGGTACACAGCATACTGAAGCTGCCGAGGCTTCCACACTTCATCTTCTAAACATGTTGTTCCTATTTCTCTGAATGAAAAGAAAGACAGGCAACGTAGCATTCAGTTACACATTAAAAGCTATAATCTGAAGACATTGCAGGACACAGGTAGCTATAAACTCAAAAGAGTTGTGAATCCAATATTCATGCAATGTGTAAAATACAAAGATGTAAATGACGTTTCCAGTTCAACCCAATCTGACAAAATATGTAGTAAAAACAAAGGAGATACGCACTCTGTGCTTCTAAATTAACACTCCGGTGCAACCAGAGCAGGACTAAATAATAAGTACAAAGGAAAAAGAATCTGGTGCCACACGGATGTCTATTTTCTGTTATTTATTTTTTCAGTGCAGTAAGACTAACGTTTCGACATGCGTCTTCGTCCTCTGAAGACACATGGCGAGACGTTAGTCTTACTGCACTGAAAATATAAATAACAGAAAATAGACATCCGTGTGGCACCAGATTCTTTTTCCTTTGTACAAAATATATAGTAACTTGTAGACCTACAGTCTTTTGGCTTTTTAAGGAAACATGAATGGTACACATATTCAAAAGAGAAACAGAGGCTTACCATTTAGGTTTCCGTTCAGTCACCTACAACCATAGAAAAAAGTAAGAAAAACAAATTACTCATGTTGAAATACATTAGATGAATCTTTCATAAAAGATGCTTGTTGACATGCAAGTGTCCGTCACTGCTCAGACCTTTGTTATTTATGTTAATTTTGAAGTTTTTGATCCAGCACAAGAACTTGAGATGTCCAAGCACACCCTCTTTTTTGGACCATGTTCGGGCAGGAGGCAGATGGAGGAGTATAGCTGTTATTCCCCCCCCCCCCCCCCATTACTTACCCCTGACTGCCAGAAACATGGAGATTATTGGTGTCCCTGAACTGTGTTTTCAATTCAAGTTAATGAACTAAAAATTAACCTTTCATGAACATATGTGGGAGATTATCACTGAACGAAATAAACCTTTTTCCCCGACCCTATACTTGTATGTTAAAAGAATATGACTAATTCATAGTCATGTAAATAAATAGTATACACATATGTGGAAAAAATCTGAGACCACTTGAAAATGTTCAGTTTGTCTGATTTTACTATGTATATGTAAAGGAGGCCAACTATCAAAGTGTGAGGTGGAATGTGACGGAGGTCATCTTGCATCTGTTCACCCCCCTCGGTGATCGAACCTGCACCCTCGTCAACTACAACGGTTCGGCAGTGGGAGACACAGTACGATACCGCTGGGCCAAGAGACTAGTCTCTCGGCCCAACGGCACGAGACTGTATGAGGCTATCAGAGGGAGATTTACCAATGTTCCACGCCAACTCTGTGCTAGTTAGCCTCCGTTACACTCTCCCCCTTAAACCTCACTCCCATCCGGGTCACGGCACCACTGTGACGGAGGTCATCTTGCACCTGTTCACCCCCCTCTGGGATCGAACCTGCATCCTAGTCAACTACAACGGTTCGGCAATGGGAGACACAGTACGATACCGCTGGGCCAAGAGACTAGTCTCTCGGCCCAACGGCACGAGACTGTATGAGGCTATCGGAGGGAGGTTTACCAACGTTCCACGCCAACTCTGTGCTAGTTAGCCTCCGTTACAGGAACGTTAGTAAAAACCTCTCTCCCAAAGCCTCAATACAGTGCGGTAACTGTGGGGTAGCTGACCGGTCCTTTAGCTCAGCAGTCTTGTATTGTGCCTCCCATTGCCAAACCAGATGCGTTGATGAGGTGGCCGGTTCGCGGCCTGAGGAAAGTGAACCGTGCAGGAACACCTCGGTCATAGATAGGTGTGTGTTTGAGTAAAACAAACATTGCTATTTCATTCTATGAACTGGCAAATACATTTTCTCCAAATTTCTAAAGAAAATATTGTCATTTTTTCCACGGCTGTATATTGAAGTATCCAGATACTCACTCTGTCTACAAAGCCTCCGGGACAAGTGCTGCAGAGCGAAACAGATTTTGGTCACCTTAGAAATAAGGAAATATGAGAGAGAGAGAGAGAGAGAGAGAGAGAGAGAGAGAGAGAGAGTTAGCGAGTGTTGCTCAAGGTATTGCTGAATGTTACTTTCTGTTCTATAAAGGAAACGGACATTAATTACATGGGCCTGAAGGCTAAGCAAATGCTTTATCAATATCATGCAGTATCCCAACTGTGCTGGTGCTTTAATATTTTCTTAATAGCAAGAAGTTAGAGATGGAGGTGTTCTATTAAGTTCCAATCTACATTCCTAATAAATACATGCATGTGATCATTATTTTGGCTTTATGGGGTATGGCTACATTAATGGCAGGCAACACATATTGAGAAGCAGCAATACTAACCTTGCTGAAAGAATGAGTCTCCATTTTCTTTCAGTCACTTCCAGTCTAGGACAAAAAAGGCAACACATTAGAAATAATTTCCAAGCAGCACCTCGTCATAGATAGGTGTGTAATCAACAGTTCAGGGTTCCATGCACAACTCCTAGGTGCTGGTAGATGCAGGAATGTTCAATACTTCAAAGGAAAGAAGTCTACCGCACACATTCTTGACTTTATGCTCGTTTTATTAGAGCGAACAACGCGTTTCGCCTCAGTGCGTCATCAGGCTCGCTCAGGTATTACCTGGGCTCTGTCAGGTGTGGCTTAAGTAACATCGTGTCACATGGTTTTCTCTTAAAGTCATCTTTTTTTAAATGCAACATATAATACATACAATACATAGAACTATCTACAATAGAAAAGCAGAGCAATCCCATCCAGTGTGGACAACATTATATCAAAAAGACCAACAGTAAAACCCATACTCAATTCCAGTCATTTCATTTCAGTTAGTCCAAATGTTACAAGATGAAAATCTGCACAATTTACATACACCAACATATTTACACTATATTTACAAAAAACAACTCATTTCAGTTCATTAATCCACTCATGTCATATACGTGCTCACATGCCCTTGTGGACTCATGTATGTTGGTCAGACGAAGCGAAATCTGAAATTAAGAATTGCTGAGCAAAAGGCAGCTATTAGGAATAGCAATTTTGATTATGCAATCGCTCGTCATTACAGAGACCGTTGTCATGGTTCTGCTGCCTCCCTTAGGTTTGTGGGCATTGAAAAGGTGCCACCAAATCCTAGGGGTGGCAACAGAATCAAGCAACTTTTAAGGAGGGAAGCGTACTGGATTAATGAACTGTCAACTATTGAACCATTGGGACTGAATGAAGCACAGGACTTGAGTTGTTTTTTGTAAATATAGTGTAAATATGTTGGTGTATGTAAATTGTGCAGATTTTCATCTTGTAACATTTGGACTAACTGAAATGAAATGACTGGAATTGAGTATGGGTTTTACTGTTGGTCTTTTTGATATAATGTTGTCCACACTGGATGGGATTGCTCTGCTTTTCTATTGTAGATAGTTCTATGTATTATATGTATTATATGTTGCATTTAAAAAAAAAGATGACTTTAAGAGAAAACCATGTGACACGATGTTACTTAAGCCACACCTGACAGAGCCCAGGTAATACCTGAGCGAGCCTGATGACGCACTGAGGCGAAACGCGTTGTTCGCTCTAATAAAACGAGCATAAAGTCAAGAATGTGTGCGGTAGACTTCTTTCCTTTGATAGATAGGTGTGTGTTTGAGTAAAACAAACATTGCTATTTCATTCTATAAACTGGCAAATACATTTTCTCCAAATTTCTAAAGAAAATATTGTCTTTTTCCATGGCTGTATATTGAAGTATCCAGATACTCACTCTGTCTACAAAGCCTCCGGGACAAGTGCTGCAGAGTGAAACTGATTTTGGTCACCTTAGAAATAAGTACATGAGAGAGAGAGAGAGAGAGAGAGAGTTAGCAAATGCTGCTCAAGGTATTACTGAATGTTACCTCCTGTTCTATAAAGGAAACAGGCATTAATTACATGGGTCTGAAGGCTAAGCAAATGCTTTATCAATATCATACAGTATCCCAACTGTGCTGGTGCTTTAATCTCTTCTTCATACATGGGTTCTAAAATGTGTTTATAACCTGACTGCGCAAAGCTAACTGTGCACAACTCAACCTCTGATTGTTGGAAAGCGCTGTCGGTCAAAAACTTAGCTCACGTGGTTGGCTGCCAGTGTCTTGCCCCTCTTCATAACATCATATTGATAAACACTCAGAACCCATGTATAGCAAGAAGCTAGAGATTGAGGTGTTAAGTTCCAATCTACAATCATAATAAATGCATGCATGTGATCATTGTTTTGGCTTTATGGGGTATGGCTACAACAATGGCAGGCTACACATATTGAGAAGCAGCAATACTAACCTTGCTGAGAGAATGCATCTGTGTTGTCTTTCAGTCACTTCCAGTCTAGGACAAAAAAGGCAACACATAAGAAATAATTTCTTTCCAAGCAATGCCTTGGTTTGGCAGCATCTATATATCAAATCACACAGAAACAAATATCTTTAGCCAGTTGAAAGTGTCAGTGTTGATGTGGAGAGGTGACCATTGCATATCTGCATTAGAACTAGTTATCTGCAGTTAATTTGTTCGGGCTTCTGACAATGTGGACAGTTATTCCCCTATTAAACATAATGCAGAAAGTATCGTGCTGGAACTGTTAGTGAGTGACTGACGTGGCTTTAAAAGAGGCCTAATTCAAAACAATTGCATTTATGGCATCCTCTGAAGCGTCTGGTGAATAATGCTACAATATACAATGTTTGCACATACCTTAGCACAGACGGACATAACGTGATCAGCTTACAAAGGATCCGGACGCCAGTGCGGTCTCTGGTTAACCTGGTGATTAATAATACAGTTAGTGCATACTCAAAACTGTTCGGGTGAAGCATACAGCATAGTAAAGGATCTTAACACATGCACAAGCAATAACGAGACACACATATTCAGAGGGATAGCCTCAGTAGGCTATGCTGGGATGGTCCAGACCGACGTCACATAGTTCTATCCCATCCCAAACTCGACCCCAGACGCACAGGCGGCCGGGTGACAGAGCAGCGCAACAACAAGTAAACACCCGTAAAGCTCCAGTGAGCAGAGCATACATCAGGATGCCCTTGATAAAATAATTGCCTACGCTCTAGCCACAAACGATTAGCCAGTGCCACTCACCGGCTAGAGGTAGCCCACTAGACGTCGCCGGACTAGAGGAGCAGACAAGCCGCGAGGGGAAATCATTTTACAAAGTGCCTTGACAAGTTGTAGAATTTACTGCGGAGGCACTCTCCCCGTGAGCTCACTGGCGTTTCCTACCAGCACTAAACCAATCTATCAACTAACTGACAGCCAGCTGCACGTAATCGCTAAACAATGTCAAGTTGCAGCAGAATGTAATTACGAACGTCAAAATGAAAGGCTTCGGTTTAGTTAATGTCCCATCACCCGACACCCCTAGTTGTCTCTCATTCAGACACGGGCTGCAAACAAATCTAACAAGTACAGCACAACGTTAGGGGATGTTAAGAATAAAATACTTCACTTTCTGCTTCAATTACTACGGTTAGAAAGGCTATGATGCTAGCTAGACTCATATCTAACTAGAGCTAGCTTGCTGATACTGTAGCTAGTTTTTTGTAAGCTTGAAAGCTGCTGCTAGCCTCGCCCACAGCTCGGCCACCGTTTCCACCGTGTTTTATAAATGAAAAAGAGAAGTCAGATGTTTACTGCAATTAGGCTATATGTAACTAGGATAGGAAGTAATCGAATAATATCTGACGCTACCTATTAGGTCAACGTAGCGTGTTTGAACGTGCTAATCACTTCGAGACCGTGGTGGTTAAAATATTGTGATAATGAGAAACACTGTCTAAATGGTGGCGCATTGTCCATTTTTACCCTTATATCAAGTTTACTACTTAGACAG
Source organism: Engraulis encrasicolus (assembly GCF_034702125.1). NCBI lineage: Eukaryota > Metazoa > Chordata > Actinopteri > Clupeiformes > Engraulidae > Engraulis > Engraulis encrasicolus. Next base: position 1,028,786 of record NC_085872.1, on the reverse strand, counting down.
CACACATATTAGTTTAATTCATTACAAACCTTTCCTTGTTGTTGAAGGTTTCCTCAGTTCAGTTGACTTCCAGGAAAAAGTCCGTTGGCTGGCTCTGATTTCAAATGTTATGATAAACCCAGTGATTGGGTATAATAACTCATCAATGGTTAGCATAACCCAGTATATGGTCAAACGACCACACACCAATAATTGGGTAAACATATAACCCAGCATGTTTCTATCAAATTACCCAGTGTGGGTATAAAAAACCCAATAAGTAGTAAAATCGTCATAAACCAGTATTTGGGTAAAAAAATAACCCAGTATTTTTTTGTGTGTGGGCATCAAGGGTGATGAATCTGCGTAAAAAGCTGCCAAGGAAGCCTGAGGTCATCACCGTATTGCTATTCACATTCCGCTAGGAAAAGGGGAAGCTAAATCTCTTATTATACCAGAACCGATGAGTTGATGGCAGGATGAATGGAAGACCAACATAAAAGGTAGGTATTACTTTAATGTGCAACAGCAGGTTGGAGGGTTTGGAAGGAAGGAAAAAGTCACATGCACAAGGCTGACAGGGGGCACACTGGCCTCAACGCCACACTACGTGTCTTGGGGAAAACTGATGGGCTTTGTGTCAGTTTAAAGGGTTTATGAAACGAAAACAAACGGTCATTCCCATTAAAGCCTTGTTTTTTCTGATAGCATCGATGAGACTTTGAACCCAATCATCCCGGAGGAACTTGTGAAAATGGCAACTCAAAGTGTTAAAGTGTAACTTGCAGGTTAAACACCACTAAATCTCATTTTAAGAACCTCAATACATAAATTTAGATGTGATATATGTCAAAATACCGAATTATTGCATAAACAACATTTTCAGAAAACTTTGTCAAAAATAACGGCGGCTTCTTTTAAACAAACATTTAGAATCCGACGTAGATAGAGGGAGTCGCCGCGTTCTACAGACATACTAAGCACCGCAGAGAATAGGCCAGATTATAATATTGTAACACCTTTCCAGACCTATAGGCTAAATTTCAACAAGTTAAATGGCCTTAAACAGTGGCAGTATCCACCAGATACCGTTTGAACCATTTTATTATTTAAAATAATAATATTTTTTGTAGGTTTCCTCCATGTCAATGCGCTGCAGCAGTTTCATATTCTAGATAAATCGAGAGACCCGCTGATCTGTCTTTTTTTAATACACAATGCACAAACACAGTAATAGACCATTTTCAATAGCCCACATACAATATAACTGTCCACTTTTCCCAGCCTCTCTACTAGAACCAAAATGGTTGGTAAGCCTACATCCACAAGCGAGAGCTGAGCCAGAACTTTAGTTGGACTCCCTCTATCTACGTCATAGAGGCTCTGCCAGTGAGGAGCCCAATACTTCAGAAGTAGCTGTAAAATGATACATTTTCATAAAAATATTGCAGTTTGGCTTTGTTATAGACTGTGAATTTCACATATATGTTTCAAAACACCTCTCCTGACAACATCCAGTATATATTTAGTTATAAATTTAACCTAAATGTTACCCTTTAATTCTGTGAAATTTGGTGTGACTAATGAGCTGGGCTGTGACATCAAAGAGGAGAGTCCCTGGTTTGCTAGTATGGCGATCTGAGAAAACAACACACATTTGATGGACCCACATCTTATAAAGGAACCAAAATTCTGATACAAACATCAGCGTGTCGAAAAACCACACATCCAACCTCATGAGAAAAAAAACAGCAGCACAAATCTATTTCAGAGGCACTGATACATCTGCAGAAAGTGACATGTCTGACAGGCGAAGTGACGATTGTTGACATAGCCTGACAGTTCGTTTTGTTTATGGTTGCGGTTGCTAAGGGCGCTTTGCCATGACCCAAAGATGACATGGCGTGTGTGTTTGTTGACAAATGGGGGATATCCTCCCAAAACCAATTTATTGACCAGTTGAATGGCAATCAACAAAAAGTGCATATTCCGAGAGCATTCGCATCGGTTTGGCATGTAATGTGCATTACCCTTTCCTGAAAACAACATACAAAGCAGATGGACAAGGTAAAACGAGTAGCCTAAAGCAAAGCAGTGCACTCACCTGTCTTCGTGCCCGAGCAGTTACAGGGGCAGTTTCAGTCTGCACGCCGGCGATGTCAATTGTTGGAACTGCTTGAGACAATAGCATTCCCTTCAGTCCAACCATGCCCACGATCTCCACATTTGTGGTGAAGCTTGCTTCAAAACCACGCATTGGATCCACAGAGCCCTAGCTTGTTTTAGCCTTCTCCTTGTCGGCCACAGTTCCATCATTCTTCACAGAAGGGAACTTGTGCAAAGATATTCCTTCTGTCAAGTAGCCATTTTTGCAGCTGGCACCGTTCGGCCCTCCAGCAAAACACTGCTTGACACTGCGCTTTGTTTTGGTACTAGCCGCCATTGATCTGAACAAGGTGGAATGAGGTGAACTCTCCCCTTCTATGTCACGCATATCATTTGCATAAAATTTGCATGTCACCAAAAAAAGTAAACATAACACATTTTGGGAACGTTTTAACATGACTTTTAGGACAAAATATCACCCAGACAATATCCCATTTTATTCACAAGGCTTAGAACTTTCAGAATCTGTCCTGGAAATGGTCAAATTCCTTGGGCCTCATTTATAAAACTTTGCGGAAGAAATGCGCCAAAAGATGGCGCACGCACGAAACTCAGGATGTGCGTGCGCAAGAAAATATTCAGATTTATAAAGCATGGCGCACGCACGTTCCACGTCGATTTCCCTTTATAAATCCCAACTGACTCTGAAGTTGCGGCAAATGTGCGCACCTGTGGACACACCCATAATTATCTATGAATATTCATTGAAACGCCCAAAATGAATATTTATATCTGTGGACGGCGTGCGGAAAGCAAACGCGATAGCCTATTTACCACATGTGGAGCAAACAGTTTTATTAGGTAGGCCTAGAGAACGTTGGGCAAAGTGGAGCGGTTACGTTTGGGAAATTGCAGCATGTGGATGGTTATGTTCGCAAAAGTCACGCTATACCAGAAGTAAAAAATAAATAAAATAAGGATCAGTGGTGTAGTCTACGTAGAAGGCGGATATACGGAGTATACCCACTTCTAAATTTCAGGGATTTCAGTATACCCACTTAAAATTGATTGATCTATTGTTTTGAATGGCATAAATATATACAGTATACCCACTTCAAAAAAATCTCAAATATACAGTATACCCACCATAAAAAGGTAGACTACACCACTGATAAGGATGACATGGACATGAACCTGCCAAGTCATGGACATGTAGCCTAGTATTAGGCCTAATTGAGTTGTGAACAAGGGGAAAAATAGCTGCGTCAAGGAAACATCTCACATGGCATGTCGCCATGTGAAATTGACCGGTAGAAAATCTATTCGCTGTCTCATCGCACCTCATATGCACCGGGTTTAAACTTTGTTCAACAATTGCCGTTGGTCACTGCGCGCAGCTGTCTGCTTTCAGTTCAAAGCGACGCCCCAACTGTCGATCGACATATCCACAGACAGCATGGGGCATTTTCTAGTCTGTATTTATTAAATGTGTGTATTATAAACGTGCATTATCAGTGTATAAGGCTAGCTGTCAAATGCACACCTCTGCTTCTTTGATGACGAATAACCGCATGGAAAAGAAATGACATGCGACAAGAGAAACGAAGCTGTCCATTAGTATGGCACTTGGCTGTATTCTTGCCTGTATGGCTGAGAAAATCAACCATTGCAGATGCACTTGGGACTCGAACAGATGATTCTGCAACTGGCTTAAATGTTGACGTAATTCCTTGCAGACTGAACACTTTATAGCCTGATACGATTATAGCCTGATACTGGAAAGGTCCTTGGTTATTGTTAATAAAATGTAGGGTATTTCCAAATGTAATGTAGGCCTACCCTAAACGTAAAATTTGAAGCGTCTATTACTTCCTTACAAAACATGCATGTGGCTATGGATAGGCCAGGTAGGCCTACTTAGCCTATTATTTTCCACCATTACCAAACAACAAACAACCGCGTTTTCGTTGCGAACTGGATTAACTCATGTTAAAGTGGCTATCGTGACACGTGACCTTCGATTTTTTTCTTCAATCAATTTCGGGTCGTTCTTCCAGCTACCTCCCGAGGTCGCGCTTTCCGCGTTTGGTCTTTTGTTTAGGGCGTAGCCTACGCATGGGTAAAACTTTGCGTGGAGCTGCGCATGTTTACTGCTAAGTTCTTTTTCTATAAATACCAAACCTTGCGGTGAACTTGGAGTGCGCAGTCTTTTGTGCGTACGCACCCGTTATAAATAAGGCCCCTTTACTTTGTTTTCGTTTCATAAACCCTTTAAGGAAGACGTAGAACACATTATTTTTAAATGTAGGAATTTTAACGATCATAGGGGAAAGTGGTTAGAGCACGATGGAGAAGAAGACTTTCATTACATCCTCTCTCTCTCTCTCTCTCTGCTGTGTCATGACTTGGCCTAACCAGTTCAGTTCAGTAGGTGTCAATATACAACAACATATAGTGAAATGTAATTTCCTAAAAGAAGAAAAGTAGTGTTTATGTGACACTGGGTGCATTCCAATATGCTGACTCTTGTCCTCCTTTGCTCACTTGCCTCCTTGTGGCCTCGCGATGATGTCATCGACAACAGAATTGTATTTCAATATCTCGCAAAAGCTCAACTTGTCATTTTCTCATTTGCAAAAGAGACAGTAAATGAAGACTAGTCCCCCAAAAGTTGTTGTGTGGCTAGGCTGTTGTTTTCTCCACGGAGACAGAGCATCAGCGAAACGAGTGGCCACAAGCAGAGACAGAGGACGGGAGTCCGCATATTGGGATCCACCCTTTGTGTCTGTCAGCTAGAAACTGCATGGTTTACTTTACTTTTCTGCCCCCCTATGGTGTCACACCCACCCCCACTTTACGGGGTCATACCAGGATGCCAGTGCATTGAGGTAAATGGCCAGGACTAGGCTAATCAATTCATAACATCATATTGAACGCTGGGGCTCTGAGCCAGGTCTCACTTCAGCTTTGGCACTTGGTTAGCTTTGGCCACATGCCTCCCACATTGTCCAGAAAGTGGCAAGCAAGTTACAGGGGTGACATGAATCTGTGGGGGAAGGGGACAAAAAAAACGTTGTGTTTCCATTTTTGGGTGACGGACCAGGATTGTTTTTTTGGGTGACAACAGGAGTTTTTAATGCACAGTGATTGACTATGGATTACAGGTGTGGCGAAGGACGGAGGTTGACAGCCTATGTAACTTGCTTGCCACATGCAACACAAATGGGTCTCATGGATGTGCGTGGAGAAGCCCTAAAACGCGACATCATTGGTCATCCAACAAAATAAGCGCGCATGATGGCCTGTGCCAAACTCACATTCATGCACGAAATGGTTGGAAATTCTGCTCTGTGCAGCGCCATAATGGCAATGGCAGATACTAATTGGGTGAAGCTAATGTTTTCTTCCTTGACTGTCTGGGTTTTACTATCCCCTTGTATTAATTCCATTACAGAGAGTCTGGAACTGCCAAAGTGAGAAATATTTAGTGGAGGGAGGAGTGAACGGCGTTGAAATGTCCAATTTAGACATGTCCAATTTTATCCAATTGCTTTAATTTGTTCATGTCGTTGAAAACGACTACTGGCAGGAGGGAGGAATTACATTGACTTCCTTTATTTTATTACAAACAAAGTGAATGTGTGAAAAAGAGAAAATATTGTTTTCCAAAAGTCAAATGAGAGCCATGGCTGTTGCATGCATGCAGTGAGAACCAGAACTACAATAAGCTTGCCAAGACATACTTAGTGGATTAGAACAAACGGCAATGAATTGGATGGGTCTCATTTGTGTTCCCCAAATGTATATCTGTCACAGAGCACATGTTGGACTGAGGAGATGGGAGCATGTCTCCTCTTCTTTCAGTCTCAGTGGTATGTAGACGCCCAAAGCAGACAGGGCATGAAATGGTTTGCTTTAAAATGTTAATGGCACCATGCTGTAACACCTCTGTAATCTCAAGAGCTGCTTTGCTCAACCTTTTACTCTGTAGTTTTCATATTCTCTCATTCTTTCACTTCATACAAAAACCTCATAACAGCTAGTTGTGATTGTGCTGAATGTAAGGTATACAGCAAAATAAATGGAGAAGAACCTTTGCAAGAAGGGCTTCATTAGCTAGGCTAAAAAGAGATGACCTTCGAATGTGTGGGTCAAATTCAATAAAGGGAGGGAAGGGAACAGGGGCAGGGAAGTAATGTGGATAATATTTAAGTTTGATGTCCTCAGTGAGCGGTCTGTTCCTCCATGTTCATGTGGGACCACAGCAGACGGCATCAATCTATGATTCAGGAGACAGGCCGTCGGGTGAGTTTAGCGTAGGCTGCCACGACACACACAAACACACGTTCACACGTTACAATTCATTTCATCATAAGCTGTAATGAGAAGTGAGGGGTTGCTCTATCTCTCTCTCCCTATCTCTCTGTCACACACACACGCACACACAAGACCTACCAGGAATAAAGCCAGAATCTACTGCATAGTTAAGGAGTTCTACGATACCACAGTCCTTAAATCAACAAACTATTGGACATTCGTTTCATTCTGGGAATTGTTTATCTTTTACTTTAAAAAGATAACATTTCATATTATAAAGTATTCTGTGACATGTTTCAGACTGATAACAGATAACAGATAGTGAATTGAAAAAAAATCTGACTCGTGGCTTTGTGGGTTTTTTCACTACTTTATGGCCGGCTGAACCGAGCTGAGCGGGTCTTTTACTACCTACTATCCAGAATGCCGTGTGTCAGCTCGCTCTCACCGGTGAATCAAAAAATAATCATGGTGGCCACCAGATCAACTCCCTTGGAATGCTCTTTGGTTTTACACTGTATTATTATGAAATTTAAATTGAAGGCAGAAATCAACATGTTAGTATCCAAATATGATGTCACTGAAACTATTTCTTTTTTTCAGACATTTCTTAAGTGTAGCAGGGCGCACCAAAATATACCAGGTAGAACTGCCAGTGTTCAATGAAGTTTGTCCCTTGTCAGCCTCGATACCTGAATGACGTCACGGGACTCAGCTAGCCTGTGATTGGCTAACCAGTAAGTGGCAGCTAGGCCATTGTTTCTATAAAAACAAATTAAATGGGAATGCTTGCTGGAGGTCCCTCTGTATCCGGGTATTCGTTGCCTTTGGGCTTTGCTCTTGCTGATGGTGCCAAGCAAGGTAGGTACCTATAGTTTACTCTAAGAGGAATGCAAGCTTGTTGAAATGAGTACTGAAAAGCCAATTAATTAACAGGCTAGCTGGAGGAGATCCCGTGGCGTCATTCAGGTATCGAGGCTGACAAGGGACAAACTTCCTTGAACACTGTCATTTCTACCTGCTACATTTTAGTGCGCCCTGCTACATAAGTATTATAAATATTTTATTATATCCAACACAACATCACAAACCACACCCACCCCAAACCCAAGGCACACACACAAAAACAACAATATGCATAATAATAAAAAGCAAAAACAAAAACAAAACAAAAAAACACAATAACCATCATCATCCCAACAATCAAAAACCTACTAGAGTACAACAAAACAAATTCCCATTTAAACTCCCACAGTATCCCAGCCCTCTACTTCAATATCATTACCCCTAAGAAAATCATAAAACATGTACCAAATATTCCAAAACTTGTTTAATTTCCCCTTTAAAGATTAGATTAGATTAGATTAGATTATACTTTATTGTCATGTAAGCATGAAAATTGTCTTTGGTCTCACAGGGTAAAAAAAATAAATAAAATAAAGTATAACAAATTCTCTTTAACCATTGCGCCAACACACATGCTGTTTCCGACTTCCACTCTCTGGCCAAGCAACGCTTGGCCTCCAAAAAACAGATATTTAGAAGCCGTTGCACCATCTCCAGAGAGGGCAAAGTCCTCCGGGTAAATGTGCAGCAGGCATAGCTTTGGCTTAATGTGCACTTCTTCGTCAATGATTTGACTAGCAACCTCTAGCACTTTCTTCCAAAATGATAAGGAAAGTGGGCACTCCCACATACAATGAAATAAAGACCCTTTGTCATGTTTACATTTAAAACACTGAAACTATTTCTAGCCTACTTTGATAGATGAGCTACAGTATATGTCAGCGTTTCGTCAAGTCAATTAGCCTATACGCTATGACAAGGCCAAAAACGTAACTCCAACCATACTCCGTGTAACACGGTTTGTAATGGAAACACAAACACCATTCAGCTCGACACGACATGGCACGGCACAGCCAGGTTGCATGTGGAAAAAAACCTAAAGGGTACTGATTGTGAAAGTGAAAGCAGAAACCCTATCACCAGGTGTACACCATAAGTTACAAACAAAAATGTTGCTTTAGAAATCATAACAAAGAGAACAAATAACAACCGACCACGACCAGAGAAGCACAGCCAAACTCAAATAGGACGAAAAATGACATCAGCCCAATTTCCAGCGATGAAATGGCAGTAAGAGAGATTCATACACAGTTAAGGTACAATCCAACAAAGAGCTATATATAGACTGAAATGCGTACAGCCAATCAGTGAAGTAGCACGGTCAGTGGTCAAAATAAACTTGGTCCTGCTGTAGAGAAGCCACATCGGCAGTAACAGAAACAACTCCACTCCATGCCACTGCCACTTTTCCATGAATCATCCTACATTCTTGGGCTTTTTCAAATGGCAAGGGTTGGACCCAAACAGATGAAAACACCACAAACAATTAAAGCCTATGTCATGCTTTTAAAATAACCCAAATACAGGCAATTGGTGGTGCCCATCAGTCACATGAAATCTTAAAGGCACAGAAATGCAATATGCTACACAAGCTTTCAAAAAAGGTATGGTAGCTTATTTTTGGTAATGGACTCAATAAAGACCCTGGCTCATGGTCTAAGACAACTAACACACACTTCTCTGAAATGCTTGTGAGCTCAGCCTTTGGATAGTTTTCAGCAATTGTGTAGTTTTAGCAATGCTCTACATATTAGATTCGAAGAGGTGTGTGTGTGTGTGTGTGTGTGTGTGTGTGTGTGTGTGTGTGTGTGTGTGTGTGTGTGTGTGTGTGTGTGTGTGTGTGTGTGTGTGTGTGTGTGTGTGTGTGTGTGTGTGTGTGTGTGTCGTGTGGCAGTGCATACGTTACCTGTACCTTTCATACCTACCGGTACACAGACACAGTGCGAAATCAGAACAATACTGATGTGAAACCTGTAAAACACCCGCTCCTTCTTATTGCTGAAGGGGTGTGTTTTCCACTGCACTTCAATGAAGCTCAAGTATTATTGCCTTAGTACTAATGATGCTCCATACAAGAAAGCTTATGTAAATGTTACCACTCCAGATGCTGGTGCCCACAGCCAACACGCTAGCAAGCCCTAAGCTACCTAGATTTAAATAAGCATTTAGATAAATCTTTGTAGCATCTTACACCCAAAGGGTACATTAGATTTGGGCAAGTAGGAAAAATCAATACTCACTAACAACCCATGTGTTAATGAATTAGGGCGCGCCTTTTTAGAGGCTGCTGATTTGCATTTGAAAGTGACCGTGTGTGTGTGTGTGTGTGTGTGTGTGTGTGTGTGTGTGTGTACTTCTGTGACTTTAAAGTACCCTTAGGGTTACTGTTGTTTCAAACCATTACATATCTTTTTATATATTAAAAAAAGAAACGCAACTCAGCACTCTGTTGGGTTATGTCTATGTAATACACAACAAGTCAACTGAGACTTGAGAGAGAGCATTAGATTGAGCACTGAAATAGGATATCTTTAACCGGATGTTTTGTGAAAACTTACGATTCTAACCACAACAAAGAAATGAGAGTATAACTCCAGTGCTTATGTAGCAAAGTGGAGCATTTCACTTTTATTTGGACATGTAGCTGCGGCAATTCTAGTATAAACTGTCATGTGTCATCTCTGAGGACAACCGTATCTCACGCCTTTCGTAAAGTCTTCACGAAAAAAATAGAGTAGGCTAATTTTCGTGGTGCATTCACGTTATTGCCCGCCTTTCGTAAAGTCTTCACGAAAATAATAGATTAATTTTCACGCTGCCTATTCACTTGAATTGCCCGACTGTTGCCTAGCGACCCACTAGTTTGATGCCCTTTCGGTAGCCTACCGTCATATGGTAATCAAACATTTCAAACAAGCAATTTAGGGTTAGGTTTAGGGTCAAGGTTAGGGTTAAGGTTAGGGTTAGGGTTAGGTTTAGGTTTAGGTTTAGGGGACATAAGGCGTAAGTACCGAAAGGGCGTCGAATTAGTGAGTCCCGAGTGTATCAGCAGTGTTCTGTCAGCACCCCCTCCCCGCCCCTGCAGACGTTTGGATAACCATAGCAGCAGTGGGGCAATTCAAGTGAATAGGCAGCGTGAAAATTAATCTATTATTTTCGTGAAGACTTTACGAAAGGCGGGCAATAACGTGAATGCACCACGAAAATTACTCTATTTTTTTCGTGAAGACTTTACGAAAGGCGTGAGGAAGCGAGACACCTGGGAGGGGACAGGACGTGAGGGCGTGCTCTGTGGCTATCTCGTTCTGAGTCAGTTTCGGAGTCCTTGACAGAACCACAGGCTTTATTATCTCCTTTCTGTATCAGATTGGGTTGGTAAACAGTGCCAGCAATCCCAGCCTGTAGTCCTAGGGGGGAAGTGGTCTTGCAATGCCACAGGTATTGGAGGACACTGGTATGGCGTGCCGGTGTGTAATGTTGCTTCATTCTGTCTCAATTCAACTTTAAAGTTAATTTTGACATAAGACCATTATTTCCTAGTTAGTCAGAGTACTGTAGATGTGCAGAAACACTTTTTTTTACTTTATTGAAGATAGAGCAGTAGCAGAGGTAGGCAGGAAGCAAATGGGGAGGGAAATGGGGAAGGGTTGGCAAATGACATGGGCTGGAATCGAACCCGGGTTGCCAGCGTAGCAGCCCAGTGCCACGGTTAGAGCCATGGTAGGGCTCGGAGTACCACTTTAAGGGAGACTGCATCCTAGATACCAGTAATGGCTTGGAAGTGATTGGGAAGTTATGGGGTTAGTTGTTTAATGCACCTTAAATTTGGAACCGTGCATCTGGGGGTGCACACTCACAGTTGTGGTTTGCCCTCCCTTCCGTAATGGACTGGTGGTGACCCGGAGCAGCACTGCAGCTTTCTATGGGCCTTGCTTGCCGTGAGTCTTAAATTACGCACGTCACCGCGAACAACCGATCGCACATGCTTGCTTTAAGAGCAGTAGACCAACATGTATACTGGCAGTATCATCCAGGGGGCAGAGAGAGAGAGTGCCGCATTGCTATGCAGAAATTGGAAACACATGCTGTTAGGAAAACAAAACAAAAAGGACAATACTGCTACTGCTCCTACATTTGCACGCCCCTTTATTAAAGTGCAACAGGGAAGTATATGATGAAGTTTTGAGACTCATAGAGATGATGAACTATAGTATATGGTTGTGAGTAAGAATCCCACAGTTACCTCTCCTTACAACACCTGAAGTGACCTTGAGCATGGCGCAATGAGATAATGTTTGTTTCGTCTTGTCCCCTGTCTTCCCTCTGAGTGTCAACGCCGGATAGCAGTGATTCTTGCTTGTGTCACTGGCTCTGACAATGCACCAGCAGCATAACGCTTTTTTGGAATGTTTCAATAATGACGTCTTTAGGACATCTCGTGCCTGTGTTTCAAGATTTCCACATCTACAGTATGACATCACTGTACCACTTCCACAGAGCTGAATGTATCATCTGCCACCTCTACTAGACTGGTCATTACACAAACACCTCACAACATCACACACACACACACACACACACACACACACACACACACACACACACACACACACACACACACACACACACACACACACACACACACACACACACACACACACACACACACACACACACACACACACACACACCTTATTGGAACTGGAATACCATATATTGGAAGGGCCATATCTCCCTTAATTGAAACTGGCGTAGACATCATTTTAATCCATAACATCAACCTGCTGGATGGACTGGATGGGTGAGGGGCAGTGGGTTAGGACATCCAGTGCTTCTGAGCATGTACACTGTTGTTCTTGTGCGTGAATTCTATTGTTTTACTCTTGTTTGTTTTCCTGTGTTGGTGTCATGTGTCCTATGCGTTTTATGGTGCTGCAACCTCCCTGTCTCCAAGACAAATTTCTCCTTCGTGGAGACTAATAAAGAACCTTACCTAACCTAACCTAACTTAAGCACACACTAGTTCTGTGAGACAATAAAGAAGTGAGTAAAAGTGCCTCCATGTTGGGTAAAATACTTTACTCATGGACACTACGTATAAGGGAGCGCTATAACAGGTGTGAGATATCTTTACACACAACAGTTGTAATTTTGAAAAATGTGTTAGCATTTTGAATGTTGCACAAGGAGGGCCTACATTGTACTTTGAAAAGGCCTGAGGTTTTGTTGTATTCCTTCAGGAGAACGGCACAGTAACTGTGGAATCATTTTAGTGTGTAATTGTTGGACCAAATGTCTTGCTATGTGTACACACAGAAACACACGGCAGCAAAATGGTGCAAGGAGAAGCCAAGAAGGAGTCGAGTTGATAAAGCCTTACTTTCACCGGGCACTGTAGCCCGGGGATTTGGTGCGCACTGAATCTCCACTACAGCGGCCGGGGACCTGGATGGGCTTTGCGTAGTAATCTCTTGGATGCGGACAACGTCAGCTGAGGATCCACAGATACGGCTTTCAGGCCGACCAGAACGGAGCCGGTGCCGGGGCTCGCACCAGTTACGTTCGGCACTAAAGGACTTGTCTGTGAACCGCCCGTGTTCATGCTGGGCTCTGAAGTTTTTCCGCACGTGACTGGGTTACCCGGATGAACCTGCTGACGGCCATGCTGTCGTTACGGTTCGCAGAGAAAAACCTAGTAGCCTATTTTGCGGTTCGCATTGCGAACCAACTTTCCGATTCGCGAACGCAAATATCTGTGGCGTGAACACGACGGCCTCGCGATTAGGTGCGGGAACGGGCTCCAGCTAGGGTGACCACCCGTCCCGCGTAGCGCGTACAGCGTTTGAAGCCAAAATCATGCGTCCCGCAAATTGACAGTTTGTCCCACATAATCTGTGCTCGAAGAAAAAACAAGTCTATCTATTCCTGAGACATAGGCAGTCACACAGTGGTTCCAAGATCCACCTGCATCAAAGCAAGTCAGAGGTGGGATATAACTTCGTTCCATGCTACTTTTTAACATCTTGTCCCAGCAGCAAACCGACCGATTCTTCCTTGCGTTCTATATTATGAAAGCTAACCGCGGGTAGCGGCAGTTCTCAATACCGATGCGACGCGCACATCGCAACGCGAGTGCAGGCTGACTTTCTGTCCAGTTAGGAGAATCCAACAACAGTGTGCCACCTTAGATCAATGTGAAAACAGACACTAGTCCGTGACTTTTGCAACAGAATGCATCAGTGAAGCAGGAATTCAGTTACCTAGGTTGGTTTATTGCTAAATGCAAGTAGTTTCCCTTCACATGCTGTGATTCACGGTAGAGGACTACAACTAGGTGCCACCCTGCATCCATTACGAACCCTCCTGGCATTTGTAAAAGAATATACAGTAGATAAGAGCAGGAATTGTCAGCTAAGAATACATAATCTCACTGTATTTTTATAGTAACAATAAAACACTCTACTCTACTACTCTCTACTCTATCCAATTGTTGAAGTGTTTCCCCAAATGCTGTGATGTAGCTTGCTAAATTAGGCTATTATTATAAAAGGTGTAGGCCTACAAAGTACCCTATGGGTCCTCATGAGCTACCAATTTGGCAAAACTGCACAGATGGACAAGGTGTAGCTGGTATTTTCAAAAGATTGAAATTATGTTCACTTATTGTTTTAAAGGAGACTTCTGCTGACAATGTCTAAACTGTGTAAATGTTGCCCATTTATTTATTGATTCAAATATTTATTAGGGCTGTGGGGGTTAAGCACTGACATTGACACTGACATTGATCTATAGTCTACTTTATATTTGCAGTAGGCCTATTTAGAAAGGAAAAACTAAACATTGGTTGCATGATATTATAATGGCCATATCTGCAATGTTCAGGCCTTGTGGCATATAAGGCCCAAGATTTAGGGGGATACATCACTATGAAAAAATAATAATAATAAAATAATAATATATATTTATACTTGCGTGTCGTTAAGTGCGCGCGCACGTCAGGGTCTGTCCCACATTGTCCCTCCGAAGCATACCTTGTCCCACCTTGAACCTATTAGCAGGTGGTCACCCTAGCTCCAGCACGGTTCTCAGTCGGCCTGAACGCGCTATCAGAGTTTTCATCTGCTGCTGTCAAGGCGCTGCTCTCATCTGACCGGCTTGGTTCTCCTTGTGCATCGTCTGTTGGGAGATAAATAGAAAGACAGGCTCCCCACACACCACAAAGCAACCCAATACATGGGTTCTAAATTTTGTACATAACCTGACTGCGCGAACCTAGCTGCGCACAACTCAACCTCTGATTGTTGAAAACCGCTGTCGGTCAAAAAATTCGCTCACATGGTTGACTGCTAGTGTCTTGCCCCTCCTCATAACATCGTGTTGATAAAAACTGAGAACCCATGTATATAAAATCAACAACACAGCAAAACATTAATACCGTCGATAAGTCAAAATATTACACATGTAACACCCTCCTTTTTTCCTTTATCAGTTTCTGACAATGTGGTGGTCCTTGTAAGTCATGGTGAGCACTACTACTGTAACTAATAGGATTGCAAAACTGCTACCAACAGGGTCTTCTTGGCCCACAGATAGGGAAGCTGAACTTGAAGAAAAATGAAACTTTAAAATTTGTTAAGTGGAAATGAAGCGACGTCAGAAATAGGAGAGGAATAAAAACAGAGGAGGGAGACAGTGAGATGAAATAAGGATCCGGAGATCAAAGAATTACAAAGTGTGCCGAGTGTTGACTCCAGGTATGGGGATGGGTCCGAATCATCTCCCTGTCACTCTGTTTTCTTTTATCATTGGAGGCTGTCCTATCACAGCCAATAAATAAATCATATGTAATATTGTCACCACCAATGTAGTTTAGAGAGAAGTGAGTTAGAAATCACATTAAAAGAAAACTATCAGTGAGATATCAGCCCTTGTGTGTGTGTGTGTGTGTGTGTGTGTGTGTGTGTGTGTGTGTGTGTGTGTGTGTGTGTGTGTGTGT
Source organism: Engraulis encrasicolus (assembly GCF_034702125.1). Classification (NCBI taxonomy): domain Eukaryota; kingdom Metazoa; phylum Chordata; class Actinopteri; order Clupeiformes; family Engraulidae; genus Engraulis; species Engraulis encrasicolus. The sequence goes on along the minus strand of NC_085872.1, from coordinate 1,013,482 downwards.
GTGTGTGTGTGTGTGTGTGTGTGTGTGTGTGTGTGTGTGTGTGTGTGTGTGTGTATTTTATATAATGTGTCAATGGAAGCAGGGGATTTTTTTCTCTGTTATATCTACAGATGGTGGACCTGATGCATGAAGGCCAGTGCTACACACACACACACACTCCCCAATCTCTCCTCATTCAGTCACACACCCTTTTTCTCTCTCTTTTGCACCCACACATTTCCCCTCTCAAACACATATGCTACATCATCTGTCTCTGCTTCTCTATCTCTAATGAACTCAAACCTACTATTTCTCACACACACTCTCCATCCCTCACTCAGACCTCTCTCTCACATAGGCTGTATTTGATATTACTTTATTCAATTCTAGATAAAACGGGGTACATTTGGTAAGTTTTGAGTTCACCCCTTCAATATTTTATATCAATACTTTTGTATGGTCTTAGAGAGGGTTAATTGTCCATCCAATGTATTCATAAGAACCTAATTTAGAGACTATATTTACAAGCATACAGATAAATGCATGTTTTGTTAAAAACGAAAGTTTGAGAGAAGCTTAATGACATTTGGCATACCTAATTTACCACCTGCATTCTGTTCTCCACTCAACTGTCATTTGCCTGAATTCAGCTTGAAAAGATAGGCACGCCTATTTAACCAGCTGCATCTCATTCTCCGCTCTGCAGTCATTCAGTGGAATTTCAGCGCACAGAAAATTTGGAACGCCCCTTAATTAACTATCCAGCATTTATTCTCCACTCACCTGTCTGCTGTCTCCAGTCAGAAATGTTCTTTCTCGCTCGCACCCGCTCCCCTTTCGCCTCCCTTCCGCCGCGGTTTGATCAAATCGTCAGGTGTCTTGCAATACACCACATAATCTATCTCAGCTTATCGAGTGCAGTGGTCCTTGCGGACCCCGTGAAGCACTTTGATGATCAGTCCATCGCGTGGACAGCAACTCTCCTGCGAGAGTGACACGATCACAAGAAGTCCGTTCTCCAGCGAGAACGAAGATACCGGTGTTTTGCCCTAGCTTGCTACCAGTTCACCTTGCTCCATTGCTCAGAGGGGGGCTGTCCGCTCAGAGTTCACACATACATATCTGGGTCAAAGACGTCCAACAGTGCAACGGATACTTTTGCTTATTGTAAATGCAAAAAAAGAGATTTTTTTAAATATTTTTTTTGGCTTGGCTTTCATGCATTCACTTTTCAAAAAAATGTTTTGAAATGTCATGTTTTTCACAGTTACAGTAAGCAAAAGCATCTGTTAGCACTGAAGAACAGTGTCATGTTGGACGTCTTTGACCCATCTGCGGGTGCAGAATCAGATACTTCTTGAGCTCTCAGTGGGGCCCCATACTCCAGAGCTCGAGAATGTTTGCTGCATAGACATTTCTCGGCCGTGGCAGTACTTCAGCACCACGGTCAGCGATCTTGCCCAATACGCCACGTGATCTCTCAGCTTCTCGAGTGCAGTGGTCCCTGCGGACCCTGTGAAGCACTTTGATGATCAGTCCACCGCGTGGACAGCATGATCACGAGAAGTCTGTTCTCCAGCAAGAACGAAGATGTATGCATACATGCTTAATCCAAATTTCAGTGAGCGAACTATTGAAAGCTTATAAAAACATGAATTGATTAAGGTATTCTGGTGAAAGCTCTGCAGTCTATAGTCAGCACAACACAGAAAAATGGCAGAAATGTCCAGCTGTGTTACTGTCAACTGTGTCACTCATCAGTTGTTATGACAGAGTTGTTATATGGCAGAGTTGTTATGACAGAGTATGGTTTTGTCACTTTTGTCATGTAACGTTTTGTCGGTGGTTAATGGACTTAAGCACTTTCAAACAAGTATGTTTCAAATGTGTAATAATAGGCCTATGTTTAAAATGACATATTTTGTCCATGGCATGGTTTACATACAAAATAAACACGCAAATTACTTTTAATAAGATATAATATATATAATAATAATATAATATAATAAAAAGATATGTTTAAGGTAATTTAAGATTAAGCTTGACAATTAGTTTGTTTGAACACTTAAGGGTGTATACCATGAAAACATCTAGGTTATTTATTGAAAAAATATTGGAAAAAAAACTGAAATGTATCTATAAGTATTATAGAATGAACCACAAACTTTGGATCTGAGCCGCAAGGAACAACTTCCCATGGAAAGAGCACTTTGGAATGTGGAAAGCAATCAATTTTACATTCAGCATAGCCATCTAATCAGGGGCTCGTTTCCCAATAATGATGCGTCGTAGTCTTACGTGCAACTCAACGATGGATACTAGGAACGTTCTTAGATTTTCTATGTCTGTTTCCCAAAGATCACCATACATAAACGTGCGTGCACAAGCCTCCAAGATCATTCTTAAAGTTGCTCTTAAGGGCCGCTGTTCACATTTGTGGTGCTGAAGTACCGATGTTTGCCCTCGGAGTGCAGAAAGCCGTCATTATCTCCAAAACCACTTAAGTACAAAATGCAAAATATGTGATAATGTGTGTAATGGTTGTTGTAGCAATTTGAAACTATTGGCAGAAGTTATTGTTGGTGAATTAAATAGGCTACATTGCACACAAACAATGAAATTCTGCCAGACTTTACAACGGAGCAAACTGACAAGTGACCGCAGGGCACCTTAATAACCATAGGCTACGAGACCCATATAAAGTGTGTGATGATATTTACACTTGCGTCTTAACAATTTCAAGCGCAGGTTTCCTCTTTTCCCTTCATATCCTGTGGGTGTCTCCACTGCGCCATGTCGTTGCGATCAGTCTTGACACGTTACGACTACTCAAGACCACTCTAAGAGTTCTCTTACAGTTACGTGTGATCCTACAATGGTGCTTTGCTAAGATGGCTTTGGGAAACGGTCTGTGAGCTCTATGATGGTGTTATGTGTGAACTGGGAAACACAGTCCTGATCAGCTGACCAGAAGGGGAATCCTTTCTGTCACCTTTGACCCCCTTGCTTTCCTGTTACACTCGTCACAAAGCAGATCCTGCCAAGCTTATGCAAACTGAAGCTGAGTTGGGATGAGAGAATCCCAAAAGAAACAGCACTTATCTTGGGAGCATCAAGGAATCAATAAAGGATGCCAAAGGCTTTGTGTGCAAAGTATGTGTTAGAACACAAAGCAAAGAATTGGGAAGACTTGAAACAACAAGTTTATTTTCTTGTTTTCCTGAAATAGTTATTAACTTAATATGGAAATAGAATGAAAACAGCTTGTGAGTATACTTGAATAGTGAATAGTGTAATGTGTTATGACATGGTCATTGAAGCATATAGTTGCTGAAAGAAGTGATGCATAACAAATAACATATGTGGAATCAGTTATGTTCAATTATGTTTATGGTTAATGCTTGAAATTATAAGGACAAGTGCACTTCGTGTATATTTTAGTTGGATGACCTGCTCTTTGCATCTTTTGGACTTTTTATTGTCTGAAGGCCTTTTTGCATTTTCGAGATCTTTTCTCTTTTTCTTATGGACTTAAATATGGACATAAATGTGCAGTATTGAAGTGGACTTTGGGGGTGGGTTCGATATGATGTCATACACCCATATGTGATGCATTGTTGATGCTGCACTACACTGACTATTGCACACATAGTGCTAGGATGTAGAAGGAGAGTCTCTAACCTCATGACAATGTGTACAACACAGTAGGCCTATATCCCCTCAATTTCTGCACTGAATTGAGTGACAAGATAACAACAAAGCTTTCAAAATGTACATTCAGCAGTATGCAGTAGAAGTGAAAGCGATAACTGTACTTGACTGTTGCTGGGGTGATGTAAACTGTCCTGACACTAAGCCCTGTCCTGGGACCCCTAGTTGCTTTCCAGAAAACCGTCCTGGGACACCAAGACACTGTGCTGAAACACTGATGGTAAATTGACATTATATGCCAGTAACTAAATTGCTAACATTTAAATAATTTCCTGGAAACTACATGGTATCAGGACCGCAAAATTGACAACTTTGGAAATAGTTGTGTTTTGTTTGCTGCTGTTGTTATCACACTTTACAATTTCAGAAGAGACTGCATTTCAAGCTGCCGGGAATCCTATTATATGGCTACATCATTTTTTGAGTGATGCTGCTGCATGGGCAAAAGTGAGGTGCTAAGGAAGAAATCCAACTGTTGCAATAAAACATGCTACTTGGAGTGAATGACAGTATGGTCATCCATAAAAGCCCTGGTGAGAAGGAGCTTTTGATGGATATTCATTAGATCTAGGATCTTCCAAAAAACACTTGTTGTGATTCATGGGAGATGACCACCATAGCCAGAGTGAAGGCTAACAACTGCTGTAATATACCCCAGAGAGAGTTGCATGAGCTGTAAATAAGCATTGACAGTGCACAATATATCAATATGCCTGTCTTGTGAGGATGCAAACAAGGATCTTTAAGCTATTAACATTTCTTTAACCAAGCTCTTATCTGTGACTATTCACACATTAATATCTTTACAAAATCTCTTAAATCCTTGTGCTTCCACATTTTTGCCACCTTCAAAGCTCTGGATTCATGCATAGCATTCCAGTCGGGCCACTTGTCCTGCATAACACAGAAAACAGAGTAAGTGATTGAGTGGTGAGGAAAAGGAAGCTAAAGATAGTGGTCTACTCTTTGGATAGTCTCTTTGGACATCCAGTAATGCAGTGCATAAAGTGTTCCTCCTTATCCGATAACATCATGTACTCATTTCACCTTCATCTCTCTACCCCATCTCTATCTCTCTTTGCATCTTTAAACCAAGAGTTACTCAAGTTGAATGGAGGATCCATTTACAATGTGTGCTTTTGAGCAGAGGCTTGACAATGCATGGCAGATTAGAGCGACATCTCAGATTAATCTTTCATGGACACTTTTTTAAGCTTCCTGCCATTGCTGCCACTCTCCTTCATATTCTCTTGTATGCACATTTTCGAAGCCTGGATCTCGGAGATGTCACCTCAATGGGTCTTGGAGTATATGGGAAAGTGTCACGGAACCCACAGAGTAGTGCATTAAAATTCATTCACATTTCATAGACACACAACCACACCAAGAAACACACACACACACACTCCACACATTCGCACATGTCTCTTATCAAAGGCATGGCGACATCTATGAAGCCATTTTTTCCCCTTCCAATTGAGAGTCAACTTCATGTCCTCATCAATTCTTCACCATGTTGGTGTCATTTCTTTCATTTGCATAACTTTCCTCTGCCTATCTACTTCTTGTCTGTGCTCTCTCGTTGAGTTTGAACACAGTTTTCCTTTCTTTGACGTCCTCCATCTCTTTAAAATACCCCTTTAAAATTAATGTGAGCAAAACAAATATATAAATATATCAGATGACATGATGTTGTTGTATGTCATTCCCTTTGAAATACCATTGTAGTCATACTTAAAAGGCATACAAAAATAACGGACAAGATGGGGTGGCCCAGGCTTTGAAACACATGTAGGCCTTAGTTAAGTCAAGTGTCTATAGCCACACCAGCAACTTTGGGTGGTTTTAGTTGGTAATATTACAACGTAAATGTACCAGGATTTTACACTACACTACTGTAAAATCACTGTTCTGAAACTGGATCTTTAAACCCAGAGGTTTCACATATGGATCATAAAAACATTGTAAGGAAAATGGAATAATACATCTCTTTATAGCAAAATGGCAACACTTAATAATATGGTTCACATGTTGGGCAGTAATGCATACCAAATTACTGTCTGTATATGTGACTTATAAGAAGTGATGAGAAAAATCAAGGGCTTATTATGATTGTATAAATAACTAGAAATGCACTTCAGAGAGTGTAGACCTCCATCAAGGAAGCTGTTTTGTTAGAACATTTGACTATTATGTTACACCCGATTTTTATTTTAAGTCTTTCTGCCTGTAACTGGAGTAACTGGAATGTCAACATTCGCCCTGGTCCTGGTTCCAGTTCATGATCCGCATCACAACCAAAATTTAATCACTTGTTCCTCTGCTCATTTCCAACAACCCCACAAAGTTTCTGCAAAATCTATTGACAAGTTTTTGAGTTATTCTGCTGACAAACAGACAGACAAACAAATACAGACAAACTATATTTCCTGAATTTCCCCCTGGGGATCAATAAAGTTACTCTACTCTACTCTAATAAAAAATAGTGTGCCTTTTTAGTGCATGGAAGAACTGCATTTGCATGAATCTGACACTACTATTCAGGGAGAACCAGACTAAGAAAGTTTTAGAGGGTAGGGCACATACATTCACTATTGATTATGTCAGTCAGTTTTCTCACCTGGTCCCTTTTAGCCATTTAAGCAGTAACGTGCGCTGGGATTTATGGCTGGTGAGGCAACTTTTTCGATATCAGATTTTCAAATAAATAATTGCCAAATAGGCCTACCGACAAGTTCCATAGTCGTAGCAGCTTTCTTAACATAAGGTAGGCCTACATATTTTGACATACTGCATTTCCGCAGAGAAAATGCTATTAGATCTCTCTCTCTCCCTCTCCCTCTCCCTCTCTCTCTCTCTCACACACACACACACACACACACACACACACACACACACACACACACACACACAGGATTCAAACAGTGGTCTCACATAAACCACTCAGCACCAATGTGGACAGCAGAGCAGAGGAGAGGAGAGGAGAGGAGAGAAGAGGAGAGGAGAGAGGGGGAGGAGAGGAGGAGAGAAGAGGAGAGAGGAGATGAGAGAGGAGGAGAGGGGAGGAGAAGAGAGAGGAGATGAGAGGAGAAAGGAGGAGTGGAGAGGAGCTCAAGGAGAGGAGAGGAGAAGAGAGGAGAGGAGAGGAGATGGGAAAAGAGTATCCTGGTTAACCAGTAGCCTGTAACATGGTGTCATATAGACCGCTGAGCACCACGGCGAACAAACCGGTGTGATGGCTTTTGTGATATGCACTGAATTATCGTGCAAATGTAGGCCTACATCTACTTGTACGAGGCTACGGCAAGCGATGTGGGACAAAGGTGTGGCAGGAAGCGAATGTCAACGTAAACAGATATTACACAAGCTTCGATATGGTCACCAAATATTTTGGGACTGTCATTTCTGTTATGCCTACACCTTGGAATTAAATCAGAGTCTTGTAGTTACACGGGTATATTTGATTTACCTCAACGGTACCCTGTACTCAACTTTACAAACAGTTACCGGGCACATGAGAATCCGGTGCCCGTCACAAAAGCTAACAGAATCACGGAGGATTCTCTCTCTCCCCACGGGTCTCACAAACACAGGCTTCACACACAGGAAATTGGTCTTACCTGCCTACATCAGGTCCATGCGCCGCTCTTTTCCTTCACTTTGTGAAAGCGTTGAGGGGCGTTGTGCATGCTAATGTTACTTTAGCCGGTGCTGTTCATCCAAAGCCCCAAACGTCGCCCCAAACGTCCAAAGCAATCTGGCATTGAATATGAGTAGCCGCGAGGATTTGTGTTTCGCGAGGCTCCTTAGTCCTTAGTAAATTGTTAAGTCGTAAAATCCCATGCGAATGGTCTTCCACACATTCTCGCCGGTTGCAAACAAGACACAGGGGAAACAACAAATATTTTCTGTTGTACCACTCACTTTGAAATGATCGGGTAGTTATAATCCTCTGACCGGTCACCTGCAGTAAACCCTTCAGCTCTGCCGGTCCTCCATTATGTAGGCAATCACATATTTTCCCCTTGGAAATCCAACTTTGAGGATGCTCTTAGTTTCGTTATGAAATCCACTTGTAGCAGTCGAAGTGAACAAGCTAGCCAACAACACCGACTGACTTGTGAACTTCAGATTCGCTATGACGTAACTGGCCAGCAATACTCTCAATGCCAGAAGGAGTCTGCGGCCAGGCTACTGCTGGCCTCACCACTGTATATTTCAGTGGGCGTTATGCCAAAGCGTTCAGAGTAAAGAAATGATAATCACACGTAGAAAATAGTAGAACATTATCAGGAATTGAGGGCACACCATACATACTTCTATTAAGTGTATAAAAACGTTTAATACAATATTACCAGGTTGCATTCACAGAACGAGCAAAATGGCGCATGCGCTGAAGCTTGTTAACGAGGGATTGCGCAATCCGGGGTGAGGCCAGTTCAGAGTTGCCCCAAATTCACCGTATTCGGAGCAATTTGACATGAAATGGGCAAATATTATGATTTTGGCCACGGAAATGATTGAAAATGAGTGAAACTGTTTAAATACTGCTCAAATGGTAGTTATGGTGCAGATGCTCGAAAACAATAGCTGTTATTGTTACTATTATTCACATTTACTGCATCTCATCATTCTCATCTGGAGCTGGTGAGGCCGTGCCTCCCCTGCCGTATTGGAGTGCACGTGCCTGCATTTAAGTGAACTCAGGCCTGTGACTCTGCCTATTCTGTGCATATGTGAACAGTCAGAGGTGTACCTAATACCCCTCAGAAGTGAACCATACTGAGACCTGCATGGTTTGCTGCATGGTTTGCTGATGAGTACTGACAAGATACACTTGTGACTATTAGGTGTAATCACTTGAGGACAGCTCTAGAGGACTAGTCTAGGTGTGATCAAAAAGAGAACTGACACACCATAAAAGCCAAACAGGACCGGAAAAAGCAGCCGGTTCTTTTCGTAATAGCTCCTACAGTGCATAAGTTGCTGTTCCCTTTTTGGTCCATTTGAAGAGGACTGAGTTTGGTTCAATTAAAGGGGACTAGGTGTGAAAATGGGAGAGAGCTCTTGTAACACAACAGTTGCATGTAACACAACAGTTATCCAAGTATTAATTATGAGATTGAAATACAACAAAAATTAAAATGGCCAATATCTTGCCCGAACCTAGCAATGTCAACAACACCTGCAATTTTGGTGTTTGGTTCTTGAGCCATTTCAGAAATAATGTAACTTAAAGCTTGAAATGAGTTGTAGTAATAGAATGTCAGGAGGATAAGTCTCCTCTAACACTACTTTACACTAATATTACAACTCATTTCAACCATTAAGTCACATGGCGATGTGTGACTTGGGTGCAGCTGCTTGGCCATGGAAACCCATTCCATGAAGCTCTCTGAGATAATCTGAAGGTCACGTTTGGAGCTCTGTGGCAATTGACTGCAAGTCTGTGACCTCTTTGCACTTTGCACCTCAGTATCCGCTGACCGCTCTCCATCACTTTACGTGGCCTATCATGTCGTGCCTGAGTTGCTGTTGTTCCTAAACTTATCCTATTTCTTATAATAAAGCTTACAGTTGAATGTGGAACACTTTGGAACAAGGACATTTCATGACTGGATTTGTTGCACATGGCATCCTATGACAGTTCCACAGTTCCTCTGAGCTCCTCAAGCCCATTCTTTCAGAAATGTTTGTTAAAAAAAACTAAAAAAAGACCCACAGTCTTTATTTTATTCACTTTTGGCCAGGCCAAGCGATTAGGACATCTGACTATGATCCTTTGGATGAGTGAGGGTATTATATTATATCCAAATAATGAAATTAATACAAATGTATTCACACAAAGACATACGTTTACTGTTGTTTTTCTGGCACCATTTTCTAGCCAGGGTAACTTACGAATGCACTGTAGTGTACAACTTCATTCAGGGCCTCTTGAGATATTTCCTTTGGTTTCTCTGACTTTAAGGATTGGGATATGACAGCTTCCATGAGCCTCTAATAATTCCATTTTATACCAGGGGGAAGATAAACAGAAGAGTTGGATTCATATATGATATGTTTATGTCTAAAGGAATAAAATGCATTCTTTACTGATAGGGTGTGTTTGTGTAGGTGATGGTTTTTGATGATCAAAAATTGATTTCTCCATAATCCGACTGCAGACCTCTCGGTCTCCACACACAGCCCCTTGTCTGTTTGAATCAGAGGAACTGTCACTTCCAGGCTGTGTGTTTACTAAATAAGACTGTTGAAAATGAGATCTGCTCTCTGAGGGCATCATTCTTGTTTAAGTATAAATAATAAATACATATTAGATAAATAATTCTGCACTGACTTTAAATTATTCAGTGGATATGAGGAGGAATTCCACTTGTAAGAAAAAAAAGTTGTAAGGCTGAATCTGAGGGTGGCGAAGATGATGGAGGATGTGTTGGGCTGCCAAAGAGAATATGGTCTCTCTGAGTGGTGCAGGTAGCCTACCATAACAGAAAATTCATCTATCTCAAGATTAAAGCACCAAATCTGAAGCTTATATCAACACAACCTTTGAAAGCCAAAATAACTTAAAACAGCACAAAAACAAAAATAACCCCAAACTAATGACACAATTGGACTATTCTCTGCCTTTTCCTCAGGCTATAGGCCCTGTATCCTTTTGGTACATTTATGGGACATTCGTTGTTGTTGTTGTTGTCTGTGTGTGTGCGTGTGAGAGACGCGTTTCTTCATGTAGTTCAACTGCTATTCCTTGTATTAATGTAGGCTATTTATTCTGGAGTGGAGGCGCATTATACTCTGGTTGATAGGATGTGAAGGACACTGTTGAAATGTTGAAATGGCTTGGGCTGGCCTTCTGACTTAAACCATCTGTCAACGACTGGGGCTACCTGACTCTCCCTCTGCTGTATAAAGACATTCTGATTAGATCCAATCGTACCGTATGTTTAACTGTATATCAACACCACATCAGTCATCCCTTACGGCTGACCAGATGACCCCCAGTCCTTGACATGTTTAGCTGTTCATGGCCATCAGGAGTAGCTGTTTTTATCTTGGGTCACCATAACAATTCTTCAGACCTCTTTGTCTAGGGGAGGAAATGGTTGGGAAATGGTTAGCCATAGGGCCTACTGAACCAAAGCTCCAAGAAAGTTGCTAAAAAACACGGGATACTATTATTAGGTCTATGTGGTACTTCTTTATCTATAATGTTTCGAATGATTTATAACCTGAGATAGTTCTCTTTTGAAACCTAATTATTTATAGGAAATGAAAAATGACAAATTGAAACATGAGAAGAATGGCACAATTGTACAAGTTATCTTTACAACTAGGCCTATGCATTTTAGAACTCGCTGGCCAAGGCTGACCTCTGGTGGAAATTAAGTGAACCTTCCAAATGTGCAACAATAGTTTAACAGTGAACAGTCTACAGCGGTTTTCATGTTTTCCAATTAAGTGCAGTGCACCTCTTTGTCTAAATCTCTACCTTGCATGCCATTACTATCATGGAACAGGTGGCAATTATCCTTTACACAATAGGCCTACTACCTTGTAATAAAAAACACAGCATATCAACATGAAATACTTCAATTACAATACATCATGTAACAAGAATGAGTCATGAGAATCCATAATGAATGAATTAATGAATCATGTGTCAAGATTTTATCTAATGTTACTCAAGATTGAATTTGTCTTGAGACCTCGTCTTGGCTTGACTAGTGGTTAGGGAGTGTAGAATGGATTTCTGTCTGCATACATTTTGAATCTGGCACTCATGATCATGAGAAAAAGAAAGAGAGGTTAGCATTAACTTCTGAGTGCTTACCTTTTTGTTGGACTGAATTGAAGATAAGCATATGGAAAGTGGAACGAATGTTAGATTTGATTATAGCCTTTATGTGATCAACTTATGGTTCTTTGGCACCCCATATTTTCTAAATTCACAAGCACCTTTGTAAAAAAAATAATAATCCTGAATTTCAAAGATTTTTGAACAGCAGATCTGAAAAAGCAAAATGTGTAGAGCCCCTTTTGGGCGGGGTACACACAAAATATTTCTTGAAATGGTGCTAGGCAGTTTAAAGTGGTAGTGACTTCTCAAAATACTCGCAACATAAAGCCCCTATCCACACAATTTATTATTATACTTTTTCTTCCCCTCATGCTCCTATAATTACACAATGCTTCGGAATCTATTAGTAAAAACATTTCACTGCGTAATGGAACACTGAATATGTCAAATAAATATTGTAAGAGATCCCAACACGGCTCAGCGTTTTCAGTGAAGGCTGTGTGCTTGCATTACCACAGATTGCCAGATGAGGGAGCATATTTTCATGTAATAAAAGTCCGGCCTATGAACTGTCAGCAGGCTACATTAAATTAAGTGAGCTTAAAAATAAAATAAAACGATAGTACAAAACCATTTAGGAACCTAAAAATAAATAACAATCAGACCACAATGCATAACTCATAAGCCCTACCATAATAAATAGAAAACAAAAACTTAAGCTTTCTAAAAAATATATATATTTATTTCAATGCATATTTATTTGTGTAATTTCTTTTTATGTGAATTATTTGTGAAGCACATAAGGTTGCCTTGTGTATGGGTTATATTTAAATAAACTTACTTGCCTTATTTGTAGTTTATTTGGCAGGGACAATGCAGTGCACATTGTTACAAACATGACATGGCAGAGCCATGACGCAACTTGCAGATGTGAATACATGGAAGGTTTATAGCTACATAGCTAATTTGCAACCTCAGTCCCTGATCAGGCTACCTACTCTAATAAAACATAGAAATCATCTAAAAGTACAATTGTACAATACAGTATACAAGACAATTAGAATAGCCAACCTTTTCCATTCAGTCCATACCAAATTCTATTACTTAAGTGAAAGACTGCTTGCAGTATGAGCTGTGTCCAGACCAAAACAATCCCTAAGCTAACCTGTCAGTAAGAAATGTTTCTTGAGAAAAAAAACCTTAGAAATTAGAAATATACTGTGAGAACACAAGTAGGAACATAAAACCGTGTGAACATATAATAGAGCTGTGGGAATATAGAGAAACCCCTTGAATGGGGCCATCACATTTCTTTTTGGCAAAATCTGTGAAACTGCAACAGATTTGGTGTCACAATGGTCCATGTTTATTTCACATACTTCTGTGTGACCACGGTGCGTGGGACGACTGTTAGTAGGCTATTTTGCGCAACACTGTAGGATAACACAGTGTGTCTGTGAAGTGGGTTACAGTGATTGAATCCTTTTTATGAGTAATTTGTGACTTTCATGATTAATTTGTAACCTGCAAAGACCAAGATGTGACTGGCCACAAGAAAACAGGCCCCAAGTGGGCCTGCGGGCATATTGAGTTAATCATAGATTCTAATAGTTGAGCTTCTATATGTAGTGGGCAGTCATCATGGGTAGGGGGGGGGGCGTCAGACTTGTAGCGCCAAAAGGTTGCCGGTTCGACTCCCAACCTGCCAGGGTGGTGGGGGGTAATTAATCAGGGCTCTCCCCCATCTTCCTCCACCACTGAGGTACCCTGACCATGGTACCGTCCCGCTGCACTGCTCCCTTTCGGGGGCCAGCCATTAGGGGCAGCCCCCTTGCACAGGAGAGGCATAAGTGCAATTTTGGTCTGCACTGTGCTGTGGAGTGCAGTGTCACAATGATAATGGCAGTTGGATTTCCCATATAGGCTTTCACTTCATGGCTTTCTAAGCTTTGCGATACCTTACACATGGTTATCTAGTAATGCCTTATGAATTTGTGGCCTTTTGACTGTATTCACTTCTTTAAGTAGAAAAAATAGAAATCAACGCTGAAAGTTTTTCTTGTCCATTGCAAAGCGCATCAAGTTAGCCTTTTTAAAGAGAAAACCTAAAGTTTTCAATAAACCAACTCTTTTCAGAAGCACTGGATAAGTTCTTCAATAACTCACCTTGCACATTCTGCAAATAAAATAAAATATCTTCCCAGAGACACATGTCTGAGAGCAAGTCACAAATAAGATTGATGAAAAAAAAAAATGAAATTGTGGAAATATCTGAAAGGAAATTGTGCTGGCTTGCGCAGAGCATTCCAACGCTTTACATGACCTAGCCATCTTGGAACCAAAATTTTATGACTGGTGCCAAACCAGAGATAGACATCATGGAGGACAAGAAGAAGATCCAATGAATTCCCAAGAGGAAAATTACGTAATTGCAAAAACTACTATGAGTAACCTTAACTCAAATTATATGAAATTAACGTATTCCACCAAACCTGACACTGACTAGTGATGTACTGAAACAGAATGTATACGTTTGCGCAACACATTCCAACAGTGTATGTCTTAAATAATCCATGAAATCAACACTCAACTAGATGAACTTTCATTCTAATCTTCATAATGGCAGTAGGCCTACACTGGTGAGTTGTACACAAATATGGACCACAACAGCACAGGCAGCTTTTAATTCCAATTGTCAAAAAAAAAATCCTCACTAGCTAGACTTAAAGCTATACTGCACAATTACTGGAAATAGTCTTATTTTACACACCCACCCCTTGTAACCTTCTTCTGTACTTCCAGACAGTTTCCCAAGTCTGATGTTACTTCTAGGTCCAAGTTCATCATTGAATCCTAGGGTACCAGTTAGCTCCTACCATTTTAGCTTGGAGGTAGAATTTCTGCTGCCCGAATGAGAAAATAGCTGGACGGACAGGAGATAATATAAACTCAATCACTTAATCTTATCACCAGAAATGGTGTGGTATAAAATCATCCCATTTTAAAAAATGGTGCTGTATCGCTTTGAGTTGTTTAAGTCAACAGGGACATAAATGTGATATAAAAAGGTAAGGCTACAGTCTTCAATTTCATTTACATTATACATGGGTGTTTTTGTTTTGTTTATAAACATGCTGTGAGGAGGGGCAAGATACTGGCAGCCAACCATGTGAGCCAATTTTTAGACCAACTGTGGTTTCCAACAATAAGAGGTTGAGGTGTGCACAGCCAGGATTGCAAAGCCAGGGGAAAAGAAAAAAAGAAAACACATGTATACATAACACAGGAAGGATCAGCCTCAAGATACTTTAAACCATTTATTGTAACATAATGCAACTACTACTGCAATTGCACATCAATAAACAGAAGTCGTTGGGACAAACTACAACTGAAAACTATTACTGCAATTAGACCTCAATTAACGTAAGTTGTTGGCGCAATGTACAACTGAAAAACCTAAAATCTTCAGAAAATATAAACAACTTCAAAGGAACTGCAAATCTTCACAGCTTTCTCTTCTGGGTGCTGATGTACAAGACTGTAGACATACAAAGAGACAGGTTAGTGTTATCGAAATGCAATGTATACTATGTGCATTAAACAAGGATCTACAACTAAAACTTACCATTATTCCCCCTCAGAAATGCATCTCCATATTTGTTCTTTAACTGTCCATTCACATACTCTTCTGTTTGTTCAACAGCGATGTTCATGTAACCATCAAGGCATGCAAGAACACCTTCAAAGGGGAGGAAATATTAATGATCAAATAAATAAAAGCCACGATGACAATGACTTTTGATTGTAATTATTTTCATTATATTCTCCTTACCTCTGTAATCCACGCCTGAATTCAGTTTAACCACAACTGGTCTTCCAATTATCTGTTTCAGAAAGTCGCTAGGAGTTTGCTTCCGTAGGCTCATGATTGTTCTGTAACAATTTAAAAACATGAAATTAGCATATTAGCTTATTACAGCACAGAGGGGTGAGTGTTCATTTCAGCAGTGCTGTTTAGCCATGAAAGACAGCTTCTGGTTGCAGTTGATAGGTGACCTTTGTAGTTGTCAGAGACGGACAAAAGTTGCTATGCTGAAATTGGCAACACCGCATATGATGAGTATAAGGCCAAAGCATAACCTTCACAACCAACACACACACAATGCACATTTTTCACAGGCCTACTATGCAAATATATTAATCCAAGTTATTATGCGTGCAATCAAATCCATTTGTATCTTTAGTGAAACATGCATACACACAAGGTGTCCGTCACAATCAACCAACCCAGCATGACCCGGCTCTATCCAAAAGAAACTCAAAGACAGGACACAGAAGGAGGAAACCAGTGAATCCAAAAAGAGTTTAATACACTGCTCCAAAAAATAAAGGGACCACCAAAAAAAAAAAAAAAAACACACAATGCAAGTCAATCATACCCAAGTCAATCATACTTCTGTAATACCAGCCAGTCCAGTTTAGAAGCAACACTCATTGTTAATCCATTGCATACTGTTGTGAAATTTAACTAGCCACATAGTAACTACTGCATTACCTCAATCAAAACTGTCCAGTGCCCTTGTAGCTATTATATACACCATATTTACATGAGCACCAGTTAGTCCGCCATATTTAGGAAGCTACAGAAATCAAAACTGCACCTTTCAATTTGATCCGGACAAAAACGAATTGCTTAATAAAGAGAGCTGAATTCGAGGAAAGGCACAATTACAGAACAGATTCGTGCATTATCTCAAAGCCAATGTCAATATCTTTTAGTTCATTGGGTCATTTTTATCATGGGACATTTTTTTAGAGGAACCACTAGAGGCTGCTATTGAGTTTGTTTACACGGCGCTGTGTTTACATACCCAAATCATAGCTTTAAAAGAGTATGCCGTTTTTTCAAAGTTGCCAGATTCTCTTAAAAGTCTTCAACGCTGCTTTAATACCACAGAACGTAAAAGTCTGTTAACACAACTAGGCCTACAGTAGGCTAACGGGAGGAGGGCTTATGTAGTCAAAGGTGAAGTAGGGCTATGCATTGTCATGATGTTATGTGTACAGCCTTCAATTTCTTTTATTATTATTAATTATATATTTAATATGATCAAAGTACTGTTCACTTTATCCTTTTATGTTTTCCTGGGGTCTAGTGTATTTTACGGCATGACTAGAAGTGAACTGGATAGGTTAATGTGAATTAGGCTACTTGCATTGCAATTAAGCTTAGCCCAATTCATGAGCTGTTATTGCGGTGACAGTGCCATTTTATTTTTAGATAGTCCTTCAATCATTTGAAACGTCATCCATGCGTCAATTTGGTGTTTGGTATTTTTAGGCCTAAACTATAATACGGCCCACGGACGGAGGTCTCGTTTGAAAAGTCTGAACGCCTGACCACTTTAAACATCTCTTCATCCATGGAAAAGCATAACATCTTTGCCTAAAGCGGGGCGGGGAACCTAAGTTATCGCCCTTGAAGCCATTTTATCCGCCCCCGATCCGCCAAAAGAGTGCCATTTGTGTCCCCAGCAAATAAAATGTCTAAAATCAATGAATAAAGTAAAATAAATTACATTCCATTATTAAGCAAACTTTTCTACACATGATCCATTCAAAAGTTTGTAAATATATTATTTTTAAATATGATAAAAATGTATCCAAAACCCTATTTTATACTCTTTCTCGTGTGTCCCCAGAGTGAAGTGCAACACTTTACCACAAAATATTGATAAAGAAATCCTTCCGAAACCTGTTTTTTTTTGCTTTATATGTGACTATATAATCCATCTATACTTTTAATTGTATTTTTAAAAGAATAAATTAATTCTATTTTGGTTAAAAATCACATTTTAGTCGTGTCCCCAGGTTTTGACTCAGTGCCCATGTATATCCCGCCCCCTAAAAATTTGGGACCCTCCCACTAGTGACATTTTCACCTGGAAGTGACATCATTTAGATCTCCAGAATCCAATGGGAGGATCAAAAGTATGTTCTCTCGTGTATTTTTCTTCATATTTGATGATATTGCAGTTGAGTCAGGGGGGGGGGGGCAATCTAAAAACTCTTTCATGTTACCTTAATTATCTTTAGATAGTGTTTGATGACAACAAAAGTAAAATGTTCACTTAAATGTGAAGAATGTGCTCTGTGCAAAAAAAGTATTAGCATGGATGCCATGTGGTAAGGAGGCTGTTCCAATCTTCGTACTTTCCGCCCTTCCCGCACTGTGTTTGGGTACGCAGGGCGGTTCCATTTCTAATCGCTGCGGTGAAGTGTACTGTTACTACCCGGATAACGCCCTCAAACCGGCCATTTTTTGAAGTGTGGAGTTATGTACACTTTTCGCACTCAACGGCCGCCATGTTTGTTACGTAGTTTCCTCTCTGGTTGAGTGTCAGATTGGTCAAACTGCCGAATCTCAGTGATGACAGGAGCATAGCTTTGATTCCAGAGACAATAGCCATGTGTATAAGAGAAAGAGGTAACTTTTTAAAACTGTCAACATAAGGAACAGTGTCTTCAGTGATGAATTGTATATTGGCGGTTGGTAAACTCTGATGACACGCGACAACCGTCATTTCCGTGAAGTGTATCAGTCAGAACTTGAATTGGACCTGCAGTTCACCCTCAAATTTAAGTTGAGGGTGGAAAGTGCACTGTATCACAGTACACAGTGCAGAGTGTGGAGAATGGAACACGCTCCAGATTTCACACAATTGCTAATTTCTTGCTAATTCCTCATTGCTGTTAGGCCTACCCTAATTGCTGTTACTCAAAATAACAATGTGTTATGGTAAAAACTGTAAATTAAATTAATTATCCTGAGATTGCCCAGTGCTCTTTTTGAAAGCTTAAATGTGTACATTAACAAATTCTATGTTGAAATTGAACGAAATTTGAAGTTTATTTTTAAGGTTTTTCAACCAGCAAATGGCACTCTTTTGGCGGAATCACCCATATAACTTTAAAGTTATGCAGCTTCACATGAGATGTGACATATTTTGTAAAGGAAGCTTTGAAAATTTGCAATACAAATTAAGTTATATTCAGGGGACCAAGAGAAGATGGGGTCCATTTTAAAAGGTGGCTGCCTTCAATAGGCCTTACGTACAGGGGGAAATCCTAGCTTCTGTTCATAACACGGCCCTCGGAGGACTTTTACGGCCCTCGGAATTTTGAAGTGGCCCCTTGAATGAAAAAAGTTTCCCCACCCCTGGCCAAAAGCAAAGCAAGCGGATCGAACGCTGAAGCTCTATCGCTTGCAGGGAGTCTGGGCGCGCTAAGTAGACACAACACCGAATTGACCTGGCAGTGATTCATTGTAGCATTTTATTTAGACAAGCATGTTTGAAAACGCAGGCTGTGAGTGGCAAATACACTCACTCTCCGCCAAAAGGCCTGGAACTGCTTCACCAAACGGAGAGGCACTTTGCATTACGGAGTCGGAACTAACAAAATATTCTGAAGGACTCGATCCATGACTCACTACAACATCACAGAGGGCAGACAGCCTGACAGAGTAACAAAAATATAGTTCTCTCTACTCTTTGATAGTAACGCAAACGAGTACATTTCTGGCATTCTGGGTAGCTAGCTGTTGGTTAGCACAGGGCTAGCGACAGGCCAATTCAACCCCAATACATATTTTAACCCGCCACTATGTATCGTGTAAAACAGTCAGTTTTACAAGCATAGTTGTCAATTAGGTCAGTGGAGAATTTACAGTTTGACACTCGTATGCCGTAGTTCTATCATCAACAGGATTTTAGTGGCTCAGCGGACTCGCAAGAGCACACAAAATTAACTGGTGTTGGCGTCGATACACGTGCTATAGTTACATTTTGCATGCCTGGAATATGTCAAATGGGAAATATGGCCGTGAAACAGAAAATGTAATGTTGCTTTTGCTGTCTCACCTTTAACGACGTTCGTCCACACAGTATGGTTGATTCAGAGAGTCGCTATAACGGGGTGCTTTCACGGCTTTGTTTCGCGCTACTAAAAAACTACACTACTTCCTACTCTCTTGTCACGTGATATGTCCGCGTCCATGCCCAAGTTGATTTTAATTTCAATGGCGATATTATTACTATTAAGCCAGTTGAAATTGTGTCATATGCTGTTTCTGAAGTGTTAATATAATTTTGTACCAAAAACCTAACAAGTTTGCGGGAAGAAGTTTGATAGCCTAGGCTACTAAGTTATCATCATTCATTGTGTAAGCAGTGAGCACTTCAGGAACCTGTCAGACAGTGGACAGACAATCCACTGTCCAACCACCAGAGACAGAATGAGAACTAATGAGAAGGCTCATTCATGAAGATGCCCAAGATCGCCAACAGGCTACAGTACTAGCCTACCTAAAATTGTATATAAAATTGTATAACTCATTGGAGCATATTTTCGGCGCCAGATTATTAGGGGAGACTGAGGTTGTCACATTTTTTTTTACTACTCTAATTTCAGCAAAGACATATGTAGCAAGAAAACCATTTCTATAGGCATTAGGCCTAGGCTACAGCTTCAATAAGGTCGTTCATGATGGAGCAGTGCTGCGAGGCAGCAAGTTTGTGAGGCAGCGAGCATGCCCACTGTGTCCCGCGTGAAGCATCCTGGTTAGAATTTCTGTCCACGACGTGGCATATGGGAGTGACCTCTGCGCCGCAGTCATGTCACATGGTGTTAAGTCATCACGGGAACAACAATAGGCTCGATCGAGATAGGGCAACGGCTAAATGCGCTAGACCCCGAAGCCGCCGCCACGAGCCGCCAAAACCGCCATAGGCCTAAAGAATTTCAGCCGCCGCCAGCCAATAATTTTGTAAGCCAAAATGAGCCGCCATCTATTAAAATTCGGCTGAGCAGCCATTTATGTGCATCAAATACCGGAGGCTGTCATCATGTTTTAGCGTATGTATAGCATGCTAGTGCATTCTGCATGTTGGTGCGTTTGAAGTTATGTGAAGTTATGTGCTCCAAGGTAGCCTATAAGCGCTTTCATGCAATTTTGACAAGTGACGAGGTTTGCGCAGGTTTCGCGCCGTGTCGGTGATTTTCTTTTGCCACAGCGCACTTCTGTTGCTAAACGCAAATATGCTTTGCTGTGTCCTAACCAAAAGCATCCCTCAACCTAACCTGTCAGTAAAGCATGTTTCTGCTACTTTACTTTTGCCAAGAACAACTAAATTGTGCCCAAACCTAAACCATCCCTAAACCAAACCTCTGTGTCATCTAGGCCTATACGCAATGCATGATGACATTTTTCACCGGATTTCACAGCACAAAATAAAAATATTTTTTTTGTCAATGACAGTGACAGGATTCAAAAAGTTTTTGTATGAGGGTGGAAAATTCTATAGCAAGCAGTGATGTGCTGAAATAAATAGCCTACACTATATGTTTTAGTAGGCTACAATGAGTTTCTTCTTCTTTCTAATTAACCACCTGTGTTGTGGAAATAACTTATGTGTGTAACCAGTGTAGACCTACACTGCATGCGGGAACCTTATTAATTAATCAGTAGCCTAGAATGCAGACCATGAGCCATTTACAGCCATGGACATTTTGGTGGCTGCAGCAGCCATTAAGGTTTTGGCTGAGCCAGCTAGCCAGCCAATAATTTCACCAGCCAGCCATTATCCTAAATACAAACGGCTTCGGGGTCTAAAATGCGCAGATAAACAGCAATGCATTCTGACTGAAAATGCTGCATGATGGTTAGATTTTCTGTCCAACTTACCAATAGCCTCATACGACTTTGTTGCTGTCGACCAACATTGACAAAGCACGTGAGCGAGAACTTGTTACATGACAAATAAATATCCTTGTATCCTTGTATCCTTGTATCCTTGTTGTCACGATGTGGGTGTTATTAAATACAGCGCATTTAAAGTCGGCCACAAATGAACGAGATGATGAGCTCACACCAGTTTGCTCTAACACACCACGTGTGAGGAGTGGGGATCAGGCAGTGAGGAGGAGCTGAAGTGGGGACCTGCGCAAACTTGTGTAGACTCATATACACACGTGAGTGAGTTGTTGACCAACCAGTTCATGGGCGCGTGACCTCGGAGGCGGTCTGCAGATGAGCGTTGAAGGGGATAAGCAACTGCAGAGGTTGCAAGATCTGACTGCAGTCACATTCATCCCGCGATAGTTTGACACCATGTGACATGTCACCTCGTCAATGCAACATCACCGAAATTTTGAAGTTTGACAGGAAATCTAACCGTCATGCATTTTTGAGTCAGAATGCATTGCTTTCTAAATGCGCATACAGCCGTTGCAGTATCTCGATCGCACTTAATTTCAGTCATGTTGCGCTGAGTCTGACCAGGTGACATGTCAAACTATCGTGGGATGAATGTGACTGCAGTCGGACCTTCCAACTAGCCTGATAAACCAGCCTAAATGTGAGACTGGATGTGTAATTTAGTCTGGCCCCGATGAACGATACATCCGAAGATTGTTGATGAGAACAACCTGTTGTTTTTTCAAACCGTGCGGAACAAAGATGTATGCATACATGCTTAATTCAATTTTCAGAGAGTACACTGATGAACACACAGTGCGGGCACTGTAAAAAAAAGTATCAAGTACATACAACTATGTAAAAAAGAAAACAAAAACATGGAAAACAAGAAAACATATTAACAACAAAAACATTTTCAACATGAAGAAACATTAAAAAAAGACAAATGCCCCCCAATGGCAACTCAATGGCAACTCACGTCCCCAATTGTATCCTTTTCAATGCCCCCCTTGGGCACCCACTGGGGGGTTGTAGAGCCCCCGTTAAGAAATACTCGGTTAGACTGACATAGTAGTTTGTCGCTTTGCCTGTAGGTCTATGTGATAGTAGTCTACTTTGAGTAGCAACAAATGAGAATACTCAACAATTAATCATGTTTTTGTATCATCTCTGTGCACAGGCCCTACCACATTAACAAGACTCATGGCCATGTATTTTATTTGAGGCTTTGTTATTTTGTGCAACAATAATGTGAACATAGGCATTGTCTCACTGAAGAATGTTCATTTAGCAAAATATGGGCATATCTCTGAAATGCTGGTGCATAGCTTTTGCCATACATTTGTCTCAGCTTTAATATTTTCATATATTTTATTACAAGAGCTTGAGGGTAATAACCTGTGATGCAGGCAATAGTCTGCAAATGAATGAGATCACGGTACATGACAACCACTGAATGACAGAACAACCGAGCAGCCAGGCTTCCCACCACTTATCTGATGGTAACCTAGCAACAGACCTGACATTGAACTCCACCTGATCAGGTCAACACCTGAAGACTCTCCCATTGCAGAGTTTTCAGGGGGGGAGAAGAGTGCACAGAGAGAGAGAGAGAGAGAGAGAGAGAGAGAGAGAGAGAGAGAGAGAGAGAGAGAGAGAGAGAGAGAGAGAGAGAGAGAGAGAGAGAGAAATCCCATCAAAGAACAAACGTAGGCTATTGTCAACCTGTGGTACTGGAGATGTTAAAATGTTCTGACCCCCAGAATTTCTCAACTATAAGGGACTGAAATGAAATGCAGCAGGGTGGCATTTAGGAAATATAGCCTACAGTATATGCTTGTAATCATCACTCATCACCATACTTTCATTGTTGTCTTTTTATTTGTAGTTATTGTTGTGTTGTTGTAAACAGGCCTACAGCTTACAGAGTTTTTAGAGTTTTATTTGCATATACATAGTTTACAAATATCTGTACAGACTTACTCAAACGTCAAAACAAAAGAGACCAACAACAGAAAGAAAGCTGAAAATAATGAAAAAGAACATAAAATAAACAGCTCATGCCACAATTTATAAACGAATGCATAAAAACAGCGTATGGGTCCTTTTATTCATTCGTTTATCAAAAAAATGACAGATTCTCCTCAACCCTCCCTGAGCTGTACAACAGTGCAGTGATTAGGAAAGCCAACCTGATCACAGACAGAGGACCCCTCTCACCCCCTCCATCACTCCTTACAACTGATTACATCTGGTTGGCGATACAATCCCTTGCGAAAATGAACCATGGTAAATCATGGGTTTCATTTGAGCATGGTTCATTATGGCTATGGTGACTATGGCTCAATCGACTATGGTTTAACTATACCCATACGAAAACTAACCATGATTTTACCATGGTTTATTGGTTTATTATTCATTAAATTACACTTAGCTGACGCTTTTTTTATCTTAAGCGTATTGGTGACAGTGCTTGGGGTTAGGTGCCTTGCTCAAGGGCACCTCAGCCATGGATGGAGGTGTAGGGTGAGGTAAGGGTGGAATTCCATAAGTAATGAAGAAAACCGCACACTGACGAACTCCCATTTAAACCATTTTTAATGCGTGACGTTTCGGGCCACCCTGGCCCTTCCTCAGACTAAACAAGTTGATTGTGCAGCTGACCATTAAATTACAATTTCCACATCACGTGGGCATGACAAAGTACAGATATCACAAATATTTTCCATCACATATAACAAACGAGTGTTATATCAGTACCTTTTCTCCATGTAATATGTACAGTGAGGATAACAATTTAAAAAGTATAAATAAATATGAATAAATAAATATTAAGACATCTTATATTACAAACATGTATTGTCAGTGGTTCACAAAGATCAATAACAACATTTTATACATATTACTCAGATTATTTTCATTTTATATTCTTATGTTTATTTCATTATTTTCGTATTTATTTCTTATTTCATTGAATTTAAGAGTCCAGTTAAGTGGTGAATTTGGATTGAGGACAGTCGTATCCGAAAGTTATATACAAAGCCATGAAGAGTACATAGACCAATTTGACCTGAGTCAAGACCCAACATCAAAACAGGACAGACAAATACATCAAAATTTGTACACATCATGGATACCTGGTTTTATTAACCCAAGAAGGGTCTAATATCAAAATCTTCGTTCAACCCTCTAGGGGACAGTGTATCCAAGGTGTAGATCCAAAAAAGTTCTCTTTTTAAAAGCAAGTTATTTATGTCACCACTGGGCTGGTGGCAACACAGTTTCTGATCGCACTTCGATGTTCAGGGATTCTGGTTTTTAACCCATTGACGCCTAAGGCACCTGCATAAAAGGGTGCTGAATGCCTGAGCCCTTTTTAAGAAAAGCTGCCCTCAGCCTATAAAAATCTAAACATCTCAGCTTCGGAAGCACATAAAAACATGCACTAAGTTGCATTAAATGCTAAGACCCTCATCTTTCATTACAATGTGTTCATTCATCTCAAACAAACAGAGATTTTTAATAAAGTTGTCTCAAATCTCATGAGCCTGAATGTTGCATATGGCAACTCCAGGCGCCAGGGCCAATGTTGCGCAACGCAACATCAGGCATCAATGGGTTAAGTGCCCTTGTGGTCTTGCCCACATAAGAAAGCCTGCAGGGGCAAATCAACATGTAAATTACATTAGTAGTGGAGCACAAGATCAAGAAGGGTGGAATTCCAACCTGCGATCTTCAGGCAACTTCCTAACCATTACACCACGGCTACCCACAGGTTTTCATGTTTTTTGGGGGGTAATCATGAAACCCACAATTAACCATGTTTTTTTTAGCATGATTTGTGACGACTCATGCTCACAAATCATGCTCAAAACCAATGAAAACCATGCATAACCATGATCCACGCTTAGTTTTCATAGTAAAATGATCGTTAAACCATAGTCAGGAACCATGGTTTTCATGGTTACCCAAAAAACACGGATAAGCCATAGTAATATGGTTGGTTCAGAGTACTTAGAGTAACCATGACCTACCATGGTAGAACCATGGTTACTACAATAAAACCATGGTCGATTTTCGTACAGGATGTACCACGAGCACACAAAAACAGATACAAGAAATCTTACATCCTCTGCAGCTGTAGCCCTAATCAACACAAGATGAACATTTCCAGCAGGGCCGTCGTTAGGCCTATTTTAGGGGGGCTTTAGTATTAGCCCCCCCTTTAACGATTTTGCCAAAAAAAAAAAAAAAAAATTTTTTTTAATTTTTTACATTTTTTTCAAAAACAAATGCAGTAAAACACTGACTACGAACCACCAAGAAGGCCAATTAATCTGAATACAAGTTCCTGTTTGCTTATTTATTGTTTAATGCCACTTATAGGCTATCCTATTGCACAGCAATAAAAGCAGGGTGCACAGCAATAGGCCTATGTTATGCGGGGGGGAAACAGGTAGAGGATTGTGCTTTGTGACTAACACCTCGAGAAAAGTGTAATCACTTACACGGCCGAAATCTTCCGACCCAAAGTACCATTTTTCACTCACAATACCCGTGTAATAAATCCATTTGACATTGTCTTGAAATTATAGTTGAGCTTTAGTATTTGTCTTAACAGTTTGAAAACACACATGAACTGATTAAAATAGCTACTAATGGAGTAAAAATGACCTAGTATCTGCCGGGGATGCATAGTTTTCCAAGTAAGGAACCTGTTTGAATGAATCGCTTCCTGACCACTGCTTCTCCTGGAGACGCGCAGTTAGTAACTCCTTAAAGTTCCTAGTCCTTGTGTAAATTATGCTCTCTGCATCTATCTTATCTAATCATTTTAACGTATATATTATTCATCAATTGAAACATTTTGAAATGTTTTGGTTAGCTTACATATAAGGAATGTTCATTAAAATGTGAATAAAAAAAAATCACTGTAACTAGTGTTTAAAAATCAGTATGGTGCTCTTAAAATAATTGTTCAAGAAGACGCTTTTGCACACCTCTGTAGGTGGGCAGGTGCGTAGGATATTATCCCAGTGGGGTTGTCATTCAAATGTAAAGAACACACACTGTCCATTCCACTAACAAACTTTAATACAACATGAAGAAGGTCGGATGACCGAAACAATGTATTAAAGTTTGTTGGTGGAATGGACAGTGTGCAGGATTTCTTTGCTCTTAAAATAATGAATTCTTAGACAAAACCTTAGCAGGTGAGCTGAAAAAATTTCGGCGCGCATTTTCTTCCTCTGGGTTAGCCCCCCCTGTCTCTTAAACCTAGTGACGGGTCTGATTTCCAGCTATACAGGAACCAACATACACATGCCCCTATAGTATATTATATTGTCTAATGTCTTTTTGTCATTGTTTAATGAGAATGACAGGAGCGATGATGCTGTGAGAAGGTAAACTTCCCTTCACACTGTTAAGCGTTTTTAAAGACAATGCGAATGAGAGTTGCGCTGTTTATATAAAGTACTTATTGCGCACCAGGAGACAAGAAACTGACAGGAAGTGCACGCGCATACACACATATGCTCACACACAGGCACGCAGACCCTCAAACACAGTGCCTCCCAAATGTTTGAATATTCCAGCCAGCTCACAAACATTGGACTACTTCAATAACGTTCCTCATTACTTTGTCGCACTGTCACATGGAAGGACACCAACGCTGGCAGGACTTTTCCATGCTGGGACTTTGGGAATAGGTGCATTTTGGATGAACATGTTGCATGCTGGTTAGAAATCTTCAGTTTCAGTCATGTTGCGATGACGACGTGACATGTGACATGAGGCCAAACTATCACAGGATCAATGCTATGCGGGATGGCATGGATGACAATGACATTTTTTTTAATTGTACAAAATTATGGTACAAATATGATCATTATTGTACATCTGGCAACACTGATTATAATTTTTACAGTTTTCTGACACTATGACCAAAAATCACATACCCTAGCATAAGGAATGTGTATGAATTTAATATATCATTTCCGTATGGGCTAGAGCTTAGTATATGGCAGAGATTACTCTACATGTGCTTACATCTGCATAATCCATTTAAGGTTTGTGTTTCCCTGACTCGTGTGAGGCCATCAAAACCTTAAATATTGAAACAAAATTTAAGATTTAAGGTATAATATTTGTATGAAATAATATTTTGTCTTTGATGCACAGGCCAGTTCATACTCCAGATAAGAGGCTATGACACCCCACTCTGAATGCAGCTCTTGAATTAAAGGCCAGAGGGCAGAGAAAGCAGCACCTGTTAGTCACTGTCAGGCTCACAACAGAGTAACAAGTGTGTGTGTGTGTGTGTGTGTGTGAGAGAGAGAGAGAGAGAGAGAGAGAGAGAGAGAGAGAGAGAGAGAGAGAGAGAGAGAGAGAGAGAGAGAGAGAGAGAGGTCACAGGGCTCTCAATGGTGAAAAGGTTAAAGGTCACCAGCAAGCTTGTGTTCCTTCTTTAGCACCATCAGAAAGTGTACTCGCTGCTGGGCCTTTTTTTAAATTTTTTACCAGAGGTGAGGTGTTACCTGCATGAAGCCCCCCCCCCCCCCCCCCCCCCAAAATGTATGTGCTATGTTTGATTGTATGTGCTATGTTTGTGCCGGATAGTGCTGTAAAAAAATGTAGTTTGTGCTATTAATAAAACAATAGCATAATAATAAATAAAACGGCTGTAACTTTACAACACAAGCGTTTGAAGCGTACATTTTCACAGCACACATGAGCACACACAAATTGCCTTCAATTGAGACTACTTTAGAGAAATTTGGACGTGGAGGGGGACTGCGTGACGTCACAGGTCAGAAAAATGAATTAATGAGTATTTGAGTATTTAAATGACTCAAAAGCCTTAATAGCACAAACATTTTTTTACAGCACTATGCTGAGTGTTCGGGTGGGTGAGGTAGTGACTTAGTTTTACCTGTTGTGGTCGACTGACAGTAAAATCTTTGATCCAGGATGGTGGATGGTGGGAGATCCAGGTTATGTAACTTGGGGATTAAGATGTCTGAATTATGCTATTGAAAGCTGAGCTGTCGATGAAGATTGTCGTAAAGCAATCTTTGCAGTCTTTTACATGTCAGTAAACCCCCTATGGCCCCTGGGTATAATTCACCTTTGAAGCTTGAGAAATACTATTCTAGGTATTATTATTACGACAGGTGTTTGAACATGGACTATAGACTCATTCAATACTAATACTACTAATACAGGTAGATTGACAGAGAAGAGCAAGATTATCCAGTTAGTATCACTGCCTGTATGATGACCTTTAGGTGCCACTAAGTGTGAGGCTGTGCTACCATCACCATAGCAACTATCAATGAACTGTCACTGTTGTAGCATTACCTCAGCACCCTGGCGTCACTGAACTGGCCATGACCACCCGACAATAGGGAGGAATAGCATGAACAAGCATGTCAAAGCCTTATTAAGTCGTATCGAAGTAGCCAACTCCACACTCAATGCGCGAGTTGCCATCTTGCATGCACTTCTCACAGCATTGTCAAAAAATCAGGGGATTGCCGATGTTCGGGCTGTTGTTTTCTTCTGTGGCTTTTTCTTTTGAACGGTGACGCTGCCTGTACCAACTGAACACAGTGCACGGTATCTGCAAACGTCTCGTGCCTTCCTATTTTTTTGTGCTCTGCTTGATGTTACTGACCATGAATACAGTGGTGCTCATATGTTTACATACCCCAGCAGAATATACGCTTTCTTGGCGATTTCTCACAAAATATGAAGGATTACACAAAACCTTTTTTTTCACTCATTGCTAGTGACTGGCTTAAGACATTTATTAGCAATCTTCTGTGTTTACTTTTTCAAAAGCATGATCACAACCCAAACTACCCAAATTACCCTGTTCAAAAGTTTACATACCCTAGTTTCTGATGCTGAATATGGCCCTGTTTAACATCAAGGACCGCTCTAAATTGTTTGTGGTAGTTGTGAGCACAGTCAACGGAGCCTATGATGAAAGTTACACCATCCCTTCTGTGAAACATGGTCATGGACCACTGATGTCATGGGGACATTTGAGTTACAAATGCACTATACTTTTGATCCATACTTGCAGAATGATGAATACATTGCCCTGTGAAAAATACTGGAGGGAACTTGACACACATCAGCCTTGAAACTGCACATGGTCCATTGTTTGGACATGCCAACATGACAATATTTCAACACAGAAAGCCAAATCAACCCGTCATTAGCTTCAGAAAGAATAAAACGAAGTTTTTGAGCGACCGTCTCACTCTCCTGATCTCAACATCATTGAGCCATTCAGGGGAAACCTCAAATGTGATGTTCCAGCAAGACACCCAAAAATATTATAGGAAACAACCATTCTGCCAGGAATGTGCTGTTTTGTCATCTGAGAACATTAAGAGCCTTATCCACAACTACCACAAACAATTTAGAGCGGTCCCTGATGTTAAACAGGGCCATATTCAGCATCAGAAACTAGGGTATGTAAACTTTTGAACAGGGTCATTTGGGTAGTTTGGGTTGTGATCATGCTTTTGAAAGAGTAAACACAGAAGATTGCTAATAAATATCTTAAGACAGTCACTAGCAATGAGTGAAAAAAAAAGGTTTTGTGTAATCCTTCATATTTTGTGAGAAATCGCCAAGAAAGCGTATATTCTGCTGGGGTATGTAAACATATGAGCACCACTGTAGTTTGTTGAGTTGCGGGGAACATGGGAACAGGGGAACATAGGACCCGGGGAACATAGGGATGACCCTGTCACTCAGAAACAGCAATGTCGGCAGCCTTCTTTTCAAAAAAGGGTTCTATGTTCCCCACTGCTTCAAAGTAGACTGCTGCCACATGGCAAAGTGCAGGTTGCTGTTGCAACTGTGGCAGGTTAGGTTTAGGGATAGTTTTGGCCAGGGCACAAATTTACAAATCAGAAACATTGCATTTCTGACAGGTTAGGTTTAGGGATGGGTTTGGGAAGGGCACAATTTGAAGACTTGGAAACATACAATGCGGGGAACATAGGACCCTTTTTTAGAAAAAGGGTCCTATGTTCCCCGCTCCCATACAAAGACAGGGGAACATAGGACCCGGGGAACATAGGTTCGCTCCCTGGTAATGTACCAGTGGATCCGGAGGATTCGGCGGAGAGGAGGAACAGTGGGTGGGACACCTCAGTGCCTACCCCCCTCGGTGAACCCCCACGGACGAAGGTCAAAACCCCCATCATGCCAGACTGGGGGTTCGTGCATGTGGAGGAGGAAAAGGAGGAGGTGAACCCTATGGATACCAGCGACAAGGACCCCACGCTTCCCAAGACTTCCACTGTCCACGAGGGTTTAGACCCCTATTCCGACATTCTTCACAAGGTCTGCGGGAGGGCTGCAGTTAGATTGGGATTTCCATTGCTGGAACCGCCGCCGGTTTTCCCACAGCTAGCCGCATCATCAAGAGGTGGTGGATCACGTGGTCATCTGCAACGGGAGCTGCCTCGCTGGATAGCATCAACACGGATCGAGGATGTGCCAGGATACTGGCCATGGAGGTCAGCTTCACCCACCAGCTACAACCCTGGCATGGCAATCCGAGTCTGCCCTCCATTGCACAGAGGCTCCCGGACTTGAGGGACCGGTCTACGCTCGAGGAGGAGACGTTGGTCGCCCAGGCCTACAGAGTGTCGAATGTTTCAGTAGCACGCACGGCTAACATGTCAGTCGTCCAGGACGACACGACTGACCATGTGCCCGTGGGCGAACCAACAATGGAAGACTGAGGCCGACATCCGTCCCCGTCCCCCCCATACCGCACTAGACGTTCAGTTGATTCTTCTGAGTCCCGTCCTCGAACGGACCCCGACTGAATCGCTGGAGATATCTCTGAAACCTTGACCGCCAGCGCCTCACCCAGTCGCTGGTTCGTCCTGCCCTCAGAGCTGGCTGACGCAAACAGGGAATCTTTGAAGAGGAAGCTAACCGAAGGGAAGCATTTCTAGGCCCCAGAGGGCCCCAGCATCCGGACTCTCGTTGCACACAAGTCGCCACTGGATTCTCCGGACAAGCTTTTGAGTTATGCGATGGCCCAGACACTGGCCCTTCGCTCTCAGTATGCTAATGTCTAAATATAAGGATATTTATGTGTTATGCTGCTAAATAGTGGCCCAGACTCTGGTCCTCACTTATAGCACTCTACTGTCATGTTCCAGCTGCAGCGCTGCCTCGAATGTCTCTAGTACCGAACACTATGCGTGTCATGTAATTCAACACACCATGCAGGCGCAGGCCCATAGTGGCACTCTCTGCGTTTTTGCTGAATCCGGTACCCTGCACTGTGAGTGCATTTAGTATACTGGGCTTTGGGTGTTCGAATGCTTCTAACACGCTTACTAATACTAACATGTTTTCTAATACCGCCAATTTGCCCCCCCCCACTCGGGTATGCTGGCTACATTGATGCGAGCTCATGGTGATGCTGCACCCTCTCCTATCGCAGGTCCCTGCGCTTGGCTTAAAACGTACACTGTCCCCAAACACAACGCGCTCGGAGTGTCCAGCCATGCCCCACGGTTACTTTGGAGTCCCTAACGGCTGTGCGTGAAGTGCCTCGGGCATACGTGGAGTTGCAGTTGCCTAGTGTGCCGCGCAATGGGGCACCTAAGTCACACCCTCTACTTCCTGGTTCATGGGGCAGAGGGAGTCAAAAAATGATTACTGGGCTTGAAAATGAGTGATTTTTGGATTTGTGGTGCATAGGTGGAGGTCCAAGGTTTGGATTGGCGTCAAAAAAACACAAATTTTCAAGCCCAGTATATATTTTTTGACTCCCCCTGCCCCATGAACCAGGAAGTAGAGGGCGTGACTTAGGTGCCCCATGCCGGTTTCCTTCATTTCTCCCCCTTTTTTCAACGGGATGAAAAGTTGTCTAATGTGCCGCGTAATGCACTGGGTGCTTTTTCACTGGTCCTCCTCGTTTCCTCCCCTTTACAAGGTGATGAAGTGTTACCTACAGTTCTGTGTAATGTGCTGCGTATGCATGCGCCAGTTTCCTTCATTTCTCCCCGTCTACAATGCGATGAAATTATTTTACTCTCAGCCCTCTCTCTGTCCAAGCCAGAGGTGATTCTGGGCCAATGGAAGGTGACTCCTCCAGCCCTGGAAGCCGGTGCTTCCATGGGCTTGACAAGGGCACGCTTGAGTGTGTCTGGTCCCACGGGTAATGTCATCAGACTATCAAGGGAGCTAAGGTGGATTTCACTAGATCCTTATATGGTCTCCAGTGGTCTGCTCTCGAACGCTGGCGTCACCAACGTGGCAGTTTAGTCTTGCCAGCGTGCCATATGGGATTAGGCTCTGACACCTTGGGTAGCCACCCACTGGTGTGCCTATTCAAGAGAGGCGCTGGGCGCCTACACCTTGTGGCCAGCCAGGCGATGCTCCCCGGGGATATTGCTCTGGTTCTTGAGGCCTTGTGTGCATCCCCCTCCAAGTCTCTCTATGGGGTGGGTTTCGCATCCTCTTCACCAATTCAGCCCTTCTCCTCGCGTGGCGATTGGCGAAGTGCACAGTTCAGCTATGTGCCTTTCATTCAATTCTGCCTGTGTGCAGTATGTGGAGGGCTTTGCACATGCTTCTCTGAAGATGAACCCAGTGTTCTTCCTTCATGTTCAGTATACTTACGCTGTGAACCAAAAGTATTCCATGCTTCTTGGGCTCCACCTCCGGTTATGCGGAGCAGCAGCGGCAGCCAGCACACCTTGTGCCCTATGCGCGCATTATGCATTACATGGACAGGGTTCACTCTTCCAGGAAGACTGAGCTGCTGTTGGTGTGCTTCACTATGTCCTCCAGAGGGTTTACGTTGTCCATACCGAAACTGTCTAAATGGCTTGTCCAGCCATTATACTGGCTTGTGAGTTTGAGGGCTTTCAACCCCCTGCTCAGGTCAGGGCGCACTCGATGTGCACGGTTTCCACATCCTGGGCCCTCTTGGAGGTGCCGCATCTCAGAGGTGTGTAACCCTTTAAAGGGCAAGTGGCTATATTTGATCAGGAACGTCTGACCAAAAATCACTGATCTAAGTCTCATCAGTGTACCCTCCTTATTGCATGCTACTTATGGTATAGTTATTCCATTGCATTAGCATAACTTCACCTAATATATTATTAGCTTAATTAATTAGGCCTACCATTAATTTATACTAATTTATGCTCATTTGATGACGTCATCGCATTTAAAATCAAACAGCTACCTTCATCTTACCAATGCAAATTTCACCCCAATTTTTTATTTCTTATTGCTTGTGTGTCTTATGTAGATCATGCCCTGCAAATTTGGTAATCATTTATGTTGAGCGCTGACTGCTTGCGGCAATGTTATAAGAAACTTAAGCCGCTTTGCCATATCTACGACGTGATTTTGTCACGTAATTTTTCATATTTTTCACACATGATGGGCTGAAGATCATCTCCTCCAAGTTTGGTGGCCACGCCATTCGGTTCCTAAAGCCGGGCATACACTGTGCGATATTTTCACTCGTGGGTCTCACACTACACGATGGAATTTCACTGTTTAAAAGTTCACAACTCACGACTCACGTCCTCACACTACACGAGCCGACAGTCGGATGCGAGTGAAATGCTTCCACCGTACGACGCGACAGGCATGTTTCCCCGGTCTGCAGAGGAGGGAACATGCGCACCTGAGGTGGAGATGAGGTCGCGCTCAACAGCGAATCGCACGGCCCTATTAATTTGTGCATGTGAAGTGTCAAATCGGGTCGTATCACTGCTTTAACTGTGCGATTTACGCACGAGCCACGACCAGAATTTCAAACCGTTTTGATTTTCTTGCGACCCTGCGATTGCACGATCGTGAGGCAAAATTGCTTGTCGTTACCCCATGTACACTGCACGATGCGAGACTCACGATTGACCAGCGATTGAGCAAGAAATCGGCCCGACTCTCAAAAAGTCGCGCGAGTGCCAAATCGGGGCAAAATCGGGGCAAAAGTCGCACAGTGTACGCCCATCTTAAGTTATGGGGGGGTGCATATGGGGTGCATATGACTGCAATGACTCCCAGAGAGTAGCGGAATTCATTGCCTAATTGAAAACAATTGAATTCAAAAACATGGGAAAATGTTCAAAAACAGTGTTGAATACACCTTAATACATGTTTTTCTTGTATGACATGTGTCAATGTATCTACCCCAAGGGATATTCTACTAGGGATATTCTTATATTGACTAAAACAAATGTTTTTTGTAGTTTTGAGTGAGATGAGAAGCCATCTCTCAAGAACACCCTTCTCGCGCCATCCGAAGAGAGCGTGACTCAAAAAGTGGGCTTCGCGCCTTCGGAACTCTGACTAGGCAAGTGGACGTCCCCGCCCAAATCGCAGCTGGCCCTTTCAGGAGTGATTTTACATAGCTTCGTCCAGGTCGACAGCCAATGATCGTCTCCCATAGAGATTTCTCCCTCATCTCACTCAAAGGACCGGGGACATTCATGTTCTATTGTTTTATGGCTCGCCAATTCGTATACTCTTGATGTTGTCTGCGTTTCTCCATAATGAAACATGATGATCATCTTCCGTGTTTTCTGAGCTTTTTTTAGGGACGTCAGTACACGTCATACGCGTGGCATCATGGTCACCTGAGTCGTCTTAAAACTGTACGTAGTCTGCTTGTGAAATACGTTTAGTGGTTCTTATTTCATTTATTATTATTGCAGATTGATCCAAAGATAATGTGTACCACTTTTTGAAAAAAAATCCTAAAAAAATTGAGGGAGGATTTTTATTGCTTTCCACAAAATTCAAAATAGCGGGAAAACTATCCTGGCAGAAACTGGTGTCATAGGCTGGATTCTTGACTCAATGATTCCGAGAAGGGAGACAGTTTTTGAAAATCAGACCAAAGGTTCAAAAGTTAAATGTACCTGCAACTTTGACCTGCTGGTGGCGCTAGAGTTTTAGGGGTGGGAACCTACATTTTTTGTGACTAATCAGGAGTGTGTGTGCCAATGTATACAATTTTCCTACGGTTCAATGGGCTGCCTTCGCTAATTGGCTCCTAATTAAAATGGTTTATTCAGTCCCACCAGGAAATCGCGGGCATTTTCTCAAAAAATCGCAGTCGGAATTGCCAGATGGTGCACGAGGATTTCCAGAAAATCGCGATAAAAGTTGCGGAGCTTCTTACTGTGTTGTTGCGATGTTGTTGCGGCATGAAGTGAAAGGTGCGATTTTTGTTGCGATTTTTAATGTGTTTCCCCACGCTTGAAAGTAAAGAACACTGCCACATTCCAGTCCTCTGGTGTTTTTATATTCTTTTCAGTGGTCATTTTGGTAGGCTATATTTGAGGTAGGCTTGGTTGCCTAGGTAGTAACCTCAAGCTGCGTAAATAAGCTGTCTAAATATTTTAGCTTAATGGTGATGGACATTGATTGTTGGACATTAAGCTATTTAAGCAGTTGAAATAAAAAAGCACACACTGCTGACAACAACCGAACCACAGGACTTAATCTATTATTTTATATCATGGCATTCTCCAAAGACTATGCCTATTTAATCCGTTTTGCTTTCCCTGTCCTTTATGAACGCGCTTGCGTTCAGCCCCCGAAGGCTGTTATGTTCCGCTCCTATGCTTGCGAGACGGTCACTTTCCCAAGGTGAAGTGTTCCAGCCTTGCGAGTAACGTGCATTTTCCCCATCGCGGGCTTAACGTTATGATGCATATCTGGCGAGGTAATATGCCCTGCTTTTAAGTTTGCCCCAACCAAGGATGTTTCCATAGGCTATGGCCTGATATGCAGGGCTGATATGCACCTCAACTCAACGCGCTTAAAATGCATGTGAAGCTCGCGCTTCTCAGTCTAGAAAGAGTAGTCTATCGGTGACATTCTTTGCATTGACCACCATCAGTTGAGTTTTACAATCAATACAAAAAAGACACGTTTATAGCCTACATGGTTTTGTCATCCAGCATGCAATCGAAAATAGGCGAGTGGCTACTTCATCCCCAAACCTTAGTTAGGCCATTAGCGGAGAACTGTTGGTCTTGCATTAATCAAAGGAGCTCTACTGAGCGGCTGCCTACTTCATGCTGGTGAATGGTTCGAAAGGAAAATCATTAATGTTCATGTCTGTTCAGGACAGTCTTGCAAAGAGACAACCGACTATGTCGAATACTTGGTCAAGGCGCGAGATGAGGAATACTTCAGGGCTATTGGAAAAAAATGAATAAACTAAAGCGCAAGCGCTACCCGCGTCGCTTGCGCAGGCTATAAACAAGCTATGCGCCCGAGCATCACTGCTTGTTGTTCGATGACTTGAATCGAAACATTTATAAGGACATCAGGGCTACCGGTATCTTATTGATTCCTGGAATACCGCCTCAGCCAGCTGAAAGCAGAGTAGCAGTGTCCCATGTGTCAAATGGTAAGATAACGCCATTCCTGTCTTCATTTAACGTTTTAAAACTCAGCCTTCCCTTGACACACTCATGTCGGCTACATCATATCAGTTCAAACGCAATCTTTAAAGCAGCCTATTGTGAAGTTTAAATGTTATGCGAGGTAGAGGTTGCAAGGGTGTCCGTAGGTCTTGATTGTTGAGGTCTTGATTGTTGAGGTATTTTCTTTCGCTATCGTTGTCACTTTTGCATACTAAAATGCAATTTAACTCCAAGTATTTATCTAATAACTATTGGCTATAGGCCTAGGCCTACAATTCTGTGAAAGTAGTCATCTTTCCATGGGAATAGCAAAGTCCAACACGCACGCTTATTTCTCTCCTTCCATTGACAATCCACAAGCTCAAGCAAGGGGAGGGAAAACAGCGCTGTCCATGCGCTTCCTAACAGGTGGCGACCCCACCACTAGTCTCACAGCCACCCTTAATGCCTTAGGCCTATTTGTTTCAGCAAACCATGTTCTTTCACAAGGACCATTCCCAGATAGTAACATGTTCATGGCAACACGTTACATGTTTATGGCAACACGTTACGGCAACATGTTTAGCGCAACACGTTACGGACATGGATTGGTTCAAAGGGAAATCGCGGTGATTGGTTAAAGTTGCGCTCTCCCGCAGAATTCGTGGGAATTCATTGAAGTTGCGAAAAACGCCGCGATCGCAACATCGCGATTTCCTGGAGGGACTTTTTATTCAGAATATGCATGCTACCCAAGTTGTAACCAGGGGCTTATCTCCCATTTCCAAAATTATTTACTGACTGCTGACCACTAAAGGTGTTCTACTTTGAAAAAATAATTATGAACTGTATCGCAATGTTTTTGGGGGTAATTATCATTGCATACTGTATGGAAAAATTTGTAAAAGATTCTGACCAGAGAAGGTCTAGTAAGTTTTATTGGCTGTCACGGTCAAACAATGAAGTCGGTAAAAAATCCAATACATAGCTTTTGTGTGGCTCATAAAGATATTGTCGTGCTGATCTATCGGTCTGGGCATTTAGCTTAGGCATTTAAGCATTAGCTGTCGTTGTACCACCTGACGTCTGAGCCAAAAAAAAAAACGTCATCCAGGCGCATTCAGGTGCCCATCCCTGCACCTATCTTGAACCAACTGACATGTTCACACTGAAAATCTGAGTGTTTAGGTAGGCCTACCGTAAGGTTGGTTTCCATTGAACTAAAAATTCTTGGCAACAACTTAGGCATTAGCAGGCTCACCCAGGTAACACAGTCACATCAAAGAAACAAACCCAGTATGAACTGAGGGTGGTTCGCAGATAAACACTTCTGTTCGGAACGTAACTGTTGCAGGAACAGGTGATGTTCTAATCGGCCTGCAGTAACAGTGGGATGCCAGCTAGCAGAACTTGGTGTAGAACATTTTTACAGTTTTTCTCGATTGCTTACACACAATTTCTGAAATCATGTCTCGAATTCTCAAAACTCTACACACAAATCCAAGAACTCACACACAACCGGCAAAACTCCTCACTACCCCTGAAAAATGGACGTCTTGTCTCAAAATGATGTAGCGGCATATAGCCTTCTCTCCTCAAAAAAGGCATTTTTTTCCCTCAAAATACAAACACAAGCAGCATTTTAATTCACACTCATATGAACCATTGAACACTAATGTGCATGTTAGAACGCCATACTCAGCTTGACGAACAGTAGACCTTATTTTGTTCAGTGTTCCCCTAACTGAAGAGGGTATCTTTCTATTGTAAAATACTGAAATATTGTTTTCAGACTCAGAGTACCCAGAAAAGTGGAAATAATATATTTTACATTTTTTTTGACATTGAATAAAACTGCACTAATTTACTGTAAAATATTGTGTAACCACATGAAAATGATCTCTTGTATTACATTTAGGAGATCAAAAACTAAACACATGTGTGTTCTCAATGCATCCACTCATGTTTTCATCAATATCATGCAATGTGTGTCCTTATGGGGTGATGATTTCGATTGTAAACAGCTATGAAGAGATTTTGCCCATGTGATGAGTAAGTGAACATAGTATGGCAGTTGATTTTAGTAGTTTGAATGGCAGTGTGTTCCATGCGAACCAGGGATTTTCTTCATGAAAATTGTGTCTAATCCAGAGAATTGTGTGTAGGCCTAGTGTTTTGAAAAGCGTGTGTTTTAAAACTGAAATCTGGGTGTAAAGAATTAATTGTGCTTATAGTTCAGTGACATTGGTTACGGAAGTGAGGAAATGGGTGATCTGTTTCCAGAATTGTGTGTGAAGTGTACCAGGAATTGTGTGGAAACTCTAAACCTCTTTCCAGAAGCCTCACGCAGATACGGTACTGACTTGAATTTTCTTGAAATCACTACCTCCCATACAGCGTGTGTTGTGAGATTGCGGGTTGGAGACTAAGTCTGGACTGCAGGATTACGTTGGTTCATACCTGTCAACCATCCCTAATTTCCCGGGAAACTCCCTAATTTTGACTCATTTCCCGATTTCTTCCCGATTTGACATTTTCCCCGGAAATATCCCGGATTTTTCACATTATCAAAAAACACTGTTGGTCCAGTAATTATACCCACGGCCTTGTCCGACGAGCCACACCCCCTCTTGAAGAGAGAGGCAGAGGGTCTTGCTTATCAAGCTACCTGCCAGAAGATTGTATGCCAGATACCACCAAGAATTGAAGTTCCTTGAAAATACGAGCTGTCTATCACCCTCGAGCTCCGTAGTTTTCTAGCGCTTGTGCGCCCACTCTTTTCCTCAGAAACCGTCAGTTCATGCAACGCATAAAACAGCCTC
Organism: Engraulis encrasicolus; assembly: GCF_034702125.1. Lineage (NCBI taxonomy): Eukaryota > Metazoa > Chordata > Actinopteri > Clupeiformes > Engraulidae > Engraulis > Engraulis encrasicolus. The sequence continues at coordinate 973,978 of NC_085872.1, read as the reverse complement.
GGAACAGCGAACCATGCGATAACCTAATCACAACCTGTAGGCTATCAACACGAAGTTTTGCATCACAAACAGACAACTTATGCGACAAAACAATAAGAAGAAACTCATTGCGCTCATTTCATTGTTTTGTTTTCATTACATTGTTTTTCCAAGCAGTAAAACGTGTTCTGAGGGATTTTAGACAGGACTGTCTTTGCATGCGCGCTGTTGTGAAAAGCAGATAGAACGCACCGTCTGATACGTCTCTGTCATCCCGTTGACTGTCAGAATTTGGCCTTTAGACAATTTCCCGGATTTTGGCTTAAAATATGGGAATTTTCCCGGATTTTGGGAGCTCAAAGTTGACAGGTATGCGTTGGTTACAGTTGTGCTGTGACCCGGAAGGGAGAGGTGTAGTGGATAGAGAGTAATGAAGTGTAGCAGAGATAGGCGTGGAACAATAGGCTTGTTCGTGACGAAGCAGTAAGATTTTTGCTAGGCAGTGGGCATGCGCACTTTGCCAACTCTTACTGCTTCGTCACGAACGAGCCCATTAGTAAACCTCCCTCCTAAAGTGTGACTGAGGTCATGTCGTGCAGACTGCCACATGGGGCTCAAACTCAAAACCTCACAGTCACTGCAAGCAGGGGCATGCACAGACATTTTGGGTGGCAAGTGCTCTAGGTGGGGGACATGTGGAACTTCCAGCTGACTTACTGGGCTACAGTATATACAGTAGTATTATATCTAGGAATTAGCACATGCTTTTGATCGTCTAGCATTTGTAGATGATCATGTCAACATACCTACTAGATCACTAGCCTAGTAAATTAGCGCCACCTGCTGGTAGCTATTTATATCCCCGAAACGCGGAGCGTCGGGGATGTAATGGTTTTGCGTGCACCGCCGCCGCCGCCGCGTCCGCGTCCGCCGCCGCCGCGTCCGCCGCCGCCGCCGCCGCGTAAGGTCTTTCGTGTTAACGCGATAACTTTTGAACGGATGTTTGGATTTGTCCCAGATTTGGTGTGTGAATGCTCTAGGGTAGGTTCATGAACTGATTCGAGTTTGGAGGTCAACAATTTCAAGATGGCCGAATTCAAGATGGCCGAATTTTTGTTTGGCCCATTACTTCTGACCGGGTGGATGGATTTGTCCCAGATTTGGTGTGTGAATGCTCTAGGGTGGGTTCATGAACTGATTAGAGTTTGGAGGTTAACACTTTCAAGATGGCCGAATTCAAGATGGCCGAATTTTTGTTTGGTCCATTACTTCTGACCGGGTGGATGGATTTGTCCCAGATTTGGTGTGTGAATGCTCTAGGGTGGGTTCATGAACTGATTAGAGTTTGGAGGTTAACACTTTCAAGATGGCCGAATTCAAGATGGCCGAATTTTTGTTTGGTCCATAACTTCTGACCGGGTGGATGGATTTGTCCCAGATTTGGTGTGTGAATGTTCTAGGGTAGGTTCATGAACTGATTCGAGTTTGGAGGTTAACACTTTCAAGATGGCCAAATTCAAGATGGCCGAATTTTTGTTTGGTCCATTACTTCTGACCGGGTGGATGGATTTGTCCCAGATTTGGTGTGTGAATGCTCTAGGGTGGGTTCATGAACTGATTAGAGTTTGGAGGTTAACACTTTCAAGATGGCCGAATTCAAGATGGCCGAATTTTTGTTTGGTCCATAACTTCTGACCGGGTGGATGGATTTGTCCCAGATTTGGTGTGTGAATGTTCTAGGGTAGGTTCATGAACTGATTCGAGTTTGGAGGTTAACACTTTCAAGATGGCCGAATTCAAGATGGCCGAATTTTTGTTTGGTCCATAACTTCTGACCGGGTGGATGGATTTGTCCCAGATTTGGTGTGTGAATGCTCTAGGGTAGGTTCATGAACTGATTCGAGTTTGGAGGTTAACACTTTCAAGATGGCCGAATTTTTGTTTGGTCCATAACTTCTGACCGGGTGGATGGATTTGTCCCAGATTTGGTGTGTGAATGTTCTAGGGTAGGTTCATGATCTGATTCGAGTTTGGAGGTCAACAATTTCAAGATGGCCGAATTCAAGATGGCCGAATTTTTGTTTGGCCCATTACTTCTGACCGGGTGGATGGATTTGTCCCAGATTTGGTGTGTGAATGCTCTAGGGTGGGTTCCTGAACTGATTAGAGTTTGGAGGTTAACACTTTCAAGATGGCCGAATTCAAGATGGCCAAATTTTTGTTTGGTCCATAACTTCTGACCGGGTGGATGGATTTGTCCCAGATTTGGTGTGTGAATGTTCTAGGGTAGGTTCATGAACTGATTCAAGTTTGGAGGTCAACACTTTCAAGATGGCTGAATTCAAGATGGCCGAACTTTTGTTTGGCCCATAACTTCTGACCAGTTGGCTGAATTTGTCCCAGATTTGGTGTGTTAATGCTGCAGGGTAGGTTCATGAACTGATTCGAGTTTGGAGGTCAACACTTTCAAAATGGTGGAATTTTTATTTATTTGGCCCATAACTTCTGACTGGGTGGATTGATTTGCCAGTGTACAGTGTAATAACCAGTGTAACAATATGTAATACCATGTAATACTAGTGTAATACCTGTGTGAAAATATGCAATACCATGTAATACCACTTACACACAAATAGCCTACATGATATAAGTACAAAATTGGTACATGGTGTCACACTGGTATGACGTGGTATTAAATATTGTTACACTGGTTATTACACTGTACCTAGTGTGGTATATCCACTGTAATAGTGAACCATTAAAACAGTGTTACCATTTGCCCCATTTTTTCCTTCATTTTCACAATAGTCATTTGGTTTTAAGCCTATGCACGTCATTGATCTATGTATAGATATTAAATATATTTATTTTATATTTTGTATTTATCATAAACGTTCATGAAAAGGTGGACGGGAGTGGTAGGAATGATTGGGGACTGGAAGCGTCGCGTTTCGGGGATATACCTTAAGCAGTCGAAGGCGACTGCACAGGCAGTCTAGTTTTTGCCTGCGACTGGTTTAGCCTTGAATCGTTGAGGTGGTCTGCCAGATTGCCCTGAATCTGGCAAACCAATCACAACGCAGAGATTTGTTTTGAATCAAAGTGGGCAGGGTTTTGAGAGTCACAACGAAGCTTGCGACGCTGGGGACACAATAATAAGAAGGATTGAACAGCAGTTTGAATCAGCTTTGGAATCAGTTTTGGAAGAATTAGAGGGACTTTTTTGCTGTTTTACCGTCAGGCTATAAAACGTGGATCCACATTCTTTGATGGTAGTAATTGTCAGTTGCGCTGATTGGTCAGAGCGTTGGCCTATAGGCACAGACATGGTTTGAAAGACAACGGGTTGTTCTCCTCAACAATCTTCGGCTGTATCGTTCATCGGGGCCAGACTAAATTAAACATACAATCTCACATTTAGTCTGGTTTATCAGGCTAGTAGATCACATACATTGTGAAAAAAAATCCAAAAGAGAACTTTCAAAAAGGGCCTTGTCCCATAGGGCTAAGGGGCAGGTGCTTTGGCACCACCGCGTCCCTATCTGTGCACACCTATGACAGCAAGCCTTTGGCATGGGGAATGCAGGTATGAAACAAGTGAGCTCTAGGCCGATAGCTGACTAGCTAGAAGCCCATCATTTTTACTGTAGAGGAGAAATTCACTAAAACATATTCCACCCTGCTACAAACACTGTTATAAAAATGTACTTTGTCAAATAGTTTATCCAGTTTACACTACTCAAAATAAGTTAAGGACACTGTCATATACCTGAGTGATTTCTGAACTGAAAAAGCTGAAAGCCCAACTCGGAAACTCCAACTCTCGTTGTCATTGTGACACAGCACTCCACACTGCACAAAGCGGAATTGCATTTATGTCTCACTCATGCAAGGGGGCAGCCCTCAATGGCGCCCCAAGAGAGCAGTGCGGCGGGGCAGTACCATGCTCAGGGTACCTTAGTCATTATTAAGTGCATTGAGGCAGTCGGCTGGTATGCTCCCCCTACCCAAAATGAGCTGGGGGAGCACTCGGAGGGGAAAACGCGAATGTGAATGTCTCAAAATGAATGGCAGTAAATGCCAGCTTACTAAAGGGTACAACTCTGCTTTTTTGGACTTGCAATCGTTGGTAGAACCTTCATTCAAAGTCCACTGCCTGCTTCGTGAATCCAGGGAAACGACTATAAAGTGGCAGAACCATATATACATGTATGTCCGAATGACAGCAATCTGACAGCTTGTGACAGCAGAGCCATAGATAAAAAGAATTAGCGCGTTGCCACCATCCTTCGGCAAAACCGATCATATGGGGTACCTAAGTCACGCCCTCTACTTCCTGGTTCATGGGGCAGAGGGAGTCAAAAAATAATTACTGTGCTTGTTTTTTTTTTACACCAATCCAAACCTTGGACCTCCACCTATGCATCCATTCAATTTTTTTTTCCATTCTCCAACCAAGAGGAGAAATTCTTTGTGCGCGTGTAACTGTTGCATCTTTGTCAGAGACAGCAAGTTTTTGTGATTCATGAAGAGCCACTGTTTGTCTAGCTCAGTTGTTCTCAACCTTTTTTGAAGAGACACCCCCTTAGCCTCACATCACAAGCCTTGCAATGCCCCCTTGACATCCTGATAAGACTGCCCATGCCCTCCCTTAGTATTAAAGAATTAAATGGACTAATGCCCCCCAATGGCAAGCACCGCCCCCTCTCAGCTGTATCCTTCTCTAGAGCTGTATTCTTATCTAGAACTCTCCAACGCTCCCTGGGGGCTGTACCGCCCCCGTTGAGAAAGACTAGTCTAGCTTGATAAGCTTGATTATTTCAACAAACATGAAACATGAGGCACATCCTGTGTGTGTCATTTTGAAGTGTCATCCATGCAACTATTAGTCCAAGCATGAACTACTATTCATATCTACGTACATAACTATAAACAAACTAGGCCCTATATCCAAATTGTCTTTCTGTAAGCTCCAGGGCGCAACAGAGCCCTCCAGCCAAATGTCTGTGGTTCGGCTTAAGGCGTCAAACATACCAAAGCCGAACGGAACGGACGCGAGACAAACGCGGTCTTTCTGCTTAGTTTCAGCCTGTGTGTTCTACTCTGCCTTTCACACTGACAGCGTCGGTGTGCGCAGCCAGTCCTGTTCAAAACTCCCCCACAGCCAAAGCTAGCGTGTTACTTTGCCATTCATTTGAATGAGACACCGCTGGTCGCCGGCGTGAAAAACACACTCGAATTCTATTTTCTAAATGCAGCGTGGCCCCGCGCCGCTGACGCCCGACTACCACCAGTTGGTGTGTAAGGACAGATATGTTTCCATGTATTTTCACCGATGGCGGTAAAAATCGTGTCCGTCACGTGATGCTTTACCGCCCTATAGGCCTATGTAGCCATTTACATACTAGGGCGGTAAAGCTTCGCGTGACGGACGCGATTTTTACTGGCGTCGGTGAAAATACATGGAAACATATCTGTCGTAACACACCAACCGGCGGTAGTCAGGCGTCAGCGCGGTAGTTTGAACAGGACTGGCCACGCACGCCGACGCTGTCAGTATGAAAGGCAGAGTAGAACACACCGACCGACAGAAAGACCTTGTTCGTCTCGCGTCCGTTCCATTCGGCTTTGGTGTGTCTGACGCCTAATGCATGCTTTAACTCTTTTCCCCATTACCTGTACATGGAAAGCTTTATAGAACCACCCTTGTACATTCTAAGGCTACCCTTGATGTATAATCAGAGAGACTGAACAAGGATAATTCTCCTAGAATCTCTGATATAGCCTAATTGAATAAAACGAAACTGCTCATATGATAACAAGTGAATGTTACACTCTACCAATATGCCTGAAACATATTAGGCCTATATTAATACAATATTTTTTAATGGTATCCATCACTACTTTGGCTAACTTCGGGGGAAAATCCTGAAGATGTTCATTGGGTCGTCAAATTATGGGGCGGGGGAAGCAAATTTAACCTGATGAAATTACACACAGGCACACGCACACACACCAGGTTAAATAATAGTGTTCCTTTTTTCTTTCACGCTAACCTAAATGTAGCACTGAGTTCCAATATAATGTGTGTGTGTGTGTGTGTGTGTGTGTGTGTGTGTGTGTGTGTGTGTGTGTGTGTGTGTGTGTGTGTGTGTGTGTGTGTGTGTGTGAGCGAGAGAGACAGAGACAGAGAGAGAGAGAGAGCGAGCGCGCGCGAGAGGGAGCGAGAGGGAGTGTGTGTGTGTGCTCTGCTGTTGCTGCCCTTTGATCCCTGCATTAGTGTTAGTTAGGGGCTCAGAGACACACTTACACAGAGAGCAGCCATAGCCAAGACACGGCAACAACAACAGCACCTCCTCCACTGTTCCCTATTCCCGACAATACTTTTAAAACGAAGACAGCCAGGTGCACGATAAGTCCCTGCCACCAATCTCTCGAGAAATAAAATCAATGGAAAAAGATTTTTTTTCTTCTCACCCCTAAAAAGAAGGAGAATGTGATAAAACGGGGGAAAATGCCAAGGAGGAAGCAGGAGCAACCCAAGCGCCTGCCTTCACGTAAGTCTATTTCTTGATTCGTGCGATTTCGATGGTTCTCCGTGTGTTTTGCGCAGTAGTTTAGGGTTAAAGAGGTGAAGCAGACAAAGACACGGCGTAGGTTATTTCTCCTTTTTTAGGTCTGTGCTAGGCAGCCATGTTGGCGATGAGAGGCTAGTCAGCGAGTGCAGTAGCGTCGGCTTTAATAGTAGATAATCGATAAAGGTCCCATTTCGCCAAAAGGTTGCGGACAGTTTTCTTGTGTGGTGGTTGTATACGCCTTTATAGCGGAGGGTTTTCGTATATCTGTCGGACTGACAGAGTCTCTCGCCCGCGAAAGAGAAGGGGGAGGATCTGAGATTCTGGCCGCAATAAAATGAAGGGTCAGGCGGATCAGACAAGGCAGACTCGGGCTTCCATGCCCCTGCCTTGTTAGCTACAGCGCTATTAGCTTGTCAAGTTAATTCTGTATTAAATCCTTCTGCACAACTTTTACAGTGGTGGTCAGTGGTCTAGTTTAAATCGCTCACCCACAGATTTCTTTAGCATTCCAACTGAATTTGCGAGTAAAACGATTTTAAACCGAGATCTTTTCTCCTACCCCTCCCAGTTCATTGGGGTTCATGTCTGCAGGCTGCCTGTGTCAAAGCCACGGTCGGTCACCTGAAGTTCATGGTTTTTCCTTCCCATTGCAGCCATTAATCGCAGACAGACTGCGATCAATAACACATGCACGTAGACAAACACGCACTTCTTTTCGTAGTGATCATGAAATGATGTATGCATCTCATCGTTCATCGCTTGAAAGTATAGCCATTGGAACGAGAAATCACCATTTGTGTTTCAATTGACCCAGTGTGGCTAGGATGAAGATTGTGCTTTTATCAGTTCAGCAGCAAGAAGGCGCACTTGCCGATGATGTCCACTAGAGGACCCCTTAGGTAGGATTCAACTCAAGAGATTGACCAGAATGAAAATGTAATGTCGTAAAATAATGTGGCGCAAAATATCAATTTCCTGTTTATTGAAGCTTTGTCAACAAATAATAATAATATAACAACAATATTAATAATAACAGACGAAATGTTTAATGTAAATGGTTATTTTTGAGTTTTCAGTTATTGTTTATTTTCCCTTTTGTTGCTGTAGGTCTAGTTGTCTGTTGAAAAACAGCGTCAGTTTTTTTTATTATTATTATTGCCCCTATCTAATTATGGTAGGTCCAGAAGATCTTAGCCGCTATAAATGAATTAGGTTCAAATTGACCTCTTGGCAGCATTGCATTCTTGAAGGGTCGAGCCCTCTCAATTGTTTAGTCTCTAGATCACACTGGTTACGTGTGACATTACACCCAGTCTACTTTCTCACTGCTTTCTTTGATGCAGGACTCATGTAATGTTTATCAGGGATAAATAAGTATAGCTGGGGCTGTGTACATTTAGGGATTTCCCAGTGGCTCCAGAGCACACAGAAACCATGGGCCTAATCTGTCTAGTTTGGCATTGACCCTTTGAGTGGGTAACAAAAAATCATAAAAGTAGTCATTATCTGTGTTGTGTATTTTGCGTAGGCCTATTGTGCATTTTTAACAAATATTCTGCTTTCTTCAAGAAATTGTGTTGAAAAAACAACTTTGTTATGAATGAAGAAAGTTGGTGACTTCTTTTCTTACTGTCTCACAACTGAGGTGTATAGGTATATATTTTTAGAGTAATTTGGACACGTCTTTCAGGCAAAAGAATCAAATATTAAAAATGAAAATGACAGTTTCCACCGAACCACAATATTTTTATACATGTTTTTTTTTTTAAGCTGGAAATTCTACACTGAGTGTCTCTTTTTTAAGGTCATGGTCTCACCATTTTTTTCTACAGTGGCCTGGCCATGAGCAAACATCCATTGATTTTTTTTTTTTTTGTGGGCAGTCGCCATTTTGAAGAACCACAGACTCTTATTACAGTGAAGGTTAAGCTCTGACCTTTGACATCAGCTAAAGTGCCCGTCTCTGGGAAAGAAGACATGTTCTCTCTGATGGACGCAAGGTTATCCACATTTGAAATGTGTGTGGGGTGGGAGGGATTTTCAGGTTGTATGGATACTGCATCTGCCCCCCACACTACATTTGTAAACGCTAGACTCCCTTTCTCTCATGGTAGGTTGCTGGCATTCTTCCACACAACAACCTTGGCTTGACCAGATCTTGAAGACATTGGATTAAGTGGAAAGATGAGGGGAGGTTTCCATTTCACCCTTGACCATTTTGTTATGAGTGTGGCTAAAGCTAACCTCTTTTATGAGCACCCCTTCCATGCCTCAACTGGCTTGATCAGGTTCTTATACATTGTTTGTCAGCTGAAGGTCAAACAGGTAATGATGTTCGACCTCATTCTACTATGTGAAGTACACCATGGAAGCTGTGTTGGGCAATGAATGGACCGTTAGTTTGGGTGAAAGGAACTTCCATTGTCATTGACACAGCACACTGTGCAAACAACAAAACTGCATTTATTGCTCACCCATGCAAAGTGGCAGCCTTACTGAGGGAGCAATCTGGGGTACCTTAGTCATGGAGGAGGTTGAGTATCAGGAATTGAACTGGTAACCCTCGGGTTACAAACCAAATACCGCTTGCCCAGGACTGCCCTGTGAGAGGTGTGAAAGCTTGTCAGATATTAGCAAGATATTGGGACATCCACATTGTTTGTTTGGCTTTTATTCCAGTTTTTTCTGAGTGGATGTGTGGTGCAATATCTAGTCTGACGCGGGAATCCTGAAGAGAGAATACTATAAATACTAATTTTAATCTGTTAAATTCCGAAACAAAAAACACTTTCGAAATCTAGCACTCACTGGAGTGACACTCTGCATTCATGGAAATGACTGTTTTGGTGACCCTGGTCTCTTCTGGCTAGTCAAGCATGGTAGTGGGACTGACATGGGTTGGGGATGCATGAATGCAGTCAACATTGGAAATCTGAGTTACACCTAAAAGAACATGCATGTCAACATGCACTGTGACTACTGAAGCAGTTCATGACACTCTCCATAGGACTTCATTCAAATCTCACACCAATCTATTGAAGCCAGGTGCAGACTCGAAATGTAAAAGTTCAATGTAAAGAAAGGTTGAAACGCACACCCATGACCTCCCTTTTAATCCCCTTTCATTTCGAGATGATTTGGGCCAATACGGCCCCTTCTCTACCGGATTTTAATCAAGGGTGTACTCACTTTTGTGGGTAGCCTACATGTTCAAACACTGTATTTTTTTTTTGAGTGAACAACAAATTTAAGCAGTTATTTATTACAGGTCACTAATCATTGTGTCAAAGTGAAATATCTTTAATGTTGTCCTATGAAAATATATACTTACAAATCTGCAAAAATGTGAGTTGTGTACTCACTTATGTGACATACTGTAAGGGAGAGTGCCCATGGAGACCTGGGTCTCTGGTGTGGACAGTGACAGAGAGAGGGGGCGGGGTTTTCACAGAGTGTTGTGCTTCTTGCCTTTCATTTCAAGTGATTAGTTCATGACCTTTATTGTATGTTGGCTATCCTAATTTGGGTATCATATGTTTCATTTTCAGTTCAGTCTTAAAGAACATTTCCACAGACATTTCCAATTTGGATTAGTCAAGGTGGTGGAGGATTTGCTGGTATCAAAGACATGTGACTACCCCACCTGACGTGACATGACACAAAATGCTAATGCACCAGCTGCAGAGCGGGTGTGTGAATGTGTATTTTGAAAGCACTTTGAGTCAACTTGTGATATTGTGCTATATAAATACATTTTTGTTGTTGTACATCGCAAGACCAGAATCTGTGACCTGATGCTTGTCAGAAGTCTGTTGTGGTGGACAATACATGGCGTTCATCAAGTGCAGGCTGGTAAAATGCTCATCCCAAGGAGCTAAGACCGTGCATGCTGCCAACTGATGAGAGGTGCAACTCATAGCCTGCATGTCTGATTCTGAATATGCAGCTACCTATTGAACTTGAAATCTAGGCCTAACTGTTATAGACTGTTCGTCTAAACTATTATTCTATTCATCTGAAATAACCCCATACTACTTTTGCAGGGGTATTATCACGTTGCGCAATCACTATTGAAAACTGTAGCCTTTGAGGCAGCCACATCAGAGTAAACTACACTTGTTCATCACGAGTATTGCGCAAAGTGTCTATCTATAGTACTCTTCTAAAGATGACCATATTTCAAACCTTGATCCAATGGATTAATTTAACTTTAAAATCTGTTATGTAGTCCAGCATTAGATGTATTATTAAACAGCAACTGAGTTAAATACAATTCAATGTATAGGCCATTATGAAAGTGAAGTGAAAGCCCATTGGGAAACTCCAACTCCCATTGTCATTGTGACACAGCACTCCACAGCACACAAGTGAACACTGCACACAACGGAATTGCATTTATGCCTCACCCGTGCAAGGGGGCAGCCCTCAGTGGCGCCCCATGGGGAGCAGTGCGGTGGGACGGTACCATGCTCAGGGTACCTCAGTCATGGAGGAGGATGGGGGAGAGCACTGGTTGATTACTCCCCCCACCAACCTGGCGGGTCGGGAGTCGAACCGGCAACCTCTGGGATGCAAGTCTGACGCCCTACCCGCTCACCCATGACTGCCCCATTATTAGGGGTGGCATGGTACACACAGAGCCATGCCATGGAAATAAGAGTTTAACTAATCCCATTGGCCTTAGATTTTCCATTTTTTTACACAGCAATGGCGGCTCATGGAGTCTTTGACCCTTAGCTCGCCATTGACATAGTTCCACTTGTTCAAGTAAGTGTACATAGAACACAGAAAGTAACGTGTAAGTTAATACCAAGGGTGGTGTTGTTATGCCTACGATGAGGTCAAGGGGGTGTTTGTTCAAAGAGGTTGAGAACCACTGGTCCTACATGGATCATGTCACTTACCAACTTCCTGCATTGCTACCTTTAGGCACTTGTTAGGTTGTCCCCTAACACGGGTGAAGCATAGATGCAATTTCACACAATTGCAATAGGGCTTTCACTTACATGAAGACCTGGGTTGGTGCGTACATGAAAACTGATGATGCTTTTTGTCAGTTGTTGCTTTAAGAAGCTTGCATTGTAATCTCTAACCTCATTAATGTAAACTTCCACAAAAAGTCAATGGTCTTATCTGTAGCTGTTTGTAGTGTAGTGTGCAGAATAGGTCACACAAAATTGAGGTGAGGAGGAACTCATAGGGAGAAATGCTACATTGCCTCTTGAATGAACTGCCTTGCTGTTAGATAAAATCCTATATTTCAAACTGCTCAGTTATTCCTAAAATAAAAAAGTCGGACTTTACAAGGACTTAATGCTCTTATGGAATGTCTTGCACTCACGGCTCCTAAAGCTGTGATTGAGTTGACAAAATGTGTATGCAGAAATTCAGTGCAAATGACTTAAAGGAACAGTCCACCTTATTGCAGGAAACTGCTCATCTAAGTTATAGTTAAGCCCTGGTAAATTCTCTGTGTTTGCAATGCCTAGTTTGACAGTGTAGCCATATATGGAAGCAATGGAAGCTTAGGATGCAAAATAAAACATCATCAAGCATGGAACACTGAAGAATAACTGAACGTTTTTTTTTTAATTTAGAACTCTGCTGTAGAGCACTCTATGGCAACCACTGCTTGCTGTGAGGACTAATTATCAGTTAGTTATTTGGCCTAGTGTTCAGCATTAACTGTCAGTTGCCAGAATCAGAACAAGTGTCGCAAATTCTTACCTGCCATATTTTGAATAGGATTCTAGAACTCTGCTGTAGAACACTTCTAGGCAATTACACAACTTGCTTGGAAATATATTACAGTCAGTTGGCCTAGTGGCTAGGGTGTTGGTTAGCGTTAGAAGATCAGAAGATTGCAAGTTCGAATCTCACTTTGACCTAGCGTGCATTTCATATTTTATCATACAGTGTTCCTGATTGTTAGAATAGCATGCTATTAGAATACAATGTAGTAGGCTATGCTGTTTTTTCTTAAAACTGCTAACCTCTGGACTCATAGGCAAGCCCACTTTTAGTATTTTCTGCGAGAATGCAGTCTAATTTCAATGTAAGTACTGAAAATACTGAGAAGGAAATTATATGCACATTCATGTGTAATACTTATTAATACTGCACATGTGTGAAAATAGAAAAGCTAGACTGTTCCTTTAAGAGGAATTCCCTCTTTGAAAATGTTTTACTTGTGGCTGTCCAAATGCAAGTATAATAAGGATGGTGATTGATTTGTGCAGTGTATTTCTATCTTACCGTAAAGATTGTCATTCATCCAGGTAATTTTATCCAAAGACTTAAATTGTAGGCCAATAGACTTCTTGAGCCTGATAGACAAGACATTCATCATCAAAGAAACGTCATCACTAGTCTGGTTGATATGACCGGGAATACCTAGTACTAGTAATACTTCTCGGGGTCAAAGTTCTTTACTTGCCATTTCTGCTAAAATTAGTAGTTCAAGCAAATATGTACTCTTTTGCAGGCCCTCTGAGTCAATAAATAGAGAATAGGAAAAAAAGACAATAAAAGGTGGATGATCCTGGAATAAGGGGGAACAGTTCTGGGAAGAAGCTGTTAAAAGATCTTGCTTTTTAGTGGAGACACTGTTCACTTTGCTGTGCCTCAAGTTATATGTGCAGTTCTTGTGTCTGAGCAGAGAGTTAGCTGGATGGAGTGGGTCCTTAATTATTCTCTCTGCCCTCTTCTGGCTGTTGCTGCAATACATAGAGTCCATAGAGGGAAGTGTTGTGCCTATTATCCTCTCTGCAGTCTTGCTTATTCTTTGCAGAGTCTTCCCTTCAGCCTGTGTGGTGTTGCCATACCAGACAGTGATGCTCTCTACTAGTCCTCTGTAGGCTAACACTGAGGGGGGGGGGCTTGAATGTAGAACTGCAGGCAGGTTTGGTTGGTTGTGAATGCACCCATACATGCACTCTGAATGTAAAGAGACCACATCACTCCAGTACTTAGATCATTACATTGGCCACCAGTTTGTAAGTCACAATATGGCTTAGGCCCTAAATATACTGTATAGTATATGATAGAGCAATATCCCAATAGATATCTTAGATCTTCAGAGTTTCCTCTGGTTGTGCCTAGGGTCAAATCTTGACGGGATGAAATGACATTTAGTCATTATGCTGCTAAATGCTGGAACCAGCTTCCTGTTCAAATTAGAACTGCCCCAAAAAGTGTCTTGTTTTGAAAAAGAAATTGAAATCAGGTTTATTTTCATCTGCCTTTGGTGATAGTTCTCTACTATTTATAATCCAATATCATTTTTTTTCTTTGTTTCTTTTCTCTACTCTCTAGCACATTGCATTGCAGTTTTGTTTGATAATGTGCTATATACATAATATTGATTGATTGATTGATTGATTAATGTAGCCATGCGTCTGCGAATAGCCTACTAACTGTGCCGCAATCCTGAGGTTGACTTTCATGTTGACGGATGAACTGATCATGCAGATCCATTCGGGAGTTTGTCTACGATGATTCTTCTTCAGTCAGGAGGCTCATGTACGAAGCTCACTTACAGACAAATTACTACTTAAGTTGTTTTCCACAGACACATTCAGATGTACTAAGACTGGGTTGAAGTGGAAAAGTGTGGATCTCCACGCAAATTTCAGAGCTGTCGTAAGTACGTTTCTGGTGCATTTCGTCATTTGGCGGCACACAGAGGCATGCAGCGCAACTACATATGGTTTACGCACTCACAGAGCATGGCATAATGGGGCACCTAAGTCTCCACCCCTTCCGGGCAGCTTGTGGGGCTGGCAACGCAATAACTTTTGACTGGGCTATAATGGACTGATCAAAGCTATTTTCCGACCCATCTCGCATTTCCCCGTCGATCACACATATGCTGTGCCTCAGAATTAATAACAACCAATGGTGTGCTTGTTGACTTCACTTGGCAAGCGATTTTTGAGTTGTGTGTGTGCAAAAATATGTAATTATTTGGACTACACAACAGACGTCGCATGTCCAACGTGCAGCCACTTAAGCCACGGTGCAGCGGTAGGGTTGGCTGTGCCTCAGTTCACGTCAGATATGCGAGGTGCACGTGTAGTCTCCAACACAGTTTTGCACAAAAGCTAAAATAACGTTTCTTGCGTGCCGAAAATGAGTGGTCTTACGACGCAAATCCAAACCTTTCATATTCACTGTCATCATATGTGAAATCCGGAGCACATGCCAAACGGGATGAGGATTTAGCTTGACTCGCTCCATTAACTCGTATTCAACTTTTTGAGAGCTCCAGCCCCATGGATCGGAAGTAGAAGGGCGTGACTTAGGTGCCCCATATTGCCAAAAATTCAGCCAGTGAAACGTGGATGTGAATATTGAGGCGCGTGATTTGAAAAGAATGAAAATAATCAAATGCAGTACACACTTAAGTATTGCCAAATACCAGACCTTATTCACATTAAAGTAATTTTGTTATTGTATGCAGTTTAAACAAAAAAAATATGGCCACCTCTGAAGCAGTGCTGTTATCTCGCATTCATAAAAAACGTTTCCTGCTTTCCCCCTTTCCTTTCACCATTCTTTCAACCAATGAGGGCATATGAATGGGCATGCTTATCCTAATTAAAATATTCATGTAGAATATTTAAGAGAGGAGGCAATGCGTAGAGTTGGGCTTGTGTAGGGTTGCCAACCGTCCCTAGAAATAAGGAATCGTCCCGTATTTAGAGATAAAAGTACGGGTTCCACATTGAGCTGAAATGGGACGTTAAAATGCAAAAATTTCTGGGGGAGGACTCCCAGACCCCCGCCACGATGAAATGTCCTGTATTTTTTCCATTCACAGTTGGCAACCCTGGGCTTGTGCATGTGCGCAAAATTTCACGCAAAGCCTGGTTCCACACTTATTGGTACATCCAGATTTTTTTTTTCGTAAGCAACTTTCAGGATTTTCAATTCCTCCCTTTTTTAGTGGGAAATCCACGCAGTTCTTAGTACTTGAGGCCCCTGGTCATGTTTGTTCACCGAAGAGGTTACTTGCAAACTTTACTTTGAGCTTGATACACGTGTCCCCTATCATTTTATTAATAAGGTAGACACCCCCCCTGTAACCCCTAACTCTAAGTGTATGTGTATTAGTGTGACAGTTTGAGTGTGCAACTGCTAATGTTGGATGTTTAATGTTGGGCAGCCGCTTACCTCAGTCCAAGATTCAAGATTTGTTTATTACGTCTTATTATAGGTTTGAAGCCTATAAAGAGTGAAAATTGTTGTGTTTTTTGTCTTCTCAAAAATATATATTTTTAAAAGAGAGTGGTGGCGGGGGGGTTGCGGGTGGAAAAAGTGCAAAGAAAGTGCCTTGTTGTCTTCAGCATGAGTTCAGCAATCTAACTGCTTGGTGAAAGAAACTACTTGTGTGAGCTTTCGGGGACCTATACCATTTACCAGATGGTAATATTTCAAACAGTTCATGGTTGGGATGACTAGGATCATTCAAGATTTCTTTTGCCTTCCTAGGCCTTGCTGAGCTGGGGTCACTTTGCGGGCCAGCCCTCGGTTCCCCAAAGTACATCCACTGATATGGCTTTCAGGCTGACCAGAACGGAGCCGGTGTCGGTGCTCGCACCAGTTACGTTCGGCACTGAAGTGTTTGTCTGCGAACCGCCAGTGTTCATACCAGGCTCTGAACTTTTCCCGCACGTGACTGTGTTACCCGGATGAACCTGCTGACGACCACGCTGTCGTCACGGTTCGCAGAGAAAAACCTAGTATTTTGCGGTACGCATTGCGAACCAATTTTCCGGTTCGCGAACGCAAATATCTGTGGCGTGAACACGACGGTCGGTTCGCGATTAGGTGCTGGAACAGGCTCCAGCACGGTTCTCAGTCGGCCTGAATGCGCTAAGTGGCCATGTAAGTTCACAGTCCAAACAGGGCTTTAACACTGGACTGCTCTCTGTTAGCTGACGCCACTAGCCATGGACCAGCATGTTGGCAGCTAGCGTGTCCAAGTTCACAGGTGACTCTTCCCCAAGTGTCTCTCCCATTGAGCCCCGAACCTTTGACCCGTCAAGGCCCAGAGACTCAGGGGTTAGTATGCATACCTGTGTGGAGTGAACGTGTGGGTGTGCTGATTAATTTGAATAGGCCTACATTTTGTATTTTTGTGACAAGAGCATAGTCCAACTGGAACATATTGTGCTAATCAAGCATTGCTCCTGTGCAGGAAATGTCAGTCTGCTTGTGCTCCAAATCACATAGCAGTGCAGTTGTGTTCTTTGCGCAAGATTTGGGGACTGAGGAAGTAAAAAGAAGATCGAATAGGCCCATCACAAAGAAGTGTCCCTCTGAAGAGTTTAAAACCAACTAAAATGAGAAGGGAAAGCATAGTGGGCACAGGTCAACATTGTTAAGGCCTCTTTTTGGAATATTTTCTATGCGAAGCTGTGGAATTTCCATGGGAAGTGCTCATCCAGTTGCACGTGGATGAATTCATGAATTGGTTGATATTATTTTGCTGCCTCATCCGTTTTTGGCAGTGTGATGCGTAGTTAATTTAAATTGGATAGAATATGATGGGCCGGTCTTGTGTTAACGTAGACTTGTATTTGCTGTCTCGGAGGGAGGAGCGGGTATTGCGGGGAGGACTTTGTGTGTGTGTGTGTGTGTGTGTGTGTGTGTGTGTGTGTGTGTGTGTGTGTGTGTGTGTGTGTGTGTGTGTGTGTGTGTGTGTGTGTGTGTGTGTGTGTGTGTGTGTGTAACATGTAACATTATAGTGGGGCTTCTTAAGTCAATATTTCATTAGAATCTTTCACTTGGTGATACAAGCACCAAATCAGGTACACAGGTGCTCCAGGGCCTACTCTCCCAGAAAAGGTCGCTATCCAGGTGAAAAAACAAGATGGCGGCCATTTTTCAAGGCCGCCTCATTAAAGGTGAAAAAAGCTGTTTTCGTCTTAGAATGGCAAGTAATATAGATATCTGAGTGATGGAAATATTAAAATGTATGCATTCTGACCAGAACAAATTCATAATATTATTTCATCACAAAATGGCCACCACTTTTCAAAATGGCAGCCCTTACGTGACTGAAAATGCACATTTATGACATACAGCTGTCCGATAGCAGGTATTCAATAATGCATACTAACCTTGCCATCACTGTTGGAATACAATGTTGTAAAAACAATTTTGTTTACATTCTGTATTAGAGTGATGTTATAGCACAACCAGGGCACAGTGGTGACATCACTACTGTGAGACTCAGCATGGGGTTCAGTGTCGGCTTGTAGTTGCAGTTTACTAACTCTTTAGTATACTCAGTTTAGTTGTATTGTTAGTATTTATAGTCTCCCATATGCTATCCAATAAGACCCTGTATATAGCTTAATTAGAAATGTAGTTAGTGTAGTTAGAAATTTAGTTAGATAGACGCACCTGAATTGACAGGATGTGCCAGCGCGGGAGAGCCGAGCCAAGGGTAACGGGGCTTCAGTTACCCGGATAGTGTACAGATTGCACAGGACTTAAATGACACTGGATCCACGATCGGTGGGTGTAGGGCAGAAGTTGTCTGATTTTCATAGACTTCAGATCACATACCGCAATTCTGGTCTGACCAGGACTATAACGATTAGCGTTTCCATACAGGACGAACTTTGTTTCCATGGCCTGGTTAACCCGCCTCTCTCGGCTTGCTACTGGTTGAGGGCTGTGCCGAAGTTTAAACCAAACATTTCTTAGCCCAATAGAAAGTCTCTGCTTAAACCACGTCACTGCCTTGAACACATCTCTACCCAGGACTGTTGGAAATGCACAGTTGATTGGTTCCAGACAAAGTGGGTAGAGATCCCGCTGTAGCGAGAAAGAGCAAGCTCCTGGTCCTAATGTGTGTAGCTGAGCCGAAGGCGTTGCGTCACCAGTAGGGCGGAGCCCGGCTAGGGCAGAAGATGACTTAACCTTGTTGTGTCCCATATCTCAATGTGCTTTGATAATTTGAACGGTTGGGTGGTAAAAGGATAGACCCTCGGCCTTTAACCGTATTACACAAGATGTCTGCTAAAAATCCATTGAGCTGCAGTACGTGTCGGGAACAATACCTCAATCACCCTGACCCTGAGCACGGTGGCCCCGCAAGGTTGTGTGCTCATCCCCCTGCTGTTCACGCTGCTGACACATGACTGCACAACGACCCACAGCACTAACCATCTGATGAAGTTTGCGTACGATACAACACTGTTGGGCCTCATCACTAAGGGTGACGAGACTCACTACAGAGAAGAAGTAGACTTGCTGGCCAGATGGTGCAAGGAGAACAACCTCCTGCTGAATGTCAACAAGACCAAGGAGAGGGGCCAAAATCAACTGCTACCACTGACCATCGACAATGATGTTGTGGAGAGAGTGAGCAGCACAAAATTCCTTGGAGTGCACATCAGCGACGACCTCTCTTTGACCACAAACACATCATCACTGGCGAAGAAGGCCCAACAGCGCTTCTACTTTTTGTGCAAACTGAAGAAGGCAAGTGCTACACCCTCCATCATGACAGCATTCCACAGAGGAACCATCAAGAGCATCCTGATCAGCTGTGTGACACAGTGTGGGGAGGAGGTTGCACAGAGCAAAACAGGAAGACACTCCAGCGCATTGTGAACACAGCGTAGAAGATCATTGGAGCGCCACTCCCTCTCTGCAGGACATTTACACCACCCGCCCCACCCGAAAAGCACTGATGATCACCAAGGACATAAGTCACCCTGCACACAAACTGTTCAGTCTCCTGCCCTCTGGAAAGAGGTACAGGTGCCTCCGCTCAGATACCACCAGGCTGGCAAAGACCTTCATACACCAAGCAATCAGGATGCTGAACTCTTAACCCGCCCTCAACACTGAATTGTGATTGCACATTCTACTTGCACTAACTCGAACACACACACACACACACACACACACACACACACACACACACACACACACACACACACACACACACACACACACACACACACACAGCACTGAACTAACTCAAAGGCACACACAAACATGCACACACATGTTGCTGCTGCTTCATGCCTGTTACTTAATGACTGTACTGGAAAACTGGCTACCAACTATAGTTGTAAATATTGCACATTACAATTGCTTACTTTATATGCATTATTATTTCACAATGCTACTATCACTATATCAGAATCGTCACAATAGGACATAACTGAAAATGCACAACAATACCTCTTCTTAATACATGTTCTATGTATGTCTGTTGTTGCCCAGTTTTCCACTTTATGTGTCTGTAAGGATATTGTATAGGTACTCTAGGTGTAATGCATGTATACTGTCTATGTCTAATTGCCTAAGTCCACACCTAAAGTCTATGTCTATGTCTGCATGGGAAAGTAAGAAACGTAATTTCAATTCTTTGTATGGCCAGTGCATGTAAAGAAATTGACAATAAAACCGACTTGACTTGACTACTAAAACAGACTGGAAGAAGTGCTGCCTCTGTCAGATAGATACAAAAGAGGAGTTGAAGTCTCCCCCTACCCATTACAGCTGTAGTTCTGATGGCTATTCCATGCTAGCCACAAACATACCACAATTTCAAGAGCTCAACCTGCTGCCTATCAGGTTAGATATATAAAGATTGGGTGAAGGAGGTGGTATTGCAGTGTTGCAGTCAGCAATTTTGCAATTCTCCAGGATGCAGGATTAGAGATGATGTGGATCGAATTTGGCCATGGTCATTCCATCAGGTGGCTGCCAATTCATGACATGATGTTGAATCTTGGGCCAGAGAAATCCAAAAGCATGATGTCCTCCTTCCATTCTTTCACTGGCTGTGATGTTGTATCAGCTTTCCATAGCAAAGGCAAGAAAACAGCATGGCAAACATGGGACGTCTGCCCTGAAGTGACTCATGTCTTCAAAAACCTCAGTTCATACCCAGAAGTATACTGAAGATACTGACCTGAACCTTCTTGAGAGGTTTGTCATCAATATTTATGACAAGAACAGCACAACAGACAAGGTTGATGAGGTTAAGACCTTGTTTGCTCGGAAACAAAGATCCTATGATGCCATTCCACCGACAAGTGCATCCCTTGTCCATCATGTTAAACGGTCTGCTGCCAAACTGCCTGTATATGGGACCGGGATACTGTGTGCAAAATGCAAATTGAAAGCCCTGCCAACTGAGGGTGGCAAAAAGATGGCGAGGCCTGGAAAGTTCTCTGGTCAAAGCTTCCTACAATTGCGGAGAGTTGCCAGCAACTGACAAAATGTGGATGCAAGACTGACTGCCGAGGAAGATGCAAATGCTATTGCTTTAGCCTTAACTGTACACAGTTATGTTCCTGCAAATGTGAGGACTAAAAATAACTAATCCAACATCATGTGTATCAGAGAGTTTTCCTACCCAAACAGCACACATGTAATCATTATAAGCCTACTTCTGTTTTTGTAATATTTAGAATCATTCAGTGAGTGTTAGTTTATTGACATGTAATTATGAAAATACTATAATTGTCAATATTTTTTTTGTGTATCATTGAATTTTCCATGCTCAACATAATATATTTCCATACATAGACATTCAAAATATGATCAGTCAATCAAAATATACATAAAAGCCATTTAAAAGCAGTTCAATTGGCGGCCATCTTGGCAAATGGCCGCCATTTTGTTTTTTTTACCTGGATAGCGACCTTTTCTAAAAGGGTAGGGTCTGAAGCACCTCTGAACCAAATTTGATGCTTGTATCACCAAGTGAAAGATTGTTTGAGGTAATTGCTGCACTATTACCCCCAATGTGTTGTCAACCAACTAGAGGTGCACCGAAAATTCGGCCGCAGAAAATATTCAGCCGAAAACGCAAAAAAAGACACTTTCGGTTTTCGGCCGAAAGCCAATTGAGTGGCCGAATCGGAGGCCGAATAGAAAATGAATTGAAAATGGGCATTAATTAAACTAACTTCAGTTCTACTGTAACATTTAAAGACACACTTCAAATACACACTTATTGTCTTTCAAAAGCATGTGTAAACATTTATTGTAAGCCATAGATTTAAGCAATACTTCAAAAAAAAAACTTTTGATAACTTTTAACGGAATTGTAATATTCGGTTTCGGTATTCGGCCAAGTGATTAATTATTATTCGGTTTCGGTTTCGGCCACAAATTTTAATTTCGGTGCACCTTTAGAACCAACCTGAAGTTTTTGCCCTAAATTTTGAAACTAGACACTTATGTGCCTTCTGTGTGAATTTGGTAACTCTGTGATGAACAGAACTGACATAGATCATGAAAACTGAAGTAAATAATATAAGTTAATGCTCCCAGTGATTTGCACTTGAAAAAGGACGAAGGTCCGAAACGTCGTGCAAATAAATCACTGGGAGCATTAACAGTGTAGCGGACTTCTATTATTTACTTCAGTTACTTTATTTTGTCCAGCTCCTGTACCACTGATGTGCACGCATTCTCTACCTTACAGATCATGAAAACCCCTACAAAGTTAAAACTCACGATTTGTTGACAAACAAGAAGGGTAAAAAAAAATCCCAAGTACAACGATTAATTTATGGAGAAATACACACATAAGGAATACTTTTACAGTTTTAAAATTCATAAATTTAGTTTGTCTATCAGAACAAAGTTGCAAATTGCAACATTGCAAATTCTTGGAGGGACTGAATATAGCTGCAGCAATGTTGGACCAAGCTGGGTTTTTTTTAATAAACATGAATTTAAACGCATTTAGAGAGGTTGGGGGTTAGAATGTTGTGGTTATAGACTAGTGTTACCGGTGTATGCATCAAGACTTGTGCTTCTGGCTGCAATGTTTTAGGCTACGGCCGGTTGAGGAGTAATAATAAACACCCGTGAGGATTACCCACCCGATAACGCTATTATTACACAATTAACCCAAATGGCAAGTTCTAGGTTTTTTTTTTATCACAGACCTTGCATGTCACAGAAAATGTGGAAAAATGCACTTCATGTATCCCAGTGCCAGGCCCAAGAATTAACACAACAGCAGTAGGGATGTAAATAATATCGAAATGAAATGATATATCGCGATATATTCTGATGATTGAATTGAATCGCATCGTATCGTGGGGCATTCTTAAGTATAAAAAAGAATCGAATCTCTGGCCCCTGCCCAATAGCTTAATAGAAGTGGAAAAGTAATTGGGGAAAAAATCTTATTGTATCGTGGGGCATTCTTAAGCATCGAAAATAATCAAATTGTATCGCATTGAATAATAAGATATCGATATTGAATCGTATCGTCATGGAGGCTGTGATTTACACCCCTAAACAGCAGTAACATCAACCACCTGCTATTTACACGTAAACAGATTACAGACATGGAGACCAAAGAAACACCAACAATCACTCTCCACACCAGTGGTGCTGAAAGACGCACAGCACTACAACTGTGCAGTATGACAGCTGATCACAGATCAAGAGCATAAAACGCGTGAAAAGACATTTTAAGCCCGTCCGTAAATGCATTACAACAGTGGATGGACTAATCAAAGTTGTCATGGCGTAATAACATAAAAGTCACCTTACCTTTACGCAGAATCAGTGTCGTTCATTATCTTGACTTGAAGAACTTGAAGAACTTTTAGAACTATGTACAGTCACTTGAAGCCAGGTCAGCTGGCTAATACATGGATGAATCAAATCTCCCCAACAACTGCCGGGGAGGTTTGAAAGTGGCGGACATCCATCCATTTCTGCTCAGGCCAGAGCGCACATCCATGAGGCTGGAAAGGAGCCGTAATCCCATGCGGTTTCTTGTGTCATACTTCAGTAGTGCCACTTGGGAGAATGCTCTCTCAAGGTGAGCATTTGATAATGGCAGAGTGAGCAGTCTGATCACACCGAGGGCAAATTCTTGGAAACACTGGTTTCCTTCAGCATCTTTGAATTTTTCAATTTGCAGCCAAAATGCGTCAATGGGCTGATCACCTGCGAATCCGGCTGAAGCGATGTCTCTCCACTGGCACTCAAAAGTTTCGTTTGAGCACGAGAAAAACTCGGGTAAGCTTAGATCTTTAACTGCTGGCCTTGTCGCAGACACCACAGTGGCTGGGCAAAACAGCTCCAGCTTGCGCAGCATCTCCAATGATGCAGGAAGGTGCATCTGATATTGCCCCAGCACTTCTTTTAGGAAGTCAAGGCACCGGGATTAAATCGTCTCCTTCGCTTCGGGTGCTAATGTGCTGGCCTCCAATTGCTGCTGGAACGAGTAGCCCAGGTCTGCGTCCTGGTGTGACAGGTAGAGGCTGGATGATTTCAGGTCAAGCTCCCTGAGATGACTGTCATTGTTCATGCGTAGTACGCTCGGCTTCACAATTCTCCTCTGAACACACGCATTGAATCTCCCGTTTCCAGCTGAAAACATTTGTTCACATTCTTGATCTCCATCAAGACAGGCCGCAGAAAGTGCATGTACATGCTGTTCGATTTGTCGCTGTACATTTCGTTCAGAATCCTGGCCGTATAGCAGTGCTCTTTGCCGGAAGCCAAACTGAAGTGTAGCTTGAGGGCATCTTCCTGATCTAAAATCCTCTCAATGCAGTCTGCAATCACTAACCATCGGGTTGAGCTGGGTGATATTAATTTAAGCGGACAGCCACCATCATTAATAGCCTGGTAAACGTTGTTGTATTCACCCTGGCGCTTTGCAGAATGTGCAAACCAATTGTAGGTTTCGCTGATCATGTATTCCAGACTGCGTCTGTGTTCCCCATTTGTATTGAATGTGTTACGCGTTGGTCCTGTTTTAAAAAACATTCTGGTTGCTTTGTTTCAAGCTGTTTTTGCAAGCTAGCGAGGTGGCTTGTGGAGAAACGAGAGGGTCTTCCGGGTTTCTTGTGTATTTCCGTCTCTGATTGGCTCCCTCCTCCTGCTCCGCAGAGAGATCGTCTAAGATTTAGAGTCGCCACTTCCCCGGGTGGTTCTGCACTATAGGGGCGCCAACGGAGGCGTGCAGGCTCCATTCAGGGCTGTGCTCTTTCGACAGGCGAACTGCACGGAGCCACCAGAGTGGGACGGCTGTATGTATGACGCTTTGTGCTCTGTCTGTATCTGAGAGTAGCAACCAGCTGATAGCTAAGCTAAGCTAGGTTTCGGGACACCAGGAGTTGCTGGTCTTGAAAACAAGCAGAAAAAAATTACTCGACATGTTTTTAGAAAAATGGGTCGACATAAAACTTAATGGGCAACGCCTTCTTTTGATGTGACGCAACACAGAAAGGCTTTCATGATTCGCTCGTTTCTCTGCATTGTTTATGTTTATGTTTGTTATGTTATGTATGCGAGTTTAACTTGGGGTGACTGTCTGATTTTCAAAAGGAGTGAGTAAAACTGTGTTTTATCGGAAGTTGGCCTTTAAAGGAGAAATCCGGTGTGAAATGGCTTAAACAGTATTAAAACATGATGCTGAGCCCTGCATTCAGAATTCCAGCACTAGTTAATTGATGCTAAAATTGGGCTCCTGCCGTGAGTGGGTCGGCACTGAAGTAGCCATTGTTATCTCTATTTTCCATCCATTTACGAGGCTGCAAGTTATTCAATACTTCATTCCGTAGAGTAAACCGAGGCATAGAGAACTTTGATAGTGCACAGTTAGTTTAGATGCAGGGTAATTATTACAGGCTTCGCCACAGCAGGTTTACATACACCCTCTCCACATACACCCTCTCTT
Source organism: Engraulis encrasicolus (assembly GCF_034702125.1). Classification (NCBI taxonomy): domain Eukaryota; kingdom Metazoa; phylum Chordata; class Actinopteri; order Clupeiformes; family Engraulidae; genus Engraulis; species Engraulis encrasicolus. Next base: position 948,724 of record NC_085872.1, on the reverse strand, counting down.
GGCCTTAAAAGTATATGTTTTTGCCTAGGTGTTATCACAGTGTCTGTTTTGTCTGCTGCCATCTGCTGGTAAAAGAAACCGCAACAACAGTGTAATGTAAGAAAACAAAAGGGGCTGGACAATCTTGCCCATAATTTACCAATAAAGTAGCCTAGAAATCTAGACGCCCCTAGGGGTTATGCTCGCTAGGCTACCAATAAAGCACTTTAATTCTATGGTATATTGCTATGTATTAATTATGATTTTAACGAGCATTTTGCAGAATGTTCAATCATGATTACGTTTCTACCAGGACACCCCCACCCCCATGTCTGGTAGAAATGTAGTGCAGGGTGAGGCCATCTTGGGACTGGCATCATGATTGAGCATTAAGCAGTCACACTTAGGAAATTATTTAAACTATAAATATTCATCATGCTTGTTAAAATCATAATTAGTATATAGCAATATACTGTATAATAATTACAGTGCTTTATTGGTAAATTATGGGCAAAATTTTCCATCCCCTTTTGTTTTCTTGCATTACGCTGTTGTTACTTTTTTAGACCAGCGGATGGCAGCAGACAAAACAGACACTGTGATAAGATATAGAGAAAACCATATACTTCGAAGGCCAAGATTAATATGAAGAGCTTGAATGTTTGATACAGTGCTACTGTACATGGGGTTAAAAGGGTGTTCCAGTCATCAAGAGCCCACATGGTTAATTTGAGGCCTGAAGTAGAGGGTACCGTAAGGTCATTTTGTCCAAAAGCTGTTTTTGAGTCCCTCCAATTTTATCTTTTAAAGTCTGAGCGCCCTACATTTTTTGGAATACCCTGTACAGTTCCCAAATATGATGGAAAATCAATTAGAACTCCCAAAGCATACACAGTTTCCAAGATCTGTAACCCCTAAATGGCAAGACTCTTCAACACACGTTTCACAAATTCAGTTTTTAAGGCTTAATATAGCCAAAAATAATCAAGGCATGCCATTTGTAAGTACATCATCTGGTAGACAGGGTCATATTGAGGGGCCATGGTGAATTTTAGGCCCGTATCTTCCTTCAAACTAAAACCAGAGGTGTCAAAATCTGCTTGTAAATTTTGTATGCAATTCACAGGCTTGAAAAGTGGGCATGGCACACCAACTTTGGAGTGCTTCATCTCCGCAACCCAAGACGTAGGGTGCTAATACTTGGTATTCTTTCAATTGACATCAAAAGGTACCTGTATGTGAGTTATCGGGTAATCTGAGAGGGTCACCTGGGGAATCATGTGAATTGACATGGAATGACCCCAATGGCAGATATCTTATTTAGTCCAAGTCCTCTTTGAAACCCTTTAAAAACTCAATTTGGCTTTCAAACCAGCCCATATTGTTTTAGGAGTCTGCTGCCTCAGCCCTCATAACCGCACAAATACACGTAGCGCGACGCGATTGAAGTGACAGAGCGATACGAGCAATTGAAGCGACTACAGTATGTCCGTTACAAGCAGAAGGCAAAGCATTCAAACATTCCCATTGGCTGTGGTCACTAACCTCTATACAGTCATTGGCTGTTGCGGCTGGTCGCCGGACCGCGTCATAGAAAGTTGAAAGGATTTCAACTTCAAACTGTCGCTCTCGTCGCGCAAATCGCCTCTTGTCTCAACAATCGCTTTTGTTGCGCGACTCATTACAAAGTCAATTACTTCCGTCGCTTGCCTCGCTCTTGTCGCGCTAGGTGTATTTGTACGATAAGTCATTTTGGACTTTTTGGTTCAGTGAGTGGGCTCTGGCTATCTTAACTCAATAGTTGCTCTGTTAGGGGCAAGCTTTTCTGACCCCTCAAAACCTTTCTATGGTAATCAAAAACTGTCTGTTTCAAACTGCCTCCCCTTACTCAAGTCACAGTCATAGTGATCCCTCCACTCACAGGATGGTGAAGTCTTTTGGGAATTTGAATTAGACTGACCTAAATGAAGATGACAGACTGACACCCAGAAAATATATATTTGTGGTTTTGAATGCAAACACCATCAAGTGAACACCACAGTACTACTTGAAAAAACATGTTTTGAAAAGAATGTGTGGAGATAAAGCTGTCATTATCTGTAGGTCTTGTCTTTCACGTTTTGAAAGCTAAAATGGATATCATGGTGACATAGAGCAGTGTGGCTGAACAAAAGCTGGCTGAGCTTGGGCCACCATGGCCAACGTTTAACATGGAGATTGGAAAAGGAATCAGCTCTTGGCCTCTCATGGCCCTGCATGTAAATGAGGGCAGCCTTCCCCGCTGGGCTTACAATTCTCTATCCCCCACCAACCTTTTTTAATGGCTGCTAGCTGGCCCCCACTCCCCTTCTGTTCCTGGGGAAGAAACCAGGACCAATCCTGATTAGTGTCTGTGTCTTGAGTGACAGGCTCGAATCCAAGCAGGCACTGCCGCAGGCTCTCCAGCCAAGCTGCTGTCACACCAATACTGGTATAAAAAAACTATCTTTTTGTCCCTCCTCTCATGCTAAGCAACAGCCCCCGTGTACCCCTACTCTGTCCTTTCTATCCCTGCCTGTCTGTCTCTATCTGGGTGGCTGGGTAGTCAAGCTTGGCTGCATCTTGGGGTGTGTTAGTGGAACGGGTGTGATTTACAGTTGTTGGAGAGAGAGAGGGAAAATGGAGAAAGAAGAGTGTGTGTGTGTGTGTTAGGGATAATGTGAAAGAAGCAAAGTGAGGAAAAGGGAAAGAGCTCCCTGGTTGCCTTGTGTTATGGCACACCATGTACCATGTCTGACTGAGTGGGCAGCAGTGGTGTGAATGTGCGATAGCATTAGCGTCATAGCACCCACCGTAACCTAGCTCTGCATCCTGTCCCTTTTGCTTTATATGCCTCCTATTATACTTTATATCTGCGTCCTATTGTCTTGCTGTATTCTGAAGATTTCATGTCACTGGCCAAGGATAGAAGCTCCTCAGGACATTTTTCCTCTAATTCAGTGGTTCCCAAACTTTTTAACAATGTGCACCCCTCAAATCATTTTTTAGGGCTTTTTTGCCTTTATTTTTGAGAGGGCAGTGGAGGAGAGACAGGAAATGAGAGGGGGGAGAGAGACGGGGAAGGATTGGCAAATGACCCGGGCTGGAATTGAACCCGGGTTGCCGGCGTAGTAACCCAGTGTCTTACCGTTAGTCCACGGCAGGACCCCCCTTAGGGCAGTTTATCGTCACCCCCCCACGTCTGATATTATCACTGATATAATAAGGGCTGCACATTTAGGCCCTATTTGCTCGGGATTAGTATTACCTGTGGACCACTGTCTCTATGGATATAGCAATATAGTGATCTGATGTGGTCCATGACTTTTGTGCCCATCATGGTATGGTTCACATTTCTTGATAAAGTGGATAACAGTGTTAATTTCGTCAGCTTTTTTTTATTTAGTCTTAGTCTTAGTCACAATGACGAAAATCAATTTTAGTCTTAGTCATATTTTAGTCATTGCCTTCCCAATTTAGTCTTAGTCTTAGTCAAAATGACGAAAATCAATTTTAGTCATAGTCAAATTTTAGTGATTTTAGTCATTTTAGTCAACATTTCAAATTTTAGTCAACATTTCAATTTTTAGTCATTTTAGTCAATATTGTGTAAAATAAATAATCTACAATGGCTATTGTTATTTCACAAAGTATTACTAATGTTGCCTATTGCAGCAAATATTCACCTTGTTACTTGGTCATTTTCCACCAAAACCCAAATCAGTAATTTCAACATCATACAGCAAAAGAGCATCACACACACACACACACACACACACACACATCCAGGTGCAGGCTGCGCTCTCTCTCTCTCTCTCTCGCGCTCTCTCTCTCTCTCTCGTGCATTAGAAGCTGCTGCATATTATATTTCATTTTGAGTTTGATCACGGAGGAAGCTACATGCTCTTCTTCACCTGACCGCGGGACTTAAAGCCTGCAGATTGCCGGCAGTGGGAAGACCAGACATCCCAAGTCTGCATGAAGTTCAAGAAGTCTCCCTGATAGTGGCTTCCCGATGACCACGAGTCAGATAAAATACTGCTGATGTTAGACTATGCAAGTTAGCGTTTTTTGTTTTCAATTGGCAATGCGAGCAGAGAACCATAATGACTCGTGCGGCATGTGTGGAATAGGCTTAAATAGATTGCGCGAGCACACTTCGTATGCCCTGCAAAAGTCCCAGGAAAAATAGTTAGGCAGGGGTATGCAGACTGGACGATAGAAAGGACACGCACATACAAATATTTAAACACTAATGCTGTTTTGTTTGTCGGGGGTGTCGAGGCTCGATAAGCATGACCTGGAAAGAGTTTTTGGAACTTAGGAAGACGCTGAAGACGCACGGAAATGCTGTCGACTTCCTTGGGTCTTTTAGCGTTGCTCTCGACGAGAACAAGTTTCAAATCTCAACAGTTTAAAACTCCTTAGCGATCGCCCATCCATTGATTCTTTTCAAAACTAGGATACAGTAGCCGTGCCTCTGTTACTTTAGACAGGCCCACTTTCCCCCTGCTGGCGCGCGCTCCCGCGGTGACTGATTTAAATAAATTCACAAATCCGACCTTCATGATTTGCTTGCTGCCTACTCATATGGTTAAACAACAAATATAGCAAACATTACAAAAAAATAACAGACAACGAACGCCGGGCTAAGACAGCCTAAGTGAAAAGGAGAATAGTGGAAGCTCGAGGAGGTTTAGAATGACAGTATCAGAGGAGGATTGGCGCGACTGTCATTACCTACTGCAGAAACACATGTCTTCGTCATGGATAACAGGGTTGTTGAACATGTTTCAAAATGAACACTTCCCTCAACGTCGGCTATTTTTTCTCTTTCTCTGGGAATGTTTTAGGACCTAAACTCAACTTAAATGGACTCACTGAACTACTAGGCTACAGAAATACTGACTGAGCCGCGCCATGCATTGGCTGCCAGCAGATACAAGCGAGGCAACACAGCGTGAGCGCGCAATCACCTATGAAGTTCAAGACACTTGGGCGGCCTATATTACAATTACAAATTACAAATTAATTATACATATTAATATATTTTTAATGTCCATTCGTCCATGGCTTGTAAATTTCGTCTCGTCTTAGTCTCCTTGACGAAAACATTTTTTTATTTTCGTCATATTTTGATTTGCTTGAGGCAATTTTTAGTGCGTCATCGTCTCGTCATCGTCAAGGGAAAAAGGGGCGTTGACGAAATATTTTCGTCATCGTCGTGGTTGACGAAATTAACACTGGTGGATAAACTGCTATTATTATGCCAACTGCTTTTAGCCTAATTTATTAACGAACACTAATATGTCAACACTGCCAACGTGCTTGTACTGTGTTGTAGCAGACTTTTCTTATGCCATGTGAACGCACCTCACAGTAACAGAGTACACTGTACTGAACGGAGGTACAGTAAACTTATGCGTTACTCAATGGACCAAAACTCTCATTTGTGCACAGCGGCGTGCATACCATAACATGATATTTTTTTGTATCATAGCTAGGGCTGGGCAATGTTAATGCACTAACGGAGTGTTAACTATTTCATATCGTTTTGTGACCAACCACAGCATCCCCCAGATCGGGAATCAGTGATCAGCCCAAAAAGGCTGATTGGAGCATCTCTAGCTAATACTATCCTTGGATCTCTGAGGTGTGTCTTTGAGAAAAAGAAAAGGCTAGAACTATACCCTCTATTGCGGTGTTGGTGAAACACTTTGCAACTTTCAACACACATCTGGAGATGTATGTGGGGAAAAATACTCTCAGGACAGCCTGGTGAAATGGAAAGGAATCAGTTCAGCGACTTGCAGAGGAGTCTAAACCAGGCTTAAGAAGTCTTATTACAGTGTATGCAAACCACATATCTCACTCATGCTGTAGTCACAGTGCTCTTTGATGACACATCTGAGATTATGAGTGTTCTTGGTCCTGCTTTTTTGTGAGTCTAAAAATGGAAGGGGAAAAATTAATGCGAGAGCAGAAAAAGGTCGCTCCATCTGCAGAGAGGAATTTCAGAGGTCTGGGGGCCGAAGCTGTCTCATTCTCTTCCAAGAACACTTCTCCTTCCTGTTTCACCTCTGGCTCACTGCCCAAAGTGCCCTCAGTCTACCGAGGCCAAGCCCAAAATACACAGATGGTAATATGTAGTACACTTCACCACGACATCTCCCACCATTATATATAGCAAAAGGGCATGCTGAGAGGGTAGTCTCGCAGTGGGAGAAATATGGCATATCCAAGGCCCCTGTCTTTGCTGTGCGATGGTGCCAGAGAGTTTAAAAGCTTGGGATTGATGATCCAGTAGATTTCAGAGATAAATATAATTGCTAGGTTTGATGAAGATTGTAAAGAGAAGAATTTTGTACAGCTAAATGCAGAAAATTCACACTTTGCTTATAGGAGATGAATTGATATGGTAACACTTTTATAATAACGTCTGCTTAGAAAGCATTAATAATAATTACATATTGAACAAAACATTAACAAATGTTTGAAATGACTGGGAAAGGTTACAAATTGTTCGGAAATGAATAGAAATGCTCTGTTAAAAGGTTGGTAAAATCTTGAACATTTGTAGATATTTTATAAAGCATTAAGAAAGCTTAATTAAATAAACAAATGTGTACATAAATACATGCATTCATGTTTTCTTAATCATCAGTTAATTATTCACAAAGTTTTTGTAAGCAGACATTATTATAATTGTGTGTTACCATTGATATTGCTGTCTGTTTAGTCCTCAACATGCAGGTCACTTCATGATAGTAGCTTTGTGAACTCTACAGTCCTTTCCCATTTAATTTTCCCTTCATAAACATCAGTGGAATGGGCAGGCTGATACCGAGAGTGTCCTAATTAACAAACCACCTCCCCCTCTAGCGCTTCGTTAGTCAACAGTTATGCCAGAGCCTACACAGGGACCTGAACGTTGCATCTGACCATATTGCCGTCCGCACTACTAATAAGGCGCTCAATGACCGGCAGGCTGGCTCATTAGCATCACCCGCGGCCATGGTAACCCCCCAGCAGGGCCCAGCCGGACACTTAATTACTGCCACCGCTCCTTATCTACTGTGGTGCCTTTAAACATGCCCCTCCCCCCAACTGGGCCATTGGCCACCTCTATCTAGAACTACTGCTTTGCTCAAGCCCGTCGGCAAGGGAGGGTGAGATGATGGCTACTTAGGTACAGTAAATGACTCGGTTTGCCCTCTTGTACTTTTTGCTCACACCTGAGAATGTGATTTTGTAATCATGCTGTAGTATTGTACACAGAGCTTCTTTGTCTGTATAAATGGGGTTAAAGCCACATTTGAGGTGCACTCCTGCCTACATCTGTAGCTGCTGCCACTGGAATGGCTGTCTCGAGCAGCATCAAGGGAATATTGATGGCCGCACCCCAGTGTAATCGACTAATGGCCTGGCTGCTCTCTACAGCACTCTGATGAAGCAGCCAACTAACCAACCTTGTTCTCCCCTCCCTCCCTCCCTGTCCATCTCTTCTCTCCAGTGCCCTCTGTGTGACCCTGGGGTCAGCTGGGCTGATTTTTTTATGCCTGACTAATTTGCAGAATAACTGCAGTGTGTTGGTAGGAAACCTCACGCAAGTCATGTGGCTGCTGACCTATCAAAAGAACTCAGCTACTTCTCATCCTCCCTCTAAGCCATGCTCATTGTGTTCAATGATAGTGGACTGAAAGCTGCAGAACATTAATGTGGGTATGCCGGCATCCTAGCTATATTACAGACCCCAACCTTTCTCTTAACAATTATTACATTTTACAGAAAATGAAATAATAAAATACTGTAATCATTCAATTGTATTGAGTATCTATCTTGTTTAGTGTTGAATCAGTTATTCTAAAAGATTGAACCCCTTTCATGGGGGAAAAAAAACAGTGTTTGCGGGTAGTTGTGGAAGAATTTTTCACTTTAAAGTCAAAATGTTTGTAAGCGGTCCTATGGCTGAAATATTATGCATTTTAACTAGAGATGCGCAAGATCTGGTTCCGGATCCGGCAGGATAATAGGGTTTTTCACAGGATCCGGGTCCAGCAGGATCTGAAGCAGTGGATCCGGTATCCGGTAGGATCCTAAAAATCAGGATCTGGTGCATCTCTAGTTTTCACAAGCCCAATCGCTGTATGGAGGGAAAGCCCTTTGGAAGCGGCCATTGCAGGCAGTTTGGCAGTAAGCCAATGAGTCCAAAAAATAGTTTCAGGCGACGTAATAAAAAGGGCCCACGTGTGCGATTAGGCTATGTATTTCAACCCTTTCGTAGGATCCGGTATCCGGTTCCGGATCCGACATCCGGTTCTGGATCCGACAGGATCTTAAAGGGACACTGTGCAGGAAATGGTCAAAAGGGGTACTGCAACTATGCTGTGAATTGAAACTGGGCTGCCTATTGCCAAATTTGATCTTTTCATGAAAGTTTACTGAGTAATAAACTAGTATTTTCTAGTATGGCCCAAGTACAGTCATTTTTGCAGCTAAAAATGGGTATTTTTGGAAATTCAAAATGGCGGACCATGGAGAAGATCCCCCTTTTCATGTATGAAAAGTGCAATTTTTCCAGTCATAATGAATACTTGGAATTTGATGGTGGTGGTAAATATTCATGAAAAAGGTAACATTAGTGAATGGGCAGCATGAATTCTGGAAATAAACAACTAAAAATCTCACACAGTGATTATTCAACCCCTTAGTCACATAATACAGCTGTAGTAGTACTACAACACCCTTTGGCAGTTATATCACCCTTCACATGTGAAACACATCTTGACGCAAGTATCTTACAGTGATCCACAGGCATCTTGGCTCATTCCTCATGAGCAAAAGCCTCCAGTTCATTCACTTTTGGGCCTGTGTGTAGCATCGTGCCTTCTTCTAACACCACATATTTTCAATTTGATTTAAGTCAGGTGATAATGATGACCAGAATGTTCTACCCCTTTGTCTGCAGCCAAGCACTGGTAGTTTTGGAGCTAAGGCGTACAGAACAAGACGAATCAGTGATGTGATAAGTGTGTAGGATGGCACGGCATCCCTTGGAGTCCCTTACTTGACATGGAAAAGGCACCCATTTTGAGGAATGCTCCCAGTACTGGCGGTGTGGTAAAGTGCAATGCCCCCAACGCCAGGGCGGCAGTGTGGAACAGGTCACAGCACACGGTGAATTGTTGACAGCTGTCATTAATTATCCCCCACAATCGATGCTGACAGGCAGCCGTAGTCAACATTTACAACTGGACATCCTCTTTCGACCGGAGCCGGAACTCTCAGTCGTTGGCACCCACAATGCAATGCAATGTCACTTTTTCATCCGTTATGGCGTCGCAGCCAAAAAAGGTTTGAACTGCTGATAAAAAAGATGTTATTGCTATAGTGTGGTGATGGCATGGAAATAACAACATAATGTTATAAATTATGCACTGGGATCAATGTTAAGGACTCCCAGAAACATTTTGAAAGTAGTTAGGAAATTGAAAGCAGGTTAGAGAGAAGATTGCCCCGTATCATCTGCAATGGCGAAAAACGGTGCATGAGCGGTATGGCAGGGTGGTATTCAATTAAAAGTCACCGAGGGCCAGTTTTTCAAATTCCCTCCAGTGAAGGGGCCGAACACAGTTCTATGACCTGTATAACTGTGAGCAGCACAGTGTCTGAGGTTAAGGTGCGAAATAAGCAGATAGAGATATCCCCAACCTGATGTGTTAGTGATCACAAATAATGCACGGCCACAGATAGCAAGGTATTTGTTTTCATTTTGTTCTGACCTTATGGGGGCCAGAACCTTGCCATCCAAGGGCCGCATCTGCCCCCAGGGCCTGCATTTGAATAGCCCTGCCGTATGGAAATTTCTGGAGATGTCCCATACTGTCAACTTTCATTGGCCTCAAACAGATGAGATACATTTGTAAATGGCTGAAATTCCCCCTTAATCATTGACCCTGTAGATAGGGAGCCATGTTTGGTTACATTGTGTTTAGACTCAAAGCTGTAACCTCTTAGTAGGCACGACTGCATAAGAATCATGCAATTCTTACACAAGTTCGCTCCTGTCCTTTATGACTGCATTTTACCAGTGCTTTAGCCACACACACACACACACACACACACACACACACACACACACACACACACACACACACACACACACACACACACACACACACACACACACACACACACACACACACACACACACACACACACACATTCACACATGCCTTTCACTGAATAACATTCTACTGTGTCTAATCCCTTATTTACTGCATCAACCTTAGCTTTTAGTCTGATGGTATATTTTTTCAGTTCACGTCACAAGGAATTGAGTTGTGAATGTGTCAACAATAGCACATCCTCAATGTTCTTATAGTGACCGAGAAAAGACCTGTGTGTTTCTATGTGTGAGAGTGTGTGTGTGTGTTATGTTGTGTCAAGAGACAGGGGGTAGTCCATCTCAGACAACGCCTGGCGGAAATGTGGTCGAGCCATGACCTTGGGAAATGTCAGCCCGCCCACAGAGCTTCTAGTATACAGTCAAGCCTCACCGCCATTGGTCAGGGAGCTCAGCACTGCAAAGCCTTACCTAGCCCAGCCTCACAATGGCCAGACTTGTGTTTGCATACCAGTCTGTCTGTCTGTTGTCTGCATGCTGCCATGATGGCTGTAGTGAGTGAGTGTCTACTGATGTGAATGTAAGGTTCACATCTGTACTGTTAAAGGTTTTGTTGGAGTGAATTGTTGGGTACGGTCAAATTTCCTAATGCTTTTCTTCTGTTCTTCGTTACATAGGTTGTAATACCGTTAGTTCCTCACTGTGTTTGTGCAGACTGACACACACACTTGTAAGGCAGCAAGACACCCAAGGGAGTTGTTGATGAAGTATGTGTGTGTCAGTATGAGGAGAGTACTGCTGGATGGGGGTCACATCGGTTATAGCACCACCACCCATCACACACACACACACACACACACACACACACACACACACACACACACACACACACACACACACACACACACACACACACACACACACACACACACACACACACACACACACACAGTCAGTGGTGCTAGCCAGATGTGCACTGACTGTAACGATCTCAGTGGGTCACAGGGGTGGTGTTGCTGGGCAACGGCTTTTCTATTCCCAGTAAACAGAGTGCACACCAGGCTTGTGCTGGGGTCATCAGGGTAAGGCCAGCCTAGATATGTTCAAAACAGGAGGAGCTTACCAAAATTATTTTGAAGACGTGTAAGCATTAGGACGGCTATTGCTGCCGTTACAAATATTTAGAAGGGCACATACTGTAGAAGGTACACACACCATGTCCCAAACATTATATAGATGCATTATACTATTGGTGCTGTAGGTGAGTTGAAGTGAGAGGGATCACTTAAAGCTCTAGAGTCTGCAGTCTTGTTACTGTCTTGCCTTTCAAACTATATCTGAAAAGGATATCAATTTCTCAAACACCACACATATTATTAAAGCCTTCAATCAAGAACAATTTTCGACCATGGCAACATGTTACGGCACAGCTTTTTCAATCGTTGAATGTTCTGTACTTAATATGTATCAGGAAGATGCACTTTTTCTTTTGTTCGCCCTTGTCTGGCAAGCTGTAATGTTTTTTTTCCTTATGAATATTGAAACATGAAGTGTATATTAATGACCCTTGGTGACCTTAACCCTATCCTTATTGGCTCCCTAGTGTTATCTGTCCACTCATGAATATTAATCTCGTTCTGTAACCTCTATTACCCTAATCTTTGCTGTCTAGCCTCCCAGAAGGCGCCGTTGCCATGGTAACCTCTTTACCAGGCTGCTTCAGACCCTTTGAGGGGGAAAATGGTTTTAAAAGAATGAGAAACTAGTGACTTGCTGAAGGGAAGCCTCCATTTATTATCATTATGTGGGCTCGATCTGCAACGCCCACATACTGTAACCCCCTCGTTTATTCTTATTCTTGTTCTTAATTTTCTACGTTCACTCAGATTTTTTCTCCGCTACTCTAAGAGATTTTGAGATAGAGACACCGATGATGCCACAGAACACTGACCCACTCTAGCAGCTGGAGTGGGGGAAACGTTTCATTGATAAAATCCTACAAACATGCTTGAAACTTTGTTAGACTGACTCTGACTGGTGTAAATTTTATCTGACAACTCAGTTTATTTTTTGAATGACAGAAGTGTAAAAAATAAAAAAAATCCAGCACCAAAAGTGAAAGCTGCAGCCGGACCAACTATGTTCAGAACTCTGAACACTTTAGAACTCATGGCCTATCCATCAGTTCAGTACAATGTCACAAGTGTATGGCAATGAGCTTTCAGAATGCACACGCCCCTTTTTGGGTGAAGCTGCAAGTGCCTGCCACCATAAGAATGAATGCATTTGACCACCGCAGCCACCAAAATGAGTTGCCCAATGAATTTATGTTTTAGAAATTAAAAATACTGTATGTGTTCACTTTCAAAGTGCTTCGTTTTCAACCCCAGGGTGTTGGGTATGGGTGAGAAGAATGAGTCATTAAGCTTCTTTTAACAGGTGGGTCGTCTGTGTACTTTTGAATCTTGAAATACCGTCGTATGATCGTACCTCAGGTGGCAGGGGCAGGTATAACTTAGGAGCAACATATGAAAAAGACCTGGCTCCCATTGTGGCAATCGTGGACATCTTTAGTTCAACCAATAATTCTGCATTTGATTACTGCAGAGCGTGATGGTGGTGTAACTCTGTAATAATTCTGTAGTTAATCCTTTGAGTTATTGGAAGCCAGTGTATTTGACACACTGCATTCTAAATTGCCGTATACAGAAAGGAACATCAATACCCTTACCCTTTGTAATGTCTGGTTATAGCACTGTGTGTCATTTCATGTTGATAATATTGTTGTTAATTCAGTTATCTGTGTGGTGGAAACTAATCCTTATCATTTTCATTTTTAAACAGATGCGGACTCTGTCTCAGAGGGGGTGCCTGAGGGTGGTGCAACTGAAGATGATGGCTGGTTTGGGAATGCCTCAAATACACCTTCAGACTCGTCCTATGGTGACGCAAGGCCGGAAGAGCTGCATGCCTCCCCTGATGCAGGTAGTGGTCCAGGACAGCCTGAGGTGACAGACACGCCAGCCTCTGATGGTTCACTGGGTTGCCCCACACCTATTCAGCGTGCCTCTTTGGAACTACTAGGGCTAGATGGGATGGTACTAAATGCCCAGGACACTCTATCCTCCATGGTGACCTCACTCTATGGGGACTCCGCTACCCATACATTGGGAAAACCCCTTAGCAGCAACTTGCGACGCCTCCTGGAGTCGGGCTCTCTGAAGCTGGAAGAAGGAGGGCTGTTAGGACCTACAGGAGGGGGAGGAGCAGTGAGAGGAGCCACAGACTCCCCTCCTGTTGGCCTCGCTCTGTCTCCGTCATCCCACCATGCCCAACAGCTTAGTGCCCTCGCACGTCGCCTGGCAAACAGCAGTGGTAACAGCGCAAACTCAGCATCTGCCTCTGCCTCACCTGTGCCTGTCACCATCAAACAGGAGTCCAGCAGTGATCCCTTCATCCCCAGCAATGGTACCAGTGGCAGCTCCGTGACAACAAATAGTGGCTTTGTCTGGGTTGGAGTGGCGGACAAATGGCCGCCTCCCTCCAGTTGCTCAGGAGCTAGTGGAAGCAGTTTATCTCCTGATTCTGCTATCCAAAAGCTAAAGGCAGCGGCCAATGCAGTATTGCAAGACAAAAGTGCTGCTGTGGCCTCTGTGTCCTCCTTGTCCTCTTCCTCCTCCTCATCTTCATCGTCTTCGTCCTCCTCATCAGTGACCTCGTCGACCTCGATGCCAGCACTGGGGCCTCGTGGCTCCGATGATGTGGTCCGCTTTGATGCCTTCACCTCACCATTTAGCTCACAGTCAGCCAGCTCCACACTGGCTGCGCTGTCCAAGAAGGTGTCAGAGCGCAGCCAACAGCAACAGCAGCAGCAACCGAGCAGTACAGCAGTGGAGCACCAGAGTCCTGCCAGCTCCTTTCTCTCTCTGGTCTCCATGACCTCATCTGCTGCTTTGCTGAAGGAGGTGGCAGCACGAGCAGCAGGTAATCTACTGGCTGACAAGAAGGACACTCCGGATCCAGACTCTTCTGATGATGTGAAGCCTTTAATCGACAGAAACCAGAAAACCCCCACATCTACTCAGAGCATGGACCTGCTGCTTCCCCCCACTCCAAAAGGCAGAATCAAGTCTGGCAGTCAAGCAGGTAACAGTAGTACATTTTTTAAAGCAGACAGGGGCCATGCTGTTCTATTATATGCTCCAATGAAATCTACTGTAGATATACAGTTTGTCAGAGAAGCGAATACACCCCTCACATTTCTGTAGATTTGTAAGTATATCTTTTCATGGGACAACATGAAGAAATTTCACCTTTGACACAATGAACAGTAGTCAGCATACAACTCATACTTTTGTGGGGTACATTTTGAGACATTAATGGCTGTATTTCAAATTATTAGTGAACAATAAATTGAAGCGGCTATACAAGTTGTACGCTGCCTACAGTTCATTGTGTCAAAGTGAAAAAAGGTTTTCCCATGAAAAGATATACTTACAAATCGGCAGAAATGTGAGGGGTGTACTCACTTCTGTGACATACTGTACAGCGCTGTTCAAAAAGAATGAACTGATTTCATTAGCCAGTATTTTATGCAGAAGAAGGAATAAAAAACTGAAAATGTCCTGTCTGTCTGACAAGTGTCAGCCAATTCACTGTACAACTATTAATTTAATACAACTTAGTGTGAAAATTGTCTATTGATGCTAAAGTACCTCTATTGCTCCAGCTGTGTGGTATACGACCTTTAGTAAAGGGAGCATTGCAAAACATAACATACTACGGATTGAGTTTCTCTCCGAAGATCCATTTTTTAATCCATCTTTTTTAAACTGCATTTCTTTTTTTATGATGGCAATTAGTTGTTAACCTATACAACATCGGCCATATGTTAAATGGTTGGTTTAATATGCATTTTAGATTTTCTCTGTCTTTTTGTAAGAAAACCTACAACCTCAAAATGTCCTTTGCTTACTCAACCCTGGAAACAAGGTCTTCAGCGTGGAGCCAACAAACATAAAAAAAAAAGTTAACTGGAACACTGCTTTAAAGTCACAGACCTTTTGTGTTTGTATAGGATGAAAGCCTTGCAGACGGGCAGCCTTTTTTCGATACCATTTACAATCAACCATTTAATAAATTACCCAATTGAAAAACAGCTACATGTCTTCTGCAGGGCTACATGGGGTGGTTTTATGTTATGATGCTAAAGGTGTCCTGTAGTTGCTTCCTTACTCCAGCAATGTTCAGGTCTGTTATTTAACCTCAACATGACGAGCAATTGCCAGAGGGTGTTCTTCTGCATTTGTCAACAGAAATGTGAATGTCACAGTGTAGTGTGACAGGCAGCCCTAACAGCATTGAACTGTTTTGCAGCTTCACTAACCTCAATCACAATAAAAAAAATCAAATATGAATCAAATCGAATAGTGATCAACATCCGTCAATTGTGGTGGTTATGCTACAAAAGCATCTGGGATAAAATACAGTTACTCTTAATTGCATTGACAGGGAATTGGCTGACCTTTACTAAAGGTCGTATACCACACAGCTGGAGCAATAGAGGTACTTTAGCATCAATAGACAATTTTCACACTAAGTTGTATTAAATTAGTAGTTGTACAGTTTTCACACTTTGAGAAACAGTCAGTCTTTTATAATTAAGTGGCTTAGTATGCTGTACTTTGCCCCAGGCCCACTGAGCCACTGTAAAACGCTAGCGGAGAGTGAGGTATGTGCTTTGCCTTTCTGCATGGCTTTAACCTGCTGCTGCAACAGACTTGCAGCACAACTCCGTTTTTGCCTGGTAGTCTGAGAAAGAGTTCAGCAAGGTGGGGTCCCAGGATCAACTTGCTCTACAGACTTACAAGGCTGTGCTTTTTCCTAAACGGGTCATTCCATGTCAATTCACAGGCCCTCCCCAGATTTGACTGATTTTGCTTGATTTTTCATAAACGTGTAACTTACCTTTTCATGCCAACTGAAAGAATCCCAAGTAGTCTATACGTAAGCATCCTACGTCCCAGGAATTGCATACAAAATGTACAATCAGGTTTGGACACCTAGCTTTAGTTTAAAGGCAGATACAGGCTTTGGAAAGGCGTTGACGCCTCAGTTGACCCTTCTTATCACAAGCCTCCCAACGTCCCCTTGACCTCATCATAAGCCTGACAACGCCCCCCATACTATTACAAAAATGAAATGCACTAATGCCCCTCAGTGGCAACTAAGCACTGCCCCCCTCTCAGCTGTATCCTTCTCAACGCCCCCCTAGAGCTATATATGAGTTTTTTTTGTTCTATGTCTTGATGTTGTAATGTTTGCAATGTGGAGCTATGGAATCTTTTTTCTCCTCATCCTTACCCAATGTTGTTTAACACTTGACCAAGATGGCGGCGCGCAGAGTCGCAGCGGCCCGGAGTACTAAACTTTTTAATAGCTTGAAAACCTGCCGCTACTAAGTATTGTACCCAAAACACAATTTCGTTGCCTTTTTGACAATGACAATACATTCTTGAATCTTGATCTAGAGCTCCCCAACGCCCCCTGGGGGGCTGTACCGCCCCCGTAGACTGACTGAAAAGCCTAGGCTACGTAAAAAGTAGAGATGCGCCAGATCCTGATTTTTAGGTAACTGCCGGATACCGGATCCACTGCTTAAGATCCTGCCGGATCCGGATAGTCTGAAAAACCCTATTATTCTGCCGGATCCGGAACCGGATCTTGGATCCTGTACATCTCTACTAATTAGCATACTGTACATATGGAAGTGCTGATGAGTAGATGAGTAGTAGATGAGTACTTAACATCGAGAGTATTTTAACCATTGTACATCATACAGTATTTTATAGCCATTATATACAGGATTATGGCCATATCATTTGAAAAGGAAGATGGAGTTTAATATATTATTGTAATGTCCTTTGAGTAATAATACTTAATCTTATATAATATGAATATGTGATATCTTGCCTTTTCATCCAGTGGCCTTATCGAAAAGGACCACTGTTATCTTCAATATTGATTCATTTGAATTATGCTATTAGGCAGCGAACAAATGCTCTTTTATAGTACTCGGTGGGCTTCTGCTGGAATGTAATGAAATGCATGCCAGTGTAACCTGCTCCATACGTCCTTTTCCTGCCCACCAGCCAAAGACCCTCCTAGCCCTTCCCCCCATCCCCAATTCCACCAGTCATCTCATGGAGGAGAGGTTGGGCCACAGATGGTGGTTTTATTGTCGCAAATAGGCAGTCTCGAAGTTTTACACCCCAGGTCAATCAATGCCTGCGCACAGTAATTTCACCAAACACTGATTACCAGATGTTTTTCAGCAGACAAGACTGGAATACTTATAAAGACATCTCTAATAGTCCCCCATGAGGAATCTGTAGTCCAATCATGCCAGTTTCTAATCAGACCAATTATGCCCTAATGGGCATAGAGTATGGAGCCAACAACAATAATGGGTTCATTAAAACATCCTTCAGTTTGAGCTCCTTTGGTATTGGTTGGGGTAATTAAGTGTTTTGACAACAGCTCCATTTCTGAAGCCAAGAGATAGTGATATGGAGAAACTAGAAGTATAGAATGTACTGTAGTCTTGGTTTTAGGCATGAGTAGTTTTCTAGTCCACTGGTTGTACCTAAACAACCTTTCTACTTTTTCCCAGGTTCCCCAGAGGAGGGAGGAAAGCCATTTCAGTGTCCTGTGTGTGGCTTGGTCATCAAACGCAAGAGCTACTGGAAGAGACACATGGTGATCCATACTGGCTTAAAAAGCCACCAATGCCCCCTTTGTCCTTTCCGCTGTGCTCGCAAAGACAATCTCAAGTCCCACATGAAGGTGAGCAGATGAGGCTTGAGCGAGATGCCTATGATATTGCATAACCGAAGCAAGCAAGGTGCCTACAGTGATTTTATATATAACCCCATTCACCATCAAAGTAGTGAATACACAGGTAGTCATATCTTGGTTATGTTGGTGACAGCATCTATTAACCTAAAATTAGATAACAATTGAGTCAGTGTTTGGGATGAGAAAATGATTGATCACTGCTCTGAAATACTTTCATGTAGAAATCGTGACTCTCAGATTGTATGATGCACTAGAGATTAATGTAGAGTATAGTTTTTGTGAAGGAGCAAACTATGCTAATTTTGTTTCAAAACCAGTTTATAATCGAAGTGACTATTTTTATTTTTCATATACAATTAACTTAACTAGAGACACTACAGACAGTCAATACACAGTGCGATGTACCAAACAACAATTTCTTACTGGAAATCTCCAGTGTTTCCCATACATTGAGGAAACTATGGCGCATAGTTTAAATTTGGCCGCCATAGTTTCAGAAAATGTAAAAAAAAAACTTAAAAAAAAAAAAAAAAACGATTTCCGTTTTTTTATAAACGATTTGAAAAACGATTTCCTTCGCATTTTCCTCCTGGAGTGAGTGCTTGAAAGACAGAGGGATCAAAAGCCTAGTCAAGTTGTTGTAGTTAACTTGGGTTTGGGAGCAATTAAAAACCCTCAGAGAAGGGACAGTTGGGATGAGTTTACTCATTGTCTCTGTGTTAACAATTTCACAGTGCTCCTAAATTCTTATCTGTGCTCCTATTTTGTTTTGTTTTTTTTCTATTGCATAGACCCCTGCATGAGGGACGAATGAAAAGTGTGTTGCAAACAGAAATGATTCACTGTAGGCTACTGCATTTTTTATATAGGTAAATGACAATGTACTACGAAACATGTCACAGGAAAAATCTTGTAATGTAATTTCTCAAAACATAAATGACTGAAATGTTGGCCTATAGTTTCTCCATGCGCCAATGTCATGCTTTAGTCATTGTTTTGCATTTACGCCACGTGAATTTCCAAGAAAATGGCCCGCGTGAAATGCCCCCCCACCCCCAAACTAAAAAATCCCTGCTGCCCCCATAGTTTCCAAAATTTCTGTGGGAAACACTGTCTCATATACAGGATTTAAACTATAAACCCGAAAGAATCTCCCTTTGTCACAGAGCAAATTATCCTGACTGGTTAAAACCTGTGGACTTTTTATAATGCCGCAAAGGTCTAAAGGAAATGCCAGGTGTTTAATATATTATTTTCCAACAACAGGTGCACCAACATCAAGACCGTGGTGAGACTTTTCAGTGCGATCTCTGTCCGTTCACCTCCTCCCGTCATTTCAGTCTGAAGCTTCACATGCGCTGCCACCAACACTTTCCACGGCAGGACCTCAAGGTCAAAGAAGAGTCAGTGACTGATAATGAGGAAGGCGAAGGCTCGTTGTTGGGAGAGGCTGGAGGTTCTGGTGATATTGTAATGACTGCAAATGTTGAGCCGTCCCCCTCGCCTCTACTCCAGGTGGACAGCCATCTCCGGGTATCTCCCAGTGAGGGCTCCAACCACATTGACATCAAAGAGGAGCCACTGGAGCGTGATGTGTCAGTGCTGTCTCCGTTTAGCCTGTGCCGGGAACGTGCAGCCAGCAGCACCAGTTCATTGGAACTCCCTCCCCTGAAGGCCAGCCCAGGCGGCCCCACAGCTGCCTCCCTCTTCAGCCCTGACATCACCACTAAAACGGCTACCGACTTGCTTATGAAGCTTTCAGGTAGGGTACTTGCTCTGAGGCTTTAACATTGGTGATGCTCTCTCTAAAGGCCAGAAATACAAGTATTGCTGTAATTGTATTTAATAGTAGTCTTTGACCAGCAGTAATGCAGATCCAGGTAAAACTGAACAGGCATGTACGTACATTTGGCATATTCACCACACATTAATTTATCATGGTTTTATAAAGTGATATCTCTCAACCTTAACTTTTCTTAGCATGTGTCCTCCTTTTGCTTTAATGCAGAGTCAAAACGGAGATTGATGTGATGAGGTCAGCTGAGGGGTCCATGCATAAGGTCTTAGCTGGGGCCGCCTGCTCCCCTTCAGTTAATGCAAAGTAATTAGATTGAGATCTCAGAGCGCTTAAAATGAGCTGGGAACATTGGATTAATTAAAAATTCATGCATAATTCATAATTAAAAAGGAATCTTTAATTGGGAATGATTAGCGCCCTCAGCTCCAGCCCTGTGACCTCGGCAGGGTGTGCAGCGCTGGGAAGGTCCCTGCTCTGGCAAATTCCCTTTAGGCACAGCTGGGCCCCATGCAGTGACGGGAAGGAGGGTGGCTGCTCATCTGCCCTCTAGGGCTGAGTGCCACACTTCCAGACTTCCAATCAAGTCACCCCACTCCCTGCAGTCTGCAGTGAATTCTCTACAATGTCAATTTGGTGTCGATGACACAGTAGAGTTTGTAAGGCTGCTTGAAGAATCTGTATGCCACTTGTCATTTGGAAGCATAGGAAGTATTGAGAAAACACAAAAGATACAATGGAAGAAGAAACAAAGAATTACTGTATATAGGCATTAGCAGGGATGGCAGGGCCTTGCACCTACAGTAAAGTGTGAGGGCATGGCAAGCCACCCCTCTCAATTCATCCACAATGCTACACATGGATCTAGTGTAAAGATTTGCTATCCACCTTAGTGTATCCTTTCTTCCAGTTACATGGGTACCACAGTGCCACAATGGAGCTCTCAAATTGAGTCTTAAATCGTTTTTGTCAAATAAAGTCTTGAGAAGTCAACCCAAATTTGCATTTTAGGGATGAATCATTCCATCATCCGGGTGTTGTTGAACTTTGGGAGGAAAAATCTGCAGCCTGAAATATCTTTTTTTCTGCCCTACTTCTACCGCCATGACTAGCACTTCTAGAGAATCCACTTAATCTGCTCAACCATCGCCTGGCATTCAAGCTGTGTGCTGGTTGACTCCTACTCTGAAGGCTGTGGTCATTTGGGTGCTAAGGACAATAGCTATCCACCAACCTCACACATCTCACCACCTACCAAACATCTACTTCAGCAATCTACTAGCTCCAACAGTCCTCCCCATGTTTCTGATCAAAAGTCGCCACACTGCCTCTCATGTGTTATGCATGTGTATTTACATATGATTGACATAGGTAGCAAATCATATCTAGAATGTATATTTATTTGCATGGCTATTTGAATCATGGGTTACACCCTGCTAATTCATGTACAAGCTCTCTTCCCCATCAAAGGGTGTGTAACTCGGAAAGGACACCACTTCACTTAAAATGAGATACCACTCCTTTCTCTTGAATGTCTAAGGAGCACCCAGTAATATTTTCAGAATATTTTGAGTTGCAAATGTGTGGAGATTTGTTAAGTTGGTGTATAAT
The DNA here is from genome assembly GCF_034702125.1 of Engraulis encrasicolus. Classification (NCBI taxonomy): domain Eukaryota; kingdom Metazoa; phylum Chordata; class Actinopteri; order Clupeiformes; family Engraulidae; genus Engraulis; species Engraulis encrasicolus. The sequence goes on along the minus strand of NC_085872.1, from coordinate 927,338 downwards.
GACCTAAATATTCTTTTGGATATCTATAAAGAGGGGTGATGAATTGTGCGTGTGTGTGTGTTTGTGCGTGTGTGTGTGTGTGTGTCTGTGCTGGTGCCTATGTCTGTGTGTCCGTCTGTGTCCGTTCCAGTGTCTTTGTGTCTGTGGTGTGTATGCATGTCCCTGTCTGCGTCTGAAGCAGTCTGGACACGGTCCTTAATTAGTGGCCAGCTCAGGTGTTGACCGCAAGTCTACTTAGCATAGCCGGTGGCACCTGACAGCATGACATTTCCAACAGTGCCACCTTGTTCAACACTCTACAGCCTGTGCCCACCTGAAGGTCAGCAGGCAGCAGCTCATGGGCCTCCCCCCTTAGCCCTGTGGCACATGGTGAGCAGCAGCCAGTGGCCATTCCAGCGCTCCCTTTGCTCCTACTCCAAGCTGCCATCATCATTAATCAGAGCTGAGGAACTGAGCACAGGTTGATGACACGTTGCAGTAGAACTGGGTAATGGCTAAACAGGGTAGATGGCCAATGAGATATAGCCAGGCTGAAGAGTTGTAGTCAGTGTGGACAGTGTTCTAAAGGTATGGGGCTGTATGTTGGGTTTGTAGGGCAGGGGCATATGGATGAGCATTGCATATTGAAGGGGTACAGATAAGTTTGTGCTGCTCTCGCCTTGTCCTGGCAATACTTGTATGTGTGCTTGTCTTGCTATTAATTATTCAGGGAAGCCTGATTAGATATGGCCCACTTACACCGGGGGTGGGGCTGGGTGTCGGTTGATGGGGCTCTTGCTTATACTCGGTCTTGCATCATGCATACAGCTTATACTGTATGTCTGGCAACTCTGATTGAAATTCGACTAGAAATACTGTGGCCTTTTCAATTGGCCTGCATTCATGTATATATTATATACTATTTGTATGTGCATGTTTGTGAGTTTACAGTATGTGTTGCTTTGTTCTGTAGTAAGGTGCCCTGCAGATCTGGAAGTGGTTTCCATCTGTTGTGCTGGCTGTCCACTCCCCCAGTCGGTGGTATTGAATGCAGGGCAGCCTGCATTCCTGTCACATAACATGATTTCAGTGAACTTCAGTGAACTTCCAGTCCCATTCCCCACATATCTCAAAGACAAAATAAAAAAGATTTCAGCATCAGGCAAATATGTCTGTTAACTACAGTATACATATGTTTCTCCTCTTTTGCTGCTGCTGGGTCATAAAAAATAATACAATTAGTTGAAACTGATACCCAAATGCAGCATATCTGCCATAATACTGCCAAGCGGCTTTAATTTGTTAGAAAAATAAATTACTGTGAACATATGGAACCCTACATACAGTACCTGATTAACAATACTCAACCAGATGCATTAAACAGCAAGATCATGAGGTAGTTTTCTACAGAGCCTACAAAGTATACTCTTTCCATTACAAAACAATGTAGGCCTATTATGACGGCCGTCATTGACGGCTTGTCCCTAGTTGTGGGCACGATTTTCGGCATGGCAGTCGAATTGCGTGTTTCTCGCCTGTTTAAAACCTGTGTCCTGGACTTATCATGGTGGGCTATTCTCTTAACCTTGTGTTCCTGAGCTGTAGGAATTTCCCAATATGTAACAAGGGGTCTGCTACTTCCCACCTCAAAGCGTTCCAGCCAGGAGGTCAACAAACATAACAAACACAGAGGGCCGAAAATACCTGCCCACCTGTCAAAGATGTGAGCTAAGAGGTGTAAAGAAAGAGGTGTAAACAACACTGCGCTTTTCATTTAGCCGCATATTCGCTGCCACACATCTTTGAAAAAAGCAATGCCAATATAACTACACTCTAGAAAAGATTAGCAACCATTAACCTGAACAATGAGCAATGTCCTACATGTGCTACATAAACTATTCCTAAACTATTTGGCTATTTCTGCTTCAGCTGTCCGATAGTAGCTTTGGACAGTTTTCGCAGCTTCCTGAGTCATGCCGCTTTATGTCGCAAATGCAAATATAATGTTCTGTTGGATATAGGTAGATTTGCAAGGAAAGTGGTATGTCTTATACGTCTCTTCGCCATCAAAATACATTTTACATAGGTTTTTAAAGTATGTTCTCAAAATATTTTGATGGCAAAAATTCGCACATAGATGGAAGGATGTCTGAACTAAGGATAGACCGATATATATATCGGGATCGGTATCGGGCCGATATTTGCATTTTTTAAGTGTATCGGTATTGGCCGATATGCGTGTGGTTTTGGCCAATACGCAATATTTATTATTTTATGTCATTCTGTTTTTTTTAAAAAGCACCAAAGACATTTTTTTTTTACTTGATTGTTAGACATTACTTGATTGTTAGAGTGGGTGTTTAAATGTTACAAGTTCTACCTCAATTTGATAATGTTAAAGCAATTTTTATTTTTAACTTGAGACCTGGAATATTTGTCATTTTTTTAACCTTTTTTTAAACCCATATCGGCCCCAAATATCGGGTATCGGAAATCGGGTATTGGCCAAGGGTGAAAAAAATCGGTACCGCATCGGCCATTAAAAAACCTGTATCGGTTGACCCCTAGTCTGAACAGTCATTTCCAAAAATAAAACGCAAAAGTAAAAAAAATCTTGTTTACACCGTTTTGCAATGAAGCTTTTCAATTATTGGTTGATTGATTATTAATGATATTACAAAATATTTTTTCACTAATTTCTAGTGATATTTGAAGACATTTCTTAGCAATCACCTGTGTTTACTCTTTCAAAATCACAATCATAACACAAACTACCCAAAATGACCCTAATCAAAAGTTTATATACCCTAGTTTCTGGTACTGTACAATCCCCCTTTAACATCAGTGACCGCTTGAACTTGTGTGTTGTAGTTGTGAAGAAGGCTCATTGTCTCAGATGGAAAAACTATAATATCTTTTGGTGTCTTGCTCACGTTTGAGGTCTCCCCTAATTGGCTCAATGATGTTGAAGTCAGGAGAGTGAGATGGCTACACACCACAACCTTTTTTTTCCCGGAAGCTAATCATAGCTGGTTTTCTGTTCTGATGACAACTAGATACACTGACACGACAGGGAGATTAATACTTCTGTTCTCCCTCCTTTCCATTCTTTTACTTGCAGATCAAGTTAAAGATCAAATATAAAATCAAATATATTTCGTTTCACTTCCCAAGTGTGTATCTATTTATTCAAATGTATGTAATGCTCAAAGTGTAATAGAATTTACAGACATCATTGTATTGTTTTGTCACCAGCTGTTCTTAAACTTTATTCTGGTTAAAGGCATTACTGACAATGCAAATCACACACAATCTCTGGAATTTTTGGATGGTCTCTTTTAAAGCCTGCAGTCACTTTCAGTGAATGTTGCAGGTCTCATGGCATAGACTTTCAACATCAGTTTGAAAACAGGGGTGACAACAGACCGATGTCTTTTAATTGCTGTTTGTTGCTTTTAACTATACCAAGGCTGGCACATGAAATCTCTTGTACTCATTCAGAACTGTTTGTGTCCCCCATAGCGGCAAACCAGAAGGAGTGTCTTAAGGGCGGGCACTGTGTGAAGGAGGATCCAGGCCCGGAACCCTCCCAGAGCCCTCGAGCCCCTGGCTTCCCTTTTTGCCCAGAAGGTGCCGTGGGGGGGAACGCCAGGGAGGAGGGCAGCCCCATGCTGACCAAGAGCAGCAGTCTGCTGAGTCAGGACATCAGTGTCAAAGTGGCCTCGGAGCTCCTCATGAAGTTATCAGGTAATACCACCACTAGCTGAGTTGTGTGTGTGCGCTTGCATGTTCTCTTGTGTATGTTCGTTATAAAATAGCTAGCCATTCTTTCCATGAGTGTTGCCAATTGTGTCTGTGAGCGTTTTTGCTTCATGCTCACGTGTAAGGCCGTGGACATGCTTGCTGTGTGACTTAAATTACGCTCACAACTGCATGTGACCGAGTGCATATAAGCTACTTGCAAAAGAGCCATCAGAGCGCTGTGCTATGGAAAGCACTACTGGGCATCATGTAGGGGACAGATAGTCAACGGGCAGGCACGAAAACGGGTCAGGGGTGAAAAAGGTAGGAAAGGTGCGGCGACGCGCGGTGGCACGGAGCGGCACGTGTGCTGCAGCGGTGCGCACGCAGGTGTGGTGTGCAGTGGCGTTTTTGGGGGACAGTGTTGTATAAGAGTCATACTAGGGGTGCATGGTCTCCCATGGGAGAAAATGTAGCTAAAACCGTCTTTAAATGATGAATTTTGAGCATACTGTAGCGACCCAGGGACAGTGAACATAAGAAGAACTGCCAAACATCTTCGTTACTTCGTTACTAGATAGATAGATAGATAGATAGATAGATAGATAGATAGATAGATAGATAGATAGATAGATAGATAGATAGATAGATAGATAGATAGGGTTTTGGTTCTCAGCCTTTTCAAAAAATGAATTCCCCCTTGACCTCATCATACGCTTCCTAACACCCCATTGACCTCAGCAAAACCCTGCCAATGCCCCCCTTAAAAATAAATAAAAATAGACTAATGCCCCCCAATGGCATAAGCACCCCTCCTCACTATCCAATGTCCCCTCAACGCTTGCCTGGTTGTGATCTCGTTTGAACAGTTAATCATCATATTTCAGACAACTTGTAATACAAAAAATCTTTGTCACAGTTTGGATAAACTACTGAAATTGTATCCAAACTACTCACATTTTAGTCCATTCACCTAGTATATCTGTTTCCCTATGAAAAAAATAATAGGAAAGCTCCAACTTTGACCGTGAAAAAAAAGCTGTTTGACCGTGTTCCACCAAATATAAATCAGTAGATTTTTAATATGTAATTTAGATGTAGGCTACCAAGGGATTACAAAAACTTGGCATGATTCCTATAACAATTTGTCCCGTGTCAAACGATTGACTAAGTTAGGCTTCGCTCTTTCTCCCTCTCTCTCGTGCGTATAAGAAGCCGCAGCATATGATTCGAAGCATGATGTTGGATGCTTCGCGTAGCCTGTATGCACTTCTACCCCGTATTGCGCCTACTAGATGCTTTCGCCATTTCGTAGCGCACAGACCCGTTAAAATAGCCGTCAGGAAAACGTGCCGTAGGCCTACCCAAGCTTTCATTAACGGAGCTCTTTTGAGAATAAATACTTTTTCACGTGGGCAGGGCAAATGCGGTTTCAAATTATTAGGAAAATCAGCTTAACCACTGTGGCTAACAACATCCACTCACTTCTCATCGAAATGCTTGCGTCCTGATGTTCTCATAACAAGAATCATGATCTCAAATAGCTACCTCTCTGGGAAACGTGTAGACTATCTGTGAAAGATTTTCTCCTCGGATCTATACGATTCACAGAAATGACCCATTTTGATTTCAAAACGGCGAATTTCGCCGAAAGGTGAGGGATTTTCTGAACGGGGCTCTCATTAATATTTTCCATCAGAGTAGAGTAGAGTGCTTTCTTGTCACTATACGTACAGATACAGTGAGATGTTGTTTGGAAACAACCCACAGATGCCCACAAAAGTAAAGATAAGTTGAACAGTATAACTAATGTAATAAAAATATAGACAATAGAGATATAAAATGTAAAATATATTTATATCACATATCAGTGATGATTTGTGGGATAGAAACTGTCCTTCAGTCTTGTAGTGCGGGTATGCAGAGTCCTAAAGTATCTGCCAGATGGTTGCATGGTGAAGAGCCTGTGACCAGGGTGTGAGTGATCTCTAAGGATGTTTATTGCTCTGTTTGTGCCACGTGTATGGTGGATCTCCTCAAGTGTAGGTTGTTGGCAACCAGTGATTCTCTGTGCCGTTTTAATTATTCGCTATAATATCATCTTGTTGTCGTACGTACAGCTGGTGTACTAAAATGTAATGTTGTACGTAATCACTGATTCAACGGTACACCGGTAGAAATTGGTGAGTAGATCTCGTTGTAACTGGGCCTTCGTTAATGTCAGCAGGAAGTATTGCCTTTGGCCCCCTCTTTTCGCCATTACCGAGGTGTTGGTCGTCCATGACAGGGCCTGGCTGATGTGCACTGCCAGGAGTCTGAAACTCTGCACCATCTCCACTGACTCCCCTCCGATGCTGATGGGTTGGTTGTGGTGGTCGCCCTGGCCACATCATTGTTCGACTCTACCGTCAACACAACAGTGTTGGAAGTTCAGAAGATGGCCCCTCTGTGTTTGCGTACCTTGTGTCTCTGCTCTACTATGGGCAAAATTGACATAATATTCGCATTTGTACACGGAAAGTGGTATGGCAACGCATTTGTGCATGGAAAGTGCATGTGTATCCTGCATCAAGCATGTCCCCAGGCTAAGGTTATAGGAATCCACCTCTGCTTCTGCTAACACCAACACCTGATTTTCCAACCTATCACTTTTTCACAGAAATTCAGAGGAAATTGATTATCTGTTTATTTTATTCATTTTCGCCCAACTCTCCCATTCCTTTGCACTCTTCCCCTTATACGTTGTTCTTTTCCACTTTTATCTCCTTCAGTCTCCCACAAGGTTTCAGCAGGCAGTTTAGGGCCCATTCCTTTACATGTTGCTAAGTCAATACCTTGTTCCATCCTACATGGTCCGCTGCCAAAACAAACCAATCAATGAGATTTTGGGTCCTCTGCCTGGCCACAGAGTGAGCCTCTAGCACACTCTGTGTGTGAACAGTATAGAGACTGATATCTCTGTTTTTTACACATGTATATCATATCAGTAATGTGAATTAACCATAGAGTGTGTCAGTAAGTGTTGTAAAATATTTAAGTGTGGTGCAATCAAGGGCTCCTGCTGCTGCCGGCCATGACCATACGGTCATGCATGAGCATGCCAGCCTGGAGCCCAAATGAATGTGGAGAGCAGAGAGAGAGCATACTGATGGGAGGCCTTTTATAGGCCACCCAATCAGCATCCCTCAGATGTCCCTGTCACCTTGGCCCAAGCTCCACCTAAAGGCTGGAGAAGAAAAGAACAACAACCCACCGACATAACTGGGCATGACACTGAACTAAAACACTGAGCCAAATACACACTACCTTCCCTTCTAAAAAAAACGGTCCTCAGTGTTTGGGAGCATTGTCAGAACATTAGGAAACTTTTTTTTTAGAGAAGGACAATACTCCAGCCACTCAGCTTGCCAATCAAGCTGTGGATGGAGGACCAGGCACCAGATCAATACCCTGACATGGTCAGCCCAAACTCCAGGCCCGAACCCCCTTGAAAACCTCTGGAATGTGATCAAGAGGAAGCTAGATGGTCACAAGCCACCAACCCAAGCTCAGCAGCTTAAATTCTTGCACCAGGCCTGGAATAAAGTCATTCAATAACAATGTGAAGGACTAATGGAACGCATACCAAAACGCATGAAAGCAGTGACTACAAATCCGGCTTATTCCACCAAATATTGATTTCTGAACTCTTCCTAAGTTAATACATTACTATTATGTTGTTTTAAAGTTAATATCAACTTGTTTTCTTTGCCTTGTTGGAGATTTGGAAACATTGCATCTTATGTGTTATTTTGACAGATATATGATCTGCAAATATATGATCTAAATGACAATATTTACTTTCGAAATTCGGAGGAAATGTTGTCGGTAGTTTATAGAATGAAATGACAATGTTTGTTTTACTCAAATACATACCTATCCATAGCAAACTCAGAAAAACGTAACATTTCGAAGTGGTGTCTCAATGTTTGCCGCAGCTGTATATTATTTTAAAGTTAATTTCCCGATTTTCTTTTTGATAACGTGTCTCTCTCTGTTAGAATACCGTACATCTACCATTAAAATTACAGACTGATTATGGCTTTATTAGAATAAAATCAGCAAGCGTTAAAATACTTGCCACTAATGTACAGATTTACGTAAAGGATATCGCTCGACGAAAAGGTCCCTGTCGTGGAAATTCTCCTTGTTTGCAGTGATCCATTGTGGCCTATCCATTCAGGACTTAAAAAGTAAAACTTTGACCAAAAAACTGGTAACCACTGTAATTGAGACAGCAAAGGATTCCAGTGCTCTCTCTTCTTGGTTCCAACAGTCTGGCAGCTGCATTTTGAAATAGTTGTAATACTGTTGTGTACATTAGTCAAGAAACGCACGGATTCTGAATGCAGTTTCTTTATTAAGTAGTTATGAATTAGATTTGGTGGTATGGCTCGGTTCAGAGGAGTCCTCTGAATTTCCATGAGCACAAATGAAAGCAGAGATAACGGGGACAACAGCAGCATAGGGACTGCTCACCCAATTTAAGATTAGGAGAGCAAACATTTCCCCATGAACAGAGCAAGCAGCAACACAACGGGTAGGCTATGTCATGTCATACACAAGAAGGTGGTACATCGGTGGGTTGCGAAGAGCCGAGCAGCCAGAGTTGGGAAGAAACAGAAAACTTTTGAAAAGGCACCAAATTTCAAACTGACTAATCTGGAGCGAAGAGAGTTGCCTGGCCAGATTTAACATTGCCGCAAGATTCTATTTAAATTGGAACAGGAGATATCAAAACAAAGGGACTTACAGTAATCCAGCCTGGATGTGACGAGGTCATGGCTGAATGTGTCTTAAGTATTTATGCGATAGAAAAGACTTAAATTGAACAAGCATACTCTATTTGATGAATTTGGTCATGTCTAATATGGTTAGTAACTCCCAGAAGTGCGTGCATTTGTGTGCGTTTGTGTGCGCGCGCGTGCGCGTGTGTGTGGGGAGGGCATACTAACTGTATGCCGGGAGGGGTCAGCCATAGATTATGAACATGGGAATGAGGCCAGTCACAGGCAGATATGGCATTTGACAGCTCATGTGACACATGCTCGCAAACAAAGGAAGACTCGTGAAATGGAAAGCACTTTGTGTGCATTTGTTTAGCCCTTGGTATAAATTTGTCAGAGATGAGCAATAAAAAGTGATTGTGCATTTAGCTATGCCTATATATGTTAAATTACTGTGTAGACAAAAGTGTGCTTTGAGATGTAGAGAGAGAGACTAGTGTGTCCTCTTCCTGACCTCAGTCCACTCTCAGGCTCCAGCCACCTTATTAAGGGATTACAGAACTGCTAGCTGTAAGCGTGTTCCCGCCTGGTATCGACTCCACCAGCCTACAACACCTGGACACAAACCACACAGATTTACACACATGTACTCTTCAGATACAACACACACACACACACACACACACACACACACACACACACACACATGTACACTCACACATGTACACTCACACACAGTCTTAATGTAGGTCAGATCCAGTCAGCAGTAATGTGGCAGACTCCACCCAGTAACGCCTGGCATAATTCAGGGGTTTGGGGTCATCATCAGGCTAACCACTCCTATGTGTTTCTCTCTCTCTCTCTCTCTACACACACACACACACACACACACACACACACACACACACACACACACACACACACACACACACACACACACACACACACACACACACACACACACACTGTACATTATGTCTGCAGTACTGTGTGGGTTTGGTCTCTAGTGTGACTGCCCCCCTCCTCCTGCTTGTGACAGACAGATGCCACCCCCCGCTGACAGGCTCTCCACCTCTCCTAACCCCTAAAGCAATCAGACAGAGAAGCGACCAGGGCAGCGACTTACTGCAACTGCTGAAGAATTTACAAAAGGCTTTTCCCACCCCTCGAAGCAGACTTTTTTTTCTCTAAATGAGGAGTTGAATGGAAGACTGACTTTATAAAACTGGACCGAGATGAGTCAAACATGACCTCAGCAGTGTCCTTGGTGTTATGTTTCCATGCAGAGGGCATCTCTTTCTTTTCCTCTTTTCCTTTCTTGCTTCACTTCCTGCTAGCTTACTTTGTGCCGGCTTCTGTCATTTTATTGGGGTACATGTAATGTATGTCTGGGATTTGCGTTTGTCTGCTTTGCTTAATGTCACAGTATCAGTTATGTCATGGGCTAATAGCATATGGCGTATTTGCTTTCATGCCTCACTTGACAAAAAAAATGGCCATGGGGCAAGGCAATACATTTTGTCAATTGCTTTAGTTCTTTACTTATCGATGGCCTACATGTCAAGTGTTTTATTCTGTCAAAAAAAAATTGTGAGGGAGAGATGGGGTAGGGTTGGACTCGAACAGGGGTCCCCGTGGGCATGTACTGTAAGTCCAAATGTGAGGGGCTTAGCTGTCCGGTCTATTCGCACGGTATCAACTGCTCTGTCATTTCACACTTTTAGGTCTGTTCTGATGCGCAATTTATTAGTATCTGTAAAATAGCCACAAACCCACCAATTATTTCACGCGTAAAAAAGATAATTTAACTGACGCGGATCAGATGTTGCTGTCCGCCATGCTGATTGTACGGAGTGAACAATATTGAAGTGTCCATCACCAGAAGCCCTCGACTAAACGAAAAACCATTACTGCTCATGCAGTATGTATAGCTGTAGAGCCTTATATGGGATTTAGCTATGGTGAGCTCATTCACAATGGATATTTCATGATCTCATAAACTCATACAATGATTTTACAGAACTTTTAAAGAAACAGATCAATTCTGATAATTTCAGTAGATTAGAGTGCCTGTCTTAATCCCGATAATCTTCCTACCTGTACCTGTTTGTAATGAATAATTAGTTCCTCAAAATCTTTGTTTCTGAGTGACACAGCCTTTTATTGGGGTATTCATGTTGCCATTCCATATAGGCCTAGTTCATTTTAAAATGTTCTTATTTCTGTTTAGATTATGATTAGATTCTTATTTTTTTAGCATTATCCAACTATTACATAATTTTGTTGGCCCTGCCCCAACTTTGTTACATGGGTAATTTGTCACATGGGTTTGTTACATGGGTCAAATTTTAAATGAACACATATTTCCCTCAAAACAATAGGTTTTCTTGTGTTGACTTTGCGCTATTCTCCATCTTGTGTATGGATTGAATGTTTTCAAAATGGCAGCATTTTGTTTTTATCAAGTGGCCCAACTATTTTGATATCCGTTTTGTATGGGTACTTTTGTGGTTTGTTATTATGGAAGAGATGGTCGAATTTGACATTGCCTCGTCAATGCAGTTCACAGGGCTCAGCAGAAACAGTAGACCTTGAGATACCAAATCTATGTATAGTATTTCCTTTTGTATGCAATGTGAATTATATGCAACACAAATAATACTGTGCCATTTCTGTGTATGTGAACAATTTTGTCTTTTAGAGAACAACAAGGAGGCATGTTCCCAAAAGGTGTCCGTCAAGGTAGAACCTATGGAAGTAGATCCACCCTGTGATCCAGCGCCCCTCCCGTCTCACTTGGGGTTCAGCACTTTAGGAACATGTGAGAAAAGTGAAGCGGTGGCAACTCTCCCAGAGACATCGCCTCACCCTCCGAAGGATCTTTTCTCCCAGGACATATCTGTCAAGATGGCTTCTGAGCTCCTCTTCAAATTGTCAGGTATCTCAAACCATCCACCTGATGAGAAGTTAAAGGAAACATACATGTGCCAGTATTTTCCATCATTGTCACACCAAAAGACCACCCTATGTCTCCCTGTGTAAGGTTGAATGTATTTATTTATTTATTTATTTATTTTTCTAAATTAGTAGCATTCCACAGGAAATATGGGCATTTTGAGAATTTGTTAGAATTAGTGGCAAAATAGCTTACATGTAGCATCTACTCTATGCTCCCAATTACTAGTGCAGAGCCCGTCTTGTGACCCTGATGGCTTTGTAACGGTGCTTTTGATACTTCTGTGACCAACATCTTGGCAATTTCAAGGCAGCCACACCCCTCTTGAAGACTTCAAAATTGTTTATAGACTTTTCCGAGTTTGTTAGATCTACATCTAATTATACACACCTGATATATTGGGCTCCTTAGATCACACCCTCTTTTTTATTTTTTTCAATCACCTGGAATGCATAAATCCATGCTAGGTTTTCATGTTGATGCAGGTTGTTCTTGGAAAATATGCATAAAATGGATGACGTGGTTAAAAAACCTTGTTTGCCTAATAATTCTGCAAACAGTGTATATGCCAGCCTGTTAATGTCTTGGTGGAGGCAACTCTGTCTCTGTGCTGCCATTCTAGAGCCTCCACCTCGCTTTGAACTTCATCGAACTGGTCAGTCACCCTGTTGAGCCAGCCGTTATCCCTTTTGCAACACATGCATAACATACAGTACAGTAGTATGCAAGACACACAACACTGTATTTCAAATAGTCATTAAGTAATAGAGAGCTGAGAGAGAGAGGGAGAGAGAGACTGCACATCTCACTCATGCGACTTCCTGTTGAAGGGCGTACAGTATGCGTGTATTTCCACCTTCTTGCTCTGAGTCGCTCTAGCTCAAGCACCCTTGGCTGCACATGCCATCTCTTCAGCTCCTCTGTTCCAAATCGCCATGGAAACACACAGAGATCTTCCGCCTTCGGCACAATGTCAGTGGCTTCACAGAGTACTGTGTAGCGTGATTAGAGATCATCATAATGCATAGTATGTAACACTGCTCAAAATTAGACCCATACCTGCATCTGGATTAACTATTATCTAGTATGGTCTAATTCTGCTCATTTCACAGATTATTTGTCCAAATCATAGACATGTACAGTAACAATCAAGATTCCATAGGCTATTTTGTGTTTCGTATGAGATTATCTACTCACCCCACAGGTATCACTCTAATTGATGGCATTCATCTGTTTGCTCTGTTCACCAGAAAAGGTCAGCAAAGCCAACAGTAGCAAGAGCAGTACCACAACAACTATCAACAGGTGAGGCAATGATTGTTCCGATTGTTCAATTGGAATATTCCTTTGGTATCTTTTTGCTTTTTTGGTATGCTTATTTTGCTGAATTTATTGGTATTTTTTGGTATGCTTATTTTGCTGTGTTGGTTTATACCGACCTTGTAGCCCCTTTCTGGATGACCACTTCAGACAATCACCCTACAATACTTGCTCGAAGAGCTCATCGCCTGCTGGGGCCAGCTGTTCAGCACAGGCCCAAATAGGTAAGCATGCACGGGCATGTGCAAACAGCCATTTGAAGTACATAGATATTCAATTTTATTTTCTTTGCTAGTTGCGATCAAATATTGGGTCATAGCTCTATCATCCTCTCCAGGTCCTTTCACACTTTCTTTGTAAATCACATACAGTCCCAGGAAAAAGTTTGTACACCCTTTGAAATTTCTTACCTTTCTGTCAAAATTGGTCATAAATCATGGTCTGATCTTCCCGGAAATCGCAAGAAGGAACAACCAGAGTCTGCTTTAATTAATTCAACCCAAACATTTACAAGTTTTCATATTTTCATTGGCCATAAGATGTAAACATTCACAGGACAGCAAGGCATAAGTAAGTACACCCTTGCATTCAATAGGTTTTAACCCTAAGTTAGTTGCAACAACCTCAACCAGATGTTTCCTGTAGTTGCAGATCAGATGACAAGACCAGAAACAATCTGGATGTATCTGGTCTCCCTCTTCTTAAGAAAACTGCCTCTCGTCAGCATGGTTTGTAGGATGTCTGCAGTGCATAGCTTTCTTGACTTCATGCCATATAATCTCAATTGTTTTTTGTCAGGGCTTTGACTGGCCTATTCCAGAATGTGTATTTCATTATTATGAAGCCATTCTAAAGTCGATTTGCTTCTAAAGTATGGGTTGTTGTCACATTTCAGCACCCATCCTCTTGTGTGCTTCAACTGCGACAGACTACCTCACTTTTTTTCTCTGAAGTATCTCAATAAACTTCTGAGATCATTGTTCCACTGCTGATAGCAAACTGACAAGGGCCTGAGGCAGCAAGGTAGCCGCATATAATGATGATCCCGCCACCATATTCAAAGGTGGAGATGATATTTTGGTGAAGGTGTGGTTCTCCAGTTCTCCTCCAAACATGACATTGTGTGTTCCCCTGAACAATTCAACTTTGGTTTCAACGTTGGTCTACAGAATATTTTGCAGTAATTCTATGAAGCATATAAATGCTTTTTCGCAAACCTCAAAGGTGCAGCAATATTTTTTTGGACAGAAACCCCATTCATTTTAGATTGGCAGAATGAATCCCATTTTTAGCTATTCTTGGTTACATCTCCTCTTCTGAGTATGGTGGCGGGAGCATCATTATATGCGGCTACCTTGCTGCCTCAGGCCCTTGACAGTTTGCTATTATCAGTGGAACAATGAACTCAAGTTTATTGTGATATCTTACAGAAAAAAAACGTGAGGAAGTCTGTCACACAGTTGAAGCACACAAGAGTATGGGTCCTGAAATGTGACAACAACCCATACTTTAGAAGCAAATCGACTTTAGAATGGCTTCATAATAATGAAATACACATTCTGAAAAAGCCCTGACAAAAAACAATTGAGATTAAATTGCATGAAGTCAAGAAAGCTATGCACTCCAGACATCCCACAAACCTTGCTGACGAGAGGCAGTTCTCTAAAGAAGAGGGAGACAAGATACAAACAGATTGTTTTGTTAATCTGATCTGCAACTACAGGACAAGTCTGGTTGATGATATTGCAACTAACTGAGGGTTAAAACCTACTTAATGCAAGGGTGTACTTACTTATGCCCTGCTCTCCTGTGAACATTATGGCCTTATGACCAATAAAAATATGATAACATGTAAATGTTTGGGTGGAATTAATTAAAGCAGACTCTGATTGTTCCCTCTTGAGATTTCCGGGAAGATCCGACCATGTTTTATGATCAATTTTGACAAAAATGTAAGAAATTTCAAAGGGTGTACAAACTTTTTCCTGGGACTGTATACACACGGAGGTGGTGAAAGAAGAGCCCTTTGGTACATTGTGTGTGTGCGTGTGTGTTTGTGTGTGTGCGCGAGCATGTGTGTGTGTGCGCACGCGCACACTTGTGTTCATTGGTACTGTATAGTTTGTTTTGTGCCAGTTTTCAGTGTTTTCTTCAGCTTGTGTGAATGTGTGTGCGCTTGCATTTTGCTGCCTTTATCATCTTCTCTTGTCCTGGGTCAACCACACGGTCAGTGATTCCTCGGTTGGCCCTAATAACACCAATTAAGCCATTAACCACTTAAAAGCTCAGCCGTCCCCTCTCTAGGGCTTCAATTACCAAACCCACCCTCACTCCCACAGCTGAAGTCATGACTTCTGGTTTATGTGACCCTGACTGACCTCTGCTGGTACAAAAAGTCAAGTCTGTTGTCTACTGCAAGACCAATACAAAATCAGCTGACTCTTGGTAAGGAGAATGAGAGGCTGAACCTTATGAATGGATTGAAATAAATAAGGGATGGGAGAAAAAAAATCAGTTCAGTTCAGAGAAATCATGGACCGAAATGAGACAAAGGTAGTGCAATATTAACTCACTGGTCACTTTATTAGGTACACCTCTCTTATACCATGTTGGAGACTGTTTTGCCTTCAGCCTTAGCGTAATGCCCTGACTGCTTGCAACTTGCCTTAACAGTCTGCAACAGTACTCAGGTAGGCTGTGGCTTTTGACTGGCTCTGCGTTCAGAGATGCTCTTCAACAAACCGTGTTTTTTTGGGTTACTGTTGCCTTTCTATCAGCTCCAACCAGTCTGGGCTGCATTTCCCAAAAACGCTTTAGTATGTAAGTATGAGGTGCCCCCTAGGCAATAGTTCAGAAATAGGTCTCAAATCATCACTAAAAGTTATTCATACGTTCACTATTTTACTTTGCACAAGAATTTTATTTCCATGTGCCAGAACAAATATTGTATACAAGTAGGTTCTATACAATGATTGTATGTATAAACTTTAAGTGATATGGTATATTGCGTAGGGGGCACCTCATACTTAACTACTGCGTAGGCTTACCACAGAGTTTTTGGGAAATGTAGCCCTGACCAGTCTCCTCTGACTTCTGGCATCATCAACACAGAGCTGCCGCTCACTTGATATTTTCACTTTTTTGGACTATTCTCTATTAACCCTAGAGATGGTTGTGCGCAAATATCCCATTAGATCAGCAGTGTCTGAAATGGTCAAACCAACAGCCATGCTACTTTCAAAATCAATCAAATCACCGTCCTCCCCCATTCTGATGCTCGATTTGAACTGCTGCATATTGTCTTGACCATGTCTACATGCCCAAATGCACTGAACTGCTGCCATGTAATTGGCTGATTCGAAATTTGTGGAAAATATGTCTCTTTGACATACTACATTCTCCATTACCAAAATGTATCAATTGTTGTCCGGTAATCACAGCAGGCTCGAGACCTAACGACTTTAACAATTTGTTGGTAGCAGAAGAAAATGTGGGAACAGGACACATCGGTTTTCAGAAAAGGAAAGAAAATAAACGCTGGGTTATAATAGAAAATAGTAAAAAAGGAGGCAGAAAAGCAAAATGAGTGTATACTAATTGGCCCAGTAGACGATCAGAAAACATTGAGGACACAATCACTATCTCCACAACAGTTGTAGGCCTACAGAATGGAGCAGACAACGACACATAGTAAACAGTTAACAACTGTGATCCAGTGTCAGCCCCACGGACACGGTGCATGTCGCTGATGGTGATGTTCAAGGCACGCCATCAGAGAATCATAGGAAGGAGCTGGATGTTGACCTTTTTGATCCAGCACAGTGGCCAGACATAATGCATGATGACACTAGGACATAGGCATAGGTAAGGGATAATTGGCGACACGGCGTGCGGATAGGAAGCGGAGTGGCCGTTACAACTTGGTGTGCATTATTTTTTCTGTTATTCACATTTGTCTGAAAGTTGTTTTGGGAATCATTTCCATGCTTTAATGGCTAAAACAAAAGTTTAGTGTAGAACTGCTTTCTTCCGCCAAAAACTGCTTCTTTTCATAACTTTCTGGCTAACTGCCGTTACTAATTCTAAACTGGAGGTTGCTATGGGCAAGACCCAGTCGTTAGTTCTATCGCATTTGGTTGTCAAGTCTAAGACCCAGTCGTTGGTTCTATTGCATTTGGTTGTCAAGTCAGTCGGCCCAATCTTCTACGCACGTCCTTACGCACATCTGTGTTCGATAGAGAGGCGTGTGTCTGACTTCCTCACTAGCTGCTGCAGTTGGCATGATTCTTACAAATTTACAGATAGCAATAGAGTAAAAAATACCCTGCACATCTTGTCAGAGTTCTAAGCATCCGCCTCGCCATTTCCGCTGTCTAACCTTATTGTTATTGATCCCTTACCTTTCATAGGCTATAAGTTAACTTACTCTAACTGATAAATGATACACCACAGCAAATCACTCTCCTTTCGTGGGGAAGGGACACCAATGTGGATGGAGCGACTTGCCGCATTGGTGCGGTTATTCGGTCAGAGAAAGTGGGACTACTTCATAGAAGTGCATATAGGGAGTTAATCAACACTCCATTTAACGCATCACAATGGGAAATTCCACTCTGTCGTGGTATAATAAGGAATAAACCCCTGCAGGTGACCGATTTTAATTTCCCTAAAACGGATGGCCGCCGTTCCACACCAGCAGACTACACCAGGAATGTCGCCCTATGTGTAGGCTACTTCGCCCATGGCTAGTCTACTCAAAGTTTTCCCAAACACAACGCATACAGTTTAAAGGTAGGACAATGATTACTTTTTTGAGGCATCCGTTCTGGGTGCAATGTTGCACCCGGACCCAGATTAGGGCAGAACCGGCCCCTACACACACACACACACACACACACACACACACACACACACACACACACACACACACACACACACACACACACCGCACGCCAAATGCAATGGTTATTTGTTTAAGTATATGAGTCACAGGCAGATGTTTTGTGTGATGGCCGTATGACTCACCATTAGACTGTTTGTGGTTGGGAGAGTGGGTGTTATGAGTGGCCAAGCAGTATTTGGATTGCATTCTAGAAAGGCAGCCTGGACTTGAGTGTGGTGGTCAAACTCCCACTGCAGATTTAATTACAGCTCCCTGCGTGCTTCAGTCTCAGGTACAATCCCATACTAGGGGCAAGCATACTATTGTTATCCGATCATTGAATTTTACTATTAGGGGCCAAACAGCAACGCTGGCGTAGGCCCCTTACGTGTTACTAGTTTTTCTTATTCAACATTCAACTTTCTTCTCCGTATGCAGTGCCTATGACCGCTCATAGAACCGTACCTAGGGTCCGCAGCTTCAACCCTCTAATGCAGTGGTTCTCAACTGGAACAGTCTTGGGACCCACCATTTTCCACTCTCATTCTGTCGCGACCCAATTTTTTTAGCGTTCAAGTCAATTCAATGCAATTCTCAAAATGTAACCAAGACTCGAATGACTGGTGGCACGCTATCTATCTCACATAAACATTCAGATTGTATCTATGGCGACAGATGACACGGAGTTCACTAGCCTATCAACATAAAAGTTGTAAATTGTTGCAGGAAAAGTTGGATTTTTGGATTTTTTTTTTAGGATTAAAGGGACACTGTGTGAGATTTTTAGTTGTTTATTTCCAGAATTCATGCTGCCCATTCACTAATGTTGCCTTTTTCATGAATACTTACCACCAGCATCAAATTCTAAGTATTCATTATGACTGGAAAAATTGCACTTTCCATACATGAAAAGGGGGATCTTCTCCATGGTCCGCCATTTTGAATTTCCAAAAATAGCCATTTTTAGCTGCAAAAATGACTCTACTTGGACCATAGTAGAAAATATTTGTTTATTACTTAGTAAACTTTCATGCAAAGATCAAATTTGGCAATAGGCAGCCCAGTTTCAATGAGCAGCATAGTTGCAGTACCTTTTTTGACCATTTCCTGCACAGTGTCCCTTTAAGGTTTTTTTTACACCAAGGCTCCGCGACCCACCCATGACCTCTCCGCGACCCACTTTTGGGTCGCGACTCACCAGTTGAGAAACACTGCTCTAATGCCATCAGCAGGTCAAAGTTGCAGGTACATTTCTGCCTGATACTTTTTAAACCATAGGTCAGATTTTCAAAAACTTGTATGCCTGGAATCCTTGCACCAAGAGAAATGCAACGCATCCCATGACGCTATTTTCTGCTGGTATAGTTTTTTTGTGAAAATCAATAAAAATGCTACTCCACCCACACACAATTGCGATACGATTGTCACAGAGTTTTTTTGAGGGCAATCAGACTGCAGATGCTACCAAATCCTGTAGCAATTGATAGAAGTGATAGAAGCGAAGATGCCAAACGCGAAGTTAGCTCATATATACCTCGGCGACGCCTACTCCAATCACAACCAAATTTGGTTTACATTATCTCCACTATCCCCAAAGAAGGCACACAATTGGTGCAAACCGGTCACTAGGGGCTACGACAAGCAAATGTGTGTTTTGTTCAGTATCAAATATGCTCAACAAGAAGTTAGCTTTTATCTATACAGCTCTTTGATGCATCTCACAGCCACATTTTATTTGTACCTCCTCCACCTCCAAAGGGGCCACACCATACTGTGTGCAATAGGCATCTAGGGGAGCTACAATAACAAAACATGTTTTTGGCCTTTCTCTGATGGTGCGTTTTGGTTAGGCAATGTGTGGGTTTGTGTGCATCTCTGTGTGATGCTGCTGTATGTTGGCATTGCAACACATGCATGAAAGGCAAGCGTACTAAAATACACAGTTTTTTTGTGAGGATGCAATTATGCTACAACTATATTATGACTAGCATGCACAAGACCAGCAACCCCGCACAGACATACATAAATACATTTTAAAAATGTCATAACAATAAGCATTTTTTAAATGTATACAATGTTTATTGGCCTTTGATTGACCAATTACAGCATTTCTGCTGATTTTTAAGTATATCTTTTCATGGGACAAAATTACAGTAATTTCACCTTGACACATATTTGTGACATTTTTCTTGGTTGGTTTGTTGTTACTGTTGCTAAAAATGAAAGCCATATTTTCACGTACTGGTTTGTTTTAGGGACGTTTGGTTACTACCCCAGAGAGAATGTTTTTCTCCTACCGAAGAGGTAGCGAATGGGTTAAGTGTTGTAGCCAATTAGAAATGGACATGGTAGGGAAAATAAATTGTTGTTTCGTGGCTATTGTTTTATCTCCTCATGCTGACTGAAGCTTGGTGGATAATGTTGTTGTGTTATTAATGGTCTTTTTGGAACCATGAAACCATATAAACTGATCTTTATTAGTGGACAAACCAACAAAATCAGTAAGGGATCAAATTTCTCTCATTGTGTGTTTATGTGTATATATTTCCAGCTTTATACAAGTTCAAAATTTTTGATCTTCTGAGGGATCCCATCCCAAATTCTCAGACATTAATAACACAGAGAAGAAACAAGCATAGTCAAGTGTCTTCCAAAGTTAGTATATAGTATCAAATAGTGATTTCCGAGCCTTACCACAGGAACAAAAAACGTTTCTGCAACACTCTTTTGGCATCAACCTGTATATTATCCCTGTTTCCAGTTTGTAGCTATGGCCTACGCTTTCTTTGGAAGCAGTGAGCCAAACACTGCACACCTCTCTACAGCACCCCTGATGGTAAGGACCCCAATATGCACCAATATGACTGGAAAAGTGTGTCTTGTGCTCGTGCAGCCATACTGTGTATGTAGTATGCTAGATCCCTAACAGCAGTTAGCAGCTCTTACTCCCCTCCTCTATTTATGCCCAAGCATACAACAACCACTGAGCACCTGAGTTGTTAGGATCCTGTTCAGGTTTGGGTCTTGTTCCAGACAAGAAAGTGCAATACCATGTTGCCCTTCATTTCTACACTAAGCTTCTATGAAATCCTCTCCAAAATCCCAAAACGGTGTTGAACCCACCCGCCCTCTTCCTCTTGTGCTCCCGTACCTGCTTTGTACTTCCTAGTCTCCTGCTATTGCTCTGTCTGCCATATCGAACCCCTTCATCAGGATGTTTGACAGCTGGCCACAACTATAAAGGGAAATTGAAGAATTTTGTGCTACACAACTGGAAGATATTGAAAAACATGGATAATATTTAGCCATTAGGTTATTCTTATCTCAGAAAGTGTTACAGGTTCAGTGTTTTCTTCTACTATCAGGCTTGAATAATAGTCATACACACAGGCTATTAAATGTTTGAATAATGTGTCAAAATAGGCCTACGTTACGTCACTATGCAGTATCTTGTCGTCGTCGTTAGAGCAGGGGAAAAAGTTCAGGCTCAGGATTTTTTTTCACCATCACCCCGATAGTGTAAAACCTTGATCCGTGATATCATGCTCATGGGTAATTGGGCTAGTCATTATTAATGTCAGCCAGCCAGGTGTCTTATTCTGACTGTGTTGTCTTCATGTATCCAACACAGTGTTGCATGAAGGGTCAGTGGTACATTGCTGGTACATCTTCAAAAATATATGGTTGACAAATGCCATTGGGAGGCAACCATGGCACATTATACAGTCTCATTCACTGAACATTTATGCTTTCATCTCTCTCTCTCTCTCTCTCTCTCTCTCTCTCTCTCTCTCTCTCTCTCTCTCTCTCTCTCTCTCTCTCTCTCTCTCTCTCTCTCTCTCTCTCTCTCCCCCCCTCTCCCTCTCTTTGTTACCATCTAGGGTAAACCATTGTATTAAGAACTAGCCCTGCATTTTAATTCACGTTGTGCTGCTTGTACATTTATCAGCAGGTTAAAGGACTGCTTCGGCCATTTTCAACATGCAACTGTATTGCCCAAGCTATCCTTGACTTGTCATTATAGAAAATGTTTTTTGGTCCAACCCTGAGTGCGCTGAGATAACCTGGAAAGTTAACCCATGGGGGGGGGGGGATTTTAACTGTGTGTTAAACATTGTAACATCCAACTATTACCCCAAAGATATGCAACATCAGTAGACACCAGACACCAGTAGACAACCTGAGCACAGCACCATAGCGTGTATGAGTGAAGTGGTTAAATCAGTGTGTTGGTGCAAGTAGGCACATGCTGATTTGTTTACAGTGCTGTCTTCTGACCAGGTTGATATTGAACAAATTTTTATATGTATGTGACTTGATTTGTCTGCCCAAAGTTGTAAACTTAGTAGAGTTACAGGTATCTGGAATATGTTAAGATGTTTAAATTCTGCCTACACAGATCCAGTCCTGGTTGGACCAAAATGTATGTGTCTTCTGTATGTAGAGTGGTAGTAATAAATATTTGATCCCTTGCTGATTTTGTTGGTTTGCTGTAGCTTGGCAACTGTGAGCAATGGTGACCTGAAATGTTACCATTTTTTTCTTTAGTGATCGAGGTCTTCGCTGCCTTGTGATCCTTGCTTAGCTCCCCCCAGTGCAGTTCTGGCATGATTTCTCACTGCTGTGATGATTATCGAATCCCCACAAGGTCAAATCTCGCATGGAACCCCAGACTTGCACCAACAGTTTCCTTCTTAATACCTTAATACCTAGTTTCATGCTTGTGGTTTTGTAGCCCATTTCAGCCTTGTTGAGGTTAAAAATCTTGTCCCTGACACTCTTTGGTCTTTGACATTTGGAATCTGATTGATTGACTAATTCAATGGACTGATTCTACTGATTCTAAGTGTCTTTTATATTATGCAGGTGACTTGTTTACAGACGTTTTTAATTCAGATGACAAGTTGATTGCAAGTGCCAAACTGGATGGGAGCAGAACGGTTATCAGGGGACCAATTTCCCTCCATGAAATACAAATGAATATATATCGTTTTATTTTTTTCAGAATTTTCTTTTTGTTATTTTGTCTCTCCATATTACATTAAAATTCTAGACTGATCATGTCTTTATTAGTGGGCAAATTAACAAAATCAGCAAGGGATCAAATACTACTACCACTGTACGTACGTCAATGGTAGCTTGACAAATATAGCTGCATGCTGAAGTTCCTTAACTCTTGCTCTTTCTCTCCCTCTCTCCTTGTAGGAAAATACAATATCATCCATCTCTCTCAGTGACCTCCTTATCCATCCTCTTTCCATTTTGCGTTCTCCGTTTTCTGAAGTGCTCAGCAGTGACACCAGTCTACTACATAAAAACCCTACTCTGGCCAGCCACAATGTCGTAATGTTTTTAAAGAACTATACAGATAGCATATCGTCTAGAGAAGGAGAAAAGAAGAGATACACCAGAGTTTGAGTAAAAAAAATACTGTTTGTCTGTCTCTACTGTAGACTCTGAGAAAGGGAGTGAAGAGCCAGAGAATGGTTTGGCTCAATGGAGGTTAAACGAACAACTCTACCCATGCCCAGTGTGTGGAAAAGTGTTTGGTCGCCAGCAAACTCTTTCCAGACACCTGTCTTTGCATACAGGTGAGCAGTTTCACAACGAGATTGATACAGTAAAAGATATATCTCACTCACACTCACACTCACACACACACACACACACACACACACACACACACACACACACACACACACACACACACACACACACACACACACACACACACACACACACACACACACACACACACAGGATGGATTTGTTTGTGGTTGTAAATAAATAAGGTTGAGTAGACTGGATTACCATCCCTTTAAAGAGATTAGACCTCTGATTAGTGTCTATGGGACAAGTCACAGTAATTGCAGTCGGCCTAAAGCACTTATCAAGATGATTGCAGAAAGTAAGCACCTGTTTGTTCCATGCATTGACTGGCCACAGACAACACTATCAGAGACTTGGTTAACAGTTATAATTCCTCCCTGTTAAACACTTCTTAAGCTTTGGTGAAATCTTAGTTAACACTTTCTTGAACCTTTGTTAGCCATTTCCCCATTTTTTTCATCACTTTATCATTAATAAGCATCCCCTATGATATTTTGTGTGGTGAATTCCTACTCCTTGTTTAGCATTGAAGAAGTATGTTTGGCTAGCAACTGTTACCATGCAAAACAGACAGTGAGAAATTACTGTTCATTGTCATGAAAATGTGACCAGACAAAAGTCTTTCATAACAGTCTTGGAAAGTGTAGAAATACCTCTACCGAATATCACATTCATAAAGGGCAGTGACATACAGTAAGACTAAACTTGGCTCATGCCAACAAAAGATTTCAATTGAAGGCCAGTGCCAACCAGGAGCGGCTGCAGCACAACAGATTATGGAATGTAACATCAGTTTATGGAATGTAACAATGGATTAAATTATGGAATGTAACAACATATACAATAGTTTATGGAATGTAACAACATTTTATAGAATGTAACAACAGATTCAACAGTTTATGGAATGTAACAACAGATTATGGAATGTAGCAACAGACACAACAGTTTATGGAATGTAGCAACAGATTATTGAATGTAACAACAGATACAACAGTTTATGGAATGTAACAACAGATTATGTAACAACAGATACAACAGATTATGGAATGTTCTAATAGTTCCATTCACAGTGCTGCCATTGAAACACTGTTTCATCAGCTAAATATGGGTTAGACCATCTGCTCCCCTGAGTTAATGTTTTGTTCACCAATGGCAACGGTTGCTACGAAAAGCCATATAGCTCAAATGATTAGTAACAGCAAATACATATGGATATCTGATTTCTATACCATAAAAAATTCTGGATAATTTTTTAATCCTCAACAGTCAAGTAAAGTTGTGGTGCGCACATCCAAGACGCAGGTGCAGGACAAAAAAGGTTAAAACCATGAACAAAAAGATGAATGTCCGCACACTGCCCCCGTTGCTTTGTTTTATTTTTTTTTAATCCTCCACAGGTCATGGTGGAGATGCCCTTCATCCATGCTAAACACAGAGTAGGTATTTACTGCATACAAAACATTAATAGACAGTGATTATTCGTTTGAAGTGATGAGCAAAAGCAGTGAGGGTGGCAAGTTCTTATAAAGTGAAAGTCCACTTGTAACTATGGCACAGCATACTGTGCACGCAACTAAGTGGCATTTACTTCTCACTTGTGCAAGGAGCAGCCCAACAAGCACCTCACGCGAGCAGTGCAGGGGCAGTACTATGCTCAGTCAAGTAGGAGAATAATGCTGGTTATTCCCTCCCCTCAGGAAACTCCTACAAGCTCCCTAATCAGTTGCCCATGCCTGCCCTTAAGTGTTAATGATGCATCTAATTCATCATCAACATAGGTTCAGAATGTTAAGTTAGTGGCAACAACATTAAGACGTGTCTGACGAATATGAATATTTATAATCTTTCTGTATTCTCTCTGCCTTTCTATTTGTGTGGCATAGCAGATGAGAGGAAATACAAGTGCCACTTGTGTCCGTACGCCGCAAAGTGTCGTGCCAACCTCAACCAGCATCTGACTATTCACTCGGTCAAGCTGGTGAGCACGGACACTGAACATCTTGTTGATTCAGTGACCGGGGAAAGCAATGACCGCAAAAACTGCTCTTTCTATTACAGGTACACTATGCTCTCTCTCTCTCTCTCTCTTTCTCTCTCTCTCTCTCTCTCTCTCTCTCTCTCTCTCTCTCTCTCTCTCTCTCTCTCTCTCTCTCTCTCTCTCTCTCTCTCTCTCTCTCTCTCTCTCTCTCTCTCTCTCACACTAACTCTCTAACATACACACACACACACACACACACACACGTCCCCTCTTTCCTCTCAAGCTGTCTGAAGGTACACCTCTTCCTTATGTGGGTATATGTGTGTTTCTCTCTCATGTCTGTCCACTGTAGCTGCCACGTATGTGGTTTTCAAACAGAGCTGAATGCCCAGTTTGTAAGCCACATGTCCCTGCATGTAGACAAGGAGCAGTGGATGTTCTCATTGTGCTGCAGCTCCTGTGACTATGTCTCTGTCGATGAGACTGACATCAAATCACATGTAACTGCGGAACACTCGGGTAAGAGATCCACGTGAAAAAAAATGACATGACTATGATGACTTGTCTTTTTTCACAACCTCTGGAAACCTCTGGAACATTTTCCAGGCGTGTATTTTGAGAATAAAATATACCTGTTTCAAGTGTTTTGGAGATATGCAAGTGCAGCCTTTATGACACGTTTAAAGGTGCACTAACAGAGAACCAATAGTTTTTTTTTGTAATGAGTCATTACTGGGTGAATTAACAATATCTGAGCCGCTGCTTGGTGTCCATCAGTAGAAAAACACACTTGGAAACTCTGATTTGGTGGCCCATGCTCAAATTGGGAGATGACATTAACGCATACTGTATATTAAAGGCAGCATGAAGAATTTTAAATAAAACCACTAGGTGGAGACAAAGTCTGCCTTTGTGAGGAATGGTTCAGAAATACTACACAGTATCCAAACTTTATTGTTCAACTTTTACTAATGCTTCTACTGTGTTCAGGACAGAAACTTTGCATTGTTGAAATATTCCCATTATTGCCAACATTTGTCCTAGTGCTTTATAAGGCTAAATATGCCTTCCCTTCCTTTCCACCAAGTAGAGATTTGATTGGTTTACTGTCACCGTGGGGTTTTCCTAAAAACAGAATAATATTGTGCATCAAAGATTAGGGACGGCTTATAGAGGGAGGATGGAATCAAATGATGACCTTGCTTGTTAAAGACCCAGCATGTAATAGCTTGAATAGTTTATTCACAGAATTGATGCTGCCAATTCACAACTGTAATCTTTTCCACGGATATGTACTACCATCACCAATTTTGAATTTTCATTTTACTTTGGGAATTTTCTATTTTCATACATGAATAGGTGGATTACCAGTTATGTTACCACTCATAGTAGACATATTTGGCTGCAAAACCTACTCTTGTCTTGTCAGACCAGACTGAATAATGAAAAAGGTCAAATGTCTGAATGGGCAGCATACATTTTAAAAATAGATTACTACAATTACACACAGAACATTTAAAGAGAAAATGCATATGCATGTGGGCATTGTGTGCTGAAATGC
Source organism: Engraulis encrasicolus (assembly GCF_034702125.1). NCBI lineage: Eukaryota > Metazoa > Chordata > Actinopteri > Clupeiformes > Engraulidae > Engraulis > Engraulis encrasicolus. Next base: position 900,545 of record NC_085872.1, on the reverse strand, counting down.
TTTCACTCTTGTGTTAACCATCTCTATCTCTCTCTCTCTCACTCACTCACACACACACACACACACACACACACACACACACACACACACACACACACACACACACACACACACACACACACACACACACACACACACACACACACACACAATGCACAGATGAATACTTACACTTTGTCCTAGGATTGGTCGAGCTGATTAGTTATAGGCTCCACAACAGTGCAGCATTTGCAGTAGCGGTCAGACATTTTGATTACAGGGAAAGAGAACCAGTCTATTGGAATATTAGATGTCCCAGAATGGTGGAACATGGTATTTATACTTGCGTTACTTGCTCTGTGACATGACACAACATTTTGGTTGGGTTCATTCAAAAAAAACTTCCTTCAAAAAGCTGTGGCAGATGATCTTGTATCATTTTGCACATATCGTGTGTCCTTTTGTGATATCTGGCAACCTTACCATGAAATGCAAGCACTTGGCAGCTTCTGGCTGCCTTTGTTGCCACTCAAAAGAATGTAACTTAACCGGCTGTGATGTTTGTCTTTTCCTGGTAACATACAGGTTGAGCAAAAAGACAATGGAATCTAGGATAACTTTGTATGGCCTATGAGCATCAAAGGTTTTCACAAACTAAAGTCACAGATTCTGGCTTTCCATCATCTGACTAGTCTGTGAAAGGGATAGAAAGGAATCAGAATGGGAGGGGACAGGGAGATACATTTTAAAGTGGAATTTCCATGAAACATAAATGTTCAAAGTGTCAATTTTTCCCCCATGTCCTAAATGTGAGAAGACTGATATTATTCAACAGATTCAAAGTAAAGTACATTCTGTTGGCTCTATAGTAGAGTACTGTAACTTTATTGATCCCCAGGGGGAAATTCAGGCTCTGCATCAAAGGGGTGTACTGTACAAAGCAGACGAGTTTCTGATACATGTTACTGTGTCATAGTTAAGTGGTAACGTTTTGCAAACTTAAATGTCATCTGTTTTCACAGGTCTACCTCGTAGTCCCCTTAGTGAGACCAAGAGCACGTCGTCCTCTCTGTCCGCCCTCAGTGACTCTCTGAACAGCTCTGAGGGTGGGGATGCAATCCCCAGCAGTGAGGAGCTCAAGAGTCTTCTTGCCCCACCCTCCACTCAATCAAGCTCTGGCTCAGGGTCAGATGAGAAATCTGAGAAAGGTGAGAACAACGTAGCCTTTGTGGACACACAGCATTGTACTTTTGCTGGCCATTCATTGCCAGGTAATGAGTGTTAAGTGCATAACTGAAATATAAAATAAGGTCTGCTAATGTATTTTAAACGAAAAAGTTTGGTCCAACATATAATGGGACAATATCACCATACACTGTTATTTTACCACGGGGTGATACCAGCAATTTGCTGTAAGTTATGACCCTACGGTTGACACGTTCACTTTCAGTGTATCCTTGGTGTAAACAGACCCATGATGGTATTCATATCAGGGTGATTCCATAGATTTCATTGAAGTTGCAGTCCCTCACTCAAAAAAATACAATTTAAAGAACAGTAGTGTAGGGACAATGTACATATGGATAAATGGTATAAAATTCAAGGAAAGAGCTATCAAGTCCCAAAGTGATTTGATGTAGCTTCTAGTTTAATATAGAAAATATCATTTATACGATGCTTTCTTTTGAGAGAGGTGGTCGTCCCAAACCACAAGATAACCATTCCCCATAGAGATTTTTTTTTGTTTGTTTTTTCCAACTAATTTTCAGATGTATTCTTTTGATCACTTTTGAATAGTTTTTACAAATTATGAAAAACAAAAAAAATGCTGGATTTTCATGTCATTACCAAAAAACTTTTTGCCCATGCCTCTCTCCCATTATGGTGGCATGGTGAGTTCATTAGCCCTATCCTTTTAGAGTAAATGCAATCGTAAGTTTGAAAAGCAGCAGGTGACATTCATGAATGTCATTACTGATCACAGACTTTCATCCATATGTTTTCTCTGATTGTTTTTTGCTGATATTTTAGTATTTACCAATGTTTTAATGTTGAGAGTTTTTTTTACGACATGATTGTTTCTGTAGTGACGAAATGGCACTTTCTATGGAATTTGTCTCGGCAGTGGGTTTTTTTTCTTGACAAAAACGATCATTGAATATTATGGGAGCAGTTAGCTGCTATGATGCCATGATGATAATCGCACAAATGGAGCTAATGTCTTTCCCGTCTCTCTCACACACCCTTTCTCTCTCTTTTGTGCTTACAGGCTTTGAATGTGTGTTTTGTAACTTTGTGTGTAAGACACGGGCTATGTATGAGCGCCACCTTCAGATCCACTTGATCACCCGCATGTTCGAATGCGACATCTGCCACAAGTTCATGAAGACACCTCAACAGCTTCTGGAGCACAAGAAGTGCCACACGGTGCCCACAGGAGGACTCAAGTAAGGAAAGCAAGTACCAGCAGCAGCACTCTTTTTTTTTTTTCATTCAAAACAAAGTGCCCACAGATATACCACTCTTCACAGAAACACACACAAACATGGTAATATCAATATAATAAAAAAAAATGTTGGGTGACTCTGTGTCCCTAACATTACATCACCTTTGTCAAAACAAGTAAGTCACCTTTTGCCAAGTTTGACTACCAGGCTACCATAGGTAGCCAGCATCATGGATTTAGAACAAAAAAAGTCTTATTTCAGTAACGAAATACCTCAATTATTTAAACAAGGTGGTGATATATAGATTATACTGCTCCCATTGTCATTCAAAACTATTAATTTTTAAACAAGCCACTTAGCAATTCAATGGTCATGCTTTTAATATTTTCTAGCCTTTAATGAAAGAAAAAAAAATGCAGAAAGCAAAAATGATGTCAGTCTATCTCAGATAATGACATTGATTTCTCAATTTGCAATTCAGTAATGACAAACCATTTTCAAATACCTTGAAGGTATAGTGTGTATTGTTTGCAATTTATTTCCTGAATCTATGCTGCCCATTTTAATCAAATTTAATCTTCTTTATGAATATTTATCATCTATTTCTAAATTTTCATTATGGCTTGGAAATGTGTAGAGATACACTGATACAGGTCGGCCCCAATACTTGCTCTTTATGCTCACACACACACTTGCCAATACCATGCACTGATACTGCTATTGCAAGAAACAACACAACATCTCATCTCTTTCCATTGACTTGAAAGCAGCATGGGGAAAAATCACTGCCTCATACATTAACTAACATTTAAATCTACATGGAAATGGACAATAAAACAAATATCACAGGTGGAAAAACAAGGCTGTGCATTCATTTTCATTGTATGTTGAGGGGTAAAGTATTCGTATTAGTACTCGGTATCGGCAAGTACAGACATTAATATACTCATACTCGTAACGGTTTGCAAAAATAGTGGCATCGTGCTAGCCTTGCGATGGCATCCTATGTACTTCCACCCAAAGACTCCACATAGTCTGGCGAAACCCTTCAAGCTCGGTTCCCCTCACTGTTTAGCCAATCAGCAAACAGTTGAGAGTGGTGACGCAGAACTCACCCGCGGAGTCCATTACTGATTGGGTAATATACTATTTACACGTTTGTCTTGTTATTTGTATGCTTTTGCAACACTACATCGTAACAGTCATGCTAATAAAGCAGAACTTGAATTTGAATTTGGAACTCCAATGAATGAATTTAAATGACAGTAAGCGGAGTCAACAGTCGGCTTTTGCTTAGGCTAGTATTGTGCATCCCTAGAAATGTTAACTTTTCATATTGTGCAGAATCCTTTCCATGTAAAACAACCATTTTGAATAATACAGTCAGTCAATGCTATTATGCAACCATGTTGTACAAAGATAACTGTACAAATATGTCTTATTTTTATGGTGAAATCCAAGCATGATTCTACAATTACTTACCAAATTTTGAAGCCTTACGATTAATATGATCAACTTTAAGTGGGAAAGTGTAAAAAAGAAGGTGGGCAAGGATATCATGCTGGTTTGCTGTTAAGGGAGTTTTTACCTATTTATCAATAAATGTAAGTCTAACATTCCTTTAATGTTTACCCTTTAATGTGACTCATAGCCATCTTGTTTACATGTTATAAGTACCCTCTATTGACTCCAAAACCTTTACTGGTCTTGAATCCCAGACATAACTTGCTGAGTACAAAGTTCCAACTCCCCCTTGCTTTTGTATTGCTTTTTATCTGCATAGAGCTACTGATTCACCACCTACAAGAGGTTTTTAGTGTGGATACAGTCAGATGACTGAGATGGTCAATCCATGAGTGCGTATACATGCAGTTCAGTATCCCGAATATTATCGGGATATTAAGTATCCCGAAATTGCGTTTGCGCATATAAACACTTCAGTATCCCGAATAAGCCCTTATTCGGGATACTGAGAAATCGGGATATGCTAGGTGGAGTTTTCCGAAAGAAGCCGGGATACTGACGCATGTATACACCTTATCCCGAATACAGGGGCTTCCCATGGAACGCTGTTGCTGGTATCCAGGCTACACGCATTTGAAGAGAATTCTATAACGGCCAAGAATGTAGACTGGGATATAACGTTCTGTGCGCATATAAACACCTTATCCCGAATATGATCATAACCGGGATAAGCCTCATATTCGGGATACTGAACTGCATGTAAACGCACTCCATGAATCACTTCCTCCTGAAGCGTTTGTGGGGTAAACTTTTCAGAGTGAGATGCAGCATTATCTAACATGAAAATTAAGTTGTTCTTCAAGGTGTTTGATTTCCTGTTGAATCATAGCCTTAAATCCACGTCTAAAACGTTCACATATTTTGCTTAATTCACTTTCACCATCTCTTTGCTGCTTCATATGCCAGCAGGGTCGTGGTGGAGTTGCTGACGATAATCTAGAAGGGAATAATTGGCATTATCTGAGTGGGACCCCTTTTCGGCAAAAAAAGGGGTGAAGTTGAATTCTGCAAATTGTGTGAAAATTTCACTCACATTTCATGCTTAAGTTCAATACTGTAAGAAAAAGACCTTAAGGATCAGCCTTTGCAAGATATTGTGCCATCTCATACTGCAAGATGTGCCACATCCTTCTTACACTCCAAAAAGCTTTGATGGGAGGCAATCAATGGATTGACCATATCAGCCTCCTGAACCTATCTGCATTGAAAGCTCGTGGGGATGATGAGGAAGGGGTTCTATTCAGACAGACAGCAATATAGACGTAACTTGGAGGAGTTGGGACTTCACAATCGGCAAGTTATTTCTGATGCAGACAGTTCTACAAACAAAAATCGAAATGGTTTGATGGACTGAATATCTGTTAAGATTTTGTAGTAAATAGAGAGTATATAAAGGTGTAAACAAGGTCGTTCTAGGTTCATATTGAAAGTTGGTCATTAAAGGAATGCTAAACTTACTTGTTTGCTTCCGTATTTATAAATAAATGTGCAAAAACTCAAACAAACGTGCATAATATCCTTATCCACCCATTATCCACTTTTTAATTTTTTTCAAGTACATTCTCTAATATTTATCCTAGGTCTATGACTGCAATTACCTGTCATAGACATCAAATACATCTTTGGCTGTAAAACCTACTCTGATCAGACCAGACTATATCATTCATGAAAAAGATCACATTTTGAGAATGGGCAGCATAACATTAAGAAATTAACCACTAAAATGACACATTGGATGTTTAAAGGTACCTAGTAGACATGGTTTACTGTTAATTGGACCAACAACACTTGAACACTGCTGGCGCCATTCTGTATGTGGTATTATTGTGGCAATGATGAGTTATAATAGCAGGAAACGTTTGAAGAGGGTTTCCAAAACACAGTACATTCATTTTTAAAATGTTCAAAAATCACTTTAAAAAAACCCAAAAAAAACAAAGCAATTTACAATTGACATTATCATAGCAGATGTCACTTGCAGATACAAAGTGCACATGAGATATATATATATATATATATAACAATAAGTGCAGAAGCCAAGCAGGGTTAGTGTTTTTTTTTAAGTACATTAGCACAGGGTTAAGTAGACACATCCACATACATTCACACACCCAAACGTACAACATGCCATAGTCTACCACGGGACTGAGCCTGCTCAGGCTTTAGTGCAATACATACAGTGAGTCCAATAACTATTTGATCCCTTGCTGATTTTTTTTGGTTTGCCCACTAACAAAGACATGATCAGTCAATACATTTTATGATAATATGTATTCTAATATCAATAAGAAAATCCAGAAATTAACTTAAGAGAATATATATTAATTTATTTCCATTTCATCAAGCAAAATAAGTATTTGATCCCCTGCCAACTGATAACAATTCCGGGCCCACAGACCAGATGGGCACTTCCGATCAACTTGTAATCTGAATTAAAGACACCTGTACATACTAACATGCATAAAAGACACATTGAATCAGCAGAATCAGTCCATAGTATGAGTGAATCAGTCACACCCCAACCTCACCAGCATGGGAAAGACTAAAGAGCGGTCAAATCATATCAGGGACAAGATTTTGGACCTTAACAAAGATTACATGGGCTGCAAAGCCACAAGAAAGAGACTGGGTATGAATGACCCAACTGTTGATGCATTTCTTCCAAAATGTGAGTAATACAAAGCGGATTCCAAAAAAGTTGGGACACTTTGTATTTTGTGAATAAAATCAAAATTGTGGCGTTTTCAAAAACTTCAATATGTTAATAAGGTAGAACATCATATACAGACCACATATCAGTTGTTAGAGTCAAACAGAATTATTGTTTTGAGAAAAATATGAGCTCGTTTAAAATTTCACCCTTGCAACAAATCCCAAAAAAGTTGAGACAGGACCAATAAAATGCTTTTAACATTGGATAAGACTAAAGACAACGCAAGGGATGAGATTGAACAGTTAAATACTTTGACTGATGGCATAATTGTATTCAAAAATTAAGTCTTTTGATGTCAGCAGCTCAACTGATAGGTGTGTTCTTCAACTTGTTTACCTTTTTGTTATGCTTAATATGTGGCATATCCTGACTGCAAGAAAACAATTTTGTGACCCGTTTACTCTTATGATGGAACCACACTGTTGGAACATAGAAGAGATTGACATTTGCCACCGTTATGGGGCAATATCTAAAGGCGGTGCTCCAAAATATAATGCCTTGGTAGCTATGCATGCTGTTTAAAGTCTGTATTTATTATTCAACATTCATTAATTTGCTCTACATGAGCAAGAAGACCATAACCAAGGCACCTCTGCCCCCATTTACCATCATATATGCCCTCTTTAAGACTGAAAACTAAATCAAGCTGAAGTATTCACTTTCTATATAACCTGGAGGGTGCATGACTCCTAGATTTTAAAAAAGGATGAAATATTTTCCATTCTGTAATCAGAGGACAGTTCCACATGTCTCCTAGGTCCATCTAGAATGAGCTTTCCGCATGCAACACTGTTTAATGTCTGCATCATGTGCATTAATCAAGTGTTGTGTTTATGGTCATTTTTTCGAGAGCTGTCATTGCTGGAGTGTCATAGTTTGCTTATTGACGATGAGTATGTCATGATCTCATAACCCATGCAATGATTACACAGAACTCTATATTACGGAAATAGGCCTTATATGCCTGCAATTTTGATAATTCAATCTTTCTGTGTAATAGATAAGTAATTAGCCCCTCAAAATCTTCGCTTCTGAGTGCCACAGCCTCTCTGTGATGGTATTTTATTTGTGCATTCATGTCGGCAGTCAATATAGTTCCTTTTAAAATATTCTTCCTTGTGTTATTTTTAGAATTATCCAACTATTACAACATGTGTTGGCCCTGTCCCAACTTTTTTGAGATTTGTTGCATGGGTCAAATTTGAAATGATAACATAATTACCTCAAAACAATAATTCTGCTTGACTTTAACAACTGATATGTTGTCGGTACATAATGCTCTACCTTATTAACATATTGGATGTTTTGAAAATGCCAGCATTTTTATTTTATTCACAACAAACAAAGTGTCCCAACTTTTTTGGAATCCGCTTTGTACAACAATGGGGTTCTATACAACATTTGACCTTTTGCAGGGATTTGATAATCATGAGAACAGAAAGGGAGCACCCTAGACCTGTACGGGATGAACTAGGCAATGATATCAAAGCTACTGCGACCAAAATCACTGAGAAAACTACTGAGAAAACAACTCACTTAATGCCACAGAGGTTTAAAATCCTGTAGTGCACACATGGTACCTCTACTTCAGAAGGAACCTGTGCAGTCCCACCTGAGGTTTGCCAACGGACATCAGACTGGTTTAGGATATGATAAGGAGGTGCTGTAGTCAGATGAAACCAAAATAAAGCTGTTTGGCATCAACACAATTCAATGTGTTTTGAGAAAGAGAACTGCTGTCTATGATCCCAAGAACACCCTCCTCACCATCATGCATGAAAGTGGTATCATTATGGTTTGAGGGTGCTTGTCTGGCCAAGGCACAGGACAACTTCACATCGTCAACGGATGGATGGAGGGAGACATGCAATGTGCAAACCTGAGTGCAAACGTCCTTCCCTCCACCACTACACTGAAGGTGGGCCATTTTTGGATCTCCCAACATGACAATAATACACAACATACAGTCAAAGCAACGGAGGAGTGGCTCAATAAGAATCATATTTAAGTCGTGAAGTGGCCTAGACAGTCTCCAAATATTAACCCTATTGTAATTCTATGGAGGGAACTGAACCTCCCATTTGTCAAGCTACAGCCACAAACTATTAATGTTTTAGATATAATCTGCAAAGAAAAATGGCCGTAAATCTTTTCTACTATATGCACAAACATTGTCATCAACTAAAAGAAGCATCTCACCTCAGTGCTAGACAACTAGGGCTTTGCCACAAATCACTTTATCTTCTTTAGCTAGAGGGATCAAATACTTATTTGCCTAAATTAAATACAAATAAATTAAAATATATTATTTTAATTTTATTTTCTGAAATTTCTTTTTGATGTTCTGTCTCCATGTTTGAATACGTATTATCATAAATTTATAGACTGATCATGTCTTTATTAGTGGGCAAACCAGCAAAATCAGCAAGGGATCAAATACATATTGGATTCACTGTATTCAAGAAAGAGAGGAGTCTTTACTTGCTTCTTGAAGGCTGAGAGTGATGACCCTAGTGTAGTCTTGCCTCCTCTTGAAGTTTGTTCCACCACTGAGGAACAGTGACAGAGAGGTTTTGACTGGGATCGCTTAGGGCAAATAGAGGGCATAGCTAGATGCTTTGGGTTGGGGTAACATGGGTGCTTTTGGGTTGGGGAAATACCAAACGCGCAGCAGTGTTCTGGATCTGGACCATCTGCAGTGGTTTTATTGCTCAAGCAGGTAGACCTGCCAGGAGGAAGTTGCATTTATCCAGGCGGGAGATGGCCATGGCCTGAACCAGGCCTGAACCAGTCTGATGGTTGTCTAATTTACTGGCCTTATTTATTGTTTAAAAGGGTTTTCATATAATTTTAGAAAAGACGGCTTCATATGATTGACATATGACTTATTTTGACTAAGTTGACATGTGTCATGGCTGATATGGCTCAAAAATGTTTCATATGTTTTTGATATTAGTGGGCTGTAAGGTTGTAAACTCTCCTTGCCTCTCCTTGGTTTGCTAATGAAAGGCTGGTGGTCATGTTGTAGGTTCTTTGATGTGTATGTAGTCAACACTTAGTCCAGCAGCAACAACCCATCTGTTGAAACAGACACCTGCAAGCAACTCATTCACAGAGAGATCACTCACACACACACACACACACAACACACACACACACACACACACACACACACACACACACACACACACACACACACACACACACACACACACACACACACACACACACACACACACACACACACACACACACACACACACACACACACAGTGTAAACACATACTCATACAAATCTAATCTCCATCTTGTGTAACAGCAGCTTTTGGCTCTATTCATGTTTACCAAACATTTTGTAGGAAGCTTGTGAAAATGTGGGATGCCCATATTCATACAGCAGATGAGTGAATCCATTGTGCACTTTTGTAGTAAAGCATGAACATTGTAACACATATCCTTCTTGCTATGTTTAATAAATGTGAAGGCGTCACGAAAAATTGCATTTTCAAGATGGCTGCCAAATCCAATATGGACAACCCATATTAATGAAACTACCGGGCACTTTGTGGTAAAAGCATGACAATTGGTACACAGTTATACACTAATATTAGAAATGGAGGCATTGTGAGAAGTCTGACCCGTATTAGTGAAACCACCATGCGTTTTGTACTAGGGGCTTCGTGTGGTGGCTGCATCATCACCACCTAGGTGTGCATTATTTTTCCATTATTTTTTATACGCTCACTGTGTCGTCAATTATCCCTTATGTCAAGGTGTTGTAGAAAATTCTCTATTTTCAAGATGGCCACCAAATCAAATATGGCTGGCCCATTTCAGTGAAACCACTGCACATTTTGCAGTGAACACATTTTTTGATGTATTCATATCAGGGGAAAAGCAATTTCAAGATGGCCCCAAATCAAATACGGTCTACCTATAGATATATAAATTGCTTTAGTATTAAACATTAATCTCCACAATGGTAGGTGTTTTTTGACTGCTTTTTGATAAGGTTGCACAACTGGCACACATATTGAGAGCCCGACTACTACATCGCACACAGTGTTATTCCCGAATCTGTTTATTTAAAATCTTGCCTGTACCATACTAGCATAGCATTCCATGAGACAAAGAACTTGTTTGCCTAAATATTCTGCTCCCAGTGTATGGGTTTGCCATATTTGATTTGGCGACCATCTTAAAAATTAAGCATTTTACGCAACGCTTCCATGTCTTTTATTATTCAGCATATAAATAAATAACTGTATACCAATTTTCATGCTTTCACTACAAACTGCCCGTACTTTCATTAAAAGCCTATGGGTAGACCATATTGGATTTGTTGGCCACCTTGAACATTCTGCATTTTTCGCCTTCACATCCATAGGGGCAGTCATATGTAAGTGATTAGGGCGTCAGACTTGTAGCCCAAAGGTTGCTGGTTCGACTCCCAATCCGCCAGGTTGGTGGGGGCAGTAATTAACCAGTGCTCTCCCCCATCCTCCTCCATGACTGAGGTACCCTGAGCATGGTACCGTCCCGCCACACTGCTCCCTTAGGGCGCCATTGGGAGCTGCCCCCTTGCACGGGTGAGACATAAATTGTGTGCAGTGTTCACTTGTGTGCTGTGGAGTGCTGTGTCGCAATGACAATGGGAGTTTGAGTTTCCCAGTTGAGCTTTCACTTTCACTAATCTGCATATCAGGATGGATATGTGTAACAATTTTCATGCGTTTACAGTGCACTTTTTGGCCCCTTTTTGTGTCCTGTGGCTGTACTATGTAGCAAAAATCATTGTACATGTTTGTGAGGTTATCCATGTCCATGTGCCAGGTTGTTAATTTATCTCAAATACATGTACCGTATACACAGAATATCATGCTAAGTTCTGCGTCTCTGATATCATTACATCATCTGTCATTTGCAGCTCGATGTCATACCCACCACATTACCAGATAGCACCACAAAGGGTATTGAGAGTCACAGAGCTAGTGAAGCATTGAGGAGAAAGGGGAGGAGATACAATAATGTTTTATTTCTTAGATAGTATCAGCGGAGGTTATCATGTGTGCTTCACAGTTAAGTTTAGTGTACTGGTCAATTCTACAGGAAACCAAAATAGTTTTCATCAATTAATTGCCTGAACTACAAAATATGTATGCTTTAACAGGGCAGCTGCTTGCAAGAAATATAGCGCGCCATTTTGGTGTTTATAGTGTGCTAATATAGTGTGCTGTATATGCTATTTTTTATTATTTCCATTGGTTTTGAAAAATATTATGACTGATCAAACAAATTATCATGAGACAACATTCACTTGGATGGATGCTTATCGCACACACAGTATATTGTACAAATACTGAATACACGTGAAGGCGGAACTGTTGTTTTTGTTGCCTAGTGTGAGTCTGAGGTGAGGGTGTTCATAGTGACCTAGTGTAGTGGTAGGAAGAGGGTGTTAGTGTAGAACTCTTTTGAGTGCTGGTTTCTCAGGTCATTCTGTTCTGCAGGGTGTGTGAGGCGATTTGGGGGCCAGAGCAGATGAAAGGGGCAATTTAAATGTAAGTGCCACTCATTTCTTCATTTGCCTTCATTTACGTAAACTGCAATCCCCCTCTTCTCCTGTCTGATAAACATGCATACACACATTCATAAAATATACACTTACACACCCAACACGCACTAGCACACAAGCATGTGCGTGCGCGCGTGCACACACACACACACACACACACACACACACACACACACACACACACACACACACACACACACACACACACACACACACACATACACACACACACACAATAACATCTTGTTTTCATCTGCATCTCTTATCTGCTAAATTGTGTGACTCAATTTGTGGGTTTGTCCGTGATTGCAGAATTGGAATAGATTCCCCCCCTGCTACTGTCCCGTTTCTTTTTAAGTGTCTCCCCTAATTCACCACTGATGTCCTGACTGTTTCCCTGTCTACTTCTCCCCCCACTCATTTAGTCTTTACACTTTACAGAGTATGCAAAATGCTGCTGTATTCCTGTAATTTGTCACACATGCCGTTACACAAACACTCTATGGTTGTGTCTTTGTGTATGTCTCTTTCAGGTGCCCATTCTGTGTGTACTCCACCAGCAGGCCGGCAGCCCTCGAGTGCCATCTGAAGACACACTGCAAGCTGGAGTACCGCTGCCGCATCTGCCAATCCGTGTGGGCAGACCAGGCTGAGCTGGAGGGGCATGCACGTGCCCACAGGCTGGGCAATCACTACCGCTGCGAGCAGTGTGGTTACCTCTCCAAGACGGCCAACAAGCTAATCGAGCATGTGCGTGTGCACACAGGCGAACGCCCCTTCCGCTGTGACCGTTGCAGCTACAGCTGCAAGCGTAAAGACAACCTCAATCTGCACAAGCGCCTGAAGCACGCCCCGCGCCAGAGCTACAGCTGCAGCCTCTGCCCCTTCAACACCACGCACCCCTTTGTCTTCAGCCGACACGTCAAGAAACACCAGGGTGGAGGGGAAGGGAGTCCAGAGGAAGGCGACGCCCAGCAAGGCAGCTCTTATCTGGGGCTGGGCAGCGGGAAGGACGCCCTACTGCTCCTGGAGGAGGAGGCGGGCTTGGGCGGGAGCAGCAGTGTGAGTGGCGGCAGCAATAGTAGTAGCCCCCTCATGAGCCTTTCTGCCTCGCATGCCCTCCAGTCCGTGGCGTTGTCCATCAGGTGTAAGCAGCAGCAGCGGCAGGGTGGTTCGCCTCTTCAGCACTACCTCTCCACTAACGGCTTGGCAGCACCGACATCCTCAACTCCAAGGCTCCCGGTGCTGGCGCCTCCGTGGGCGCCACGAGTTGTCTCACTGGTATCTAGCTATTATGAGCAGTACAGGAACTGTGAGCTTGCTCACCTTATCCCACTCACTACACTCTACACCATGCGCCACTTTTTGCCTCACGAATCGCTCTCTGGCTCCTCCTTCTCTACCCTCCCCTCTCCATGCCATGCCAAACAAGGGCACAGCTCTTCTCTTCACTCTCCCACTTCTCTCAAGCACTCCTTCCTGGCCTATCTGGGACTGACAGAATGTGCTAAAACAGTCTGATCTCTTGTCATTCTTTCTCTTCTCCCCCCCACCCGTCATGTTCTTCTGCTTCCTCCAATTCTCTCAGCTATTAGTCAAAACAGGCATCTGCTCCTCCAACAAAGTGGTTTCTTTCCAATCAAGGGCAGCACATCTAATGTTGGCCAGAATGCTAGATACAGCAGAGACAATGAACCATATATGAAAAAGAGAAGGAAAAAGGCTACATGTACATGAATTCATTTATATAACGCTGCTTTATCCTCTTGCTTCTATCAATGCAGTTATTGTTCCTTTTTTCAGTCACCAGGGAAAAAAAACTCCTTAGTATGGCTTTTCTTCTTGACTGGAATGAAAAAAAAGAGAATCTGTAATGCTATTTTTGCGCATTAATGTCTATTGACACGCATCAGATAGCATGTCTATGAGCTAAAATGGGATGTTATTTGACTTCATGTATGCTTTTTTCTATAATATAATCTCCCAGGGTGTAGCCCGTCTTCCCTTTCAGTTCACGAAAGAGACTTCCTTCTATCAGTCTTTTTCTCAAAAGCCACACCTCAAATCACACACTTGATTATTTATCAGATTGTATATAGTTTTGCATTTTTGCTGGGTGGATTCCTTTCAGTGGCTTGGCTTCATTTTGGTAGTTTGATTATTATAATTATAATTATTATTATTATTATTATTATTATTATTATTATTATTATTATTATTTCATCGGTAGGTTTGGTGTAACCAAACACGTTAATCAACTGTCTAAGGAGTTGCCCTTCCTTTCCTTCCCTGTGCAGTGGAAAAGTTTTTCTTTCCATGCTGGTGACCCACTGATGATGTATGAAGGAAGGTAAATATGTAGTGAAACATCTTTGCCATTTCATGTAAAAAATAGCAAAATATAATGTGAGAATATGCTGAACAAATGTGTTAACTCGTGGGTTTTCCCCCATTTTCCACAAGTTTGAATGCGTCTCACTCAAGTAAGAAAAAATATGACTTTGCTATATCTGATAAATGAGTTTAGTTGGACGTTAGCTAGTTAGCTATGAAATATGGATGCACCTGAGTTTTCACCCTGTATTTACCCTATGATCAGAATTGTCATCTTCAAAGTACATAGATTTTAGAAGAGACATCCAAAGTAGCATTATGTCTTTTTTATGACTTCACCTTTGAACATTTTGGACAACTTATTGGTTCAAACCATTCAGCGATAAGTGTTCATGTCTAGAGTGCAAGCATGCACATCTTGCTACATATTTACCTTAATGCGATGGCCTATACAAGTTTGTGCCACATTTTTCAGGCCTCAGTGCCAATACCCCCTAAAGCTCACCAGACGTGAATGTCTGCAGTGCCATATTTAAGGCACTGCAGTGACCATCAACTTTACCGTAAGCATGAGATGAGGGTTGGGCAAAGCCACATATTAATAGGTGATGTATTTCAACCATAGCTATGTCTACATTTCATCAGATATGGATTTTTCTTTCTTTTGTGGAGTTGACTTGCTGGTCAGGGTGAATCCTGCAGATTTAAGTCACCTATGGCCGATTTAATGGTGCTTTTAGAAGGGTTTTTTTGTTGTTGTTACTTTGTGCTAAAAAAAAAGAACTGTTCCAAAATGACTTGAATGAATGTATTTTATTTTCCTTTTGGGTTCAAAGTGATACAGAGGTAACTGGACTACGTGGAACATGATTTTTTGGCTAAGTGAGTATGTTATTGGTGGCCTTCTGTGTGTTTATCTTTCATATTCACTTTCGTTTTATTTCCGAATTTGTACTGAGCCTTGTAAGTGTAGAATAATGAAAATAATTATTATCTGTACTAACACAAATTGAGGAATCATTGAAATATGAGTCCCAAGTGCAATCTGGATGTTGCCATTAAATTGACAAAAAAAACTGGTGATATATGTAGAGGTTTGGCCCAGCAAAAATGGGCAGACATGGTACTGTTTTGAAAAACAAGCCCAGACCCAACCCCCTAACACACACACACACACACACACACACACACACACACACACACACACACACACACACACACACACACACACACACACACACACACACACACACACACACTGTTGAGAATGCACTTCAGCAGATATTTACACATAAAGCACTTAGGTCCTGCATAGTAAGACATTGATACTAACCGTATAGAAACATTAGCATTATGACAATGTGTGGCCCTTGTGCTATAACAAGCTGATAATTATGCCTGCCCATCTGCTTTTTTTCGCTTTACTAAGGGGGTATTAGAAGCCAAACTGAAATGTTGATTTAAAATTCTCATTGATGGGCCTAACCCCCAGGTGGTATATACTGACTGTCCTTGACCCCTGTCTTTAAAATGAAAACTGAACCAAAATTATAGAACAGATGTTAGATTTATTTCCCACTCTCCTGGCCGAGAAAAGTTGCCAGGCTAAATTGATAAGCCAATTTTGCACAGTGCTGAAAATGTTGCACACTTGAAAGAAAAAAGGAATCCATTTATTCTGGAAAACTGAAAGTATTTGACCACAGGATAAGATGTAATCCTCCCAGTCTAGCTCTTACTGCACTGCACTGCACACTCCAACCAACATTTAAACCAAACATTTACTATGGGCCATCTGGTAAGAAATACTTGGTATCCCCACCCACCTAAATATCCTCAACAATGTTGGAATGTTTCTCAGCAATGACATCAGAATTACCTCATTGATTAGGGTAAGACCTTAGATCTGTACAAAACAAATGATTCAGTGCTGTCACTGCTAATTTTATATTTCTGTATGCTGTAAAGTAATGGAATGATCACTGTTAAAGTGCCAATTTAAGTTACAATTCTGATCTCCTGCCTAGGTGAAAATGGGAGTGACCTTTCCATTCTTAAAAGGGATTATAATTTTCCCCATGTATATATTTTTTTTTCTGTTGATGATAAAATTGGTGATTGGCTATTCTTGGTGATTGTGTTACTGAGTCAGTTAAAAGCAAGAATATGATGCACATCAAGTCACTCAGTGGCAACCCAATTCTTTGTTATTTTTAACCTTTGAAACTCTTGTGTCTATGTTCAGCATGCAGTCCTGGTGCTATGTTGTAACAAAGTAAGGAGTTATATTGCTTGATACGAAAGTCTCCTTTATACTTTTCTAAATAAGTACCACTTTGTGGACAAAAGTGGCCTGTTATCACAGATCAAGTCATATTTAACTCTTTGATGTCCACACTGTGGACACATTCAAATAAATTTGAAGCATCCATTTTTGGACAGCCCTTGTTTTGTTTGTTTTGTTTTAATTTCTTTTGTTTTTAGTCAAGTCTACCTTCTACTGCTATCATGTCATAGTCAAGCATGGTCAAACCACAAAAAATCTATCATGTTTTAAGTTATCCTCTTTCTTTGTCCCAGCAGGTACAGAACATAAGGATGGCTATAGCCAAGGATTTTCTTTAGCAACTTAAGCACTTATGTTGAAACATTATCATGCGCAGCACCATCTTGCTTCTTATTTTACATGTCTGTTTTCAAGCCTCTATTATTGGACGGATAGAATTTGAGAAAACATGCATGGTATTTGTCTTTTTTTCTAGTTCTTTGCACTTATGTTGTATCGCCTCAATACATTTAACATGGTTTGCAGTTGACTGTGTACATGATACTGTTCTGTCCACAGTTTACTTGTTTGACATTTTGCTGTATTTTATGACAAGGCTCAACTTTTTGTATTTTGTTGTATTTTGGCACTTGGTGAAACAAATAATTGGTATGTGCTGTAAAAAAAAAAGCTTTTTTATGACTTCATTCTTAAGGCTGTACAGGGTTGTTTGTGACTATAACTGGTAATTAGTCCATGTGTATTTTTTATTTGTTTTTTATTTGTTTTGATTCTGTTTTGGCATCTTTTTATGTTCTGATTGCCAGTTTTAAATGTAACAGAATTTGAAAGTAAAGCTCACATCAAATATTACACAAAATGCCTCAATGTCTTTCTTTTATTGGGAGGCCTTTAAGAAGGTTGTAACAGGAATACATTTTAAGTGTAACGGAGGCTAACTAGCAGAGTTAGCGTGGAGCGTTGGTAAACCTCCCTCCCGAAAACCTCATACAGTGTCGATGCCGTTGGGCTGGAGGCCTGGTCCTTTAGTCCAGCGGTATCGTACTGTGTCTCCCATTTCCGGACCGTTGTAGTTTACGAGGTTCGCAACCCCGAGGGGGACGAACAGGTGTAGGAACACCTGCATCACAGTGGTGCCGTGACCCGGATTGAGAGTGAGGTATAAGGGGGACAGTGTGATGGAGGCTAACTAGCAGAGTTAGCGTGGAACGTTGGTAAACCTCCCTCCCGAAAACCTCATACAGTGTCGATACCGTTGGGCTGGAGGACTGGTCCTTAAGTCCAGTGGTATCGTGTTGTGTCTCCCATTTCCGGACCGTTGTAGTTGACGAGGTGGCAGGTTCGCATCCCTGAGGGGGACTAACAGGTGCAGGAACACCTGCGTCACATAAGGATTCATGCAAATCATGAAAATGATCATGCTGAATGGATACCCACATGCATAAATCCATGAAAATCAGTGAGCTTTAGTTGGTTAACTGGTGTCAATAGTGATGCAGTTAACCCTCCTGTTACCCTCATATTTAAAACATCCATCATCATTGGGGTCAATTTGAACCCAGCCACTTAGAGGCCTACAAAATCAGTAGCAACCAAAGCTTTGGCACATGTGTATGACTTGCTCTGTTGGTGACATAAAAGTCCTTTAAATATATCCTTGCAGCCCCACACACCAAAAAACCTAATCCATGACTTGGCGAAAATATGCAAAATAGCGATAAAATGTCACTTATTGATCTAAAAAAAAATTGACACATTTTATTGTAGTTTCAGTGGCTCTATATAATCTCTAAATATGAATTTCTGTTATTTGTAACATTTGAAAAGAAAAACAAATTTATCAAGGAGTAACATCTATTATCCTCTGGGTCAATTTGACCCCAGAAGAAATAGGCATATTCCCAAACATTCAGAAAGTTTTTTTTATGTTCAACATTGATTTTGTTTGAATGTTTAAAACGTGTATTTCAATGTTGAAAGTGTATACATAAGCACATTAGTTGGGTAACAGTATAGAAGCATTGTCAACCAAAATACCTTTTAGAACATCATAGAATATCGTTGTTTTCTATATGATTGAACCACATCACCATAAGAGAAAGGACAGACATGTTTGTTTTGTCTTCTTTTCTTGAAGTTTTGTGTTTTGTAGTGTAATTAAAGTTACAGGGGTTCAGTTTGTAGAAGTTATTTAATAGTCTGAAAAAAAGTCCAACTATGCAAGCAAGTACTTTTAGCCAACGTTGTCTCACCGGACAAAATTACATTTGGCCAAAATGACGTCGGCCCAACACAACTCCTGAAGTTGGCCCAATGTTTGTTTGCTACCTGGGTAGTATAGAGTATATCTTTCTGTTCCTGTTCCACAGGAACAACCTCAGATCTGGATGACGAATCAGACACTGTGCTGATGGAGCCCCTTTTTAAGCAGCGTTGTGTTGACCTTTCATCAATTTCTGAACTAAATTGTAAGGTTCATACTGTGGCATTCTTCTTGTTGGTCTCATTATACTACATTCAATTTCAAAAATATCTAAGCAATGCTGGTCTGTAGATTGATTTATGTGGTTTCTGTTTTCCTCAGTTTGATGGGCGCTGGGAAATACCTGTAGAACAAACTTTGGAACAGAGCACAGATCAGAGCACTGTGACCAGTCGCAAGAGGTAGGCCTAGTACTGTACGTCAACTCCTCTGTAGGTTTAGGATTTACTGTACACATTCGGGAGAAAAACAACACGCTTCAAGTCCACTTATCTACTTACTGCTGCTAGACCTTCATCATCATTATTTTTTACAGTTCAGGGTAAACAGAAATAAGATATAACAGATATAAACTTTATTTATCTCCAAGGGGAAATGTGTGACTTCTTGTGCATTCCAGAGTGGTAGAGATGGGATGTTTCTGGCCCACAAGCTAAAATGTGTTGGAACCAGGGCTTGACACTGGCACCTGCCAACCGGCCAAATGCTGGTAAAACTTGGCTGTGGCTGGTAACAATTCCAGTGTCACTAGCCAATTTGGCAGGTAGCTTATTCTATGGTATGACATATCAGAATAATGTATATTCTGCACTTTGCCCCTTGTGCATCAATTGCTTTTATTTAAGTTCAAGAAAAGCTCTGTTACTCAGTTTCTATTTGTTTGTTTTATTTCCATGTAGAAACCCATGCACTCATCTTCTTGCTTTAAGCACCTCAACGTCTGAGGTTAGATGTACAGCCTCATGGTAAAAAAACAAAAAAAACAAAAAATTTGTGGCTAGTAGAATAGCTGGATGGCTAGTGACTCAGGAAAACCACTAGCCACAGTGGCCGACAAGCGAAAAAGTTAATGTCAAGCCATGGTTGGAACGCCTGTTGAAGCAGAAAGTTGCAAGTCACAAGTTGGGGCCACATCGAATGGAGCATTCCCCAACGGTGGGAGATGGGATGTTTCTGACCTCCTACTTGCAGAAATGCATTGGAACGCCTGTTGAAGCGGAATGTTCAAGTCGCGAGCTGGAAGCAATCATCATTCTATAGACAAATAAAGTTGGTTCGGACAGGTTAACGGTTGCAAAACCGCCCGTGAACCATTCTAAGGTGTAGTTATATTGTCATTGCCTCTTTCAAAGATGAAATGCGGCTAAATGAAAAAACGCATGGTGTTGCTGCAACCGTATCTCTTGCCATTTCATAGTACGGCCACAAAAAAAAAAATCTATAACATTTGTGATACCACTACGAAAAAGGCCTGTTTTCCGGGCTGGTTGTTGACACCTCATTGTTTACATTGCTGACATCTTTGAGAAGTGGATATGTATTTTTGTCCTTCCATGTATGTAGTTTGTTTGACTTGCTGGTTGGAACGCATTAAGTGGAAGATAGCTGACTCCTGGTTGCATATTGGGAAGCTCCTACCGCTGGGGAACGAGCCAGAAGTACCTTGACTTCATCCCATTGAAAATCGTGACGTCAACACAGCAATAACAGTGCACAGTGATAAGAATAGTTTATGTTGCACATTACTCAGCAATTATCATTCTGCGGACAAATAGGACTACAGTTGAATCGGGCAGGTTTATGGTTGCAAAATCGCTGTTGGACTTTTCTAGTATGTAGCTTTTTTGGCATTGCCTCTTTCAAAGATGATATGTGGCAAAATGAAAAGTGCATGTTGTTTTGTTTACATAGCTCACACCTTTGACAGGATGGCGGGTATTTTTGGCCCTCCATGTTTGTAGTTTGTTGGAATGCTTTCAGGTAGCTGACTCCTGGTTGCATATTGGGAAGTTCTTATCACTCTGGTACGCAAGATTAGGATTATTAATAATAATAATAATAATGATAGCCTTATTTGAGATTCCGCAACGTCTGCATGCGCATGTAGACAGCAATGCATTTTGGATGAAAATGTTGCATGATGGTTAGATTTCTTGTCCAACTTACTAAATTTCAGTCATGTTGCGCCGACGAGGTGACATGTAAAGAATAAAGAATCTCTACCATATAAGTTTGTGGTTCACACAGACTTGTGAAGAATTGACATGGGCATGATTTGGAGGATGGCAACTCCATCAGCAGAAGATTGGCAGACAGAGAACGGCATCCCATACAAATGGTTGGGCTATGTCCAAAAGCTGTCATCCATCATCCTTGCCCATCTTTACCATGCTCACTGTATCATCAGTGTCAGTAATTTCTATGATACAACATACTCAACAAAAGATGACGAGCAATACAGGGTAATGCACATGTGCCAAACATACATAAAATTGGATGACACTTTCCTATCTGCCAAGTTTTCAAAACGTTATTGTGTAGTATCAAAAACAAGAAATAAGACTACACCATTGAGCAGTCTGAAGCTGACACTATCCTCTTCACTGTTTATGATGGTTTGCAACAGTCAAGTGTAGTGGCCCTGTTGTTATTGATGCAGCTGATGTCAATGTCTACGGCAGCTTCCTGGCATGCTATGCATTAAGAGAAACGAAGAGACAGTCCTCTTCCGTGATCTGCTGAGATGGTAGACTGCATTGTGCAGCTACACTATTTTACAGGCTGTGATGCCAACTTACGGTTGTATGAAAAAGGAAAATCATCAGTACATGTAAAGGTGATAAAGAGCTCTGTGGCAAGGCAGCAACTCCTGGTGTGGAGACAGCCTTCACCTTGAAGAGGAGGTAGTACAACAGCTGTTGGCATTCACGAGACAGATGATCTACGCAGACAAGAAAAGTAGCACCATGGCTGAAGCCTGTGCTTCCAAGTCAAAGACCATGAAGAAAAAGTATTTTATCCATCTCCCTCCATATGCACACAGCTTATACCAACACTGCCTCTGTCTCAACTACTTGGCGTATCTAGTGCACCACCCCACACTAAAGAACCACCCGTCGCCACTCAGACATGGTTGGGAGTTTGGGTGCGTAGCTTCCCCGGATGGGTCCCATGTTCCCCGGCCTTTGTATGGGACTGAAAAACTCTAGACCCTTTTTCTAAAAAAGGATCCCATGTTCCCCGCATTGCATGGCCCAGGATGCTTCGCATGCATATTTCTTGCACGAACGGTTGCCATGCGTATTTCATGTCAAGTTTGCGCACAGTGGCAGCGTAACCCTAACCGTAACCCTCACAACAACCCACGCTCGCCATGCGGCAGCAGTACTTGGAAGCAGCGAGAATAGAACTCCTTTTTGAAAAAAGGGTTATAAGCTCCCCGGTGGCCGGGAACATAGAAACCGAGGAACATAGGTCCCGGGGAACAAAGGGGTGACCCTGAGAGTTCATACACCTGATTATTTTCCTTTTTCATAGAACCCTGAGTTGGCATCACGGCATTGTGCAGCTGCACTGTTTTACAGGCTATCTGGTATCTCCTCTGTCAACAGGTCACGGCAGAGGACTGTCTCTTAGTTTTTCTTAATGCATAGCATGCCAGGAAGCTGCTGTGAACTGACTGATGCTCTAACGTAGACATATCAGCTGCATCAATAACAACAGGGCCACTACAACCTGACTGTCATTGACCATCATAAACAGTGAAGAGGATAGTGTCAGCTTCAGACTGCTCAATGGTGTAGTCTTTTTTCTAGTTTTTGACACTAAGACTTGGCAGATGGGAACTTGTCAATTTCACGTGTATGTTTGGTACATGTGCATTACTCTGTATGCACAGGTCTTGTTTGTCATCTTTTGTTAAGTATGATGTATCGTAGAGATCATTGACACCGATGATACTGGGAGCATGAGAAAGCAAGGATGATGGATGACATCTTGTGGACATACCTCAACCACTTGTATAGGGTGCCGTCCTGTGTCTGCCAATCTTCTGCTGATGGAGTTCCCATCCTCCAGATCATACCCATGCCATGTCAATTACAGTAGAGCAAGATAATATTCTTTAATCACAACAGGGTGGAGGGAGATCTTCGAGATGAGCTTGCTCTTCTGCGTCTTCTGGTATGTGGGTCATTTCACGTGAAATCAGACACTTTGGGACCCGACCGACCCGGATTTCAATCATACTTGGTGTGCCTTTTCAGTAGCAAGGTAGCACCCCAGAACTGCATTGGTTTGAATCTGACACTAATATTAAGGGAGAAACAGACTAGGAAAGGTTCACATGTGAGGGTAGGACACTATACATTCAGCCTTGAATATATCAGTCAGTGTTAGTCACAAAAAGATGCCTGTGGTGTTGTTTGAAAGCTCTTTTCTGGCTCTACATATTACACAATCACCTTGGAATACAACTACTCTCAGAATATGAATTATGATAAATTGAAAAATTAAAAATTGAATATCTAAAAAACTTATATTTTAAAATGGCCAGTTCCTTGTCCAAACGTAGCCGGCAATGTCATGAGCAGCACCTAAAATGCTGGTGTTCGGTTTGTTATTCATTTCAGAGAGAAGTTGACTCACAAATATGGCATCATACAGACCACTTACTAATAATATGGTAATACCATAGTAGCATCACATGACAAAACAAAAACAAAACAAAAATGGTCAGTGTCCATGGTCCCAGGTTTCAGAAACTAAGGCAGATGTCCATTTATACACACCAAATGATGATATGTGAATGTTTGAACATTCCTTCTCTGTGTACCTGTGCCATCTTCCCTTTACCGTACTTTAAAGAGATAATCAATGGCTACACTCTCATTTTGTACTCTACCAGTGCATTTGAAGCAACAGCTGTGTCTTTTGTAGATAACGTATAAGTACGTCCCGTTGCAGTTACAGGTTCCACTACCAGAAGCACATCCTGATGATCCACGACAAGTCTATCTGGTCTGAAGGGAAAAGTGAAGGATGGAGATGGCCCATGAGGATGCAGGAAGTTCAGTTTCACCTCTCCAGTGCTCGGCATACATTCCTCAGCACATGCTAGCCACCAGTTGCCATCATATACAGCTACAACATACCCTTTGATGCTTGAAAATGTAACACATTCCTTTACTGAGCTCACTCTTTCAACTCTGCCTTCTCTGAATGCTGAAAATGGCATAACTTCCACTGTGTCAATTGACAATGGGCAGAAGCTGTGTAGTTTTTGAGTACCTGGAATAGTTCTTGCAGATTCAAACCTTTTCAACAGGTTCTCAGCTTCATGATGGTACATCTCTGTTGTGGCAAACTGGCAATGGATGTTCTTGACATTATCCTTGACAAATTCAAACAGTTGGTATGGCGTTACAATTTAATTGTCAATAGGACGTTGCAGACTTGCTCGTGCAGCAAGCCATTTAACTGTCCCTCCAACGCCATCACATGGACCTTTGCCATGTGATGTGGCAAAAAAGTGCCACTCTGCAGGTATGTGAAAATCTGCCTCGTGGTGGCACAAATTTGTTGTGTTTTTAAGGTTCTTATATTGTGCAGCACAGCCATCAGAAAAAATATAGGATCTTCTTTGGACGTTCTGTCATTGATGAAGTGTCACTGAGGAACTGAATTAGGAGCTTCTGAAACAGATGTACAGCAATTGTATCATGAATGTTGCAGTCTGAAATAACAACAAAACAGATTTTTTTCCCAGTTTCAACTGATCTTGGTAGTAGCATACAAATGGATGGATTGTGGCCTGCACTGGTTGTTCCAGTGAAATGATTGAATAGCATCTTGAATTACAAAACTATAGTTTTAAAAACGTTCCTGGTTCAAGGGAGTCAGTCAAGGATAATGTCAAGAACATCCATTGCCAGTTTGCCACAACAGAGATGTACCATCATGAAGCTGAGAACCTGTTGAAAAGGTTTGAATCTGCAAGAACTATTCCAGGTACTCAAAACTACACAGCTTCTGCCCATTGTCAATGGACACAGTGGAAGTTAGGCCATTTTCAGCATTCAGAGAAGGCAGAGTTGAAAGAATGAGCTCAGTAAAGGAATGTGTTACATTTTCAAGCATCAAAGGGTATGTTGTAGCTGTATATGATGGCAACTGGTGGCTAGCATGTGCTGAGGAATGTATGCCGAGCACTAGAGAGGTGAAACTGAACTTCCTGCATCCTCATGGGCCATCTCCATCCTTCACTTTTCCCTTCAGACCAGATAGACTTGTCATGGATCATCAGGATGTGCTTCTGGTAGTGGAACCTGTAACTGCAACGGGACGTACTTATACGTTATCTACAAAAGACACAGCTGTTGCTTCAAATGCACTGGTAGAGTACAAAATGAGAGTGTAGCCATTGATTATCTCTTTAAAGTACGGTAAAGGGAAGATGGCACAGGTACACAGAGAAGGAATGTTCAAACATTCACATATCATCATTTGGTGTGTATAAATGGACATCTGCCTTAGTTTCTGAAACCTGGGACCATGGACACTGACCATTTTTGTTTTGTTTTTGTTTTGTCATGTGATGCTACTATGGTATTAGCTACCATATTATTAGTAAGTGGTCTGTATGATGCCATATTTGTGAGTCAACTTCTCTCTGAAATGAATAACAAACCGAACACCAGCATTTTAGGTGCTGCTCATGACATTGCCGGCTACGTTTGGACAAGGAACTGGCCATTTTAAAATATAAGTTTTTTAGATATTCAATTTTTAATTTTTCAATTTATCATAATTCATATTCTGAGAGTAGTTGTATTCCAAGGTGATTGTGTAATATGTAGAGCCAGAAAAGAGCTTTCAAACAACACAACAGGCATCTTTTTGTGACTAACACTGACTGATATATTCAAGGCTGAATGTATAGTGTCCTACCCTCACATGTGAACCTTTCCTAGTCTGTTTCTCCCTTAATATTAGTGTCAGATTCAAACCAATGCAGTTCTGGGGTGCTACCTTGCTACTGAAAAGGCACACCAAGTATGATCGAAATCCGGGTCGGTCGGGTCCCAAAGTGTCTGATTTCACGTGAAATGACCCATGTGCCATTGGGGTTGAATAAGACCACACATTCCTCAACAACACAGTGTTCTAGCAGCTCGGGGAGCTTCACAAGTTGACTGTCTTCGACCAAGTTGACCACTGCTGTGAGTGCACTTCATCCATTTCAGCAGCTCTCGTCTTGAGTTCCTCAACGGGCTTCTCTATGCAATAATGCTTGGAAAATGTCAAATGTTAATGTTTTTACTAGATAAGTAGTTCTCAACCTGTAGGTCAAGACCCCCTGTTTTGGGGGGTGGGGCCATAATGTAAGGACTCTCAAAGTAAAAGACCATCACTGCATCCAAAGTAATCATCAAACAATGCTAAAACATCAGAAAAATAGTCAAATTATACAAAAAAGACCTTAAATAATACTAAAATGGCCCATCTACAAGCCCACTACGCCCCCCAATGTGAGGAATTGTAGGTTGTAGATCAGCTTTTCTCTCAATATCTATATATGAGGAATGGAGTCACACAAATTGGGAGGTTCCCAGTCCAAATATGATCATTTGGGGGGGGGTGACGGCCTAAAAAGGTCGAAAATAACTGTTATAGATGGTGGCCATCTTGAATTTTGCTCTCAAAACAAAGTTTTATTACCAAAATGATGTCAGATTTGGAATCCTCATTATTGACTTGTATGAAAAAGTGCCTTCATACATGATTCTAGGTCATCCAGATCAAAAGTTATTTTTTCGAGATGGCGCCGGACGCCATTTTGAATTTGGCTCTGTAGCAAAAAATGCCGGGATTTTTGGGAGGGACATGGGGGCTAAATCTTTTCTAAAGGGTCCATAGAGGTCAAATCGATCATCAAAACATTGTTGCCAGAGGATGGTCACGGAACCTCACTTTATGACCCTACTATACTGCCCTACAATTTCAGAACGCAGTATAATTCAAAATGCCAAACTGAGAAAAAAGGCTTTAAAGTTTCCTTTCTGTCCACGCGACTGTGTTGGAGGTAAAGTGGTGATGACACTTCCATATAATACTTTTTTAGGGTGAAAATTTATGCACACAAGAAAAAAGCAAAAAAAACAACATTCTCATTACTTTTTAGCTGAAAAATCATTATACTGCGCTCTGTTGTGGTATTACTGTCTACACCAAAACCACGGTGTCAATGGAGAAGTGCAGTATAAAAGTGCAGTATCGCATTATACTGCGTTCTTGGCTAGTAGCCTACCACGTAACCTACTAAAACCACAAAGCGCAGTATAATCAGTTTTTTGCGTTTTTTTCCGAAACGGGACCAAGTTGGGCCGAAAAATTTTAACACAAGAAGAAGAAGGTATTTTAAAGCCAATTTCCGGTCTAAACCCATTTTCGACCATTTTCAAGATACTGCGTTCTGATATTGTAGGGCAGTATAGGCCTATGGGGCAAATTGAGTAAATTGTGAATTCAGTGTAATTTTTTGAAAACATATACAATTAAGTTATTAAAGGATTGTTAATCTCCTGAAGGTGAGAGAGCTAAAATGTTAGCTGTTAGAGATAAGAAAAGGGGAAAAAATTCCACCCTGTTGGGTTCCACCCTGTTAGAGAATTGAGCCTAACAGGGGGGAATGTGATCTTTGGGATTCTTCATGGGACCCTTACAGGGTGGAAAAAATATAAGATGGCTATTATTATTGAATTATTTATTAGTTATTATTGAAATATTGTTAGTTATTATTTAATTATTGTTAATTGTTATTATTATTGTCATTTTCATCATTATTAATGATTATTAGCCTATCTGTAGGCCTATTTCATTTAGCCTGTAGACACAAACGCATTTATGTAGGCCTAATATATATAATAAAAAGAAAATAATAAAAAGAAACAGTCAAACGAGTTATTATTAGTTCTAGCTACGAACTGAATATTAATGTTTCAGAGCAAACAGTAGGCAGCTTCGTTGACACCCATTCATTTTTCACCCGTCTGTCAGGTTGAGACTCACTAGTTTGGCCCCCTGTCAGGTTAGCTAGTTGCAGCTAGTTGGCGATAACGAGCAACTTCCGTCAGTGAACGCTGCTGCATCAACAGGAAGTTGCGTTGAAGTGGGAAATTCAAACTCCTGAAACACTGCCACCGAATAAACGACGAACGTCAGGTAAATAATAACTTGACGTGTGATTATTTCGTGATTATGTTGTTGATAGGTTATTGCGAAATGTAAAACTATAATGTGGTTTGATTTGATGTCCTAGGTTTGGCTAATGCAACGCCTAATGTGAGCTTAATAAATTGTCTTCAGAGGATAGGGTAGCATCACTGACGAAATTACAGGGAAGCATAAAGCTAGTGCCACATTCGCTGAGAAATACATAAACTCATAATACTATACGTTATTATTGCAATATACTCGCCTTTTAGACTTGTGTTTGCGTAATTTATTTGACCCTCAACGCGACCGACATTTATGACCCCTGGCATGTCTGCTGTGCACCGTTTCTTTAACTTAAAGAAGCCTAAAACGATGCAATAACCCTGATTCCACCAGCCTTTCACATTGTTCTTGGTTACTTAATTCCACTCTTAGTGCAAAAATTCCAGTAGCTGAGCTTTGTTTGATGGCTTGAGACCATCCACCTCCCACTTGATCACACAACGAGGTTTTCAATAAGGCTCGTCTGGAGAGTGGACTGACCGAGAGTCTTGATTTGGTTCTTCATCCACACCTTGTTCGAGCTGCGTGACTTGGAGCAGCATAGCACATTATTGTCCTGCTGGGGGAGGGACTTTTCTCACAGCTGGGGGACATTTAGAGCAGAAAGAAGTAATATTTATTCCAAAATAACTTTGTATGTGGCTTCATTGACCCTTTCTTCGCGAAGATGGATCTGCTCAATTCTACCCTTGCCCCCTCAGATCATCACCAATCCTGTGCCATTGCCATATTTCACATCCAAAACCAGATTCTTGTACTGTACAATTTGGTGAATCAGTGATGATCTGAGGGTAACTCGGCAAGGCTAGAAGTATGTAAGGTTGACTACATTTTTGCAAAACAATAAAAAAGTCTAAATGCTATATAGTTGCTATATAGTAATTGGGTCATATTAGCTGCTGGTCACTTGACAGTGAAAAACATAATAGGCCTATATTGTACATTTTAAGTCATCTTAGTTAATGGCGTAGCAAAATATTATGATTGTTGTTGTTAATAATAAAGATAGCCCAGTGTCCATATCATGGAACATGGAGTTAACCTGAGTTAATGGGCTTTATCTTCTGTCAGTTGTACGATTTGGGATATGCCTTCAAACGACGGGGCAGAGCTGTTGAAATATTATGAAGTTTATGACACCATTGGCACAGGTAATATGTTTTTTCTTATCAATGCCATACATGCTGTATTTTGCTGAACTGAATTCCAGAGCAGAATTCAAAGGGGTCACTTTGCTTGAATATTTCAGGTGGTTTTGCCAAGGTCAAGCTTGGCCGACACCTCCTGACTGGAGAGAAGGTGGCCATTAAAATAATGGACAAGAAGACTCTCGGGGTGAGTTGATACTTCCTTTTTTGTTTTAAATAGTTCTGTATTAAATCACTGTTTTCAACAGAGACATGTTCAACAATAGCCAAATATGTACATGAAATCTAATGTAGGCCTACAATCAATCAATCAGTCAAATTATTTATACAGCACCTTATCATGCATAACTGTCATTCAGTGTGCTGAAGAGTAGAGAAAAGGAAGAAGAGAACTATAACTAAACTATATTGAAAACTATATTTTATTATACTATTATAGATAAAACTGTATTGTATTAGATAATGGATACCTAACTATCATCAAAGGTAGATGAAAAATAAAGCTGCTTGTTTTTTCAAAGCAAGATACTGTTGGGGCTGTTATAATTTGATTAGGAAGCTGCTTCCAGCATTTTGCAGAATAATGACTAAATACCATTTCACCCTGTCTGGATTTGACCCTAGGCACAACCAGTAGAGGAGATTCTGAAGACCTTACACATCTATTAGGATGATATTGCTCTAGCATATCTCCAATATATTTAGGGCCTAAGCCATTTAGTGACTTAAAAACTATCAGAAGAGTTTTAAACTCAATCCTAATCTCACTGGTAGGCAGTGTAATGACCTAACTACTGGAGTGATGTGGTCTCTTTCTTTTGTTTTAGTTAGAATTCTTGCTGCAGCATTTTGGATTACTTGTTGTTGCACCAGCCTGAGTGACTTTTGGGGAAGACCTATAAGTAGGGTATTGCAAGATACAAGATTTGTATTTATCACATGCTTTCTTGTGCTGGCACAATTGGCAGTGAATTTAAGAAGTGGATGGCTTGAGGAGTATAGGTTACGTCTCCAGAAAATTGCTCATGGCCTGCATGGTAACCTTAAAGGGGTATGCCACTATTTTGGGGCTTAAATCGTTGGCTGGGGTTTATAAAGGTGGTAAAGTGTCTTATTTTTCATGTTAAGCGTTGTCTTGCTTTAAGACAAGTTAAAAGAGGGAATGTGTCGCTAAGCTAGTGAAAGTCAATGGATCCGTGTAGCATTCTAGCATGCTACACGGATCCATTGACTTTCACTAGCTTAGCGACATGCTCCCTCTTCTAACTTGTCTTAAAGCAAGACAACGGCTTACATGAAAAATAAGACACTTTACTTTACCTTTATAAACCCTGCCCAACGATTTTAACTGTATTAAGCCCC
Organism: Engraulis encrasicolus; assembly: GCF_034702125.1. Classification (NCBI taxonomy): domain Eukaryota; kingdom Metazoa; phylum Chordata; class Actinopteri; order Clupeiformes; family Engraulidae; genus Engraulis; species Engraulis encrasicolus. The sequence goes on along the minus strand of NC_085872.1, from coordinate 869,634 downwards.
AAAATAGTGGCATAGCCCTTTAAGGTGATGGTACATGTGGCAACTTTCTCCAAGTGACCCTGTAACCATTTTGTAATTTCTCAATATTTTATGACCACGCTAAATCCAGAGATGGGATTCTGTGCTAATCACACATTTATCAGCTGCCCATGTCAATATGAAGTGCATTTCTAAAAAAATAAGCTTGACTTGAGTGATAAAAGCACTTCCAAAAATTCTGGATGCAGTATAATTGGTGGCCAAAAGAAATGGTAAGTTAGTCCAAGGATAGTCCAAAAGAAATGTTGATGAAATGTTGTTCTCATTCAGTCGTGCCACGTGCACTTGTCACAGCGAAAGGCAATGTAATCATTTGATAAAGGTTGATTAAAGGAACAGACCACCCTTTTTTGATTTTCACATATTTGCAGTATTTCCAAGCATTATTTATGAATGTGCATATAATTTTCGTCTATGTGTTTGCATTGCCCCGTTTAACAGTATAGCCACATTAGGCATAGCAATGCAAGTCTATGGTACAAAATAAAACACAATCAAATGTACTTATAAACCATTTTAAAATTAATGTAAAATTCACCCGAGTGTAAAACGGCAATTTAATTCCGTCCAGTGACCACTTGTGGCTTGATGCTAAAGATACCAGTTACTTCCAGTGATTATGCTAAGCTATGCTAATAATTCTGATCCAATAAATCTAAGTACTGAAAACACTGAGACGAAAATGATATGCACATTCATGAATAATGTTGGGAAATACTGCAAATATGTGAAAATCAAAAAAGGGTGGTCTGTTCCTTTAAGATCATTGAAATCTATGACAGCCTCATGTGTCACAAAGTTACACATCAAATGCAAACACACATTTTTCAGGCTAGAACTCCATATTTACTGCTTTACATATTAAAGTTCAAAGTTCAAAAGTTCAAAGTACTTTATTTGCCATTTGTGCATAAACTAGTTGTCCAAGCACATAGGAAATCTTGTGCAGGCCCTCTGAGTCAATAGATAGATAGAATTAAATACACAAAATAGGAAAAAGACAACATACATTATAAAGTGATAAAAATCTAAGAGATCAAAAGAATAATAATCATTAAAAAAAAAAAAGTAATAATACAAAAAGTGGATCGCCATGTGGATTTGCCATCAGCCTCACTGTTGCTGGGAAGAAACTGTTAAAAAAACCTTGCTTTTTTTGGTAGGAATGCTGTCCGCTCTACTGTGTCTCAGTTTGTATGTGCAGTTCTTGTGTTTGAGCAGAGAGTTAGCTGGATTGAGTGGGTCTTTAATGATTCTCTCTGCTCTCCTATGGCTGCTCTGTACATATATGGAGTCCATGGAGGGAAGTGCTGTGCCTATAATCCTCTCCGCAGTCTTGATTATTCGTTGCAAAGACTTCCTTTCAGCCTGAGTTATGTTGCCATACCAGACACTGATGTCTGTTGTGAGGATGCTCTCTAGTCTCTAGTCCTCTGTAGGCCTGGGTAAGAGGGTGGTATTTCAGTCCAGCCTTCCTAAGCATCCTAATAAAGTACAGCCTTTGCTGGGCTTTTTCACGATGGATGTGGTGTTCAGACTCCAGCTCAGGTTTGATGTTACTTGCATGCCTAGGAATTTATGACTTTCAGCCCTCACCACCTCTGTCCCTTTAATGTGCAGAGGCTGTAGGGGAGGAGGATGTTTTCTAAAGTCTGCTATAATTTCCCTCGTCTTGTCTGTGTTGAGGATGAGGTCGTTTGTCTCCCAAAAGTCAATGATGTAGTTCACAACAGACCTGTGTCCTGTATACTTGTCCCGTTCTTTGATGAGCCCCAGGATGGTAGTGTCATCAGCATATTTGATGATGATGGTGTTGTGGCTTGAGAGAAAGTCATGGGTATACAGCGTGAAGAGTTTAGGACTGAGGCAGCATCCTTGTGGAGATCCCGTACTGACTGTGAGCTCAGAGGACACCCGCCATTGATGGAGTTGGGAGGCCAAGGTCTGTCAGTTTCTCAATCAGCCTGCCTGGGTGGATGGTATTGAAAGCAGAACTGTAGTCCAGGAAAAGCATTCTGACATACGCTCCGCTACTCTCCAGGTGCTCCAGTGTGTGGTGTAAAGCTATTGCTACTGATCCTTTGATAATTTCCATTCCATTCTCCTCTCTCCCTCCTTATTTTAATCGTAATAAATTGAGCATGTCCTGGTATTTTTCTCTGTATACAGGGAGATTTGCACCGTGTGAAAACTGAAATTGAGACCATGAAAAACATGAGCCATCAACATGTGTGTCGTCTTTACCATGTCATTGAGACCCACAACCGGATCTATTTGGTGCTGGAGGTAGCCAGGTTTCTGCTCTCGTTTTTGTAATATTTGCATGTTTTTCTATTTAATCTAAATGCATTTTCACACCTAGTCCCCAGTGAACCGAACTCAGTCCTCTTTAATTGGACCAGATAGTGAATTGACAGCAAAATGACTCAGTTGTTTTTTTGTTCATGTTGTGAGTGTATTACTGCACAAAAAGAACCGGCTGCTCTTTCTAGTTCCGTTGGGCTTTTATGGTGCGTCAGTCCTCTCCTGAAGTGATTACACCTTGTCACAAGTGTAACTTGTGAGGATTCATAAGCAAACTGTACTGAGACCAAGTCAATACAGGTCTGAGTACAGTTCTGTTCCAAGGGGTTTGGGTACACTTTGTTTGCACAGAAAAATGCTGCACAGGTCTGAGTTTGCTTCAATGGCTGAAAGGGACCAGGTGTGAAAACACCCCTAGACTATTTTACATTTTATGAAAGTAGTGTGTGGGTAGTAGTGTGTGGGTGTCTTTCTAGTGTCTTTCTTCACTGCAAAGCAATGATTCCCAAACCTTGAAAAAAAAGAATTGATGTGTTAAATGTTCCATTCGACTACCCCCTTTCGATTACATATCTTATCTTTTTTTCCCCCATGTGCACTATAATATTGACCGACTCCCCCCATTGTCTGAAGTATTGTCCTGGCGGAGAACTCTTTGATTACATCATTGCTAAAGCTCATTTGTCAGAAGAGGAGACGCGTGTGTTCTTCAGGCAAATCATCTCTGCAGTCGCATATGTCCATAACCAGGGCTATGCGCACAGAGATCTGAAACCTGTAAGTGAATATGAATGTGTGAATCCTCCTTTTTTCCCCAAGACATATACCTGCATACATTTTGTCATGCCTTGCATACCCTATACTCCTCCAGAACTACATTGCTGTTTATGTCCTCTTTGGATAAGAGTCCTAAATGGAATGTATCAAATCTCATTCAAATAGGAAAATCTGCTCATTGACGATGATCACAACCTGAAGCTGATTGATTTCGGGCTATGTGCCAAACCTAAGGTATTTCAATCTTGATATCATCCCCGAAGATTTTAGTTGTTCCTGGAACTTGAAAAATCCCCAAAAAGCTGATCTGGGCAAATTAAAGTCTTCACAAACGTCTACAACTGCATTAGAATAACACGATAAACACCCAAAAGTGAATGTCATAGCTGTTGATTTTCCCCCCAGTTAACAGTTAGGTGTTATAGGATTAAATGTGTTTGTTGTTTGTGTGATCTAAGGGAGGTTTGGGAGATGAGCTCATGACCTGCTGTGGAAGCCCAGCTTATGCTGCCCCTGAACTAATCCAAGGCAAAGCATATTTTGGTGCTGAGGTTAGTACTAAAAAAGTAATATTTGAAAGCAGAAAAAGATGTCTGCCCTACCAGTATGGTATGACTTTGAACACGTATACTCTCTACCACTAGATAACTGTCGACATTGCTTAGCCAACCAACCCACATTATTTCCTGTTGAATGCATAGGCTGATGTCTGGAGCATGGGGGTGTTGCTGTACACCTTGTTATGTGGGAGTCTACCCTTCGATGATGACAATCAAATGGCTCTATTTCGGAAAATCACAGTAAGGTCTTTTTTTTTTTATTACATTTAATTTGATGTTGGACGAGTCCAGGTCTAAGTAAATCAATGAAAACAATGATATAAACTATCTTTTCCAGCATGGCAAGTATTGGAATCCTCCCTGGCTCTCACAAGACAGCATTTTACTTCTGAAGCAGATGATGCAGGTACAGTATTGTGAGTGTGAGCGATTGCTGTTGGTTGGCCTCATAAAATCTCAACCCACCTTAAAGGAGAACTCCACTTTTTTAACATGAAGGCCATTTTCTGAGTGGTCTGCAATGTTTTAGTGTCCCCCTCGCCGTTTATTTCATGTTTGCTTCAGTCTCTGTTATTTGGCTTATTTGGATTTGATCTCAACTAGCTTTAGAATGGCCGTCTATTGGGCACCTGCAACTCTGTTCTTAAAATAACCTTTAACATTTGTTACCACCAAGTGTTCAGCAGTATTCACTGGTGTTCCTTAACAATTTTTGTAGCGAAATATCATGGCATCTGTCGTGTTTTATGTGTGTTTTATGTAGCAATTTGTAAATTAAGTTTCACTTTCACTTTCTTTCATAAAATGGCAAATAAAAAATGACAGAAGCCATATTTCGCCTTGAAACTTGTTAGGGACTGCTAGTGAACAACCCTAACCATTTTGTGAGCTGTAGACTTTCAAAAACAAATGTTAAACATGATTTTAAGAACAGAGTTGCAGGTGCCCATAGATGGTCATTCTAAAGCTGGTTGAGATAAAATCCAAATCAGCCAAATAACATAGACTGCAGCAAACATAAAAGAAACGGCGAGGGGGACTCTAAAACATTGCAGACCACTCAGAAAATGGCCTTAATGTTGAAGTGGAGTTCTCCTTTAATGAGTGACAAGTGCTCAGAAATGCATTACCATGTCTTGACCCATAGGTGGATCCCAAGCGCCGTGTTACAGTGCAACAGCTTCTTGATCATCCCTGGATGATGAAAGGTTACAGCAGCCCAGTGGGGTGGCAAACAAAACGACCGGTGAGATTACACAGAAGACGTCTTTACTGGCTTTATCATCCATTTCTCTTACATATTACCCAGTATTTGGATATACTGATGTCTAGTCCCCTCCAAAAGTTTGGAACAAAAAGCCATTTTTTTCCTTTTGTTTTTCAGTGTTTGGGTTTAAGACCAAAAGATAAATGAATATGAAACAAAAGTTCAGAATGTCAACTTTTATTTTGTGGTATTTAAATCTAGATGTGTTCATTTGTTTGGGATTGATCACCATTTGTAATACACCACAGCATTTTTTTAGTTGAGGAGAAACTTTGGAATAAACAATCTTAAAGGAAATAAAATATTTGGTGGTATACAGTCAATCCGGAAAGTATTCACAGCACTTCACTTTTTCCACATTTTATTACGTTACAGCCTTATTTCAAATTGTATCCAATTAATCTCTGTCCTCAAAGTGTAGCATAAATACCCCATTATGACCATATGAAAAAAAGAGTTCTTGAGAGTTTTTGAAAATGTATTAAAATTAAAAAACAAGAAATCATATTTACATAAGTATTCACAGCCTTTGCTTAATACTTCGTAGAACCACCTTTGGCAGCAACTACATTCATTTTTTTCATTTCGAAAAAAAAAAGGGATTAAAAGGGAGGTCATCGGTGTGCGTTTCAACCTTTCTTTGAACATTGAAATTTTACATTTTGAGTCTGCACCTGGCTAAAAGAGATGGGTGTGAGTTTTGAATGAAATCCTATACAGAGTATCATGATCTGCTTCTGTAGTCACAGTGCATGTTGACATGCACGCTTCTTTAGGTGTAATTCAGATTTCCAATGTTGATGGCATTCATACATCCCCAAACAATGTCAGTCCCACTACCGTGCTTGACAAGCAAGATGATGCACTTTTTTGGTAAACTTCACTTGTTTACCACCACACATGCTTAACACCATCTAAAGCAAATTTGTTTATCTTGGTCTCATCAGACCACACGACATGGTTCCAGTGATCCATATCTTTGGTCTGTTGATCTCTCTTGAGACCAAGATAAACAAAGAAAATCTGGCTGGCTTTTCCAAACCTTTTGGAAGGGATTGCAGTGGTAAAATTATTTTGTGTGTTTTCCTGTCTAGAGATCATGTAGCTGAACATGTTCACATGCGAGAAAATGTGTATATGATTCTGCTTTTTCTCCACTGTGTTGTCTGTGTTCTATGCCCATATTGGGTCAGTTGGGTCATATAGATGATGACTGCATCACTGAGATGGCTGTTCATATGAAGCGCTCCAGGCAAAGCACCATTCAACTTGTGTCTGAGGTATTGTTTTTTTGGACTGTAGATGGCAGCATCTGTTTGTTTGTTACCTGCACATTGTAATTCTCAGTCAGTAGTTGGTTATGGTGGTAAGTTATTGCTCTCTCTGTCTTTCTCTCTTTCTCTCTGTCTCCCCCCCCGCCTGTTTAGTGGAAGTATGATCAGACGACAGCCACATATCTCTTGTTGCTTGCAAAGAAGCAGAGTGGTAGACCTGTGCGCCTTTTGCGACATATACCTCCCCAAGAAATCATCTTTCCACCAATGTATGATTCCACGGTAAGGAAAACTTCCCGTCTGTTGGGTGCTCTGGTGACAAATACAAATGTAATTTTTAGGAAAAGAAATGTATTCACCACTCTAAAGGTGACAGAGAGGAAAGTTCTGAGGTATAGTAACTCAGGATAGATAACATTCGGTCTCTCTGATATCACCCTCTGTTTTTTATTCCATAGGGTACTTTCCTTCACTCACCTGCAATGATCCTGGATGACAACGTTTACTCCCCAAGGGGCGCATACCCTGGTAAAATGGACAGATTTGACGGCCTTGAAGAGAGTAAAGAAAACGTGCCCGTGTCCAATCGCAGTGGGGATGTGTTTGCCCTACCTCCTCCCAGAACCCCTGCTGGCATCAAGAAGAACCGTCCAAGGAAAGGTCCATCCACCCCAAACAAGACTAACACAGGTAGTACTGTAATGGCACATCACATTGTAGATTTATCTCCCTTAATAACTCTCTCAGGGCAGCCCCCCCATGTTCCAGTGCTTATTTTTAGGGTTGTTGTTTTTTTTTTTTTTTCTTGTATTCTTACAGTTGTTATTTTTGTGTTTCCATCATCAACTGAGGCTTTTGATGGACTCATTCTACTCATTTTGAGACATTTTTTTTTTTTGCAATTGTATTTATTTCACCGAGCTTTCAAAAACAATGCTGCGTTATTCAAGGGTGACACTTTTAGCATTTCATGAGCAAACCTAGCATTTCGACGCTAGTGATACCTGCTGAGCTTGGGGTGCTGAGGAGAGTTAGCAGAGCTGACTGGCAGAGCGAGAAGACCCCCGTTGATTATTTTTAACCTCATCCATGACTCTTGAAAATGTTTTTCTTTTATCACCACTTTGGACACAAGCAACACTACTGCACTGTCTTCATCTACAGACATTTTCTCTAACCATGCATTTGTGAACATCACAACTTTAAGAGATGGTTTCGTAACCTTTTTGAGCTTTATATAGGTTAATTCTCTCTTCAGAGATATATTTTGAGGGATGCAATGGTGTACATCAGACAACGCAGCTTCATCAACAGATAATTCTTAACTGGTGTGTGTTTTCCATTGGACAGGCCAGCTTTATACACTTGAGCGAATGGATTTGAAATCCCTCAAATTGTGTAATAGTCGTGCTTGTCTGAACTTCTCTAATCAGCTTTTATCTTAGCCAAGGGTGTACTGTCTTATGCCTCCCTTTCTTGAGAATGTTTACATGATGTCATTGTCAATAAAATGTGGAAATCCTTCCTGGAAATCACAAGAGGGAACAATGTTTTATAATCAATTTTGACAGAAATGTAAGAAATTTCAAAGGGTGTACTGTACAAACCTATTCCTTGTGTTCCTAGGCAGTGCCTGTACAGAGCAGCCGCAGAGAGGAGTATTGGACCAGTCACCTCATGCTGCAGATTTAGAGGCCCTAACACTCAGCCCAGAGAGGAGGTGAACACAACTGGCACATGGGGGCCAAAATCTACCAAAATACATTGTAGCTTGACTTGGTTTCAACTCCTGAAAAATGTAGTTAAGATCCCATGTTGACATGCATGTTTCTTTTGGTGAAATTGCAGCGCTCCATGTTGATGACATTCATAGAACCTCAAACCATGTCAGTCAGGGACACTTTTTTTGCTGTAACCAAAGCTGACCTCTGCTTCCAAGCCTTTCTCCGAAGTAGTACTAGGTACATGTGGTGGTGTGTTGCTACAGTTAATTTCTGCAATACACAGGCTGCATGACTCATCAAATTCATGTAATGTTGGAACAGATTTTTTATCATCATTATTATTGTGTTATGATGGTATTTTGTTATTTAAAAAGCAAAAGACAAACCTTTGCCTTTGTTGGTTTAGATCTCGCTCTTTGGACGCAGCTGGCTGTCAGAGTGACAGTGCTCAGAAGCGCAAGGGAGGGAAGGTCTTCGGCAGTTTAGAGCGTGGGCTGGATAAGGTCATTACAATGCTTACTCCCAGCAAGAAGAGGACAATTCGTGATGGCCCTCGCAAGATCAAAGTAGGACTCTGCTTTTCTTTCCCCGTGTTTCTTCTTCTAGCTCTTGTACGAACCTGTAATAGTCTTTATCTGTGTAACCCACTTTGTTCCTTTCCCACAGGCCCAGTATAATGTGACCTTAACAAGTCAAACTAATGCAGACCAAGTGCTGCAGCAGATCCTCGATGTTCTACCAGGGAAGAATGTGACCTTTGTACAGAAAGGGTAGGCTATTTATTTTTACTTTTTCCTCATTTCTCCAAAAACTGAGCCACCAAAGTTATCATTGGTTTCAATTTCATTTTAGTTAAGGACCACGTACAATTAAATCACAATTGCCATTTCATGCTTTTTACCAGAATTAGCCTCATGCTAATTCACATCTGCAGTCCGTGGCAGGACATTAAAAACATCGATATTCAATAAAAGATGTCTTTTTCCCCATTGCCATTAGGTACACTGTGACATGCAAGACCTTATCAGACATGGGAAAGACTACACTGCATTTTGAGCTAGAAGTTTGTCTACTCCAGAAGCCTGAGGTAGTAGGCATTCTACGGCAGAGGCTAAAAGGTCATTCCTGGGTCTACAAAAATCTGGTTGAAGACATTCTTTTAAGCCTCAGTATCTAATCGGTGTGTGTGTGTGTGTGTGTGTGTGTGTGTGTGTGTGTGTGTGTGTGTGTGTGTGTGTGTGTGTGTGTGTGTGTATGCAACTGATGATGTTTTGTGAGAATGTTAAAAGACCAATCACATTTTTATTGTATTTTTCTGTTCGTGTTCACCAGCATGTCTAATATATTCAATTGGGAAAATCTTTTTCATTCAGCTCCTGATGCCCAGTCGCCTCTTTGAGTTCATTCCACCTGTCATTTTGTATTTAAATGTCTTTTAGATCATGCTTGATTTTATTTTAATTGACAACTTCTGTAGAAGAAGATTTTTTTTTGTAAAGAATAAATATAACTGTATCTTGTATGAGTTCTAAATCGCTAGCATTAAACTTGTAAATTGTTAAGTATATTGTATGGATTATTTCACATATATTTGAGATCCTATTATGTATTCTAAAATATCTCTCATTCCTTTAATAATGTTAAGGTAATTGATGCTGGAAAGGAAACACTATTCAGACCTTTCTACATTTCCAGCCTGTCATAGTTGTCTAGAAAGGAGCCAGGTTTAGAAGTTGACCATCACCCGCCTCATGCATGTATAATGTAGCTCAAGCTTGACGGATCTGCAGACACCAATTTCCACCTATGCATAGTTGCAACAATGATGAAAAGAAGTCTTTGTGGTAAGCACCACTATGATTTCTGTTTTGTGAATTCATTATTGTCATTTCAGTGTACATAGTAGAACCTAGTAGCCTATTGGTTTAACTCAGTGGCTAAAAGTCATGCACTTTCCCCTGCAAACAATATTGCAAGGTGGACCTTGCCTTCCAACTCTGTAAATCTGAGAGGTCCAAATGGCACTTCTGACAACATTCTCCACTAAAAAACTGATTGTAGAGATTCTCTTTCAACTCAACTGTCAACTAATTCATCAGTATAGGGTTCATGGAAACACTGTTTACATTGCAGACCTAGGCTAAGACCAAACCCACTTAAAACATTTTTTTTTTAAATGCTGAACTAATTGAACTAAATTAGACATAACAGACATAAAATAGAAAGAAATGTATTTAATAAAATATGTGTAAAGGATAGAGTAGATGAATATCTTGACCAGAGCAAGTTAGATACGCTGAGGTTATCTGCATGTTGATAGTAACCAGGTCCACTGCTGACCTACGTACATGTATATCTCATCTTAGGTAGAGAATTGGTCAGAGGACCCTGGCACCCCCGTGTCCATACACCGACATGCATGATGGTTTCAAGGAGAAGCTGGCGGCATATTCTGTAGTGTAGCGGGTTGTTGGTTCATGGCCCATTTTCACTGTTCCAGCTCATTTAGTTGTAAGTAGGCGGAGCAGTCCGGGATTCTCCTGATTTGGTTTACGCTCAAGCTTTCTGAGCACATGGGGCACACCGACTCAGTTTCCAACAACCTGGAAAACACCCACAGAATATGCAGTGAGTGAAACATATTTTGCCAAGTCATCCTTCTCTTACAGAGCTGCACACATCTGGAACACCATACTGACAATGAGTGTGTTCCATGCATATCAATATCCAGAGTATGTGACTTATCCCAGTTATGATCAAATTCAGGAATGCTGGGCTATAACAATTCTCTTCAAAAAATGTGTTTGGAAATGTCTCTTTCTTGGAATTTGCCATATAAATCTTTTAAGTCCATCCTCTATTTTTTTTCTCTCTCTCATGCTCAAAGCTCAGAAACTCCACTTCTGTACCACTTACATCAAACTTTTCAGTTCGATTCCTAACTATGTGTAGAAAATTGAAAGTTGAATCCCCAAACCAACTTGCAATTTTCCACAACAGAATGGCATTTCTCATTGCTTTCATCCAATCTCAAATGCGTTGTACATGTTTCAAATGTTTAGTAAATTCAAATGGCCATGTACAAGTACCCTACAGTTAACACATTGAGCATACATTTAGCACATTTTCCAAATACCGGTAAATTGATCTTGCTTATTTAAACGGATGAGACAATTCTCAGTCTAATGGTTGCCCTCTCCAAAACATGTCAGCATGATTTCATTGTGCAAGTCATCATATGCAAAATATTCTTCACAATTGTCAAAACAGTCAAAGACATAATATTTTAAGAATTTCATCAACCGTTAATTCATGACAGTGTTTAACAGGTCAGATGATATTTTAACTTCACTAGTTTGTTGAAAATAATTTTACAACCGTGTATACTACAGTTTTCTCTCTTATTTGGCTAATTTCTTGATTTTTTCAAACGACATTCTGTTTTGATCAATTGGTAGTTTTTTTTTAGATTGGTCCATGTTATTTTGAGAATGGTATCCCTGTTTTGAGAAATGAGCCAAACCAATGAGAAACCTTTAATATATGGGCATTACTTGAATTTACAGTTAAGGAAGTTACTGATAAATGTCCTTGGTAGAATTAGTAAATTGTGTTGTCAAACTTCAATGGTTTCACTCACTTTTTCATTTTTAGTTCCACATAGTAGAAATCTGTTAGCTGAACATAGTCCCATAGTGGCAAAACATCTAATCATTTTGGCTTGCAGTGCTTACACAATGCCAAAGGGACAATGTATTTTAGGGGTAGTGATATATATGGGAAAGGGATTTAATTGTGACACACAGGTACACTGTTTTTGGAGCGATATGAGCATGTGATGAGGATCCATGAGATTATTCTGAACCATCCAGTTTATTTTGACAGAAGGACTAAATGAATGCAAATGAGCCAAAGCAATTGAGAAGGATATACCGGTATGCCATGTTTATGGTACTGACTATTTATGTAGGAGAAGGTTTAGTATTGATTCAAGAATGGGCTGTTTTGGGAGGTATGACATTTTGCTAGGTATCTGAACTGTTGTGCAGAAGTGTAAGAATGTTTGGCCAAATGACCCAATAGTTATAGGAATGTAATCTCAGTTTCAAGAAATTCGCCAAACCAATCAAGAAAAACTATAACAGTGTTAATTGTTATCAACCTTGTTATTTTTTTGTAAACCTGATTTATTTTATTTTCTTCTGAAAAATGAAACTCCTTTCCAAAAGTCAGATTTTACTAGATGTCATTTAGCAGGTTTAATCGTTTTAGAATCCATTACAAAAGGGGGTTAAACCATGTATTTACCCAAAGCCTATATTAATAAGCAATTTGAGTGAATGAGAATGAAAGTCAATCTTTCCCTTTTTTTTCTGTCTCTTCCTCTCCATCTTCCCTCCTCAAAAAAACAACTGTATGGAAACAGTTACCCCCATCTGACACTGATTGTTGAGAGTTTAGCAAAAACGCGCCCCACTCATAAAAATGCTAATTTTGTTGAAAATCAATTTCACACAAAAAAAATTCCAGGTAATGACCAAGGGGTCTCCAATATTGTATACATTGTGTTTTAAAGGTTAATTCATTACTGTACACTTTCCCAGCCCCTATGAAACATGCTGTCTTAAGCATGGACATAATCATTTCAATTGACTAAAAATGAAAAACTGGAATTGAATGACAGCACCATTGCAGTTCTGTAGAACTATTTCAATATATTCTTCCATGCAAACAGTGAGTTTTAGAACAATATTAATTTATATTTTCTGGATAGAGATACATACTGTATGAACTGGGAGTAGAGTGCTGGAAAGTCACAGTGAGGACACACTGACCAGTCCTCTTTCACCATGTGTCGACCCTGCATACAAGTGGAAAGTGCAGTGAGTGACGGGCAGTATGATTGGATGCAAAACCACTGGTAAATAAATGTCTGATGTCTACTTAAACTACCGTAGCAATGCAGTATGGCAAATTGTTTTTGCATCCTGGGCACAACAGCTCACACTCAGGCAGCTGAAAATCGCAGAATGGACATGGAGTGGAGTCTTCCTCCAACTCTGTTGTGTCTGGGCGACTAGAATAAAGAGAGAATAACATAAAAATAAGAATAACAATAAAAATGGTACACAATGGTGCAGAATTTGTCAGTTCTAGGGGTGTCACAGTTACCAGTGAAAACACACAGTTCACATGATTTAAAAAAAAGTTGGCTGAGACAATCACCCGGATAACCGTGCATAACCACACCAAGCAACGTGGCACAATGAGCCTTTCCAATGTTAACTTGCTACATACCTTTCTGATACATACTTTTCTGATGTTAAGACTGAAAATTGGTCAAAGAAAAAGTTCATGATCCCAACAGGTTCACATCAGAAAGTGAGTGATAATGGTTACATGTCTCGGAGTATGGTGGACATGCATGTGAACATGTAGCCGTTTAATCGGTTGAGGAACAGCATATAGTGGTGGAAGTAAGCATTTTATCCCCTGCTGATTGTATTGGTTTGACCACTAATCAAGACATAATCAGTCTATAATTTGAATGGTAAGGGTAACAGTTGGGTAAACTCTCCCTGTTTCTGCCTCTAGCTGCAGTATCAAACCAGACCAATGGCAGTCATTGATCCAATCTGCATCTCTCACTCACCCTCACTCTCACACTGTACCCTACTGAACTAAGCCTACTATTTATCTAGCCTGGGAACTCCCATACTGCCTTTAGTTCTACACAATCGTTCCTGTCTGAAAGACTCTCACTTGTGATTAGGTCTGGTGGTAACCAGGCAAATATTTATCTGGACCAATTGGAAATAGTGAATTGTTGAACCATTTGTAATGCTTTTGATTAAAAAAAAAAAAAGCTTTTGTCACCTAACTTGATGAAGTGGAGTAATTAAAATAAAAGTGGATTAATTAAAAACAGAAACAAATACTGCAATAATACTAATGGTGTGACACAACTGGTGTGCATTGGCACTGCACTCACGATTCGATTACGATTCAGGAGGAAGCGACTTGTTTCGATTCAATTCTACTATGCATTGCAATGCATTACATTTCTACTGCAAAGCAAATGTTTCATCAGTCATGATGAGGCAATACATGTAGTCAGATACTGAGCAACATGTTATTGGCTGTTTTCTGTATCAGTCTTGCAGTTTTCAATGCTTTGAGGAGCTTTTATTTAATTTAATATTCATTTGCCCCTGAAATATCAACAGAAGTAATTGAAACTTTAAAAAAAATGCAGCATTGATTCTGGAACTTGCCGCATTGAATTGAATTGTCCATGCCCCGCATTGCATTGCAGAATGGATTATTGTTGACACCACTAAATAATACTGTGGTTATTTTGATCACAATAACTGTGAGCTTCAATTTTCATACTGTGCCAACCCTAGTCAATTCCAAGCAATTTGTTGGTGTAGTGTCCACTCTACTCAAGACAGAGAGGAATATGAATTACTGCATTTTATACGTAGCATTTGTTTTGAATTGCACAAAACAGAGGGAATACTCACCGGACCATGGCCTCTATCTTCTTCTTGTATTTCAGATCAATCTTGTTGCGATACTCAGGGCGCATTAACATGGCAGCAAAGCTAAAAGCGGAATTTTTCAAACCTGCACGATGGCACTCTATCACCGCAGATGTCAGAATGGGAACAATGTCTATGTGAATAAAACAGGCAAAAAAAAATCATTGTCAGAAAAGTGTTTTCAATGTATTGAATTTCATTGTAGAGTTGTTCACACTAACTTTAGTGAGTATGGCATTACTGCAGCTTACGTGAGGGGAATTTGCTGATGTTACTGGAAACACGTATGAGCATACGGGCCCCCTTCAGGTGATCTCCCCTCTTCACATGAATCTACAGAACAAGAAAAAAACAATATCAAACCAGGCAACAAAGTATTTAGATTAGGAAAATAGAAAGTTCTGCTATTTATTGTTGCCTGTGCTCTGTTAATACAGGACTAACATGTGGCAGGACTTTTTTTTTAAATCATGGGTTTTCAGTATACATTTTCCTCACCTTCACCAAAATGTAGCTGTGTAGGATCATAAGGTTGATAGCCATCTCAGATGGAATCTTAATTTTCTGAGCCAGTAACTCCGTGTACATACTGAACAGCACGTCATGACCATTCCGATAATTTCCTGCAAAATAATACACTTTATGTAGTATGGTTTAGCACAGCTTGCACCTCAAAAATAAATAACATACATTGATATATACATTTAGGAACATTTCATAGAGATTTTCATCAATTTCATTTTTTAAGTTCTAGGACCCCCCAGAAAATGATGGAATCCTGTTTTCCCCCAGGTTGTTAATGAAGTACACAAAACCATTATTTTTGTCGAGAATAGCAAGAGCCAACAACAAGTAGCTAGCAAAAGGCCACCTATCTGCACAAGAAATTATGCATAAACCTTATATTCTGGTTGCAGCCTGAGGAAGGCACACGCCGAAACGCGTCTGTGCGCAAAAATAAAGAAAACAAATTGATGCAATGTGCGCCCCCTTTTCTTTGATTCTAAGTATTTTATTTGGGCCAGCACCCTTAAAATTAAACAAGAAACCTGAGTGAAGCCTGCTACCTGCCATACTATCAAATGTATAAGTCATATTGGATTTTGCTAATAAAATTAAAATTTTAGTTCAAGTAAAGTTTAGTTTTATTAAAAATTCAAAACATTCGTATTCGGGGGACTAGAAGTATACCAACAGACAACATGTCTATTAAATAGAACTATTGAAACAATGCAACACCAAATGTGCACTGTGATGAAAGCTAAAGGTGATCCAACAACATATTAGTGTGGGTGACTTGGTGGCAACTTTTTTTGTTGGCTAAACTGTGTATAATCCAAGCCAAAACATATTTGTAACTTCTGCCGTCTGTCCATTCGCACAGAGACATGATGTGTACATTTCTTTTAAACAAGTATGAATAAACAACACAAGGACAAAGAGACCTGCAGATTGCTCCTCTCTGGCTATGATGATGGCAGTTCGTGCTGCTTCTCTATATTGTTTCAGAGCCATGTAGAGCCGAAACAAGTACTTGGCATCCTAAGAAAACGGTAAAAACCAGTCAGTCTTTAGATTAGTGGATGGATGTCAAGAAGAATGTACTATCTTGAAGGGGACACTACCTTTGGCATGCCATCACTCTCTCCCATCAGGTAGTCTATTAGCTGATTGGTCAAAGCATCATCTTTAGCCTCTCCAACCTATTACACATAGTTGTTAGTTACCTTCATGCATCATAACTTGCCATTTGTATTGAACTGAAACCCAAGTCAAAGAATATATAAACAGTCTTACCGTCTCTATTGCCTTCTCTATGGCCAAGCTGTCTTCAGTATTTGAGCATTTCAGAAAGTGTTTCAAAGCCTAAAATCACAATGTGTAGAGAGAGGACACAGAGCAGACATGAGGATAAGAAGACACATTGGTGTAAATTGCAAATCAGAGAAAGATATCTTTATACTAGATTACTTATTGTCACACAACATTGGTTGGCATTAAGTTGTGAAAGTATAACAGCAGGTGATGGATAATAACAGTGCCCTCTTACTCTATTGAACTGTCCACATTTCTGAAAAAATTTCCCAGCCAGCAGGTGCTGCTTCTCTCCTTCAAAGTGCAGAGCGATGCTCTGGTAATCTTCAGCTGAAGCATCTAGGCCTGGCAGTTGCATTTTCAAACATAAAATGTGTTAGGTACATACTTTTCACAGAGAGAGGAAAAATTTGAAACCTGAGCCAGTTTTCAACATGACATCTCTTTGATACCTCATTGGCCTGAATATGACAACCCCCATTACACTTGAGTTTTAACCATTAATCAAGACTTTGCACCTTGAAACTACATCAATAACAAAAGACAAAGGCACTATACGACACTAAATTCCAGTGTCACCCAACCCTAATTATCTGCCTTCACAACAGAATTTACTTTTCTGATTGGCTGATGGGGTGACCATTGATTCAATGGAACTGGTGAAGCTTCTATAGGACACGTGTAACCAGAGTTCTAAGCCCCTGCCTCGCCATTAACTTTGTGTAACCGGTCACCTTGTCTGCCATTATCCCTTTCTTCTTAATGACAATAATACGTTTGGTGACTAAAAGACATGTTGGATAACCACTTTGCGTCTGAGGGTTCACTCCCACCAGGCACAAAATGTACCCAGCCCAATCCATACAACAGCCTTCACAGGACCTGCAAGATTTCAGAGAGTCTGCGAGATTTAGTAGCTAGCCCAACCCCCAGACAGCTCCAAGTGCAACTGCTCATGTTTGGGGTTACAATGAGAGGGTGAGGAGAAGCGACTGGAGGAAAGTGTAACATCAGAAAAGTCTGAAAGCCTCATCGAGTTGGACGCGGTGGTGATGTGCTCAAATCATCATAGCTTGGCATCCCCAGCTCTCAACCCAACTTTGAGATTAGATTAACGGCAATAATGTCTTTATCACTGTAAGAATCTCACATGACGCAGCATGCTAACGGCCACCACAAAACATACTGGCCAAAGGTAAAGAGGTTCACTAACCAATGATGTCTGCATAAACCTCCATCTGCCCATGTTGCTGTGCCAGTTGGAAGGCCTCGTCACTGCACTGGGAAAGCACCAAGAACTGAATGGCAGATCCATAGTCATTCAGATTCAAGAAAAACCTAGAACAAACAACCAAAAGCTGTTTCTTCATGGCAATGGCAATGTCATTTTCACTATAAATAGTTTTTTAAAAATACAATGGTTGTAATAAGTATTTGATTCCTTGCAGATTTTTTTTGTTTGCTCACAAATAAAGGTACAATCAGTCTATAGATCAGTCAATGGCAGGTGTATTCTAACATGGAGATAGAATATTTAAAAAAAAAACTTTAAAAGAAAATAACTTCAAATGATATGTGATTTGCATTTCATTGAGGGGAAAAAACAAAAAGACAGCCGCATTGTCTGCTTATGCCTATCCGCTGCCTGTAAAGAGTCACCTGCATAAAAAGAAACACCTTCCAGAGAATCATTGAATCAATCAGACTCTAAACTCTTAAACATGGGAAAGATAAACACACTGTAAAAGGATGTCCAAGGACAAAATTGTGGACCCGAATGTGGTTGGAATGGGCAAGAACGTGACAAGTAAGAAGCAAAGTGTTCAATTTCAACATTACATTAGTTAAATAGATCAACTGCACCAACAGTTGTGAAAATGAGAAATCACTAGAACTGCACAGGGGGAACTAGCCAATGATCTCAAGGCAGAGGGTGCCGCTGTCACTAAGAAAACTATTGGTAGCGCTTAACACTGCAATGGACTATTATCCTGCAGTGCAAAGCCAATAGTCCAAGGCAATCTGGCAACATAATCCAAGGTCTCAAACTCCAGTTCAGTTCAATTTCAGCTGTATTAAGGCTCAAATACTTATCTCCCTCAATGAAAAATAAATAAATTTATAGTAGTATAGAAGTATATTCATATACATTATTTTATGCATTTTCTTTTTTGTATACAGTATCCTCTATCTCTCCATGTTACAATACACCTGAAACCATAAACTGATCCTTTCTTTGTTAGTGGGCAAACCTACAAAATCAGGAAGCTATCAAATTATTACCACTGTACATGACTAAAGAGAGCAATATAGTAGAGTAGAATAGAGTAGAGTAAACTTTATTAATTCAGAGGAAAATTAATATCATCAATCTGAAAGTGTGGCTCTTACCTTGCCACCATCTTGGCACCGTCGATTGACTGTGTTTCCCTGACAATGCGCACAGCCTCCTCAGGGTTGTTCAAATGCTCCAATAAGATGCGGATCACATTGTCCCAGTCCCTTGCACTCTCATAAGCCATTGCAGCCTCTTTAAACCTGTCAACAGCCAATACAACATCACTTTTACTAAAGAGGCTGTAAACCACAACGCTAAGAGATCCAACTTGCTATACAAAAATACAGAAGTATACTCCTCAGATAGCTAGATGCCTAACAACTGTTACCAGTGCCCACCCCACACAGACTATTTCAATGTTTTATTTTTTTTATTTCAAATTTGTCATTTTAATCCTTTTTTAAAATACATTTAATATTACTTTGTCGTTTTTCCATACTCTATGCATTACTATTCATTGTAAAACTTTCTGAGATCATGGCTATGGTGATACCCCACAATAATAAATTGAATATCTACTTACTTGCCATCAGCTTCTTTGGCCTTTGCATACTGCAGATGGATCTTGGAAGCGGACACTTGGGGTAGGAGCTCACCAACTTTTGACCTAAAGACAGGGACAAACTTACAACATCTGTGTACAATAAATCAGTACTATTATCTCGCCAATTCAGCAAAAAGGAAGGGAAGAGGTACATTTCATTCTTAGATGCTTACCAGTTTTTGCAACGGATATAAACAGAGGCAGCTTTCTCATGGAACAGACCTTTCTCATACAACTGTGCAGCTTCTGAGTATTGCTAAAACACAACAAAATACAATCTTAAAAAGGTTAACAGAAAGGGTGCTTCTAAATGCACACATGAGTGTGCACTCGTACAGAGTAATGAAACCCATAAAACTGAGGTAAGGACCTTCATGCCCTCCAGGATGGCACCACATTCCTTCTTCAGTGATCGACTCGGATGCTTTATGGCAAGATTGACACCACGTCGGATATCTCCCATACGAATGGACATACGTGCTACCCCGGCCTCGCATGCTTCATCGTGTTCCTGGGCACATGTTGATTGGATAGAGTTTTTAACAGGTTTGTGCATAGGAAAACACACAGTAGGTTGCAGTAAGACTCTATATTGCATTTCCATACAATATGCTAGGCATTACAGAATTATAACAAAAATTGATGTTGAACCTTCACTGACAGTGTTAAAACTTTTTTGTGTGTATACTGACCTTGTTTTCTTGAGTCATTCCCTTTTCATAGTGTGATAGTGCATTCACATAGTCTCCACTGCCAAGGGACAGAATATAGAATACAGCATTATTGTCTGTTTTAGTCCAGTAGAACTTGGTGGAAAATAAGGATTTTTTTTACATACAGTATATTGCTACGTAGTTTAGGAGGTGCAGTTAAAAGTGGTGAAGTTAAGGAATCCGACGGGTGCCGGTCTGACACCTTTGAGGATTTTTTTTTTTTGAAATTGCATCATACACCATGGTCATAGCAAACCCAAAGCAATCCAGTTAAATTTCCTTATATGCAAACCTATCATGTTTGATTTCCAATTAATCCCATTTGCCCAAATCATTCATATCAGTAACAAATAATAGGCATTAGTGTTTCAGCCTTGTTTTTGTGGAGTTAGAAACTGGAATATCAAAATTCTTCCTATCCCACAATGGTGAATAATGTTTTTTTTTTTTTTTTAAATCTTGGATCCACATCATGATTCGGGTCACCACCAAAATTAAAATCACTTTTTCCTTTTGTCATTTCCAACAACTCCACAAATCTGTTCATGACTTTGAGTTATCCTGCTGACAGACAAACAGACAGACCAACGCTACTTAAGCAATAAGCCACGAGAGGGCGTGGGTTATGCTCGATTGATAACAACCAAGGGGAGTGGGGCACGACGCGAAGTGGAGTGCTGTAAACGTCCCCTTGCCCGTTATCAATAGAGCATAACCCACGGACTCAAGTGGCTTATTGCTTATCTAACACTGTTACACTTAATCGCTGACCAATTTTCTTTAAAAACACTTTAATGACAATTAATTCCATCCGTAATGAGTTGACAAGTTGAGGAAGTGATTGTGGTTACCCCGGCAACATTACTTGGCGTGTGTGCGTGTGTCGTGCTGCCAGAAAACACACTTCGTATACAAAAACACATTAAGAGGCGATAAACACAGCAATGTCTTTGCAATCACACTGATACCCCAAACACAGATGGTGCAAAGATGTGCTCTTCTTGCAGACTCCCTACCCCAACTGCAACATATTCTCATTACCGACGTAGATGCGCTGGGTCTAACTTAGACGCGCATAGAATCTTCAGGTGGAAGGTGTAGGTTTACGCTCGATTGATCACAGCTATCAGCCAATCAGAATCGAGAATCGGACCGCACAGTGTTAGATAGAAGACATAAACTCATTGGCAGAAGTAAAAATCTGTTTTAAGTTACCGGTACATTGTCATTTACATTTGTTTCTGTATTCCTGTCAACTAATAAACAAACAAACTAACTAGCAAGCCAACACCAGCAAGAACCTCCATGATGGAGACATAATGTAAGTGCAGTACTTGAAATTCAAAATAAAAAAACAGTGATTAAAGAAATAAAAAGTGAAAGTGAAAGCCCATTGGGAAACTCCAACTCCCATTGTCATTGTGACACAGCACTCCACAGCACACAAGTGAACACTGCACACTGCACACAACGAAATTGTATTTATGCCTCACCCGTGCAAGGGGGCAGCCCTCAGTGGCGCCCCATGGGGAGCAGTGCGGTGGGACGGTACCATGCTCAGGGTACCTCAGTCATGGAGGAGGATGGGGGAGAGCACTGGTTGATTACTCCCCCCACCAACCTGGCGGGTCGGGAGTCGAACCGGCAACCTCTGGGATGCAAGTCTGACGCCCTAACCGCTCACCCATGACTGCCCATTTGGCATTTGGCCAATGAAAAAAAAACTGAAAGTGGTTGCTGCTGTAACCACAGCATCAGTAAATTAACTAGACTGCCTGTGCAGTCGCCTTCGACTGCTTAAGGTATATCCCCGAAACGCGACTCTTCCAGTCCCCAATCATTCCTACCACTCCCGTCCACCTTTTCATGAACGTTTATGATAAATACAAAATATAAAATAAATATATTTAATATCTATACATAGATCAATGACGTGCATAGGCTTAAAACCAAATGACTATTGTGAAAATGAAGGAAAAAATGGGGCAAATGGTAACACTGTTTTAATGGTTCACTATTACAGTGGATATACCACATTAGTGTAATAACCAGTGTAACAATATTTAATACCATGTAATACCAGTGTAACACCATGTACCAATTTTGTACTTATATCATGTAGGCTATTTGTGTGTAAGTGGTATTACATGGTATTGCATATTTGTACACTGGTATTACACTAGTATTACATGGTATTACATATTGTTACACTGGTTATTACACTGTACCTAGTATTGCCTATTTTTACACTGGTATTACACTAGTATTACATGGTATTAAATATTGTTACACTGGTTATTACACTGTAGGCCTACCTGATATGGTAGATTCACTGAAATGGTGAACCATTAAATTAAGGAGTTACCGGGCAAATCAATCCACCCAGTCAGAAGTTATGGGCCAAATAAAAATTCCACCATTTTGAAAGTGTTGACCTCCAAACTCGAATCAGTTCATGAACCTACCCTGCAGCATTCACACACCAAATCTGGGACAAATCCATCCACCCGGTCAGAAGTAATGGGCCAAACAAAAATTCGGCCATCTTGAATTCGGCCATCTTGAAAGTGTTAACCTCCAAACTGTAATCAGTTCATGAACCCACCCTAGAGCATTCAAACACCAAATCTGGGACAAATCCATCCACCCGGTCAGAAGTAATGGGCCAAACAAAAATTCGGCCATCTTGAATTCGGCCATCTTGAAATTGTTGACCTCCAAACCCGAATCAGTTCATGAACCTACCCTAGAACATTCACACACCAAATCTGGGACAAATCCATCCACCCGGTCAGAAGTTATGGACCAAACAAAAATTCGGCCATCTTGAATTCGGCCATCTTGAAAGTGTTAACCTCCAAACTCTAATCAGTTCATGAACCCACCCTAGAGCATTCACACACCAAATCTGGGACAAATCCATCCACCCGGTCAGAAGTAATGGGCCAAACAAAAATTCGGCCATCTTGAATTCGGCCATCTTGATATTGTTGACCTCCAAATTCGAATCAGTTCATGAACCTGCCCTAGAGCATTCACACACCAAATCTGGGACAAATCCATCCACCCGGTCAGATGTTATGGACCAAACAAAAATTCGGCCATCTTGAATTCGGCCATCTTGAAAGTGTTAACCTCCACACTCTAATCAGTTCATGAACCCACCCTAGAGCATTCACACACCAAATCTGGGACAAATCCATCCACCCGGTCAGAAGTAATGGGCCAAACAAAAATTCGGCCATCTTGAATTCGGCCATCTTGAAATTGTTGACCTCCAAATTCGAATCAGTTCATGAACCTGCCCTAGAGCATTCACACACCAAATCTGGGACAAATCCAAACATCCGTTCAAAAGTTATCGCGTTAACACAAAAGACCTTACGCGGCGGCGGACGCGGCGGCGGACGCGGCGGCGGACGCGGCGGCGGCGGCGGCGGTGCACGCAAAACCATTACATCCCCGACGCTCCGCGTTTCGGGGATATAATTGATGAAATGGAACATTCCAGACCAATAATAAAAATAAAAAACAGACAAATGGCATTCCAAAGCAGAGTGTTCATGTGATAATTTATCCACAAAATGCAATGTCGTAACACAGATAATCTCGTATGTTAGCTTGGCACACAAGTATACTCACATGAACTCCAATTGAATGGCATACTCTTTAGAGATATATGGCATCTCATCTGGGGACAGCCTGCTTGCTAGTTGCAGTGCACTGTCCCAGTGCTGCAGATCTCTCCTCATCTTCAAACACACACACACATCATGAAAAAGACACTTAGAAGGTTATTGTTTCAGGTCCATATTCCATGGGTAGATTTCACAAGTTACATCTGCCATTACTACGCAATTGTGACGGCAGTGACCCAGGTGCAATTGTGTTGTCAATCCACAACACCATGAATGTGTTTTTTTTTTTTTCATGTCAGAGTACCAACAGTTCATACTAATGTGAATGTACTCCCATGTCTGTTTGAATGGACATTTTCTGATACAAACAAGTCGCCATGCCCCTTATCAAAATCCTGAAAATGTTCATTATGCTGGTAACACTTTATTTTAGGGATACATCTATTAGCACTAATACATACAATATTAATGCCTGTGTAAGTAACTTGTAAGGCATGTACTAAGCAAAATAGTTGTTAAGCATGTATTCACAAATGTCTTGTTCATGCCCAATTAGGGATTTATTACTAATATAACCTTAGTAAGGACCAGTAAGCCTATATTTCTACTTATTAGTAAGTAGTAAGTGGCAGAATACAATGTGTATAAGCTCCCGACACACTGTGTGAACAAACCCTGAACAGTGTGAAAACAGATGCGGAATAAGGGTCCCTATTCTAAAGTGATGCATTGGTCAGCCCAGATGGCTCAGGGCCTCCACACTACCAAAGTCCCCCTCGTTACCTAGGGCCCCCACACCACCCAGGCCCGCACTACCTAGCCACCCCCCCCCATCTACAAAGTGTAAGGGTATATTTAATAATTAATACTTATCCAGCTGAGTCATCTAGTTTTCACTTGTTCATAACTAGGTAAGGAAGGTAACAGGAGCCTTTATATAGCAAGGATTGAACGTACACTTGTCAATGGCGGTGGGTTGGTGAGATGTAAGTTTTTTCATGTACCACTGAGTTTTAATTGTAAAACCCCCCCTAAATAAATGCAGAACATTAGAATAATAGTTTTGAAGCAAAACTAAACTATTCTTTTGTGATAATCAGGTTAATGTTTGAGAACATTAGCTTCAAGAAGTGCAGTGCATGATGGGTACGCAATCTAGGCCAACAGACAA
Source organism: Engraulis encrasicolus (assembly GCF_034702125.1). Classification (NCBI taxonomy): domain Eukaryota; kingdom Metazoa; phylum Chordata; class Actinopteri; order Clupeiformes; family Engraulidae; genus Engraulis; species Engraulis encrasicolus. The sequence goes on along the minus strand of NC_085872.1, from coordinate 844,925 downwards.
CCTACCCAGCTCTGAGCCTACGTCCTTAGCTCCTCCCCTCACTCGTGAAATTTAGTTGCTATCCAAACAATTTGCCATGTACGTAACAACAGAAATATTATCATTGCTGCACTGGCCATGCATTGCATTTCTGACTAAGGGCGCACCCATCATGCACTGCACTTCTTGGAGATACGTTTCTCTAACATTTCTCATACGTTTCTTATTCATCACAAAGGAATAGCTTAGTTTCGCTTCCAAACTATTACTCATCGTTATATTCTGCATTTATTGTAGGGTTTTTACAATTACCTGTAAAACTAATTGGTGTATGAAAAAATGACATCTCACTACCCACCGTCATTGAGACGTTTACGTCCAATCCTTGCTATATAATGCTTCCAATTACCCTCTTACATTTTGAGTAGAATAAATGAGATCTACATATCCAAAGAAACTAATGTGGAGTCAGAAATGTTCTTACACTTTGCTTCCCGTGGGGGGTGGGGGTAGAGTGGGGGCCCTAGGTAGTGTCGGGGCCCTAGGTAGTGCGGGGGCCCTAAGTCATCTGGGCTGAGCAATGCATCACTTTAGAATAGGGACCCTTATTCCACATCTGTTTTCACACTGTTCAGGGTTTGTTCACACAGTGTACCAGGAACTTATACACATTGTATTCTGCCACTTACTACTTACTACTAGATAGAAATATAGGCTTACTGGTCCTTACTAAGGTTATATTAGTAATAAATCCCTAATTGGGCATGAACAAGACATTTGTGAATACATGCTTAACCACTATCTTATTTTGCTTTGTACATGCCTTACAAGTTACTTACACAGGCATTAATATTGTATGTATTAGTGCTAATAGATGTATCCCTAAAATAAAGTGTTACCATTATGCTTCCTACTTAGTTATTGTTATTCTCCTTAGTGTTCTCTGCTGTTGGACTTTTCTGAGTTAGGGGTAAGCATTTGGTAATGATTGAAAGGAAAACTGAAAAGAAAAACCATGCAGAAAATAGGTGTAAATCACAACTTAGAGTTAAGCAAGGGTCCAAGACATGGGAAACATTTGAATATCAGTTATAAGTCAGTTTGTACATTAGTGATAGTGCTAAATGGGATGTGTGGTAGTACCTCAAGAGCAGCATTAGGACAGGACGATGCTAGGTAGAGGTCTTGAGCTTGATTGAAGTCACTGCTGAACATAGCCAGGTGGCCAGCCAGAAGATTTTGATCTTCTGTGCTCTAAAAGTGAGAATGACAGAGAGCGTATGCATTACTCTGAACTTCCAAAATCAAGACAGAGAGAGATAGAGAGAGAGACAGAGAGAGAACAGAGAATACACTGACCTTGATATCCTCTAAGGACATGACCATCCCTACATTCCCCATCATGCGATACACTTGCAATGCTAGTTCCACTTCTATGTGATGTAGACAAGTCCGGCCCATCTCAGCCCATGTGTCTGTGCTGTTCACCAGTTTGCACAACTCCCATGCCTCTTGAAACCTAACCACAATGGGCACAGATATACCAAGGTATGATTACCAAGGAAAACCCCCTTTCTTTTGGTAAAAAAATGGCTCTAATATGCCTATTAGAGACAGATTTTTTGACCAAAAGAAAGGGGACTTAATCAGAGACAGATTCACAAAAAATAAACTTGTGTATTTATCTGGTATGATGGCATATTAGAGAAGGTTTTTCCCAAAAGGAGGATATATTCAGAGACAGATTTACAAGAAACAAACGTTTACATTTTCACAGTATTATGTGTCAAATTTGCTTACTTAATTAAGTGTGGGTTTCATCTATCAATAAAACTGTACAAGAAACAAACATCAAAAGAATTTCTTCTTTCCTTCCCTTTCTTCCTTATAGTGGGTATCGGTAGATACTGTGTAAATTTGGAAAAGTTAACTAATTTGTTATATAATATTTCACAGAAAGTGAAGCAATGTAATGTTCAAAAATAGCAGCGTTGATAATATGTCTTTGGAAAATCAAAAATGCACTGTGTGCAAGCGAACATTTTTGAAATTTCAACTTTGCTCAGTATACTAAATTAATATTTTATTGCATAACCATGGTTTGTTCAGCGGTAGAGCCATGAGAAACCAAATGAGTGAGAAAGGGGAGAGAGCGAGTCAGCGAGACAGAGGAGAAGATGAAGCGAGGCACAGGTGGGAGAAAAATGAAAAATAGGACCCAAATGTTGAAGTCACGGCTCGTGCCATCACTCGCAAGCTCTCTGTATGAAATGCCTTGCAATAAACAATGTGTAGGATTTGTGATAAACCTTTTGTAAGCTTCAGTTAGTTTGTTAACACTGGAGTTACTGGAAGACTTCCTCATAATGTAATCTGCTATCTCCAAAAATGTCATACATTCCCCCTCATACAACCCTGTGCCAGCTTGTTAAGCCTTTTTATCTACATTTGCAGGTATGGTATGTACCTCTTGAGCATCAGTGCTTTCCGGAGCATCTGTGTGAGTTGCTCGTTCGAGGCCTCCGAGAAATTGGTAGTGAGGAAGCTGTGTGAGGTCAGGTGGACACTGTTGGTCTTACCACTCTGTGTCTGACATGATAACTCTCCATTGTGTAGCAGTAAGGGCTTATGGGAAAATGGTAGTTTAGTCCCGCCCACAAGAATGACTCTGGGACCTAGACAAGTAGATGGAGACAGAAAGGCAGAATAGATAAGAAAGCTCACTCTGATTGGTTACCATTGTAGCCAATAAACTTGCAGTTCCGCCTAGTCGGCGAACACAGGCACGTGGAAAATGAATGGCTAAATGCTAAAATATATCCCATATGGCACGTCACTTGCACTCTTTGAACAGAAACTATACTACTATAGACTATAGACTATAAACCTACATTAGCAATCATCAATCCATTGTGTTTGATGTGTTAACAAGGTATGGTAAATGATTTGCCTATTTATATGTGTTTCTATCATTCTGTACCTTGTATGGTCTCCTTGTGAAAGGCGTATGTGTAAACTTTGTCATCGTCATAAGCAACAAAGACTCCCTTATCGCCAGGACAGGTTTCCCAAAGAGCACCAGTGATAGTTGGAGAAAAGTTAGGGATCTCAAGAACCATGTCATTTACCTGAGTAAAGAGAATTTGAAAGGTGAAGTATTTACTGACAAGAGTTAAAAAAAAAGAAAGAAAAAAAGCTCACCACTTCTTTGAGGTCTAATATGTCAAGTCATGGGCATCATGTCTTACATTTCTGTCTGGACCAAAATTCTCTCAAACTCATCATCAGTCTCTTTTTTATTGTGTGTAAAGGTCAGTGCCAACCAGATACAGCTGCAGCACAGGTTACGTTAACAACAGGTTATGGATGGTAACTAAGGCTGTAAAGCTCAAATAGTTTGATTTACATTGTAGTCGATAAAAAAAGTCAACATTCTGAGGCATAACAATAACAGAAAGGCCTGGCTGTAATGGTATTGCAAGCAATGGTAAACGGCTTTATCCACATCCTTATGCCAGAAATGTGCTTGTTGTGTTGGCTACATATGGGACCATCTATTGATTAATTATTTTTGGGTATGGGAACATTTGCAGAGGTGGAAACGTGTCATGCTTTGGATCAGCAGCAATGATCCTATGTCACGGCATATAGACATAGACAGGTCATGGCCAGACAATCAGGCAGAGATGGATATGTAATGAAAGCAAATAGCTTATGGTTTTGTTGAACTTGGTGGCATTACAGATGCAAGAACATGTATCTGTCTTTTTATGTACTATGGCCTTCCCACTAAGTGTGCAAGTGTGCAATTTTACCGGGCAATAGAGGAATCCATCACTCTTGTCATCAATGAAGATGAGACGAGTGCCGCTAGGATCAGGGAAAATCTTTCTTACACCCACTGAGTGTCGATACTCATTAAGGTTCTGCCAGTCCTCAATGAAAAAACATTGGATGAGGCCAGTCTAAAAGGAGAGAGAGAGAGAGAGAGAGGGAGAGAGAGAGAGAGACACAAAGTAAAATGATTAAAAAAGTGTGATTACAAATGTTAGTTTAGTCAGTGTTATTGATAGGGGATAGTGGGCAATAGGGGAAAATGTCATGTCGCGATTTTTAAAAAGAAAATCTCGATTTCGACTTTTTTTTTTCTATCACAATCTTGCACAAACAAAACAACTGGGTATTTAAGGAACTTTCTGAACAGATTTTGATGAATATACTTTGTAAACACACTGATGACACGGATAAATTGAACTATTGGAATAATAAATTCAGGAAAAAATAAAAGTGAAGACAACAACACTTAGTAAGTAAATGCCACTCTGATAAAGTAAACATCCTCACTCATAGGCGATCTATACGATCTATACTATTTCTCCATTGGCAGATTGTTCACGATCTTCTACTCAATATCACGTGATTTCGCACACCCCTATTTCAAATCATAGTCAGACTTGTTATTGTTATCCCCAACTTACATCAGTGCTGAAGAACAGGAAGTCTGCAGTAAGTGCATGGCTCATGATGCGATACTTGTCGTCGCCACCAGAGAACAATTTTGTCTGCCTCTCCTCCTCCTGTTCCTCACCCTCAATCTGATGAATCAATGCAGGGGCACAAATCAAGATATATTTTAAAAACCAAAACTACATGACATATATGACATACGTACATGACATTCTGACATTCATCAAGCATGTTTTCCGTTTTAACCAAACTTTCTAAACACCATCAATACAAGCGTACAACCACTCTACATACCGTGTGCAGTTGCACTTTCCCCTCAAACAGTGCAGCTGCGTAGTCAGCATTTACACACATGCTCACTACAGTACCCAAATACTCAGTATCCTTCAGTCTTTCAACTCCTGTAACATGGAAATGAAATGAGAGCATTCATCAGTATATATATATATATATTTCCATGGAAGTGATGACTGGTGTTTTCACTGCTGTCACACATACCATTGTCTCCAAAAGCATAAAACCAAGCCCGATTATTCATGCCTACAGCAACATGAAAAGGGCCCACAGCAATGAAATTTGGTTCAACGTCCACAGCTACAGCAACTGGTGTTTCCTGTGAGACAAAACCATGCAATACAACACAACACAGCATAAAAAGAAGTAAAGAGTGAATTAGATATTCATGTTTTTTCCACTTAAGGGCTGCTTGGCCAAAACTCACTTGCAACTACATGGATGAAGAAATGTAACATGTAACAACACAAAAGATATAATATTGGAGATGCAAGCAATACATAAATGTGCATCATTTCCATACCCCTTCCACTGGGTTAGCCACTGTAACCTCCAACAATGATGTGAGATAGGCCATGCGCGTCCCTGAGCTGCTGCCTAAAATAGGCAGACGTGTGAGGAAGACATGTAAAGATCCACGCTGAGTTGAAACTGCTAACAACTGTCCATCATCAGTCCAGGATAGCTGGTCCAGACCTGCCAAATACAGATTAAAAAAAAAAAAAAAAAAGACAAATTAATTCTGCACCTTCATATAACCCATAATAATCCAGCAAATGTAAAAAGCATAAATGACAGAATAGGTGTATCAACAAAAACCTTTGGTTTCTTCATCCAGGTTCAAGATGGCATACATCTCTTTCAGTTCTGAAAGGTCGTGAATCTTAATGCTGGTGAGGAGGAAAAAAATCCAAAAATAATAAGGATGCTGTGTTGACCATGAATTCTCAACCAGTACTGCAGGTCATTTAAAGGTCCAGAGTAGGTACTGTAACTCTGCTAAAGAACAAACTAATATTTATTTACTAGTATGACCAAAGTACAGTACGTTTTGCAGATAAAAAAATGTCATAATGAACACTTAGAATTTGATGGTGGTGCCAAGTATTTGTGAAAATTTTAACATTTGTGAATGGGCAGCATGAATTCTGGAAATAAGCTACTCAAAAAATTACACAGTGCACCTTTAAGGATGGACAACATGTCTTTGTTGTAGGGATTTGTAGGGATATAGTACATTATACCACATGCAGAATTAACGGTTGGTCATGAATGGTCACAATGAATATAAGCCATAATGAATAATGGGTGATAAATGGTTAGTACGAAAACTATGCAACCAGGTCTTTGGATTAGACATACCTAGTGTCTCCACAGGAAGCAGCCTTGTTAAGAGATTGGGAGATGGCGATGCTAGCCAGATTGTCTTTGTGGTTGTGAGCTTGAAAGAGTTCGTGGCCTATCTCACGAATGTGAGTGGAGATAACCACAAAATATCCCAGAGAAAATCCTATCATGATATACCCATCCCCATACCTGATTTTAGATAGAGGAAGGAAGTGGGGTCAGGGGGAGGAGAGAAACATACCACAACAACACCAGAATCAAAAACTGAAAATGAATTTACTCATACTTATATTTCACATTAGAACTTACACATAAACACTACATATAAGCAGTTAGTGTACAATGCTGTACGAAATGACAATTTCAACTTAACTCAATCTGGTCTGCTCTACCACAATATAGTGTTTCTTTAATATGTTTAGCTCTGTGATGCACCTGTATGGGACCTACTTCCCACCAAACAAAACAGACACAAACAGTAAAGTGATGATTAAGTTCAAAGGAAGCTTGTACCAGCGGTAGGAGACTATGGAACCATAGCGCTGCTGAAAGGCCAGCTCAATTGGGTTATCTGGGTCATTCAGGTTGAACAGGAAGAGTGTCTTTCTCCCCACTGCAACACTCACCTACAGCACACAGAACAGAGAAAAGCAACAACAAAGCAACCACAAAACAAAAGTTTTAACCAGAGCTTCCAAATGCTTTGTGTGGATTCAAGATTTTCTAACATGATTACTGTATTCTTAGCTTCTTAAGTTCTAGTGGCTATCGTCTCTTTGGCCTTCGTTCCTTCTTTTTTTTTTTACCCTCACCACATCTACTTCTGAAGACTGGTTGTCACTCTGGCTGTCCCTGGTGTTGACACTATCTCCAGCAGAACTTATTGAATGTATCTGACAACAAACACAGACACACAATTTAAGTTTTGTGTGGTAGACAGAGAGAGAAAGCGGTTCAACATGTCAGCTGTACATGGCTTTGGATGACATCTGCATCTTCAAAATACGGTGCAATGTAATGCTTCAATGATATTTTTAAAAATGGCATGCAAACAAAGGTTTTATGAAAGGGGGGAAGTATTTACAGTTCTGTTTAATGTCCGATTATGCACATTGTCTTTCTCCAGCTACAGTGTGGTACAACTGTTACAGTTACTTCACTAACAAACTAGTTTGTACAAGCATTCTCCTTCTTCTTCCTTCTTCTGTTGTCCTTTGAGTGAAAATAAGCTTAGTTACAGTATGTTCTGAAATAGTAAGACTGGAACAGCCCATTCAATTCAATTAATTTTCAACAATATTTGATGAAATATGTACTGCCAGTTTTTAGTCCTTTTGGCATGCTACTTCATCAAAAGTATTCTTCAAAGTGTTATGTTTTAAGCTGATTTTAAACATTCTCTTATTCATTCATGACTTACAGTGCTCTCTCCTGGTGAAGCTCTCTCATCTGTCTTCATCACAGAGAACTGAATATCTGCTGGATCTGACCGTACTGATGTCTAAGAGAGCAAGAATATGGGAAACAAGTAAGTGCAGCTATTTTAAAACATTCACATTCTGTATGATCAGAGGAAAACACGATTTTGTTGTCTACTGGAGAGTCAGACCTGCCGAATTGTGTCCCCTTCATGGTTGCTGACTGTTATTGTACGATCTTCACTACCAAGAGCCAGCAGGTTTTGAGAGCTCCAGCAGCCACAGGTAATCCGTTTTGTATGCTTACCTAAACAGAAGTACAGAAACTGAGTTAGGGTCTTCAACTAAATTATGGTTAATATATAAGCTTAAATGGTATCAATTTTTCTTAAAGATTTCACTCATTGCCACCCATTTTGAAGATGATCAACGTCATTTATATTGGTGCGATTTCACAAAAGTGAAATTTAGCACAGCTCAGATCAACTTTACCAAAGGGGTTTGTTTAACAGCTCATCTCAGATTCAGTGTTCCTGAACATTATAGCCTACCAAGTTTCTGTGCAGACTCTAAGCTTATGTCAGTTCATTTCAAACAATAGCTGGAAAACAGTTTACATGACATTACACTCAGATAAAGCAACTTACAGTCATTTTAAGTACAGGGTATTGGTTAAAGTCCCTGGAGTAGTGTGGGGTTAGGTGCCTTGCTCAAGGGTACATCAGCCATCAAGTGAGATGGAGAGTGGAAGGGTCGGACTATGCTGACTATGCTATCTAACCATGCTGGTACAATGTCAGAGCCAGCAGCAAATCTCTTCCCATTTGATTTCACACATTTTTTCTGGAAAATGTTAACTTTACCCAGGACCGGTATCTTGCGAGAAGTCTGCTGGTTATAGATGAGTAAATTCCCTTTAGCTGTTCCCACTGCAAGCAGAGGGCCAGTCTTAGACCAAAGGATGAATGACATCTGATCCCTAAGACAAAATGAGCATTGTATGTAGACTTTAAAAAGGCTACAGCAACAACACAACAGAAACACCATACCTCGCATAACTCACACAAAATCATACCTCATTCCACTGTCTAATTGCGACATTTTGTTGACGTTTGCATCCCATAGATGGATGACACTCGATTTATCAGCTATTATTGCTAAGGTATCACCATCTTTATCCCAGTCCATGGCTATGCATTTCCTAAAGAAGGAGAAAACAGACAACAATACGGAATCTAACAGAAGGGAAAAAAGTCGAATGTGATGTGAATGTGAAAAATGTCGAATTCCCGTTTGGACACAAACAATTTCGAGATAAAAGTTATCTTGGAGAGTGGACTCCGAGTAGGTACAGGTTCTGGTATAAAACTAGGCAATTTCATCGCAATTGGCTGTTTTTGTAGACTACTCACCAGGGTAGGTTAAATTCATTCACCTTTTGTCCATGTCGATCAAAGATTTTAATGGTGTTGTCGAACCTAAAACACACATAGGGGAGAACGGGGTTGGTTGTCACAAGTTATGGTTGTCACACTCGTCATATCTCAGCCTCTGAAGGTCGCAAATCAAAACCGTTGACACAGAAATGTTTGCAATTAGTGTCACAGGACACGTTGATATGGAAGGTAAAACCATGATATCCTTGAGGTGACACAACGTAATGTGTTTTCCACAGGAAAATGAAAATTCTTAGAAGTCTAATGTTTTAGTTCTCACGCATTGCACCAGGGGCGGAGCTATAGGGCGGGCAAGCAGGGCATTTGCCCCTAGGCCCAGGGCCCTCCTATATTGTTGGAGGGGGCCTTATAGTGACCATGGCAAGCTGATTGAGGGGCCCCATCAGTGTTTTGCCCTAGGGCCCTGTGTCCAATTGTTACGCCACTGCATTGCACTATAGGCTGACATCAAAATCAGTATGGCCATTTGAAAGTTTAAAGGGTAAGCTACAATATTGGTTCATTTTTTTCTCATCTAAGGCGATCCATGTCGGACCTAGCCTGAAAAAGAGTGAAACATGACAGTCGGGGTTGGTGGTCACACTGCTACCGGGGTTGTCACAATACATCCCATTACCTGTGCTGTTAGCCATAGTAGCATGAGGTGTTTCACATTCAGTTGTGTGTGAAATACACTACATTTGCAATTTTAAAGTTCAAAAGTATAAAAAGTATTAATAGGACCTAATTTGATGACTATGTAGCCCACATAAGCTATGCTTAGGTTCACATTTCATTGAAATTAAAAATGTTGTATTTTTATTTAATGTTAAAAACTTCCATTTCCCCCCATTAGAATAACATTGTAACTGACAACAACCAACCCCCATAGGGTGTGACAACCAACGCACTGGGGTTGGTGGTCACATTTGTCACATTTGTCTTTGACAGCCCATATTTTAAAGAGAATGGTTTATGGGATCTATTACTATACAAATGTACCTGACACCTGAAGCATTGAAGCTGTACAGAAATGGCTTTCTTGCAATAAACCGTTTCTCCTAAAATTAGATTTAAGTAAAAAAAAAAAAAAAAAAAAATGTGACAACTAACCCCAGTCTCCCCCTAATCGCTACACATAGGCTACGTGTGCCACAAATGTCTAGGCGTACGCCTATCCAATAAACCAACAATAAGAATAAAAGCCGATAAACCATGCAAAGGTTGGCCGTTTTGAGAGTGAATTTGCAAATGAGACAATAACGATATTGGTTTACTCACCCAGCAACGGCAAGATAGTTCCCCAAAGTTTTCTGCCATTTGTACAGAAGACAGGACCCCTGCCAACTTCTCTCCGCAATTGTAAAAACGCGCTGTGACAAAAAAAAAAAAAAAGGATAAGTATGCAGATAAACAATATAGCTTTATTACGGGGAGCAGGGTGGGCATTCAAACGAACGAATTCAGAGAAACAAAGTGCTGTGTTACTGGGACTGGTGAGGATGGTTTATCACAGTCTGTGGGTTTAACCGAAATGCTAACTACATGATGTGCTATTGTTCTTCATGCAATGCAACAGGTCAATTCGCAGATATAAACTCGCCTGGATTTAAGATGGTGGGCAGCAGTCAGTGAGAAGAAATACACGAAGATGGGAAACATAGAGAACTGGTTAAAAAACTAGAGATCACTAGTAAATGATTGTTTATAGCTAGTAGGCAGCTAAAAGAATGTGAGCATACAACTGAAGTCCACAACGTAAGGTATACAACAAGCGGACATGGCGCGCGTAGTTTATTATTACTGATAGTAGCCTACATTGTATTATGGTGTTCATGCAGAAGAAAACTATATTTTTCATACCTTCATTTTTGTGGAGACGTTTTGTGAAGTGTAGTTTACGGAAACATTCCTGTTACATTTCCCATGATTCGTTGCTCTTAAGCGTCGGTATCACCCATAGCGACACCACAACCAATCAAGTTCATGGGCGGGGTTGCCCTTGTGCGACGTCACACGCAGGCCGGCCAGTCCTGCCTTCTCCCAGGCCGCAGCTGAATGCAGCCTACTTCGGTCACAGATTTTTTTTTTCTGCGCTTGGTTACGCTCTACAGCTCTAGCCTACTCCGCCCCGAAACACAAGTTAGGCAAAATTACGACCCTCTTCGGCTCGGTCTTCGGTGACTGAAAGCACGATTCCGTACTTTTAGTGAGTCAAAGCGAGTTGTTAACGTTCCGATTTCAGAGGCAGATTTGCCTACGTTTCTCAAGCACAGATGTGACCAATCCGCGTCGTTTTCTTTGCGTCCCTCTTCCGTCTGTGTGAAGTTAGTTTTCACTGCAATCCCTTCAAACATTGTCCAAGAAAGGATTATCGACATTTTTTTCTCTTAACTTGTTCGAGGTCAAGCCGCCAGCAAATAGAAGAGGTAAATTCAAGTTTTGTTGTTAATATTATGCATATGAAGACTGAAGAGCTAATGGAGTAAATAATGACAGATGTGTATGCCCTATATTTTACTGCTACAGGTGCCACAACACCAGGTTACTCTCACAGCCTACTACTGTCATAAACTGATGCGTTTCTCACAGGCCTACCTGGTGCCCCAGGCCTTAGTCTGTCAGTAGCCTATCATAAAAATATCATTAAAATGGTTTTTTTGTCAGTTATTAAGTTGTAATGTTTTGAACCAGGCATATTGTTTTAGTGATAGTGGCTATTAAGAATTAGTGACATATTCCTTAATTTTATAGACCCTCATAAAGTAATTATAGCCCCTAGGTCAAGTACAGTAGGCTAACCAATTAGAGAGACCTAACTGTTAATCTTTTTTTTTTTTTTTTAAATGAAGTAACATCACCTTCAGGATCAGATTTATATTCTATAGATGAGCAATGTAGGCTTTCGATGTGGCTTGCTTATAGCAGTGAGAATGTTCATTAATGGAAGACACAATACATAGGGGAAATGTCATTAGGTTGTCCCTTCTGGTATCTCACCTATTCAGAAAGACCTTTTGCTCCTTTCTACACCTATCCACAGTTTACAGTTTCCTGTTTCTTTCTCTTTTTTTTTGTCTCAAGGCCATAGCTTACGTCAGAAATTCCACTTGGCACATTGAGACTCTCTTCCTGTTTGGAGCCTCTTAGAGGATATTGGCTTTGTTGGAGGCGGGGGTGAAGAAGGGCGGGTCAACACACTGAAACAGTAATACACAAACACACCCTGCCCCACCCTCTCACATACCTTTTCCCCTGAATCACGACAATGATGTTATCTAGTGGAACAAAACACACACCAAAGGCCATGTAGGTAGGAGGCATACAGAGCTAAACATTAACACACACCCCTCCCAGTAAACCTATAATGCAGGTCAGATGCTGCTCCTGTTTTCACTGTATCCACACACATGACACATCCGTTCTAAAACATTTAAACAGTTTGCATAACTTTTGCCAACATGTTTTAGAATAAGTCAGGCGTAGCACTGACATGTACATATACACACATTCATCTAAAACATGCATCAGCCAGACCACAAATAGGTAATGTCATGGCTTCAGCTCTGTTTTCTGCTCCGATAGATAGTTGCAGGAAAGATCTGAAAGTGTGTTGGTAAGCTTAGTTGGTAGTTAGGTAAGTAGGTACATTGTGTTTGTCTGTGTTGTTTAACAGGCAGTGTGCAGCTATGGCATGACAGAATTGTTAGGTGACAATGTAATATTTTGATTTCATATTTTTAGTGGTGTACATGGCAGCTTCGTAGGTCTATGCTTTTATATTACATTACCAACTGACTTCTTCCACATCTCTGTGATGGTCAGGAGACCAGAATGCATAACTTAAACCTCAAAGGTTAAGCTCAAGCTGGTATATCAGGTGTAAGAAGTTCTGTAAGATAGGTAGGCACTAATCTTGTAGAGCTATTAGGCAAGATGTATAAATCAGAGCCTTCATGGCTTTGATTCAATTCGATTCAGTTGAAATCTCAGTGGCTTAATATCTGAAAGAGCAATCATCACCAAACTTCTGGTTATGCCTACTGTCATCACTCCAGAACTGAAACCTAGATCCTAATATTATAGGGGCTGTATTATTATAATCCTGGTATTCACAGAGGTTGATACTAATGTTAACAAAGGAACAAACCCAAGTGGCACAATAAATTCCACAAATTACTAACAATATCTGTGAAAATTATAGTCTGTTTCTTTTAGTCACTATTAAACAAGACACATGTAGGATTATGACAAACTAGTTGATAATATGCTTCATTAAGAATTTCAACTGTTTTGAACAGGTTTAAAATTGTAGTTCAAAGTTTTTACGGTGGCACCAACTTGACATCTTTACCATTATACCCTCATTGTATTGTATTGTATTGTATCAAAATTGATTAAATCAAAATAAATTATGCTAGGTTTGTAAAAAGAGAATGTATTTAAGCATGTTGTGAGTTTATTTTAAAATGTTAACCTTTTTCTACTAAAACAAATCATAGGAACACAAAAAATGTCATCACGTGTTTGAGCCACATACACTGTATGTAAACTTCTGGTTTCAACTGTATAACTGTACATTAATTACGTCGTTTGCCTAGCCATTTCTTACACTATGTGAAACTCAATGAGAGCTTTTTTTGAATGTCACATTCTTTCCCTCTTTCATCTCAGGTTGCACTGGCCCATTGCTTCCAGTCATGCTCATGTATGATTATCCAATAAAGGACATGGAGACGGTGAGTGTTTGGGACTAGAAGGATGTGTCCACCATTTAGCACATCTAGCCCCTTTGCTGAAAAATAATAATAATAATAAAATTATATTTCTATATTTGCTGTCGTCTTAATTTGGCTAATTTGACCTTTGCTTTAGGATGGTGGTCTATGGGCGGTATTCACTGGCATTCCAAAGCAAGTTTCATGATGAAATATGGGTTCTGGTGTATTTTATTAAGCATTTTGTAAATCCCATTTTTTCTCTTTCATTTACAAAATACCACATAAAACTTGACAGAAACCATATTTCGCTATCAAACTTGCTGGGTGATACCAGTGAACACTACAAAACCACTTGGCGAGTTGCACACTTTTGGGAAAAAAAATGGTTGGGGTGGCTTTAAATACACATATGGACACATGGACACTGCCACTCTAAAGCAGGTTGAGACAGAATCCAAATTAGCCAATTAACGGAGACCGCTGCAAACATTAAAAAAAAAAAAGTGAGTACCACTCTATTAGCCTCGCGCACCATCCTACGTACTTCCGCCAAGAGACTTGACTCCGCACTACGGGTGCATTCCAATATGCGACCTTGTGTCCTCCAGTTGTGCTTGTGGCCTCACGTTTTGCTGAAGCCCCGCCTCCGTGGAGAAAATAATTAAGTTTCCCCGCTGTCAGCCTTGCCACAACAATTTTTGGGGGACTATTCTCCATTCACCATCCAGTTTGCAAATGAGAAAATGACTTCACAATTGAGCTTTTGCGAGATATGCTGTTGTCAGCGATGTCATCACAACCTATTACTTCCTGGTTTGAGGCCACAAGCACAAGTGGAGGACGCAAGGTCGCATATTGGAATGCACACTACGTCTGGTAGGCCTACCTGTTTTCTGTGGAGCGATGTTGAGCGGCAGGATTTGGCCGGTGTTCTGACAAGCGGTCTTACGTTGTAATTTTATCCTACGGTTGGATGTTCTGTCAGACAAGTCTGTTAAACGGTCCTACATCGCCAAGACGTTAGACGTGTTTGTTCAACAACTTATCCTGATTTTTCAGAAAATGTCCTTCCCGCTTCCTGCAATCACGTCAGATCAAACAACCTCCAGACCATGAATACGAAATGAAATGATAGTATTATGGGAAGGTCAGGACCAGGCTACCACTCTATTGCATTGCAGACAACTCAAAAAAGGGGCCAGATGCTAGATGAAAAAGTGGACATATCCTTTAAGGGATAAAAGAGTTGGCATCTGTGTCAAAGAACTGACTTTATTCATAGAATACCACTTCATTTGCATATCATTGCTAGTTCTCATTAAAAAAAAACATATTGGAGTTAGGGGTGTCTCTGTTTTACATTAATATTTCTTTTGTAAGTGGACTTTCAATCAGCCCAGATAAGTTAAAAAAGCAAAGGGAAAGAGCATCTGGAGAGTTTATTGTGGGGTGTTTTGTATTTAGAGTTTGGGTGTTTGGGTATATTTTTTGTCGCTGTATAACTGCCTTTCATATCTGTGTGATTTCACAACAGCATATTCGTGTTCATTGATATGAAGTTTGTCAGAGCTATTTTTTTTAGTATTTGCATCATTTGTATGTCTCAAGCGAACCCCAACAGCAACAATACAACAAAACACAACAATAAATCATAGCGATAGCAATAGGATTTGTATAGCACATTATCATACATAACTGTCTTTCAACGAGCTAAAAAAGAAAGAAAGATAAGACAGAAGAAAAAAAATATTGTAGAAAGTAAAATCAGTCCGTTAAAGAAAATACAAACATGATCAGACAAACCTTAATTGTTAACCTTAACTGAAGGTATACTGACACCTTTATTGATAACTAAGCTTAAATCTAAAACTGAGTATGCTCACAGTTACATGTTAAGATCAAACATGTCAAATAAAGACAAAGTTCTCTAGAAAGGTCAACATTAAGATTGTCTATCTACTGTATGTGGATATTCAATATACCAGCTACTATGAAGAATCATGTCAACTAGTTATGTTGTTCCTGTTCTTTTAAAGGAACCATGTGTACATCTTTCATAATTCCTTTCCCCCTCTTTCATTATTCCTTTAGTCTGTTTTCCAAGGTCACACTTCAGTAATGAAGTCTCAAATGGAAGGTTACAGTGTCATCTTCCCTCCTCATGTAGGCCTGGCAGGCACTGGGCATCTTTACCCATCTCGCTACCCAGGTCAAGCTCACGGTCAACCCCTCTACTCAGCCCACTATCCTTTTCAGAGCTACACAACCACTGCCCAGTCTGAAGGCCAGACCCTCATTTCCACCCAGGTAGAACCTGTAGATCTCTCCCTTAGTAAAAGCTCCTCCTCCTCGCCACGTTCGGCATCTCCCCCTTCCCCTTCCTCCACTCAAAGCTGTCCATCCCCTTCTCCTGCATATAGTAGCCAACCCACACACGCCAGCACACATAGCCATAGTCAGGCAATCACCTGCTCCAGTTCCAGCTGTGGCTCTGCTTCTCAATCTTCAGCAGTGATGGCCATGCCCTTTCCAGCCATGATGCCTGTCTTGCATTCCCCTTCTGGAATGATTCCTGTCATTCTACCCATCATGTACCCCTCTTCCATACACCCGCCAGTCATATTGTCCCCCATTGACCCGGATGAGAAGCACGGAGGGGCAGTTGTATCCACACATAAATATGGTAAATTGACACAGATTACCTTTCACTTACCCAAACTAAACTATCATTTTTGGGTTACCAACTAATTTTGAGTGTTGAAAGATATTCTGACTTTTTTCTTGGTGTCTTATCAGCCCCCATCATACCAACTGACAGCAGGGAGCCAATGAAAACAATGAAATCAGAGTCTGGCTGTTCTTCTGAACCTGACGAGGAAGTAACATCTTCAGTTATGAATGGGCACTTTTCATATGAGTGAGTATGACGAGCACATAATATCTTTTCAGTGTGGAATTAACTTAATTAATGATGATAAATAAATTACAATGATTACAACTGATTAAAATGTGAAAAGAAATTACAGTCTCCATTCCAAGTAACATGTATTGAAAATCGTGCAAAAAAGAGTTTGTCAATGACTGAAACACCTCAGCTAGTGTTATCAAAGCAAACAGCAGTGAGCACAGATTCTGCTGGAACTGTTAGTGATAGTGTTCTTTTGTGTACTATGAATAGACTCGTCCTCAAGGAAACATAATAGTTGCACTTGAGAATTGAGACCAGAGGTTTTCGCCAAAGGAACCTTATATTGACCGTTTGTTTCCATTCAACAATTTTAGTTTGAGAAAAAAAAACTATGCGATCAAAATGAAGGATTCTGAAAGGACAAGTGTGCTATTTTGAACATTTACCCCCTTTTCTGAATGGTCTTCAATGAAGTAGTGTGGTCCTCGACAATGTTTTACCTTTGCTGCTGTCTCCGCTATTTGTTGAATTTGGATTTTTTTTTCAATTGGCTTTATAATGGCTATCTATGGGCATGTGCAAATCTTTTCTTAAAACCACCATAAACACTTTTTTTCCCGAAAGTGTGCATCTGTTAATGCATGTGCATGTGTTAATATACACAAAAATAAATAATCAATTCATCAATTTATAATCAGGTTTTTGGAGTAACAGATTTATTCAAGTGCTCACATAAAACGAATAAACAATTTATAATAATTAGTTTATTGCAGTTGTCGGGTTAATGAGAAATCAGATTCGTACAGGTAGGATTTTGGCTAATAAACTAATCTGTCAAGACATGTTATTGTCAGGTTATTGACATTCTAGAATGATAAGTAGCCAATCACAAGTCTTGAATTCCAGTTTCATGTCACAAACTTGAGAGGAACACAAGCAACTGACAGGCTGCATGTAAACAACAATAAATAGTTTACTCCAATAACCTGTTTATTCCAATAACCTAATTAGTGTGGTAATGTAAATGGCCTCATTGATAGCAGAAAACAATTGTCAATAAATTAGTGTGTGTGTGTGTGTGTGTGTGTGTGTGTACATTGACACATCTATTATCAGGAAAGGCTCCCCATCCATGCTCATTCATTCCTCCAAACCTCAACCTGTGGAGTCCCCAGATGCACTGAAGAAACGGCGTATCCATCGTTGTGATGTTGGAGGGTGCAATAAAGTCTACACCAAGAGCTCCCACCTTAAGGCACACAGACGAACTCACACAGGTCAGACATGCAGTCAACAGAAACACAATTAACAAAACAGTTTGTCTTCTATATTTTAAATTCCAAAAACTATAACCTGCTCAGCTAGAGTGACTGTGACTTTGTGAAGAAAAAACAAGATTGGCAACATGCGATCACGTTGCTTGATGATCACATTAGACTGAGAAATGACATGTATTTGATCTATTTGTTTGTAGGAGAGAAGCCATACAAGTGCATGTGGGAAGGCTGTACATGGAAATTTGCACGTTCAGATGAGCTCACACGACACTTCCGCAAACACACTGGTATCAAGCCTTTTCAGTGTCCCGACTGTGAGCGCAGCTTCTCTCGTTCTGATCACTTGGCCCTGCACAGGAAACGTCATCTTTTGGTCTAAATCAGAAGTGCCTCTTTCTTTTTTAGATTTTAGTGCCTTCATTGTGACAGGACAATGAGAATGCAACAGGACTTGAATTAGGGAACCATGTGGTATAGGAGCTCTATGCAGTCCACCACAGCAGTGGCATTCGCTTTTGGCTATTGGTGTGATGCTTATTATCGGCGTGGTGCATAGCTACCCCCCCTTAGCTACCTCTACTACTGGTATGATAATTGTATGTTCTAACTCAAATTCCTTTCTGGTCCATGCATCATTCATTCAAAGTGTTTTTCTATTCATGTAAAAAATCAAGAGACTAAAAATGAGACTTACACTTAAGTATTCTCTCACCCCTCCAAATGATCAGAATCAGGTGTCCTAATCCCTTGTCCTGACCAAAGGTGTATGAAATCAAGCACCTAGACATGCAGACTGTTTTTACAAACATTTGTGAAAGAATGGGCTGCTCTCAGGTGTCCAGTGAACTCCAGTGTGGAACTGTCATAGGATTCCACCTGTGCAACAAATAATGTCATGAAAGTTCCTTGCTCCTAAATATTCCACACTCATCCGTCAGCTTTATTATAAGCTATATGCTTTTTTATTGGCTGATTGAGTGGAATTGGTCAAGCGTGCGTGTAAGTTAGCTGCGCATAGAGTCTTCGTTTGGAATGTCGACGGTATTGTAAAAGTATGAATCTTTTACCCCACTCTTAATCCCAGCCAAAACGGGCCAGTAGTGGTTCATTCAGCAGATACGCATTGTTATCTTAAAACACAGAAATGGCAAATGGCATGATACAGATGAGGAGATGCAAATGAATCAACGTTATGACAATTCAATCATCAACTGCAAGGTAACATTACATTTAACTCAAGGCTACTGTAGGTTGCATAGGATACAGTGAAATCAAATACAGTTTACCCAAGATAGATAGACAGAGTGAGAGAACGAAAGAGGGGGAGAGAGAGAGAGAAAGACAGAGTTTGGAGCCCTTCAAAGGTAGGAAGCGACTCCCAGAGGAATCTCTGAGGTGAGTTTAAATACTACAAAGCCCCACACCAAAAGTGTCCTTTGTCTTACTAGGGCCAGTGGCACCATGGGGGTGTGAGCCCACCACACCTAGAATGGCATGGGGGGTGGTCTTCTAAGTCAACTTTACCAGATAACAGCAACAGTAACAGCAACAATATAATTTCTGGGTCATCAAACAATCTCCATTCTTGCAGTATCTAAGGGATAACGCTGTAGAAACCATGCACATGATCTATGGAAAATTAGATCATCACAGCATCGGCATTCCGATCGAAGATTCTAGGCGTGTCTAAGTTTCACGCCCATGTAACGACGTGTCTAGTCTATCTTGCTCACTAGATTCTGGTGCAGTTGGCATGGTTCCTACAACTTTACGATAAAAAAAAATAAATACCCTACCCTAATGGCAGATGAGCAGGGTAACAGCCTTCGAGGTCGACCGGTTCCACGAAGTTAATGGCTTGGGGAGGCAACTCCGTCTCCATCCTGCGCATGTTGCTGGAGTTTTAAGCCGCCACCTCGCCATTAACTTCATGGAACCAGTCACCTCGTTGACCGTTATCCCTTACAAAATGGAATAGTTTGGGAACAACCGCAACTCAGCCACGAAGGGGTAGGCCATTTTAACTGCTGGAGAGGGTTCAGCGGATGGTGCAGCGTTTAGTGCAAAGAGGTGGTCGACTTTCTTTACAGTCAATTGACTCTGGCTTCAAACTGCTCAACTTTTACAAACTGGTGAGGGAGGACCTGGATTTTTGCCCAGTGCACTGTTTGTTCTCCTGATTGGTGATGGCCACAAGTCCATAGGCTACACAAATGGTTCTCTTTCAGGTCTCGAAACACTTCTCTGCAAATATCACAGTATTCACATGATGACTACAAGCACAATGCCATTTGGGCAGAAAAGCCTGCCCATCCTGTAAAAACTATAGCCAAGTCAGATATGGCCTTGACCCCGGTGCACATCATGTAGCGTGCGTCACCCAGATGCCTTCAGGCCAGGCTACTTGACATTTCATGATGTAGTCATCAGTTGAAACACATAAAAAGATGAAATATTCACAAGATCGTTTTTTGTCTTCAAATGAGTATTACTTGACCTGAACATCATATATAATACTACGAAATTGTGTTTTTTCCCCCCCTTTATTGACAGTCTGGACGAATTGTGCATGGACCACCCTACTGTTTGTTTGTTTTACTTTTCTATTGCCCACTTGTATATTCTCGCCCGCTTGTATATTGTCCTCTTTCGCAAATGTATCTTTTCATTTACAAAGATCTAGACCTCCTCTGCTGGCCAGATAACAAACACATAAAAAGTTATATACGCCCCACCCACCCCTAAATGTGAATCTTTGCCCAGCTAATGTGTTTAAATACATGTAAAAAAAAAAAAAAAAAAGATCCTGTGTCAATTATAAATGGAAATGTTTCATTAACATATTAATGTAATCGTCTTGTTTGTCCACATCTATCTATTTATTTTTGGTTATGTCAAGCTATGGCCCATTGTATTTTATTTTTTACCCTGAAGGGGAAAAGGGCATTTACTTGTTGTCCAAAATGTGAAATATTTTGAAAGGGCATTATTGTTAGAAGACCTGAATGATGGTTTTGTTGATGTTGTGGTTGCATGTATTACTGCATGTATGACACGGAATTATAGTAGGTCTATACAGGGATATCACTTCTCGTATGTTCTGAGCGTTTCTGGGTAAGAGCTTTGTAAGTCATTTTGATTGTTTTTGTGCACTTTAAAATTTGATTACACAGAAGTAAAGGTTTTATTGGATGAAATATTGTACTGCATAGCTTCTGGGAGGCAATGTTCACAGCCTTATATTGAGTCAAACATACACATTGTTCCAAATTATTATGCAAATGACATTTTTCACTGATTTACTAAATTGTCGCCATCAATGACTGAATCATTTTCAAGTCATCAACAATTTAAGTTCACATCACGTCTTTGAATGAATGTTTCAATGATAACAGTATTCTTAAAGAGCAATCTTTTTTCAAATTATTACAGAACTTAGAGGAACTCTTCTGCACAATAAATTGGAACAGTGCATTTTAATGCATTTACATCTTCACAGATTCCTCTAATAAAAATATCTATACATTTTCAATACAAATAGTTGATTAGATTTTTATTCTACTAATTGTATGTTTTTAAAACTAATTGCAAGTATACATTTCCACAGAGTGAGAATATCAGTTTATATGAAAACTATATATTTCCACAGTGAACTGATCTGGAGCAAATTACCAAACTGTGAATCGCATTTACTGTACTTAATGACAAATCATATTCAATAAATATATTGGTTTATTTTCCATCTAAATGTTCTTTTTTTCAGTATTCGTAACATAGCACAGACTCAGTATCCTACCACACAGAGAGAGAGAGACCATCAGTATCATACCACACAGAGAGAATCACAAAGTTACAGTGTAATTTGGTGTAAAGAGTAACAATATAGCTCACATTTGTGATTTTTTTAATTCGTTTTTTTTTTAGGGGGGGTTTACTAGCTGTAATTCATAATTAGTTCTTAAAATACCTTATTCGCCTCCCAGTACAAAAAGTCAAATTGCTGAGTTTTATTTGATGGCTTGCGACCATTTCTCCTCTTCTTGATCACATTTCAGAAGTTTCCAATGGCACTGAGGCCTGGAGATTGGGCTGGCCATGACAGGGTCTTGATCTGGTGGTCCTCCATCCTCACACTAATTGACAAAGCTGCGTGGCTTGGAGCATTGTCCTGCTGAAAAAGACAATCCTCTGATTTGACAGGCATTGTCAGAGTAGAGGGAAGCAAGTTTTATTCCAAGATAACTTTGCGAAGGGTGTGTTACTGAAGCTACATACAAAGATGAAGCTGACCTATTTCAGCCTTGCTGAAGCACCATCAGATAATCACCTATTTTCTGCCCAATTTCACAGCAAGTGCAAGATACTGCGCTTTATAGACCTCCCCAGTTCTCTAGTTAACCATTAGATGACCAGGTGTTGGATTAGATATGAAATTTGACCAAGGATTGGTGATGATCTGAGGATGCTTCAGCTTGCTTGAATTGAGCATTCATCTTTGCGAACGACTCGGAAACCACATACAAAGTTACCTTGGGCCAAAACTCGTTTTCTTCTTTTCTGACAATGCCCCTGAACACTGAGGACTGTTTTTTTTTTTAAAGAGAAGGACAATGCTCCAGCCACTCAGCTTGACCAATCAAGCTGTGGATGGAGGACCACCAGATCAATACTCCAGCAAACTCCAGGCCCGAACCTGCTTGAAAACCTCTGGAATGTGATCAAGAGGAAGCTGGATGGTCACAAGCCATCAACCCAAACTCAGCAACCTGAATTCCAGACCAGGGTGAAAGACTAGTGGAACACACAACAAAACAGATGAAAGCTTTGACTACAAATCGGGCTTATTCTACCAAATATTGATTTCTGAACTCTTTTTACTATTATGTTGTTGTAAAGTTAACCATTTGGATAATTTCAGAAAATCTCAATATCATTCAATATCAGAAAATCTCAAATGACAATATTTTCTTTTGAAATTCAGAGGAAATGTAGTCAGTAGTTAATAGAATGAAATAACAATGTTTGTTTTACTCAAACACATACTTATCCATAGTACAATCCGAAAAACTGAACATTTCGCAGTGGTCTAAATTTTTCCCATGGCTGTTTACACATACACATCAGTCATATAATTAAATAGATCCTTTGAATAAATAGATATTCTAGGCCTACCATTGATTCACCTAAACCAGGTGTCAGGAACCTATGGCTCTAGAGCCACATGTGGCTCTTTTGGGATCTGTATCTGGCTCTTAGGCCTACCTGGGGTTGCCAACCGTCCCTTGAAATACGGAATCATATTAATAAAGTATGGGTTACATATTGAGCTGAAACGGGACACAGGACGTTAATATTTGTTAAAATGCAGGAAATTACATCTAAGAAATACAAAATATCCCCCCACCATAATGAAGTTAACAGTTGGCAACCCACTTACCTTTTATCAATAAAAGTAATAACTTGACAGTGCACTCTTAAATTGTGGGGCTTAATTGAAATACATGCTTTTAATTGTATTCCGTGTTTTTAAAATGGTATGGCTCTCCCGAAAATTTCTTTTAAAAAAATTGGCTTTTATGGCTCTCCCCAGCAAAAAGGTTCCTGACCCCTGACCTAAACTCTCCCATTCCCCCTTCCTGCTTTCGATCCAACAGCAACACCTGGTGTTCAAAAAGAGTTGTGACGGTCAGTGGCCACCCACTGACTATTAGATAACTTATGTAAATCTCTTCTCTTCCAGTACGTTGTCGCTGTTGTCTTTTCTGGTGCAATTAATGTATCCCCATCGTCCATGTAATACATAACAACGGTTGAAATGTCTAGTCAAGTCAAGTTAATGTAATTCATAAAGCACTATCTATAACAGAGGTAGATGTCTAAGAGGTAGAAGTGCTAGACAAGTAAGCAGACTTGAAGATCCCATAGAACACAAAGACAGACATACCTTGAGAACATTGTACACAAAGATCACTGGACAATAAAAGAGAAATACTCATACTCAGTAAGATCTAAAATCAGAGAGCATCATGTAGTAAAAAAGGTGGCAGGGTATAATAGTGAGTCTAGGGTAATACATAACTAGGGGATAAGTTAGCTAATGCAAGGCATAAGATCATAAGAGGACAGTTACAGAAAACACGTTTTAAGCTACAGGGACTGATAAACGTGTTAAAACGTGATAAACGACTTAAAAGCTAATGCATAAAAGTGAGTTTTGAAAGCACTAAGGAAGAGGACAAACCAATGAGTCAGTCAATGGGACAAACAAATATGGAGTGGCAGCTCGTTCCAGAGTTTGGGGCCCATAAAAACAAATGCTTTACTTGGGCCCCACTCTAGGCTGAAAACCAGAGGAGACCAAGGAGGAAAATTTGTTCTAATGACCTGAGGGACTTGGAGGGGGTGTTGATTTTTAATAGGTCGGATAAATAAGATGGTGCCCGACCATGTATAGATTTAAAAACAAATTAAAAAATCTTTAAATGTATTCTGTAGCGTATGGGGAGCCAGTGAAGAGCAGCAAGCACAGGTGTAATATGCTCCCACCTTCGAGTTTTAGTGAGGAGGCGGGCAGCAGCATTATGCCCAAGATGGAGGAAGAACTAAGGCCAGCATACAGGGCGTTGCAGTAGTCGAGGCGGGAAGAAATAAAAGCATGGATGACCCTTTCAAAGTTTTTAATAGATAAAAAGGGCTTAGCCTTGGATAATAGTCGTAACTGATCAAAACTAGACTTTCACAACCATATTGATGTGTTTCTCCGCTAAAAAGTGAAATTAAAATGAAAAATCACACCAAGGTTTTTTGCTGAGTTTTTTTTACATGGGTTTGAGGGGGCTTAAGTCATTCAGGGGGGTCTCAGGTGGTACTAGACCGAATGACAAGGACCTCAGTTATGAGGTAATCAACACCTCCAGTTAGTAAGATATTGCTGTTCCTTTTTGAACTCTTGGATCCACCGTCGCTGTCTTCTTGGGGTAATTTTAGTGTGACAGCTATACTTAGAAATGTTCACCACTACATCATGCTTCCTCCATTTGTGGATAATGGCTCTCACCATTGTTTGCAGGTGCCCCAATGGTTTAGAAATGACTTTGTAACCTTGTACAGTCTGAGAAAAGTCAATTTTTAAAATTATAATCTGCTCCTGAATGCTGATGGATCACAGTGTGATGTGATGGGTTCGATATGACCTACTATACATTGTCAAACCTGTTCTATTCAAATTATCTTTTGGTTTGAAAGGCCTAGCTTGGTCAGCTGTGAAATATAACTCAGTTGTCCAAATTAATATGATTAATCACAGATACCTCCTCATCTAACAGGGGGACATTTTTTCACACAGGTTCTTGCAGCTTTTATGGCATTATTCTCTTAACAAATGAAACAATCACTGAAACACTGCATTTTATGTTTACTTGGGTCAACCTTGTTTAATGGTTACATTTGTTTGGTGATCTGAAAATGTTAAGTCTACCAAATGTGATATAGTAAAACAATCAGTAAGGGGGCAAAAACATACACACCACACTGTATATATCCTGGGGTTAGACAATGAAACTGAAACACCTGTCATTTTAGTGTGGGAAGTTTCATGGCTTAAGTGGACCAGCCTGTTGGCCAATCTTCTAACGGAATTAGCAGTTTTTTTGGTTTTACTACTTATTGGCATGTGTTTCAGTGAAATTAACATTGTCGTTTCTTTCTATAAACTACTGACAATTTTCCAATGAAAATATTGTCATTTAGTCATGTTTTGACTTCACCCGCATGGAAGAGTTCACCCGCCATGGCGAAACATGTGCATGAGCCAAACTTTGTGAGAAATTTTCATTTAAGCTACACCATGTTCTTGAAGATGTCTATCAAGTGGACAACAGATAAGAAAACAACAACAACAAAACGTCTATTTCTGGTCATTTATTTTTTTATTATTGATAATTATAAAATTGCCTACATTTAATTAAAAATTGGTTGAAGTAAATGGTTACAATTAGTCATTTGTTAGATAGCCTGATCACCTCAGTTTAAGGACATATTACATACAGCAGTTGTGAACGTGTTGCTAGCAAAGAATGTGTTCCATTTTGTTATTTGTTACTGAATTCCATATAATTCCAAATACTCCATAAAACCCTGTGGATAACAGGTGGCACAAACATGCATTCAAGCTCCAGTTAGACAGAGCAGGGCTCAAACTACAAGAAATTAAAATCCGATTCTGACGTCTACATGTCTGATACCTACAATTTGAGATTGGACACTCCTTGAAGCATTCGTTTTCCGTTTTTACTCCTGGGGAGTAATATTCCACTGATTGTTGTAAGGGGCAATTCAGCAGAGCCTCGAACTGATTGGTAGATTCCCTGTAAAGCTCGGCTGAAACTACTATGTGCTGCTATCTGTCTGAACAGATGAAAGTTAATGTGTATCCACAATTCGCCTTTGGCCAAGTGCTGCCCCCTAATGTGCTGTTGCATGGTGTTCTATGCTCTGATATCAACATGGTTTATGCGGTGACAGTAAGTAAATTGCAGCAGTTGCACTCCCATAAAACGCATTCCATTCATAACATTATGAATGCAAGTATTACTTTTCTGAACGGTCACACACCACTATGTTATTCAGCTTTTGTGGGCTCTAAAATTCACATTGGGGGTAAATGGTAGACATGTTGTAGCCTGAACCATGGTAAGCTAACTTGCATATCTTAGACCTCTGGCTCAAACAGTAGATTAAATCACCCAATTGTAGTCACTTTCAAAAAACGTATGGTGTTTGTAGGCCTATCTTCAGTAGCCTTGCAAAGGAACATCTAGCTGGCCAGACAAAACATAATCCTCCAGACGCACCTTGTTTCTTCAGTAATTAGGTCAGAGAACGGAAATTATAAACTGAAACGGGTACATGTTTTGCTTGTGGCCTTACTATAACGTTACACAAGTTACATAATTGCAGCATGATTGGAGCACATAATGTGTGTTCGTTTATCAGTTTAGATTTAGTCGACTGAGGATGCTGATGATGTCCAAGCCAAGTAGATGTCCAAGTTATAGTATGGCTTCTACTCTATTCCAACGGTTTTTAAGTGTTGTTGATTGAGCTGCGAGAATACTTCCGCCCCAAATTTCCAGAACCATAGCTTAGAATTCAATGGAGCGCTGTCAAAAAATGTCCGACCACTGTTGGACCACATTATTTGCTGCACTGTGATGGTCAATCGGCATTCTAGAGCAAGGGTGTAAACTGCATACAGCATGTGGCTGAGAAAGAATAAAGTTATGATACAATAATATAATAACATAATAATAATAATAATAATAATAATAATAATAATAATAATAATAATAATAATAATAATAATAGAATAACAATATTTAACCATAATATAATATAATGGGCTTATAAACTATATTTCACTATTGCATTACTGGTCCGGCCCACTTGAGATCAAATGGGATATACCTGTATGTGGCCCTTAAACCAAAATGAATTTGACACTCCTGTTACAGAGTGTGGCTTAGCCAAAGGTGAATTCAACAGGACATTGGAAAACTATGGTTTTGGAAAACTACCTTAAAATGTTTTTGCTTCAACACTCCTGATGCAATTTGACCTCCTCTAAACTGAATGAAAGGAGAGGAGTAATTTTCTAAAAGTATACCGTAAAACACCAAATAATAGTACAGGTCCAGCATTTATTTGAGACCAGGTGGCTATTAACTCCAAATCTTGCCCCAAAACCTAAAACAAAAACGGGAAAAATGGCACTCATATATTTTCAACCAATATAACTGCATTGTTAAGAGTAAGTTTGTAATTAAGACATTCAGTGCTGACTATTATTTATGGCACAGTACGGGATGGATTGAGGACCATACACTTTTCCCTTAATGGCTATTCGTAAGGGGGGGGGGGGAGAGGAAAAAAAAAAACACAAGGCCTAGACGACCTCAACAAAACAGGCAAAGAGGGAAGACATACTTGTCACACAAGACAGAGTTGTCACATCTTCCTCGACAATTCATTTAATAATGAATTAGACCCGGCCTGGATTTGGAACTGGCCTTTATTTATCAAAACATCCTCATACACCTGACCTTTAAAGGGAATACTGCTATTATCTGCTATTTTAGAGTAGTTTCATATTTGTAGACCGTAAAAATACATCAGAGATTACTATTGTTCTGTCCATTAGATACTAAAATGGGTCTGTGAATACTTGTGAACTTAAGCACATTTAATTTAAAATAAATAAATTAGCAAAAATGATGCAATTGAACCTTTTCATTGTAGATTTGTAGGAAAATATAAAGGAATGCACGTTGAGAAATCCAAATATACATTCTGTATTTGTTATATGACTGCAGAGATCTTGTAACATATTATAATACTATTTTAAATAACTGTTAGATGATTAAGATGATTATTAACAGAAAATCTTCAAAAATCAGTAGCATCATCAAAAATCAGTAAAATAACTTGGATTATTGAAATCTGGTATAATATATTAGGTGATAGACTTCAATTGCTCTAAAATGAGATGGCCAATTATAAAAACCTTAATTGCAGGTTGTATTGGCATTATAACCTGATTTTATGTTTCCCATTCACAAATTCGATCTTTTTAATTTATTTTCACGACCACCGTCATTGGAAATGTCTACTTTTTCTTTGTTTGCACACGGATTCCTGAAAGTTTGGCAAAAACATGAACGTTTTTTGTCTGATGGTGGTGGGAAAAGCCTTCACATACTCCTTAGTGGAGGCCAGAATGTAATTTTGGATCACATGGAATACTTATACATCTTATTGTTTCATTACCCAGCACAATTCAGTCACATGTGGAACAAACTACCCCTTGCCACCACCGTCAGCAACACCAGAGGGAGTTTTACATGTTTTTGACGCGTTTTAAATTAATATTTTTACAATATGCATCTTTATTGCTGTTGGATTAAAATATTTGTTCGTTCTTTTAATTGTGTCTGAAGATGTGGACAAAAACAACCGCCCATTTCATGAAAAAAGTAAATATAGGGAGGTTGTTCCAATACATTGCTGAGCAGCCAATACCTTTGTCTATGATGGATGTGCTTCAATAGTTAATATTACTTTGTATTTATTATAGACTACTTATTTTCTTTCAAAATTAAAACCTGTTTTAGCTGCATTCTCAAGAGTCAGTCTGAATCTTCTCCATGTCTGCCATTTTGAATGACAGGAAAATGACATCTTTGGTCTTTTCATGAATATTAAGTTAGCAATATACACTAATATTTATGGGTCTGACAAAAACGGAGTACGTTTTGCAGCCAAATTTGAATGGGCAGCATATATTTTGAAAATAACAGACTAAAATGACATTTTAACAGTATAAGGCTCACTTTCTTTTCTGTACCTGCATGCACTGGAAGACATTCACCTTTCCTTGTAATTGAAGATCTCATCTTTTCAAAATAAATCAAGGATATGGAACTGGGGTAAAGGATTATTTTTGTCATTAATTTCATTAATTTGTTTCTCCGTTAGCACAATTATGCAAACATTGCATGGCAATTTCAGAGAAGATTGGAAATAGGCCAGTTAATATTTTATCACAGGTTCTACCAGTATTTCATACAATATCAAGGCCTGTCTTTTACCGAGAGTTGCATACATCTATGCTTGCCGGGGATTTTTATACTAAATCAGAGATTACACCAATTAGAACTTAAATCCTGGAAATGAACTACTAAAAATGTCATTCTACTTTTACGCTGCCCATCAGCAGTGAGTTGCACCAGCTGAGGGCAAGTTACAATGTGAGTTAGGGCCAAAAGTTCACCTCATCTCTTGCACTCGGTGTAGCTACTGTCAAGCTCAAGATTCCCTAAATGTCAGTTGCACCACTACAACTCAAGTTGTCTACTGAATGATTTGTGTGAAGATGTGAAACAGTTCAACATAATTTATCCTCTGATATGAATCACCTGCCTGGACATCCTAGGGCAGGTAAAGGTGCGAAGGCAAGGTATTTTATGGTGAATTAAATTGCAGCCAATTGTTGGTTTGAATGAGATGTGTGAGTAACGTAACTTTTACTAACCTCTAGACACACACTATAGCTAGTTTTTGTTAATGCATCAAAATGTCAAATAATTTGGCTTCACACCTCATGGTACGTAATGGTAAACCAAGGTTTAGGAAGTTAATTAATTCCTTGAATGATAAGCAGCACCAACACTGACATGTCATCTCGACAATCGCGCAGAATTTGGTGGATGGTTTTAAATTAGTGTTACATTGAATCTATCTGAATGGTGCAACCCCATTTTTAAGTCATTTGTAAACTAGAACGTGGGCACAATGTCTACCATTTTCAATGACTAGAAATAGAAATCTTTTGCTGAAAAACGTACTATTTTGGTCAGACCAGTACGACATATGTGAATGGACAGCATATACACTGTGTGCAGAATTATTAGGCAAACGTGTTTTTTGACCATATTGTCTTTTTTATGCATATTTTCCAACAGCAATCTATATGGACATGAAAACCTATTGGATTTAAGCATTCCAGGTCATGCACATTTGTATAATAAGATGGGGATGTAGTCGAAGGTGCCCAACACCTTATATCAGGTGTGCATAATTATTAGGCAAATTTGTTTTCTTCTGGGAAAATGGGCCACAAAACAGATCTAACAAACTCTGAAATGTCTATAAACAATTTTGAAGTGTTCTAGAGGGATGTGGCTGTCTTGAAATTAGCAAGATGTTGGTCACGTTGGCACAGAACTATCAGATGCACCGTTACAAAGTCATCAGTCTCTTAAGAAATGTCACTGCCAAAGATTGAGAAGAATTTAACGTGAAGCTACAAAAAAAATATTACCCTGCAGTCCTATCATATTCCAGAACAGAAACCAACACCAAGTGTCCAAAAGAACAGGGTATTGAGCGCTCAGAGACATGGCCAAGGTAAGAAAGGATGACACCAGACAACCATTCAACAAGTTAATTAAGTCAAGACTGGGTCAAAAATACCTGGGGACAGAGTTTTCAAAGGTATTATGGACTTGGGAAAGTGACTCTTGACAGACAGGGTAGATGAACCCATGGCTGGATCTTTTAGAGGGAGAAAATCGCATCATTTACAAAGACAATGGTATTTATGCAGTAATCTGCTGGTATTTGAGTGGAACTCGGGAACTGATCTGAGTGTGCACATCACTGATCCAGCCATTGGCTCATCAACCTGGTCCATTAACAGTCACTTTCACTAGTTCATAAAACCATTGAAAAAACTGTCTAAAGACATTTCTTGACCCAGTTTTGACTTAAGTTTCTTGTTGAGTGGTCTTCAGGTTTCAACCTGTTTTACCTTGGCCATGTCTCTGAGTGCTGAGTACAATGTTCTTGTGGACACTGGATGTAGGTTTCAGTTCTGGAATATAACAGCACTGCAGGGTAATAGTTTTATGGTAGTTTCATCTTCAATTCTTCTCAATCTGGCAGTTACTTTGTGGGCACATGTCATGTGACACTGATGGCTTGTAACGGTGCATTAGATCGATGTGACCAATATTTCAAGACAGTCACACCCTTCTAGAAGACTTCAAAATTGTTTATAGTCTTTACAGAGTTTGTTAGATCTCTTTTGTTGCTCATTTTCCGAGAGGAAAACAAAGTTGCCTAATAATTATGCACACTAATTTTGCCCTGATATAGGGTATTGGGCTCCTTCGATCACACCGTCTCTTATTATACCAATATGAATGACCTGGAATGCTTAAATCCAATAGGTGTTCATGTCCATAAAGGGTGGTGTCGGACAAAATGCATAAAATGGACGATATTGTCAAAAAACTTGTTTGCCTAATAATTCTGCACACAGTGTATTTCGGAAATGAACCACTAAAATGAAATACTCTACCTATAAGGTGTCATTAAGTTGGCGTCATTGTCCGATAGTCGGCATGTCAGCGCTGTTCGATCAAACTGACGCTGGAAAATATCTAATAGCTTATCCAATCAAAAGGTAGAGTATGACATACAGTATATGCCTATATTCCTGCCTAACTGTGCAAAATTGACAATAATTATTCTAATTAAAGGAGAATTAATAATGTTTCTGACTAACTTTTGTTTAAGTCTTCGAAGTGCATGTCTGTGCTAATTAATGCTAATTAACAAAACCCAGTTATGTGGACGCTTCAGTTGTTTGTAGGCGATCTTGTGCATGAGAGCAGCTTTAGACATCCCCACTGACTTATATACTATATGGACTATTCAGTGTCAATGGACATCCCTGTTTACAGGTCCAGAGACATTCCTGTTGTTTTCGGCATTATGGTCCTCGTTGTGTTGTTGTATTCTCTCAATCCGACCGTGGGATCAACTTGTTAACCTTGGGCTGGAAGAAGTTCTCAACGATGGCTTCAACAAGATTATCCAACTCTGCTTTCAATTGCGTCAGGTCACTAAAAAAAATAACAGATATTCATGAAGGGATTAAACATGTATCAAAAGTTATGAAACCTTTTGAACAAAAAACGATTTTCTAAAACTACACTGTAAATACTGTATTTGTGACTCAAGTGTAGTGTGAAGTAGAACAGCACTGTAATTTGTTTGTTTGTTTAACTTATTTTTACACAGTGTAGGTAAACAAAAGGTCCTCCCAAAAAGGACACGGACACACGCGCACGTGCATACACACGCACACACGCACTTTTGCAATGTCTGATTTTTTTCCCCTTCTTGTATTGATGTATTGTATTGATGATGTACAGTATAAATGATAAAAGCCTTCTTCAGCATATCCCAAAGCATTCACCCACACTTCACACAGTTATCAAGGTGTTCCTTTGATGTTGATTTGACAACCATTTCCTAACTCATTCAGGTTGGTCATTCAGCTAAACCTTTCTGTGATTTTTGGTCAAAGGTTGTCATAGAAAGTTCTGTGCTTAGCTAAAACCAACGGCAAGTTACCTATTCCCTGGTGCGGCACAGAGTTCAGTGTAGTACTTGATCTTCGGTTCAGTTCCACTGGTGCGCAGGGTAGCCACCCCTCCATTAGCAAATGTGAAGGTGATCATCTGACTGCTCTTACTGGTGGGCAGAACCTGGTGTATATAAATGAACAGAATTGCAAATTTAAAGCGGAAATATGATGAACATCATCTCCTGTCCAGAGGGTTTTCTGGAGAGAAAAAAACAGCTAGAATACTACTAATGCATGTTAGTCAGCAATTTGGTTGTCAATGTAAATCATTTATTATTAATACATTGTTGTACAATACCTTATTCTACCCTTAAAAGACCCAAAACTAAGACTGCCCATTATAAACTGTGGATTACCACTTACTCGTAATTCTTCATAAGTAAGAAGTTTAATAAGCAAGACGAATTATGATCCAAATTGCATGACTTAGTATGGAGATTGCAAGGAGGTAGTAACACAAAGAGTGTTATTATTTATTGTAATACTCATTAAAACTGGTCCATTCATCTGGAACTTTCAAAAGTATATCACCTCACAATTAGCGAGATGCTAGTACTGTGTAAGATAAGAATTAAGTCACAGGGGAACACTGAATAAGGGGACAGCATCAGGAAGTGAGTGTTATGGTTAATTACAAATTACAAGTGTTGGAATATGCGATAGAGCATGCAAAATTGCAACATGAAAATCAGGTGAGCAACCGGCCATTTGGGCTACAAAGATAAGAGACGCAGTGAATTTTGAGAATGTCCAAATCCCCGTGGGGAAAATGTAAGTGGACAAGCAGCGGCATGGAATTCAAGCTGTGTTGCTTCTTGCTCCCATTCTGAGAAGACCGACTGGATGAAC
Source organism: Engraulis encrasicolus (assembly GCF_034702125.1). Lineage (NCBI taxonomy): Eukaryota > Metazoa > Chordata > Actinopteri > Clupeiformes > Engraulidae > Engraulis > Engraulis encrasicolus. The sequence continues at coordinate 811,237 of NC_085872.1, read as the reverse complement.
TCAAAATTAAAAAGTCTCTGCCATGCTGCAGAACAAGGAATTAGTTAGGGCTGGTATGCTAGGAATACACATCTTGTATTAGAACATGCTCCTTCAGCCTTAAAGAATCTCTGTCAGATGTGTAAGGAACAATATTCCACAACACCAGCTATGACATTTAACAAAACAGATCCCCTATATTCCTGGCAAAAAAATAATACCACAAAGCAACTCCAAAGCAATATTTAAGTAACCCTACAGACAAAATGATAGGGCTGTAATGATGGCAAAGAGAAGTTGTGATACACAGAGCCACGAAATTGTAATCACCTTGCAAGAAGGCAGAATTGTGATATGTCTATTAACCTTCAGTCCAAAAAATTACTGCATGATACGAGGTGAAAGACCTTCCAAGCTTCAAATCATCATCAAGTTTTTAGTAGCTCGTTTTAACCTATTAATCATATAACCTATTGTAGTCATTACATTAATAATGTTGGTAAATGTGAAAAAAGCAAATTAATCAATTTTAAAAATACATCAATCGATGACCATGGGTCAAAACCAAATTGTGGGTTTGGTGTATCGTTACAGCCCTACAAAATAAACATGGGCCTACATACAGACAAATAGCACATAGTCACCTTCCTAAAATAATAAAGTTGACGTTTTTGCATAACCGCAACCGTTTGACATTATTGACGCATAACACAACATTTTGTTAGTAACATGGTTTAAAACCATGTTGCTCTACACAGCAACCGGCAGAAGATTCAAAACGGTGCTATGCCACAACCAGCTTTGCCGCTTCCAGTCTAAATAGGTTAAAGCCACCATGGAATGTCTAATAATTTAATGCTGCAATTCCATCATTAGCTTCAAATCACAACTGAAATGCTCTCGGAAAAATTGCTCAAATCACTAAACCTTCATGCTGAGGAACTGTGAGAGTGTTGTTTGGGTTGTAGGGTGGGGCAGGGTGGTTGGATATTTTGGTCTTACAATTATTGTCTTACAATAATTTGTGTGTTTAACAAGGTGAGCAAACGTCTATTCTTCAAATAAATTGTACTTAAATTAAAAAATAGCAGTGTTGACATCTGTCTTTGGGAACTCAAAAATGTACTGCACAAACTAAGAAATCCTTTAAAATGCAAAATGCTGAGTCCCAATCTGATATTTTCTTGCATAACCATGGTTTCTGATAACTGCTCAAAGACGTCCAACATGTCCTTCAGTGCAACGGATACTTTTGCTTACTGTAAATGCAAAAAGAGAGATTTTTTAAAATATATTTTTTTGGCTTGGCTTTCATACATTCACTTTTCAAAAAATAGTTTTGAAATTTCATGTTTTTCACAGTTACAGTAAGCAAAAGCATCTGTTAGCAAGCACTGAAGGACAGTGTCATGTTGGACGTCTTTGACCCATCTGTGGTGTATGGAATTCACCAACTTCTGGCAACATTCAACAGATATTGCGGCCCAGGTCAATACTACTACTTTCCACAATTCCTCTGTGAAGAAAAATAACCCTGGTCACACACACTCGCACGCGCACAGTGACCTTGGGTGTTTTGAAAGGCGCTATATTAAATGAAAGTATTATTATTCTTGTTTGCAGCTAAATAGTCATGCTGGTCAGGATGCTCTCGAAGGCAGCCCTGTACAGGGTGGTGAGTGCAGATGTGGGGAGGTGACCACTGTTGTGTCATCTGCAAATTTGATGGATTCATTTCAAATTTGGCCTAACAATCGTGGGTCATCAGTGTAAACAGCAGGGGTGATGGCACACATCCTTGCAGCACCCCGGGTATGTTATCTGGACCTGCAGCTTTTCTGGGATTCAGCTTGAGTAGGGTCCTCCTCATGTCCGCTGGGTCCAGTTGAAGCATTGTGTTGTCTGGGCTGACGGGTGCTTTTGTAGGTGTTGTGTTGTTTTCGTCACACTGGCTGAAAAATGTGTTGAGGAGTCTGTGTTGAAGTCTGTACCGACTGGATGCCTTGCCACAGGCATCTTGGGTCTTTTGTGTCTGTTAAGTGTAAGTTCATTTTCTGTCCATATGCATGATTGGCTGCTCTCACGCCCCGTTGCAAGTTGGCCCTGGTTGACTTCAGGGCCTCCTTGTCCACGTACTTCCTTGATGAATCAGGGTTTTTTTTGTTTGCAGTCTTTGTAATGTCCTTGGTGACGGTTACAAGTACCATGCATGTTATGTATCCAGTTACTGAGTCTGTGTATACAGTGAAGTTGATAAGCTGGTTGGTGGTGTCCCCCTCCCTGAAAACAAACCAAACCGTGTTCAAAACAGTCCTGTAGAGCTGCTGTGGCTCCCTCTGGCCAGGCCCTGGTCTGCTTCACAGCTGGTTTGCTCCTCATCAAGAGGTCTGTAGGAGAGGGTATGATGATACCAAATGGGGGTGTGGAACTTAGGCGTCTTCCCAGTAGCACGGTCGGAACGGTCATACATTCCATCGAGGTGTGGCTCAACTTTTTTTGGGGTCTTTACTCCGCCCATTTCAGGACCAACTGGGGCGATACATGGAACTACCTCAGACCTGGTTCCTAGTGTGCGAAGCCTAGTTCTAACCGACATGTTTGCTGTGTAACTGATTGGCCGTCGAGCACAATCATTTTAAATTCCCCACCCACGCACTTCAAAAATTACAGCTTTTCTACAGCCAGTTTTTACAAGTAGTCTAGACAATTGGAAATTGATCAAGCACAAGCAAATATGGGAAACGACGTTTTGAAGGGGACTATCGGAATAGCTATACACACACATCATCGTCATAATGCACACTAATCTGTTGCCTAGTCAAAGTTCACAAGTATTGAATTCCTTCCGTTTCATTGTAGCCTACATTGGTTTAATACCACTTTGGATCTCCTTAGGCCTAGGTTGCTTCCTTCTTCTCGAGTCTCATGTGTTCAGACATTCTTAAAAGTGTTTTTAATAACAGAGCATAAAAATTACTATGGCACTGGCACATAAGTAGATAGCTCACAATGTATTGAGGGATGCAACAAGCCAGCCCGAGCAATGCAAATATTGACAATGCAAGTGTCTGTGCATGCATGTCTGTTCAAAGCGTACAAAATTAGCATATACATTTCCCTAGAAGTCCTTGTGTCAAGGAAATGCACCTTGTTGTTGATGGCCGGCAATATTGTAGGCTACATCTAGGTCTGTACCAGCCATCACAGCTGTTTACGTTCCACCCAGCACAAACACAAAGGAAGCTTCCTGTGTAAACAGTTGTGATGTTGATGGTATTACATTTTCTTGGCCAAGCTTGAGGTAGTCCATTTTATTTTCAGGTGAGCAAAAGTTGGATAGGAGGATCGATGGTAGTGTAGTTCTGTGAAGGTTGCTGCACGTCAATAAAGGTCTCTATGCGGTTCACTTCCGAGGGGTCTGGGAATACTTTGGAGCATTCACATATGTGCGGAAAATGAGTCACGGGTCTGAGTTAACTTAAATGGCTGAGAGGGACCAGGTGAGAAAAAAAACTCTAGGTTAAATCCTGAACGATCCTTTGATTTGTTGGTGTTTCTCAGTCCAAGTAATGCACTGTAGTTGCATGCAAAGTGCGAAGGTACGGATAACATAAAATGCATATCGCTATCAGGAGCGTGGCATCAGCCGCACAGGGAACCGGCATCACAGCGCACTGGCAACTACACCATACATCTGCATCTACATTTTTGGACCAACACCAGCCCAATATCTAATAGTGGTGCAAGCTTAAGATATGAGGATGTTTTTTCCTAATACAGTGTTGTATGATACTGCAAATCATATTGCCATATTTTTTGTTATAATATTTTACTCATCTGTAATCAATAAGCAAATATCAATACTATTAACGTGTAACACATGACAGAACTAATGCACATTAAGAGCTGAAATTATATATATATATTATATATATTGAAGAAGTAACTGAGTTACATCTATGAGGATATGATGAAATAATTTTCCATTCATTATGAATCTGTTATTGGTAACGTTAAAATAACCGTTCAATAATGGTGAAATAACAGTCCAAAAAACATAATTTGATGACCTGTAAAGGTTGGAACTTACAGCTTTGTTGTTGGCTTGGTTACTGTCAAAGCCTGTAGTTAGGTCTCGCACAGCAGTGACAGAAATGCCTCCACACTCCTGAGGGTATGTGTTGGGTCCTTTGAAGTTCCTCAGGCGTTCAAACATCTTGCGTATTGTATTCTGATCATGACAGATGAAGTAGGAGTTCTTCGTGATGTGGTATCCATACCTTAGAGGATTATAAAAAATATATTGGAAAAAGTATTAACCATCTAAGCGTGGAATTTGCAGAATTGCAACAAACCGCTGTATTGAATAAAGCCTATTGTTTCCAGAATGGTGTAAAATCTTGTTAATTGCACTGTACTTCAGTCCTCCCTCTGACTTAGTCCTTCCTTGGAGTTACCTCATTGAACACCCAAATACATACCAAAGCTAATTTGTCATTGTGGTTGGTGTGTAACAATAGTGTATGTATATAGATATGTTTTTAGAAAAGTATTTTGTTTGGTTATCGTTCGGCTTGTACTGTGTCAGTGCATATAGTATTGCCCTACAAAGGCAAAAGGAAGCAAAATGAGTTAGTGATATTTGTAATATTAAGCATCAGTTTCAATCAGAGTTTCAAAACGGTTGTTTCAGTTGTTCAAGTTCAAATCCCTTGGGGAAACTGAGGGAGCACACAGTAACATGTTGCTTTTTGTCTTCTGCTCCGGAACGTTCAAATGAAATCACGTTACTATGTTCTGAGAGTTACAGCAATCTGCTTAATTCTGACAGACCATCAGCGTCAAATAGCTGAAAAATAGTTCAGGCATTTGTATTTGTTCCCACGCCAGTTATTGTGTTATCTATGCAAATTGTACAGTAAATCACGACAAACCTCATGACCTTAACCCATTTTGTCCTAAGCCCTTTTTGGGAAAGGATGCCCTCTTCCTATTAAATCCTAAATATCTCAGCCTCCGAAGCACATACAAACATGAAATGAGTTAAATTTAAAAGGCAAGACCCTCCCCTTGCATTGTAATGTGTTCATTCAGCTCTAACATACCCACATAGTTAATAAAACAGCTAAAATCTCAAAATCCTGAAAAACCCATATATGTGTCTCCAGGACACAATGGGTTAATAAAGCATGCACACATTTTGGAATACTTGTGAGACGCAAAATTCAGATTTGAAATGGTGATGCTAACACAGTAAAACTTTCCCTCAGTCTGATTCTTCCCTTGATGGCTCAATTAGACACCCTAATAATAACCTGCAAGTTTCGTAATACTAAATAATTATCTAAATAATATTTAATTGCAATTGAACTGTTAAACTGTTAAGGCAGCATAGTGCTGGGCTTAGCACAAAAATAAGTACACAAATTTAGATACAGAGCATTTCTCATACACTAACAAAAGACCAGTGTTAATTTCGTCAGCTTTTTTTGATTTAGTCTTAGTCTTAGTCACAATCACGAAAATCAATTTTAGTCTTAGTCATATTTTAGTCATTGCCTTCCCAATTTAGTCTTAGTCTTAGTCAAAATGACGAAAATCAATTTTAGTCATAGTCAAATTTTAGTCATTTTAGTCAACATTTCAAATTTTAGTCAACATTTCAATTTTTAGTCATTTTAGTCAATATTGTGTAAAATAAATAACCTACAATGGCTATTGTTATTTCACAAAGTATTACTAATATTGCCTATTGCAGCAGATATTCATCTTGTTACTTCATTTTCCACCAAAACCCAAATCAGTAATTTTAACATCTTAGAGCAAAAGAGCATCACACACACACACACACACACACACACACATCCAGGTGCAGGCTGCGCTCTCTCGCTCTCTCTCTCTCTCTCTCTCTCTCTCTCGTGCATTAGAAGCTGCTGCATATTATATTTCATTTTGAGTTTGATCACGGAGGAAGCTACATGCTCTTCTTCACCTGACCGCGGGACTTAAAGCCTGCAGATTGCCGGCAGTGGGAAGACCAGACATCCCAAGTCTGCATGAAGTTCAAGAAGTCTCCCTGATAGTGGCTTCCCGATGACCATGAGTCAGATAAAATACTGCTGATGTTAGACTATGCAAGTTAGCGGTTTTTGTTTTCAATTGGCAATGCGAGCAGAGAACGATAATGACTCGTGCGGCATGTGTGGAATAGGCTTAAATAGATTGCGCGAGCACACTTCGTATGCCCTGCAAACGTCCCAGGAGAAATAGTTAGGCAGGGGTATGCAGACTGGACGATAGAAAGGACACGCACATAATGCTGTTTTGTTTGTCGGGGGTGTCGAGGCTCGATAAGCATGACCTGGAAAGAGTTTTTGGATAGGAAGACGCTGAAGACGCACGGAAATGCTGTCGACTTCCTTGGGTCTTTTAGCGTTGCTCTCGACGAGAACAAGTTTCAAATCTCAACAGTTTAAAACTCCTTAGCGATCGCCCATCCATTGATTCTTTTCAAAACTAGGCTACAGTAGCCGTGCCTCTGTTATTTTAGACAGGCCAACTTTCCCCCTGCTGGCGCGCGCTCCCGCGGTGACTGATTTAAATAAATTCACAAATCCGACCTTCATGATTTGCTTGCTGCCTACTCATATGGTTAAACAACAAATATAGCAAACATTACAAAAAAGAACAGACAACGAACGCCTGGCTAAGACAGCCTAAGTGAAAGAATAGTGGAAGCTCGAGGAGGTTTAGAATGACAGTATCAGAGGAGGATTGGCGCGACTGTCATTACCTACTGCAGAAACACATGTCTTCGTCATGGATAAGAGGGTTGTTGAACATGTTTCAAAATGAACACTTCCCTCAACGTCGGCTATTTTTTCTCTTTCTCTGGGAATGTTTTAGGACCTAAACTCAACTTAAATGGATCCACTGAACTACTAGGCTACAGAACTACTGACTGAGCCGCGCCATGCATTGGCTGCCAGCAGATACAAGCGAGGCAACACAGCGTGAGCGTGCAATCAATCACCTATGAAGTTCAAGACACTTAGGCCTATATTACAATTTCAAATTACAAATGAATTATAGATAATTATATATTTTTAATGTCCATTCGTCCATGGCTTGTAAATTTCGTCTCGTCTTAGTCTCCTTGACGAAAATATTTTTTTATTTTCGTCATATTTTGATTTGCTTGAGGCAATTTTTAGTGCGTCATCGTCTCGTCATCGTCAAGGGAAAAAGGGGCGTTGACGAAATATTTTCGTCATCGCCATGGTTGACGAAATTAACACTGCAAAAGACGTTAAACAGGAATACTCACTCCTCATAGATAGCCTTTAATTGTTGTGACAGTGTAGTGTTCTGTGCTGCAAGGTAGGATGTGAGTTCTCCTGCAATGGCTGCTGCACTTACACCATCTTTATCCAGTACTGCTGGGCTGCACATGTAACCTGAAAATAAATTATACACATCATGTGTCATACACTTACGGTAAATAATGCCATGTTGACTCAATGACAGACGTCCCCATGCTGTAATAATATAGTTCTGCCAGATACCATCTGAAAACTCAGACAGTAAAGGGCGTCTCCCACAGAGAGTACAGGGCATCCCAAAAATAATTTCACACTTAAAATCATTGTAAGAGTAGGTGATTTCTTAAAGTGTTTATGAAACGAAAACAAAGTAAAGGAATTTGACCATTTCCAGGACAGATTCTGAAAGTTCTAAGCCTTGTGAATAAAATGGGATATTGTCTGGGTGATATTTTGTCCTAAAAGTCATGTTAAAACGTTCCCAAAAAGTGTTTTTTTGGTGACATGCAAATTTTATGCAAATGATATGCGTGATATAGAAGGGGTGAGTTCACCTCATTCCACCTTGTTCAGATCAATGGCGGCTAGTACCAAAACAAAGCGCAGTGTCAAGCAGTGTGTTGCTGGAGGGCCGAACGGTGCCAGCTGCAAAAATGGCTACTTGACAGAAGGAATATCTTTGCACAAGTTCCCTTCTGTGAAGAATGATGGAACTGTGGCCGACAAGGAGAAGGCTAAATCAAGCTAGGGCTCTGTGGATCCAATGCATGGTTTTGAAGCAAGCTCTTGGTCACTGTTGTGCTCGGCACATTTCCACCCCTTGTGCTTCACCACAAATGTGGAGGTCGCGGGCATGGTTGGACTGAAGAGAATGCTATTGCCTCAAGCAGTTCCAACAATTGACATCGCCGGCGTGCAGACTGAAACTGCCCCTGTAACTGCTCGGGCACGAAGACAGGTGAGTGCACTGCTTTGCTTTAGGCTACTCGTTTTACCTTGTCCATCTGCTTTTTATGTTGTTTTCAGGAAAGGGTAATGCACATTACATGCCAAACCGATGCGAATGCTCTCGGAATATGCACTTTTTATTAATTGCCATTCAACTGGTCAATAAATTGGTTTTGGGAGGATATCTGCACATCAGCATGGTGCTCTCGGTCGAGGACAGCCAACTCACAGATTGGGCTGCTTAGCGAATAAACAGAGATGCACATAGCGTAGGCCTACTTTGAAGCGTTGATTGTTTGTTTTTAGTATTGTGGTGCACGTGTGGCTGACGTTTGGACACACCTCGTCCTCAGAGTCCGGCTGAGGGACACGCGACACCTGTGACTTTGAGCACAAAAAATAATAATAATGATAAACGCTAAAAATATGCTGAGGACTCAGGCTATATAGGGCGTTTTTCCAACAGCCTAATACCTCAGTTTTTTCTCTAGTTGATGATATTTTTGCATGTAGCCTACATGCATTTCAATCACACTATATCGCGCAATTGAATAAAAATGCCCCCCATTTGTCAATAAATACACACGCCATGTCATCTGTGGGTCATGGCAAAGCGCCCTTAGCAACCGTAACCATAAACAAAACGAACTGTCAGGCTATGTCAACAATCGTCACTTCGCCTGTCAGACATGTCACTTTCTGCAGATGTATCAGTGCCTCTGAAATAGATTTGTGCTGCTGTTTTTTTTTTTTTCTCATGAGGTTGGATGTGTGGTTTTTCGACACGCTGATGTTTGTATCAGAATTTTGGTTCCTTTATAAGATGTGGGTCCATCAAATGTGTGTTGTTTTCTCAGATCGCCATACTAGCAAACCAGGGACTCCCCTCTATGATGTCACAGCCCAGCTCATTAGTCACACCAAATTTCACAGAATTCACACTTTGAGTTGCCATTTTCACAAGTTCCTCCAGGATGATTGGGTTCAAAGTCTCATCGATGCTATCAGAAAAAACAAGGCTTTAATGGGAATGACTGTTTGTTTTCGTTTCATAAACACTTTAAAATCCATGTAATTTTAAAAGTGTATTAGAATCATTTCATGGTTTTTGCCACCGGTTTTTCAAACCGACATCCATGCTGGCTATACAGTACTGCTGACAATTTTCCAAGTGAAAGTGAATCCATGAGAATTGTGTTTCAGGTCTCATAGAATGGGCATTAAACATAAGTTTCAGAATTAGTGGTGACAAAACATTAAACTGACATTTGTACATTCTATCATATGAATTTGAATAAATACTAGAGGTAGACAGGGGTGGAACTTAAACATTTTCCCCACCAGTCACTGTGGCAGGCAGATTCTAAAATGTACCAGTCACTCACATTTTTTACCAGTCCATATTCAACCGTCCCAAACATTGTAATGCCAAGTAAGATAATTTTCTGATCAATACTTTTGTTTCAGGTCATGAATTCAGTTATTGTGATTCCAATAACTGTTTTCATTACCAATTTGCTTAATCCTTTGATGTTGGATGTTGCGTATAATTCAGCATTAACTCGGGCGCCTGTAGACAAATTTCACCCGTCAAGGTGACGGGTGGGTTGAAGATTTCACCTGCCAAAGGCCAAATTTACATGTCATTGGCAGGTGGATGGGTGATTATTTCTGGTGGTGGGCATATATTATTTTTTAAATCTAGATTAATGTCACTTCAGAAGCTGTCAATGCTATTACAGGAACAAAGTATTAGCATGACCAAGACAAATCATTATTTAGGCCGCTTGCAGGACTTAAACATATTTGGGGTATGCATGTGTGATGTGTGTGTGTGTGTGTGTGTGTGTGTGTGTGTGTGTGTGTGTGTGTGTGTGTGTGTGTGTGTGTGTGTGTGTATTGATACCTATGGCTTCTTCAAATGCAAAAAGCACAGTTTTGCCTTGATCAAGCAACTCCTTTCCTCTGTTTCCCATCCACTTAAATCCTGTGAGTGTTTCCTGACAAATAAAATAGAAATAAGAAGTAAGAACAACGTTATAAAATATTGGCTTAAATGCTGAACTCTGAAACGCCTAATTGAGATTAATAGCTGATATTCTTGGTGAAGAATGTGTCTGATGTCTACCTCAAAATGAAAGCCCTCTTTAATGGCAATGGCTTGTAGAATCTTTGATGAAACGGTGCTGGCCATCATGTAGACATCCTTGGTCATTTCTTTTAACTCATCTGCCTTTTGTTGCTTCTTCCAGCACTGAAAAACCCACCAGCCCAGAAGAGCTCCTAGCTCATTTCCTGAAAACACTCTCCATGGACCACTGAGGTATTACAAAAAAATGCATAGAACAAAAATGATGTTAAAATTTGACACACATTTACACATCCAAACATTTAAGTTAACAAGGTAACATATGAAAAACCATATATAAAACCATTTTTAAAATATGCAGACCTTTCCTGCTTTTCAGCCACAGCCAGTCGATCTGCATCAGGGTCATTGGCTAGCACAACAGTGGCACCAATCTCATCAGCCAGTGAAAATGACAGAGTCTGTTAAGATACAACACACACACACACACACACACACACACACACACACACACACACACACACACACACACACACACACACACACACACACACACTTTTGGATTTGTAGGTACTCAAAGCATTCACATCTTAAATGGTGTGTGATTCCATGCATTTACTTTTTGCTTTTTAACACAATTTGATGATGCCATCTTGGGGACACACCCCTCAGCAAAGTGGGCCGAGGGTATAGAAAAACAAAAACACCAAAACCAAACACGATTAAAACTAAAACATCAGCTGCAGCTTCCGAAGGTGTGTTGGTCTTGTGAATTGTCTTGTTTCATTTACTTTGAAAAGTGTACCTGTCCATTAGTTCACACTTTCTGAACCAACAAGACTCAATTAGTTATTTTGTAGGCTAAAAGCAAGTTATTGGTTTAGACTATATAGGTGCCACACTGTTTCCCAAAGTATACGTTCATGTGGACCAACATGTGTTAACCAACAAGGTGCGCAACAATATGGTACTAACAGTCCTAACATGGTATGACAAGGACAGCCCTCAGTGCTTAGTTTCTCCTAACCAATTTTGAAGCATGCTGGCTAATTTCAAAGGCTGTAATGATATTGTATCGAAATGAGAAATCGTGATACACAGACTCACGATACTGTATCGCGGTGCAAGAAGGCAGTATCGTGATACATCCTGTCAAAGTATGGTTACCCTTCATCCAAGCTTCAAATGTGAAAAGCTGATTAAAAAGATACATTAAAAATTGTGGGGTGTATCAAATCGTAGGTCCAAAATCATGATACGAACCGAATCGTAAGTTGAGAGCATCATTACAGCCCTACTAATTTCCCTGACTTTAAGCGACCACACCTCAGCCCCCAGCACTGAAAAAAAAACTCAAGCAAAAGGAATCTAGTCCATCTTAATTCAAGTAAAAGTAACCACCGTCAACCCTCACTCGTTGCCTCACTGACATTAAAACCTGGATCGACCTCAACTTCCTGACACCAAGTAGCAATAAAACTGAGATCATCATCTTTGGCCCAAAATCCATTCTCCCCTCAAAATGTCTCACTTTGTATTGATGGCCACTCAGTCTCTCCCTCCCCCCTGGCCCACCTCGGAATCAACGTGGACCCTGGACTCTCCTTCAAATCATACATTAGCCACATAACCAAATCATCCTTCTTCCACCTGCGGAACATAGCACGTCTTCGACCCACTCTCTCCACCCCAGCTGCAGACATTTATTCATGTATTCATCACCTACAGACTTGACTACCGTAAGAGCATTCTGTATGGCCTCCCCTCCACTGCTCTTCTAAAATTACAAAATGATCAAAACCCTGCTGCCTTGGAGCAGTGTCAACAGTGTGCATGGTGGATTCTTGTGGCTGGGTTTATGGTTTTGTCACGCCATTTTTTGACTGGTAGAATATCAAAAGCATCCAGAGTGAAACCTCTGCTAGCCACATTGACTGTCACAATTTTTTTCTGGCGGAACTGTTGGTCTTGCTATCGTCCCCAACATGACGTCAAGAAGTGTTTCGTGGAGAAAGAAGAATTATTCATATACATGCAGCACTTTTCAGTATTATATTCCATTTTGTGTTACTAAACACAATGGATAATAGTTATAATAATTTATATTACCAACAACAAAGTGCTGTAAATGCCTTGCTCAGTGAACCTGTAACACCACATTTCAGCAACCATCAGCTCATAGTAGGAAAACTGAAATGTAGAACATATTACAAAGCTTTATACTCACTAAAACCCCCTCCCCTTCCTCAGGATTAGGGTATTTAACGGTTGGAAACTCAGGGTCTGGATCTTTTTGCTCTTGAACAGCAAATGGTGCTCGAAGGTCAAACGCCTTGAACGCTGACTGCACGAAGGCGTGTCCAACACCATGCACAGATGTATGCACAATCTTAACCATTGACTTTTGATTGATTTCTCTGTATATGGAGAAAAAAAACATTTTGCTGAAAGGAACGGTCCATCCTTTTTTGATTTTCACACATTTGCAGTACTTCCCAGCATTAATCATGAATGTGCATATAATTTTCGTCTATGTGTTTCCATTGCCTAGTTTAACAGTATAGCCAAATTAAGCGTAGCAATACAAGTCTATGGGGGCAAACAAAACATCATCAAATGTACTTATAAAGTAGCGGAGAGAGAGAGGGGCCATCAATGTCCATGCATCAATAAAGGATTTTTAACGCATACTTCAGAGTGCCTTGGGCCCTCTCTCTCTCTCCACTACAAGTTTGCAACTTTGGATACCGATGAGCACCTGAAGGTTTTCATACTACTAGCCCACAGACGCAACTCATCTTTCCTCTTTTTCTCTGTACTTATAAAGAACTTTAAAATGAATGTAAAATTCACCAGAGTGCAAAACAGCTATTTAATCCTGTCCTGTGATAATTTGTGGCTTGATGCTAATGCCTCCATTCACTTCCAGTGATTATGGTAAGCTATGCTAATAATCCTGATCCAATAAATCTAAGTACTGAAAAAACTGAGAAGAAAATGATAAGCACATTCATGAATAATGCTTGGAAATACAGCAAATATGTAAAAATCAAAAAAGGGTGGACTGTTCCTTTAATGGTAAAATATCAACATTGAGAGTCTTAACGGTAAGACAAATGCCAGCGATCCTCTGTGTACCTGTGAAAACAGTGTTTCTCCACAGCACTGAAGTATTCTCTGTAAATGTCCTGATAAGGGTCTCTCAGTAGAGGACTCTTCATCGCTTCCTCTGCATCCCAAGACTTGGGCCATGGCTCCAAGCATTTTTCTATTGCAACAGAGATACCCTTATCATGCGGGGGAATGATCTGGGCCCCATTATTCCAGTAGACCTACAGAAAAAAAATGGCAACATTTCATGACCTTGTCATTTTTGTGGACACAAAAACAAAACTCAATGCCAACAAAAGCAAAACATTCAAACAAAACAAACAATTCACTGCTGTATGCATTTGACTCAAAAATAGTAATCTGGGCACCTTGTAGCCATTATCCTGCTTAGGGTTGTGAGAGGCTGTAACCATGATGCCAGCACAAAGGCCGAGATGAGACACAGCAAATGGCTGAAAAACAAGTAGAACATACAAACTTTCAATGGAATCGTTTGAAACAATAACGGCTGTAGCACCTGATAATGTTGTAAAAAAAAAAGTAATAGCTGCAATGATTTGGCACATTATCCTCTAGTCTCTATTTCAAGATTCAAGATTTTTATTTGTCACATGCTTTCTTGTGCAGGCACAATTGGCAGTGAAATGAAGAGTGCACTGCTCCATGCTGTGTAGAATAAATAATAATAATTTAAAAAAGAAAAATATGAGAAAAGGGGGGCAAGAATGATGACTGTAAAAGAAAAAAAAAGTTGTCAAGAATTTTAAAAATGTTGGCTTGTGGGGAAAAAACTCTTGCATAGTCTCTCTGTCCTGCATTTTATGGAACACAGTCGTATCCCTGAGGTTAGCCTTACGAACATGGAATGGCTGGGATGAAAGGTGTCTTTAATAATCATTCTTGCTTGCGTCTTAGCCCTTCTGGAGTATATAACTTGCAGACCTGGCAGGATGGTCTCAGTGACTCTTTCTGCAGCATGCACTACTCTATGCAGGGCTAACTTATCCTTGAGTGACCATAACAATAATGCAATTTTGTGACATATTAAAAACAATTTAAAAAAAAGTAAATGACAGGGGAAAAGGTAAAAGCCCTGTAATTGGCACCCTTTGCTGAAAACAACTATGGAAACCTGATTTGACTGACGTGGTTAATTACAAATTATAAATCACCTATGATAAGCTTTTTTGGTAACACTTTAGTTTAGGGATACATCTATTAGCACTAATACATACAATGTTAATGCCTGCATAAGTAACTTGTAAGGCATGTACTAAGCAAACGCTAAGGCCTACTAGGTCCTTACTAAGGTTAAATTGGTAATAAATCCCTTATTGTGCATGAACAAGACATTTGAGAATACATGTCTAACAAATGTTTGATTTTGCTTTGTACATGCCTTACAAGTTACTTATGCAGGTACATTGTATGTATTAGTGCTAATAGATGTATCCCTAAAATAAAGTGTTACTGCTTTTTTGTCAATGGGACATGAATTAGCCAATGAATGAACAAGACACACATTGTTCCTCTTGGTACTGCCTATAGCAACAACAGAAATGTAACTATTTGCAAAATACAAGACCTCTAAAAAATAAAAGGCCATCTAAGAAGAGCTTTCAAACAACATCAAAACCATCTATTTGTGACCTAAATAGACTGATATAACCAATGATGAATCTACAGTGTCCTATCCTCTCAATTACATTCTTAGTCCATTTCTCCCTCAATATAATTGCCAGATGCATGCAAATGCAGTGCTGGGGTTCCACTTAGCCACTGAAAAGGAACACTAAGTTGTATTAAAATCCGGGTTGGTCAGGCCCCAAAAGTGGCAGATTTCACGTGAAATGACCCAATGAACACATCTATCGTTTTAGATTTTAAGCAATCCAAACCAAGTTACCCTTTATATTATCCCCCATTATCCTTTTTGTCCATCATTTAATGTTATCTGCCTTCCATCATCCCAGAGACAAATCCAATATTAGAAGAATACATACCACAAAAGGCGTTGGTGTAATGTCACTAAATAAGTAAACCGGCACTTCTCTGCTGATGAAAACAGTTGCAGCAAGAGTGGCAAATCTTTTGCTGCTGCCACCACTTGGAGGGTGAGCTCGGGCATCAAATCCTATCACCACCCCTTTCCCCTTGAGGTCCTTGAAGCTGTCCTCCAGATAGCTGCAGAACCCCTAAGGGAGACAAAAGATGCACAGCCACAGTTGAGAAAATATTCAAGTGTGGCCCAGACCAATGATGCAAGGCCCATTGTTTTTGCAAGGACTAGAAATATTTGGCAACTTTGTGTGTGTGTGTGTGTGTGAGTGTGCGTGTGCGTGTGAATGAGTGAGAGCCTCGGCCACACACATGCAAACATCAGGGTTTATGCACATTTTAACCATTACATTTCCTGACCTTTCCATGGGTTGGACAAAAGTTTCCATGACTGTGAAACCTTATACGCTCACATATAAATACACATAAATTACCACTTTATAAGGCACACCTCTCCAACTACTCGTTGACGCAATTTTCTAATCAGCAAATCACATGGCGCCAACTCAATGTATCTAGGCATGTAGACATGATAACAGTCGATCTGCTGTAGCTTAAAATTAGCATCAGATTGGTTAGTTATGGTTTATTTGAGTAGGGACATGTAGGCTGTACAACAGTCTGACAGATAAGCATCATAGCATTTGTAGCCATAGGCTAATTGGGACGAAAGGTTATTTAAGTGACTTTGAACGTGGCATATTTGTCAGTGCTAGGCAGGAGGTCTGAGGGTTTCAGAAACTGCTGATCTACTGGGATATTCAGACACAATAATCTCTAGGGTTAGCGAAGAATAGTCTGTGAGAAGGGGAAGTCTCTCTGCCCCTTCTCACCGTCTCGTTTATTTAAAACAAAACCTCACAAACTGTGTATATAAGTCATTCTACGATTCGTGTGCGCTTTTAGGTCCGTGGACTTTATTTGCCAATTCCACTAACTATTAACTGCATCCAATTTTTTTTTTTAAATTACCTTTATTCAACCAGGGAATAAAAATCACATTGAGAATAAAATTCTCTTTTTCAAGTGAGCCCTGGCCAAGGCGGCAGCACACATTACAATTTCACAGACAGGACACAGACAAAAAAGAAAAGATTAAAATGGATGTAGAGATAAAATTACGCAATAAAACCATAAAAATAATAAACATAAAATAAGATTAGAAGGAGATTACAAGATTAAAAGCAAGTGCAGACAGATTTAAAAGTGTCATTAAGATATGATTTAAACTCAACTACAGACATAAAAACAGCAAGCTTGAGTGATTTCTGAATTTCATTCCAAACAGGTGAGGCACAATGAATAAAAGCAGTTTTACCAAATTCTGTTTTCATCATGGGGACATTTAAAACAATGTAGCTACTTGAGCGTAGGTTATACCCTTGATTGCTAAAAGATAAAAGGCTGTGTATACAAGGGGAGATGGCCAACTATGGCCTTGTATACAAATAGAAGCCAGTGTTTGTGCCGTCTAATATCTAGTGATGGCCAGCCCACTAGGTCATACAGCATACAATGGTGTGTAGAATGCTTTCTTCTAGTTATGAATCTTAATGCAGAGTGATAAGTAGAATCAGGCAATTGTAGAAGTGCCTTGGTGGTATTTCTATAGAAAATGTCCCCATAATCTAAAACAGGCAAATATGTAGCTTCTACCAACTTTCTTCTTGCAGACTGAGAGAAGCAAGCAATATTTCTGTAATAAAACCCCAACTTTAGTTTTAGCTTAGACACCAGTTGCTTTACATGAAGCTTAAAGGACAAGTCCTCCTCCAACTTACTTACTTACGCCTACCGCCCAACTTTGGGCATAGGCCACGAACAAGTGCTCTCCAGTCATTTCGATCCTGGGCCATCTTTTCCAGTTGTCCCCATGTATAGCCAGACCTCTTCACATCTGCATCTAGGTCGCACACCAGCTGTTTCTTGGCCTTCCCCTCTTCCTTCTTCCTTGTGGATTCCAGAAGAGGGCCTGTCTTGTGGTGTTTGTTAAAGGTTTGCGAAGGGTATGGCCAACACACTTTCATCGCCTCTGGGGGATCTCTCCTTCGACAGGCTGTTGTCCAGTTTGGGCCACAGCTCCAGGTTGTTGATGATGTTTGGCCAGAATACTTTTAGGATCCGCCTGAGGCATGTATTGATGAAGGTCTGGATTTTATTCGTGGTGTTGGCCGTTGTCCTCCAGGTTTCAGCGCCATACAAAAGTATAGGCTTCACCATGGAGTTGAAAACCTTGATCTTGGTGTTACGTGGTAGTTCAGATGATCGCCAGACACCTCTCAGCTGGTGGAATGCTGCCCTTGAAAAAAGTGCCAGGTCGTCAGCAAAATCGAGGTCCTCTAGTTGAGACCAAGGTGTCCATTGGATGCCAGTTCTCTTTTGGGCAGTCGATGTCTTCATTACCCAGTCTATTGCCAAAAGGAAACTCTAACACAAAGCCTAAATACTTATAGGAGGAAACCAGTTCAATAGAGCTGCCCTGCAAAGTGAAAAGAGGTGGAATAGAAGGGATATTCCTTCGACTCCTTGCAAAGATCATATATTTAGTTTTGTTATCATTTAAAACTAATTTTGAAGATAAAAGGCTGCGCTGGACTCATAATACAAACAGTCAAGACATAACATTATTTCTCTCAGCAAGAATGTATATTTAATACTGGTTTTGGGCGTTTTCATGCCGTCCTGTTTTCCAAATGTCAGATTCAGTCTTTTCATATTAGTATGTAAAGGAACTTGTTTTGCCAAAGACGATTGCAAATGTTGATTCACAGTAATCATCACAATATGACAAAACTGTCAGAAAGAGCATTGTGCTTTCCATTATACATGAAATTTGCCATTTTGTGCGTGTCCACGAAAACTGTGTTAACCGAGTCACGGTCTGAAACCCCCTCCATAAATCAGTAATGGTTTTGTCTTAGGCCATATGAATAACATCACGTGATGTCAGATCCTCTTTGGCAGGATATGGGAAGACTTCTTGGTAAGTTTTGAGCTCCATTCTTCCATAATTTAATCCATTCTTTTTTATGTTCTCATAGCGAGAAAATTCCCTGTCAACTGTGTTATCAACATATTTATAAGAATCTGAATTAGAAATCACATGTAGAAAAACACAGATAAAGCATACAAATGCATGAATTGATTAAGGTGTTGTGGGGGAAATTGAGGTCCTCAGTTAGCACAACACCATGGAAATGACTGAAATGTCAAGCAGTGTTACCGTCAATGGTGTTACACATCAGCAATGACAGCTGAGGAGGAGTATGTTTTGGCCAATTTATCTCCATATTGATAGACAAACAAACAAAATAATTTGTGTTCTAGGGAGATGGGTTTGTCTGCTCTGTTTTTTCTCCTAAAAAAAAGTGCCGACCTGTTTCCCTGCACTGTTGACCGTAACACAGTTGAGTAACACGGTTGACTGTTTTGAAAGTGTTTTTGTGCTATTGATTATGTATTGGAAAAATCCTATGAACAGACACTAGGGATTATCTCTGGAGAGGGAAGTCTTGTGTAAGGAGGGTGACTAAATTCAAATCAGACGTTACAGGGATTTATAATGAAAAATGTGTCAGTCTGTATCACAGTGAATCATAAAACCCTACTTATGAAGCTGAATCACATTTTCTATATCAGTTGCACATCTTAATGACAACATTACTGTTAAGGGACATAAGCACTTTCAAACGTATGTTGTTTCAACTCTGTAGCATTTTTATATACGTTTGAAATGACATAGTATTTGTCCATAACACTATTGACAAAATAATCAAGCAAATGTATAAGAGCATTTCTCAAATGATTTAAGATTAAGCTTGGCAATTTGCTTGTTTGGAAACTTAAAATGTTTACACTATGGAAACATCTAGGTAATTTCTTTGAAAAAAAACCCCTGATAATTGACATTTTGCGTTTGCCAAAAGCGCACTCGAAACGTAGAATCAGTGATATGAACATTTGTGTTGTCTAAACTGTATGGGCTTTGAGAAACCAGTGTACACACGCGCACACATTGGAACAATTTCTCTCCGAACTTTGACATGGCCATAGGCAGAAGCGTGCATCATCATTGGCAAGGTCAGATCAAGACCAGACCAAGATCAGTGACTTTCGGGAAGGGGAATGTGTGTGGACTTTGATTGTTATGTTTATTATCTGTGATGACTGAATGTGTACATGGGCAATCTTGTGTTTCTTGTGTTTCTTGTGTTTTTATGTTTGAGAATTGTATTTAAACTGGTGTTTTTTTGTTTTGCGACGGTTCAGGAAATCGCAGGTATAGTCACGCAGCAGAGGTTAAGTGAGTAATTGAATAAATGAATAATTGGCTGTGTATCTAAGC
Source organism: Engraulis encrasicolus (assembly GCF_034702125.1). Classification (NCBI taxonomy): domain Eukaryota; kingdom Metazoa; phylum Chordata; class Actinopteri; order Clupeiformes; family Engraulidae; genus Engraulis; species Engraulis encrasicolus. The sequence goes on along the minus strand of NC_085872.1, from coordinate 791,385 downwards.
TGTAGACAAGCGGCGAAACTATCGCTTTCTCCACGGAGGCCACGCGAGGCCACAAGCACAGACCAAGGACGGCAGTCCGCATATTGGAATCCACCCAGAGTTCTTCTGAACACCCGATGTGGATATACCTTTGTGAAGTTGGCACCCTTATGTTGGAAATATGGATTAAAAACATTATGATTTGTTTGTACATCGTTTGTGCACTATTGTGCAAGCAAAATGAGTGTTTGTGCACATATCGTCTTTAAGATATTAATTGACCTTAGCTTACTCAGCACCCCAGTAACATCCAAATGATTCGAAAATGGTTGAAATCGTTTGTGCACAATTGTACACGATTGTGCAGGCAAAATTAACATTTGTGCAAAAACCTTTTTTGTATAATTCAACTACTACTTTCAAGTGTTTGGAAGTAGGTGACACAGCACCCGTTAACATCCAAATTACTTGCTTGGAATTGTTTGTGCATGCATGTGTGGGGAAAATAAATGTTTGTGCACAAACTATTTGTATGCTATTTTGTTTGCTTTTGTTATTTTATTTATGTTATTTAAATCTTAAAAGTTAAATATCTTAAAGACGGTTTGTGCACAAACGCTCATTCTGCCTGCACAATCGTGCACAAACGATGCAAAAACGAATCAAAATACTTTTATTCACATTTGCAACATATGGGATGCCAACTTCACACAGGTGATGTAGATTTCAGTTCTGGTATATAACAGCACTGTGGGGTAAAAGCTTTCTGATAGTTTCACCTTTAATTCTTCAGTCTTTGGCAACTACTTTTAGCACATTCAGGCCGACTGAGAACCGTGCTGGTGCGCACCTAATCGCGAACCAGCCGTCGTGTTCACGCCACAAATTTTAGTGTTCGCGAACCAGAAAGTTGGTTCACAATGCAAACCGCAAAATACTAGGTTTTTCTCCGCAAATCGTGACGACAGCGTGGTCGTCAGCAGGTTCACCCGGGTAACACACAGGGATTAAAGTTTTCCGTCGCTACGACGGATTTCCGTCAGTTGGATTTTCGTTTGGACGGATTTCCGTCCGTATAATTTATGTCAATTAATTTACAATTTTTACTTTCCAACTGAACACAAATCGAGAGCACACCTGGTCATGAGAAGGTGACGAGAGGTGTGTTTGGTGTACGGATTTAGTTATACACTCCACCACTGGTGTGATAGGCCTACAACAGATTCACTCATCAATAGTTTTGAGCCATCCCCGTTCTTCAAAAAAACAAAAACAAAGAAGTCCAGCACGAGCGGTCAACAATTCGGTGGCGGTGCAGCTCGAGAGACAAAAAAAAAAAAGCCAACATTGTTGCTGATGGCAGAAAAGAAAATACGTGTAATACTATGTCTTTAAAGTGCAATGACAATCGTTAAACGAGTTGGACTGAGATTCCAATATGGGCTAATAATGCATGGAATGCATAGCTGGAAGAAGGTAGGACACGTTGTTGCACCTGCCGGGGCAGATTGTTAGAAAAAAAGAATAGTTTACTTCGACTGCGCATGATGTCTTTTTCATGAAGGGTTTGCCTTTTAATCATTGTGGCTTTTACTAACATTATTCATAGCCCCAATGGGACGGATATCATTGGCAGCTAGCTAGGATACCACGCGTTTCATCCTCAAAGTTTAGCGCGTTTGACTGGCTGCGTAAAAGGGGGGGCTATGATAGAACTAGCTCTAGTTGTCTTTCTGACAACGGATACTTTACTGTCTCATCTGTAATCATAGCAGATTAACTTTGTTGTTGCCGATATATATTCAAGAAATAAGTTAAACATGGGTTGCATTTTACAGGAGTCACTGTTGCTATCCCAGGCAGAGCCAATATTTTATGCCACGTCTTGTTCTGGGAAGCAGTGTTCTGATGGTGAACTCATATGGTCGATAAATGCCGTTTCGATGTTTGTTTCACTTTCAAGGCTTGTTGTAGGCTATTGTGTGATGCTATTTTTGCTAACTGGAATAGTGTGCCGCAACAGTTGTGTGTGTGCTTGTTTTTGAGTGGCTCAACGTCTGTGTCCATCTTCTCGACTATGCGTTTCGTTTGAGTTCAGTTATTTGCGCACTGCGCACTCAGGGCTGATGCGTGGGCGATTTTGCCTTGATTCGAGTGGAAAGTTGCGCGACAAGCTTGGGAAAGTGTGTTACTTTTGTTAAACGATAGACGTCTGACTGTGACTGTGTTGTGTGTCTGCGTGCGTCGTGTCAGCTTGTATGAGAAGAACACTAGTGCGTGCAGGAATCGGGGACGTTTTTTATATCAATGGTAAGCGTGTGCCTGGCACCGCAACATCGAGAGGCAAAAAAGTAGCCATAGGTTTTCAAAACGGTAGAACACAGAGGCAGACTACCGCACCCTGTTTGTAAACGTCAACAAGTTGTTTGTAACAGGATGAATAGTGAATTTGTGAAAAACATACAAATAACCGACAACTAGTTTTCTCCCTCTGATTGCTATGACCACAGTGCATTGTTTTTTAAATATCAGAAATACAACTGCAAGCAATGCGCACCAGTGCTTTCACCAGAACAGTGTTTGCCCATTCTGATGTGAAAGACAAAATATACTGGTAGCCTGCTACTACTACAACAACAACAAAAAACCATAATGGGATCACTGTATCAACGCATTGCAATTCCAAGTCAATAAGTCTGTGAGATCAGCTACCATTTTGAAGCAACACTCATTGTGAATCCATTCTGCAGAAATGTTGTGAACAATTCATAAATAATGGGTAGAAATAAGAGGAAATAACCAAAACATGCCCCAAATTGCAGTTCAGTGTTTGCAGTCTGATATAGTATCCATCATTCCTCCATTCTCGACCAGTTCTAGTCAATCTGGTGGCCTAGGCCCTGCCCCCTTTCCCTCTTTCCCTTTTTTGTGTTTAGAAATTGGCATCTGTAAACATAGCATTGTAGGCCTACATCTGATTGAGCACATCTGATCTAGTACCTACAGGTACATTCATATTGAGTGTATACAGACCTACTTAGTGTATAATGAATATTCATTGTTAATGTGAAGTGTAAAGTTTTATGTTGGTTCTGATTTTGTGGCAGTTTTTGGTATTACTGGCACCCTCAAGACATAGGCCTATTCTGCTCTAGGCGACTGCCCTGTCTGCCTATGTCTAGCGCTGGCTCTGACACCATTCCTTGCGTAAAACCAGTGTATGTTTCGTTACGAGGGCAGAGCCTGGCTACATTGTTTTTCGTAGGGTTACGGAGTGATACTCGATCGGGTACCTAACCGGTAAAAAAGTTCAGTCAGATGACTTTTTTTTGCTTTAATCCCTGAACACAGTCACGTGCAGAAAAATGTCAAAGCCCGGTATGAACACGGGCTGTTCGCAAATAAGCACTTTAGTGCCGAACGTAATTGGTGGGGGCGACCGGCACTAACTCCGTTCTGGTCGGCCTGAAAGCCCTAAAGTGGACACATTTCTTATAACATGGATGGCTTTGTAATGGTGTGTTTGATAGTTTTGATAATCTTGGCAATTTCATGACAGTCACATCCCTCTAGAAGACTTGAAAATTGTCTATGGAATATTTACAGTTTGTTAGATCTGTTTTGTGGCTAATTTTCCCTAAGGTAAAAAAAAAAAAAGTTGTCTAATAACTCTGCACACCTAATATAGGGTGTTAGGCTCCTTTGATCACACCTTCTCAGGGCCTCTCTTATAAGACAAATGTGCATAACCTGGAATGAAAATATGCATAAAATGGATGATCTGGACAAAAAAACTTGTTTGCCTAATAATTCTGCACACACTGCATAGCTCACAGTTGAATGTAGCATACTTTGGAGCCAGGAAATGTCATGACTGGACTTGCTACACAGGTGGCATCCTATGACAGTTCCACGCACCTAAGAGCGGGCCTTTCTTTCACAAATGTTTATTAAACCAGTCTGCATGCCTAGGCGCTTTATTTTATACATCTGTGGCCATGTCAAGTGAGTAGGACACATGATTGTGATCATTTGGATGGGTAATACATTTGGTAATATAGTATATACAGTATATCAGTACAACCCTGACGAAAGTTTTGTCACCTATCCCTGTTGTTGGAACAACGCTAACCTGACTGTCAATTAATCAGTTGGGTTTAGAAATCCCTCATATGAAAGCTGCAACTCTCCCAAATTAACTTTTATATACAACTGTTATGTTTCAGCAAAAACTTGTGCAATCATTTGGAATTGCATTGCTTCCTCTTTCATATTACCCCAGACATGCTCAATGGTGTTCATGTCTGGTGACTCGGCTGGCCAATCCTGTACCCAACCAACAAGACTTGTGTAGAGTGTAGCGCAGTGGTTCTCAACCTTTTTTTAATTAAAGCCCCCTGGACCGCATCGTAAGCTTCCCAAGCCTGCCATCGCCCTCCTTAAAAAATAAAACAGACTAATGACCCTCCATGGCAACTAAACACTAAACTTTTGTCCCAGGAAATGATACTCACAACTCTGCAGAAATGTAGGGGTGTACTCACTGTTGTGATACACGGCAAATTAAAACAGTTTTGCACAGTAGACTTTCCTGTGTAACTTCTCTTTGATCATGTAACATAATAATTCCTAGCAACTGATTTATTTAAGCATCGACTGAATTTTAATTAACTAATCCTAGTTAATTAATTAACTAATTAATTAACTAATCCTACTTTGTGCCCCTTTAAAACAGCATCTGGGTACTTGGAACTGGATTACAGTTATCTGTGGTTGCCATACCACAAATTCAAACTTATACAACAGGCAGTCATGGCCGTCAGCCCAAAGGTTGCAGGTTCGACTCCCGACCCACCAGGTTGGTGGGGGGAGTAATTGCCCCGTGCTTCCCCCCATCCTCCTCCATGACTGCGGTACCCTGACTGAGCATGGTAGTGTAACAGTACAATTCCGCATCCAATCATATTTCTATATGGGGGGACTTGGTTCTCTTGGATGACCCTGCTCAAAAACACCACAAGTTAGCTCCAAGATGGAAGGGCCCATACCCAATCGTAAGGCGTTTTGACAAAGGAGACAGTCCCCGGGTGACTTATGAGATAACTGACCCAAAAAACCCTCAGTCACGCAGGTGGCCGGTGCACCACAACCGCCTCAAGTCATTTAGTGGCATCCTTAAGAGAACCTGAATCTAAACCTGCTGGTCCTGCCCTATCTGAGCCACATGCACACCTATGGAAGTAGCTCTGCCCTGCTCTACTTTAACTGCCTTAGCGGGGTCCTTGCCATTTCAGCCACCAACTCTACCATACGTGCCTGTTCAGCCTGTTGCTCAGATTAGCCTGCCTGAGGTTGTCATACGACCGAGCCCTCCGGTTTCTACGCCATCAACCCCTCACCCTACCCCTCTCGACCTCCCGTAAGGCCAGTTACGCAGCCGAGTGAGTCGTCTTCCCTCGTTCCCTCACTTCAAACTACCCAAAGTGGACGCGTGGTTAAGCCCCCGGTAATTTTTGGGACGTTTTTGTTTTTTTAAAAAGGAGTCGTTTCCTACTCAAAGCCTTGTTTCTTCCATTCCCCCCCCCCAAAAAGAGGCAACATGATCGTTTATTCTGTATGAGCCAGACATTGGGGTTGTTCAGGTTGTATGGATGGCTGGACTGTGTGTGGTCTGAAACGGGGACATTTCTTCTGGTAGGAGGGGAAGACTGCAACAGTACAATTCAACAACAAAAATGTTTTGTTGTCATTTATGTTCACAATATGGTGTTGTATTGTTCTGCTACGGTTGTACTACGGGAGTTATCAGAGCTTTATTGATTAGGGTTCCCTTTTGGAATGTTAAGAAGGGGGGACGTTTAGAAGTGGGGACCCGCCAGAACCGTCAAGTCAGTTTATCTCAAGGAATGTTTTGGGATGTAAAATTGTTGGGTCAGCCGAATAAATATTATTAAACTCGACCTGTGTAACCTGTGTCTTCCCTCGCCTCGTCTGAACTGGAGTGCCTTACGGTTGGTAACCAACTTTTAAGGGTTACAGTAGCGTCCCGCTGCACTGCTCCCTTGGGGCGCCATTGGGGGCTTCCTCCTTGCATAGGTGAAGCATAAATGCAGTTTCGTTGTGTGCAATGTGGAGTGCTGTGTCACAATGACAATGGGAGTTGGCGTTCCCATGTGTGCTTTCACTTCACTTTCACTTACTAACACAGAGACATGTAATAAAAAACATTTCAATTTTTGAACATTTACAGACTAATATATTTGGGGGGGCGGGGTCTTTGCATGTCATGTTATTTACCTGAGTAGTCTGAATGATTGTAAGGTCATTCATGCGGGAGACACCAGGTCCCATGGGGGCCCTAAGGCCAGCAGTGCCAAACTCCATCCGGGATCCAAAGCAAGCCTGAAGCTCTGTGACAGCTCCTTGGCTTAACATGTCTCTGATGGCAGCGATGGTCTTTGGGTTCTGAAAGGAAGAGTCACAAGCAATTGAAAAAAAGCCTTCATTGGGAGAATTGAACCTTAGTCTAATATTCAGGACAGATTGGTGGATTTTTTTGTGTCTACATAACTGGGCCACTAAATGCAATAGCTAAGCATAACTAGAACATGTGATTCTTGCTTCACAACCCGCACCTCCACTCCTCCTCAATCAACACATCCTTTAACCAGTTAGGCCTAATGTGACAAGTGTAACGTTTATCTTTCCTTGAGATATATTCCACTGAGTCGACACCATTCTTGTACGGATCCAAAGAATGCCAAACTTATCAATAAAGATTTGTTTTTTTGGGGGAAATCTTTGAAAATTAATAACACATCTTTGGAGAGAACATACTGTGGGAAAGATTACGCACTTCCGTAGCCATCACGAAAGCACTTCCCTCGTGACCCCCACTGCGGGATTTTAGCAAAAAGTTTTCCACAGCTTGTGTTTATTTTGTGTTCATCTCACGGTTCTTCTGTCAGTTGATGTTGCTTCATCTGATTGCGTGTGATCCTCTTCATCACGGCCCTTGGAGGGTTGGTTAGTTTCCAATTTTCCTTTAATTAGCAACACTACTTTCCAAATTTGCTCTGTGAATGTGCTTCGTTTACTCCTCAGCAAAATCAGATGTCACACAGCACGCTACCTTAATTAAGACTAACTAACACTCATGTGACTCGTCGTCACTAGCTATCTATTTGCAATTCTACGAAATTCTACATCTCTATCCTGCAAAGTAAATTGTGCATAGGTTACCAAACCATCAAAACACTTAACAGCCTGTTCCAAAGGGTAGCCTGTTTGAGCTAGCCGGAAGAAACTACATTGTGTTACCTTGTCAAATTGGAGCCACTGTTTGACCGCATGATCCAAGTTAATGTCCCCCGTGGTTGGCAGATCGTTGTCCATCTCTATTAGGTTTTATTTAAATAAAAGTATTCGAAGACCAAAATCACCTGCAGTTCACCAGCGTACAAGAGAAACACGCTCCTGTGGGTTGGTGTGTAGTTCCAGAGTTCATTCACCGGTGGGTCGCTTTCTCATTTGTTTACGCAAGAGCGGTGAACCCTGGGTGAACCAATCATAGCCATGATGTCTATGGAACCAATCACAGACTCTCTCTTTCACTTCCTGTCCCTGTAGCTGTAGGTTTTTTTTTTTTTTTTTTTTTTTTTTAATTGTACAATTTTGAGCAATACAAAACATACGAACTTGAGACAGAAGACAATAATAGACAAAATAAGGTCAAATAAATTAAATAAATAAAATAAATAATAATAGCACAGGACAAAAACAAAGAAAATATTTTAAAAAAAGACAAAAAAAAGAAGAGGGGGCTATCTTACATTACATCGAAGCTGTCAAGTGTATTAATGAGTTGGATACTCTTCTTAGTCTTTACATATTTAAGGGATCTAATGTACAAAGACCATTCATTCTTAAATGCCACCAGTACAGGAGTTGTTTTGACACATTTACATCTGTGGATGAAGAATTTCCCTAAACAGATTATAACATTTAGTAAGAGCTCTATGTTCTTATCTTTGTGTAAATACCCATATTTGATTATGTTCAAGTCAAAGAGAGGAATGTCTGGAAAGTATTCACACAGCCAGTCGTACATATCACTCCAGAAAGTATTACTATACACGCATGTGAAAAATAAATGATCTGTGGTTTCTACAGTGTCATCACAGAATATACAATTATTCAGTTCAATGTTAAATCTGTGCTTTAGGAGCTCCCTAGAGGGGTATATGTTATTAAAATTTTTTAAATGTAATTCTTTTGTCTTTGGAGGGATAGGTAGTTTTAGGGATAGAGTGCGTAACTTTTTAAGAGTAAGTGAGTCTGTATACTGGGGATTGTCTTTGCGTTGATGGTAAGGAAATAAGTGAGATGTGAATAGCCCACGTATGACTTTGTTAGGGATGTCTTTACTGGTAAAATCATCTTCACCAATTCTTAAAGTACTGGGAAGGGCTGGGATGGAAACTGCAGGTGCTGAGTTTTGGATCATTAAAAGGAAAGCTGGAGGGAGACATTTTAAGACCTTGTTGTATTGTTGCCGGTTGCATTGGAAATTATATTTTACACAGAATTGTTCAAAAGAAAGGACATCCCCATGCTCATCCAGCAATTGCATTGTTGTCCATATGTCCCTCTCCAACCATTCATCAAAGCACAAAGATTTATTTCTGTGGAGGATATACCTACAGTTCCAAATGGGTGTGTTATGTGGAGTAAAGTTGTGTTTGTACAGAAGATTCCAGTATAGTAAGACTTGAGAGTGAAAAGAGGATATTTTAACAGGCAACTTATTGGGAGTAAAATCACAGTGCAGGAGAAATTTGATACCGCCAAGCTTTTTAAATATTTCCCTAGGGATACAAAACCAGAAACTATTGTAATTACTAAGGAATGTTTTTAGCCATTTAATTTTTAAAGTACCATTAATGCATTCAAAATCTATTGCTTGTAAGCCACCATCTTCATAATTTCTTACCATTGATGCCTTTCTTAGGTAATGATTTTTTCTTCTCCAGATATAGTCAAAATTTAATTTGTTGATGGATTTAATCATTTTATCAGGGAAGGGTAATGAACTGGCAGGGTAAACACAACGGGAAATACTCTCGAATTTAGTTACATATATGCGACCATAAAGTGATAGATCTCTATTTAGCCATCTATCTAATCTGGATTTGCATTCATTTAATTTGGTATGTATGTTTAAAGATTCACTTAGGTTTGTGTCTTTTGTTATATGTACTCCAAGATATTTAACTGAGGATTTTATGGGAATGCCATACACAGAAGAGTGGTGGGAGTTGTGTAAAGCTAAAAGTTCACATTTTTTAAGGTTAAGTTGTAACCCTGAGGCATTTGAGAACCCTTTAATGTACTCAATGGCATTTGGGACTTGTTCGTGATCTTTTAGAAATAAAGTGGTGTCATCAGCTAGTTGACTGATTTGAAGTTTGGTATTGAAAATTGTCATGTGCTCAATTTCTGAGTTTTTAGATGCGTCCCACGCATCTCTATAAGAGGCTTTGGTGTCCGTCCGTCCGTCCGTCCGTCCGTCCGTCCCTCCGTCCGTCCGTCCGCCCTCCCGTGATGTGTTTCCCTCCCGTGATGCGTTTCTGAATTGTGATTCCCTCCTGTGATTCCCTCTTGTGTCCACAAGGTGGCAGTCGCTCAGTTTTGGCCTGGAGCTCATGCGTGCAAACCAACCGTGCTCTTTGCCAGTGAGAAAAACATGGCGGCACTTCCTGTTGATTTTCACATGAAAGTTTTGCTTAATTTAAAGTCCCTAAGCGACTATAAATGTTGTGGCTTCCATATATTGATGTAAAAGTGCCCCACGAAGTAATGAAGCACAACAAAGTTACTCCACATTACCATTTGACCACTCGTTTTTCTATGCTAACAGGGTAGCTAATGTAGCATTGTAAATGATCCAGGGAGAAAGGGGGAAATGTTGTGATTTCAGTCCGCCTGAGGCAACGATTTTCGTGGGGAAGATGACCTGCATCTCGGTGGCATTGAACCACGCCCCCGTGCCTTATTTGGCTCGCTCAGCACGTGCGTCCTCAGTCCAATCGCAATGCTTTATTTTCCCCAGACGTTTAATCGCATTTAAGTGAAAGTGCCATGTATACACATCGCAAAATAACTCTTAATCCGATCTATTTAAATCGCATTTATTAAATCGGACTTAAAAACATCATGTACACGTAGCCAATGTCTCATTGATTAGTTTATGGAACTTACGGTTTGTCTGTTACGGTCCACGAAGACAATATCCTAGGGTGACCAGACGTCCCGGTTTGACCGGGACAGTCCCGGTTTGGAGTTGTGTGTCCCAGGTCCCGAACGAACCCTCTCGGGACACAAATATGTCCCGGTTTTGGCCACCCACTACATTGCTCCATGTCTATCAGGGTAAATATATGGAAAAGATGACATGTTTACCTGCCACAATTAATGGCAGCCAGCGCTTGTATGGAAAGTCTGAAGGAGTCAGTTGCGATTTGTCATTCCTCCCTCTAAAATTGATTAGAATGCAGGAAATTGCATCTAAAAAATACAAATTTTCCTGGGGGAGGACCCCCAGACCCGCCCGCCAAATATTGTCCTTCACAAAGTGTCCCGGTTTCAGACTACAAAAATCTGGTCACCCTACAATATCCACGTGAAAACGCAAACGCCTGCAAACCACTGTTTTGACAGAAATACAGTTCACCTGTCGCCTACTCTGTTTTCTTCCCAAAGCGGCATTTAAAAGTATTCCATGAAATCCAACATCAACGTCACTTCAAATAGGTGACAGCATCATGCTCACACATGAAATAACACTTCAGTGAGGGGGGGACATCACTGCTCTCATATTAAAGTGAAAAGAGAATTTCACATTTTAGCTTATTTAATGTAGGCCTATGCAAAATTGCAAATAGCCTATTCATTGAAATCTGTCCAGAAAGGGTTGTAATGTTTGCCTGTTTTTTATGTTTGTAATTAAAAAAAAAAAAAAAAAAAAGTGATTTAAAAAAAAAAAATAGCCTAACAAAAATAGAGATTTTATGTTAAAAAAAATGTGATATGGGATGGACCGATGGCCCCCCTAAGCTAAATTCGCCTTAGGTCCCCACATTGCTAAATGTAGTGTAAGGGATTATTTTGAAAAGACAGTAACATGTAATCAGCAATGCATTACAGTTTTTCAGTAAATTGCCCAACACTGTTGAAATCCTATGGTACTTTTTCAAATCCAGGCTTATACAGTACATGGTAGGCTTATTGATAAATTGCCTTGACAGGTTATGAGGAGGCCAAGGGGGCGTTTGGGCAAAAAAGGTTCAGAACGGGCATAGACGGACGCATCTGTTGTCCGCCTGTCGGACTTGTTAATTAGGATAGAAAGCATTTCTGCAGCAATTAAGAATAGATAGGGAGAGATGGGGCACCCTTGTTTTATACCTCTACTTGTGGTGAAACGGGGTGATGTACCTTTGGAGAGAGAGACAGAGCTGTTGGTGTCATGGTAGATGCATTTGATTATGTCCCTGAAAATTGTTCCAAACCCACAGCATTCTAGAGCCTGAAAAATAAAATCATGTTCTAGAGTATCAAATGCTTTATAAAAGTCAAGGAAAAGAATAAAACCATCATCCTGTATATAATTGATATATTCTATTAAATCTAATACCAGACGTACATTGTTATGTATAGATCTGCCTCTCATAAACCCTGATTGTGTTTCACTTATTATTTGGGGGAGACCGTTTTTCAGTCTATTTGAGAAGACATGTGTTAGTATTTTATAGTCATTGTTAAGGAGAGTAATTGGTCGCCAATTTTCAAGATTTTTTTCATCTTTACCAGGTTTGGGAATAAGAACTATTACACCTTGTTTCATGGTGTTAGGGAGTGACAAGTTGGTCATTATCTCGTTTAAAGTCAGGAATAGAATGTCTTTGATGTCTTCCCAGAAATGTTTGTAAAAGTTTGCCGTGAGGCCGTCTTGTCCAGGTGAGCGATCTGGTGTTAAACATTGCATAGCCTTATCTAATTCGTCATGAGATAGAGGTGCATCACAACTTAATTTGAAATCCTCTGAAATAAGTGGGATGTGCTCTTTAATTGTATCAAAAAAGGTGTTAGCTGCCTCTGGTGAGAAGTGGCTTGAGTATAATGAGTTGTAAAAGGTGAACACCTCGTTTGCAATAGTTTTGTGGTCAGAACATTCTGTGCCATTTATAATTAATGTTTCTAAGTTATTTTTCTCCTGTCTCACCTTTTCTAATCTACAGAAGTAGGCAGAATTTCTTTCACCTTCCTCTATCCATTTGGCTCTTGATCTGATATAGGCCCCTTTTGCTTTTTTGGTGTAGATGTTGTCTAATTTAGTTTGTAAGTTAAGTAGTTTTCTTTTGTCAGTGTCACACATAGTGGGCTTGTTACAGCATACATAAATTTCCCTTAACAAATCATTTTCCTCTAGCTTCAATTCTTTGCTAAAAGATATAGAGAAACATCTGACCTTATATTTGATAAATTCCCATTTTGAGGTAAAAGATAAAAGGCTTTCATCCTCAGAAATGTCTTTGATGATGCTTTTTATCCCCATGCAAAATATTTCGGAGTTCAGCAGATTTGCATTGAATTTCCAGTAACCCCTATTGCGTTTAACAGAGTTGGAAGGCTTTAGTAGTAAACGTATGAGACAGTGGTCTGATAAAGGGGCAGCAGAAATTGAACAGTCACTGATAAATTCGTTAAGAGAGTCAGAAACAAGCCAGAAGTCAATTCTGGACTTACATGAGCCATCTGGCTTGAACCAAGAGAATTCTTTTTTGTCTTGATGTGAAGAACGCCAAGGGTCTATCAAATTGTGAACATTACAAAAATTACTCAGATGAGGGTTATAGTGATGGTTAACAAACTTGGTAGGACAACGGTCTAACCATTCGTCACAAACCATATTGTAATCCCCCCCCAGTGCAATGATGTCTGTAGGGTAAATAAGTTTAAGTTCTTTGATGATGACGTCAATTTCAGAGAGCAATTCCTTGTTTTGGTTGAGGTTGTTGTGACCATAGATATTACTCAAAATAAGAAAGGAGTGTCCAATTGAGAATACACAAAGGATCCAATGTCCATCTGAGTCTTTTCTGGTGGTGAGAATTTTGCCAGGAAAGTTGTGCAGAAGAATAGCAGTACCAGCAGAGCGGTTAGTACCATGTCCAAAAATGATTTTGTCTCCCCACTGGTTAGACCAGAGCTTTTCGTCAGCCTCTATGGAGTGAGTCTCTTGCAGTAAAACAATGTTCGGCTTCTTATGTTTGCAAAAAAGAAAGACAGCTTTTCTTTTGATACTGTCTCTGAGGCCCCTTGCATTAAAAGAAATTAAATTAAAATCTTCTTTGATAGAAAACATAATGGAAAAACAACAAAAAGACACAAAACAAGTAAGGGTGGAAAAATAGAACTCTGAACTTGAAGTAACTTCTGGGAGTTACAGGAATAAACCTTTCCTGTAGTAGGTAACTAGGCAAAATGAATCCCCTTTAGGTAATCAATACAAGCATGTCCCTCTATACTTTACCACTTTAAATGGTTTCAATTGCAACCCCGTCGATGTATCCTATCGGCCCCTTGAAGTAGCCACGTTGACCAGCATCTCTTGCCGCCTTGATCTGTGGCCACACAGCCTCTCTTGCCTTCATGTCCTCCGGGAGAAGGTGTTCAGCGAATTTGATCTTGAGCTTTGAGCACACCGGTGAGCCTTTGGATAGGCTCCAAAGCTCGTCTCGGAAATGTCGCATGGTAAACTGTATGATGATGTTTCGATGTTTGTCGTCCTTCTTTTGGCCCAGACGGTGCACAGAATCGATGACAAAGCTGATCTTCTCCGACCAGTGTGGGACAATCTGTGTGATGATACGGAGTACTCGTTCCCGTGTGTCTTCGTCGCCATTTTCCTTTAGCCCACGCAGTTTCAGGTTCCATCGACGCTTGTAGCGCGCCAACTCCAAAACCTTATCTCGGAGCGCGGCGTTCTCTTTCTCCAGATTAGCCATTTTGTTTTTTACAGCAACATTTTCGGATTTGCATACTTCGATTTCTTTGGCATTAAATTCAACAGCTTTGGTCACCTCAGCTATGTTTGAAGTGTTTTCTTTCAATTGCACGTTCATTTCTTGTAGCATAGCTGAGAGGTTGTTTATAGCAGCAAGTATTGTGGCATTGGTTACCTCAGAGTCTTTCATGGTGGACTCGCGCAGTTTCATTTTCTTTGGATCATTTGATGGTTTAGTTGGAGTTTCGGGCAAAGGACGGGAGTTTTTCGCAGCCGAAGTCTCCATGTCCACAGGTGCCACGCTGTTGCAGTAATCGTGTGGGGCTAGAGCATCAGCGGTTGACTTCTCAGCGACGTTGTCCATGGTCAAGATTTGCGGTGAAATACAACTTAATACGTTCGGAAATCACTTAGAGGTTATTTTTGAGCTTTGTGACGAGAGGGACTTGATTTATAAAAAGTTTGGGGAATGAACCGCGAAGAGCACTGGATGAAGTGTGCACTCAGTTCGCCATCTTGCCGGAACCCCTGTAGCTGTAGGTGCCCAACGCGTTCCGCCTGCCTGATCCGTTCCCTAATGACTTTCACGTTTTAAATGTTTATTTTGCAGCCGCCAGAACATCAACACAAAGAGAGATGTTATATATTTATATTATACCTTACTTTATATCGTTGTTTCACATCAAATGCCGTTTGTCGCTGTAAATAACATAATATTGTGCTCTGAATAGTTAGTTGGTTAACTGGCCAGTTGGTGACCTTATTTAGCGTTTCTGTGACGGCCTGTATTATTATAAAACAGATAGTTTAAAACTCAAACTTCATCCTGCAAAATAAACACTTAAAACGACAAAGTAAAAAAATAACGGAACAGATCAGGCAATTTCCCTTCCGTATACGTCATACTGCGCATGTGCAGTGTGCAAAAGGAACGGATCGGGCAGGCGGGACCCGTTGGGCACCGACAGTAGCAACCCTGTAGCAACCCAATGTAAGTAGGCTGCCGGATGTGAGTGCCCGGATATCCGCCCGAGTATTTGCAGGCATTTGCATTCATTTCCACCATCAGGAATGCTTTGCGGTACCACAGCTACCCTATGTGAGTCGCGCTGTGTCGCCTGACTGTCCCTTCTAGGCTATAACATGATTGTAGCCTACCGTAACAACTCGGCCTCGGCCCCGCCGCAAATATCCACCACACCACCACGGGTCCTCTGGTGTTGTGACCGTTTTAGGATCTTTTTTTCATATCCAATACTTGCGCGCGCGCCTCTGACTGTATCTAGACACGGAGGGAGAATGGCTCCAATATTTATATTCAGCGCCCAGTTTAATTCTGCACTGACACTTTTAAATGTTTTGCCCAGATATTCTTTTAACTTGTTGGATATCCTGATATTATGTTTCACTAATGTAAGGAGTAAAACTTCCCGGGTGCTAGCTACATTTAGACTGGGTAAACTCGTGACTTTAATGCCTTCCGAAACGGGCTATTCCAGTGTCTATTTTAGACTATAGCCTTGTGCAAAACTTTTTATTTAACATTGCGAATGGGCGGGATGATTTGCTTAGACACGCAAGTGCTTCAGAGCAGCTAGAACTGTGCAAGGTGACTGCTGCAGTTTTCAGCTCAGTCCTCCTGGATAAACACAAAATAATGCCGACGAGAAAGTAACGCCGTTATCTTTTGATGGATTCCCTTTGGGTGCCCGGTTGAGACACTTAATTTTCACACCCAAAATCAATTCGGTTTTAAGTTATAATTTCATTGTATACTTTTTTATTATTATTTTGATGTCACAGGGCCTATTCTTTTGATTGGGAGATCAAGGAACTTTCTGGTGTCGCCGAAACGGCGATGTGCGGTGGGCTCTTTACGCACGGCACCTATGTCCCTTCCATCTTCAGTCAGACTCAAATCGGACCGAAATCAAGTAGCTGAGGTTAAACTGTCGTAAATACACGACCGAACGCGAGTAGCTGAGGTAAAATAGACGTAAATACTCGGGCGGATATCCGGGCACTCACATCCGGCAGCCTACTTACATTGGGTTGCTACACCGCAAAGCATTCCTGATGGTGGAAATGAATGCAAATGCATGGAAATACTCGGGCGGATATCCGGGCACTCACATCCGGCAGCCTACTTACATTGGGTTGCTACATAGGCCACAGCACATCGCCGTTTCGGCGACGCCAGAGAGTTCCTTGATCTCCCAATCAAAAGAATAGGCCCGGTGACCAATAAAATCAAAATAATAATACAAATAAATAAAATGAAATCATAACTTAAAACCGAATTGATTTGGGTGTGAAAATTAAACTGTCTCAACCGGGCACCCAAAGGGAATCCATCAAAAGATAACGGCGTTACTTTCTCGTCGGCATTATTTTGTTTTTATTATCCAGGAGGACTGAGCTGAAAACTGCAGCAGTCACCTTGCACAGTTTTATCTGCTCTGAAGCACGTGCGTGTCTAACAAATCATCCTGCCCATTCGCAATGTTAAATAAAAAGTTTTGCACAAGACTATAGTCTAAAATAGATACACTGTCACAGACACTGGAATAGCCCGTTTCGGAAGCCATTAAAGTCACGAGTTTACCCAGTCTAAATGTAGCTAGCACTCTGAAAGTTTCTGAGTTTTACTATTAGTGAAACATAACATCAGGATATCCTACAAGTTAAAAGAATAGGCCTATCTGGGCATAGCCTTCTCTCTGAGTTAGAAAACAGCAGCTATGCCGCACATTGTGTAGGCCTAGTTATTATTTGGTGGTGCAAAAACAACACGCGAAACCATGCCGCATATTGTGCCATTATTATTGGTGATGCCGAAACAACAAAGATTGGTGACTAGAGCCTGCCTAGTACATTTAGACATAGCCTACTCATTTGATTGTTCCATGTATATTTAAAAGTGTCAGTGCATAATTAAACTGGGCGCTGAATATAAACATTGGAGCCATTCTCCCTCCGTGTCTAGATACAGTCAGAGGCGCGCGCGCACGCTCTTATTTCTGTATTATATGAAAATATCCTAAAACGGTCACAACATCAGAGGACCTTCGTGGTGGAGGATACTTGCGGCGCGGGCCGAGACCGAGTTGTTACGGGACACTCTTAATATTATTGAAGGGACAGACCATGCTCGATACTTAACCCGGTCTAACACTCGAAAAGTTGCCGCATATTGTGCAGATTATTTGGTGATGCCAACAACACGTGAAACTAGGCACATTGGAGACTAGAGCCTATAATTTAGACATAGCCTATTCATTTGATTGTGCTACGTAAACTTAAAAGTGTCAGTACAGAATCAAACGGGACGCTGAAATATTGGAGCCAGTAACTTCGTGTCCGGTGAATATTGTGCAGAGGTATGTGTGCGCTCGCACAACTAATTTCTCTTCCATCTCTTTGCTCATCAAGCCTCCGATCTCCAAAAAGACACGGGCACTCAGGATAACTGTTTACACGAGCTGTTTAAATAATGTGCACGTTCTTCATGACATGGCATGGTTTGGCCACCCTAAATTCAACATGACTGCATTCGCACATATCGTTTAAACATCCATGATGGAATTGTCACTCTTAATGTGCAAGTATATGAAAAAAAGATCCTAAACGGTCACAACACCAGAGGACCCGTGGTGGTGTGGTGGATATTTGCGGCGGCGGGCCGAGGCCGAGTTGTTACGGTAGGCTACAATCATATTATAGAAGGGACAGTCAGGCGACACAGCGCGACTAGGGTAGCTGTGGTACCGCAAAGCATACCTGATGGTGGAAATGAATGCAAATGCATGCAAATACTCGGGCGGATATCCGGGCACTCACATGCGGCAACCTACTTACATTGGGTTGCTACAGGGCTCTTTACGCACGGCACCTAGGCCTATGTCCCTCCATCTTCAGTCAGACTCAAATCGGACCGAAATCAAGTAGCGGAGGTTAAACTGTCGTAAATACACGACCGGAATCGAGTAGCTGAGGTAAAATAGACGTAAATACTCGGGCGGATATCCCGGCACTCACATCCGGCAGCCTACTTACATTGGGTTGCTACAGTCCCTGTAATAGAGTTCTTCAGTAACGCGGAAGCATGTAGTAGATTGTAGCCTTTCATGTTAGCATTTAAGGACTTCCTGGTTCGTATCGGCTTCCGGCCTCCATTGGGAATGAATAGGGGCCAGTTTCAAATAAGCTCCGAGTGCAAGCACGAGCTTAGCGAACCCCCGCAAACTGTCGAGGGTGTTAAAAATAGGCTGTAGGTATGACATGGTTGATCATTTTGTGTCAAACTTCGACATAAAAACGATGTTGCGTCCATATGCTAAACCCGGAAACTTTTGGCGACTACAGAAGCGGCGCCTGTATCTAACGTCATGTCCGTGCGGAGGGTTGTACCCATGGCAACCAAAGGAAAGCATGTAGTTCGGAAGTTTTAATGACCAGAAAGGGGTTAGCAATATTGAATTATAATCGTCATGATTTAACATGTGAATACACCAACATGATGATACGATCCGTTCCACTAATGCGAAAGGGATGCGGGGACACGCTAATGTTCGTTGTTGGCGTGCAACTTATATTTTTGCCAAACCTGAATCTCTATGGCGTGTTGCAATGTAAAAAATCGCCATAGAACCGGAAGTCCAAACGCTGCATACAAGTTGATGTCAACGCTGAAGAACTCTTAGACCCCTGATACACCAAGGCGGTAACGCGGCGCGGAACGGCCGCGGTTTTTACCTGCGTCAGTGAAAATACATTGAAACCTATCTGTCCTTACACACCAACGCCGCGCTGCATTTGGAAAATAGAACTCGAGCGTATTTTTCACGCCGGCGACCGGCGGTGTGTCATTCAAATGAATGGCAAAGTAGCACGCTAGCTTTAGCTGTGGGGAGGGTTTTGAACAGGACTGGCCGCGCACGCCGACGCTGTCAGTGTGCAAGGCAGAGAAAAGCACGCCGGCCAAAACTAAGCAGAAAGACCGCGTCCGTCCTGCGACCGTTCCGTTCCGCCTTGGTATGTTTTGGCCCTTATAGTAGGTGCATTCGATTTCACATCAACGCATGCATGCGCATTTAGACAGCAATGCACCCTGGATGAAAATGCTGCATGACGGTTAGATTTCCTGTCAAACTTCGAAATTTCGTCGACGTTGCGTTGACGAGGTGACATGTCACATGGTGTAAAACTATCGCGGGATGAATGCGGCTGCAGTCAGATCTTGCAACCTCTGCAGTTGCTTATCCCCTTCAACGCTCGTTGGCGGACTGCCTCCGAGGTCACGCGCCCATGAACTGGTTGGTCAACAACTCACTCACGTGTGTAATGAGTCTTGTCTCACACCCCTCCACAAGTTTGCGTAGGTCCCCACTTCAGCTCCTCCTTACTGCCTGTCCCCCCACTCCTCACACGTGGTGTGTTAGTAGAGCAAACAGGTGCGAGCTCATCGTCTCGTTCATATTTGTGGCCGACTGCAAATGCGCTGTATTTAATAACACCCACATCGTGACAACAAGTTCTCGCTCACGTGCTTCCGTCAACGTTGGTCGACAGCATCAAAGTCGTATGGGCTTAATAAGTGCATTCGATTTCACATCAACGCATGCATGCGCATGAAGACAGCAATGCACCCTGGATGAAAATGCTGCATGACGGTTAGATTTCCTGTCAAACTTCGAAATTTCGTCGACGTTGCGTTGACGAGGTGACATGTCACATGGTGTAAAACTATCGCGGGATGAATGCGGCTGCAGTCAGATCTTGCAACCTCTGCAGTTGCTTATCCCCTTCAACGCTCGTCGGCGGACTGCCTCCGAGGTCACGCGCCCATGAACTGGTTGGTCAACAACTCACTCACGTGTGTATATGGGTCTTGTCTCACACCTCTACACAAGTTTGCGCAGGTCCCCACTTCAGCTCCTCCTCACTGCCTGCCCCCCCACTCCTCACACGTGGTGTGTTAGTAGAGCAAACCGGTGCGAGCTCATCGTCTCGTTCATATTTGTGGCCGACTGCAAATGCGCTGTATTTAATAACACCCACATCGTGACAACAAGTTCTCGCTCACGCCCTTCGTCAATGTTGATCGACAGCAACGAAGTCATATGGGCCTACTGACGTCAAGACGTCGGCTGCAGAGTAGAGATGGGATTTATGGCTCTTTGACGGGATCCGGATCTTAGTGGCTCGTTCCTTTCAAAGAGCCGTTCAAAAAACTGGCTATTTTGGCTCTTTTTAGAAATTATTTATTCAGTGTTTAGAATGGAATATTTTGACTTCACCTAAAGGTAATTTTGTCCAAACAACAACTGATTATTCTCCTGCTTCTAAAGACCGTTTTTGCCACTCAATTGTGTTTTGTCCCAAATTTAATTACTCAGGTTGAGGTCACGTGCTTAAAATTATTGAAAAATGAACTAAATAACGGTCGAGTGGCTCCCCCAGCTGTGATCCGGTTCCCATCGTTCACTGCAGAGCCATACAGAGGGGAGAGTCAGGCAATCTCCGCTGTGTGCTAGGGCCAGCTTCCTCATTAGCAAAATTAGCTGTTTTAGCTTCTCAGTACTGCTCAGCGTTGCGAATGTTAGTGCCTAGTACAGTAGTGAGCGTAGCACACAGCAAATGCAATGCCATGCAATGCAGGGAATATGACAAGACTTGCTGTTCGTAGTAATAACTTCAGATACACATCACAGATGGTAAAACTGTTGTGATTATCACCACCGAGACAGTTGATAGTTTACATATTTGTGGTGATTACCCCTTAGTATAGTTCGCTAGTCCTTATTTTTGGCTGTTAATGTGGTGGTTCTATGTTGAGTCTATGGGAAGACAGCCGCTTTAGGCACGACCATCTCGTTGAAAGACGGGGCTGCAATTTAATTCCTGGTCCTCCAATCGCGTAACTCTCCCCTCTGTATGGCTCTGGTCGGCTGTAGTCTAAAAAGTGAAGTGTTCCTCATATTAAGTGCATTCCATTTCTCATCAACGCATGCATGCGCATTTAGACAGCAATGCACTCTGGATGAAAATGCTGCATGACGGTTAGATTTCCTGTCAAACTTCAAAATTTCGGTGATGTTGCGTTGACGAGGTGACATGTCACATGGTGTCAAACTATCGCGGGATGAATGCGACTGATGAAATGCGACGGGATGAAACGCGCCCATGAACTGATTCGTCAACAACTCACTCACGTGTGTAGGTCCCCACTTAAGCTCCTCCTTACTGCCTGTCTCCCCACTCCTCACACGTGTATGGAATAGCGGACGACGAGGTGTCCCGATATCAAGGGAAATAATGGACGAGGCGGAGCGTTCTAAACAGCCCGACGGCGCAGCCGAAGGGCTGTTCGCTTCGCCAAGTCCATTTTCCCTTGATATCGGGACACCTCGAAGGCCGCTATTCCGCTTATCACCCGGTTACCAGCATTTAAGTATTAATTTATTAGTATGTTGATCTAAGGCTTCGTGAGAAAGTAGATTCACCACTGCGCTTGGTACGTTGCCATGGGCACCACTTCCTTATCTAGTGAGACGCGCCTCTATCGGAGGCATGTAAGGACGCGTGCAGAATGTTGGTGACTTGACAACCAAATGCGATAGAATTGACGACTGGGTTTTTGACTTGACAACCAGATGCGATAGAATTAGTAACGGGGTCTTGACTAGACAACCAGATGCGATAGAACTAGTAACGGCACTTCGCCAGAAAGTTTGAGAAGAAGCAACTTGGACGCCCGCATGACATCATAGGTGTCCTGCTACCGGGGAATAAAGGACACCTGCTCAGCCAATCAGAAGACGTTGCGTCTGCTCACTGGGTGATAAGGTGCGTTAGTAGAGCAAACTGGTGCGAGCTCATCGTCTCGTTCATATTTGTGGTCGACTTTAAATGCGCTGTATTTAATAACACCCACATCGTGACAAGTTCTCGCTCACGCCCTTCGTCAATGTTGGTCGACAGCAACAGAAGTCGTATGGGGCTATTAATTCTGCAAGTGAATGTAGGCCTACTGTAGTCATAGCCTGTCTAACCATAGATGTGTATAGAAGACGTCTATACACATCTATGTGTCTAACCCTCTCTGCTGTAGTATATTATTAGAATGCTCTGTGACTGATTGGTTTAGCCTATGAGGAACTCATCACTCAGTGTTCGATATGTTTTGCCTACTCTTCAGTCTGTAGTATGTGAGCGGCAATAAAAGTCACATACAAAGTGTCTCACCAGGTAAATAAGCCTCACCGTTTTATTTTATAGAGTAACAAGTACTCAACATGGTGTCAGAAGTGGTCTTTTCTTACTCCATATGAGACGCGACACTACAATAGTTTTCGTTGATCCTCCGCTGTGGAAAGAAAAGTTTCGTTTTTTCAGTGTTTAATTTGAGCCGGAATATGCCGGAACAGGATCCCCCACGGGCCCCACCTCGTAATTTTCACCCCCCTGTGTTCCGGGACTTATTTTGGTTGATCCGGCATATAATATATTCTCGTGAATGAATAAAAAATATATATATACTATATAGTAACGGACTACCTCTGCCTCCTCAGGAGTGAGAGCGCAGCATTATCCCGTGATAGCTACATTTCCCATCTCACCGCGCAGCCTATAAAATGGGTTTGAGACTGCCAGGATCGCAACAACCACGAGCCGAGTGAGAAAGCGAGAAGGAACTATGAAGTGTGCGCTGTTCCAAATTGAGACCGACCACGCAAGTCTGCAAACAAGGGTTAGCCTACTTTGCAAAAGTGCACTACTAAAAAAAAGAAAAAGATATTTGTTGTGTTGATCTAAGTTATTTCTTATGTGTTGGTCAGTGATTTTTATTCATATGGGTCATATTTCTTGCACCTATGGTTCTAAATAGTATTATAATTTAATTGTTATTGGGGCAGGGAGTCAAGATTCACACATCATAACACCACAAAACCGCTGAGAAACTGTATTACTGATGCTGTTGCGAAGGAAGATGCTTTGCTATGCAACACTGAATTCTAATTGAAATTGAAGTATGTCCTAATGAACCCCAAAGGAGACACACCAAATTAGCATGTAATTGTGCAACATGTCCTCTAGGGAGCACTCCATAAGAATACACATTTTTGGCATTTCTCTTATGGTGGGTTTTGGTTAGACCAGTGGTTCTCAACCTTTTTTGAACAAACGCCCCCTTGACCTCATCATGGGCCTCTCAACGCCCCCTTGACCTCATCATAAGCCTGACAACACCCCCCTTAGTATTATAAAATGAAATGGACTAATGCCCCCAATGGTAGCTAAGCACCGCCCCCTCTCAGCTGTGTCCTTCTCAACGCCCCCCTAGAGCTCCCCTACGCCCCCGATGAGAAACACTAGGTTAGACAATGTGTGACGGCGCAAGTGTTTTGAGCATGCATGAAGGGCAAGCATACTCTGGCATTTTCTGTGAGGAAATGCAAGTTACATTGACATTTGAACAAATTTAACAAAATTTGAATAGTCTCTTAATCCACTGTTAGAATAAACAGTAATGTGTAACCCTACCGTGAATATTATCACTACAAGACAAATGAATGGCTGTAGGCCTATAGACCTGCAAACACCATTTTGCGCTACACACAATGTCAGTCATCTACAGATTTTGTAATGACTTTGGTTAACCCATTAAGGCACCTGCAAAAAACACCTGCTGAATGTCTAAGCCCTTTCCAGGATAAGGTGCGCTCACCTTTTCAATTTTAAAAAATCTTCAAATTTCAAGCGCCTGAATGCAGTGTATGCCGCTGCAGGCGCCAAAGGTCAAACAGTGTATATGCAGCATCAGGGTAAAATGGGTTAGCAACTGACTTAATAACAGGCATGTACCCATCAATAAATCTAAATAATATTACCAATACAGAACGCTTCACAACACTTAATACAGCAAAATTTAGAATTTTGCCACCAAAAATTAAGGAAGAAATTGGAAATAGGTGGATTTCTATGTCTACACTTCAAATAGAAATAATAACATAAATAAACATAAATTGGAAAACCACCGGGTACATCACATCCCTTCCAAACTACGTTTTCCTTTAGAAATACCCTCAAATTCCCGGAAAACTGTTGAAAACAATAATTAAAAAAACGAGAAACACTAACAGCTTGGCAATGGAATGAGATAGGAGCCCATTTATAAAGGAGTTTCAAATCTTTAATATGCAGTTAGCAGGTTCCTAGAAAATGGTGTTCATTTCACTTGCATTCTACATTGATCACAACATTACATTAGAAATCATTCATAGTCAGAGATATGGTTGAGGAAAAAAAGAGCAAGGGTTCAATCGCAGTAGTTAGGCACTCTACAGAACACACACTGAAGACACCAGTCTGTAACCATCAACACAATATTTTAGCCTGAAGGTAAACATCCTACACATTTGAAGGAAAAAAGCACCCCTAGCCCAGTATCATTTACAGGGTTCCCACTCCAAGTCAGACTTAAATTACATGGTCTTTCATGATTTCCCTGCCCTGACCATAAAACAGAATTGTCATGACCTCCCCTACAAGGAACATTTCAAACAAAACATGTTGCCCTGTGGTAATCAATTTGAGATAGCCAATCTTTCAAATTCTCTTTGAACCTGCATTTTACAGGCATGTTTGAACTGAAAAGCTTCTTGAAGATTTTGCTCTCTAGACATTTCAGACAAAACAAAAACAATAAGAGACAAGGACAAAGTTTTGCGATTACACACTGTTTACAAAATCACATGGTATTCCATGACTGGACATGCAAAATAGTCAAATCCCATGACTTTCCAAGACTGGAAAAAACTACTGAATTTCCATAACCAGTGTGAACCCTGTTTAATAAATACAGATGTTCAAAACAGGTGGAAATGTCATATACCGAGGGTAACAGCAGGTCACACTTGCAAAATTGACATTTTGCAACATTTTGACATTTGCAAAATTATTAAAAGAATGTCAAGAGAGCAAATGGCAAAACTGTGACGGCAACAAACATGATTAATTTTACCTACTCTTTAAAATCATTTACAAACCCATGAATCAAGATGAGACATTAATCATAGATGTCTTTCTTCAGATCTGAAACCCACTGACAAACCCGAAAAAAACAAGGTATGTGTGACCTGTGTAATACAGTTGAATACATCATGCTCGTTTTTCTAATGCCAAAGGCACTCAACAAAACCTCCCTGGTCATTTTTTTTCCAGCCAAGCTAAACAGGACCAATGAAAAACTATTCTGGAATAGTTTATGTTACATCAGATATATAAAAGTAATAGCTTGACATTTGATTCAAGGGTTTTTCTTCATCCGTGTATTTTAACATTCTAAACAGCTCGGAACAGCTAGTGTTTCTCAGAAGTAGATAACCGGTTCACAAGAGCTTTGTGGTCCAGACTGATGCTGGCAACCAATCCGTCATAATTTTTCTCAGACCCCTTGTAATCAATGTCTTCTCCTTTCAGAGTAGTCATGTGGCCACCAAGTGCTTTTAGAATGGCATCACCAGCACAAATGTCCCATTTTTTAATGAAGGTGGTATGCACATAGATATCTGCTTCATCGTAATCCTCGCCAGGAGGGTCAAGAAGAGCAAGCACCTTGTAACCTGTATGGATAATAAAGACAACACACATCATCAACATATATTTGAAACACAGAAAATGCATTACGTAACAGATCTGGTGAAAACACCAAAATCAAACATCTTCTATCAGAGTAAGATTACCCAAACTCCGCCCACCCAATGCAAAGGAGTGTGCTCAAGTTTGGTCTCCTAAGTGGGCGTTGTCATCTCCTTCTTCGTGTCTTTCTGTGGCATTTGGTGACGGCTTACATGAGCTTGCATGAGATGTGCGTCCATTCATTCTTAACTGTAAGACTCCAAAGGTCTCCTAACCGAAGGTCTCCTAAAGGGGCGTTCACCTGACATCACATGGATCCAGGAAATGCATGGGCTTGAAGTATCTTACTCGAAAAAAAGATGTTTACCAAAATACAGACAAACATCCATACATGTTTGTATGGGTGTATGATGGAATTCCTATTTATGAAAGAGATATTTATTTATAAGCGATGTTTTTTTTCTTTCTTTCACATCAAAATGCATGAAGGCTGTGACTACAAATCAAGCTTATTCCACCAAATATTGATTTCTGAACTCTTCCTAAGATAATACATCTCTATTGTGTTTTTAAGTTAATACCAACTTGTTTTCTTTACCTTTTTTGAGATTTGGAAACATTGCATCTTATGTGTCATTTTGACCTTTTGAGATTTTATGCAAATAAATTATCTAAATTACAATATTTTCTTTCGAAATTTGTGGAGGAAATGCTGTTGGTAGTTTATA
Organism: Engraulis encrasicolus; assembly: GCF_034702125.1. Taxonomy (NCBI): domain Eukaryota; kingdom Metazoa; phylum Chordata; class Actinopteri; order Clupeiformes; family Engraulidae; genus Engraulis; species Engraulis encrasicolus. Next base: position 764,967 of record NC_085872.1, on the reverse strand, counting down.
GAATGAAATAACAATTTTTGTTTTACTCAAACACATGCCTATCCATTATAAAATCAGAAAAACTTTTGAAGTGGTCTCTCAATTTTTGCCGCGGCTGTATATGTGTGTGTGTGTGTGTGTGTGTGTGTGTGTGTGTGTGTGTGTGTGTGTGTGTGTGTGTGTGTGTGTGTGTGTGTGTGTGTGTGTGTGTGTGTGTGTGTGTGTGTGTACACAATCACAGTGGCTACTGTCCCAGGTCGTCTAAAAAGCTTCACCGAGTAGTCTCATTTTCTGGGAGGTAAATGTTAAGTCTCACACTACGTAATCACACTACGTAATTGTCCTGGTTTTCCATGATTGTATGAACCTTTCATTTTTACAATAGTAGCGTAGAATTTAGGGTCAACCATTAGAGGTCGATAGAGTTTGCATCAAATGAGAGGCACGGTACCTGGAAATCCATGACGAATATGAAAATGATTTACCTGCTCCCCCTGCTGGAATGACGACGGTATTATTTCCAAAAGCATCCTCTATGAAGCCCTTCACTTTGCCTGCATGAGAACGGGACACAATGACCTTGGGTGCACTGCTGCTGTACTTGGATCGTGCAGTGACATTGGCACCTTCATCAACCAAAGCCCAAGCTGAAAAACAAACAAACAAACAAACAAACACACACACACACTCACACACACACACACAAACACACACACACACACACACACAGCATCAATCAGTCCCTCCAGGATTTTGCACTGGGATTTTGTGATTTTTGCGGTCAAAATGTCAGATTTTGTGGCGGCATTTTCTCATTTTTTGCAAAGATTTTGCGCCCCTTTCTGGGGTTTTTTGGTAACTGAAAACCACAATCAGTCTAAGCAGGCTTAAGACAAAAGAGAGAGAGATTCAGAAACACACTTCCTTTTAATTTTCTGTAGAAATCCCAACACAAATTACATTTACAAAAGTTACATTTGGCCATGGGGGTAATTTGTCTTCGGCTCGCAGGTGTTTCTAGCCCTGCAGATGATACTGCACCGTAGACTTTCTCCGATCAGGGGCGACTGCAGACTTGACCAGTAGGCTATGAGCCTCGAGCTCGGTTCTCTCAGTGTTTCGCCAATCAGCAAACAGTTGAGAGTGGTGACGTAGAACTCACCCGCGAGCTCCGTTACTGATTGGTTAAGGTAACTATATTCACACTTTGGTTTTGTTATTTGTATGTTTGTGCGACGCTATAACGTAACAGGCATGCTAATAAACCACAACATGGGTTTTAATTTGAGTTTGGAACTTCAATTAATTTAAATGATAGAGTAAGATCAGACCATCTCCCATCGTCCACGGAGACGGATTCCTCATGGCTTTTGCCAGACTGATTGACGGAGTCAACAGTCGGCTATTCGCCCAGGCTAATGGTACGCACCAACCGCCAAAAAAAAACACCGGAGAAATGACAGCGGATGACACCGGAGGAAAAACTAAATGATTGAGAGTGTAGTCAATATGTCTGGGGATGTTTTTTTATGGTAACTTGACGTTGACAAGTCTGTAGAGCTACTGTTTTGAAAACCGAATTGTTTCACTTCTTGAGGTGCAGCCCATGCACGCACATACTAGCCTAATGATTATTTTAAAAAGAAACTGCTACATTTAACTGCGATGACTTCCCCGACTGCACTTGTGTTCTCTCTCGTGCACAGGAATGAAACAGGTAGGCTAAAGGCAGACGCCACGCCTATCATTTGGATACAACTTTTCAAGCTTTATGCAACTTTTTCACTCGAAAGCTGGCGCGGAGATGTCTGCTGCAGCGTGCATGAAGTTCACATCACAAGCGTGACAGAGGGGTCTGCATAAAGTGCCCCGGCTTGTTATGCTTCCAGCTCAAAGAAAAGCAGCCCGACTACATCAGCCCCGAGGACTGTGTTGAGCGCACCGAAGTCCAGGCTGATCACGCGCAACCACAAGCGGAACCACGAAGCACTCCAATACCAGAACACAATTTGCAGCATGCTATTCATGTCAGCAAACATAGAATAACATGTGTGCAATAAGTCTTGAGATATCCAAGCTGCAATGCAACATGCTGGATGCCAGCTGCCTATAAACTCCACAGAATGTTGAAGGGGACAAAGGGGAACATTTGCGGGAAAAATGCGGCTTTACAGGAATTACGTTGCATCGTGAAATTATGCGGAATATCATTGAATTTGCATGAATCCACGCGATCGCTGAATCGCGAAAAACTGGAGGGACTGATCAATATACAGGATCAATATACACATTTAAAAATAATTATTTACCAGGTGATTATTAAGCTTAAAACTAAATGCAACAACAAATTTAAAAAAACATGTTATTGTTAAAACTTCTTTCACACACTGATGAGTGAACTGTATGCCATCAGTCACTAACTTAATAGCCATTGAATGTGAAAATACCAAGAGGTCTGTGTGACATTCAAGTTGCCAGCAGTGCCTGGACAAGAATGGAGATCACTGCCGAACCCCCTTGAAAACCTCTGGAATGTGATCAAGAGGAAACTGGATGGTCACAAGCCATCAACCCAAGCTCAGCAACTTGAATTCTTGCACCAGGCCTGGAATAAAGTAGTAATGGAATACACTCGCCTCCAAAAGAGTTGTCGCCTACCAATCTGTTTGGAATAACAGCTAATAAACTGACTTTCAATTAAGAAGAAGTCACTCATATGAACGCTACAACCCTCTTGAATGAAAATGAATGAACAAAAACATTTTTCATGCACCAACGAAAGATTGACCCTTTAATGAGCACAGACAGGGCAGATTTTGACAAGACAAAAGTTGTGTCGCCTATCGAACATAATGTGAAAATGAGCAGATAAGTCACTTCAAAACACTTCAAATACGCAGATCGGGTGTCATACTTAATCACTGATTCACTCACACCTCTCCAGAAAATCAACTTTGGCCTTAGGTGTATGTTTAGGGTCATTGTAATCCTGGAAAGCAACACAATGAAAATCAATGGAGTTCAATGAGAGGTGGTGATATATTTGCTATTCGTAGAGCAATACATTTTTAACTTCATGATGTAATGAATGATAAAAGCCCTCACACACCAGCAGCATGCATGCAGCTCCACATAAGAGCTGTATCCCTCCCATGTTTGACTTTAGGCACCATGTATTTATTCCAAATTCTTCACCTTTAACACCAAAGAAGTCTCTCCCACTGTCCTGTCTCAAAAAAGCCAACCAAGAGTATGTCAAGCCTAATTCTGACAAAAATGAAGGCTAATGGGACTCATACTCTGAAGTCAAGATCCCAAGATCAACCATTTTAGAACTGATAGCATCAAAACTATATGGTGTTGGAGATGAAGAATATGAAAAAAGAGAAATGGTGCATAAAGTGAAACATGGTACAGATACAGCTCTTATGAGGAGCTGCATGCATGCTGCAGGTGTTTGAGGGCTTTTAACATTGATTAAATCATGAAGTTAAACATGTATTGCTCTACGAATAGCGAATATGTCACCGTCTCTCATTGAACTCCATTGATTTTCATTGTGTTGCTTTCCATGATTACAATGACCCTAAACATACACCTAAGGCCAAAGTTGATTTTCTGGAGAGGTGAGAGTGATTCAGTGATTAAGTATGACACCCAATCTGCGTATTTGAAGTGTTCTGAAGTGACTTATCTGCTCATTTTCACATTATGTTCGATAGGCGACAAAACTTTTGTCTTGTCAAAATCTGCCTGTCTGTGTTCAATAAAGGGTCAATCTTTCGTTGGTGCATGAAATTTATTTTTGTACATACATTTTCATTCGGGAGGGTTGTAGCTTTCATATGAGTGACTTTTGAAGCCAAGTGATTAATTGAAAGTCAGGTTATTAGCTGTTATTCCAAACAGATGGATAGGCGACAACTCTTTTGGAGGCGAGTGTAGAGTAATGGAATGCATACCAAAACACATGAAAGCTATGACTACAAATCAGGCTTATTCCACCAAATATTAATTTCTGAATTCTTCCTAAGTGAATACATTACTATTATGTTGTTTTAAAGTTAATATCATCTTGTTTTCTTTGCCATTTAGACACATTGCATCTTATGTGTTATTTTGACCATTTTGAGATTTTCTGCAAATAAATGATCTAAATGACAATATTATCTTTCGAAATTCGAAGGAAATGTTGTCTGAAGTTTATAGAATGAAATGACAATGTTTGATTTACTCAAACCCATACGTATCCATAATGAAATCAGGAAAAACTCTCATGGTCTCTCATTTTTTGCCGTGGCTGTACGTAAGATATGCACTTACAGACATTTTTAATAGTCGATGTTAGGGTATGGGAGGCCAAAGCTGCCACGTAAAATGACAATCACAAGAGACTAATGTTGCGGTTTCATTTTCAAAATACCAGTGCAATTGTACTGCCATACTTAAAATTAAAATGATAGTTAAGCGGGCTTGCAGAGCAAGGCCCGATTATAGTAATCTCTAAGTACGTTTATGCTTGCTTGCTTTGTTGCTTTCTTGTGCAGGGCAGTAAAAATAGAAAATGGATCTCCTCCTAGGCCTTTCGAGATAGAGACACCGTTCAAACACTAAAACGACCGGCTCGTCTTTGAGATCATTTGTTCTGCTATAGCGTGTCCGTGGCTCTTGTCGTTTTTCCGTTTTTTGGCGATTTTGTGCAAGTTTGGGTCGCCATTGAAAACAATGGTAGAACCTTCAGGAGACAGTGTTCCGTCACTCTACAGATCAGAGTGTAGGAGGCTTTTTCGGTCAAAAAACATCAACACTTTCACCAAGAAGTTTAGTTGACGCGTTGTTAGTGAGCTCTATGAGATGACTCCAAACTGTGAAAGTATCATGTCCCAACTCCCATTACTTTTTAAATGGCAGGTGTGTAAAAACTGCAGGGCTGGCCCAATGGCTTTTCCCATTGACTCTTGAAGTGCCTTTCTGAAGAGGTCAGCACATCTTCCACAAGAGGTCCATTTGTGACTGAACCATTTAGCCTATAAACTTCATTCAAAGACTGTTAGAAAGATCACACGTATGACTCCAATCTGTGAGCAGGACATGTGCCAATTCGCCTTTGGCTAAGCCCCGCCCTCTTTAGTTACAGTTGCTAGGTCGGACAGATACATTTTCAATGCTGAGATATCAACGTGATTTATGCAGTGACTGCAAATCGCAGCAGTTATTCACTCCTAATAAATAAAAAACGCATTCATAGTATTGTGAATAGGCTATAAGTATTTATTTTCTGAACGGTCATGCGATGCATCACAGCTATGGGCTCTTCTATGGGTATAGGCATTGTAACCAGCACCATGGTAAGCTGAGCTCGCATATCTTTTGAGCCCTGACTCAAACTTGATTGACGAAAACGAAATCACACAACGTGATGGCTATGGTCATCTTCAAAGCTACAACGGCAGTGTGTAACATTGACGTTTGGCGTTTATATCTTCAGTAGGCCTAGCTTAACAAAATAACGTCCATCAGCTGGTCAAAACACTCCAGCCGTGACCGATAGTTAACTTTGCTAGCAGTGTTTCTTCATTAATTAGGTCAGAAATCCAAAATCCTACTCTGAAACAGGTTCGTGGTTTGCTTACAACCTTACTGAAAAGTGACACGAATGAGATGGTGGCATGATCGGAGCACACAAAGTATGTTTTTGATCCGTGTGCTTTCAAGTCGAGTGTGAGGCTGCCGAGACCCTTCAAGGCAGACTATCCAGCTGCTAGTAATAGCCTATTAGTAGGGTTTTAGGTAAAGAGGAAAGCGATTACCGGTCCCGTTACATCGCGGGGAAACTTGCACCTTTGTCACAAATACCCCAGGCACAATTTCCAATCATATTTTAATAATAATACGACCGTATCTCGCTAACTACTTGAAAACATGCGATTTCAGCATTGAGTTCAATGGAGCGCTGTCAAAACTGTCCGAGGTTTGTCCGAGGTTGTCCTTTTGCTGCGCTGTGATTGGTCAAAAAGCACTTAAGGGCGGGCCTTAGCCAAAGGTGAATTCTTTTTAGTTTTTTAACAACAGCAATCTTAAGACCTAGAAACTGTTTTTGATTCTGCCCTCTGCCTTAGAGCACCATACTAACTGCCATACAGTCAATCAGAACAGGTGCTGCCAATAAAAGGTTCCATCTCAACTGTCACTTTCTCTCAACATTCTATTCTTAACGAGCACCTGCAACTACCATTCTGGAAGTCTATTGTTCAGCTCTTTAATGCAATCTGATATTGTCTTGCTGGAATGTTTATGACAGCCAGCTGCTTGGCTCAATGGTAAATGTGCTGGATTAGAGATATGGAGGTTGTGAGTTCGAATCCCACTCGGACCCATGATGATTTTCAAAATTATATCATATGCAGTGTTCCTTAGCCAACTTAAAATACCATGTATGTCATTTAGTATATCCCCAAAACGCGGAGCTACAACACTTTCAAGATGGCTGAATCCAAGATGGCTGAATTGTTTGGCCCATAACTTCTGACTGGGTGGATGGATTTTTTCCAACATTTCTTTTAGCTTTGTTTTCTCAATAGTAGTTTGTTTTTAATTTAGGGATAGAGATATCAAAAATAAAATTGCTCAACTCTGCCCCAAAAGGCAAGCCCACTTCCAGCATTTTCTGTGAGAATGCAATCTAGTTCCATTTGGCTTTTCCTTTTCATGACAGTTATTTGTGTCAAAAAATAAATTGAAAAAACACATTTGTTATTTTATTTTCATTACAATCATGGTATAATACTGCCAAATATTAAAATGTAAAAAATATATGGGAAAATGCGAGTCCACACTTCTTTTTCCTCTCACCATGCACAATGTATGCTGGAAGATGGAAATTAAAAATGAAAACAGATGGGAGTTTGCAATTTCGTTTTCATCTCCCTTTTGCATTTTCATTTTCAAGATCACAACTTGCAAATGGCTCATTATGTTAATGAGATCAATGTGGGTGGTGCTCTGGTGAGGACAAATGAACAGCAGCATTAAAAGTTTGCTTGGCTGTGTGCTCATAAGGGTCTGCCTACTGTGTCCAGTCCTGCAGGTGGAGCTGTGGGCTGCCATGAACAGGAACAATCTGTGGGCAAATGGATGAGGCCACAGATTTTTTTCTAGGAAGACCAGATATGGCAGGACTCACTAGATTCACGTCGTGACGACCGGGAGGGCTGTATTTGCGCCTTGAGTCATTCAGAATGACAGCTGGTAGGCTACATGGAGTGCGTATACATGCAGTTCAGTATCCCGATTATGATCGGGATATTAAGTATCCCGAATTTGCGTTTGCGCATATAAACACTTCAGTATCCCGAATAAGCCCTTATTTGGGATACTGAGAAATCGGGATATGCTAGGTGGAGATTTCCAAAAGAAGCCGGGATACTGACGCATGTATACACCTTATCCCGAATATAGGGGCTTCCCATGGAACGCTGTAGCTGGTATCCAGGCTACACGCATTTGAAGAGAATTCTATAACGGCCAAGAATGTAGACTGGGATATAACGTTCTATGCGCATATAAACACCTTATCCCGAATATGATCATAACCGGGATATGCCTCATATTCGGGATACTGAACTGCATGTAAACGCACTCATGTTCTCAGTTGAAGTACACCATCAAATGAACTATAGTAGACCTATTGGTTATTCAAGCAACGCATTTAACATAAGTTACTTAAAGTAATTTTGCAAACGACACCCTGATGCAACCACATTTATCTTGGCAACTAATTACACTGGTAAAGCTTTTTAGAAAGCTATGTTTCTTCACATTTTGCATGCAGACGGCCTCGGAACAAAACATTGATACTTCTGTATGAATAATCTTTATCTAGCCTCTTGAACAGCATATTTGTAGCCCAGCGCATATAATGACAGCGATCAGAAGATATTTTACCTGTTAGTTGTTAATTGAATGATTTTTACTTAGATACCCCAGGTCAAAATTTTGTACTTAAGTGTATTTGAAATATATTTAATTTTCGATAAGTATATTTTAAGTACACTATATTTTGTAAGTACAGTACTTAAATATGTTTTTAAAAATATACTTATAATTGAGTGTATTTTAATCACATTTTAAATACATTTATATTTTTAAAGTAATGTACTTACATATAGTTTTAAAAAATGTACTATTAGTGTATTGCATTTTAAATGTATTTTAAGTGTATTTGTATTTTTAAAGTAATGTGCTAATGTGTGGTATTAGAAAATAAACTATTAGTGTATTGTATTTAAGTGTATTTTAAGTGTATTTGTATTTTTTTAAGTAATGTGCTAAAGTGTGGTATTACAAAATACACTATTAGTGTATTGTATTTAAAGTATAGTTTAAGTGTATTTGTATTTTTAAAGTAATGTGCTAAAGTGTGGTATTAGAAAATATACTATTAGTGTATTGTATTTAAGTGTATTTTAAGTGTATTTGTATTTGTATACAATAAAAGTCTACTCTACTCTACTCTGAGTTGAGGCTATAAAAGAGGGACTTCCTGTTGGCGCACATTCTTTTCCACTCTGACTGGGCACACTCGTCTGTCAGGACTGCTTGGTAAATGCTGACGACATCTTCACCCTTGACACATTGACACACGAATAATGAGCACAGGAGCAGTCTGAACTCAATGTGTAAGTGAAGGGAGTGGCATTGACACAGGCTATTCTGTGCCATCAGGCCCTAGGCCCTACAAAATCCTACTCCTCACATACAAATCCCTCCATGCTCTTGCTCCCCAGTACCTCTGCGATCTCATCCAGCACCATTGCCAATTAAGGTCCCTGAGGTCCTCTGGCGTGGATCCACTTCTCATCCCCCGGTCCGGGCTACGGACTTTTAGCGACAGAGCCCACCCTTTGGAACAGTCTACCTCTCCATACCCGCCAAGCCCCCACACTGGCAACGTTCAAAAAGCGCCTCAAATCACACTTATTCTCTGAGGCCTATGGACCTTAACCACTCTGCCCCCCAACTCCACTTCTACCCCTCCTCTCTTCTCCCCCTATTCCCTTGCCCCATCTCATTTTGTAAAGCGACCTTGGGTTACTGGAAAGTATGTAAAAAGTATTAAATTATGATGATTATAATTATTATTCTGTCTTATTACCACAGCCTTTTGTTCTTTTTATTTTTCTAATCTGGAATGAAACCCAATGCAAGAATACAAGAGGACATATTTAGAGAATAAACTAGTGCTGACTCACACTAGTGAATATTGAATGCTATCAGCAATGTACTTGTACATTGCAGCTTCTGTGAAAAGCTGGTCATACTGTATTTGTAGATAGATTAATGGGTTTACTTAGTAAATAACCTCCACAAATCGAAGTTGGCCTGACTGTACTTTCTCTAGTAACAGTGACAGCATTAATCCATAGGTCCACACACTTTGCCCCAACTATATTATTTTAAAAAGGGATTGTGGCCTATCAGCGAGTTCTCTCACAAGCGAGGCCATAACCTGTAGCGACTGCCAGCACGACAGTGTGAACACAGCATGGCCCTGGAGTTTGGGGATGTGGTCAGCGGAAGAATGCACCAAACCAGCCTGAAGTACACCAGTGCGCGAAAGAGTCTAATAACGCGCAGCCGGCTAATGACCTATGCATAAAGCAAAAGCTACAATGAAATTGTTTTTTAAAAAGTGTATTATTGTTTTGCCCCCTACTGAGAATCTTAAGAGAAATCTGAAAATAGCTGTTCACAGTCACATTCTCAGTCCAACTACATTGAAGGTGTTTTGCAAAGAAGAAGTGCGCAAAATGCAGCTTGATGAATTAAGACATCTAATTAAAAAACAGGAAATTTACCAACAATTAATTTCCCAAGCTGTACACCCATCACAGGTGCATGTATACAATGAATACAGACAGATCATCATTATTATCATGCTTATTATCAATATGAACACATCCATACTGGTAAAATATCAATCCTACAGCATCAGTGTGCAGTAGTATCACCACGTTGGCGAAACTTATTTGTTAGCATGGTTCTTTTGATTTTCTTCCTTGGGTTTTGTAAACAAATCCATGTCATCCCTCTTCTGGTCCACTGCCTGTTTTGTATTGTACCTATCTTACAGATATTAGGGGAATAACATGGGGTATACTAAGGGTGGATTTAGTGTATGTTTAACAACTTCTACTATTAGTCACAAAATCTGCATTTGGGTGGTTGACGTGACGCCTTGTTTTTACGTAACATTGATTAAAAACCTACAAAACTGTTATTTTTCCTCTTAAAACAAATGTAAATGAAAGAAGATGTGGTACATTCTGTTTCATATTAGTCTCAGATGAGAAGAAACATTTCTGTTAAGATTTATGTAAAGGTTTGTATGTCAAATGTGGGTCATTTCACGTGAAATCAGACACTTTGGGACCCGACCGACCCGGATTTCAATCATACTTGGTGTGCCTTTTCAGTAGCAAGGTAGCACCCCAGAACTGCATTGGTTTGAATCTGACACTAATATTAAGGGAGAAACAGACAAGGAAAGGTTCACATGTGAGGGTAGGACACTATACATTCAGCCTTGAATATATCAGTCAGTGTTAGTCACAAAAAGATGCCTGTGGTGTTGTTTGAAAGCTCTTTTCTGGCTCTACATAGTACACAATCACCTTGGAATACAACTACTCTCAGAATATGAATTATGATAAATTGAAAAATTAAAAATTGAATATCTAAAAAACTCATATTTTAAAATGGCCAGTTCCTTGTCCAAACGTAGCCGGCAATGTCATGAGCAGCACCTTAAATGCTGGTGTTCGTTTTGTTATTCATTTCAGAGAGAAGTTGACTCACAAATATGGCATCATACAGACCACTTACTAATAATATGGTAATACCATAGTAGCATCACATGACAAAACAAAAACAAAACAAAAATGGTCAGTGTCCATGGTCCCAGGTTTCAGAAACTAAGGCAGATGTCCATTTATACACACCAAATGATGATATGTGAATGTTTGAACATTCCTTCGCTGTGTACCTGTGCCATCTTCCCTTTACCGTACTTTAAAGAGATAATCAATGGCTACACTCTCATTTTGTACTCTACCAGTGCATTTGAAGCAGCAGCTGTGTCTTTTGTAGATAATGTATAAGTACGTCCCGTTGCAGTTACAGGTTCCACTACCAGAAGCACATCCTGATGATCCATGACAGTCTATCTGGTCTGAAGGGAAAAGTGAAGGATGGAGATGGCCCATGAGGATGCAGGAAGTTCAGTTTCACCTCTCCAGTGCTCGGCATACATTCCTCAGCACATGCTAGCCACCAGTTGCCATCATATACAGCTACAACATACCCTTTGATGCTTGAAAATGTAACACATTCCTTTACTGAGCTCACTCTTTCAACTCTGCCTTCTCTGAATGCTCAAAATGGCCTAACTTCCACTGTGTCCATTGACAATGGGCAGAAGCTGTGTAGTTTTTGAGTACCTGGAATAGTTCTTGCAGATTCAAACCTTTTCAACAGGTTCTCAGCTTCATGATGGTACATCTCTGTTGTGGCAAACTGGCAATGGATGTTCTTGACATTATCCTTGACAAATTCAAACAGTTGGTATGGCGTTATAATTTAATTGTCAATAGGACGTTGCAGACTTGCTCGTGCAGCAAGCCATTTAACTGTCCCTCCAACGCCATCACATGGACCTTTGCCATGTGATGTGGCAAAAAAGTGCCACTCTGCAGGTATGTGAAAATCTGCCTCGTGGTGGCACAAATTTGTTGTAATTTTAAGGTTCTTATATTGTGCAGGAAGTCTGCAACGTCCTATTGACAATTAAATTGTAACGCCATACCAACTGTTTGAATTTGTCAAGGATAATGTCAAGAACATCCATTGCCAGTTTGCCACAACAGATATGTACCATCATGAAGCTGAGAACTTGTTGAAACGGTTTGAATCTGCAAGAACTATTCCAGGTACTCAAAAACTACACAGCTTCTGCCCATTGTCAATGGACACAGTGGAAGTTAGGCCATTTTGAGCATTCAGAGAAGGCAGAGTTGAAAGAGTGAGCTCAGTAAAGGAATGTGTTACATTTTCAAGCATCAAAGGGTATGTTGTAGCTGTATATGATGGCAACTGGTGGCTAGCATGTGCTGAGGAATGTATGCCGAGCACTGGAGAGGTGAAACTGAACTTCCTGCATCCTCATGGGCCATCTCCATCCTTCACTTTTCCCTTCAGACCAGATAGACTTGTCATGGATCATCAGGATATGCTTCTGGTAGTGGAACCTGTAACTGCAACGGGACGTACTTATACATTATCTACAAAAGACACAGCTGTTGCTTCAAATGCACTGGTAGAGTACAAAATGAGAGTGTAGCCATTGATTATCTCTTTAAAGTACGGTAAAGGGAAGATGGCACAGGTACACAGAGAAGGAATGTTCAAACATTCACATATCATCATTTGGTATGTATAAATGGACATCTGCCTTAGTTTCTGAAACCTGGGACCATGGACACTGACCATTTTGTTTTGTTTTTGTTTTGTCATGTGATGCTACTATGGTATTACCATATTATTAGTAAGTGGTCTGTATGATGCCATATTTGTGAGTCAAATTCTCTCTGAAATGAATAACAAACCGAACACCAGCATTTTAGGTGCTGCTCATGACATTGCCGGCTACGTTTGGACAAGGAACTGGCCATTTTAAAATATGAGTTTTTTTAGATATTCAATTTTTAATTTTTCAATTTATCATAATTCATATTCTGAGAGTAGTTGTATTCCAAGGTGATTGTGTAATATGTAGAGCCAGAAAAGAGCTTTCAAACAACACCACAGGCATCTTTTTGTGACTAACACTGACTGATATATTCAAGGCTGAATGTATAGTGTCCTACCCTCACATGTGAACCTTTCCTAGTCTGTTTCTCCCTTAATATTAGTGTCAGATTCAAACCAATGCAGTTCTGGGGTGCTACCTTGCTACTGAAAAGGCACACCAAGTATGATCGAAATCCGGGTCGGTCGGGTCCCAAAGTGTCTGATTTCACGTGAAATGACCCATGTCCTGTGGAGTGACTGTAACATTAATGAAACCTGGAATATATAATATATATATAAATTAACCAACAACATTTTGAATAATATATGAAGCATTTGGCATGATTGCATAAATATTAACCTTATATTAAAATATATGAATGTGAAAAAAACTCAATACAGTAATATTAACTACAAGTTCAATTTTGTAACACAAATTGCGTCCTGCAGGGTGACATGTATGTCAGGTTTGTGGATGGGCAGCTGCAAGGCCAACTACAAGGGTATTAAAGACAGGCACCTAACCAGTCAGTACCCAAGTTATTGGAGAGTGCTGTGGAAGTTTAAAGTGACTATTAACCTCTTAATATGTATACATATTGGAATGTTTCTGTCACGCAATGCTTAGGTTCATTTTATGGTGTCCTGTGGTGTGACTGCTCTTATAAAAAGGAAAAAAGTTTTTTTATAAATGAAAACACATATTAAGATTATTAAACACAATATCATTATCTAGTTAGCATGAACCAAGAGGTCAGTCATGTATACAAAATGATTACATGGCCACAATGCAGTGAATTTCCTGTGGTGTGACTTCATGTCCTGCGGTGTGACATGCTTATGCAAAGTGTTACTCAATCCTTACTTGTTTTTCATGTATCATGCAAGGATATAAGGATACCAGGAGATTGATTTGTCACATTCACACAATTACTACAAGTAATACAGTGAAACCATGCAGTGAAATCACAGTTGTTTGCCTGTACAATGCATATGTGTGTGTGGGTGGGAAGTTGTGTGTGTGTGTGTGTGTGTGTGTGTGTGGGGGGGGGGGGGGGGGGGGGGGGGGGGGGGGACAATAGTACAATAGTACAAAGGAACAATAGTACAAAGAGCATGGGGGATAAGTTTGTGCAGAATATTATTGATTTTATTGTATCTTACAGAAATGTCACACCAAGGATGTCACACCGCATGGCACATTTTTCAAAAAATGGCAAAAAGTAGGCAGAATTCCACAGACCACTAAGAGCTTTATTTTTTTCAATTTTTTTTATCAATTTTTCCCATCATTTTTTTCAGGAATTGGAATAACTTTTTTGTGTTACGCCCTTAAACGTCAACCACCCATTTATAAAGCATTGAATTACAGCCATGTTACATTTATGAGGAACTCAAATTGATTGATTAAGGTGTTCCTTTTTCCTTCATGAATATTACAAGTTAACATTGTAAGTGTGGAATCTATGTGTGTATCTAATCTATGTGTGTATCTTACCTGTGTATTGTGTGAAAGGGCTGTGAATCACACCAATGACAGGTTTGCCATCTACAGCCACACAGACCATAGTTGTAACATATTTCCTGAGGTTCTCTGTGGAGACAGAAAAAAGCACAAAACACACAAAAGTTCAAATTTCATGACATACCCTAATTTTCCATACCATAAGTCACTTTCTTCATGGGGGTCACAGCTATGGCCCCATTAAGAAAAACTCAAAATGGGTGCCACTTACATTCCAGTGCAACTTATAAAAGTTTTTTTCTTCGATATAATATCTTCATTATTTTGTACTAATGCTTTTTTTCTGTGTGGAGGAACTTGCAGTCAAAAAACACACAACATCATCATTGTTACTTTTGAGATGCAATTTCCTCAATTCTCATATATTGTTGATCCTGGAAATTGAAGCATTTTCACACAGACATACACGATATATAGGCTAAACAAAGAAGTTATAAAGCGAATATTGTCATTCTAAAAGCGGAGACAGTCAAGTAGGCTGTCAGCGAAAGGAGGGAGAAGGAGAGAGTTAGTTCAGAGTTGAACGAATTAATGACAACAGTTTTAAAATAATTTTCATTGTGTGAAGGGCCACTACTACATAACATAATGCCTATTATTTGTATCCTCAGTATAATGGGTGTTTAGTATAGCCAATTCATTTTGTTCTTCTGATGGCTGGTCACACCGGTGCAACCATCTTTTTAGTCACACTTTTTAAAAAAGAAATCTTATCAAAACAAAACCATGAAACTGACTCATTACAGACACTCCCAACTAGGGATTGGCATTCAAAGATTTTTCTTTGTCTGTATTCGGGAGGGTTAATGACTTATATGATTTATATTAAAAATAATCACATATTTCAAAAGGGGTGTGCGATCTGACAATGTTAAAGCCAAAATGGAGAAATCGTTTAGATTGCGTGGCCAAAGAGTGCAGGGTAAAAAGTAAACAATACCTGTGTACTCTTGTGTTGCATCTAGTGGGTCAATCCAAACAATGATCTTATCTGCATCCACTTCTTTACTTGTTTTTATCTTCTGCTGGACATCACTGGGAATTTTACGAGACCACAAAACATCGTGATTTTCCACTTCATCGTGCTCCTCCGAATTAACCTACATTGGT
Source organism: Engraulis encrasicolus (assembly GCF_034702125.1). NCBI lineage: Eukaryota > Metazoa > Chordata > Actinopteri > Clupeiformes > Engraulidae > Engraulis > Engraulis encrasicolus. Next base: position 749,507 of record NC_085872.1, on the reverse strand, counting down.
GGAAGTATAAAAACATTATGATTAGGGTGTGTTAAAAATATCGATATTGAGATACATCGTCACAGGCCTCTTCACGATACATTTATTGTATCAGAGGCATCAGTGTCAATATTTCATTTTAATAAGATACATTGACCAAGTTGGAATTCGCTACACAGCAACTGGCATTCGTGATGCGCATCACATCATCAACAGTATAGGCCAACAGTTTTGTGGAGGCCGTGTTCACAACAGTTTAACTGTTGCTCTACAGAACAAATTAACATTTTGTTAAATACATGTGTCTGTTTTCTTAAAAATTAAAAAAAAGAAAGAAAAAAAAACATTGCAGTATCACCGTGTCGGGATGCACATATACGTGTCGTATCGTGACCCCTGTATCAGGATGTGTATCCAATCTCGAGGTGGTTGGCAATACCTACCCCTAGTTGTGATAGTGCTACATAAAAATATCCGGAATTCATCACTTAGAGTACTTACACACAACCCAGAGGTTGGACTGATGCATCCCTACAAAAGGTCTCCACAATCTAGCCGAACGTGAAAACCAATCATGAAATGTAACTCCAAATCAACAATCCTTAAGTAATTGTTAAATCGATTGCAGTCAACAAACCTCCCTACATTGAGGTCAAACAAAACCACCAAAGTTGAACTTTAGGCAATTTCAGTAATTAGCATGAATATGTAGACTGCTAGGTGAATAGGCTGAAAATTATCACCATGAAACTTTCTCAAATGATTACTGATGATGAGAAGAAAACATATATTTTTATGTTAAGATATGCAAATGATGGCATACTTCATAAATGATGTGCTACTTTGCATACACACAAAATCAGCGTTGTATAGTAAAGTCAGGCTCCATTTTTTCTGTGGGTAAAACATGGGGATTGATTTGGTTAAAAGCTTTTGAGGAACCTGGTCAAGATGCAGTGTTGACCTGTCGATGGATGAACTAGGTTAAGCTTAGGTGTTCCATGCCAAACAGGCTTACATCAGGCATACACAGTGGACAAACCCCAAAGAGCTGTAGGCCTACAACTATAAACATTAAGCTTACACAACATAACATGCCCATCTATGAATGCACTGTAACTACAAGAGCATTATGCGGGTATGTAAGGCCCAAACCATCGGAGGCAGAAGAACAAGATCTCATTTAACGGACCGTATCTTAACAAAAAACAATTCACAGTTCATGAGGGTAAAGAGCAAGAAGATAAGAGAATGACAAAACAAATTATAGAGATGGTGAAGGCTATGTGGTTGTTATGTGTTTACATAGTGCGAGTACAAGTAGGCGATTCCCAGATTGACGCTCCCAACTCAGGACGCTCCCATTTCATCTCGCTCCCACTAGCCAGACTATCGGTACCACCGCCATATGACGGAGCCAGTTATCTTGTTGATGTTAGTTTTTTGTTTCTAACCCTAACCTTAACCCTAAACCTAACCTTAACCCTAAATCTAACCATAACCCTAAACCTAACCCTAACCCTAACCCTAAATTGCTTGTATGTGGCAGTATATGATAATACGTGAAATATAATCGGGTGGGACCGCACGTCCGGGAGTGATAGAAACACCTGGGACCGCACGTCCGGGAGCGATCTCAGTTGGGAGTCTCCATCCCCTTACCCAAGTAGGCTAGGCCTACAATACTTGGGAATGGGCACCACAGAAATTGAGCGGACGAGTGCGGTCTTACCTGAAGAAATGGGTATGTGTCTTTGAAGAGGTAATACATTTTGCGATGAGAACTCAGATCTCCTTCTGTTAGTTTCTCACTGGCCCCTTCCTTGGTCTTCCCCTTGGACCTCTCTTCGAGAGCACTGTCCTCACGAATTCTCTTCACTTCGAGTCCACCTGCGACAGCAGCTTCGATAGAAAGAGCTAATAAATCCCGCAAATTCACTTTTTTCTGCTGTCTGAAGGAATTTATTCTGCTTGATATCACTCCTGCGTAGAGGTGATAAATGACTCCCACTGCTAGCAAACAGAACACAGCCACACCAAGAGGGGACAATCTGATACCCATGGGTGCCATCGCGAAGCTCTACTTGCAACTGAGCTAACAACTAAGTGGCTGGTGGTGTCGACTGCCAGACAATGTTATAGTCTACCGATTGCCTACTCCTGTCTTGCTGGAGAACTGCTAACTATCTGATTCCGCAACGAATATGACTTGGAGAGGGCATACTTCAAAATCGCCAACGTAATACGTTGTGTACCCCTACCGACGGTTATATTGTTGTCGTTAGCATTACACTGACAACAATGTCAATAGAAAATAAAATGTAATACGAGGCTGAATGGAGATCCTGAGAAGCCAGGTTAAAAGGAACACGTCTGCAGCAGAAAATGTTTTTCGCTTTTAACTCAACAGCTGAACAGCTTTTGCGCCAATGTTAACATGACTGTCAGCACAAGAAAAGAAACAACTGTGCAGAGATATCCACTGTTACAGGTCCGCCACGCAAACTTCACTACTTCCACGTCCTCACAGAGCGAAGCAATTGGTCCACTGAACTTCCTGTCACGCTTTTCAGCTTTCAAAATAAAAGTTGGTATCGCAAAATCGAATACAGTAGAAATAAAACTGTTTATGCCTACTCCAATTTCTGGTCATCATCACTATCATAAATGTATTAACGTTTTTCATGCGAAGAGCTATGGCTGGTAGCCTATTATAAGAGAGAGTATTGTCAAGTAATTTGTATAAGGGATGAGAGCAATGAATGGGTCGCTGCTGCAGAATTAAATGATGCTATGGAGCATGACTCAAGGTTTAATAACACTTTCAAAGCCTCAAAAGGACATTCTCTTGATTGACATCTGTCGTCCTATTTGTCTGCTGAACAATGACTATAAGTTGCTGGCTATCATCTTTGCCAAAAGAATTGAAGGTGTAGGCCTACTCTCCTCAGTTATTGATGAGGCCCAAATTGGGTTTATGCACAACAGGCAGGCTAGTCCTATATCTGACAACATGAGACTGATTTTAGATATCATTGACTACTCTCGTTTAATTTGTGAGGATAGCTTTATTTTTTTCCTAGATTTCCGAAAAGCCTTTGATACAACATAACTTTATCTATGCCTCACTTATAGGAAATTTGGCTTTGGACTTCTTCTGTAATGCTAGCCTATTAAAACACTCTAGGTCTACAATAGAGCAAACTTAAATATCCATCAAGGATGCCCTATTTCACCTATTTGTTTTTACTCGCTGCACAAATCTTGTGCACCTACATTAAATCAAGCAACTTACAAGGTCTCACCATAGCCGACAAAACTATCTTCATCAATCAATTCGCTGATGACAGAACTCTGTTCTTAAAAAAAAAACAGCTAAAAAAAGTGTGTGTACTACCCATCAAGGACTGTGGTGTTAGTTCTATTTCAAATATTCCTGTTAAACACTCTGTAGTCTATTTAGGCATCACTATCAACAAACAAGAGACTCAGAGATGCTCATTTAATTTCTCTCCCATTATTGATAAAGCAAAAAAAATGTAATGTGTAACTACCAGGGTGCGATTTGTGGGGGGGATTGTCCCCTCTTCTGGTTTTGATATTGTTACTTTTTCTACATGACTTTAATCATAGTTTAATACAACTCCATTGATATTGCTCGAAATCGGAAACATATCCCCCCTTCTGGTTTTTGGACAAATCGCACCCTGGTAACTAGGCCTACAATATTGATAAAATTCCTGCAAAACTTGCTTCTTACCATAAGCAAAGTCTGTTGGCCTGGTCACTGATTTATAAACACAACTTTAGCCCACAGAGGTGTTATATTTGGAACAATAAGCATATCCTATTTAAAAACAGATCATCGTTTTTACAACACTGGTTTGACAACAATATATCAACCTTTCAGTAATGATGGCCATCTTTTCACATACTCTGATTTTCTTCTTAGAATTGGTATTCCCGTCACACTGAAGGGCTTTGCTGTGGTGTTTGATGCCATACATGCCTGGCATTATTTCTTTGTTTAGAGGCCTTGAGGGCCAGACATATGTCCCTGTTATGCATGATATTACTGTGACTAGTGTTGGAAGAAGCTGCTTCTCACAGAAGGACTCAAACAAAACAATAACTCATCTTCTCCAACAAGAACTCACCACTGTGCCGTCTTCTTTATCATTTTGGTCTGGTCATGTTAAGGACATTTGCTGGGATAAAGTGTGGTTGCTACCTCACAAATACTGCTTGATTAATGAAGTCAGAGAGATTTCTTTTAAGTTAATCCATAGAATCTACCCATCGAACCACTATTTACAACGACTTTAAAAAGATATTGATATAAGCTGCACATTTTGTAAAGCTGACAGAGAAACGCCAAACCACTTATTTTGGTTATGCCCCTGTACCAAAACATTTTGGGCTAGACTATCAAGATATATTATAGATACTCTACCCTGATTTTGTGCTGAAGTGGGAAAATGTAGGTACTCTTGGCTTTTTTAATCAAGACAGGAATGCCACCTCTGAGTTGTACTTGATAAACTTGTTGATGATTTTAGCCAAACATTATATACTCAGGTCTAAATTTCGAAATGTAAAACCAACCTTTATTGAATTCTCCTTATATAGCCTAGCGTCCATTTCCAAGTCCATTAATAAGAAAGCTGTGAAAACATATACCCTATTTGTGCTGTACAATGCATTTATGTGATTTTATTTATTTTCATATATAGACTTTATTGGCAGTTTTCACTGAAATTCATTTTGCGTGAGCAACACTCGCTTACTGTAAGACAGGACATACACATAACATCACATCACAAGACTATTGCACCACTGACAAAAACAAAAACAGAGGACACAGGCCTATACAGGCATACTGTACATGCATACATACATTACATACAACCCACATAACTTGAAGATCCTACCAACATGGAGTGATGATAACTCTATGCAGTCTTATGACTGATTTAACAAAATAATTGATTGATGTGAAAGCATGTTTAAGTCTGTTGCGGTTGAAGCGGGGTACTCTGAAACGCTTACTTGACGCCTACTGTGTATAAGGTCTTTGTGTCTGTTTTATTTGTGTATTTATGTAAGCTGACAGACACCTTAATTTCCTCCAAGATTAATAAAAGTACTCTACTCAACTATACTCTCTCTACTTAAATCTATAGATGTGTCTATCACCATTTGATCTATATATTACCATGTGTATTACACCACAACATACTTAGAGTAAATGTTGCCGGGCGTGCCCAAGCCTTCATGGGGCCCTATAGTGCAGCGGCTAACCAAAACAATCGTTCAGTTTGTGATACAAGCATGAAAATTGGTACACATATAGCCAAAGGCATTCTAAAAAGAACTGGATATGGAGCCATCGTGAATTTTCAACATGGTGGCCATAGCAGCCATTTTTCAAAATGGCCGCCAGCAACAACATAATATGACATTTTAGACACATTTACCATTCATACTATTTGGTAAATGTCTTATGGATAATTTAAAAGTTGTCATGAATATTCAAGATGGCCGCCATTTTCAAGAAAAAGGCCATTAGCGTTACGGAGCTGACAAAAGCGTGAAATTTAGAACATGCTTCCTTAGGACCCAGTACTGCACTGTACTGTACTATACTATACTGTACTGTAATGTGAAATACTGTACTGTACTGTACTGTACTGTACTGTACTGTACTGCACTATACTGTATGCTACTGTACTGTACTGTACTGTACTATACTATACTGTACTGTAATGTGAAATAATGTACTGTACTGTACTGCACTATACTGTATGCTACTGTACTGTACTGTACTCTACTGTACTGTAATGTGAAATACTGTACTGTACTGTACTCTACTGCACTATACTGTATGCTACTGTACTGTACTCTACTTTGCTATTCTGCACCGTACTGTATGCTACTGTACTGTACCATACTGTACTGTATGCTACTGTTCTGTACTGTACGTTTCTATACTGCAACGTACTGTATACTACTGTAATATACTGTACTGTATGCTACTGTACTGTACTCTACTGTACTTTTCTATACTGCACCGTACTGTATGCTACTGTACTGTAATGTACTGTACTGTACTGTACTGTACAACTATAGAACTGAAACATGTAGAGCATTCCGAGGTCATGTATAACGCAAAAAAGTGTAGTGGGAATGAGTTATGTTACTGTTACCACTCAAATTCGTGAAGGTTAAAAAAAAGTCATGTGGCATTTTGTTTGGGTGGGGGGTATGGTAGACTATCCTTCCTCCCAGACTATTTGTGTGCCTTGCATATCAAGAAAATGAGTACCGTAATGACTTACTTTTATAGTATACCTGTATACCATATGAGAGTTGTTGTTTTATATAGATATTTCTCCTATGGGTAAGGGTGGCAAAGACCTACGGTACATGTTGTCCATCAACTGTCAGTTTTGAAGTACCAATTGAAGTACTCAATGATTACTGAGCTAACTGTAATGCAACTTGTGACACAATTACTTGGTGAGGACTTGTTTGCAAATTCAGGAAAAAACAATTTACCTCTGCCTACTTACTCAACACCTACTTAGAAAACATTTCCATTTAATTTGAACTGAAGGCATACTGTAGCCTATATGTATATTGAATAATCTGTAATGCCATTCTAAAGATGGCAGAAATGCACTCAATATGCACAATGCTACTTGTGAGAATGTAGAATTAGGTGATCTTATGGGTTCTTCATACATATGGAGAGGTCCTGTCCTTTACCCTCTCTCATACAAATAAAAAATATCTGTCAGGGAAATTAGAGGATGGAGAACCTGCTACCTTGGACATCATCTTGCACTGACAGTTCCCCATTCAGATGCTGCTCAGCAAGCATTAGCAGCAGTCGTCTTTTCTCACCATAGTTTTAGTGTGGGAAATGCTCATTTGAATTCAGATTCAGAAAACAGCCAGTAAAATGTTGTTCAGTATCTGACTACTTTTATTGCCTCATCATGACTGATGAAACATTTGCTTTGCTGTCAGTATAAATGTAATGCATTGCAATGCATTGTAGAATTGAATCAAATCGAATCGAATTGCTACCTCCCGGATCGTAATCAAATCGAATCTTGAGGGCAGTGCCAATGCACACCACTATGTACATTTTTGTAGTTTCATCAATCTGGTCAAGCAGGCTACCACTGCCCTTTCATCTCTGCTGAGTTCCAGACTATATTAACATTGTCAGCTACTATAATGTCATTTAATAACAATGTAATGCATTACACAACATGACATATTGTATATGACGGTAGAAAAAAAAATCCGAGGGCTCTTAGGCTAGAATTACAGCATATACCCTAAAGAAACACCATGCAAAGTGCTTTTCTAACTTCCGTAATGGTAAAACCCGAAACAGACTCCACTTTTGTATGATTATCTGACATGGGCTGCCATCTTGAAAGAAACAGTGATACTATACTGTATATGAAGTATAGAATGAGATAAAAGGAAGCTTCTGGTTAATTCCAAAGTTACAAATTTGAATTCTGCATCATGAAAAATGACTGATTTGACACCGATATCACCTATATCAGATAAATCACAAGTGATGGCTGCCATCTTGAAAATGGGGGCCATCTTGAATATTCATGACAACTTTTCTATTATCCATATCACATTTACCAAGTGGTATGAATGGTAAATATGTCTAAAATATATTATATCCAAGAAAACTGTTGTGGCTGGCGGCCATTTTGGAAAATGGCTGCCATGGCCAACATGTTGAAAATTCTCGATGGCTCCATATCCAGTTCTTTTTGGAATGCCTTTGGCTATATGTGTACCAATTTTCATGCTTGTATCACAAACTGAACGATTCCTTTACATTTTGGAGCTAAGCTATTAGACTACTAAGCAAAATTTAATCTGGGGAATGCCTGAAGATGTAACATCTCGTTTTCAGTAGGGTCCCCTTAAAGCGATGGTTCGGAGTAGAATCACCCTAATGCCATTTGAACCGTGACACCCATCCACCTTTGCACCCGAAGTGTTTTCTGCCGCAGGCTTAGGCCTACATCAACAGAGTTGCCGTTGTTGTGGACAGATATCGGTTTAGGTTTCTGAATTTGATGTTTTGAATTGTTTGAGTGATGACAGTCTAGTAGCGCTACAATGGGGTCACGTGGTGATCGTCAATTAGTATTTCACCTATTCACTCGGGGTGTTGGTAGTCAGCAAAGAAACTCAAGAGAAAGAACAATCTCTTGGCGGGGAATGCATTGGCCACGGTGTAGTACGGGGGCGTTGCCTGAGGACACGAGTGGATGGAAAATTAACTCCCTTGCGCATGGTCATTGGTCATCCATCCACGATGGATGCCATTTTCGTACTCCGTAATTTGTGGCCAAGTAACGGCAGCTGTTGGTCAGCAGTAATTGCTGGGGGTAATTAAGGACAGCTGACAGACATTCACGCTGTCCTATGACCTGTTCCACAGTGAATAACATTTCCGTACTCCCCTCGCCATCATTTCCTACTACGCTGTTATGACGTGAGTAAGCCCTCTTATCTCAAGCCTCTTTGGTAGTCAGTGAGTTGGTGATGGGGGAAGCCAAACTTTTGCTGACCGCTGCACGCATGCTATTTTGCACATAATTCGCACTCGGATTTTAACCTCATCTGGAGTATGGATGTGAACCTGTTCTTTTAACCCTTTGATGCTGAAAGCTATAAATAAAAGAAGCAAAACGGACATATGGACATTGGAACTCATTTCATCGAGCGCGTCGAGCATATAAACTTCCCTCAGTCAGCTGCTCCGGCGGCTGAAACTTAGTTTGACAGTCGCCCAAACATTGTCAGCAAAAAATGGCATTTGCTCGGACGGCGAAACGGAGCACAGCCTGGAAACGCCTATGAGCCCACAGTCAACACAGCAACGTGAAGAAAGCGGTTTTACCTGAACAGAGAAGACAGCGGTGGTGGTAATGTACCCATGTTTACTGTGCTTGTCGCTGGGTTTACGCAGCTGAGCTGGCTACTTCCGACGAGTTGACGTTGTTGGTCTCACGTCTCTGATTGATTGATGGGTGGACTGTTGCTACCGCTAATACTACCTGCTGTGGAGTTCATATGGAAAGTCGTTGTAGCCTATGTGTGTGTGTTCTGTGGCTCTGGCATCCGTGGACTGAAGACGGCTGTTGCTCTGATATTGTTTGATGCAGTGATTTGCGTGCCTTGTTGGAGAAACGAGTGACAAAGAAGCTCCTGTGATAAACGCAAACATTAATGACAAAGAAAATCCTGTTTTAAAAGATGCAAATATGTGTGACAAAGAAACCCATGTTGTAGGCCTGAGAAAGACACAAGATAAAAGATTAAGTGTTCCCACTGAAAAGGCTCTGTCAAACAAAATTGAAAACATTCAAACAGAACGGAAAAAGCATGTAAGCAAAATGAAAAGTGTGATTGGCACTCTTAAAGAACTGATGGAGGATGATGAAAATGAATGTCGGGTCAAGTCTCTGCTTAATGAACTGATGCACCTGTTTGAAAATGCCAGTGAACTACATCACTCCCTGTTGCCACTAATGCCATCTGAGGAACAAGAAAAACAAAATGTGTGGTTCTCAAGCATAGCAGAGTACAATGAAGGGTTTATTGAAGATGTGCAAATTTGGCTGGCAGGCATCGCCAAGCGTTCAGGTAGACCACCCAATGAAGTGTCATCTCAAAAGGCCCCACAAGAGGCAGCAGTTAAATTAAATGAACATGCAGAACTTCACCTGCCTCTCTGTTCTCAGCCTGATGCTCTAGACGATGTGTCGCCATTGGATAGTGTATCTAATCATGGCAGTAGGGCAGGTTCAAAGGCATCCTTGACTTCATCTGCTGCACTTGTCATGGCAGAAGCAGAGATGGAAGCATTGTTGACACGTCAGGAAAAACTGAAAGAGATACACAGTCTGGAGGAACAAGAGGAGCGATTGAGGAGGAAGAAGGAACAACTTCAGATTGAAGCAGATATAGCTGCGATGGCTGCAAAGGCAAATGTACTGCGATCCGGATCTACTGTGCAGAATGCATCACAGAAACCCAATGGAATAGAGTGTCATCTTGGAGTAAAAGAAAAGGCACCACGTATGCTTAATGCTGACGCAAAGGTGTTTGTTCCACCTACACTAAGTGTGAAACGGAAACAGAACATAACTGCTGTTAACGTAAAACCTAAAGGCACAGTTGTGCGACAAACTATGAAGGCGGTTGCATCTACACCTGCACCCCACCTCATGGCGTCACATGCCAAACTGCCACACTTGCCATTGCGACAAGCTGCTCAGCCGGCTACCAGTGACGATGTGTTGTCAATTATGCAGACACAAAGTGAATTGACCCATATGCTGGTTCATCAGCAAAATCTTTTATCATTGCCCAAAAGAGAAATACCGGTCTTCGATGGTAGCCCTCTCCACTTCCATGCATTCAATGCGTTCATTTGAACAAGTCATAGAGTCTAAAGCTACTGATCCTGATGACTGCCTCCATTACCTCGCACAGTACACTAGGGGGCAACCTAATGAGCTTGTCAAAAGTTGTCAACACATGTCAGATGGTGCTGGATATGTTAAGGCAAAAACATTGTTGTATGAACACTTTGGAAACGAATATGTAATCGCATCTGCTTACCTGAACAAAATTCACTCATGGCCATTAATCCGGTCTGAAGACGGAGAGGCTCTTCAAGCATACAGTTTATTCTTACGTGGCTGCTGCAATGCAATGGAAGATGTTTACGGCCTCTCTGAATTAGATACACCATCCAATATGCTTACAGTGATGAAAAGACTGCCCTATAAGTTAAAAGACAAGTGGCGAACAGTAGCATGTGACATTCAGGAGAAGCAGCACCGTAGAGCTGCCTTCCTTGACATTGTTTGCTACCTTGAGAGACAGGTTAAAATTGCCACAGATCCCGTGTTTGGGAAGCTGTTTGACCCTTTCACTGACCATTCAACAGCCAGAGGCAGTGATGGAGGGAGGCCCGGCCCTCGTGCAGGGGCTAGGGGAAGTAGCTTTGCCACAACTGTTGCACCTATGGACAGAGTGGATCAAATTGCACCTGAAGAACACCACACTAATTGCCTGTTCTGTGAAGGCGTGCACACACTGGAATTATGCCCCCTGCTTCATGAGCGTACCCACAATGAAAGAATTAACTTCCTTAAAGAAAATGAACTTTGTTTAGGCTGCTTGCGCTCAGGGCACATCAATAGAGATTGCAAATCCCGTCTTTCATGTGAAATCTGCGGTTTCAAACATCCCCGCCTGCTTCACGTCCATCGTGAGGGGAATGAGGTCAAACGGGATGCCATAGTGAATGATGCACTTGTCGCAGTCCAGACAAGTGGTCTTACTGGGGCCGGTGAAAAGGACTGCAAACTTGCAATCATACCAGTTAAAGTAAAGTCAAAGAAAACCCAAAAAACAGTGGAAACGTATGCCTTCCTTGATCCGGGGAGTTCAGCATCCTTTTGTACAGTCGGCCTTCTGGAGAAGCTGAATCTCACTGGTAGGAAGACGAAGATTCTCTTGCGCACCATGGGACGAGAAAATGTGGTGAACAGTTCCATCGTCTCAGACCTGGAAGTTGCTGGACTGGACAGCGACTACTTCTGTGAGATGCCTGACCTCTTCACTCAGCAAAGTATGCCTGTCAGCCAGCATAACATCCCCAAGCAACAGGACTTGAACAACTGGCCGCACTTGAGGCGTGTTTATTTGCCTGAAATCGAGGCAGGAGTGGAGCTCTTGATAGGAATGAACATGCCTAGAGCCCTGGAACCTTTGGAGCTTGTTCGGAGCGTCAAAAATGGGCCCTTTGCGATTAAATCCGTTCTTGGCTGGACAGTGAGTGGGTTACTTGTCAAAGACCACTGTGGAAGGCCAGAAAGCCTGTCCGCAGTCAGTGCCAACAGAATTGCTGCTGTTCCGATCAAGCCAAAGAAACAGCTGATGGATTTCCTCAAGAGCAGTCACAAGGATCGATTGGGGCCGGCAAGAGAAGATGCCAAGTTCCCTGAGTTGCCTGGCAAAGATGACCCTGTTAGAGATGAACATTGTGGCATCACATTGGCTTTGAAGGAAACAGAGCTAAGAATGTCTGACAGCGAATGTGCAAATGCAGAACAGCACTTGGACATGGATGAACTACAAGGGGCTCTCTGTGAAATCAAATGTGAGTACTGTGGAGAATATCTGTACCAACTTCAGCAGCATAGAAGATTGAACTGCAACTTCATCGTTGACGACGCGGTCCACGCAATGGACAACTTTGCACCCCATAGTTGCTGGACTATTGAGAGTTACAAGAGGTGTGTCAGACCGGGAAAGGCTGGTGCATCAGGTGTGGGCCAAGACCACAACCAGCCTTGCATGCCGGCCTGTCACAAAGCTATGCTTCCTTACGGAGGCCCCTGGCCTTTGACCTTTTGACCCCACATAACGCGACCTTGACATCTGACGTTAAACGCACTGGCCAGTTGACATGACTGAATTCCTATCTAGGCTAAGTGCTAGTAACCTCTGGCCTATGACTGACCCCTTTGACCTGTACTGAAAAGAAAAAACACGCATACATGCACACACGCACATGAACACAAAAGGTACAAAACAAGGAGAAGGAAATGTCTTCATGGACTTGAGTGCTGCTAGTATTGAGAATGTGTGATGTAATGTGGAGGCATACTTGGTTATTAGAGTATGTAATTATTACTCTGTAATGTGGTAATAATTAGGGGCCGGAATGTTGTGGACAGATATCGGTTTAGGTTTCTGAATTTGATGTTTTGAATTGTTTGAGTGATGGCAGTCTAGTAGCGCTACAATGGGGTCACGTGGTGATCGTCAATTAGTATTTCACCTATTCACTCGGGGTGTTGGTAGTCAGTGAGTAGGTGATGGGGGAAGCCAAACTTTTGCTGACCGCTGCACGCATGCTATTTTGCACATAATTCGCACTCGGATTTTAACCTCATCTGGAGTATGGATGTGAACCTGTTCTTTTAACCCTTTGATGCTGAAAGCTATAAATAAAAGAAGCAAAACGGACATATGGACACTGGAACTCATTTCATCGAGCGCGTCGAGCATATAAACTTCCCTCAGTCAGCTGCTCCGGCGGCTGAAACTTAGTTTGACAGTCGCCCAAACAGCCGTGTTATTCGATGTTTATTCCGGATAGCTTGACTCAAGCGCATATGGATCCTGGGCACCGTCTCCAAACTTTCCCCACAAAAATAACATGTCATGACACCAAACTTCTACAGTATAACAAATGTGGTTTGTACTCACAAAAAGATGAATTTGAAACTTTGTACATAGTCCAGGAGTTTATTAGTAACAACACACGAGACGATTAGCTTTTCTGCTGCTAAACATCCGTCGACGTCACTTCCTCCAGCTGGGACTGTCCACTTATTGTAAGGTTTGTGTTTTAGTCCACAGCCAGGATATATGCACGAGTGTGGCATCGTCTTCTATTTATTAAATGTGGTAAAATTTAAATCCGAAGTGGTTAATTTCTAGTTGTAGCGCAAGCTGTCTTTTTGAGTTTTCCGCCTTCCGGACTCACGTGTATTTGTTTCTATCAACAAAGTCCCAGCTGGAGGAAGTGACGTCGACGGATGTTTAGCAGCAGAAAAGCTAATCGTCTCGTGTGTTGTTACTAATACGGTGTTGTTACTTGGTACGGTATGCGCAGGGTACGTCACGGTACATGCACACAGGGACGGCACGTTTCCTTAACGTCTCCGTGAGCAGTGCGAGTCCGAGAGGTTCGCAGGCTGCCTTTCACACTACACAGTCAAGGTCCACATTCTCTCCGCGGGCAGCAGCCATTCATTTTCAATGGGAGCCGCGCATTGAACATGGACGTCCGCGCAGGAAAATAGACTCGAGTTCTATTTTCAAGGACCAACGCGGACACCGTGTTCCTGTGTGCAAGGCATGATTTCTTTTCATGCATTATAACCGTTTCGGACTGATAACGGACACGTTCTGTGGACATACTGTGGATGTCCGCGCCGTTGGTGTGCATGTACCGTCAGTCATGGAAGATGATGGCAGAGAGCACTGTTAATTACTCCCCCCCACCAAACTGGCGGATCGGGAGTCGAGCTGAGACACAAGTCCTCAGCCTATGATAGGAACACCTCTCTAGTCCTGGGTTGGACCACCTTTTGCCTTCAGAAGTGCCTTAACTGCCTGCAACAATACTCGGGTAGGCTGTGGCATTCCAACAAAGATAAATTGGTACTAATTGGTATTGTGCTAAGAAAATATCGGTAACACTTTACTTTATGGATCGCTAATAAGGTGCTAATTTCATAGTAATTTCTTAGTAATTTCAGTCTAATTTTATGGTAATAACTGTTTGTTATTAGTAATAACAGCAAAATAACCATATGGTTTCCAGTGCAATTACACTATAATTTCTTATTAATAACAGCAAAAATAACCATACAGTTTCCAGTACAATTATGCAGTAGTTTCTAGTTACAGTATTTCTCAATTGGTTTTGTACATTTCTCGAATCTCTCTCGCAATTTGCAAAACATAATATTCTTTCTCAAAACAGCTTTAACAAATGGCAAAACACGGTGGATAACCTGCAAAACCAAGTCTCTTGCTCAAAACCCTTATTTGTCTTTCAAAAACCAAGTTTTTGTGTCAATGAACGTATCAGCGCCAGCAGAATGGTTAGTCATTGTGTCATAGTGTATGGACAAGCTATGACAAATCAATTTCTCATGTTGTCAATTGAATAGTACACGCTTGAGGATCTTTTCTGAAGCGAAATGTTGTTTAGATTGGATGGGAAATGTTGTAAATTCAGTTTTATATTACATTGATCAGATAAGATTGAGATAGTTTCATGCATTCAGTGACAAAGCTTTTTGAGTGATATGACAAAAGCAATTGATAATGTACGAAATCACTGAGAATTGTACACAGCCATGGCATGGTGGACGAGAGCATTTGCTATATGCCGAAAACATTGAGAAACTGATTTGACCATGTGCACAGGTAACACCAGGAAGTCACAATTGAACAAAGACTTTTGAGAATCATTATTCTGTTGTGAGAAATGTACAAAACCAATTGAGAAAAACTGTAATAGTAGGCTAATGGAAACAGCTACTGTCTCATCGTAGTAGTTAGGTGGTAGGTATGCCAGTAACTAAAAAAATAGGAAATATTGCACATTACGGCCCTGATGTAGCCTAATTAGTATGAAACTACTTCGGCTGATGCCGTTTAGTTACTGGCATACCTACCACCTAACTACTACGATGACACAGTAGCTGTTACCATTAGCCTACTATTAACTAGAAACTACAGCATAATTGCACTGGAAACTGTATGGTTATTTTTGCTGATATTAATGGGAAATTATAGTACAATAGGTAGTGCTACACTGTACAGCTGGCTATGTGACGTTCTACAGACCACAGGTTGGCAAAAACAGATCAGAGACCAACATCATGTGGGTAGTTGGCAACCAATGATTCTCTCTGCTGTTTTAATAATGCGCTGTAACATCTTCTTGTTGTCGTGTGTGCAGCTGGTGTACCAAGATGTAATGCTGTAGCCTATGTAATCACTGATTCAATCGTACACCTGTAGAAATTAGTGTGCAGAGTCCGCCTGGAAATATAGCCTTTGGGATCCCTTTTTAGCCATTGCAGAGGTGTTGGCGCTCCATGACAAGTCCTGGCTGATGTGCACACCCAGGAATCTGAAGCTCTGTACTACCTCCACTGGCTCCCCTCCGATGTTGATGGGTTGGTGTTAGTGGTCCTCTCTGTAGGCCGTCTCGTTGTTGTCAGAGATCAGGCCAATCACGTTTGTGTCGTCAGCAAATTTAAGGATGGTGTTTGCACTGTGCTTAGGAACACAGTCATGAGTGAAGAGGGAGTACAAAAAAGGGCTCAACACACATCCCTGCGGCGCGCCTGTATTTAGGGTGATGGGTCTTGAGTGATGTTTGCCCACGCGTAGGCTACAGACTGAGGTCTGTTACTGAGGAAGTCCAGTATCCATCTGCAGACATGGGGACTGAAGCCGAGGTTGTACAGTTTAGTGGCCAGCTTGATAGGGGGAATGGTGTTAAAAGCGGAGCTGTAGTCGATGAACAGCATCCGCACATAGCTGTTTGGTTTCTCCAGGTGTGAGAGGGCAGTGTGAATGGCCAATGAAATGCCATCCTCTGTTGATCTATTCGCCCTGTAGGCAAATTGATGCGAGTCGAGGGATGGTGGGGTGATGGACTTGAGGTGTACTAGCACCAGTCTTTCAAAGGATTTAATCACAATAGGTATTAGTGGTACAGGGCGGTAGTCATTGAGAGACTTGAAAGCGAACATTTGCTTCATTATTTTGTCAACAGTGTTATGGACAAATACTACGTCATTTCAAACATATATAAAAATACTACAGAATTGAAACAACATACGTTTGAAAGTGCTTATGTCCCTTAACAATAATGTTGTCATTAATCTGCAACTGATATAGAAAATGTGATGGTTGAGCTTCATGAGTAGGATTTTATGATTCACTGTGATACAGACTGACACATTTTTCATTATTATAAATCCCTGTAACGTCTAATTTGAATTTAGTCACCCTCCTTACACAACACTTCCCTCTCCAGAGATAATCCTCAGTGTCTGTTCATGGATGCTTAGTGTCTGTTCAGGATTTTTCCAACACATAATAGACAGGTCATCAGCTGGGAAAATTAGGCCTTTCGTCCTACCGCACTTTTCTCTGTGGATTACTGACCAGAAGCCCTATTGGAAGAAATTAAATCATGGGGCCACGTCAATTTTTGCTCAGAATTCAACATGGCCGCCATTTTCCAAAATGACTTGTTTTCATGCATTATTACATTGTACTATAAGGTGATATTCATGAACGATGAACTACTTTCAGCACTTTTCTGTCCTATTTCCTTACATATATGTTTACAAAGGTTGACTAAACTAAAAGAAATGAAAATAAAGTTGGCCACCTTGCAATATCCAAAGGAAAGTGCTGAAAATAATGATTGAAATGCACATACAGAGTCTTTGGCTGCGAAAATAGGCCTAATGTCCTGTCAGGGTCTTCACAGTGGATTACAGACCAGAAGGCCTATTGAAAAAGATTCACCAGCTGGTTGCCATCTCAAATGTGCTCCAAAATTCAAAATGTTCTCTGTTTTTCAGAATGGCAGACTTTCATACATTTTTCTCAATATTGTAAGACCATAATTATCAATAAAGATAACCTATTTTCAGTGAAATCTCCTATCTACAGACGTGAGTACAAAGGTTGGCAACAGTAAGATGTAAATTTCCTATAGACAATATCCTAAGGGTTGATGTCAGAAAATGATTGAATTACACATACACAGTTGACTGCTGAAAAAAGGCTATTGATCTGCCAAACTTTTCACATTAGATTTCTGACCAAAAGTTTTTCAGGCCTACATTTTTTTTGCATAAAGCAAGGGTGAGTGTGCGTGCGTGTGTGTGTGTGTGCGCGCGCGTATCCCCCGCTCATCTTTCCCCTGCTCTACAGTGTCTTTCCCCCACACACTATTCTGCCTCCTCCACCCCCTCACTCATCCCCCCCCCCCACACACACTATTCTGCCCCCCAACCCCCTCACTCATCCTTCCCACTATTCTGCCCCCCACGCTCAACCCCCCTGTTTCAGTTATTTTGTCCACCCCCTGTATATATATTCATGCCTTTTTCTAGACAACCTTTATACTCACGTCTGTAAGGAAATAGGACAATTTAACTGAAAAATAGCTCATCTTTATTGGTAATTATGGCCTTACAGTATTGAGAAAAATGTGTGAAAGTCTGCCATTTTGAAAAACAGAGAACATTTTGAATTTTGGAGCACATAGATGGCAACAAGTTTTCATCTTTTTCAATAGGCCTTCTGGTCTGTAATCCACTGTGAAAACCCTGACAGGACAATAGGCCTAATTTTCGCAGCCATAGACTCTGTATGTGCATTTCAATCATTATTTTCAGCACTTTCCTTTGGATATTGCAAGGTGGCCAACTTTATTTTCATTTCTTTTAGTTTAGTCAACCTTTGTTAACATGTATGTAAGGAAATAGGACAGAATAGTGTTGAAAGTAGTTCATCGTTCATGAATATCACCTTATAGTACAATGTAATAATGCATGAAAACAAGTCATTTTGGAAAATGGTGGCCATGTTGAATTCTGAGCAAAAATTGACGTGGCCCCATGATTTAATTTCTTCCAATAGGGCTTCTGGTCACTAATCCACAGAGAAAAGTGCGGTAGGACGAAAGGCCTAATTTTCCCAGCTGATGACCTGTCTATAAGGGACCAATAGCACAAAAACACTTTCAAAGCAGTCAACTGTGTTATTCAACTTTGTTACGGTCAACAGTGCAGAGGAACAAGTTGGCACTTTTTTAGGAGAAAAAAACAGAGCAGACAAACCCATCGCCCTAGAACACAAATTATTTTGTTTGTTTGTCTGTCAATACGGAGATAAATTGGCAAAAACATACTCCTCCTCAACTGTCATAGCTGATGCGTAACATCATGATGGGGGTTGAGTGTAAAAGGTTGGTAGTCAGGTGGGGGCTGGGGATGTGTGTTGTCCATAGGATGGGGCGGGGCGAAGTTAAGCTTGTTGGCTCTGGAGGCGTCATCATCAGCCTTTCATGCTTTCACTCCACACCCAGTCATTTTTCTTATTCCCGGCCATACCTCCTTCATGCTGTTGCTTTGCATTTTGTTTTCTACATTCATCCCATATGCCTCCTTTGCTGCTTTAAGGCTGTATTTCAGTTCATGTTGTACAATCCTCAGCTCGGCCAAATTGCCCTCCTGAAAAGCTTCCTTCTTTTTCTTGAGTAGCATCTTGACCTCACTGGTCACCCATGGCTTGTTATTGGGGAAGCAGCTTTCTGTTTTTGTGGGTATACAGCTATATCAAAACACAAATTCAGGTAGTCTGTAATGCATTCAGTTGCCTCCTCCAGGTTGTCACTGCTCTGTAATACTCCCCATTCAGTGCACTCAAAGCAGTCTTTCAATGCCTCCTCTGCTTCAGGGGTCCATTGCCTGGGGTGCAGAGTGCAGGCTTGTACGAAATTCCGAATTGAATGAATTTGAATTCAAAGTAATGCCATAATATGAACACTAGGTGGTGGTGTTCTATGTACTCTCAATGGGTGGTGTAGCTTAAATTCAAAGAAATTCAAGGTAATGACACCACCTAGTGTTCGTATTATGGCATTACGTTGAATTCAAATTCATTCAATTCGGAATTTCGTACAAGCCTGGTAGAGTGGCTTAAGATGAACAAGACTGTGGTCAGAGTTACTAAGAGGAGGAAGTGGGGTGGCACTATAAGCATCTTTCTCATTTGTATAAAGGAGGTCAATTGTTTTGTTTTTCCTGGTTGAACAGTTCACAAACTGATAGAAACAGAAGGAATCATGTTTTGGCCCAAGGTAATTTTGTATGTCGCTTTAGAGACGCGCCGTTTGCAAAGATGAATCTGACCGATTTCAGCCTTGCTGAAGCACCCTCACATCATCACCAATCACTGCCCAATTTTCACATCTAATCCAACACCTGGTCATTTAATGGTTAGATGGAGACCTGGAGAGGTCTACAACAGCATCTTGCACATGCTGTGAAATTTGATTATCTGAGGGTGCTTAACTAAGGCTGAAATTGGTCAGATTCATTTTTGCAAACTATGCTGAAGTGACATACAAAGGCCAAAACATGATTCCTTCTGTTAGGACAATGCCCCTGAACGCTGAAGACAGGTTTTTTTTAGAGAAGGACAATGCTCCAGCCACTCAGCTTGCCAATCAAGGTGTGGATGGATGGAGGACCAACGGATCAATACCCTGATATGGTCAGCCCAAACTCCAGGTCCGAACTCCCTTGAAAACCTCTGGAATGTGATCAAGAGGAAGCTGGGTGGTCAAAAGCCATCAACCCAAGCTAAGCAACTTGAAATCTTGCACCAGGCCTGGAATTAAGTCACCCAAGAACAATGTGAGGGACTACGCGTACCAAAACTCATGAAAGCTGTGACTACAAATCGGGCTCATTGCACCAAATATTGATTTCCGAACCCTTCCCAAGTTAATACATTAGGCCTACTATTATGTTGTTTTTAAGTTAATATCAACTTGTTTTCTTCGCCTTTTTTGAGATTCAGAAAACAGTGCATCTTATGTGTTATTTTGACCATTTGAGATATTGTGCAAATAAATGATTTTTTCCCCCATTGGAGGTGAGCTTATTAGAAACCTTCGAGGAAATATGGGGATATCTTTCTTTTTAAATGTTCAAAATTGTCAGAATGTATGCTAACATTTCAGGGATGATAATTTGTTCTTCCCTAATGCAATATTCAGTGTTTATTAAATTTATTGTTAAGCTCAAACAAATATTTGAGCGTTTTAAAAATGTCACATCGTAGGACATTCGTGTCACACTAAAGGACAGAAATGCAAAACTGAGCCAGAAGCAAATGTATCAACATGATTATTTTGTCTTTTGATCATAATGTAATGTTGTAGTCAATATTGACCTACACTTTATGCTTATAAGTCTTTAAGTCATAGATTATCAGCCTATCGTAACACTTAATGACAGCCATGCGGTCATTCAATTTAACCTGCAGAGCTCATAAGACTCATACTGAAGTGTGACGTTGGCATGACCATCACACCTCACCCTCTTTGTAGGTATGCTATGACTGTCACGCCATTGAACCTGTAGTGTGTAGTAGCCAGGCATTGCCTGTTTGGTATCTCAAGCTGGACAGCACATTTATGCTATATTGAGTTCTCCACAGCATACTTTATTCATCTATAATTCTCTATACTCTCTCACTCATCTTTCCTTCACTGTTACCGTTGTATTTTATGGTTTCAAAGCACCATTAATGACATTTTATATCCTTTGACAGTATCTAGAATCAACAGCAAATATTCATCAACAATGCATCAAAGTATAAATTCCAATGTCCAATAAAGGAATAAGTAATTTGAATACACAATATTTATCAAGTCAAATAACAAAATAAACAAAAAATGTACAACCAGTTGTTTTAAAAGCTATTTCTCAGATATCTAGTCCTTTGGTGTGACCTGTTTGTTCTTTGGTGTGATACTTCAAAGTGTCACACCATAGGACTTTTACCATCACACCATAGGCCTTTTGAGCTTTCGAGTTAATTTAAAGCCATGTTGTTGCCAACTGAAATACAATTTCACCTTTAGTAAGATGCATTTTCATTCATCTACATAAGAAAAAAAATATTAAAAATATATGTAGCATGTAGGAACGGGAGCAGGATAGTTGTCGTTCTTTTTGTTTTTTTCCCCTATCCTCCTTCTCTTTGGTATGTGCCGTCATACACGCTGACGTGATTGGTCCGCATTTAGGCGCTGGCATCTTCAGGGCACCTGTGGAGTCCTGAGCAGGTAGCTTGTTCTGTGGCTAGTGGCCAGAGGTTATAGCTGACTGATCTAAGGGGTAGACCACAGGCTGAGGGGGGCTATTCTTTTTTTGTTTAGTTTGTTTCCTCTCCCCTTTGTTAGTCTATCCCTCCCAAATTCACACTGGATCCGATCCCCTTTAGCTCCCGGTACTAGTCCAGCCCTACTGGCCCCTTATGATCGAGCTTCCAGGGTACGTAGCCTCCTTGTTGAAACAGTCACTTGAGTGTGTAGTGGAAGTGTGTGAGAACCATCTGAGTCAGTGTGTGAGACTCTTGACTGTGTGCCACATTACGGGTTTATTTGCCCCACTCGTGTGTAACAGGGGTTGCAGTGCTAAATACTTTGGACTATTTGTGTTCTGCCTTAGGGGTCATTTCCCTTCACGTGTGTATTACGAGGCTGGCCCTGACTGTTCCCTCTGTTCGGCCCAGTAGGCTAGCGCCAACCCGGCATTGTAGGAACCAGTGTGTCTTTGTCCAATCTTTCCCCCAATGTATTTGTTTATTTATGTTTAACCTGTTGCAACACTTCAGATAATTTTTAATGTGTATTTAATAAAATCTGTATTTTTATACTTTTCCTAATTACCGTTGTTGTGTGGATTTTTGGGACAGAGTTCCCCTTGCTCTGAAAGTGTGAATTCAAGGGGTGGCGTAGTCTTTACTGCAGGGGGCGCTAAATCTACAAAGTCTACTGTAGGGGGCGCTACATATACACTATTATCAAAATGTATTTTATGACTGTCACACCAAAGGACTACAAAACTAATACACCGTGTGGTAGCAAAACATAATTGATTGATTGAAGAACTCTGAGAGAAAAACCTAAAATCCACTGGCTTCTTAAGGGTCTAAAGTCACAATTTATGTAGGCCTACCGCTGGAGCTTCAACAATAGGTAATTATCCACAGAATTAACCAAAAATATGATGTCACACCACAGGACATTGTTTTCTGCGACAAAGTTTCATAAGTCCATACGGTCTCAGAAAAACAGGAAAAAATTAAGCATTGCCACTTGCTAAAATAGACACCTTGAAAAACATGCCAGAGTTGTTTAGACAAATGACTGAGCTTTGATTATTTATTTAAAAATGTTTTAATATGGAGAACCAGGCTTGCCTCAGTCACACCATAGGACAAATGTGACATTTGACTCAAAATTAAGTATACTTATTTAAGCTCTGGATTTATTACACATTACTTTTTCACAACAACGACATTAGTTTAATCATTTAAAGCATTGACAATTTTGAAAGCATGAATTTACTTAATTTTAAGAGCCTGCGACAGCAAAATGTACACGTCACGTCATCTACCCATATATACTGTAGCCTATATGAGCTTCCTCTCATCCACAGTTAATCCTGTTAGATGTGGTCCATCCTCCTTGGTGTATGCAGACCTTGGATACCGTGGCTCTTGATACATCACAAAAAATTACTATCTCGGTCAAAGATGCAACAGGTACACGCGCACCAAGAATTCTCCTTTTTTAACTCTGATTTGTCACCCATAATGTTGTGTGCATTGCAAAATTTTGAGCAAAACTGTGCTCTAACCCTGCTAATTGGACCTTCACACTTCACCTTACTGGTGCAATGTGCAATTAATGAAGATTGGCCAACAGGCTGGTCCACTTCAGCCATGAAACTTCCCACACTAAAATGACAGGTGTTCCCATTATTTTGTCTAACCCCTGTATACAGTATCCTCTCTCTCTCTCTCTCTCTCTCTCTCTCTCTCTCTCTCTCTCTCTCTCTCTCTCTCTCTCTCTCTCTCACACACACACACACACACACACACACACACACACACACACACACACACACACACACACACACACAAAGCATTTTTAACATTTTAAAACGATAAACTTAAAAAATTCTCAACATTTTTCCTGTTTAAAAATTACCACTTCCAAATATTCAATGATTTAGGCAGTTTACTTTCAGGATTCCTTAAGTCTAGGCCTATCAAATACGGCTATTCCATTTCACTTCACTTCAGATCTACCTAGGCTTTTCTCAAAACTGGCCAGAAGTCAGACAGAAACATTTAATTCTAGGGGAAGAGCCGTGATCATTTAACAACTGCAGCGTAGGCCTATTAGGCTACCTTTCCGGAAAATGAACATGGTCCCTTTAAAACATGGGCAACATTAAGATGTAGCCTATGAAGGGGAGAGCAGCAACAAGGATGCACAGCCAGCTATTTATTTAACAACTGGTACGTTTACAAATCAGCTCGTCCGCGACACACACACACACACACATACGCACTAACTGCTCGTAATGTGTAGTACGTATGACATAGGCAACCATCCATCTTAAAAAATACTGTAGGCTATTTGTCCCATCGCCCCACCCTGTTCCAGAGGGGGAATTTCTGCCGATATGGGAGTGAAGGTGCTGCAGCTTGAATTAGCAGCAGTGGGTGCTGTCCTCCGCGAGCTTGATAGCTGAACTGCCGTCTAACGGAAAGATACCGCAACATCCATTGTCCCCTGGTACTTATTATCCAGGTAAGGTGCATTCGCGAAAACATGCATTAGTCTTTACGGGAACGAGCACAGCATATTGAAATGAAGCTATGAGAAGCACTACACCTCTGCTGTATTGATAAGCAACACACATCTCCTAAAATACAGTCAACCTTTTATGATGTAACGTAACAATCTTGTGGAAAAGCTCACGTTATCAATATCATTTTGTCAGTTTTGTCAGCGGTATTGAAATTACTTTGGGTGTTTGTTGTTCCATTTGGGGCCAATGTATTTGCCCATTACACTGTAAAGAAACTGCATTTGGTTCTGTTTTTCCTATGCAGCTGCAAATGATATACGAAACGGTGTTAGCATGCGATATATCAACCCACAAGGGCAGCTAACGGTTGCTAGCCGCACAATTTTCTGGCCGACATGATATAAATGTACAAATAATAGCCTGAATAGTACGCTATATCATCACATACATCGTGGTGAACACCACGAAGAAGTGACAGAGCAAAGGTTTGCAACCAAGCAAGCCGTATTTAACAGGGAAACATTATTATAAGCAGATCCCAGACTGCTCGCCTAGTATTACTCTGAGTTTTAATCAACGCTGTTCTAACATCTGCGTCCAGTTTTGAGCAGTAATTCGCCTGGTTACTTTTCGCCATGAAATTGAACTAACGTCCTTTCATCAGATACGCTTGCTTGTGGCAATGATTGTTGTTCCATGTCCACTATTTAGCCTATCTGCCATTTCTGTTATTTAACCAAGAGAGCTTAATAGTTAGCAAGTCGGATTGGAAGATGACCCAGATGTTCCCTTTTAAATTACCTTAACCTTATAAAGGAGGAGCACATCTCGCGCGTGTGGTCTTGGGAAATTGCCAACTGCAACTTACTCGAGACTAGTGTAAGCGAATAAACCATATACAGGTAGCCTAAATACTTTGCAATATGTCAAGTCACTACCAAGGTAATTGTTGTATCACACACCTCCTTAGTAGGCGTATATCGTGCAGACTTCCGAAAGACTGATGTTGATGGAGCTGAATAGTGCAACTTGCAGGACGTCCCTACTAAAAGTATTCCCAGACAGCACGAAGCATCTTGCCGACGTTGGCTATTGGGCGGCGACATCGGCAAAACGTCGAGGCCTTTTTTGCCTTATAATCGTCATGCCAATTAGGTTGGTTTTAGATCGGCAAAATAGCGGCAGAAAAGACGGTTTCCTGCCATGGTTTGCCGATGGTTTGCCAACTTAACCCCGACATCGGCAGTACGACGCTTTGCCGATCAATTCCCTGCAGTTCCCTTCCGATGGTTTGCCAATGGTTTGCCAACATAACCCCAACCATCGGCAACGCGACGTTTTACCGAGCAATTTCCTAATGTTTCCTCCCGATGCTTTGCCAACTTAACACCGACCATCATCTGACAATGTCCCAAACACAGTTTGCCGATGGTTTGCCAACCTAACCCCGACCATCGGCAACGCGACGCTTTGCAGATCATTTGAAGACCCCAAAACCAAAAGCCAGCGCCTGCTTGCTTGCAACCTGAGCAGCGCGAGCTCTGTTTGAAATTATTTCAGTTGTCAAGGGAACGAACATTTTTCCGTTTACTTTACTGGACGTCGCAGCAGTAGTATTAGCCACCGCAATCGTTTTTAGTTAGGCATTACCATTATTTCTGTTGAAATGTAGGTTTCAGCATTACAAGTCAGGCTTGATTAAACATTAAATTAGGT
Source organism: Engraulis encrasicolus (assembly GCF_034702125.1). Classification (NCBI taxonomy): domain Eukaryota; kingdom Metazoa; phylum Chordata; class Actinopteri; order Clupeiformes; family Engraulidae; genus Engraulis; species Engraulis encrasicolus. The sequence continues at coordinate 723,726 of NC_085872.1, read as the reverse complement.
TGCTGAAATAAATCTCTTCACCTGTCATGCTGTCTCGAATGACCTCCTCATCGAGTTTCTAATCGATATCCGACCTCACTTTTTCTTACCGTTAGCAAGTTAGCTAACGTGTCAAACGTACCCAGCAACCAGGTGAGTTTTTGTTTGGTTTTATAAGTTATAGTTTGAGATGTCACATTGTATGTAGGTCGTGTGTAGTCTAACAGCGTTTTCTATTGTAATACAAATGTAGGCATACTGCTCCCGTAATCAAGTTTCCTGCTGGAGTCGGGCTGTTGATTCTTGTCTAGCCCATGATGACTGGTTGAAAGGACATTACAAAATAGGCTACGGTATGTAACACAACGATTTTCTTTGATGAACTTGCAATGCACAGGAAACACACACCACGTGAAGTGAGATAAAATAATATTGCATCACATTCATAGCCCTTACTATAAGTAGGGTTGCCAACTGTCAATGAAAAAAATACGGGACACTTCATCGTGCCGGGGGTCTGGGGGTCGTCCCCCAGAAAAATTAGCATTTCTTAGATGTAATTTCTTGCATTTTAACGTCCCGTGTCCCGTTTCAGTTCAATACGGAACCCGTACTTTTATCTCTAAATACAGGACGATTCCGTATTTCAAGGGACGGTTGGCAACCCTAACTATAAGTAAGTTAAAGAACTCCTGAGTTCATAGCCTTCACTGCAATGTGTTGCTCTCGTTTTCACAGTCAATTCACCACAAGTCAAAATCAGATCAACAGACAGGGACATCGGACTTCTCTTGGGAATATGCCAGATATGCCATAACAAGAAAAAATGGTAAGTCTATCACTACATAAGATCCATAACAAAATACTATTAGTTAAATCTTAAATGTGACCTGGTGGTAGGCCTATTATTGCTTGAATGCTTATGTTGCACACTTAATGAATAAGGTCCTCAAGTAGAGTTTCGCTGAGTTCGTTGTTTATTTACATTTTCCTCAGCATAACTGTACAGCTGACACCGCTGCCTTCTGTATCATAACAAAGCCTGTCACTTCCACGTTTCGTTCTTCTTATGTGACCGAAGTCACTGGCTACTGCACCAGAGAGAGTCTCTGCACTCATTGCTGGTCCTATGATGCCATCTATTGGCGAAAACGTGCAACAGCATAATTAAACTACCGGTAAAAGACAACTTCTGACTGGACAACAAAAAGACAGGGAATGAGAATAAGGGAATAAGAAAAAAGACAAAAAATGGGGGGTCCACTACACTTGCATACAAACTGTTTGTGATGCTGCACTCATTTTCTAGTCTATATCTTGGACTGAAAAAGGATTACATTATTATGTTTTCAGGTGTTTTTGCCCCTGCGGTTGTGAAGAGGATGCTGTGGAGGTGGCAGCATGAACGTGTCACACAGACATTGGCTAAACTACTCGGTAGGTACAGCGAAATAAAAGAAACCACCCCCTCAACCCTGTTTATGCTGCACTGTACCTATTATAACCAGTTTTTATATATAGATCATTATTTGAAATACTATGAGAGCCTTTCTGTTAGGATACTGTACAGCAGGGATGGGCAACTGGAGGCTCGGGCGCCACATGCAGCCCAACTTCTCAATTTAAAAAAAAAAAAGAAAAAGTACAGTTTTTTAACCCCCTATAAATCAATAGTGTAAGCATTCCGGTATAAATAAACAAAAAGTGAAGTATCCTTTTGTAAATTCTCTCAAGTGCGTGGTGATGTGGTTGTGGTAATAAAAAAATGTTGGCCCTCCTTACAATGAAAGTTGCCCACCCCCTGCTGTACAGCCTACATCACTTGTACATGTCCTTACCAAATAGGACACTAGCTAGCTAAATGTAACTAATATGGTATTGTGAAAGTTATATGCCTAAATGTAAACCATAATATTAAATTGTGATGGACAGAAATCAACTAAACCAACATATTACATTGTGAATGTAGTTGCGCAGTGATGCTGAGACCGACTTATTCCTGTCTTTATTTGCCAGGCTTCTACACTTGCCCTCAGAGTTCACATATGGTTTAAGTGCACAGGTGGCCAGCCAGGTTCAGACTGATACTGGTAACAAAGAGGAAAGCATGCTGATTGGTAAGTGAGATCCCTTCTAAAAAATCCACACAGCACAACAAGTAAGCCTAGTTTGTGGTATCAAATGTAAAATGTAAGTTTCATCAAAAAGTTGTAGAACACATCTGAATAAATTGCAGGCCATCAAAGTAGTGAATGGGCAGGGAAAACACAACCAGTAGGCTTATGAATTACTTTGACTCAGCACAGCACAGCAGATGTGATGCTACCATTCCTTATGACACAGAGGTCTGCTATTCCATTGTAAATATTGACTGGAAATGTTCATGTTTCAACTGTTTAAAAGGGGAAAAAATCTCTAGGTGTATATAAGTGAAAGCCCACCTTTGCCACTGTGACACAGCACACAAGTATACACTGCACACAACGAAATTGCATTTTATGCCTCACCTGTGCAAGGGTGCAGCCTACATTGGCATCCCAGGGAGCAGTATGTTGCAGTGTGGCAGGAAGGTACCATGCTTGGGGTACCTCAGTCATGGAGGATGGAGGAGAGAGCACTGGTTAATTACTCCCACTCCACATACCTGGCGGGGCTGGGAGATGAACCAGCAACCTTTGGGTTGTTCAGCCCTGGGCTACAGGACACCCTAACCGCTTACCAATGACTGCCCCACTTATCCATGACTATATAAAAAAATACCACAGAGTAGCGAGTACACTTTTAAATTAAAAGGGTCAATATACAGGGTGTATGCAGGGTTTTAAAAAGTATTAAAAGGTGATAAATTAAAAAGTCAAAATGTAATGGCCTTAAAAGTAGTAAATTTGCTCAAAAAGTATTATTTTTTGAAAAACTAGGTATTATTTTTTTGAGTTGCACCATTTTGATTAAAAAAAATCTTTCTTTATTCACCGTTTATCACAGTTTTTCCATACACCAGTGATTCGCCCAACAGTAGCCACCTGACCTAGTTCATAGCAGAGTCGTGCCATAGAAAGCAGACTTTTGAACAGCACACTGGAATCGCGCTGCTCCCCTTCGGACGTCTTTTTGCAAAACACAAAAGTGTAATGTAGTGTTTAGAAGGTAGAAATTACAAAAGATGTCTTGTTAATACTGGAATCGGAATGTCGTGATGGTTGTAAAAAAGATTTAAAGGTTGTGAAAAAGGGTATTAAATTGTAGTAAATTTGACTTCAACATTGCTGTATATACCCTGATATAGATGATAGACTTTTCATCCACAGGCAGGACTTAGGCTACATACAGTAGATGGTGAAATCCTGCTTACAAAAACTGTTCTCAATAAATAGTTGTAAACTTTTGACATGTCAAAGTCATAGCCTAAACTGTAGGGTATGTTCTCATGTAAAGGGTGATTTTCACATCCAGCCCATGTTCACAGATTTTTTTTTTTCTCCTGCAGGAATGATTCAACGATGGACATTTTGCTTAATTGTGGAAAAAAATAAATGGAAAAACGTCTATGATTTCTTGTGTTTTCATTGGTGAGGCATATGGTGAAGCAGGAAGACCTCAAATAAGGCGGAATTCCACTGCAGCGGTGAGAACATTCAGACGTCTTTTTGTTTATGGAAAGAGCTGATTTTCTGGCATGCTAGGTGATTTTCTGACATGCTAGTTTCATAACTGCAACCTAAAATCAGCTGTTCCTCGAGACGTCCGGATGCTTTCCTCGCGCAGATGGGGTACGTCGAGTAGGTCGTAATTAAGTCGTAATTAAATCGGTTAAACATTGGCTCATGAGCGGATATAAGGCGGGCAACCGTCGGCTCATGGTAGGACTATAAATAATTATATCGGCATAACGTTGGCTCTCCATCGCCTGTCGCCTATTTGCCGACGTCTGCCCAACATCTTGCCGATGAGCAAACGGTCCTTTCAAAGACGTCGTGCCGATGTATTTTACATCGGGCAAAAAGCATCTTGCCAACGTTGGCAAGACGTAAGTGTGCTGTCTGGGTTGTATGATATGAATTGAACATGTTGTATGCTCATTCTTGATGCATGTACCTAATGATGTTTCATGTAGGCCTACCGTAATCATAATGTTGGGGTTTTTTGAGGATATCTGTGTGCCTACTTGTAGGCCTGGCTGGCCACGGCCATTATAGGTCTAATTATGCATCTGTTTCTTCTAAAATATTTTAACATGACCACAAGTGTTCTGACTCTTAAGTAATGTCCACCATTGCAATGCTGAAGCCCAATTATCATGTTAGTGCAGTGTTTCCCCCAGAAAATTGGTTAGTCAAGGTGGTGAGGCTTCGAGTCTGTCCCTGAGGGGCGGCGTGGCGGGGGGGGGGGGGGGGGGGCGCGGCGCCACTCGCGATGTCACGCGGGGGGAGGTGTTGGCGGGGTTTGATGTCACGCACGGCACGAATACTGTTTCGGGGGTTTGGGGGGGGGGGCGGGGGGGTTGAATAATAACAAAGCTGTGTAGACCTACCATATCAAAACTATTTACAGAAGCTGAAAAGAAAAATGTAACAAAAAGTGCAGTGCAGGTTGTTTACATTAACGAAAAAGAGAAACCAAATGGAGTGCAAAATTGACTGGCTACCTATGACTACCTATGGCACATTTTGCAAGTCTTGTCCTTGCAGGCCATCCTTCTCGGTTTTTCAAAAAAGAGTTCCAGTGCCCTGTTGTAATTAAACTGCCCTACTGGTGGCCCATTTATGCTAATTCTTGGGTTGCTGCTGACGTCATAGTGCTGCCCCCTGGTGGTGATCTACCGCTGCTGGTGGACAACCTGGGCTTGGAGCCATTGAAACCCATTCAAAACTTCATTTTTTCGATCTGACACAGAATATTTTTAATTATACCTAAAGACACACCATTGGACTTGTTTAAAAGCTGAGAACCTCAGCTTTCCATAACTGAAAGCGGTATTTTCCTAGCATCTACCAATCCGAAGGTAGCCCACTTTAAGTGCGGAATTACTTTTCTAAAGATAGCGTTTTGTTTCCTTGGAAACGGACGCGGTTTATGTGTTACGCATAAGCTATTTGACTCGGTTTTGCACTATTATGGATGAATTTCTAATCTTGACATGTTAATGGACAATCTATGCGAATTTCATAATGTGTTTTTATGTGATATGGGAGTAAATGTGTTTACATCCCGTCTGGGATTTGTTAAACTAGGTGGCTCGCTAGTTAGCTAGCAAGTGCTAGGTCTCTACACTACATCATCTCAAAAGTGGAAAGATTTGCCGACACTCAAGGCTGTGGATATAATGAACTGGTTCTGTGAATGTTCTCAGAATGTTTTGCTTTGACAAATTGCTGATATTATAGCATTACATCCAAATCCTGGTGTTTCTTTGTTTATGCTTGGGCCATTGAGACAGATCGATTCTAATATCTATTACCAGAGAGAGTTTATTTCTGCTATTACTTACATGGGTCCCACTAGTTTGACGCCCTCTCGTGACTTCACATGGTAATTAAATATTTCAAACAAGCGATTTAAGGTTATGGTTAGGTTTAGGGTTAAGGTTAGGGTTAAGGTTAAGGTTAGGGTTAGGTTTAGGGTTAGGTTTAGGGTTAAGGTTAGGGTTAGGGTTAGGTTTAGGGTCGTATGACGTAAGCGGTAAGTACCGAAAGGGCGTCGTTCTAGTGAGTCCCATTACTTACTTGCTAGCTAACTAGCGAACTAGCTAACAAATCCCAGACGGGCGTACTGTTAACACATTTTACTCCCATGTTACATAAAAACGCATTTTGAAACTCGCACAGATTGTCCATTAGAATGTCAAGATTAGAAATTAATCCATAATAATGCAAACCCGAGTCAAATAGCGTATGCGTAACACATAAACCGCGTCCGTTTCCAAGGAAACAAAACGCTATCTTTAGAAAAGTAATTCTGCACTTAAAGTAGGCTACCTTCGGATTGGTAGATGCTAGGAAAATACCGTTTTCAGGTATGGAAAGCTGAGGTTCTCAGCTTTTAAACAAGACCCATGGTGTGTCTTAAGGTCTAATTAAAAATATTCTGTCGAACATCGAACAAATGTACTTTTGAATGGGTTTCAATGGCTCCAAGCCAGGGTTGTCCACCATTTCAAATTCGCGCGCTCCAGTGAAGGGGCATTCTGACGTAACTGCAACCCAAGAATTGAAAATTAAAATTGTTTCAAAATATGGCCTCGAGGAAGGACACACATGGCGTATTAATAAATCCGACCACTAGGTATCACAATTTAGTCCAACCGATGGTGTCCTAGTGCCTGCGCTTGAACATGCATTACAACTTTTTTTTTTTTACAAGTTTTTTTTTTTTGCCCTCGGACGCATTTTTTTTTTTTTTTTTAATTTTTTTTTTTTTTTTTTAGGGAACGTAGCCAAGGCGGGGGTGGGGTTTAGTCAAGGCGGCCGCCTTGATAAGAAAGCGCTGGGGGAAAGCCTGTAGTGGCAAAAAGCTATAACTGACACCAAGGCCAAATCCTTTTAGGCAAAAATTGAGAGACCACTTCGAAGCTCAGTTTTTCTGAGTTTGCTATGGATAGGTATGTGTTTGAGTAAAACAAACATTGCTATTTCATTCTATAAACTACCGACAACATTTCCTCCGAATTTCGAAAGAAAATATTGTCATTTAGATCATTTATTTGCAGAAAACCTCAAATGGTCAAAATAACACATAAGATGCAATGTTTCAAAATCTCAAAAAAGGCAAACAAAACAAGATGATATTAACTTAAAAACAACACAGTAGTGATGTATTGACTTAGGAAGAGTTCAGAAATCAATATTTGGAGGAATAAGCCCGATTTGTAGTCACAGCTTTCATGCGTTTTGGTATGCGTCCATTAAGTTAGTCCTTCAAATTGTTCTTGGATGACTGTATTCCAGGCCTGGTGTAAGAATTCAAGTTACTGAGCTTAGGTTGATGGCTTGTGACCATCTAGCTTCCTCTTCATCACATTCCAGAGGTTTTCAAGGGGTATCGGGCCTGGAGTTTGGGCTGACCATGTCAGGGTATTTTTTTTACAAGTCAGCTTTTATTGTCACTTTCTTCAAATGCACAAGACATACAGGGGAAATGAAATTATGTTTTCTCTCTATACCATGCCAGGACAAGACAAATACAAGACTGACATTTTACAGACTGACATAAAGGGCAAGACATGACAGATAACAGTGATGGACTGGTAACAATAAGTGGTCAATAAAAGTACAAATACACATTTAACATTCAACATTTAACATTCAACGTGTAAACAGAAGATAAGATAAATATAGAATATAGACATTACAATAATAGAAATAATAGCAGTGACAGCAGCAATAGTGTGTGTTCCAGGACTGAGGTAGTGCAGGTAAGGTGCAGTCCCTGGTTGTGTGTGTGTGTGTGTGTGTGTGTGTTCTGGTGGGGTAGTGCAGGTCCAGTCCAATAGTGGAATACAAAAAGTCAAAGCTGTGCTGTGCTACACTGTATCGTCCAACATGGTCCATTGTAGTCCAGTGGTCAAGTAGCAGCATAGTTGTAGGTGCAAGTCTCATAGTGCAAGCAGTTCTTGGAAGTGTGGAGATCAGAGAGTGCAGGTAAGGTGCAGTCACGTGGAGCAGTTCCATAGGTTGTGTGTGTGTGTGTGTGTGTGTGTGTGTGTGTGTGTGTGTGTGTTTATAATGTGCGTGTGTGTGTTTATAATGTGCGTGTGTGTGTTTTGTGGTGTGTGTGTGTTTATAATGTGCGTGTGTGTGTTTTGTGGTGTATGTGTGTTTTGTGGTGTGTGTTTGTGAGGTGTGTGTGTCTGTGTGTGAGAGAGGTTTGATCTGGTGGTCCTCCATCCACAGCTTGATTGGCAAGCTGAGAGGCTGGAGTATTGTCCTACTTCACAAAACTATCCTCAGCATTCAGGGGCATTGTCAGAATAGAAGGAATCATGTTTTGGCCCAAGGTAACTTTGTATGGTGAATCAGAGACGCGCCATTTGCAAAGATGAAAATGACAGATTTCAGCCTTGTTGAAACACCCTCAGATCATCACCAAACCTTGGCCAAATTTCACATCTAATCACCTGGTCATCTAATGGTTAGTTAGAGACCTGGAGAGGTCTACGAACCACAGTATCTTACACCTGCTGTGAATATGTATCAGAGCAGTCACACCACAGGACACCATAAAATGAACCTAAGCATTGCGTGACAGAAACATTGCAATATGAAGACATATTAAGAGGTTAATAGTCACCTTAAACTTCCACAGCACTCTCCAATAACTGAGGTACTGACTGGTTAGGAGCCAGTCTTTAAGACCCTTGTAGTTGGCCTTGCAGCTGCCCATTCACAAACATTGACATACATGTCACCCCACAGGACGCAATTTGTGTTACGAAATTTAACTCGTAGTTAATATTACTGTCTTGAGTTTTTTCACATTCACATATCTTAATATAAAGTTATATTATGCAATCATGCCAAATGCTTCATACATTATTCAAAATGTTATTGGTTAATTTATATATATATATTATATTCCAGGTTTCATTAATGTTACAGTACACCGCAGGATATTTGACATACAGCTCCAGGCCACTTTATTAGAATAGCATGAAAAAGTTGATTTATTTCCATAATTCCATCAATAATGTTAAACTGTCATGGATTGTAGATTCATGGCCTAACTCACCAGAAATAAAACCCCATTCATTTTCAATGGGGTTTCATTTCTGGTGATTTAGAATGAAACTGGTGAGTTAGCGCCAAAATGTGGCATGAAAATCTACAGGGTATATTGAAGAGTGAAGTGTGGGACACCAGGTCAGCAAACAAGAACAGCTGACAGCAAAGCATCAAGGATATCTGGGCTTCCATAACTCCCATGCACCGTTTCTGCCATTGACTTCAATGTTAAACGCATCATGGCCGTTATTAAGACAGAGAGAGTCCTAACCAAGTATTGAACATTGTATGTGATGTAGCAAGTACCAAATTTCAACTGATTTGATGTGCACTGATGTGAAACGAAGTTTGAAGAAGAAAATTGTGATTTTATTACAATATTCTAATGATGCGAATTTCCCAATTCATGTTTTTTTTAGCTAGAAGACCAAAATATGTAAAAATAAACAATTTAATGATTGGAATAGTTAAAAAACTGGGCCATGAATCTATAATCCATGACAGTTTAACATTATTGATGGAATTATGGAAATAAATCAACTTTTTCATGCTATTCTAATAAAGTGGCCTGGAGCTGTAAACCTTTACATAAATCTTAACTAAAATTGTTTTTTCTCATGTAAGACTAATATGAAACATAATGTACCACATCCTCTTTCATTGACATTTGTTTTTTAAAGGAAAAATAACTTTTTTTTTCTTAATTTTGTAGGTTTTTAACCAATGTTACGAAAAATCAAGGCAACGTCAACCACCCCTATGGATAATGTTTCTGAGTTCAGTGCCGAGTGGAGAATACTGTGTGACACATAAAGGGGCGTCGCTTTTACACGCTCGAGATTTTGGTTGAAGGGCTTGTTCTTGGGTGGTGGCGTTGAACCTATTGGCTGCCGTCTCCACCCATTCACGTTTGTATCCTCTTTCCAGGAAGCGGTTCCTCACATCATTGGCTTGGGGATCATAGCGGGTATCGGAGCTGCATATTCTCCGCACTCGGTGGAATTGGCTAACAGGCTCTTAACCAAGTGTGTTGGATGAAAGCTATCGCCACGCAGCAGAGTGTTCCTGTCTGTGGGTTTGCGATAGAGGTCCGTATGTAGATGCATACCCTGCTTAATCACCCTTACGTCCAGAAAACTGATTTCCGAAGCGTTGGACTCCATCGTAAAGTTCAGATTTGTGTTCGTCGAGTTTAAATGCTGATGAAAAAAAATCAATTGTTCAGTTGTCCCAGTCCACAGTATAAAAATATCATCAATGTAGCGTTGATATAGAACAGGGGTGCTCAACTAGAAACTGAAAAGGTCCACTCGCCAAATTTCTTATGTTTCCAGGGTCCAAAAAAGTCGCTACGGACCGATGCAGAAAATAGCCTCACTCGCTGGCCGCACTGGCCTCTTGCTCACTCACTGAGTTGTCATAGTGATGATACTTTTATTTGTCGTAAGACTGGCTTCGCAGAAATACACCTATAGATCGCATGGCAGCGAAATCTCATGTAGGCTATTGGGAGGGAAAGTGGAAAACAGCGATCCTAGCGGTTACGTTCCAAACACCAGGGCGATCCTATTGAAACTCCCATAGACGAGTTTTTAAAAAAATCCCACAAAGATATGACTAGGAACTATAACACCAGACACATTTTTCAGCGTACACAATAGGATGAACTACTACCCGTGAAAATCTTAAGTCATTTTTTGCCCTTTTAAGAAAAATAGAAATTGTGCCAATCTGGTCGGAAACGGACTACAGCTCCCAGCATGCTGTGCTTTGCGCCTCGTTGACAACATAGAGAAACAAATGAACGCGAATGAACGAAAGTTCTTCGCATATCTTCACATTCTTGTAATCCTGTGAGTTCCACATTGTCTTCTTATTAAACATATATACACGCGATCATTTTGGTTTGGTTTTAACTTCTCTAGTAGATATGATGGCTTCTGTGGTGACGAGTAACCACCTCTCTGGCTCATGTTTGGCTATGCTAATTACATGGAGTAAACACGTCACACATGCCAGTCAGTGTAGTTCTGTATTAGCTTTTTAAAGAATATTTAAATCAGTTCAGATCAGTGAAAAACCAAACATTTTACCACCTGATTCGATAAAACGGGCCAACTTGCCTATAATATTAGGGGGGGGGGATAAATGGCCTAAAAATCTAAATTTTGGAAAATGATTACGCCCACTTCAGGGATGGTGCATTGGGTCATTTGAGAGATATTTTGTATTGGAAGTTGGTACCCATCATGAAATAAACCCCCCACCCCTCCCAAAAAACTAAATCGGACATGTGTTTTGCCCTGTTTTCCCCCTTTTAGCATTAAAGATACATATACATATCTTGAGAGAATACTTTGGTTCACCTGTCAGATGTTGCAATGTTCTAATGTGATAAGGTACATTTACATATTACATTGTGGCTGCTGGTTGACTGCAAGCAAACCATTGAAATCCCCAAGCAGACAGCCATTTTCTATCAGTGAGGCGAGCTCAGCTGTGATTGAAGTAGGCAACACTATGTTTGGACGTTGGAAAAGTGCTGGGGAATCTGATAAGGTCTTTGACAAGGATACTACAAGGATATACAGTGCCATATACTAGAACAGGGGTGGGGAACCTATGTCTTGAGGCCGTTTTATACGGCCCACGACATAATTTCAATATTATGCAGCTTTATATGAACTGTGAAATATTTTGTAAAGGAATCTTAGAAATTCCATTTGCAACACAATTAAGATATATTCAGGGGACCTAGAGAAGGTGGGGTCTGTTGTAAAGGTGGCTACAATATAGGCCTTAAGTGCAGGGGGAAATCCTGGTTTGCGTTCATAGTTACGGCCCTTGGAGGACTTTTACGGCCCTTGGAGCAATTCGAAGTGGCAATTTGAATGAAAAAGGTTCCCCACCCCTTTACAGGCAGCATAAGGCCAGCTCTACAGTTAATTGAGTCCTTAAGTCTGTCTCTAATTGCGGAAAAGCTTCAGGTGCATCATACGTATTCTGGTTTACTGGTATGCGAATCAACATATGCTGGTGAAATGTGGAAATAGCCTATCTACTCCTTTCTGTGTAGGCAATGGAGTTAGACAAGGGGGACTCCTATCTCCAGCCTTGTTCAACCAATACATGGACAACCTCTCCAAACAACTGGGGAGGTGTAAGACAGCATGGCTGATAGGAAACACTGTTTTAAACCATTTGATATATGCAGATGATCTGGCTATTATGTCCCCCAGCACTGTTGGGTTTCAGCAACTCCTGAATGTGTGTTCTGAGCATGGGGTTGAGTTTGATGTACAGTATAATGCAAAAAAAATAGTGCTGTGTTGATATATAGAGCCAAGGAAGATTATAAAGTTCTAACGTTTTATCTGCCAGGGCAATCAATATGTGTATCAAGCAGTACAAAATATCTTGGGCACATTATCACTGAGAAGTTGGGAGATGATGCTATAGACAGAGATGAGTGTTGCATGTCCAAGCAAATATGTTAGTAAGACAAGTTTGTTCTGATGATGTGAAAGTAAACTTGCTTACTGTACTCCTATGTATGCAGCCCCAATATGGGTCAGCTACAAAAAAGACCCTGCGTAAATTCCAAGTAGCATAATGAAGTAACTTAGTATAATGATTGCTTGACTATATTGCTGAAAAAAACTAGAAGTTGCAGTGCTAGTTAAATAATTTGTCACTCAGGACTAAGTACTTCACAGGCTCTCTTTAAGAAATTGATGTTTAAGTTCATTTGTCGTCTGGAAAGCTGTCTCAAAACTGTATTATAAGGATTCTCACAAGCCCCATGCTTATGCAAGATTTCTCCCCCCTCTCTCCTTCTTTTGATGTCTATTTTCATGTATGGAGAATTCAGGGCAATTGGGCCACTTTTTTGCAAGTGAATGGCCCAAAGTCGCCCAATTTACCTGAATTCACCAATGTTGCATGTCCTCTTATTGGGCCTAGAGCCTGCTATATATATTGGCAGACTGTAAGAATAGTGAATGCATACAAAGGGCAGAACAGCTAAAAACTCTGTTTTTGTGTTCTTTTTTTAATTTTAAAGAGGGGTGGGGGGTTATTTTCAAGATACAGAGTCACCTTGAGGTGTACCATTTCTTCTATTAATAGTGTTAATTAAAAATCAAATGGATTTGAAAGCATTTATGCAACGGTATATAAGCAAACAGTAAAAATAGCTTATGCATACCAGGCGGAATTGGCAGAAAATGCCACTTTTTGGGTCATTTTTTTCATTTTCAATGGGTGGGGGGTTATTTTCAAGATACAGAGTAACTTTTGGTGTCAAAGTTCTTGTATTGATATCGTTAATCATGTCCCAAATGGGTGTGTTGAAATTTTGAACTTGATGATTATCCCCCCCCCTATAATATGACTGCCACTACTTCTACTTCATCGTCAGGGCCGAGATGTAATTTTTCAAAGAAAAAACCCATTCATTTGTTGCAGGGGCTTGGAACGTTGCCAGCAGGGGGCGATGAGATTACTTTCCCTCCCAATAATTTATACATGTGAAATACAGATGGATTTTGTCTTGGTCCGGATGACATTGCATTTGGGTCCGCCAGTTGAGCACCCCTGATATAGAAGGATATGTGGTAGAAAAATATTTGAATCTCCATTAAAAACAAATTTGTGTTCGAAAAGGCCCATGTATAGATTTGCATAATTTGGGGCCATTGTAGGCCTACTGCCCATTGCAGTCCCTTTGATCTGTAAAAAGTAGTCATTTCCATAGAGAAAATAATTGGACGTAAGGACAAGTTTAGTTGAATTACTGATGCAAGCCGTGCTTGGCTTCGAAGTAGACGCTAGAGAGTCCCACCAGGAAATCGCGGGCATTTTCTCAAAAATGTGCAATCTGAATTGCCAGATGGTGCACAAGGATTTCCAGAAAATCGCGATAAAAGTTGCGGAGCTTCTTACTGTGTTGTTGCGATTTTGTTGCGGCATGAAGTGAAAGGTGCGATTTTTAATATGTATGTATATTATTTTCAGTGGTCATTTTGGTATTTTTGAGGTAAGCTTAGTAGCCTAGGTAGTAACCTCATAAGCTGCGTAGCGGGCTTTCAAACAATAAAATAACGGCAGACCTATTTATTTGGGTCATTAATGGCGAGAATCGAAGAAAAAAAAAAGACGTGCGTTTGCTGACTGAAGGACTCCCACCGTCATCCTTTGAAAACATGTAAATTCCGCCGACGTATCATAAAGAGTTCAATAGGCCTACTTATTTACTGTGGCCTTCCATCTACAGCACGAGGGGGGAGCAATCGCTAGAAAATGCCATCGAGCGTACTGTACACCTCTGAACATCCAGCAGCACTTTCACTGGAAGAGGGAGTCTGTGCGACCGTGACGTGAAATATTTCTCAGTCCCTTCCCCCCCTTCCACTATCGAGGCATGGCAAAATAAACCCCACTGAAGAACAGTTGTTTGATAGTTGGGCTGCATTAGTTAGCAAATTACATTGTTGACAGACAGTATCCCGATTCGGGCTACAGGGGTGTTTTTTTTTACTTCCGAAAAGTTTGTTTTCCAAATCCGAAGCAACTCCATATGAAACGACCCCCAAATAGTAGTAGTGTAGTGAGCCAGATAAAATCGCCTCAGCTAAGAGTACCATGTTTACTTCGCTTGTTAGCTTATTATTATTAGCGTTAGAGATATTAGCTAGATGTTATTGTAGAGGTGTTCTCTGCTGTAGCTCAGACTGCCAAACTCTACCGTATTGAGGCACCCTATAGAATAGATGCCATTTGTTTTCTGTGCTCCCAATGTCACACCCATAGTCTTGCTCAGTGCTCCAATGATGTACAATAGAGACGTCAGTGAAGTCAGCGCAACACGTTACGGACATGGGGCCGGATTCACAAAACTATTCTTAAGATAAATCTTAGGAAGATTCTTAAGAAAAAAACTAAGAAGTTCCTAAGATCTATCTTAAGTGAAATTCTTCAATATTTTCTTAAGAACAATGCCAGTTCTTAAGAACTTCTTAATTTCTTCCTCACTTAAGAACTTTTTAGAATAATGCTTCTTAGTTGCCATGGCAATCAACAGGATTCTACCTACTCCAAACACTATGTAGGCCTAGAAAAAAAAACTGCTTGCTCCTAAACATAATTTAATACATTATCATGATTATTACTACAACATAATTAAAATGATAAGTATTATTGTTGTGATGATAATACTACTACTACTACTACTACTACTACTACTAATAATAATAATAATAATAATAATAATTATTATTATTATTATAATTATAATAATAATAGCTAATAATAATAATAATAATAATAATAATAATAATACAAATACATTAATAACATTTAATTAATATATTATTATTGTTGCATTTACAGTAATACAATATACCTTTTGTATAATAGAGCCTATATAAAATGTAGGCCTATCTTAATATTTTAGTTGAACAAACTGACTACATTCAATAGGCTTAAGATAAAGCCACTAAAAGTTACATTGAATGAAATATTTTTTGGAATTCCGTTTTGTGAAATTGGGTTCAAATAAATAAAATGTGACTGTTAAGACAGGGTGTAGGGTTGTCTTAAATTTGAGAAGAAAACTAAGACAAATCTCAAGAAAATAGTCTTCAAGAATCTCAATATTCTTAACTTTTTTCTTAGGGGAAAATCTTAGGAAGAAAGTTAAGAAACAACTTAAGAATTCCGTTTGTGAATATGGAATCTTCTTAACTTTTGTCTTAAGTCAGAAAAGTGACAGTTAAGAACTATTTAGTTCTTAAGAAAGCTTTGTGAATCCGGCCCATGGATTGGTTCAAAGTTGCGGGAAATCGCGGTGATTGGTTAAAGTTGCGCTGTCGCGCAGAATTTGCGGGAATTCATTGAAGTTGCGAAAAAGTTGCAAATCGCAACATCGCAAATTCCTGGAGGGACTGGCTAGATCAGCATAATGTTCCACTGCTTCTAGTACCCCGCTGTGGGGAATATTGGTGTACAGGTTGGCGACATCTAGTGTCACCAGGAGACCATTCCATCATTGGCGCTGAATTCAGCAGCGCTTATGTGCAAAAGCCGAGTTTCAACTAACGGCAGCTTGAACTTGAGGATGACGCCGTTCCACTTCTGAAGATCAGCTGCGCCTTGGCTAGTT
Source organism: Engraulis encrasicolus (assembly GCF_034702125.1). NCBI lineage: Eukaryota > Metazoa > Chordata > Actinopteri > Clupeiformes > Engraulidae > Engraulis > Engraulis encrasicolus. Next base: position 707,868 of record NC_085872.1, on the reverse strand, counting down.
TCACTTTAGCCGTGCTCATCAAAGCTGGCGTTGCGCTCGTGCACGTTGTACAGGGGAAGTACATATCAACGATTGTCGAAAATGCGATCATGTTGTAGACTCGGGCATGCCTTGTCAAATCAAGTCTTTATCGGAGATGAAATGTGAGTATTTGTAGGTGAGCGGTAATGCAACCGCACTATAGTTGAGAGGCCCGCGTTCAATCCCCACCATGCGCTGACAGATCATAGTGCAATCAAAGGGAGAGCCTCGACTGCCATCATTTCAAAGCGTAAAAATGAGATGCTTGCATCATAGGCCTGTTTTAATTTTATCTTTCAGGTGAATCAGGTTTTGGATAAAATGAAGCTAGGTAGCCTAAAATGTTAGTCAGAGAGCATTTGCTGAATCATTGCAATGCAAACTCAAAGCGTCGGCGTCTGCAAGGTGGTTGTGAAGACGTGTTTTTATTGCCTATGCTGTAAAATGTAGACCTAAAGGCCTACATTTAACTATAGGTCTATTGCTTGAGAGCGAATGAAGCCAGCCACAAAGTGACCGCAAAGGAGAGAATAGGCAAAAGTTATTAAGTTTTCATTTCTATAATATGTCGCCATGCAAGACTCGAACCCGGCACGACCACATATTACGCACCGCACCTACCCACTGGGCCATTCACATCTTCGTCTCCACGAAAGGAATTGTTCAATATGATGTTATTGTTTTCAACACTATAAAAGTTTTAAAAATGTGCTGATAATCAGAAATCCCCCGAAATGAAAGACAATGGTAACAATTGTAGTTTTTCCTGGCATTATCACAATCATAGACTATTAAACCAGAGTGACTGGTTAGCTTTGATCTTGTAAAATGATGGCGGGAATTAAGCAGAACGTGCCCGTTGGGGCACTGTTTCCTACAGGTTCATTTTTTTTGCAACACTGATTCATTTAGCCTGGTGTTAAACCTGGGAGCTACCAGGTTAGTGTTGGAGCCTAAATTACCGTGGCAACTCAGCTGAGTTTCAGGTTAGGAAGACTGATGGAACGGATCTGTGTCTAAAAATAGCGCAGTTTACCGACTTGAACTCGGATTTGGGGTTATCGCCGCTGATGGAATGGTCCCCAGGAGGCACTCGGTGTTTGGAAGCGTAATCGAATTTAATCTGTGGATGAAATCTGTGGAGTCTCTGATATCGGATGGTAGGGCATTTAGCCAAGGTTTCAAGCAGTGATCAACAAAGGCAGAGATATTTGATGTTAGAGACCCTATACTGCTGACAATAGGTCTGCCAACTAGAGGGACCGTCTGAGATTTATGGATCTTAGGTAGTGTATAAAACTGACCCACTGAAATTGACCCATGAGAATTTTCCTTTGTGAATTTTTCTATGTGCACTTGTAGGCAGTTATGATATTAATGGGCTTCTTTTTTAGGTTCCTTATCTTCTGTGGGATGGGATGGCAATGAGTTCAGGAGTGGTATTTTAATGTGTCTACTAAGGCTGTAACGATACACCCAACCCACGATTCGGTTTGTATCACGATATATGACCCACGGTTCGATATGCCCCACGATTTCACACACAAAAAAAAATGAAGAAAAAAAATTGAAAAAAAAACCAAGAAGAAATAAATTATATATATACTTTGTAATTAATATCTTTTTTGCATTAACCTGCCTGCATTTATTTTGTAGGTTTACAAGGCTGAATGATGATGTTGCAGATATAGGCTACCACTGCAACCTGTTCCCAGGTGTTGACATCAAAACACAACACAGAGAAATAAGGGATATTAGTTCACCAAGGAAAAAGGCTTATAAATAGGCTAAGACCATATGAGAGAGAGAGAGAGAGAGAGAGAGAGAGAGAGAGAGAGAGAGAGAGAGAGAGAGAGAGGTGGGGTGGTCAGGGTGTATAGTCATTGGCAGCTGTCTTACTTTAATATCCAAACATTAAAACAACACTGGCCATAGCCTATATCATCAGGAAACATGTTGTATTAAGTTAGGCTAATTAAAGAAATGCAACACTTAATTTTGATTAAGTTAAATATTTCCGTAGCTTTTTTTTGATCGTGCAGCAGCGCCTGCCCGTAGCCTACAATCAAAACTCGAAATGAACCTTAGTTCTCACTGCTACGTAACGCGCACGTTTTTCGTTTTGTTTTGTGGTTTGACATTTTGTCAAGAGCAAGAATGAATGCAGAGGCTGAAATGGAGCATGCGTTCTGCTTATGTAGGCGGTAATTTTACAATATAGCCTAACATTAATGTGGGAAGAAATAATGCTGCCTATCGACCTCAACGTTCGTCCGACTTCGGGCACCTCCCTACAAGCGATTCCAGGCTGGTTTATAGGCAGGCGGAGCATCTCGTGCGCTCTCTCTCTCGCGCTCTCTCTCTCTCTCCGCTCCAACGTCAAACTCCACTCGCAATACATCGCGCATGCATGAGTAAAAAAAATCTTGACACGTTTATAAAAGCCTTCTTGGTCTGTTGTTCATTTGGCCTTCACCTTCCGATGTTTGCCAAAGTCGTCTCACGGAGGTTGCTCAGGCAATGGATAACAACAACGTGCTGGTTGGAAGGACCATTTTATATGAGAAAGGGGTGAATGGAACTGTTACTCGAATGTGTGCGCCCTTTTTCTACTGGTCTTTTTAAGCGCATATGCAAACTCTTGCCTGTATGTTGCCTGTTGTGTTCTACACTGAGGGGTAACAACTTTAAAAGGGCACATCGCGATTCTGTGAGGAAGCTTCGCGATAGGGGTTCGTGGGTCTGCGTACCGCGATCCCTCGGTTCGATGCAATATCGTTACAGCCTTAGTGTCTACTATTTGTCCATATTGAACGTCACCATTAACTGAATTATCTGAACTCCTTAGGTGACCTATGGAGAATGTTGTTTCCTTGATTGATGTCTGAGGGCCCAGCCCCCATGTAGACCTGCCCACTTAACTTACTGTTTTCTCTTACACCTGACGAAGACCTTGCCGGTCGAAACGTTGTGCCTTTTTTCACAATAAAGTCACGACAAGGGAGCTTTTACGGTGTGCGAATATTTTTTCTACTTTTCTTTTTAAATCCATAGTTAAACCATGGTCAAATCATAGTTAAACCATGGTTGAACTGTAGTCAATCAATGGTTAAACCATAGTCACAAACCATGCTCAAAAAACCGTGACAACTATGAGTAACTAAAAACCATGGTTCAGTTCTCATAGTAAAACCATGGTCCATTTTCATAAGGGTGTGCACACCCAGGAATCTGAAACTCTGTACCACTTCCACTGACTCCCTTCCGATGTTGATGGGTTGGTGGTTTAACAAATATTTTAGGACCATCATGGTTGGTTTAACCATGGTTTAGGACCATAGTGGCTGCCCTGGCCACAATGCCTGAAGTTCCAAGATCACCTCCTTTGTTTACTTGGAATTCAGGGCCAGGTTGTTGTCTTGGCTCCAGCGTGCCAGCTGCTCCAGTCTCGTTGTTGTTAGAGATCTGGCAAATCACAGTAGTGTCGTCTGCAAATTTTATGATTGTGTTCGTGCTCTAAGTGCACCATACAGGATTTGAAATTGCATGCAAAGAATCAACCAACGCAGCATGAAGAAATAGTACGCAGAGCCGTCTAATAAGAGAGTTATGTCACTCCCATAGACTTCAATGGTCCAATCTTTCCACAGCAATGGTGGCTCTCATGGAGCCTCACGGATTTTACATATAAATCACCATTGACTTTAGTTCCAATAGAAGTAAGCTTAATAGTTACTTAGTTCCAGGAGGTGGCCATAGAACATAGAAAATGTGGTAAAGGTAAATGTAATTTGTACTTAATCTATGCTTGGTATATTATGCTTCTGTGTTAGTCTCCAGTGAACAGAAAGTTGCCGTTTAGATATATTTTAATCTACGTGAATCACATCACCAACTGACTTCCCGGTCCCTGGTTGACACAGCTCTCTCATTCGACGACTCTGATAGGACCTAACAGAAGTGAGAAGCAATTTAATGATCTCCTTCAGAATGTGTGCTAACTCACTAGCGTTGGTCTGGCTAGTCGGCTACATGCCACTCTGACTAGGGTTTCAAAGGGGCGGACAATTCCCTGAAAGTTTCCGGAAGATTTCCTTGGAAACGTTGCTATTTTGCACTTTGTAACTTTGCACTTTCCCATTTCTGCACTTTCAGAATTTATGGGAATTAAGTCACTTTTTACCACATGACTTACATTTCAATCTGGTTTTCCTATGAGGTGTAGCACTAGCACGTTGCACATAAAAGCTACGTTCACACACGTCGCTGCTAGTTTCTAGCTTCTGGCTCGCTCGCCTACTCGCCAGTCGCTCATGACGTTCGCTAATCGTTCCTGCAGCTTTCACTGATGCAAAAGCGAGAAGTACCGAACTCTGCATTCCAATTGGTTACTCGCTTACTCGCCTCGCTCAAAGTTAAAATATTTTCATCGCATATCGCATCGCTTGTACACTACTCGCCTACTAACCTCCTCGTCTCGCTGGAACACATAGACATTCTTTTGACTTCATTTGCTGAGGGAGTAACTTAACTAGTAGCGACGTGGGTGAACGAGACTTTACATAGGACATTTATTACAATTGGAGGACAGTATAATCCATGAAAAGCTGATCGAAGCAGAACTTAAAGGAAAAAAGATATTTTTATGACAACTTTCAGATGTTCGCGGCAGACTTTTTACTCTCTCTGTTTGCAGAACAAATAGACACATAACACAGGTTGCAAACAGAGATCTGTGAGCACTAGATTTGTTTTTTCTACTTTAATATCATAGATCAGATATAATACAGTCATCTTCCTCATCATAACCACAAAATTGACTGCATCTAGCCTTTTGGCTTAAATGTATGGCTCCAGTACTCTGTAAAAGTTTCCCCGAGGACTGCAAAAATGCACATAGGGTGTGTGACTGCAAAAAAAATGGAACGGCATATTATACATAGCTTTATTGACATACAGTCAGAGTAATACATTTAATACACCCTTTACAATTTCTCACATTTTAATTGAAATTGGTCATTTAATATGGTCAGAGCTTCACCAGAATCGCATTATCTGGTGTGTCTGGTGCTACCACCCACACACTTGCATGTCATCATTTTTTAAAAATCTTTATTGAATGTACATGTATAGAACAGCAAGACATAAGTAAACCTTTGTGTTCAATAGGTGTTGGCTCTCCTTTAGGTGCAATAACCTTAACCAGATGTTCCCTGTAGTTGCAGATCAGATGGGCAAAACAATCAGCATGAATCTAGTCTCCCCCTTCTTTACAAAACTGCCCCCTTCAGCAAGGTGTCTGGGATATCTGAAGTGAATAGCTTTCTTGAGGTTGTGCCATATCATCTCGAATGTTTTTTTTGTCAGGGCTTTGACTGGGATATTCCAGAATGTGTATTTTATTGGTAGGAAGCCATTCTAAAGTTGATTTGCTTCCAGAGGCTCCCGAGGCTCCAAGACAGTCCCATAATGATGCTCCCACCAACATAGGCCAATTTAACAGTGGAGATAGGGGTTTGGTGAAGGTGTGGTTCACCCACAAACATGGTTTCTCCCAAACATGACATTGTGTAATCCTCTTAACAATTCAGCTTTGGTTTCAACTTGGGTCCACGAGTATTTAGCAGTAATTCTGTGAATCATATACATTACATGCTTTGTCACAAACCTCAAAGGTGTAGCAATATATTTTCAATTTCACAGAAACCCCATTATTTTATTTGGCAGAATGAACACTCAGTATTGCTCGTTCTCTAACCATAACTTACATTTGTGGGTCAATGACGTGACGCTTGCTTTTTTTGTCCGACTGAACTTTTTACCTATTAATAACCACTAAAATGAATAAAATTATAACATGTACACTACCGTTCAAAAGTTTGGGGTCACCTTCATTTTTCCAGTTATTTATTTGCAATTCAAGTTGCAAACATCTTTTGAATAGCTTGAAATGGAATAATGGAAAGTACTGAACAGCCACAGGTTAAAAAAGGTTTGATTACCCGTAAAATTGGTTAAACTGGACAGAAGAGTGAAATCTAACCAAGCTTTTTCATCCATTTATTACATAGAAATATGTGTTTCAGTCCATTTTTCTACAGACATTTCTTTGGTTTATCAGAGAATGCATGGCACTATTGGAAAGCTCAGTGTCTGCCCTTTCCAATGGTATGTGTATGACATTTGTTGAGTTGCCACCTCATCCACAAATTCAAGTCAAAGTAGCGGCATGATTTTCTAGCCATCAGAATGAGTCTACTTATGAATGCACGATCCATTGTCTCAGCGATGTTTTAGTGTGCAAGCCAGTGCCATACATCGTTGGAAAGTGTAGATTCTCCTCTTTCAAATTATGTGTATATCATCCGGCATTGTATGCATTGACAGGAGCAGACATCAACCTTTGCATGCATGGGGCTCATAGAACTCATGGGCAATTCTGGACCTCATCTCATCCAAGGAATGAATCTGTAGAACCACAACTGGCTATTATTAATGCCAAAGGAGTCTACACTTTGATTAACTTAGTACACCAGACTAGACACTACCTTAGTAAAGGTACACTTTGATTAGTCAAAAGTTAGTGATACATTTTGGTTTGTCTATACAAGTAAATCCATTCAACAGTTACTTTTTCCAATATCAAATTGCTTATTTGTTGCATGCATTATTTTCAAGGAACAATTACTCTATACACTGATTTTATACCAGAACTGAAATTGAAAAGGAATAAGCTTAACTGTCAGAAAGAAGCATTGTGGGAGGAAAATGTGGTGACCCCAAACTTTTGACCGGTAGTGTATGTCTAACACCTCCCTTACACACATGCCCACTCTTATTTTTTAGAACATGTTTGCTATTGGCCATTTTCTGAACACCTTCTGACAGAGATCTGGGGAAGGGACAAAGGACAGTGAGGAAGAGTGGAAAAAGCTGTGTTGGCATAGCCTAGCGAGCTAAACCCCTACAGCTGAAAGCTGACAGGGGTCTAGAGTAGCTGGGAAGCCGTGTGGGCAGGATAGCACACGATAGTAGCGATCCCTCCGGGTTTTTATGTCAGTTTCGTCCACTTCTAATGCTATTAGCCATTCCCGTAGTATGGCTGGTTTAGACAGTGGCAGTCGGTGAAAACGGTCAGGGTTCCAGCTTTTCATTTTACCGTCGCAGCCGGTGTAAGAACCGCGGACCATGTTTAGCCTACCTAGCCACCTGATTGAGTAGCCTGCATCCGGGTCAGAGAGTTGCAACAGTGAGACACCTCTGAAAACACTGGCCAGTGAAAGACTGTGTGGTCCGATGACCTTCTCTGTGCCTCGGTTTGATTGACGAGACCTTTGTGATGAAGTGTGTAGCGTTTTTGAAGTTGTTTATAGCGGGGAAACATCAGAAAATAATAGGCCTATAATTGGCCCCGCCGTGATGCATTGGCTGCGTTTTTCACCAAAAAGCTTAAAATTAGCTAACTCCATAACGGCGCGGCATTGCCCGGAATGGCTCATCATTAGATACATTATGTGGCATGGGAAAGCGATGGTGAAACTTTCATTTTACGCCGGAACTATCCTTTAAATGGTTGGGTGTAAGTAAGCTTATTCCTTGTCATGTTTTGCAATGTTTTCCTTTCTGTAGTGCTTACAGTGTGACAGGTCTTGACCAAAAGCCCGCCATTTTATCACCTGCTGGTCCTTAATGATGTAGTTAAACTGTTAAAACATAGTAGAGGACGCAATTTGCCCTTGCTCTGTGGCAGTAATTGAAGATCTCCCTTCAAAATATAATCCATGAGTGGCTTTTCATGCTGTTTAAAACCCATTTGTGTCATTCAGCACTGTATTTAAATCTACAGATGAGTGAGAACAACTTGAACAATGCACTACTGCACCCCCATATCATCATGGAGGCTGACTTTTGAACTTAGCACTAACACAAGTTGGATGGCCCATTTTCACTGTAGCACAGGATGTGCAAGACACCATTATTTTCAAAAATAATTTACTTCTGCAACTTCTGCTAACTTCTGTAAGCAAAGGACAGTTTTCCATGTCTTCTGGGTCTATTTCAAGTGAGCTCAGGTGTATAGGAGAATGTTAAACCCCTCTATCATTTGCACACATGAAGCATTCTTAATATGGTCAATTTTCAATAGCTGTAATTCTTTGAGTGCTAGAGTGAGACTACAGCCAATATATATTTCATGATATCATGAACCTATACAATGATTTAATAACACAAATACACACTCAATCATGGTAAATCAAAGGGAATTCAAAAATGTATGTAATAACTATGGTAATTATTCCCTCTGCATCTTTAATTCTGAGCGACTCAGGCTCTCTGTGATACTCTTATAAGCTTACCTGGACACTAGGGATGCAAATGATCAATTAATTCATTAATCATTAGTTGATAGCCTTATCGATCGACTTAGATTAATTGATAAGCGGCGTTTTCCCCCTAAAATATCAATGTTTCTCCAAAAAAAATACTGAATCTAAAATTTGTATTAAAAATTAAGATAAAATACCACATTTGAATTAGATATATTTCATTTCTTTAATCCAAAGTTGTTTTAAATATTCCCACTATTCACACCCCTCTTCACACACACTCTTCACATGCCCATTTCACCTGGGTCTGTTGTAGGTTGAGTTGTCGATTAATTGTGATTAACTTAATGTTTTTTAATCGATTTGCGCATTGATCGATTAAAGTCGATTAATCGATTAATCATTTACATCCCTACTGGACACTCATATTGTCCATCAGTACAATTAATTTTGAAATGTTTTTCTTTGTTGTTTTATCTTATTTGGATGTTTATTAAATTTCACTGATCCCCGTCCCAACTTATTTGAAACGTGTTGCAGTTATCAAATTAGAAATGAGTACATATGCCCCCCAAAACTGGTGACTAGCATGTGTTGAGGAATGTATGCCGAGCACTGGAGAGGTGAAACTGAACTTCCTGCATCCTCATTAAGGCTGTAACGATATTGCATCGAACCGAGGGATCGCGGTACGCAGACCCACGAACCCCTATCGCGAAGCTTCCTCACAGAATCGCGATGTGCCCTTTTAAAGTTGTTACCCCTCAGTGTAGAACACAACAGGCAACATACAGGCAAGAGTTTGCATATGCGCTTAAAAAGACCAGTAGAAAAAGGGCGCACACATTCGAGTAACAGTTCCATTCACCCCTTTCTCATATAAAATCAGTCATGGGTGAGCGGTTAGGGCGTCAGACTTGCATCCCAGAGGTTGCAGGTTCGACTCCCGACCCGCCAGGTTGGTGGGGGGAGAAATCAACCAGTGCTCTCCCCCATCCTCCTCCATGACTGAGGTACCCTGAGCATGGTACCGTCCCTCCGCACTGCTTCCCATGGGGCGCCACTGAGGGCTGCCCCCTTGCACGGGTGAGGCATAAATGCAATTTCGTTGTGTGCAGTGTGCAGTGTTCACTTGTGTGCTGTGGAGTGCTGTGTCACAATGACAATGGGAGTTGGAGTTGGAGTTGGAGTTAAAATGCTCCTTCCAACCAGCACGTTGTTGTTATCCATTGCCTGAGCAACCTCCGTGAGATGACTTTGGCAAACATCGGAAGGTGAAGGCCAAATGAACAACAGACCAAGAAGGCTTTTATAAACGTGTCAAGATTTTTTTTACTCATGCATGCGCGATGTATTGCGAGTGGAGTTTGACGTTGGAGCGGAGAGAGAGAGAGAGCGCGAGAGAGAGAGCGCACGAGATGCTCCGCCTGCCTATAAACCAGCCTGGAATCGTTTGTAGGGAGGTGCCCGAAGTCGGACGAACGTTGAGGTCGATAGGCAGGATATTAGGCAGCATTATTTCTTCCCACATTAATGTTAGGCTATATTGTAAAATTACAGCCTACATAAGCAGAACGCAAGCTCCATTTCAGCCTCTGCATTCATTCTCGCTCTTGACAAAATGTCAAACCACAAAACAAAACGAAAAACGTGCGCGTTACGTAGCAGTGAGAACTAAGGTTCATTTCGAGTTTTGATACGGGCAGGCGCTGCTGCACGATCAAAAAAAAGCTACGGAAATATTTAACTTAATCAAAATTAAGTGTTGCATTTCTTTAATTAGCCTAACTTAATACAACATGTTTCCTGATGATATAGGCTATGGCCAGTGTTGTTTTAATGTTTGGATATTAAAGTAAGACAGCTGCCAATGACTATACACCCTGACCACCCCACCTCTCTCTCTCTCTCTCTCTCTCTCTCTCTCTCTCTCTCATATGGTCTTAGCCTATTTATAAGCCTTTTTCCTTGGTGAACTAATATCCCTTATTTCTCTGTGTTGTGTTTTGATGTCAACACCTGGGAACAGGTTGCAGTGGTAGCCTATATCTGCAACATCATCATTCAGCCTTGTAAACCTACAAAATGAATGCAGGCGGGTTAATGCAAAAAAGATATTAATTACAAAGTATATATATAATTTATTTCTTCTTGTTTTTTTTTTTCAATTTTTTTTTCTTCAATTTTTTTTTTGTGTGAAATCGTGGGGCATATGGGTCATTTCACGTGAAATCAGACGCTTTGGGACCCGACCGATCCGGATTTCAATCATACTTGGTGTGCCTTTTTAGTAGCAAGGTAGCACCCCAGAACTGCATTGGTTTGAATCTGACACTAATATTAAGGAAGAAACAGACTAGGAAAGGTTCACATTTTAGAACACCTGTTGAAAAGGTTGGAATCTGCAAGAACTATTCCAGGTACTCAAAAACTACACAGCTTCTGCCCATTGTCAATGGACACAGTGGAAGTTAGGCCATTTTCAGCATTCAGAGAAGGCAGAGTTGAAAGAGTGAGCTCAGTAAAGGAATGTGTTACATTTTCAAGCATCAAAGGGTATGTTGTAGCTAGCTGTATATGATGGCAACTGGTGGCTAGCATGTGTTGAGGAATGTATGCCGAGCACTGGAGAGGTGAAACTGAACTTCCTGCATCCTCATGGACCATCTCCATCCTTGACTTTTCCCTTCAGACCAGATAGACTTGTCATGGATCATCAGGATGTGCTTCTGGTAGTGGAACCTGTAACTGCAACGGGACGTACTTATACATTATCTACAAAAGACACAGCTGCTGCTTCAAATGCACTGGTAGAGTACAAAATGAGAGTGTAGCCATTGAATATCTCTTTAAAGTACGGTAAAGGGAAGATGACACAGGTACACAGAGAAGGAATGTTCAAACATTCACATATCATCATTTGGTGTGTATAAATGGACATCTGCCTTAGTTTCTGAAACCTGGGACCATGGAAACTGACCATTTTTGTTTTGTTTTTGTTTTGTCATGTGATGCTACTATGGTATTACCATATTATTAGTAAGTGGTCTGTATGATGCCATATTTGTGAGTCAAATTCTCTCTGAAATGAATAAAGAACCGAACACCAGCATTTGAGGTGTTGCTAATGACATTGCCGGCTACGTTTGGACAAGGAACTGGCCATTTTAAAATATAGTTTTTTTAGATATTCAATTTTTGATTTTTCAATTTATCATAATTCATATTCTGAGAGTTGTTGTATTCCAAGCTGATTGTGTAATATGTAGAGCCAGAAAAGAGCTTTCAAATAACACCACAGGCATCTTTTTGTGACTAACACTGACTGATATATTCAAGGCTGAATGTATAGTGTCCTACCCTCACATGTGAACCTTTCCTAGTCTGTTTCTCCCTTAATATTAGTGTCAGATTCAAACCAATGCAGTTCTGGGGTGCTACCTTGCTACTAAAAAGGCACACCAAGTATGATTGAAATCCGGGTCGGTCGGGTCCCAAAGTGTCTGATTTCACGTGAAATGACCCATATCGAACCGTGGGTCATATATCGTGATACAAACCGAATCGTGGGTTGGGTGTATCGTTAAAGCCTTAATCCTCATGGACCATCTCCATCCTTCACTTTTCCCTTCAGACCAGATAGACTTGTCATGGATCATCAGGATGTGCTTCTGGTAGTGGAACCTGTAACTGCAACGGGACGTACTTATACATCATCTACAAAAGACACAGCTGCTGCTTCAAATGCACTGGTAGAGTACAAAATGAGAGTGTAGCCATTGATTATCTCTTTAAAGTACAGTAAAGGGAAGATGGCACAGGTACACAGAGAAGGAATGTTCAAACATTCACATATCATCATTTGGTGTGTATAAATGGACATCTGCCTTAGTTTCTGAAACCTGGGACCATGGACACTGACCATTTTTGTTTTGTTTTTGTTTTGTCATGTGATGCTACTATGGTATTACCATATTATTAGTAAGTGGTCTGTATGATGCCATATTTGTGAGTCAAATTCTCTCTGAAATGAATAACGAACCAAACACCAGCATTTGAGGTGTTGCTCATGACATTGCCGGCTACGTTTGGACAAGGAACTGGCCATTTTAAAATATAGCTTTTTTAGATTTTTAATTTTTTCAATTTATCATAATTCATATTCTGAGAGTTGTTGTATTCCAAGCTGATTGTGTAATATGTAGAGCTAGGGCTGGGCGATATTGAGAAAAACAATAATCTCGATTAGTGTCTGCTATATAATATCTCGATATGCGATATATATCTCGATATCTATGCAAGGGGAAAAAAATCTTTAAAAAAAAAAAAAAAGCTTGGTGGCTATCTAGCCAAAAGATGTTCAATGTTGGAATTACAATGTCATTTTTTGTTCTGTTTGTTATTTTAAGGAAGATAATATGTACAAAAATAAAAAATATAACAAAGCATCAAAATGCTTAAACCATGTGAGATCAAAGGCTAGACTACAGTCAGACTTGCCTGGTTAACGACAGACCTAATCACAAACGATTGTGTAGAACTAAAGGCAGTATGGGAGTTCCCAGGCTAGAGTCAGACAGGAGTCAGGCCCGTTGCTCCGGACCGCTTCCAGGCGGAACGAAAATAAACCGGTCTTTGTTCCTAGACGGCACTATTTGTGAAGCGAGGGGTGCCTCGTCAGTATGCAGCGGTGATAAACAGAGAAAACGGCAGTAATAAACGCTTTTTAGTGTCACTGTATGCACTTATAAAAACAGTGGTAACTTCCTAGAAACACTTAAATCATATTTTAGTTGTTTATTATCATTTCGAAGCGGTTTCCAATGATTGGGAAACGCATCACGGCTGTATTAGCACAGCCGGTTTACCCCACTCTGGTTGTATGGGACAAAGATGTCTGACAAAAAGCGTCACGGACGGACGGACCAACGCACAAAGCCTCTTATAGAGATGCTCCTCATCAGAGGCTCTAAATCCGAAATAACGCCATATTATTGAGCCGTTCGTCCTTTTCTTTGGAGCAAATTCTGCTGTTTCGGCTTCTTCTGCGGGCGCCGCATGTTGAAAGAGTTCATCAACACAAACACACGCCGCCTGTCGGTGCCCAACGGGTTCCGCCTGCCCGATCCGTTCCCTTTGCACACTGCACATGCGCAGTATGACGTATACGGAAGGGAAATTGCCTGATCTGTTCCGTTAATTTTTTACTTTGTCGTTTTAAGTGTTTATTTTGCAGGATGAAGTTTGAGTTTTAAACTATCTGTTTTATAATAATACAGGCCGTCACAGAAACGCTAAATAAGGTCACCAACTGGTCAGTTAACCAACTAACTATTCAGAGCACAATAACATGTTATTTACAGCGACAAACGGCATTTGATGTGAAACAACGATATAAAGTAAAGGTATAATATAAACATATAACATCTCTCTTTGTGTTAATGTTCTGGCGGCTGCAAAATAAACATTTAAAACGTGAAAGTCATTAGGGAACGGATCAGGCAGGCGGAACGCGTTGGGCACCTACACCGCCCGCTACACGCAAAGGGGAGGGGGAGGAGGAGCAGGGGGAGGGGGAGGGGAGAGCCAGCTCTGTTGGGGGGAAACACACGCAAGGAGGAGGCGGGGCGGACCGCTCCACAGCACAGAAGAGAAATCAGAGTGGCGAAGTCTTGCGCATTTACAGTCTAAACTCGATATATTCGATATGTCAAAATACTAATCGATTTCACAAAACTTCTCGAGAATCCGTAAAACTGTAGAGCCAGAAAAGAGCTTTCAAACAACACCACAGGCATCTTTTTGTGACTAACACTGACTGATATATTCAAGGCTGAATGTATAGTGTCCTACCCTCACATGTGAACCTTTCCTAGTCTGTTTCTCCATTAATATTAGTGTCAGATTCAAACCAATGCAGTTCTGGGGTGCTACCTTGCTACTAAAAAGGCACACCAAGTATGATTGAAATCCGGGTCGGTCGGGTCCCAAAGTGTCTGATTTCACGTGAAATGACCCTATATAAGCTTAAGTTATTTTCTCCATGACCATGTTAGTTGCCATTTCTTCCAGCCAGTCATTTACATGTGGTGCATGGACTTTTTTCCAAAACAAAGCAATTAAACGCTTAGCTTGTAACAAACACATGTCAAGAAAAGCATATTCCCTTCTTCTCAAAGGCATTTCAGGAGGGTATAAAATAGTCATTTTCAAAACATTCAATCCAATCATTAGATGGAGAATAGTGAAAAGACAGCATACAAACTGTTAAAACTGATAAACAATATTTTTGTATTTCAAATTTGATAACTGTAACTGCAACTGAAACACCAGAGCAGACCACTGTGCTCCTAGTGAAAAGATTACCATACAGCCCTGATCTAAGCTTCATGCTATTATGCTTACCTTTTACATCATTAAGTTATTACAATCCAGTTTCATTTTCTTCATCCCTTTATGATAATACGTTCTTGATAATGTTTCATTTCATGATTTTAAAATTACGTACATTCTGCTATATACAGTGAGTCCAATATGTATTTGATCCCTTGCTGATTTTGTTGGTTTGCCTATTAACAAAGACATGATCAGTCAATAAATGTTATGATAATATGTATTCTAATATGGAGAGACAGAATATCAAAAAGAAAATCCTGAAATTAACTGAAGAGAATATATATTAATTTATTTCCATTTCATCGAGCAAAATAAGTATTTGATCCCCTGCCAACTGATTACAGTTCCGGGCCCACAGACCAGATGGGCACTTCCGATCAACTTTGTCATCTGAATTAAAGACACCTGTACATACTAACATGCATAAAAGACACATTGAATCAGCAGAATCAGTCCATAGTATGAGTGAATCAGTCACACTCCAACCTCACCAGCATGGGAAAGACCAAAGAGTGGTCAAATGATATCAGGGACACGATTTTAGACCTGAACAAAGATTAAATGGGCTGCAAAGCCACAAGAAAGAGACTGGGTATTAATGACCCAGCTGTTGATGCATTTCTTCCAAAATGTGAGGAATACAACATGACTATCCATCAGCCTGTCTGGGGTTCTATACAAGATTTGACCTTTTGTAGGGATTTGGTAATCATGAGAACAGAAAGGAATCACCCTAGAGCTGTACGAGATGAACTAGGCAATGATATAAAAGCTACTGGGACCAAAATCACTGAGAAAACTACTGGTAGCACTTAATGCTACAGAGGTTTAAAATCCTGTAGTGCACACATGGTACCTCTACTTCAGAAGGAACCTGCGCAGTCCCACTTGAGGTTTGCCAACGGACATCAGACTGGTTTAGGATATGATAAGGAGGTGCTGTAGTCAGATGAAACCAAAATCAAGCTGTTTGGCATTGTCACAATTCAATGTGTTTTGAGAAAGAGTACTGCTGTCTATGATCCCAAGAACACCCTCCTCACCATCATGCATGAAAGTGGTATCATTATGGTTTGAGGGTGTTTGTCTGGCCAAAGCATAGGACAACTTCACATCGTCAATGAATGGATGAAGGGAGACATGTTATGTGCAAACACTGAAGGGTGGGCCATTTTTGGATCTCCCAACATGACAATAATACACAACATGCAGTCAAAGCAACAAAGGAGTGGCTCAGTAAGAAGCATATTAACGTCGTGAAGTGGCCTAGACAGTCTCCAAATATTAACCCTATAGTAATTCTATGGAGAGAACTGAACCTCCCATTTGCCAAGCTACAGCCACAAACCATTAATGTTTTAGAGATAATGTGCAAAAAAAAATGGGCAAAAATATTTTCTACTATATGCACAAACATTGTCATTAACTAAAAGAAGCATCTAACCTCAGTGCTAGACAACAAGGGCTTTGCCACAAAGCACTTTATCTTCTTTAGCTAGAGGGATCAAATACTTATTTGCCTAAATTAAATACAAATAAATTAAAATATATTATTTTAAGTTATTCTCTGGAATTTCTTTTTGATATTCTGTCTCTCCATGTTTGAATACATATTATCATAAATTTATAGACTGATCATGTCTTTATTAGTGGGCAAACCGGCAAAATCAGCAAGGGATCAAATGCATATTGGACTCACTGTACTATATATATACATAAGCTTAATATATGTTGAATAATCATGAGTTATAATCGTGATTTAAATTTTGATGTTAATTATCGGGATTACATTTTTCCATAGTCGTGCAGCCCTAACAATTGATATTAAATGCTCGTCACACACCCATTAAATGCCAGATTCGTAGCAGTATCCTCTCTGCAATGTTGCTGATGAGATTTTTGAGGGGGTTTAGGGCCTAAAATATAATCCACAAAACAGCGACCATGCAGACAGTATTAAGCTTTTACTGGCATCAGTCTGGCATTTAAGCAATTGTTCATGTTCATAAGGTAAATTCCAGTCTTGCTTTGTAGGTGTTATCCCATGTGATACACTTCTTGGGCCTGAGGAGATGGAACAAAGGGAAGAATTGGAGTGCTTCCCACTGTCTAGCTTGAAAACATTCAGCCAATGAACATCACCAGAAGAACAGCACAAGTTCATCAGGTAGGAAATCTCAGTGGATGCAAAATAATTCATGCAGTGTTGCTTGAATTTGAATCCATTTAAATCCTCACACAAGCCCCCCTTCCTCACCTCGTAATCTGACAGTTATGACGCTGCATTCACATTCTTTTTAAAAAAAACCTCAATTTATGCTATGGTAATGTTACCATTTATGCTATGGTCATGTTATAGTCAGTTATCCCTGAGGTGTACTGGAAATAAAATACATTTACATAGAGCTGTAAAGTGACAATCTAGCCACAAGCTGCAATGATGCGCCCCTGTTCCTGTGCCACAAGTTGGTATGTGGTCCTGTCTAAACTCACCTCCAAAATGGGTGTTGTTAAAGGAGAATTCCGGCCATTTTGCAGCTGGTTGCCTGGGAGGGAAGAGAGGTATGTGAGCTGGTTCAAAATGCTCAAAAGTAGCTAATGATATTTTATGCACTGGATTCAATGTTATGGACCGACACACCAGGGACAATCCACTCAAAACATTTTGAAAGAAGTAAAGAGGCTGAAAGAAGGCTAAAACTCTGCCACATATCAGTCACTTTGGTGGCAACAGGCACATGAGCCAAACTTTATGCGGCCCATATGAACTTATTAGTAGTTTATCATAGTTTTTCGTTAATTATTTTAGTATTTTGTGTTGTGATTTGTCCCCACACCACTAGAGGGTGCTATATGTAAAGCAGGAAAATGTTTAAAACCCAAGGTGAGCTCAAGCACAGGTAGGGCTAATGGGAAGTAAACAGTTCTCGACTGTGTCTGTGCCTCGACACTGAGGAAGTGGTTTGTGGTGAGAAATATGTATTCTTATTTTGGTTACCTTTATTTTGAAAACCCAACTGGGAAACTCTAACTCCCATACAAGTGCACACTGCACACAACAAAATTGCATTTATGCCTCACCCATGCAAGGGGGCAGCCCCCAATGGCGCCCGAAAATTAGCAGTGCGGCGGGACGGCACCATGCTCAGGGTACCTCAGTCATGGAGGAGAGTGGGGGAGAGCACTGGTTAATTACTCCCCCCACCAAACTGGCGGGTTGAGAGTCAAACCGGCAACCTTTGGGCTACAAGTCTGACGCCATAACTGCTTACCCATGACTGCCCATGAATTTTGAGTTAATTATTATTAATTGTTAAAACTAGAATGGGCACTCGGTAGAGCGCAAACCTTCGCCTACGCCACTTATTTTTTTCTGGCCATCTTCAGAGTGTGGGGCATAACATTCTCCAAATTTTGGTGTTAGTTTCATTTAAATCGGACCAGAATATCGTAATATTACATATTTGGCCCAGTCTTGACCTCTTACTCAATTCCGCATGCACACGTTGTTCTGGCATGTAGTGCTTGGCAAAGAAAAACGTTTTTGACCTTTTCGTGACCTTGACCTTGACCTTTGACCCAATCACTCCCAATAAGTAATTGATTGTTCCTTGAGTCATGACCAATCATCCCAGTAAATTTCATAAAAATCGGCTGAATTTACGTTTTTGACCTTTTCGTGACCTTGAACTTGACCTTTGACCTTTGACCCAATCACTCCCAAAAAGTAATCGATTGTTCCTTGGGTCATGACCAATCATCCCACTAAATTTCATAAAAATCGGCTCAATTTATGTTTTTGACCTTGACCTTGACCTTTGACCTTTGACCCAATCACTCCCAAAAACGAATCGATTGTTCCTTGGGTCATGACCAATCATCCCACTAAATTTCATAAAAATCGGCTCAGTTCTGACTGAGTTATACGAAGTACAAACAAACATTTTGACCTTGACCTTTGACCTTTGACCCAATCACTCCCAAAAACTAATCGATTGTTCCTTGGGTCATGACCAATCATCCCACCAAATTTCATAAAAATCGGCTCAGTTCTGACTGAGTTATACGAAGTACATACAAACATATTCACAAATAAATAAATAAATACACGGCGGTCAAAACATAACCTTCGCCGACTTTGACTTTGTCTTGGCGAAGGTAAAAACTGGACATCATTTGAACTTCACTGAACTCAAGTGCATCAAGCACACAATTTAACAATCCATCAGCCTCCAGTACATACTTATACAAGGATTAACCCATTGTGTCCTGGATACACATATACGCTACATTCAGGATTTTGAGATTTGAGCTGTTTTATTAAATATGTGGGTATGTTAGAGCTGTATGAACACATTATAATGCAAGAGGAGGGTCTTGGCTTTTAAATGTAACTCATTTCATGTTTGTATGTGCTTCGGAGGCTGAGATATTTAGGATTTAATAGGAAGAGGGCACCCTTTCCCAAAAAAGGGCTTAGGACAAAATGGGTTAACTCATTGATGCTGGATGTTGTGTTGCGCGACATTGGCCCTGGCGCCTGGAGCTGCATTATGCAACATTCAGGCTCATGAGAATTTAGACAGTTTTATTAAAAATCTTGGTAGCTTGGAGCTGAATGATCAAATTCTAATGAAAGATGAGGGTCTTAGCATTAAAATGCTAATAAAATACTAATTGCATGTGCGTGTTTGTATGTGCTTCAGAGGCTGAGATATTTAGTTTTTTATACAGTAGGCTGAGGGCAACTTTTCTTAAAAAGAGCTTAGGCATTCAGTAACCTTTTTTGCAAGTGCTTTAGGCATCAATGGGTTAATCAATAGGGGGCATAAGTAACAATTGATCTCCCTCAGTCTAGATGAGTGAAGTATCCTGAACATGGAACTATCACTTCACACGGTTACCTTGGGGTGCCATAGGGGGTGCTTTCTTGCACAGGTGATTTAAAATCTAAGGGTATACAGAATATATGATATACTGTAAATAGGGCAAAGGCTATATATTACAGTTTTTCTCGATTGCTTACACACAATTTTCGGAATCAGTTCTCAAATTCTCAAAACTCTACACACAAATCTCCAAACCTCGCACACAACGGGCAAAACTCCTCACTACCTCTGAAAAATGCATGTCTTGTCTCAAAACAATGTACTCTCTTCTAAAAAGGTAATTTTGTTCTCAAATGACACACACAAGCAGTCATTTTAATACACTCTTATGTGAACCATTGAACACTATTATGCACAAGGTAAAACTCTATGCTCAACTTGACACACAGTAGAAACTTATTTTCTTCAGTGTTCTACTTACTAAAGAGGGTATTTTTCTGTAGTAAAATACTGAAATATTGTTTTTAGACTCGGAGTTCACATATGTGTGCATATTTTACATATTTTCTGACATTCAAAAAATTGCACTAATTTATTGTAAAATATTGGGTAACCACATGAAAGTTATCTCTTGTATAATATATTTTGGAGTTCAAAAACTAAACAAATGAGTTTTCTCACTGCATTCAGTCATGCTTTCATCAATATCACATGCAAGGTGTGTCATTATGAGGTGATGATTTCAGATTGTAAACCGGTATGAAGAGAGTTTGCCCATGTGATGAGGAAGTGAATATAGTATGGTAATTGATTTTAGTATTTTGAATGGCAGTGTGTTCAATGCGACAACCAGGGTTATTCTTCATGAAAATTGTGTGTAATTCATTGAATTGTGTGTAGTGGTCAGAAAAGAGTGTGTTTTAAAACTGAAATATGAGTGTAAAGAAGGAATTGTGCTTAGTGTTCAGTGATATTGGTTAGGGGAGTTGGGAAATGGGTGAGAATTGTGTGTGAAGTATCAGAAATTGTATGTAAGCAATCGAGAAAAACTGTAAATCTGGTATTGTGTCTGTGGTATTATGTCATTCTAAAGAAGTGAAACAGAATTTGCATTTGCCTATTGATGGCTGTGATGATTTTTCAAATGCATAAAATTGGCTTTACAGTGAGGTACAAAGTCAAATGAAAAAAAATTCCACCGGGTCATTAAATGCTAAAAACCTATGCAGTTTTGTCCTATTTCACAATACATGCCTGAAACTTTCCCCTCTTTCCCCTAGATGGTCCACTTGTACTCTGACATGTCCGTAAAAGTCGTAATGGAAAGCAATTTTCAGCATTGGACCCCTGACTAAAATGACCCAAAGGGACAGACATAGCGCTTTGCTAGCTTGGCAGTGAGGGGACGTACTGTATGTGTTCATTGGTCTCACACCATAGAAGTGAGTCCGAGTCTACTGAAATACTGCTTGTGTAAATGCAAGCAGGTCTTCTCTCACTGCTGATAATGTCAACAACTGAATATGGACTGGTCAGATGCAGGTCAGAAACGCATTATGGTGTTTTTTCACCAAGGTAATCTTATCCTAGTGTATTCTTTAATAATACTTTAGTGTTGTTGTTTCAGGTGGGTTAGTGAGTTCAACGTGTTACCTGAAAAATACCCGACCTCAGTAGAACAATGTCGACAGATTAACTATGCCTTAAGTAGTTTCTTGACATAGTGAAATATTATAAAAATATATAGAGAACGGAAAAAAACCCCGATATAAACCGGTTTGTGGATTTCAGAATAACGTTTCTGTTCCGGAACAGTTGAATATTATTTTGTTTTCGTTTCCGTTTCTGTTCCTCGTAAAATTCTGTTCGTTTTCGGTTTTCGTTTTCGTTCCTTGAACCGGTTCGGAGCCCTGACCACAACGTTCAAAGCTAGGAATATAATTATGAATGTGACTATGATATTACTGCCTTGACACTGTTCTCTTTCTCTTGTGTTTCAGATTTTCTTGGTCGTGGGCCAGGACCATATAAGGAGTTTGACTATTGCGTTGAACTTAGGGTCTCTAAGAAATAAAGTGCCTTCATTTGGTGCACACATGAGGCCCTGTATCAGCTGGATCCCGATACCTTGTCCCTCACTGGCTTGATGGTTGTGTCTGTGGTGCACATTTCACAGCCCATTCAACCATCACGGCAGCCACTGGGAGATCAGCACACTCTCATCTTCGTGCTGACGCTATGCCCACAGAGACACTACAGCCAGATGGCAAACCTACCTGTCAGGGGGCCACCTATGCCTCAGCTGTGCCACTTCGTATTCTCAACAAAGGGCCTGACTACTTTCGCAGGCAGACTGAACAGAACCCTAAACGCCTGAGTGCTGTGGAACGCCTTGAGGCAGATAAGGCCAAGTATGTTAAAAGTCAGGAAGTTATAAATGCAAAGCAAGAACCTGTCAAGCCATCTGTCTTGGCCAAGCAGTCGGTGTGTCCCGTACCTGTCAAGAGGAGCTCTTGTGGGGGCCTAAAATCCTCAAACAACAACGCCAAATCAGACACTTGTGCCACCACTACTAAGCGAGAGAATCTCAATTTGGAGATCCTTAAAAACATTCTGAACAGCTCTTCATCATCAGAGGGCCCTCCCACCAAAGGAATGACTGCTCAAAAACCTTGCAGTCGAAGTTGGGTTGCACATCGAGACTTGACTGAGTCTTCAGAGTTTGGTCAACGATCATTTACTGAGTCATTGAAAGTCACAGGAGCATCACTAGATCCCCTAACTGGCAGGCGTAGTCCTCAGCAAGGAGGTAATCTAAATCTGAGTCGCCGTTTGCTGGAAGAACAAGCAGAGGGGCAACGGTGTTCTGTTCTCCATGCCTCTCAGTCGTCCTCTGACATACGTCGCCTATGCAATGGAAAGCCACTGAACATAGCCTGTAGCAGTAGTAGTTCTGCCCCACCGTTACCTCCTAAACCCAGTCCGCAGGTCCTTGGTGGTTGTGACAATGTGCTCAGCTCCCCAGCTAGGGAATCTCTGGCCCACCTCACAGCTACTACAACAGAAGTAGGGCTGGAGCTTGGCAGCTCTGTTGCTCGGC
Organism: Engraulis encrasicolus; assembly: GCF_034702125.1. NCBI lineage: Eukaryota > Metazoa > Chordata > Actinopteri > Clupeiformes > Engraulidae > Engraulis > Engraulis encrasicolus. Next base: position 685,195 of record NC_085872.1, on the reverse strand, counting down.
GCCCCTCTCTTCATCGCTCCAAGTCTGATCTGAGTGACCGTTATGCCCGGGCTGGTGCTGATATGGAGCGATTCTTCAATTATTGTGGGCTGGACCCTGAAGAGCTGGAGAGTGTAGGAGTGGAGAGCTTTGCTCGTGCAAATTCTGATATTGTTTCACTCAACTTCCGTAGTGCTAGTATGATCAGCTCTGACTGTGATCAGTCACGGCACAGCAATGAGGACTTATCCGATGACGAAGATGGTGCCGGCGAACGTGTGCCCTATGGTATATCAGCAGTAGAGCGTAATGCCCGTGTCATCAAATGGCTCTACAGCATAAAGCAAGCACGAGAATCTCAAAAAGTCTCTCATGTCTGAGGAGACAGCAAGGGGAGCTCAGTTTTTCTTGACTTGTTCAGCTCTCATTTCAAGCCTTTTATTTAGGTTTTCAGTCTTGGTCATTGTCCTTGAACCTCCAGGTGGGGTTTATGAACTATTCAGAATGATTGGTTGCTGTCACATTCGGTTGGCTATGTGTGCATTCTCCACTTGTTTCCCTTTGATTCTGCATGGTCCTTCAACAACGTTCAAGTTGGTGTGGCTTGGTTTGCAGATATTTTTATATAGCAAACACAAGTGAAAATGACTTCTCTTCCCATTACTATTGCAACTTTTGTTTTGTTTCCTTTTGTAGTGGTCAAGGGTCACCGCTCATCTATAGTGAAGATGCAGGATATAATTGAAATGTCTGATTAAAAAAGGGGAAAAAATGTGCAAACTTCAGGTCTTGTGCACAAAATGGCTTTACTGATTTCACTGCAAGATTTCGGTCTTTAGACCTCCATCAGACAGAGTGCACATTAGAAACAGTGCTTGGAGTTAATGCAGATCTTGATTAGTAGCACCTGTAGTCAGTGGTGAAGCACTCAGATTCAGTAGTGCATCATATGAAAATAGTGAAGACAATCATGAACATAGGACAAAAGCACAATTCCAAGGTCAAATTTCTCATTTGCAATCGGGATGTTGAATGGGTAAAAGTCCCCCAAAAGTTGTTGTGGCTAAGATGACAGCGGGGAAACTTAATTGTTTTCTCCACAGAAGTGGGGCGAAGACAGACCTACACTTTTCAGTCAAGGTAAATCACTGGAGAACAAGCCCACCTTAAAGGATAGTTCCGGCGTAAAATGAAAGTTTCACCATCGTTTTCCCATGCCACATAATGTATCTAATGATGAGCCATTCTGGGCAATGCCGCGCCGTTATGGAGTTAGCTAATTTTAAGCTTTTTGGTGAAAAACGCAGCCAATGCATCACGGCGGGGCCAATTATAAGCCTATTATTTTCTGATGTTTTCCCGCTATAAACAACTTCAAAAACGCTACACACTTCATCACAAAGGTCTCGTCAATCAAACCGAGGCACAGAGAAGGTCATCGGACCACACAGTCTTTCACTGGCCAGTGTTTTCAGAGGTGTCTCACTGTTGCAACTCTCTGACCCAGATGCAGGCTACTCAATCAGGTGGCTAGGTAGGCTAAACATGGTCCGCGGTTCTTACACCGGCTGCGACCGTAAAATGAAAAGCTGGAACCCCGACCGTTTTCACCGACTGCCACTGTCTAAACCAGCCATATTACGGGAATGGCTAATGGCATTAGAAGTGGACGAAACTGACGTAAAAACCCGGAGGGATCGCTACTACCGTGTGTGCAGGCAGCAGATTTGAAGAGTTGCATGGAGAGTACAGGCAGACTACTCTTACAAAGTAATTGCAACACGGTATAATATAACATGGATTCAACTTTGTAATAACACACCACTGGTGGTGTACTTACATCTGTAAGAGCACTTCTAGTACGACTTTATAAAATTCCTCCAGCCCTCCTCCGTTGCGTAGGCTAATGGTCCATCTGACCTCGCGCGCCCTCGTCAATTAGAGTCTACTTCACTGAAACTACTCTAGCATGCTTGACATCAACCACATCGAATGCCTCAGGTCGCACAATTTCACAATTTCACTTGCCATCCCGCGCTAGTTTGTTTTGACAGTGTATTTATCTCCTAGTAATCTGTAGTGGGCTACATTTACTGCACCTGTAGGCTATGCCTTCCCAAAACAGAGTGCTTGCTGGCAAAGACGCGCGGTGTTGCAACCAGTTTCACAGATTCACAGACAGTCAAGATTCATGAGCCAGACACATTTACACATGTTTCTCTCTCTCCAAACATACCTCCATAGCCATGCGCCTTTTTGGCACAGCATTCCTCTTTAGACGGTTTCGTTTAGGTGTTCCATCTCCCTTCTTGTAGCCATCCTCGAAATGCTCCCTCCACACACGGTAGTAGCGATCCTTCAGGGTTTTTAATGTCAGTTTCGTCCACTTCTAATGCTATTTGCCATTCCCGTAATATGGCTGGTTTAGACAGTGGCAGTCGGTGAAAAGGGTCGGGTTTCCAGCTTTTCATTTTACGGCCGCAGCCGGTGTAAGAACCGCGGACCATGTTTAGCCTACCTAGAACTAGCCACCTGATTGAGTAGCCTGCATCCGGGTCAGAGAGTTGCAACAGTGAGACACCTCTGAAAACACTGGCCAGTGAAGACTGTGTGGTCCGATGATCTTCTCTGTGCCTCGGTTTGATTGACGAGACCTTTGTGATGAAGTGTGTAGCGTTTTTGAAGTTGTTTATAGCGGGGAAACATCAGAAAATAACTATAATTGGCCCCGCCGTGATGCATTGGCTGCGTTTTTCACCAAAAAGCTTAAAATTAGCTAACTCCATAACGGCGCGGCATTGCCCGGAATGGCTCATCATTAGATACATTATGTGGCATGGGACAGCGATGGTGAAACTTTCATTTTACGCCGGAACTATCCTTTAATTCTATGCGAATGGCAGATCATGAAATGATGTACGTAAAATGGCCAAAGATGGATAGTTTTCCTTTCCTGCTTATACTATATATGTTTCATGACCGTCTTCACTACATTTCCCTTGATGCTCTACTGACTCGGAGTGCTTCATCACTAGGCTCATTCGACATTGCGCAAGGACTACATACATTGATAGCAATGCACTATGGGCTGGAAATGTTGCATTATGGGTAGAAATCGTGTTCAACTTAACCAAATTCAGTCGAATGCGACGTTTGGGATCAAAGCGATTGTAGACGAACCTTGCAACTCCTGCAGTTGCTTATCTCCATTGCTGCTCATTACAAGGGTTGGCATACTGCCTCCTCGGTGACACAGCCTTGAACTGGTTGGCCAAAAGTTCACTGACGTCTGTGTAGACGCGTTGTCCCAATCCCCTAAAAAGTCCCTCACACGTGATGTGCTACGTAGATCAAACTGGTGCAAGCTCATTGTCTCGTGCAAATGTGTGGTTGACTCTCAATATGCTATGTTAGCTAGGGTGACCAAATTGTCCGTATTTTCCGGGACAGCCCCGCCCCTCAACTATCCAACCTACCATCCTCGCGCAGCACCCATTGCTTTAACTCGCTGACTCCCCGCCTCCGTGGAGAAAACAATCAAGTCGGCATTCTATAGCAGGCTGAAGGCAGTTGCAGAGCTGCCATCTTACCTCAGACTAACTCAGCTGCTAACAACAGTTTTATGTTTTGGCAAGGATGTTCGCATTTCATATACCTACCTCCTCGCTCCAATAAATGAGTCATCATCATAACTTCATGTTGTAGACTATCAGAGACGGTATTTCCGTTACTGTTTATTATTCCTTCATGCTGTTGTGCTGATTACGTTCACACTTGTAGTCCTGGCTTTACCGATGCAGGAACTGTGATTAGTTTGGTCATTACTGTGGAAACGGTTGAATAATTTTGGTCCTAAAGTGAAAAGGGGAAGCGGCCAGGGCGAGTTTGAAGCCAGAATGTAGTCGTGAAATTAAAGTTCCATCTCTTTCATGCTGCCGTTACGACACCCTTCATTACAATGCTGTTTATGGCCGTTTGACTCGGTTTTAAATGTCATCACCGTTTCAAATTGTAAGCATACTAACTCTGTATCATGTCGATATCCGTTCCTGACTTCTATCACTGTCCATCACGGTCCATCACTGATAAATAGGCGGGCGGAATTGGGGGATAGACGGAATTAGGCGACTTAACTATAACTTTCATACAGTCAGTTAATGTGCCTCACGTAGACTGGGATATAAACCGCAGTTAACACGAATTGCACGCAAATTTCGCCGGCATTAGGCTACAGCAATACAGTTAATTTGCTGTGCGATGTCTGGAGTAAAATCTGGAGTAACATGGCGGCCGCAGATATCGGAAACACGACCGACTTTCAGTCTAGTTTGTGTCACTGACGTTGCTTCACATCTCGAGGCCAGAAGCATAAGCCGAGGACGAGAGGAAACACAAAAATTGGGACACACAGATGTCGTAAAACAGGTCGTAAAAATGGATAAGGTCACCCTAATGTTAGCACCACCCTTGCTGTGATGGTGAGTTCTCGCTGATGAAGTGTTCAATCGTCGATCAGCAAAAATTGGTCCCGAATGAGCCTAGTGACTACTGGTAGAACTAATCTGTATTACATTACATTTGGCTGACGCTTTTTAACCAAAGCAGCTTACAATCGAGGACATAATTATAGTCAACATCCCTAGCAGATACAGAGTGCACATGAAATATACAGAACAAAAAGTGTAGATGCTAAGTAGAGTTATTATTATTATAATTATTATTATTAACATTAGCACACGGTTAAGTAGAGTGCACACACAAACAATCATGCCATAGACTCTGGCTCCGGACTGGGGCATCTTGGTGTAGTAGATAGATAGTCATGAAAGAGGAGAGTCTTTACTTGCCTCTTGAAAGTTGAAAGAGATATGCTTAGTCTTGCTGCCTCTGGGAGATTGTTCCACCACTGAGGAACAGTGACAGGGAACAGTCTTGACTGGGATTAAAGAGCGAGCTGGCAGCAGGGGCAGACAGTTTGTGTTAGAGGAGCATAGTTCTCTATCAGGAATATAAGGCCTTAGGATGTTCTGCAGATATACTAAGCTGGAGCGGTTCCTGCTGTTTTTTTGTAGGCATTTGTAGGTTGTAGGTATTACTCCAGGCACTGTTTGTAATGTGCTCCCAGCCTGATAGAGTTCCAAAGACCGAAATCTTGCCGTAAAATCAGTGTAGCCATTATTTGACCTCAAGTGTACAGATTTTTCCCATTTTACAAAAAAAATAAAATTTGGGATTTGTATGAATAACACTCATGGTGGAGGCAGGCCTGCTGTAAGTACATTGCATTGAAGGACATTTTCATAAAAATACAGCACACTGAGGAAATTAACATAGTGTGCACGCAAAGCTGTGTGTGTGTGTGTCTGTGTGTGTGTGTGTGTGTTCTGGCATCATGAAAAGACTTATTTTCACGCTAGTGTGCATTCCGTGTGTTGGTGCGATGCATTTTTTTTCTTGTCAAGTTGTGGATGGCAGTGCTGCAGAAAAGCAGTTTTGTCACGTGACCAGGTCACAGCGAATTTCAGTTGCTAAACATGAAAATGCTGAGATGTGCCGTGACCAACACCATCCCTAACCCTAATCTGTCAGTCAATCAACGTTTCTGCTGCTTGACTTTTGCCAACAACCGAGAAACAAGCAAGGATATCAGATAAATTGGACCCAGACCAAAAACCACCCCAACCTGTCACAGGGCATTGTGGAGCATGAGGAAAAAGTGAAAAAGGCCGAAATGATCGGACAACCTACATGGCATCATGACAGTGTGTATAAATACAATGCCGATTTGAACGCACTGTCATGATGCCATGTTGGTTGTCCGATCATTTCGGCCTTTTTCAGTAGAAGGGGAAACTAACACTCCAGAACAATACAGGTTGAGAACAACACTGACCCCAATTGGCTACAAAAAGCATGTTTCAACTTCATGTCCTATCATAATATGCTCTTTGCTGTGTTTAGTCCATATTCTAGCCCTCTGCTGTCACTCCAGCATCTACATTTAAGCTTGACCATCATAATACAGTATCTGTTTTACTTTTCCATACCTTTTTCTTACTGACTTTTTGTGGTACTTTCTTGAATGTGATTAATGCTGTGTGTACTATATATGTTTTGCATTTTTGGAGGGAAAGGTGTAGTCTAGTCACCAAAGGGGGTTCACATACACAGTTCCTTCATACCTCTAGTTAACAATACCATAAGACATGTTAAAATTTAAGGATCCACCAATACAGGTATCGGTATCGGCCCCGATAAGGGAGGGTGCACGTGAACCCCCTCTGAGGGCTAGACTGTCTAAAAATCATGCCATACTCCAGCATATGATCCCGAGCTGTCTACTTGTCATTATATTGTGTTAGAAAATGACTACAATCAAATCTGTGTAATGCTGTTAAAATGACATGTTATGTAAATTCAAACTGGAGTCGTGGCTTAAAACAGATTATCAGGAAATGTTAATGATATGTTCTAATAAATGGCCAATTTTGCCCGTTTTTACCATTAGTGAGTATTTCTGCTATGAAGACTAAGGATTCTGCTGTGAGTGCATGTATGTCAGACTGTTTGAGAGAAAAAGGGGGGGTTCACATATATGCCTACTGCATTTAATATTCAGAATTTTAAATTGCTGTGCTGTCCAGGCCCACAATGTACATTCAACATATTGTAAACATGATCGCTGCGCTATACAAAATTTCGGTACCCCTTGAATTAATGAAAAGTATTATCATTACATGCAATATGTCTTTTGTTGACCTTTTGTCACAGGTGGGGCACGCATTGACTGGCTCACTTACCTGCCAATTCCCCTGAGGAGCACACTGTACACCGTCAAACATGGCAAGTCAGGATTCAGGTTTCTCAATGATATTTGTCATTCATCAGCCCCCACCTTGTAATGCCGACCGCACAGTCGGAGGGGGTGTATGGGAGGGGTCTGGAGCACTGTAGGAAGAGAGAGAGATAGATCGAGAGTTGCCAATCGAACCAATCCCCACCCCTGTCAGATCAATCACTCTCTCCCACTAATTTCCGTTTGTCACCTGGGGCAGTTGGTTCAAATATTTCATTTGTGAAACTCTTTTATTCGTCAAATATAGAAAACATTTTCAAGCATTAAAACAACAATGGGCCTATGTTGAGTTTACATTTGTCATACCACAGTTTGGCTGAATTCCTCATTGCAATGTGTTCTACGGAATATTAAAGTAGTAGGGCTGTAACGATTTTGCATTTACCCAAGAAATCGTGATACACAGAGTCACAATGCTGTATCGTGATGGAAGAATGCAGTAATGTGATATGCCCTTTCAAACTCCTGTTACCCTTCAGTCCAAAGAACAACACAATATGACGCGCTTCCAAGCTCCAAATCAATGTTGTTATTATTTTAAAACTTTAAAAAATGATTAGTAGCCTCTTGTATCCTATTCTACCTATAAACGATCATCAAAAACATGCATTTAAAAAATCATGGGGTGGTGTTGAACCAAAATCAAAAATGGTCAAAAATCGGGATACAAATAATATTGAGTGAGTTGAATATAATCGTGAGTTGAGTGTAGCCTATTATTACAGCCCTACTAAGTAGTCTGATAAATGCACACCGAAGTAGTCCTGTTGTCTGACTGTATAAAGCTGGAGTATCAATGCGCCAAGGAACATTCTAAAAAGTAAGCAGTAGATACAAAGTTGCAAGCATCAAACACTGCAGTGATCCTATTGCACAAGAACTGTGGTGGAAGCGCCAGCCATGGATCACCAGAATAGCATTGACAGTGCTGACCACCATACTAATAATTATATACTATATTATAGTAGGCCTACTATAATTCACACCAGCAAGAAATGCATTACGAAGAAAAATTAGCATGTATACGTCAGATTGGAATATAAAGCTGGAGGGAAAAGTTTGAACACACTTTGAAATTTCTTACATTTTTGCCTGAATTAGTTAGGCCTATAAAATATGGTCAGATGTTCACTGAAATACGGTAGGAATAAACTATATCTGACTACCAGCCAAACAATTAATGTGTCAGATTTCCATTGACAATAAACCTACTTGACTTGACTTGATTTACCATAAGATAATAATAATAATAATAATAATATAATAAATAAATAACAACAATTATTATTATTATTAATGAATAGTGCAGTACCACAATAAAACTTGAAGAAATTAAAATAAAATAAAATAATGAGGAAAATAAAACTAATGGGGAAATTAGTTTTCAAGTCAGGCTAAATGTGACCTTAAAGGTGAACTTATAAACAAAATAGTAGGCTATTAAAATAGAACATAACAGCAACAACAAAGATTTGGGAACCTAAGAAATTATTAACAATCAATGTTAGTGTTTTGAATACTGCACGTATGAGTGTGTGTTGAGGAGAGAGAGAGAGAGAGAGAGAGAGAGAGAGAGAGAGAGAGAGAGAGAGAGAGAGAGAGAGAGAGAGAGAGAGAGAGAGAGAGAGAGAGAGAGAGAGAGAGAGAGAGAGAGAGAGAGAGAGCATTGGAGACTGATCAAATGCAATTTCAAATTTCTGCGCTAACCCTGTTACATACACTACATTTTTGACAATAAAGTACATTAGACTTGACTTGATTAGACCACAAAGCATACTAAGCCCTGCCGTAATAAATTGAAAACAAAAAATGTTCTCAACAGAGCCTGCCTGTCCTGCCGGCCAGCTGACTTGTTCCGCACCTCTGGGATGGGCAGGAGACCAGCATGCATGGACCGCAGAGTCCCAGCTGCTATGTACGCTAAAGGTGTAATAAACTCAGAGCGGTATCGGGTGCTACTGTAGCAACGTGATTTTAAAGTCAGCTCTAGCTTGAACAGGCAGCCAGTGAAGGGAGGCTTGGCTTCAGAAGTCACTCATGAAAACTACAACCCTCCCAAATTAAGTTTTATTTACAAAAATAAATGTGTTGCACCGAAGAAATAAATGAACACAGAAAGGGGAGATTTTGGTAAGACAAAAATATTGTCGCCTATAGAAAATAATGTGAAAATGAGCAGGATAAGTCAATTCAAATAGGCCTACACAGATCAGGTGTCATCAGGCTGTAGGTAGGCCCTATTAACCTACTCCAGGCACTGTTTGTAATGTGCTCCCAGCCTGATGGAGGTCCAAATACCGAAATCTTGCAGTAAAATCGGCCATTATTTGACCTCAAGTGTACAGATTTTTCCCATTTTATTTTGCCTAGTTGTTTCTTACTTTTACGCACAAAAAATTTTGGGACTTGTATTATAACACTCATGATGGAGGCAGGCCTGCTGTAAGCACATTGCATTGAAGGACATTTTCATAAAAATACAACACACTGAGGAAATTAACATAGTGTGCACGCAAAGCTGTGTGTGTGCGGGAGCCGCCACCGCTCCGCACAGCATTTTGAAAATGCATTCAAATTTGTCCCATTCAAATGAATGGCAAAGTAGCACGCTAGCTTTGGCTGTGGGGGGGATTTTGAACTGGACTGGCCGCTGTTGGTGTGAAAGGCCAAGTAGAACACACCGGACGAAACTAAGCAGAAAGACCTTAATCTTCTCACTGCCGTTCCGCCACGCTCTAGTGTGGAGCCGGCCTAAACCTCATTCCCATCCTGGGTCAACGGCATCAGTGTGACCGAGGTGACCTTGGGGCCGGGAACTCATCATCCATCTCAGAAGACCTCACCTGGGACAGTCACACACAGCGCATCGTAAAAAAAAAGCCAGCAACGTCTGTACCACCTCAGACGATTGAGAAAGTTTGGTATGAGACCCAAGATCCTTAGGTCTTTTTACAGAGACACCATTGAGAGCATTCTGACGGGGACCATTATTGCATGGTATGGGAACTACTCTCAATCCAACAGGAGAGCTCTTCAGAGGGTTGTGCGTACAGCTCAGAAAATATGTGGCTGTGACTTACCCTCCATACTGGAGCTATTCTAGGGAAGGAGCATCAGGAAGGCAAACAAAATCTTGGCTGATCCTAGCCATCCCAACTATGAAGTGTTTTCTATATTACCATCTGGGAAACGGTATGGAAGACTGAAATCTCACACTCCAAAGTAGTTTCTCCCACCAAGCAGTTAGATTACTGAATTCATACTGAAAACAACAAGGCATTGGCAACTTTCTTTGCACCCCGTCCCCACCCTCCCGCTTTTTTCTTTTTTTAAAGGGACACTGTGTGAGATTTTTAGGTCCTTAGCAGCTTGGCATCAGTGGACCTGAGAGCTCGAGCAGGGGCATAAAAAGAGAGCATGTCAGAGATATAACTAGGGACAAGTCCATTTAATGCTTTAAATACTGTCAGCAGAATCTTTTTTTTTTTTTTTTAATATATTTTTATGGGCTTTTATTTCGATAGGACAGTGAAGGTGCAACAGGAAGTGAATGTGGAGAGAGATGGGGTAGGGCAGAGAACCTCTAACAGGGAGAAGGCTCAGTCTCATTGGTTCCCATTGCAGCCAGTTAGCTTTGCATGCATACTGCAGTAACGAGCGTGGGCCAGTCCTTCATGTGGGAAAATGTATGGAATGGAAAGGGGAACCCATGCTAAATACATTGCTACTGCGATTTCCAGTCACAAATATCATCAACAAAACATTCCTGGTAAGCACTATGACTGTTGTTTAACAATAGGCTGTATTGACAAATCGCACAGGTGTGTAGTTTTACAGCAGGTTAGAAGATTTCAACCTGTACTCGCTAGAATCACGCTAATGTTTATGGGTTTGGCCCCATAAAAATTGAGCTTTGTGACCCAGTATATAATAATCTAGTGGCGCAAAATAATCGAAACGCTACTCAAATGGGGTCTTATTATTTCTAGCTTAGAACTTAATATTAATATTTCAGGACAAAAAATTATAAAAAATCACAAAAATTATAATGGTAGAAAACTCCATTGACACCCATTCATTTTGCACTGGCCCGTGGTTAGGGTTAGCCAGTTGTGGCTAGTAGCTTGTTCCGTGAGTGAACAGCCCCTGGGTAGGGTTGGGAAATGACCCCATCCGGACTCGAACCAGGGTCCCCATGGGCATGCAAGCCCAAGTGTGGGGGCTTAGCGCGCTGTGCCACAGCGCCCCCCCTGTCAGCAGAATCTTAAAGTCAATTCTGTATGAGACAGGTAACCAGTGCAGGTCTGCCAAGACAGGAGTGATGTGCTCTCTCATTCTGGTTCTTGTTAGGATTCTTGCCGCAGAATTTTGAATGAGTTACAATTTGTCAATTATTTTTTTGGCAGACCAGAGAAGAGAGCATTAGTCTAGCCTACTGGTGACAAAGGCATAAATACGTTTTTCAGCGTCTTATCGGGGGGCCAAGCCGCACACTTTGTTGACATTTCTAAGATGGAAAAAAGCAGATTTTGTTATCTTGTTGATGTGAGGCTCAAAGCTCAAATCCGAGTCTATGACCTAGGCTAGTAACCTTATCTTTAATGTGCATGCTTAGGTCACCTAGGCTTGAGTGGAGTTTTGCACGTTTCTTCTTAGGCCCAATGAGCAACACTTCAGTTTTATCCTCATATAATTTTAGGAAGTTACTGTTCATCCAATCTGTGATGGCAGACATGCATTTAGTCAAGCCTCTTCTACTCTGCTCCCCCTGTTTCTTCAACATGCTAACTGTCACTAGCAAGAACAAACTGATCAAAATCTCCAATTTGGCATCCAAGATAATACACCTCCCCACCTCCAGCCTCACTGACGCAAATGACAAAGCCCTCACACGCCTAGCCCATAGCAAGCAGCCCAGACCACCCCCTGAACCGGTTCTTCACCTTTCTTCCATCTGGTCGCAGGTACAGGACTCTGGACTGGCAAAAAGCACATTTCAAGAAGAGTTTTGTTCCCTCAGCTATAACTGCACTGAACAAACTTTTGTGACACACACACACTCACACACCACTCACACTCACACTCACACACACAAACCCTCATGTTTAAGAGGTTGGGAAAGGGAAAGGCCCACAGGATGCCACATGGCGGTTATATGGTGACACTTGGCAATGCAGGGATGAAACAATATGTGGTATGTATGGACTAATGTGTGGTGACATAGCTGGGAATGAGAGGAGCTGCATAGCTGGTGGCATAGCTGGGTAAATTAGGGGGAGGGTAGAATAAAATAGAATAAAATTAAATAAAACGGATGGGTTGTGTGGAGGAGAGGAATGTAATGTATATGTAGAGGAGTGTATATTGGATTGTATATTAATAGATGTGAGTATACCGGTATGTGTTGTATGTGAATGTCTGAGGATGTTTATGTGTCTGTGTGAAAATGGTGTCTATATGTTTAGCAAATGAGATGTGTACTACAAGATCTAACCTGATGGAACTGAACAGTCTGATGTGAAACCAAATATCCCTATGGGACAAGAAAGAATCTAATCTAATCTAAACTCTGGGAGGCATGCAAGACTGCTTTCTTTGCAATCTCAAATTACTTCATCAACAAATTATAGTCTTTGCTGAAAATCATTGGATACACAGTCCTTCAAGCTAAAGGAAGTCATACAATGTATTAATTTGGATCTTACAGCACCAGGGCTTCAATATTCTGATGTTATGTAACACATTTGTGTGTTTTGAAGTGATTTATCACATTATTTTTTTGTAGGCGACAACACTTTTGTGTTGCCAAAATTTGCCCTTTCCATGTTCATTAAATGATAAATCTTTCTTCAGTGTAACACATTTATTTTCTACATAAAACCTTACTTGGGAGGGTTGTAGCTAGGTGACAAAACTTCTGGCAAGGAGTGTATGCTAAAATTAAAATTTTGGTGCAGCACCTTTGGCTTTTACAGCTGTTACAGCACTCAGTCTTTAGGTAAGTCTATCAGCGTGGCACATGTTGATGTGTCAATATGTGTCCACTCTATGGAAAAGCACTCAAAATCTGACAGATTGCGAGTGCATCTCCTGTGCACAGTCCTCCTCAGATCACCCAACAGATGTACAATGGGATACAGTTCTGGACTCTGTCTGGGCCATTTCAAAACCTCAATTTTGTTCTGGTGAAGCCATTTTTTTAAGTATTATTTAGTCGTGTGCTAAGGGCAGGCCTAATTGTCGTTCTGAAAGATTAAGTTCCTCCGCATCTTCACCTTTCAGGTTTTGTGCCACTTAGTTGCATTGCATGTTTCTCAGTTGCACTGTAAAAGTTAGTAGTTAAGATTACATCGAACAATTGTGAAATTATTTGTCTTTCTGTCATTTTTACATCACAAAAACCTGACATTTGAACAGGGGTGTGTAGACTTTTTATAGGCATTGTGCATCACAGTCACAAAAAAACATGGCAACAGTTTGCCAGGCCAATTCTGACAAAAAAGACTAATGGGACTCTATACTCTAAAGTCATGATCCCAAGATCAATCTTTTTAGAACTAACTGATGGCTTCAAAATGATATAGCCTGGGAACTCCCATACTGCCTTTAGTTCTACAACACAATCGTTCCAATCTGAAAGACAAAGGTTATGCTATCACGAATAGACAGGGTTACTTTTGTTTCCCGAGCACATTACAGCTTCAGTAACAAACTACAGCTCCATAGGTTATATTTCTCTGTTCTGTGAGCTGGTACTTCCGTTTTTAGATGCGTCCCACGCATCTCTATAAGAGGCTTTGGTGTCCGTCCGTCCGTCCGTCCCTCCGTCCGTCCGTCCGCCCGTCCGCCCGTCCGTCCGCCCTCCCGTGATGTGTTTCCCTCCCGTGATGCGTTTCTGAATTGTGATTCCCTCCTGTGATTCCCTCTTGTGTCCACAAGGTGGCAGTCGCTCAGTTTTGGCCTGGAGCTCATGCGTGCAAACCAACCGTGCTCTTTGCCAGTGAGAAAAACATGGCGGCACTTCCTGTTGATTTTCACATGAAAGTTTTGCTTAATTTAAAGTCCCTAAGCGACTATAAATGTTGTGGCTTCCATATATTGATGTAAAAGTGCCCCACGAAGTAATGAAGCACAACAAAGTTACTCCACATTACCATTTGACCACTCGTTTTTCTATGCTAACAGGGTAGCTAATGTAGCATTGTAAATGATCCAGGGAGAAAGGGGGAAATGTTGTGATTTCAGTCCGCCTGAGGCAACGATTTTCGTGGGGAAGATGACCTGCATCTCGGTGGCATTGAACCACGCCCCCGTGCCTTATTTGGCTCGCTCAGCACGTGCGTCCTCAGTCCAATCGCAATGCTTTATTTTCCCCAGACGTTGGAGATCCCCAGGGTTGGAGATCTTTGAAAAACGGTTCCTGTGAGCTATATTTTTGAAAATACACAGCCCGCCTCTCCCTTCAGCCCTCCCCTCAAAGCCACGCCTTCAAAACACATGAACGCGCATGCAGTGTGTCAAGTGTTCGGATTATCCCGGGAACCCACGAGAGCTCACGAGGCGGGGGGGCGGGCTAGAAACCACGACAAAGCAACTAGCCAAGCTAACTTCCAGCCATGGCACTGTCTCCGGCTACGGTAAGAATGTTCAACATCACAATAAACGCACAGGCCGTCATGGTTGCCATTTCAAGAAATATTGATGACAGTAGATGTAAACTAGATTAGTTATTGAACTTGACTTGATACGTGTTACTTAGATATCTCATTCTAACTTCCTAACACTGATGACAGATGCTATACTGTCATCCCTAGAGAGTAGTTCTAGCCAGTAGCTACAGTACTGACACATGGATTTATTTTGACAGATGTGTACCGCAGTATACATTTTACTATTGTATTTATATATACCCGACACCACAATCCGTAGTGTTTTAGGCTATGACTTCAGATTTCACTTGGGTTGTCGCACGCGCAGACACAGGGACAGAGGGAGTAAAGAAAAACAACCGAACTGATCAACGCTAATGAAATTGTTTTGGCTGACGATATTTTCATATGCTTTAGACCTTCCACGACCACGAGAGCTCCAGCTCTGACTTTCCTGGCCCATCACAATCATAACGACCTAACAGCCCAGTAGGACCGATGGCCAGAGATGGAGGAGGAGGAAGATAGACACATCAGAGGTCGGGGGTATTAGGGAGACTCCAACAGAATTGACGCCCTGCTAACTGTAAGGATGTACATTCATCCCTCAATAACATTGTCCTGCTGTATTCCTCCAGATGTGTAAGTATTGTAATGGATGTTATCACAACGGATGTACTCTATATCGCAACACGAGTAGGCTACACGAGTACACCTGTTGTGATAACCATTACAATAGTTCTACTCCTATGAGTAGTAGTGTGATATTGCTTGTTTGTTGGTACACAACACCAGTGGTAGTTGAAGTACATCCATAAAAGCCCATCTACTTCATACATCTGTGTAACCCCTGGCACAACACCAGTTTATAAGAAATTGACTGAAAACGTTGTATGCATACAATTGGCACATCTTTATATACACAATAATGATTGCTTATGTCCATATTGGTCTTATTGTCAATAGAGTTATTTAGTCCCCATCATCAAATAGAAAATGCACTACATAAAATGTATTTATTGCTTTGCAGGCCTTGATTCAATCATTGAATTTGAAGCAATCCCATCGGTTACTGCAGCGTGCCCTGACCCGTGACCCCAGTTTGATGTTCGACCTGGCACATGACATCTGGTCCTCAGTCACAGCCCAGTAGCACAACCAACCTGGCGCCTCTGCGCAATCTGTAAGGAGATGCCCATGAACATTGAAAGGAAATGCTGTGGTGTTCTCAGTTTTGATAAGACTTTGGGCTGATGTAGGACCAGGTGAGAGAAACGGTCTCTTCAGGCATGCAGCCTACAGACAGTATGGGGCACTTGAACAGGGCTGACGTTGTAATACACAGTACAATACCCAGGATAAGCCAGGGTTACCCTGCTCCACTAGAGCAATATAAAAGTTTTATACAGAGTACGGTATAAAACACACAAACCGGCAGTGTGCAGACTTTTATTATTTTTCATTATCTGTAGGAGCATTCATCTGTACATCTCACCTTTTTGGTTTGGAACCACGTTTGTCTTGTTACCATTGTTTTTTTCATACATAGAAAATAAATGCAACCTGTCAAATGTTCTTCTGATTGTGGTCTTGTGGAATATATAAATTATGTAACCATGCATTTTCAGTCAGAGAATGAATTAAAAAAGCCACACAGTCAAATTGTGTCCACCAATATTTACTGTCATTGAAATGGAAGCAATGGACAATGGACAATTTAAACAATGTATTACACATGACACTAGATACATTACTTTATACTATATTTACAGTTGTCATTACCACACAAAAACTCTGGGAAGGTGGGTAAGTGCAGCAACTGTGAAGGGCCTAGTTTGAGGTTGGAGGCGTCTGTGCTGTAAAAAGATAAACAGAATTAGAAATCACATATCTGACAGTAGCTCCAGTGACATTTTAAATGTAAGTAACCTGGGTTGTTGGGGCAGGGACACCAAAAATAACTCCTTTATCTGGGCTCACCTGGTTGTGAGTGTCTGCGGTCAGCCATCCCTCTTAGGGTAGAAAGTCTTCTGCGCAGGACGGTGCCCTGAAGGTTGACGTTCACAGTATGCAGCCTTCTTGTCCTGGAACTTTTATTGTGCAATTTTCCATATCTGTAACAAGCAATGTGTTAGACTATATTAGGGCTTCATTACATCAAATTACANAGCAGGGTTTTACAGGGTGTTGGCTACAGTCCCAGGACCTAAGTGGACTTGTGTGCCTTGCTCAAGTGCACTTCAGCTGTGGATGGAGGTGTAGGTAGGGAGAGGTAAGGATGGGATTTCAACCTGCTTCTCTATGATCTTAGGACCACCTCTCACCATCAGGTGATGGCTGGCTGCTACCTCAAATTTCATTCATGGCCCTAGTTATGTTCTGTAATCAGCATTGTTTTGACCTTACACAAATAAATGTAAATGCATTCTGCACCATGGGGGGCTGTGAAGACCTTTGAGAATATTTGCAGAACTACATACTGAATTGAGCCATCCGCCTTTCTCTTGGTTGGTGTGTTGAGATGGTGACTGCAGTCCAGGCTTCTTGGATTGGAGGAGAAAAGCTGTGGCTTTTACTGGCATAAGTATGTGGTTGTGGAAGGACTCTGTCGGCTGTTGACCTGAGGGAAAAAAGAGCACAAATTGCATATTAGCACAGAGCCCATGCTTAGACCATAGACAGATAAATCATCTGGCACAATCTGCATGCAACCAACAGAACCTAGAAAGAGAAAGATTAGCAGCAATACACAAAGGGGACAAGTATACAAAAACATGCAAAGTGTTCTGATAAGGTGCATGGAGGTAGTCTGTGTTGATTCCAGCAACCTCAAAGACTGAAAAGTGTCCCAGTGTGTTGAATTGAAAACTTGGCGCGTGCGCGCGCACACATAGGAATATCATAATTTAGTGCAGTGTTTCTCAACAGGGGTGCCGGGGCACCCTGGGGTGCCGTAGGGCCCCCTCAGGGGTGCCGCGGAAACGTGGCTGATAAATGATATAACATAAAACATATTTGTCAAAATTGATAAGTTAATGTTAGTCAGTGGAATCTTTGATCTGCCATTTACACACAATAAAGTAAATATTGGTCATCCCAGCTGCAACTTTGAACGTAGGTCGTGCTACTAGGTTGTGTGTCTCCAAATGTGTTACATTCTAAGCTTGTGTGGTATCGGATGTGATGCTATATGGCTACTTGGTTTGGGGTGCCTTGAAATTTTCCATGAATTGAAAGGGTGCCTCGCCTAAAAAAAAGGTTGAGAAACACTGATTTAGTGTATCAATTACAACTACAGGATCTGTTCGCTTTTGTCAGATAGAACCATTGTTTTTCAAAGGCAGATCATTCCAAAAAGGATAGTAGTATCTGCAACTGGACGAAATTACACCCACAAACATGAATAAAATAAACTACCAGTGTGCGGTGATTCATTCTTCATTTACTTGGCAGCCTTGATATGTTGTGAAACGGGAGCAAGGAACAGCTATGGAAAACACCACACATTGGAATGGACAAAGCAGAACATTTCAATATAACCAGGGTAAAACAAATAATGTACCGGCATCTCCATGTGATCATTCAGTGTAGCCATCACAATAAAGATCTGCCGTGTAGCCGTCATGGTCATTAGGTGGTATTTATCAAATGCAAAACTACCGTCTTCTCAAAAACGACATCAGCGAGTTAACAACATTACACCCACAATCATGTAAACATTTGAAAACCCAAGGCAATCTATTTTGCAATGCTGGAGCGGCGAACAGGTTGTGCTTGTGCTTGCTACTATTACCAGAGTCATACAACAGAGACGTACCAAAGCAAAACATGCAAACGATATATTTTTGTAAACCACTAGAAAGACATGGGCTTTGCTGGTCAAAGTAATGTGTGCGTAAACATGGTAGGTTACTTACTACGGGGTGGATCCGTATTTAGCAACTGAACGCGGATGGAGAAGGGGTGCTTCCGTCCTCCTCCCAGCTGGTTTGTCTGGCTCGTTCGCACAACTAGCAGCAAAACACACAAGAGTAACCGTCTGAGTTACACATAGCAATTCTGAAAACGTGTTCATGTGCACAGAATAAATGCCACAGGGGGGAAAACACAAAAAAATAAAGCGATTGAGGTAGCAGCTATGTTAAGCAAGGTAGCAGCTAGATATGTTGGAGCTTGAGCTAATCCTCTGACCCCTCTCAATAGATACTTCCTTAAAAAAAAGACACCACTGTGTCCTAAACCAATTCACAAAATATTATACAGACAAATATATTATCTCACCTCTCGATTAGAAATATGGTCACCAAAGCGTATTTGAAGCCGCTGCCGTAGCCGACATCTGTGTCCAAGAGTGTCAGGTCCCATTTCAAATTTTCAGCCCGTGTTGGAGTCTGGTTTTGCGAGTCCGATGATAATCCAAGGGAGTATGTTATCCTGACATGGTTCTAGTGTTCCAAAAGCCAAAGTTCTTCCTGTAGCTCTGCAAAAGCCACCAAAGTTTCCAAGTAGCTCAGCCTGCTGCTAACTCTCGTTACCTTGCTACTAGCCGAGTGATGGTGAGCCTTGTCGCGTGTGCATGAATGATGGGGGCGGGGTCGGTCAAGTTCACGAGTCGGTGAACGCGCAGGGAGGAGGGGTGAGTGCTGGCGGTTGATGGACGTGTCAGAAACCAATAGAAGTGATGATGAGTATTACTTCTATTGGTTGCCGTTTTCTTCTGACTACGCCCTCTACACTGGACCAAAAGATTTCGTTTTTTTCCCAAACACTCTATTTCAATGGGTGCTATGGCGTCATGAGGAGTTTTTCAGATGATATGGTAAAATATGTGCCAGAAAAACATCTCCTATCCCACCTTTAAGTGAAAGTGCCATGTATACACATCGCAAAATAACTCTTAATCCGATCTATTTAAATCGCATTTATTAAATCGGACTTAAAAACATCATGTACACGTAGCCAATGTCTCATTGATTACTTTATGGAACTTACGGTTTGTCTGTTACGGTCCACGAAGACAATATCCACGTGAAAACGCAAACGCCTGCAAACCACTGTTTTGACAGAAATACAGTTCACCTGTCGCCTACTCTGTTTTCTTCCCAAAGCGGCATTTAAAAGTATTCCATGAAATCCAACATCAACGTCACTTCAAATAGGTGACAGCATCATGCTCACACATGAAATAACACTTCAGTGAGGGGGGGACATCACTGCTCTCATATTAAAGTGAAAAGAGAATTTCACATTTTAGTTTATTTAATGTAGGCCTATGCAAAATTGCAAATAGCCTATTCATTGAAATCTGTCCAGAAAGGGTTGTAATGTTTGCCTGTTTTTTATGTTTGTAATTTAAAAAAAAAAAAAAAAAAAGTGATTTAAAAAAAAAAAATAGCCTAACAAAAATAGAGATTTTATGTTAAAAAAAATGTGATATGGGATGGACCGATGACCCCCTAAGCTAAATTCGCCTTAGGTCCCCACATTGCTAAATGTAGTGTAAGGGATTATTTTGAAAAGACAGTAACATGTAATCAGCAATGCATTACAGTTTTTCAGTAAATTGCCCAACACTGTTGAAATCCTATGGTACTTTTTCAAATCCAGGCTTATACAGTACATGGTAGGCTTATTGATAAATTGCCTTGACAGGTTATGAGGAGGCCAAGGGGGCGTTTGGGCAAAAAAGGTTCAGAACGGGCATAGACGGACGCATCTGTTGTCCGCCTGCCGGACTTGTTCTTACAGACTACAGTTTACTTTACAATACTGCCATCTTCTGGTTAAAAGGTGCAGAAAACAAAGACGAATACAGTGTCAGTTCTTGTAGGTAGGCCCTAGTTCTAAATATAATATAGCCTATATAATACTGCCATTAATTAAACTATAAATAAATAGCCACGTATTGTAGTTCTAGTTCTAGTAGTTGGTTGTCTGAGGGGGAGGTCTAAGCCAAAAATGTCAGGGCCGTTTTGCTACTCTTTGTTTCTGAGCGTGAATATTCCCTATTTTACTTCTTGTGAACATCCCTAAGCAGAGCAGTGCAATACTGACATATATACTTTCCAGAAAAAAACTTTCCAGAAAACTCAAAAGCAGGGCGAATAAAGCGAATGGCAAAACTTCTTCAGCAACCTCAGTTACTGGTAGCATAGTTCGCGTACACACACTTTTACTCTTAATTATTTACATGAACAACTTCACCATCTTATCAAACACCTTCAAAAAATTATAATTCTGTAATTATACCAATATTCTATCACACCATGATCCATCTGTTTTACAAATAGAAGTGGGTATTTTTTGTTTAAATCTAGCTGTAATCAAGAAATTGGATTGATCTAGATTAAAATGGCTCATTCCGAATATGTGTGCTACCGAAATAATGTCTAAAAGTAAGTCTCTGCCAAGTAGCCAACAACAATTTGGAATGTCCGGAAAAAGAAAGAAACTGTACAGAGTAGATGTTGAAGAGGTTGGTCAAGGAGAAACTGTAGTTAATGATAGAAATATTGACAGCTGCAAAGAAAATCCCCAAAAGCATTACAATATAGGCCTACTGCTAAAAGAAGACTCAGCGAGCAGAGATACACACATGCAAAACATTCATCAGCAGTAAGAATCTGAGGGCCAGATTGAATGTGCAGAGAAGAGATGATCCACAAAATGGACTGATGAGACCTTAAAGGCTAACTTCAGCCTATTTCAACATGCAGTAATGCTCACACTACCCTGGACTTGTCAGTAGGCCTACTTGATATTTTTTTCTCTCTCCTCAGCCTTTTCCGAGATCCTAGTCATTATAATGGGGGCAGGTGTTTGTTTCCATTTTAAAAAAACACCTTGATTTATTCCCAAAAACATCCAAAAGGTTATGCAACATCAGCAGACAACCAGCAAACAGCGATACCTTTTGAGAAAACTTTTGGAGTAGGCCTATGTCAAGATTTTAAAAAATGTAAACAAACACCTGCCCCCATTAGAATAGCTCAGATCTTGGAAAGGGCTGAGCCGAAAAATGCGGCATCACCGAGTACTGACAAGTCAAAGGTAACGTGAGCAATACAACAGCATATTGAAATTGGCTGAAGTGGTCCTTTAATGAATCTCTAAGTCCAGGGAAGGCCAACGTATGGGAAAAGAATGGAACTGCATGTGGAATGAAGCAGATAAGCTCATCTGTGAAGAATGGTAGAGGTAATGACTGTGATGGCCTGGGCATGCATAACTGCTTCTGGAATAGGCTCCTCATTTTAATTTAATTTTCATTTGCGTTAGTAGGCTAGGTCTTGATGTTGTGAAATTAGGCTATGTTGTAATCGCTTCCAGCGTAATCTTTTTTTAGGACTATTATTACTGTCTTTGTGTGTGCGTGTGTGTGCATGTGTGTGCACTTTCTCACGTGAACTCCAGACAACTGGCACCATACGGCAGCCTCCAGAGCTGGTGTGTGAATGTGGGAATGTGTGTGTATTTTGAAAGTGCTTTGTGTCAATTTAATAGTTGTGGTACTGCTCTATAAATACATGCTGTATTGTATTGTATTGTATTTATTGATCATTGTCACAACCCAAGGAATTTCAAAGCGTACAAACACATTTTGCCTGCCAATTTATGGGCAAATGCAAAATGAATGGGGTTTTATTTTTGGTGAGTTAGAATGTCCATACCACCAATGCACCAAAATGTGGCATGGAAATCTACAGGGTATATTGAAGAGTGACGTGTGGGTCACCAGATCAAACAAACAGCTGACAGCAAAGCATCAAGCATCAAGGGCTTCCATAACTCCCATGCAATGCCTCTGCCACTGACTTCAATGTTAAACGCATCATGGCAGTGATTAAGGCAAAGAGATTCCTAACCAAGTATTGAACATTGAAATGTAGAAAGTACCACAGTTCAACTGATTTGATGTGACCCGAATTTCTTTCTTTTTTCGGAGGAAAATTGTGATTATAATATTCTAATTATGTTTCTTTTTTTAGCTGGAAGGCCAAAATATGTAGAAATAAACAAATGAATGATTGGAATAGTTAAAAATGTGGGCAATGAATCTATAATCCATGAAAGTTTAACATTATTGATGGAATTATGGAAATAAATCAACTTTTTGATGATATTCTAATAAAGTGACCTGGAGCTGTAAGGCAAGGCAAGGCAAGGAGAGGTTATTTGTATTGCGCATTTTATACACAGGTGCAATTCAATGTGCTTCACAAAAAATAAAAGTAAAAAGAAAGAAAACAAGAAAAAACATTCACTGCAAAAAATGAAATCTTAGCAAGCTTATTTTTCTAGTTTCAAGTAAAAACATCTAGTCAATCTTATTTTAAGTAAAAATCACCCAATAACTAGTCTTTTTAACTCGAATTTGGAACTAGAAATGAGACTATTTATACTTGTTTTCGAACATTTGTCTATGGGGCAAGATATTTTTACTTGGTGATATTTTTTTACTTGTTGTAAGCAATATTAGCTTGAAACAAGTAAAATAATCTAATCAAGTAAAAATATCTTGCCCCATGGACAAATGTTCGAAAACAAATGTAAATAGTCTCATTTCTAGTTCTAAATTTGAGAAAAACAATAAACAAATCACTCATGTCCCCTGTAAAAAGACAACTTAACATTTTGCTCTTTTAAAGGTTTTTCTCTAGACCTATTGTACGGTGTATTGCATATATTACAACGGATAGGATACATATCTGCACTTTGTAGTAAAAGCAGGAAAATTGGTACACAGTTACTACTGTACGGTGTATTGCATATATAACAACGGATGGGATACATATCTGCACTTTGTAGTAAAAGCAGGAAAATTGGTACACAGTTACTTCTTGATATTGATTAATATTAGAAATAGCGGGATTGTGATTAAAAAGGCATAGGCCTATTTTCAAAATCGCCACCAACCAAAGCCATTAAGCATTTTAAGTATTAAAGTAACACCACATTCAACACCCAGTGACCCAGAAACAACACTGCAACATGTAAGCATTGTAGAATGTGAAAAATTGGAAAAGTGTCATTGTATGTATTTTATGTGTTATGCAACATATTTCATTTTGCCAAAATATCTACAGTTATTGACCACGTCATTGTCATAAAAGAAATTTGGCCACGTCCTTGTGACAAAGTAATAAAAGTGGATGAACGGTCATATGTAAATCCCAGAGGTAAGAAGTGGGCACATGTGTTCACCTATTAGTAGGCCTACTTGACAACTTGGTTTGCCAATTGAAAATACTGATATAAAATCTTTTCTATCTGACAATTACAATTCTTATTTCAATGAGATAAATTATTCATTTGTTTGTGTTCAAATTCATAATTTAGGTGCATCAAAACATTGTGGTGGAAACGGTTGTCACCAGACAGCAGTCAGTAACATGATAAAAACCCATCTGATTTCAGTAGGTCAAGGTTATAACAGCTGTGCTATAAAAAGCCTTTGCAAGAATGATAATAATAATGATGGCCTATGTTATAAACCTTAACTTTCCTTAAACTGACATCATTTAGCCTACCATTACAAAAAAAACAACATGGTTCATTCCTTTATTTGGATGTAGGTGACACACACACGCACACACACACACTAAAATAATGTGTTCTTTGCAACTTCAAATTTCACAATCTTTTGCAGTAATGTGATGATTATATGTTGAATAAAAAGTATGTAACAAACCAAAGCTTTTTAAAGGCTGCCTGAACAGATTGAAGAATCATGGCATCCGATATAGTTTATCTGTGTTTTCAAGGCCAGGTGGACGCCCCACTGGTTCAACAAGTGTTAATAATTAAAACTACCACAGTTGACCTTCAAGGTCTTCCCTTATCATTGAAGTGCTCAATGGTGTTGGCAGTCCTCGACACTGTGGCTGAACACTTTGTCTTTCCGTGTAACAGCATATAACTGTGAATGTCAAACCCAACATTGAAATACATTGTTTTAACTGACACCTGTAGTAAAAGTGATCTGATAGTTCCATGAACTATCAAGGCTTTTGGCTGAACTCAAAACACTGGGCGGGTACTGAAATAATGAGTGGTAACAAACAGCCAGTCATAACCACCAGTAACCTTCTTAACCAGAAGTGACCCTTATTACAGGCAACAAATCTAGGTTACTAGAGTATAAATTGAAAAGCGTCAACCCTGCTCTGATGGTTCATGTTGAAATGAAGACTTCAGATATAATAATGCAACACTGTATTTTTTGTGGAAATATGTTGCTGTGTGTGTGTGTCTGTGTCTTTTTTGTGGAAATATGTTGTTGTGTGTGTGTGTGTGTGTGTGTGTGTGTGTGTGTGTGTGTGTGTGTGTGTGTGTGTGTGTGTGTGTGTGTGTGTGTGTGTGTGTGTGTGTCTGTGTCTGTGTCTGTGTCTGTGTCTGTGCGTGCCGGTAAAAATTAAGGGGAAGGACCTGAATGGCTTAGTCCATTTTCTGCTAAATTAGTTTTTTAACATTTAAATTTGTATCAGGATACCAGGATATTTGATTAATTCAATTGGCTGGTCTGATTTATCATAATTCATACAAGCCATACAACTACATGGCCTACATAATCTGATCTGAAGCCCTCTGGTAGCCTATTCTTCAGAAGTATGTGTTTTGATATTGCAATTCATATTCACAGAGGAGAAAAATCCAGCATAAACAAAATGATGAAGCGATTCTATTTCATATCCTTTATGTGATATGTGTTTATTGTAACACTGAAGCATGCCAGGGAGGGGAAATGTTATTGTGCTTGTCTCAATAATCCTTACGTTGCAGCAATCACATATATCAGACCTTGAAGTGGTTTCCCAACCAGCCGCACAATCAAAGTACAGTCTGCAAGCCCACAGTAAGTGGTGTCCATGGACTCCGGTCAAGGCCATGTAGACACACACACACACACACACACACACACACACACACACACACACACACACACACACACACACACACACACACACACACACACACACACACACACACACACACACACACACACACACTTTGATTTCCTAGAGGCACTGACAACATGACACGAGTACGTCATAACCTGAGGGATTAGCACAGTATATAACCAAGACAGAGAAACTGTGTTGTTCACGGTGAACACTGGTGTACAGGTACTTTTGACATCGCAAGGATGATCAGCATTGCGTTCATATGGGCTGTCGTGGTGGGACTCTGCTGTTGCTTATGGCTGGTTCTAGGGATCCGTAGGAGGTAAACATTGCTTTGGATTGAACATTGCAGCTTGAAAAAAATGTGCAAGATATTTGCTCAATGAAATATGATATTAATATGCATTTACAGACTTAGGCCTACTTGTGCATGTGTAATTAAACCCCCAGTTTGCTTCATTGGACAACTTTTTTTGAACACTTAGGATACCTATTTTAGCTCATGAATATGTTGTTTCTTTGAATATCGATCTGTTTAAAATGTAATAAATTGTAATAAACATAGGCTACCATGCATTTTGACATGATGTAAAAGCTATGATAATCTGTCAGTATTTATGGTAAACTTTTTTCTTTATTTGAGTAATGTTATTATGTAATGATGCTTTCAGACAACCTGGAGAGCCACCGGTGGAAAATGGGTGGATCCCTTACCTTGGTTGTGCCCTACAGTTTGGTGCCAACCCTCTAGAATTCCTTCGCAGCCGGCAAAAGAAGTATGGCCATATATTCACCTGCAAGATCGCTGGTGATTATGTCCACTTTCTGTGTGATCCTTTCTCCTACCACGCAGTCATCCGACAGGGCAGACACCTGGATTGGAAGAAATTTCACTTTTCTACCTCTGTCAAGGTAATACATGTGGAAAAAGAACACATCATAGCAGATATAACTTTCATTCATATTCATTGTTTTTCATATATATCAAATCAAAGGTAGCTAAATAAATATATACTTTTAATCTTAAATAAATGAAATCAAAAGTTAAACAGTATAATGAAGACACTCATGATACTTGGGTTGATTCTGATTCATTTCATCTTTTATTTATTTTAGGCTTTTGGTCACGACAGCATGGATCCAAGTCATGGCTACACAACAGAAAACCTGCACCAGACGTTCTTAAAAACTCTTCAAGGGGATGCTCTACCTTCACTCATTGAGACAATGATGGAGAATCTGCAAACTGTCATGCTACAGTCTGACACGCTCAGCGTCACAAGCTCCAGCTGGGAAGTAGATGGCATCTTTGCCTTCTGCTACAAGGTCATGTTCGAGTCAGGGTACCTCACATTGTTTGGAAAGGAATTGGAAAATGGAGACAAGATTCAAGCTCACCGGGAAGCCCAAAAAGCTCTTGTGCTTAATGCCTTGGAAAACTTCAAAGAGTTTGACAAGATTTTTCCTGCTCTGGTGGCTGGTCTACCCATCCACGTGTTTAAGAGTGCATACAGTGCACGTGAGAATCTAGCAAAGACTATGCTTGCCGAGAACCTAAGCAAGAGAGAGAACTTGTCTGATTTGATTTCTCTTCGCATGCTCCTAAATGACACCCTGTCTACTTTCAATGACATCAGCAAGGCCCGCACACATGTAGCCTTGCTTTGGGCATCTCAGGCCAATACGTTGCCTGCTACCTTCTGGACCCTCCTCTACATGATCAGGTACAGGAAGATTGTACAAGTAGGCTGATGATAAATGTCAAAAAAAGTAAAGTACCATTCACAATGAACTACTTTAAGCCAGTGATTTAAAACATTTAGGGGAAAGTACAGTACTGTAATGTATGATTAGTTTCAGGATCCATTTTGTACTCATCAAATGGACATATGTGACGTAACATATGGACATGTGACTGGACTTGTGGTTGCATTGTTGGGTATGGAGTTGATTTTGATACTAATTACAATCTCACTTCTGCCAATATCCACAGGAGCCCCGAGGCCATGAGAGCAGCTTCTGAGGAAGTGAAAAGGATTCTGGAAAGTTCCAATCAGAAAGCAGATCCAACGAACCCTCAACTGATGATGACTAGAGAGCAACTGGACAACATGCCAGTCTTAGGTAAGATATCACATCAGTGTTGCAATAATAAAATATATCAAAATATTAACAACATAACAAACATTCAATGTAATTTCAAATGTAATGTTTTATTTTATTCTACTTAACAGACAGTATCATCAAGGAAGCTATGCGCCTGTCAAGTGCTTCTCTCAATGTCAGGGTGGCCAAAGAGGACTTTCTGCTTCACCTAGACAACAAAGAGTCCTACCATATACGGAAAGATGACGTATTGGCACTATATCCACAGATGCTTCATTTTGATCCAGAGATCTATGATGATCCATTGGTAGGTGAATTGTTTTGCCTTTTTATTGTTGTTTCAATTGAATATGACAACTGTTGCCATTAAACTAACATCATTTTCTGAACTTGTTTTCCTGATGTAGACCTACAAATATGACAGATTCCTGGATGAAAACGGAATGGAAAAAACAGCTTTTTACAGAGATGGACGCAAGCTCCGTTACTATTACATGCCTTTTGGTTCTGGAGTAACTAAATGCCCAGGACGTTTCTTTGCAGTGCACGAGATCAAGCAGTTCCTTGCACTTTTACTTGCATATTTTGATATGGAGTTGTTGGACTCAAATGTTAAGGTACCCCTCCTTGATCAGACGCGAGCTGGTCTGGGAATCCTTCAGCCAACATATGATGTAGACTTCAAGTATCGACTCAAATCCCAGTTTTGACAACATACTAAATTGTATATTATGAATGTTTTTTTTTGTTTTTTTACCGCTGACTGGGTATGTACATAGACATGGATTTGGACCAAAACTATACAATTGTATGTAATCTTTGTAAAGAGTGCTGTTTGTGACAGCAGATATGGTTTTGATTAACTTTTGTTTTATCAGTAATATTTACTGCGGATATGTTTGTAAATTCTGCCTGTACCAAGCACTGTGCATTCCAATTGTTTTGTTAATGAGATCACAGATGTATATGACATGTTCAATAATAAGATGATGCATGGATTCTCAGTAAGAAGTTCTGTTGTCATTGCATAACTACACCACATCATACAAGAGACCAGCAAGGCAATTATGTGTTTGTAATAATACATTTCTGAATTCTACATTCAACAAATCAACACAAAAAATAACACAGGCTATAGTATATATACATTTCAAAAAGTTATTAAAATATGATGGAAAAGTAGTAGTTTGTCAGTGTTCTGTTCATCCATAGCACTAGACAGTAGTTTATAAAGACAGTATGATTTTTTTATGGTCTTCTTGTTTGCTGCCAAATCTCACTTTGAACTTACTGACAGTTTCTGCAATGAGGTAATGATGGAACTGTTTGTAATTGCCTGTACCTGAGATAAAGGGTAGGGTAACTTTGGTTCAGCCATGCACGCTGAAGTACAATAACTAATGTGTTCAGGGGTAGGAGGTTACTGCAATTAAAATTATGATATTTGCTACTTGAAATATTATTGACAGCACAGCTAACATTCACTGAAATTAATTGAACTCTGAAGGTTTTGGAAGGAATGGACTGCATGTTTAGGCCCGTGAATAGACAAGAGGGGTGTCACAGGCATGAAAGGTTATTCTTGGTCGTGTTGGTTTGTTCTGTGACTAAACATTGAGCCTCACGTGCATGTGTTTGATTTTGTCAACACATGGGTTTTAAACTTTTATTTGTTCCAGCAATGGGCAAATCGGTTTACAGTCCTCGTCTCCATAAGTAGGTCTAACACAGAAGCAGTAAATACGACAGATAAAAAGGTAGACAAGACAAACAATGAAAAGCATGAAAGAAAAAAATGAAGTCGTAGGAAAACAGCGGCTTGTCAGCGCCCATCCAAAACACACACAATAAACAACTACAACACATCCTGACCTGTTAGTGATAAAATGTAGTATAGGCCCACTCTTTACTTTTACCATTTTAATAACATGATGGTTGCAACAGGGGTAAATGAGTGAGACTACCTCAGTTTTGTTTTCATTGTATAAGAGTGCCACCTTGAGGGCATTACTGTAAATTCACTGCATAACGCATGGTCAGTCTGACTGATCATACTTCAGCCTTTTTGGACTGCCTGTTTGTTCCACAGTACACTTAATCTGTGACATTCTGATGTTCTATGACATTCTATGACTGACCAAACTGTTAAACTAACAAACAAATGAAAAAGTTTTTTTCAAAAAACTTCCATGAAATGGAATCTTACATAACAACTCCAATAAAAAAGGTATCAAACAGGCGTGGAACAATATTCACAGGTGATCACTTCAAACCCCCAAAAATGCAAAAAAGACATAATAACTAGATACTTCCTGTGCTACTCCAGGTTCACCAAGTAAACTCCCATGAAACAAAGAAGGCATGTTGCATGCGGCTTAATGGTCGATAAGCCCCAAATCACCTCCTGTTTCCGCACTACTGACACACAACCTCCCAACTACACGGCTCAGGAGTTTTAATTTAATACCAAACGTGACATATTTTAAAGACAAAAGTATTTTTAGCTAATTTCATATGGTGCTAAAGTGGGTCTGATTTATTATTTCATTTTTTTTAAATGCTCAAGGGTGTGAGATCGGCACCCGTCAGATTCTGTATCTGCAGCCCCTAAACTATTAATAGGCCCTACATAAAAAACAATTGCACCCAACTTTACACTCATCTTTTTTATTACTATTATTATTATTATTATTATTATTATTATTATTATTATTATTATTATTATTATAAAGTCTTTAAGACTTTATTATTTACAGGACAGTACACGAGTATAGACAGGAAACGAATGGGGAGAGAGACGGGGAGGGTTTGGCAAAGGACCGGGGCCGGGAATCAGACCCGGGTCAGCCGCATGGCAGGCAAGTGCCCCACCGGATGGCCATGGCAGGGCCTTTACACTCATCTTGAGGTTCTACTAGTCTACCTGTGTTATGTTCGGAGAAATACAGATAATATTTTTTTGTCTTTTGGCTTATTTACACTCAAAATTAAAAAATAAAACACATAATGACCATTGTGGAAAGTAGCTTTTAATTTTTACTGGGCAGTGGGCAGATGGTTTCTGCTGCTGTTATACAGCTTGGACAGAATGAAAACTGCAACAGAAATTGCTCATCATTCTCAATCAGGCCTAGAGGTAACCTCCTAACATCACACCACTACGTTCCTGCATTATAGTAACAAATAAATCTGTTTACTCTGTGTGGTTCAATTCCATGCTCACTCTGTCCCTCCCATTCCATGTTCTCTGGTTGCTCCTTTCCCAGTCCGTCATGGTTTCACTTTCAACCTGTGTGCACAGAGGTTACAGCAGCCCCTCCAGTGTGTGTTATTGTGACACATTTTGCAGTATATGCGCAGGGAGATTTTCGCTCTTAGCGCATCTGTTTTATAGAATCAAATTCAGAATATTGTCTTTGTATTAAAAGGAGACAATCAGCACACATAATATCTTTTTTGTTGTGCAAAGATTCTTTAAGATTAATTATATAACTTAATTAACATATTTTCCCTTTTTTGTGAAATTGGTAGTGCAAAAGTGAGTACACCTGATGCCCAGTTTATCTCATCAAATCTGCCCATTTATGTTCAAATGAGTTCAGATCAGGTGTCATTCTTAATCACTATCACCGCTTCAGAAAATCAGCATTAGTCATAGGTGTGTGTTTAAGGTCATTGTCAAATTGAATAACAACACAATTATCAACTGAAGGTCAATGAGTAATGGGTAACATATTGTAGCAATTTGTAAAGCAATTAATCTATGCATTCATGAAAACAGCACTCAAACACCAGCAGCACTCAAGAGCTGCCCCCCTACCCTTACCTGCATAAGGAATTCCCGTTTTTACCTTCTGGTTCCCGCTTTAAATGCCCATTAGCTAGGACAAATAGATAGGCCTATAAAAAATCATTTCTACCCTCTGCTATTCAGCTGATAAATTCCACTAGGAAGCATAGATAGCCATGAGTTGTATGTTTAGCTATTCTAAGCCCTACTCTGTAGATCTTTCTCTTAGATTACACATTTATCTTAACCCCTCCACCTTTTTATGCGTTTTAAACAGTTATTTAGGCCTATGTCTGTTAAATGTTTTATGTGGGTGCGTGTGTGTGCGGGTGTGAGAGGTGTACCACCACTGCAAAACAATTGCCCATACTGGGACAAATAAAGGCTACTACTACATGTTTCACCCTGGGCACAATGCATCTTCTTTGTATTCTTCATCTGCAACACCAAACAGAGTTGATGTCATCAATGCAAAAAAAATATTGATCTTGCCTCCTGCCGAGGTGTTGTGGCCCATTTGGACGTGCCTGTGAGACCGTTGCAGATGCATCTGTCCTAAAGTTTTTAACGACAGTAGATAGGCCTACCGTTTTTTTTGACTGATAAGTAAAGCTTTGGTGGTCTTCTAATAGCATTGACCCTTGGTGTATAAGTATTTTTTCTCTTTGTCTTTGTCTTTTTATGTTGTATGTTCAACAGATACCGTATTAAACATAGTCTGTGCATATTGTGGAGATATCTTTTCTGTTTTTTGGAAATATTGTTCAAAATGTTACTTTTCAAAAGGGGTGTACTCATTATTGTTGTGCACTGTACATGAAGGTGACCAAGCCCCTCCTGTAGCAGCCCACGTCTCTTGAATGATTTCTCTAGCTATCCCACTATTACTAGTTTTAAATGCAGACTGAAAACACACTTTCACAGCTTAGCATTTGCCACTTAGTTGTTAGCTTGCCTTTTTACACATTTTATGTATCTTAATTGTTTAATGGGTCACTGTGCGTTTTGCCTGCCCAATTATCTTCATCTATTGCAAAACCAGTTTGTACATGTGTGGGCATGTGTGTGTGTTTCTTTTTTGCCCTTGCACGAGGATATGTGGTGTAAATATCCCCCTGTGTCTTGTTATATACTGTATAGGCCTACCTTATGTAAATATTTCACTGTGTTATATAACCCATTATAATTGCTTTCAATGTCACTGTATGTGTTAATTTCAACATGCAATAGTGACATCTATTCTATTCTTTGCTATTTTAATAAAGCACATTGAAGTGTTAGAGGGTCCAAGTTAAAGTTCAGATACATTTTGATCATCTGCTCAGTTAGGTTTTTGTGAACAGAAGTTGTTTTTGAAACAAATATACATTTGTGGTCCAGATGTGTCAAAATGTTGTCATTTACAAGGGGTATGAATACTTATGCAAGGCACTGTACTTTCTGGCACAGCCAATCCCAGTGCTACAGACAATTTTGCTAAGAGGGAGGGAGAGTGAAACAGTCCCCACACTTGCCATTGATTTCACTGTGAGGAAGAGGGAGATTAGAACAAGCAGATGAGAGAACCAAGTGAGAACGAGGATATTATCCCTGACAAGTAGTGTTACGTTAATTTGATTTGAGTGGCATTGTGAAGGTTTTAGCAGTTTCATTTGTAGGTTAGCCAGTGTTTGAAGAACAGGAAGTAATACTTACAGTGCATTTAAGAAGTCTGAGATTTTTTTTAGGTCAGGCTTTTTCGGCTAAATCAAAAGGAGAACAAAAGGACATTGTGTGCAACAAAATAGTGTAACATTAGGTTTATAATGGCAGATTGTGAAGTAGAGGATTCAAATTACCACACTGGAAAAGATGACATGAAGTGGGGATATGAAGACGGTAAGAGCACTATTCATTTAGAATTGGAGGGTAACAATTGAACCACTCTCCAACCACAGAGTCCTTTTAGCCTGCTGATATTATTGTTACATAATTTTTTGATTTCTGTATTCCGTGGCATCTGTTTTGCATGTCAGATTAACCTTGTGATTTCACTGTTAGAGTGTAGCCTACTGTCAGACACTGTAACTTTGTCCTTCATGAAAAGATAAGGTAGAAAAACAGGCTAAAAAAATCAGAGTGGAGAGATCAGGGATCAAATGTTAGGTTGAGTAATGTCATGGACTGCATTCGATATGCAGTCCAAGGTGTTAGAATGTCTGTGTATGGGAAATTTAAGAGTCAAAGACACAGAAGGACACTTGCAGGACAGATATAGATGGAAAGCAGAAAAGAGAGGGAGAAAATAGCACAACTCATGTCTCTAGTGAGCTTTATTCCTGATGGGACTACACTAATGACATGGAAGCAACAGAACACCAGCAGACCTCAATTAGTTATCTCATGTAATATGTCAAAAGGCGTGCAGTGTTTAATGGAGGCCACTTGCAGCTGTATGTCTGTAATACTAGATAATGTATTTGGTGTTGTTGTGAAAATGAAACATTAATAATGATCATAACTGGCTGTTTTTTTCCAGGGGGTGAATGGGGTTTGCTGTTCCCTGATGCAAATGGTGAATATCAATCTCCCATAAATCTCAACTCGAGGGAAGCGCGCTATGACCCTGGGTTGCTGGAGGTTGGACTTACACCAAACTATGTGGTGTGTCGAGACTGTGAAGTTATCAATGATGGGCACACCGTGAGGATCATGTTGAAAACCAAATCAGGTACAAATAGAAGATTCATTAAAAAGAGAACGCGTTTGCATGTTTTGTACCTGGGTGAAGCTGGCCCCATATCCCACCCAAAATGCTGAAATAACACAGCAGTTCGTTTGCACTACAAAAAAATGCTTGTGTTATCAAAGTTTTTGAGTAATATATATGTAGGCCTATATATTATAACCTGTGAAGTCACACAACTCTCCCTTCAGGTCCAAATCTCTCCAAAGTAGTCTCCATTGAATGTGCTGAATTTGTGCTGGTTTGTGCGGTCAAAAGTTCCACCAATTGCGCTGAGCAAAGTTCCAATAGAAGGCAATACTGCAAATAGTTGCTTGATCATATTATATATATATATAGCTTGCTCTTAAAGGGACACTGTGTGAAAATTTTAGTTGTTTATTTCCAGAATTCATGCTGCCCATTCACTAATGTTACCTTTTTCATGAGTACTTACCACCACCATCAAATTCTAAGTATTCATTATGACTGGAAAAATTGCACTTTTCATACATTTTGAATTTCCAAAAATAGAAATTTTTAGCAGCAAAAATGACTCTACTTGGACCATACTAGGAAATATGTGTTTATTACTTAGTAAACTTTCGTGTAAA
The DNA here is from genome assembly GCF_034702125.1 of Engraulis encrasicolus. NCBI lineage: Eukaryota > Metazoa > Chordata > Actinopteri > Clupeiformes > Engraulidae > Engraulis > Engraulis encrasicolus. The sequence goes on along the minus strand of NC_085872.1, from coordinate 650,593 downwards.
GATCAAATTTGGCAATAGGCAGCCCAGTTTCAATGAGCAGCATAGTTGCAGTACCTTTTTTGACCATTTCCTGCACAGTGTCCCTTTAAAGTTTCTGTAATTTATTCTTGTTCAAAGTTAGCAGACGCTATACCAAATATTCTCTATAATGAACTTAAACAAGCTACTGTCAGAAATAATGTCCGTAACCATACACATTACTTTGAGTGAAATTGCCTTTTTCCCCTCTCGCTGTTGGGCCTGTTCACTTAATACGCTCTGACGCAACCGAGCAGATATTTTCGTGATCAAAACGAGATCTGCTTGGTCTAATAAAGGTGGGGTTGAATGCTTGGCAAACAAGATGGACAGTTTTATCTAACGTGATTTCCCAAGACATAAAAAACGCTGCTTCCTACTTGAAACAGTGAGTGAACTGCCTCACAAGCATGTGGACTACACCCACAATTCACGTCAGATAGATGAATGCCAATCAGGGTAGATTACCAACGGCATGGAGGAGGTCCCAAGCCAGAGCAGTTGCTCTGAGGTGACTGTGCGGCTGCGTAGCAAATATTTTGTTCCCGCGATGATATAACTCCATGTGACATGACTGCGGCGCAGAGGTCACTCCCATATGCCACGTCGTGGACAGAAATTCTAACCAGGATGCTTCACGCGGGACACAGTGGGCATGCTTGCTGCCTAGCAAACTTGCTGCCTGGCAAAAAAAGCTCCATAACAAACAACCTTAATGTTTTGATAATTTCCATACCATTGGTCAGTTTTCTATGAGTGGTACCCGATCATCGTACGTGAACGCATGTTCAGTCCTACAACGTGTTCAGTCCTATATCCAAAGGTGAAGTCCAAATGTTCACAATTGCTGGAGCATGTTGACGAGACTGCACACACATGCAAGCCATGATGTGCATCAGATCAGCAACAACACGAATCTTGAAGTTGGTTCGCTTCGGCGGCCCCATATTGTGTGCATTGATCCAATATGTACACCCCCATCCTCCACTTGTGCTTGTGGCCTCGCATTTTGCTGACGCCTGGTTACAACAATATTTTGGGGACTGTTCTTCATTCACCATTCCGATTGCAAATGGGAAATGGCATCAGAATTGTGCTTTTGCAAGATATTGAATTAATTTTCTGTCGTCAGTGACATAATCCTGAGGTCACGAGGAAGCAAGTGAGGATGGAAGTCCGCATATTTGAACCCACCCATTCCCTTACGAAAATGGACCATGGTTTAATATGGTATTATTATCATGGTCCTACCATGGTATGTCATGGTTACTCTAAGTACTCTGAACCTACCATACTTGTACTATGGCTTACTATGGTATTACTGTGATTTTTATATAGTAACATGGTTCTACCATGGTATGTCATGATTACTTTACCCTTACGAAAATCGACCATGGATGTAATGCAGTAACCATGGTTTTACTACCACATTTCATGGTGATTCTAAGTACAATCAACCAACCATAGTTCTATGTAGTTCATAGTACTATGAAAACTAATCATGGTTTTTACCATAAATTTACCATGGATTATAGTTAGTCATGGTTTTTAGTGTAACAATGACAACCATGGTTTGTGACTATGGTTTAACGTATGGTTTAACTCTAGTAAACTCTTTGCCATAAACTAGGCCTATGGTTCCCCCCAAACCATGTTTTTTGTAAACCATGGTCGCCCACCCCAAAAGCCCTTTTAAAAAAAAAAAAATGGTTTTAAAAAACATGTTGGGGGGGGGGGGGTTAAACCATAGTCACGAACCATGGTTTTCTTGGTTACCCAAGAAAACACGAAACCCCTGAATAACTACGTGTAAGTAGCTGTGGTGTAATGGCTAGGGAGTTGGACTCTAGATCACAGGATTGCAGGTTCAAATCCTGCCCTCACCATTCCGTAGACCCCCATCCATGGCTGAAGTGCCCTTGAGCAAGGCAACTAACATTGATCGAGGGACTGTAACCAATAGCCTGTAAGTCGCTTCGGATTTTAAAAAGGCGTCAGCTCACTGTAATGTAATGAATAGCCTAACAAACCCCAACTCCGGTAAAGTTAGGACGTTTGGTAAACTGCAAATAAAATCAAAATGCTATCATTTTCAAAACATTCAATCCATTCATTAGATGGAGAATAGTGATAGTGTTAAAACCGAGAAAAAATATTGTTTTGGGGGGCATATGTACTCATTTCTAATTTGATAACTGCAACACGTCTCAAATAAGTTGGGACGGGGATCAGTGAAATGTAATAAACATCCAAATAAGATGAAACAACATTTCAAAATGAATTGTACTGATGGACAATATGAGTGTCAAGGTATAAGACCATCACAGAGGGGCTGAGTCACTCAGAATTAATGATGCAGAGGGAATAATTACCATAGTTGTTACATACATTTTTGAATTCCCTTTGATTTACCATGATTGAGTGTATATAAGACAATTTTGTCATTAAAATCATTGTATAAGTTCATCACATCAATAAATATTGGCTGTAGTCTCACTCTAGCACTCCAAGAATTACAGCTATTGAAAATTGTCCGTATTACCAATGCTTCATGTGTGCAAATGATAGAGGGGTATTCTCCTATGCATGTAGGAGTTGCAGAAGTCAAGTCTTTTTGAAAATAATAGTCTTGCACATTCTGTGCTACAGTGAAAATGGACCATCCAACTTGTGTTAGTGCTAACTTCAAAAGTCAGCCTCCATGATGGCATGGGGTGCAATAGTGCATTGGTTAAGTTGTTCTCACTCATCTGTAGAGTTAAATACAGTGCTGAATGAAATAAATGGGTTTTAAACAGCATGAAAATCCACTCATGCATTATATTTTGAAGGGAGATCAAAATTAATTCAATTAATAGTAAGGACAAATTGCATTCTCTACTATGTTTTAACAGTTTAACTCCATCATAAGGACCAGCAGGTGATAAAATGTCGGTCTTTTGGTCAAGACCTGTCACACTGTGAGCACTACAGAAAAGAAAACATTGCAAAACATGACGAGGAATACACCAACCATTTAAGCTGGTGAAATCATGTCCAAGATGGGAATTAACACTGTTTTCAATATAAAATCATCTCATCGGTTCAGGGCCGGTTTTTAGCATAGGCCGGCTAGGCGGTCGCCTAGAGCGCCATGTGAAGAAGGGGCGCCGAAATGGCGCTCTCCTATGCATAATTTTGCGATATGAAGTTTTTTTTATGAAGTCGCAATCAACAAAGAGTGGCGAAAGCGCTCCTCACGGCAAAGCGCCCCTCAGCCAATAGTAATATCTCTTCCAACTGTCTCTGGGAAGTCTGTGAACCAATAAACAGACAGTTCTGAGAAAGGGGGCGGGACGAGTGACAGGGTGCGGATTTGGAGACTCACTCGAGAGACAGAGGGGGCAAGCGCAAACAGTAGTGCTGCTCTGCTGGATGGAGATTATTATGTTCTCATTAAACCACTCATTGCATGATGCAGGAGTTTCAGAGGGTGTTTTGGAACTATGTGATTTAATCAGCAACCGTTTGTGATTATGGAAAGCCTAATAGTTATGAGGTTACTATTTGGAATTAGAGAGAAAAAGAGCTTTGTTTTTGATCAGAGAAATCGCTAGTTAGCATGCTAACATTAGCCAAGTATGCCAAGCAATGAAATCCAGTAAAGTAGCTGTTAGTAGCCTACTCACTACTCACTAACACCCACCTGATATCATAATACTTGCTTAGGTTGACAAGCAATGTAAAGTAAGACTGGTGCAATGTTTAAAACAATTTTAGCTGCCATATCTCCTTCCATCCACATGAATTACCTGCTTGTTGTAAGCTTAAAAAAACATTAATTTCCAGACCAGAATGACATAGCCTACATTAATCATGTAACAGAACCATGCACAGCAGACAAGTGAGGCTATTTACTATATTTTGTAGGCTATATTATGAAATTCAATAGCGTGACAGCTCTTCTCCCTTTCTCTCACCCTGTCCCTCCAAACACATAGATAGCCCCCTTCTCATTCTCCTACTCACAAATGCACCACTATTTCCAGTCCAGAAATGAAATTGGTTTGGAAGACAGCACAAATGTGTAGCTTATTAAAATTGTTATGCTGCCATGCTTTGTGATGCTTTAGATAGTGTAGATCAATGCAGACCTCCTTGGTAGGCTTATTGTCTACACATGCATTTTACATGCAAATGTACTGTATCACTCTCCTGGCATTTCAATTTCACGTTACAATTCAAACACATTGATAACCTCCCTCTCATCTGGGGTTGGGGGCCCCACCACCATCACATCCAACACACCACACAGTGAAGCTACTTTCATGCGACTCAATCTGATGTGTTGGTCGCCTGTCAAAAAGAACCACAAATCCATTTGATGAAAAACGGTTATTGTTCTTGATGCTATTTAGTTAAGCTTACTAAGGATATTAGTCTTGTGTTCTGTGAGGTATAAGAAAGATTTTTTTTTCTTTCAAAGGTATGGGGGGAGGGGGGGGGGGGGCGCCAGAAATCAAACTTGCCTAGGGCACCAAATAAGCCAGAACCGGCCCTGCATCGGTTAATGTAATTAACTGTTAAGTGTTGTCTTTTGTTTTGTTTTTAGTCTTCCTCAACTTTTCCTGCCTTTTATTGGCCCCGTCCCAACTCTTTTGAGACGTGTTGTTTTTACATAATCATGAATATCCCCCCCAAAATTATTTTGGTCAGTTTTGATAACTGATATGTTTTCTTTGTACCATTCTCCATCTAATGTAAGAATCAGACGTTTTGAAAATGGCAGTATTTTGTTATTATCCACAATTTACCTTGTGTCCCAACTTCTATGGAGTTGGGGTTTGTACTAACCATGGTTAGTTGTCATAGTAAAACCATGGTTAATTTTTGCATAGTTCAATTATGGTAAATCTATAGTTAAACCATGGTTACATTCATAGTTAAAACATGGGCAAATCATAGTCAAACCATGGTTGAATCATAGTTAAACCATGGGTTTACCGTGCTCAAAAAACTGTGACTAAAAACCATGGTTCAGTTCTCATAGTAAAACCATGGTCCATTTTCATAGTAAAACCATGGTCCATTTTGTAAGGGTTGTCTGTCTTTCATTGTAGTTTTTCTGGGCTTCTAGAGCCAGAATATGGATAGTAAAAACATGGACCCTGCCTCCACTGTTGTGCCCAACATTGTTTGAAGTTTGTAGTTTTTTTTAGGTCTTATGTGTTATTTTGACCAATTGTGATTGTCTGCAAATAAATGCTCTAAATGACTATATGGAGAGTTTGGTTCCAAAACGCCAAACACCATTTTTGAAAAAAAAAAATGAGTTAGAGCTAATATTCAGTTTTCATCAAAACGCCATATCCAGTGTGTAATCAGGCCCGTTTCTAGAATTTTGGGGGCCCTAGGCAAAGGGGTTGTTGGGGGCCCGGGGGCGGGTGTTCTGGGAAGCCACGGCGCATGGGACCGCTTTTGGGTGGCACTTCAGTCATTGTCACATACCATTACAGCATGTCACAGAATACATGTAAACCTAATGGAATGCAATCTACCTTTATTATAATATCAGTTCATTATCTCAAACTTCATGAATAAAGACCTGGGCAAATAAAGCCCATTCAATTCAATAGTCTCATGATTTCATGAAGTAATGTTCTGTTGTGTAGGCCTACTGGCTATATAACCTGACCTATCTTAACATCACATGAGAGCATATGGACCAATTTTTGACCCGACCACCAAAATAATGATCTGCATTGCCAATCACAAATAAAGAATTAGGTTTAATCTTTCCAACCACTTTTAAAATCCAACATAGGGTGCAACATTTGTGAAAATAACGATTGACTCATAAAACAGCAGAACAGTCCAGAAACCCAAGGCTAAGAAACAAATGAACAGTTAGGCTACAGGCACTGAGCACAGTGGCGGGTATGGGGGATGTGATATTGGTAAGCAAGAATTCTGTAACCAAGCCAAGGGTGTCTCCCCCGCTGGCCCGTTGCGTTAAGGTAAGCAAAGTAGGCATTTGCCTAGGGCCCCCGAGTAGGAGGGGCCCCCATGGACGACATGTTTTGTATTCAACCGCAATGACCATTTTAAATAGCTTTATAATGAACCACTGTCATCTGTATGAACGGCTCTGCTGCGAGGACAGCAACAGCGCCTCCCTAATTCCCCCTGCTCGAGGGGGGCCCCTTCAAATTGGTGCATCAGCGACAGCGTGAGGTAAAGTGCTGAAAAGTGCAACAACGACAGTACAGTCAAAGTACCCCCTGCTGGAGGGGGCCCCCTTCTAATTGGTTGGCAGGGACAGCGTAAAATCATTCACAAATACAAACTGAAAAGCAAGCGAAAATATCTCTCTCAGATGATGTTGCACAGACGCCAGTTTACATTACATTATTTTGGCTCAAACCAGTTGCTTTGATAACAAAAATTATCTCGAAGACAACATATTACTCTCTGTAGCCTACTGCAATCAAACTTTCCCAGGCCAGTGACATCGCACTGACGCTGTAACAAGCACTGGGCAAACGTCTCGAGATTGTTCAATAACGCGCCGTTTCTCGAAGCGGAACTGTTTTGGATGTTGACAAATGTGCAAAATTTCGGATATAACACAAGTCACACAAGTGAGGTGAGAGGAATCGCCAAATTGCAGCACAACAATAGTCCCTCTCTTGCTATTTGCTATGATGTGGATTACAAGGTGGAACGTGGACGATGGTCATGTTAATAACGCATGGATAACAGTGAAAGGTTGGGGTAGTACATTCTACGCGGTCAAGACAACGTTTGAGGTTAGGGCACTGGGTTAATATTTGTCCCCTGTCACAACTGCAATCACGAGTAACGCAGGTGGTTGTTCAGTGTGGTCGCTATGTAGCCTATATGGAGTTTGACTTCATTTATTACCAGAATATTACCTGGTCCAGAAGAACACACCCTTTCTGGAATGATGATTGCGCTGCGGTGATGTGTTATTGTGTTGAATGTGAGTTGTTGCTGTACAATGGTATTACAACGCAAACATTTCGTGGGGTGAATGACGCAATACGAAACGCTGCGTGCAAGAAAAATGACTGAGTAGAAGGAATAGAAGGAGTAGAAGGAGGTTGTCTGAATTCTCGTCCGGGGGATACTGCCCTGCTTTCTCTCTTTCGTTGCAAAAAACACCACTCCTGATTTCCCGCAAAACGCCACATCTCCACGGATCCAATCACAGTGTAACGTTGTATGGAATGTAAAAATCATAGCACTCGACCTGTTGAGCTGCCCAGCATGTCTTGTAGCCTTCTTTGAGGATGAAAAAAATGAGAGATATATAATTTAACAAAGTATGCGAAAATGAATGGTTTTGATGGTATAGAATACAATAGGATTACACTACAGGCCTACTACACTACACTACATTACACTACACTTGGGCCTAATGGTCAAACTATTAGATGTACAATTAACTGTTATTTATTATTGCATTTTGTAGATTTTCCGTTTTTTTGAAAAAAAATCTACAATATAAGACATTTAAAAAAAAACCGACATGGATCTGTTGTGTTTTGCGAAAAAAACGAAATGTTTTTTAGAAATAAATCTTTAAAAATCAAAATGTTGATTTGATTTGTTCGTGCCATTTTAACCTTATGGTATTTGATAGTTTGAATCTAAAAACAATGGTTTTCAGCCTACTACTTTGTTGCTAGGGAAAACACCTTTTTACTCAAATCGGTCAAAATGGATTTATAGCATTTGGAACCAAACTCTTCATATTTTCACTCAAAATTCGGGGGAAATACAGTTGGTAGTTTACAGAATGAAATATATATATATTTTTTTACGCAAACACATGCTACCTATCCATCAAAAATCAGGCAAGAATAATAATATTTGATCCCTTGCTGATTTTGCCTACTAACATGATCATCCTATAATTTTAATGGTAGGCCTACGTATTTTAACATGGAGTGACAGAAAAGAAAATTCAGAAAATAACTTTAAAGAATGCAAGTGCATCAGAGGGCACCAACGGCAGTCCTATATGAAAATGTCAATAGACAGAGCTTTGGAGTGACTTGGCATGACATTTACAATGTATGGCACATACAACAGAGTTTTAAGAGAATTAATGCTGGGGAGTCTGTTGGCCGACATGTGTGAAACACTTTAATTACATAAACTTACTAATAGCACAAACATTTTGTTTGCACAGCATATTCCAGCACAAACATCGCACAAATGTTTTTGGAGACTAATTTGGAGTGATTTGGATGTTGGGGGCTGGTGGCATGACACGTATGAAAATGTATTGGTACAAAACTCCTAAAAGATCAATCATTTTTTGCACAGCACCATCCAGCATATCCAGCATAGCACAATCCAGCAAAAACATTTGAGACTAATGGTGCATTCCACAAGAGTGGGAGATGGGATGTTTCTGACCTCCTACTTGCTGAAATGCATTGGAACACCTGTTGACGCGGAATGTTCAAGTCGCGAGCTAGGGCAAAATCGAAATAAACCAAATTCGTCCCATTGACTATCATGATGTCATCACAGCAATGGCAGCGCACAGTGTTAGGAGTAGAGTAGAGTAGAGAGTAGAGTAGAGTATAGAGTGCTTTTATTGTCACTACATAAATATAGTGAGATTATGTTTAGTAGCAACCCACAAATGCCCACAAAATAAAAGACATATTAACAGTAAATAAATAATATATAAAAATCCATAAAAATCCATGTGCATCTCACAGTATCGATAGTCCTGAAGTATTGAGGGGGGGCAGGTGACGTATTGAGTTCAAAAGTCTAATGGCAGTAGGATAGAAACAGTCCTTCATTCTCGTAGTGCGGGCACGCAGAGTCCTAAAGCGCCTGCCAGATGGTAGCATGGTGAAGAGCCTGTGACCAGGGTGAGTGTGATCTTTAAGGATGTTTAATGCTCTGTTTGTGCAGCGTGTATGGTGGATCTCCTCAAGTGTGGGTAGTTGGCATCCAATGATTCTCTCTGCTGTTTTAATGATGCGCTGTAACATCTTCTTGTTGTCGTGTGTGCAGCTGGTGTACCAAGATGTAATGCTGTATGTAATTACAGGAATTAGGAATAGTTTATATTGCGCATTACTCAGGTGCCGTTTCCACGTAGCTGGATATTTTTATATGTGGATATTTTTTTCTCCTGCTTGTATTGGTTTTGCATTGGTTTTGGCCTTCCGTTTCCACGTAGCAGATATTTAAAAATCCAGGTGCAGGAGAAAAAAAATATCAGGAGAAAAAAATATCCTGTTTAGGGGTCTGAAACGCATTTGTTACAATGGAGGATTTTTTTATCCACATGTTGCGTTTCCACCTAGCAGGAGAAAAAATACCCTGCTAAAAAAATATCCTGCTACGTGGAAACAGCACCTCAGCAATCATCATCATTCTATGGACAAACAGAGTTGATTCGGACAGGTTAACGGTTGCAAAACTGCCCAGGAACTTTTCTAAGGTGTAGTTGACATTGCCTCTTTCAAAGATGAAATGCGGCGAAATGAAAATAACTGACTCCTGGTTGCATATTGGGAAGCTCCTACCGCTGGGGAATGCACCATAATTTGGAGTGATTTGAATGTTGGAGGTGGGGCTGATGACGTCACACATGTGAAAAAGAGCAGGTGATCAATTAAAAACCATGAACCGTTTAACTTTAACGGCACAAACCAGCAAAAACGTTGCAGAAATAATAGAGACTAGTTTGGAGTGATTTGCATGGGCTGGTGATGTCACAATGTAAAAAATGAAGGGGCTACTTAAAAAAAGCAAGTGATGGGAGCAGCAATTTTGACGGCACAAACCAGCACATTCAATTGAGACTACTTTGGAGAGATTTGGACGTGTGTGCGGGGGTGGGGTGGGGTGTGTGGTTCCTATGTGATGTCACACATTAGAAAATGTATTTTGAAATGACTCAGAAGCTTTTAGAGCACAAACGAAAACGTTTTACAGCACAAACGTATCACTGATATTTCAGCATTTTGGGTGGGAAGGGGGTTAGCTTCACGCAGGTATATTTTGCTAATCTAAAAAGGGGACTTGTCATAATTTCTACTAAGTAGAAGACTTAAAAACAAAAAAGAGCAATACAACATTAGGCTACACGGTACAAAGTGTAGGGTATATGACCCTAATTTCATGTCTTATTTATTTTATTTTGTTCTGGGATTGCTGAACAGTGGTGACAGGGGGACCACTTCCAAATGACTCTGAATATGAGCTGCATGAAGTTCGTTTCCATTGGGGAAAAGAAAATCATCGTGGGTCAGAGCACACTGTCAACTTTAAGGCGTTTCCTATGGAGGTCAGTGCAAGATCCCCGTTCTCATCCCTCATGTTTTCAAGATTCAAGTGAATTATTGTCAATCCCTACGTTTACAGGACGATTTTAATTCGGAATTAACTCACTTGAATTCTGAATAAAGCTTAATTCCACTTTGAAAACATCATGTAAACACTTAGGTTCCCGAACTTAACCGGAATTAAGTTTATTTGGAATTAAACTTAATTGTGAATCAAGTGGGTGGTTTATTCCTCTTTTAATTCCAAATAAACACGTTCCTCTGTCACGTTACCTTTTATCAAAGAACGTAGATTGGATAAGAAGTATCACTCAGTGGAAAATACATTGGCCACGGTGTTGTACGAGGGCCATGCCATACCATACATTTCTATGCTTAAAGACATGGTGCGCATGGTCAGTGGGTGTGGCGCCATGATGGATAAAATTTTGTACTAAGTAAAATCGGTCGAAAGAGGATATCTGATTGTCAGTGTTCAGCTTTTGCAAAATTAACTGCAGCTGTTGGTCATCAGTAATTGCGGGGGATAATTAAGGACAGCTGACAAACATTCACAATTTCCTATGACCTGTTCCACACTCAGAACTTGATGGTCGTGGCATTGCACTTTACCATTCCAATTTGACCGTAGAAGAAGAAATTTGTACTCCCCTAATAGCTAGGCAGAAAGGTGACCCGATACTTCAGTTTGTGATACAAGCGCCAGAATCGGTACAGATACTCCTTAGACATTACTATTTTCAAAAAGTACGCGGGCCACTTCAAATTCAAGATGGTTGCCCATTTTCCAAGATGGCCGCAATACAGACATAAATGGGCAACTGAAACAATTGTTCCAATGGTGATACAAGCACCAAACTTGGCACAGATACTCCTTAGATGTACCTCTTTTGATAAAGCATGCAGGTGACTTTTCCAAGATGATTCGTTTTCCAAGATGGCCACCATTCAGATGTGTCATAGGAAAATTAAACAATTGTTCAAATAATGATACAAGCACCAAAATGGACACAAATACTCCTTAGACTTAACTCATTTGAAAAAGCATGCATGTCATTCAAGATGGCGTCCCATTTTCCAAGATGGCAGCCAGAAAGTCCTGTAGGAATACTGCAGGAGATACTACAGTATAGTGGAATCGGTTAAGCGTTTTACTGCTACGGAACTGACAAAAGCACCAAGCTTTGCATGGTGTTTCTTTAGGGTATAGGCCTATGCTGTAATTCTAGCCTAGGAGCCCTCAGGAAAAAAAGCATTCTACGAAGTCATATACTGTACAATATGTGATGTTGTGTAATGCATTACATTGTTATTACATGACATTATACTTAGCTGACAATGTTAATATAGTCCCGAACTCAGCAGAGATGAAGCAAGGGCAGTGGTAGCCTGCTTGACCAGATTGATGAAACTACAAAAATGTACATAGTGTGACAGGGTGCACAGGGTGAGTCTGTGCTTACACGCTTGACAGCAAATGTAACATTGTGAACGAGTTAAGAAGATTCTTGGTCTGAATTAAAATGAGCATTTCCCACACTGAAACTATGGTGAGAATAGACTGCTGCTAATGCTAGCTCAGCTGCATCTGAATGGGGAAGTGTCAGTGCAAGATGATGTCCAAGGTAGCAGGTTCTCCATCCTCTTTCCATAACAGATATTTTTTTTTATTTTTATGAGAGAGGGTAAAGGACAGGACCTCTCCATATGTATGAAGAACCCATAAGATTACCTAATTCTACATTTTCACAAGAAGCATGCCTATAGGGACTGCATTTCAGAATTAAGAATGGCATTACAGATTATTCAATACAGCTCCAGGCCTTTTTATTAGAATACCATGAAAAAGTTGATTTATTTCCATAATTCCATCAATAATGTTAAACTGTCATGGATTGTAGATTCATGGCCCAGTTTTTTAACTATTCCAATCATTATTTTTTTCTTTTTATATACGTTGGCCTTCCAGCTCAAAAAACCCATGAATTGGGGAATTCGCATTATTAGAATATTGTTATAAAATCACATTTTTCTTCATCAAAATTCGGGTCACATTAAATCAGTTGAAATGTGGTACTGTCTACATAACATGCAACGGTCAATACTTGGTTAGGACATTCTCTGTCTTCATAATGGCCATGATGCGTTTAACATTGAAGTCAATGGCAAAAACAGTGCATGGGAGTTATGGAAGCCCAGATATCCTTGATGCTTTGCTGTCAGCTGTTCTTGTTTGTTGACCTGGTACCCCATAGCCTGGTTCACACCAGACGGTGTATGTGTAGCTTCGGCGCCCCCTGGCGGAGTAGAGGTTCACACACTACCGTCTGGTACACAGCCATAGAGCACGCTCCATCTCCAACCAGAAAATAAACGGAGCATTTATTTCTTAAATATAAACAGTAACTCACATTGAGGAGTCACAAGACAGATTAGAGACTATATTGACTCTTTAAAGATTAACAGGAAGGTTTTTGAAGGAATTTGTTGGTGAGGAGGCCGTGCAGAAGCAATAAATTCTCAGCCTATTTTCTGGTTGGAGACGGAGCGTGCTCTATGGCTGTGTACCAGACGGTAGTGTGTGTAGCTCTGCTCTGCCAGGGGGCACCAAAGCTACACACACACCGTCTGGTGTGAACCAGGCTAGGTACCCCACACTTCACTCTTCAATATACCCTGTAGATTTCCATGCCACGTTTTGGCGCTAACTCACCAGTTTAATTCTAAATAACCAGAAATGAAACCCCATTGAAAATGAATGGGGTTTAATTTCTGTTGAGTTAGAATTAAACTGGTGAGTTAACACCAAAACGTGGCATGGAAATCTTCGGGTATATTGAAGAGGGAAGTGTGGGGTACCAGGTCAACAAACAAGAACAGCTGACAGCAAAGCATCAAGGATATCTGGGCTTCCATAACTCCCATGCATCCATCACTGTTTTTGCCATTGACTTCAATGTTAAACGCATCATGGCCATTATGAAGACAGAGAATGTCCTAACCAAGTATTGACCATTGCATGTTATGTAGAAAGTACCAAATTTCAACTGATTTAATGTGACCCGAATTTTGATGAAGAAAAATGTGATTTTATGACAATATTCTAATAATGCGAATTCCCCAATTCATGGGTTTTTTGAGCTGGAAGGCCAACGTATATAAAAAGAAAAAAAATAATGATTGGAATAGTTAAAAAACTGGGCCATGAATCTACAATCCATGACAGTTTAACATTATTGATGGAATTATGGAAATAAATCAACTTTTTCATGGTATTCTAATAAAAAGGCCTGGAGCTGTACATGTACGTAGGCCAGATCTTCAGTTCAAATCAATTGGAAATGATTTCTAAGTAGGTGTTGAGTAAGTAGGCAGAGGTGTGTGAATTGTTTGTTTTTCCCTGAATTTGCAAACAAGTCTAGTACTTGTATTACAGTAATTGCTACTTCAAAAATGACAGCTGATGTATCGAACATGTATCGTAGGTCTTTGCCACCCTTACCCATAGGAGAAATATCTATGTATATAAAACAACAATTCTCATATGGTATATACTAAGTAAATCATTACCGGTACTCATTTTCTTGATATGCAAGGCACACAAATAGTGTGGGAGGAAGGATAGTCTACCATAGTACAGTAGCATACAGTATGGTGCCGTATAGAAAAGTACAGTACAGTACACTGCAGTGCAGTACAGTAGCATACAGTATGGTGCAGTTCAGTACAGTAGAGCAGTGGTTCTTAACCTGGGGTGCGGGCACCCCCTGGGGGTGCGCCAGAGATTTCAGGGGGTGCATGGAATTTTGTTTGTGTTGAGGTTGTGACCAAAATTCTGATTCAAACATTATAATTAGACCAAATCAACATCAAATTAAAACATATTTGGACCTAATGTAAAGTCTAAAGCAAGAATCATTGTAATTATACACTTAAATCATGTATTAGTGCATACACACGTGTAGACGTTTGGGTTGGGGGTGCGGCTTGTCTCGGGCACAGGTTAGGGGGTGCTTCAAGAAAAAAGGTTAAGAACCACTGCAGTAGAGTACAGTACAGCACAGTACAGTGGCATACGGTACAGTACAGCACAGTACAGTAGCATACAGTACGGTGCAGCACAGTACAGTAGAGTACAGTACAGCACAGTACAGTGGCATACAATACGGTGCAGTACAGTACAGTACAGCACAGTACAGTACAGTAGCATACAGTACAGTAGAGTAGAGTAGAGTACAGTGCAGTGCAGTACAGTATAGTAGCATACAGTATGGTTGAGTATAGTAACGTACAGTACAGTACAGTACACTACAGTACACTACACTACAGCACAGTAGCATACCGTAAGGTGCAGTATAGTACAGTACAGGACAGTGCAGTACAGTACAGTAGAGTACGGTATATCACATTACAGTACAGTACAGTACAGTAGAGTATAGTACAATACAGTACAGTACCGTATAGCAGAGTACACTACGCCACAGTACAGTAGAGTACAGTATAGTCTTGATGACTTGTAGGCCACTTTGACAGCTGTATCCCTCCAAAGCCAATGGGATTTCCACATGCTGTTGTTTAAAGTTTTTGAAAGACTTTTTGAATGTGTGAGAGAGGAAAGGCAGTCAGACATGTTTTAAACAAAGGACCACACCCACAAATAAAAAATAAAGACCAAGCAATAAATTAAGTGGTTGGGTAGCCAACATGTCATCTAGGTTTAAGCCCAAAGTAGAACAGAAAACAGACATGTTATCATTTTGCTCTTTTAAAAAGAAAGTATTTTTCAATATACTGTATGTATGGTGTATTGCATATTGATTATTCATAATTTCCTAAGCATAAAGGCCCCTATCACTCCACAGTACACTTAGGACTTGAGACATACACGTCTGAACACAAATCAGCATACATTTTATTTTGTAACGGCCTTATAGAGGTAGATAATCCAAGCTGTCACTGACACTTGATATGTACATGTATTATTCACTTGATTGACATGAAAATTGAATATTTCAGTTGGGCTCCTAGGCTTAAATCATTGAGGGGGTCCTAAGGAAGCGTCGTGTTAAGTTTCACAATTTTGTCAGCTCCGTAACGGTAATGCCCTTTTTGTCCTGTAACCGACTCCACTAATAGCCTATGTATGGTGGCCACCTTGGAAAATGGACAGCCATCTTGGATTTCAAGTGGCCTGCATGCCTTTTCAAAAGAATTGTGTCTAAGGAGTATCTATGACAATTTCAGTGCTTGTATCATCATTTGAACAGTTGTTTCAGTTGCTAATTCATATCTGTATGGCGGCCATCTTGGAAAATGGGTAGCTATCTTGAACTTGAACTTGAACTATCTTGAATTTGAAGTGGCCTGCATACTTTTTGAAAATAGTAATGTCTAAGGAGTATCTGTACCGATTCTGGAGCTTGTATCACAAACTGAAGTATCGGGTCTTGAAAAGGCTCTAAGCCTCCAAGCTATCACCATCATTCCGTACTACACTGTGATGACAACTATGGTCGCTCTTCTCTCAAGTCTCTTTGCTTTTATTCCGCTTTAACAACAATTCCAGTCATTCCACACATTCTCGTTGGGCGTGCCATGATCAGACACATCTGGCAACACTGCATGACGCCTTGTCATGTAAACGAAGGGAATGTCAAAAAAGCCAACAGAACTGTGTGGAGCACAACACTTAGTAGTAGATTGCCATCTAAAGTGCAAAAAAGATAAAAGTGTTTGATCCCCCCCGCCCCCCATTCAAATAAATAAGCTCCCCAACCCCAAGATAAAATAATAATAATAATAATCTGGTGTAAACATTAGGCAGTCCTGTGTATTCAATGGTCTTATGGCCTGAGGGTCTTTTGGTCTGGGTCTGGGACGTACCTTCTATCTGAGGGCAGCATGTGATAGGCTATCATGAACGGGACCAAAGATGGAAACGCATGGTCATAGTTAGACCTATGAAAAACCTAACCTGACTCTGTATTTCGCCAAACTCCGGCGAGGGTGTTCCGATTTCCTCACACAACCATCGAAATACTGTGAAAGTCAAGTCATTTCTGAATGAATGAGCCAATCATGGTCGCCAGATGGAATTTTGCATGGGCGGTATTATGGCTCTTCTTCCACCTGCCGCTCTAAGCTGCATCATGGGTTCAGTTCATTGTAAATGAAGATTGTAAATGTTTATCCAGCCACATACAAGAATAGCCTATTTGATTAGGAGCCTTGTTCTAATATGCTTCAGTTTGTGGGGGGTACCCAGATAGTATAGTGAAGACAAAGGCGAAGTCAGATCTCAAATTTCTATGGCTGATCTTTCTTTTTTTGCCTTGACCAGGCAATATCCTGATTGACTGCGTGCACAAAAAATGGCTAAATGATAGGAAATATTGCCAAAAGTATTCGCTCACCTGCTTTGACTCAAATTATGGACTTAAGTGCCATCTCATGTCTAAGCCATAGGGTTATGATATCAGTCAGCCATTACAACTTCAACCCCTCTGGGAAGGCTTCTTCCAAAAGCACATTGGTGAGGTCATACACTGATATTGCTCAGAAGGCCTGGCTCTGTCACTGATCTATTCATTCCAAAGGTGTTCTATTCGGTTCAGGACCCCGTTTCTCAAAAGTACTGTATTGTTGCTAACCACTTCGCAACTTACTACAGTAGGTTTCCAATGGGAAATTGCATTGCAACCAAGTAAATAACTTAGCCATGATGTTGTCGAGAAACGCACCCCTGGTTAGGACTCTGTACAGGCCAGTCGAGTTCATCCGTACCAGACTCTGTCGTCCATGTCTTTATGTACCTTGCTTTGTGCACTGGTGCAGAGACATGTTGGGCAAGGAAAGTAGCCCGCTCCAAACCTTTCCCACAAGGATGGGGACATGGATTTGTTCGAAATGTTTAGGTATTCTGAAGCATTCAAAGTTCACTGGACCTATGGGCCCATGCCCAACTCATGAAAAACAACCCTAAACCACAATCCCTCATCCACTAAAGCTGGGCTTACACTGTGCGACTTTTGCCCCGATTTGGGAGTCGGGCCGATTTCTTGCTCAATCGCAGGTCAATCGTGAGTCTCGCATCGTGCAGTGTACATGGGGTAACGACAAGCGATTTCGCCTCACGATTGTGCAATCGCGGGGTCGCAAGAAAATCAAAACTGTTTGAAATCCTGGTCGTGGCTCGTGCCTAAATCGCACAGTTAAAGCAGTGCTACGACCCGATTTGACACTTCACATGCACAAATTAATAGGGCAGTGCGATTTGCTGTTGAGCGCAAACTCATCTCCACCTCAGGTGCGCATGTTCCCTCCTCTGCAGACCGGGGAAACCTGCCTGTCGCGTCACGCAGTGGAACCATTTGGCTCGCATTCGACTGTCGGCTCGTATAGTGTGAGGACGTGAGTCGTGAGATGTGAACTTTTAAATAGTGAAATGTCATCGTGCAGTGTGAGCAGGAGCTTAATACCCAAGAGCGAAAATATCGCACAGTGTATGCCCGGCTTTAATTTCCCATTTGGTACAACGCAGTCCAAAATGTCCAATTTTAATGGCAACCTTCAAACCCAGACATGTCTAGCAGATTTCTAGATGGAGAGGTGTGATTCATTACTCCACTGCTCCATTAGTGGCGTGCTTTAAACCACTGCATCTGATGCTTTGCATAGCATTTGGTAATAAGTGCATTCGATTTCGCATCAACGCATGCATGCGCATGAAGACAGCAATGCACCCTGGATCAAAATGCTGCATGACGGTTAGATTTCCTGTCAAACTTCGAAATTTCGTCGACATTGCGTTGACGAGGTGACATGTCACATGGTGTCAAATTATCGCGGGATGAATGCGACTGCAGTCAGATCTTGCAACCTCTGCAGTTGCTTATCCCCTTCAACGCTCGTCGGCGGACTGCCTCCGAGGTCACGCACCCATGAACTGGTTGGTCAACAACTCACTCACGTGTGTATATGGGTCTTGTCTCACACCTCTACACAAGTTTGCGCAGGTCCCCACTTCAGCTCCTCCTCATTGCCTGTCCCCCCACTCCTCACACGTGGTGTGTTAGTAGAGCAAACTGGTGCGAGCTCATCGTCTCGTTCATATTTGTGGCCGACTTTAGATGCGCTGTATTTAATAACACCCACATCGTGACAACAAGTTCTCGCTCACGTGCCTTTTGCAACGTCGACGCTCGCAACAAAGTCGTATGCGCTTAGTGTATGGCTTGGATGCAGCTACTCGGCCATGGCAACCCATTCCATGAAGCTCTCTGCATACTCTTCTTGAGATGATCTGAATCACATGAAGGTCGGAGCTCTGTGGCAATTGACTGTACAGAAAGTCGACCACCTCTTTGCATTAAGCGCTTCAGCATCCTCCGATCCGTCTCTGTCAGTTCACGCAGCCTTCCCCTGTGTTGCTGTTGTTCCCAAACGTTTCCATTTTCTTATAATATAGCTAACAGTTGAATTTAAGAGCGAGGACATTTCATGACTGCATTTGTTGCACAGGAGCCCTATCTCACGCCTTTCGTAAAGTCTTCACGAAAAAAATAGATTAATTTTCGTGGTTCATTCACGTTATTGCCCGTTTTTCGTGGTAGGGCAACGAAACGCTGCCTATTCACTTGAATTGCCCCACTGCTGCTATGGTTATCCAAGCGTCTGCAGGGGCGGGGAGGGGGTGCTGACAGAACACTGCTGATACACTCTGGACTCACTAATTCGACGCCCTTTCGGTACTTACGCCTTATGTCCCCTAAACCTAACCCTAACTCTAACCTTAAAGTCCCTGTAAGTAATTTACACTCATTTACACTCCCATCTATCGGATGCGTTGGTGCACTGCAAGCAGCAGTTCTACGGTAGCCGAACGCCAACATACTGGGCGGGCACGTCATTGGACTCGATTCGACTGGAGAGATGCTTCAGCCAAAACATCCAGCAGCTTTTCCCTTGGTTGATGAGGTTAGTGTGGTTAAATTACAGTAGACCATGCTGTCATTTTCCATTTCAGTTCGAAATGTCATACATTGTAAAATCTAATAAAGTTTCTACTGTTTGGTATTCTGGTAGCATTCCGGAGATTGGTTATGAGCTAGCCATGTTGACATTGCGCTTAGCGTATGGCTAGATCCAGATATCTCAAATCAAGCTAACCTAGTGAACGAGCGAAGGCAAAATATCTTACAGCACCGTAGAATTTTGGAGCTGCAATATTTTCCCTTTGTCTTTAGACACTGTCATCAACACATTTTGAGGCAGAGGGAGGAGGAGATGGAGGGTTGGTCGGCTCTAAGACACAAAGGTTCGTATAGCCTACAAAATAATGTATGATTAACGCCAATTATAAGAAATCCCAAAGCACCCCAAATATTTTTGGCTCCACACGCTTTCGCCCAGGCCAGCTCCTGGTCTCCCTCCCCCCGTGCTATCATAGTTTGACCATTTTTCTGGCTGAAACTGATTTCCCAGAAACTCCCCTCTTAGTTTTATTTTATGAATTATAGGCTACCTGGGCAGCCTATCTACTTTGATAAGGTCGGTCACTATTACTACGCTTGATGGTTCTGCTTACGAAAATATAGCCTAACTCGTATAGAATCGCACAATGTGATGACCGGCATCAGTGATGCTCAAAGCTGTTTATTCCAACATGCTACAACATAACTCCATATCAGTGTACATGATTGAAAATGACACTGAAAGAAAGACACGACTAAATGCAGAGTTGATATTGATCAACAAGAAACACAGCAGAGTATGAAATCACACCTACAAAAAAAGGACAATTTCCCACAACTACTAACTCAGTTTTTATGATGGGAAAGATGGATGAAAAGCTTTGCTCGTTTGGCCAGTAGGCCAGCGCCTAATATGGGACATATAGCCTACTGTTTCAAGTGACACAGTTGACTAGAAAACAGCATGACTAACTAAGGTCATAATATGCTCTATGCATCTATGATGACCTATAATGCTAACAGCCTACCTTTTGATGCAGCAAGTGCAATTGCTTCTATTATCTCAAATAACCCATGTTTGTTAACCGACTCAATGTTGTCCTTCACAATCTATTTTACAACAATGGTTTATGCAATATGAATCAACATGAAATTCCTGTTATTTCTGCAGGTAGTACTGCAGGAGATGACATTGGAGGATTTCCACTGTTTTACATCAGAGATCATACAGTGTCAACCAGGCCTGGTCTTCAACGTCTTGCTGCAGTGGCGGAACAGGCATGATGCCCCACATCCTGCTGGAACGCCAGGGTGCCTTGGTGCAGCTGTGCGAACTGCCTGTGACATGGCAACCGACCGGGAGAGGCTGTGCTGTGAACAGGACCCTCAGTATTGCACAAGTACACTTACAGTTTTGCCTGGATAAGACATACCGGAGAGTGCACAGGCAGTAACGGGGTGTGTGTGTGACATGGTCAGGTGACATTAGAGAGCCAGGGGACGACAACCGAAAATACCAGTATGTTGCCCACTGCCACTTTATCTTTTGGCAGTAAGGGTCCTTGGGGTTCAGGAGGGTCATTCCTAGCCGTAGTGTCTCAGGGGGATCATACCAACTATTACATGTATTTAATTTAATTTGGACTTGTAAATAGATTATAAGATTCAAATAATTGGCAAAGACTTTTTCATTTAAAATATGGATTAGCCTACTTGTACTGTCAACATTCACACTTTTTTTTTACAGTTTGTACATTACATTATATTTCTTCAGTGCAATTGCTTATGTTTTAGTAATAAAAAAAGGAAGATAACCCTTTGTCAGTGCTGTGTTTATATACAAAATATACATGCATACATACATAAAGAAGCCAAGAAAAGAAAGATTCTCACAACCATAGCGCAACAACAATGTAAAGGTAAAAATCTAAGTTATCATCTTTGCCACTTCACATGAGGATGGAAGTGGTCATGTGGTACATCAATCATTTCTCGTCATCAGCAGCTGCTTGGAAAGCCGAATCTGTGGAACGAAAGCACAATAGAGATGTATGAACAAAATGTTATGGTAGATGATAGCGTGCAAAGATGAGTATGTCAATATAAGCAACAGTATCGCACACCAAAACCTCGGCTGACTTGCGTCCACACAAGCTCTTACATTGTTGGTGGAAGGACTGGGGCACAACATCAAGTCTTCGGGGGTCGTCATGTTGAAGCATCCTGGTCCTGGCCATTTCCACCCCACTGCTGAGTCTTTGCTCGACAACTCCCCTGAAGATTTGGGATGTGGTTTAGATATGGTTTAGTTTGAGGTAATTAGTTACTTTCAAATATGACAAGTGGCCAATGAATGTCAATTTACTTATAAAACGTTGATGTGCAGGTACTTAGGTATATGTGCTGCATTTGATTCATGCCTAATTGCCTGTTGACCATTTGTTTGGAAACAGTCAATATAGGCTGATTGCAACCGTATCTCACGCCTTTCGTAAAGTCTTCACGAAAAAAATAGATTAATTTTCGTGGTGCATTCACGTTATTGCCCGTTTTTCGTGATAGGGCAACGAAACGCTGCCTATTCACTTGAATTGCCCGACTGTTGCCTAGCGACCCACTAGTTTGATGCCCTTTAGGTAGCCTACCGTCACATGGTAATCAAACATTTCAAACAAGCAATTTAGGGTTAGGTTTAGGGTCAAGGTTAGGGTTAAGGTTAGGGTTAGGCTTAGGTGTAGGGTTAGGTTTAGGTTTAGGGGACATAAGGCGTAAGTACCGAAAGGGCGTCGAATTAGTGAGTCCCGAGCGTATCAGCAGTGTTCTGTCAGCACCCCCTCCCCGCCCCTGCAGACGCTTGGATAACCATAGCAGCAGTGCGGCAATTCAAGTGAATAGGCAGCGTTTCGTTGCCCTACCACGAAAAACGGGCAATAACGTGAATGCACCACGAAAATTAATCTATTTTTTTCGTGAAGACTTTACGAAAGGAAAGGCGTGAGATAGGGCTCCTGATTGGGACCACCGCACCAGCGCGTACATTATCCACATCAATTTGTAAAAAAATATCACATCAGCATCAAACATCATTTCACAGTAAATGGCATAATAGATATAAAGCAGTTCAAGTACAACTTACATTTGTTGGCCCTCTGATGTTGTGAGCGTCGGCCTGTCACGATGAAAGTTGTAGTCAAGAGCTGCCAGCAAAACTCATGCTTCCTAAACCGGTGGGCTGAAGGAGTGGCGCTTAGCATACATGAGTATGTCATTCTGAAAAGACTCCAACTGCGATGTTGATCTAGATAAGCAGAAACACATATATCCACAGGTGTCAAAACTAGAAGTAAAAAAAAGAAAAAGCACAGGTAACTTTGCTGAGTATGTTTAGGTATCTCTTTAGGTATAGTGGGATAAAATGTAACACAGCTATGAAATATAATGTGCTAGTATTGTAGGCCTACTTGCAACATGAATTTGTTTTATACGTTTGAAACCTCTGCATGTACAGTGCCCTCCATTATTATTGGCACCCCTGGTTGAGATGTGTTTTTTAGCTTCCAATTATTATTAAACATACATACAATTATTAAACATACACATGCACACACACACACACACACACACACACACACACACACACACACACACACACACACACACACACACACACACACACACACACACACACACACACACACACACACACACACACACAAGCACACTGCACTTTCTGCACTAAACCCAAACATACACACACTGACACACAACTCATACTCACACACATACACACACACACACACACACACATACACAGGTACACACACACAGACGCACACCGCACTTTCTACCTGCACTAAACACACACACACACACACACACACACACACACACACACACACACGCACACACGCACACAAAACACATACAAACACACACACACACATACTGCTGCTGGTGTATTTTATTTCTTCAAATGCTACTATTACTATGTCAGAACGCTATAAAGGACTTTTAGAAAAAAGAACAACAAAATACCTCCTCTTAATGTATGTTCTCTACAAGTCTTCTGTTGTCCAGTCTTGCACTTTAAATGTCTGTATGAGCAATGTCTACGTCCATACTGTCTATGTCCATGTATGAGTACTGTCTATGTCTATACTGTCTATGTCCTTACCTAGATTAGTCTATGTCTGCATGGGAGAGCAAGAAACGCAATTTCAAATTCTTTGTATGACCAGTGCATGTAAAGAAATTGACAATAAACTTGACTTGACTTGACTTGACTTGAAANATTATTATTTTTCTCTAAATAATATGGGACCTTAATGGAAAAAAAGAGAAAAATCCAACCTTCAATACAAGTGCATTTATTCAGTGGGGAAAAAAATCCCACATAAAGAAATAATTATTTGACATCAAATAATGTGTGTCACAATTATTAGCACCCCTGTTGTTAATATTTTGTACAACCCCCTTTTGCCAACAAAACAGCACCTAATCTTCTCCTATAATGTTTCACAAGATGGGAAAAGACAGAAAGAGGGATCTTCAGCCATTCCTCTTTGCAGAATCTCTCTAAATCATCCAGAGACCTGGGTCCTCTCCTCTGTACTCTCCTCTTCAGCTCACCCCACAGGTTCTCAATGGGGTTGAGGTCTGGGGACTGAGATGGCCATGGGAGGAGCTTGATTTTGTGTCTGGTTAACCATTTCTGTGTAGATTTTGGCCATATGTTTAGGGCCATTGTCTTGCTGAAAGACCCAGTGACGACCCATCTTCAGCTTTTGGCAGAGGGCAACAGATTTTGATTTAAAATGTCCTGGTATTTCAAAGCATTCATGATGCCATGCACCCTAACAAGCTTCCCAGGGTCTTTGGAAGCGAAACAGCCCCACAGCATCACTGACCCACCCCCATACTTCACAGTGGGTATGAGGTGCTTTTCAGCATGCGCATCTTTCGTGGCACGCCAGACCCACTTAGAGTGTTTGTTGCCAAAAAGCTCAATCTTGGTCTCATCTGACCAAAGCACACGGTCCCAGTTGAAGCCCCAATACCGCTGGGCGAACTCCAGACGTTTGCGTTTATGATTGTGGGTGAGGAAAGGTTTTCTCCGTGCATGCCTCCCAAACAGCTTGTTGGCGTGTAGACAGCGCCTGATGGTTGATTTGGAGACTTTGTGACCCCAGGATGCTACCATTTGTTGTAATTCTGTAACAGTGAGCTTTGGAGATATTTTGATTTCTCTTACCATCCTCCTCACTGTGCGTGGTGGCAAAATAAACTTGGGTCCTCGTCCAGGCTTGTTTACCACTGTTCCAGTTGTTTTTGAAACTTCTTAATTATTCCTCTCACAGTAGATATGGGCAGCTGCAGTTGAGTGGCAATCTTCTTGTAGCCTCTGCCTGACCTGTGAAGGTCGACGCACATCTGCCTCACTTGTATGCTGTGTTCCTTTGTCTTTCCCATGTTTAAGAGTGGATAAGAGAAATGGCCTCGGTGTCACGTCATAGTTATACCCCAGGGAAACAGGAAGTGATGAATTACTATTTAATGTTCCTACATACTCTGGTAAACTTTGTAAACTACTGTAGAAATGACAGAAATGCTTCAATTATATTTATTTCCTGGGAATTGTTAAGGGTGCCAATAATTGTGGAACAGGTGATTTAATGAAAAATAATTATTTTTTAGTCAGGGATTTTTTTTATTTTCCTACAATTCATTTGCGTTGAAGGCTACATTTTCCTAAAATTTTCAGTGTGACAGTATTCTTCTGCAATAAACACTGAATTTATTTTAAGGCTTTTAACACATCTCAACCAGGGGTGCCAATAATTATGGAGGGCACTGTATCTTACAGTGGTTTGAATTAGTATTTACTGTATATTCAATAAAACCATGTAAAACAAGTACCTGAAGCCCGAAAACGGGTTGAGTCTCTTCCTGGTCTTCCTCAGCAGGCAGGTAATGCACCATCTCGCCAACACCAACAACAGCAAATCCTTCGATGGTCTGTGGATCAGCAATGCCCCACCCATACTGTAGAAAAAGATGTGTAAGTGCCGAACAATAAACGGTGGGGCAGCTATATGTGCAGACTGATGCTTTGCAAGGCCAATCTACAGTATTGTAGCACAGTCCACAACCATTTCAAAGAAAGTAAAGGGCAAGGAACTTTCCAAATGTGCTTCATGTTGTTTAGAATTGATCTACTCAATTTTCAGTCAGCAAAAATACATAAAAAGGCTAAAAGACAAGGCAGAACCAACTAAATTTCACCCCCCAAAAATGTGTACCCATCCCAGACAGACCTATCACAGCAGCTAGTACTATACACATAAGAAGGGTTTTAGTCCACATACACAGCTGAAGTCACATTGAACTAAGAACTTTGGTCTGTCTGACCAAAACCCCAGCTGTAGCAGTGATATACGTTTAGACTTTGAAATCGCCATCGTATTTTCATCACGTATTTCATTAGTTCTAAACCCTTTTCATTCGGGGGGACATGTAATCGCGAAAACTACCTCCCTGAAAATTTACCGAATGGCACCAGCAATGATAAACAAATGCTTTTCAGTTAGCAGAACATTATGTATGGCTTAACACCTGCATTTGCCACGTTATATGGGCTCCGTTATATAACCTTCAAATTAGTTTGGTATGTTTCATTATATTGGCTTATTTGACAGGCCCCTGGCTATACAGGAAGACCAAACTAAAAACTACATAGCTGTGTTAGCTATACAGCTTTGACTGGACAGGGAGCTATCAGGGACAGGGAGCTATCAATCAAACATTAAAAAACAACAAACATCAAACACATGGGGAATACTGATTTCAACTTTCAAAACAAAACAAAAATGCTAAACTAAGCTTTTGGAATTAACCTACCTGTCGAGAAGAAAATAGGCAACTTCAGCATCTTGTTGAAACACCTTCTCACTCATGTTGTCACCTATGTTGACCTTCGTCTTCGCGATTAGCCGAAATCCTTTTCTGTCCGGTTCTCTTCTGCGCTTCCTTGGTGATGGGCGAAACTGTTCATCAGATAGCCGACTATTTTTTATGGTCCATCTCCATAACGTCGATTAACAACTAGCAATTTTGCTAAGTCGCTCTATCGTGTGAGAGATGCTGCTTACTCTCGTTCCTCTGGTTGTGGCCATAATGGGAGGCTGCAACCAGCGCATTACCGCCACCTCTGGGCTGGAGTGTGCGTGGAACTTGTGGGCCTCCGACTTTCTCGTCGAAACGCAAACGAAAAGGGTGAAATGGATGACATGTTCTTCTAGACATCCGGTAGTTAAGATGGCGGAGCGACCAATGGAGCAGTGTTACACTGTTGAGTACATTCACTTGCTGAATATGAGGAATATACGAACACTTCACTTTTGTGATAGAGGTAATTAATAACGGATGATGTAATACTTATGAATGATAAGAATCAAATTTGTCAATAGACAACTTTTAATATTACATAATATGGCTTTAACCCTAACCTTGACCCTAAACCTAACCCTAAATTGCTTGTTTGAAATGTTTGATTACCATGTGACGGTAGGCTACCGAAAGGGCATCAAACTAGTGGGTCGCTAGGCAACAGTTGGGCAATTCAAGTGAATAGGCAGCGTTTCGTTGCCCTACCACGAAAAACGGGCAATAACGTGAATGCACCACGAAAATTAATCTATTTTTTTCGTGAATACTTCACGAAATGAGTGAGATACGGTTGTGCACAGATGGCTTCCAATGACAGTTCTGCACTGGAGTTCACTGAGCTCCTGCTCCTCTCCACCAAATGTTTATCAGTTCAGTAGTTCCAGTAATTGACCCCACCCCCCAACACCAGGACAAGATTGTAGACAATTAAACAGCTTGCCAACTTCCCAAAACAAAACATAAAAGTGAAAAAACAATACACAAAGAACATTGTCAATAAAACCACAGCTACAATTATTACAAGACCACAGCCGCGATGCTGGAGCAATTTGTTACAGAAAGCAAGACATATTGAGTTCCTCATGTATGCCCCGAGGCTGCACTGAATTTAGAGTATAAATTCAAAATGCCTTTCTACGAAGCCTCGGTCTAATTGTCGGCAATCTTGTCCTGGTGTTGGGGGGTGGGGTCAATTACCTGCAATGAGATGAGACCAATTTAGAGGACCAGGCTAGGAAATAACCACAATATACGCAAACCATAATTACGGGCATAATTAGGCCTGTAATAGGTGTAGTCAGTGTATTCCTTATTAGTCAGAGACATGACACGTACTGTATCAAGTAGCCTATCTGCTGTATTATGGACAACCCAGAATGATAACCAAGGAGATTTCAGTGCTGATACTACAGGAATGCATACCACATAGATAGAATACACAATCAGAGAAGATCAGCTGCCCCCTGCCTCCATATACAACTCCCACAGCCTAATTAGAGCCATGCATGTCATTTAAGACTTGCAGCCTGGCAACAATCTGCTCAAACTGCTGCCCTCTGGCAGGCGCTACAGGTCAATACTAGTGATGGGCCAATGAAGCTTTGTTGAAGCTCTGAACCATTTAGGCACATTCCTTCAAAAATTGGGTTAGTACTCGAAGCTTCAGTAACAGGGCCCTCTCCTGGTGAAAAGCCATGTTTGCAATTAACACTAGAACTACCACGGAGGGGTCAATTGACCTTTTTACCTAAAAGCCCCACAAGAGGGTCATTTGACCCTTTGGACCCCCTGCGGACACTCCTTTTGTTGTGGAAATGTGGCTGTTAGCAGCTCACAGCTGTCACTTGAGACACAGAGTGTGTGTGTGTGTGTGTGTGTGTGTGTGTGTGTGTGTGTGTGTGTGTGTGTGTGTGTGTGTGTGTGTGCATGTGTGGATCATTTCCAATGCCTGTTGAGTGCTGTATCTCTGCATCTTCGTTCCTTGGAGAGAAGCTTCTTTCACCACAAAATTCTTGAGGGAAATGAAGCAGTAGTCCACATGCACTGGTATTTATCCATCTAACAATTGCCAGGTTGCATTCACATGAGTCGTTATGGTCACATGGCATGGGAGATTCACACGTTACAGTTTTTTCTCTATTGGTTTGGCTAATTTCTCGAAACTGAGATGACATTCTCAAAATAACACGGACAAATCCCCAAACCAACTTGCAATTTCCCAAAACAGAATGGCATTTTTCATTGCTTTCATCAGATATCAAATGCTTTGTACATGTCTCAAATGTTTAGTACATCTCTGCAGATGGATATGTACAAATAACCTTCAGTTGACACATTCAGCATACATTCAGCACATTTTCCAAATAAATTGACCTTGCTTATCTAAACGAATTAGACAATTCTCAGTCTAATGGTTGCCCTCTCCAAAACACGTCAGCATTATTTCATTGTGTAAGTCATAATATGCAAAGTGGTCTACGCAATTCCCAAAACAGTCAAGGACATCATATTTTAAGAATTTCATTACATAGTAAATTCATGACAGTGTTCAACAGGTCAGATGGTATTGTAACTTTACTAGTTAGTAGAAAATAATTTTACAACCGTGTATACTACAGTTTCCTCTGTTATTTGGCTAATTTCATGACATTTTTTTCAAACGACATTCTGTTTTGAACAATTGCTAGTTGCTTTGGCATTTGTCCATGTTATTTTGAGAATGTTATCTCTGTTTTGAGAAATGAGCCAAAACCATGAGAAACCTGTGATATATGGGCATTACTTTCTGTATATGAATTTACAGTAAAGAAAGTTACTGATAAATGTCCTTGGTAAATTATCTGTGTTGTCAAACTTCAATGGTTTCACTCACTTTTTAATTTTTATACATAGTGAAAATCTGTTAGCTAAACGTAGATAAAACACCTAACCATTTTGACTGGCAGTGCTTACACAATGGCAAAGGGACAATGTATTTTGGGGGGTACTGATGATATATTGTGGGAAGAAATTTAGTTTTGACACATGGGTAAACTGTTTTTGGGGTGATATGAGCGAGTGATGAGGATCCATGTAGTTATGCTGAACCATCCAGTTTATTTTGACAGGACTAAATGAATGCAAATGAGCCAAAGCAATTGAGAAGGATCTATGCCATTTTGATGGTACTGACTATTTATATGTGAGACGGTTTAGTGCTGATCCAAGAATGAGGTGTTTTGGGAGGTATATGACATTTTGCTAGTTATCTGAACTGTTGTGCAGAAGTGTAAGAATGTTTGGCCAAATGACCCAATGGTTATAGGAATGTCATCTCAGTTTCAAGAAATGAGCCAAACCAATCGAGAAAAACTGTAATTCAACCATTATCTGGTTGCAGTCATATGATTCGTCATGATCACATGGGACATTCACACGTTCATTGATGACTTATATGAAGAAAATGTGCTGACATGTTTTCAGGACAACCATTACACTGAGAATCAACCAATTGGGATAGATCAGCAAGGTACATTCATTTGAAAATTCTACTAAATGTAAGCTGATGTTAACTGTAGGATACTTGTACATAGCCATTTGCAAGGATGTACTAAATGATTGAGACATGTACAAAAGCATTTGAAATTTGATGAAAGCAATGATACATGCCATTCTGTTGTGAGGAACTGCAAATTAGTTTTGGGATTTGTCCATGTTTTGAGAATGACATCTCAGTTTCAAGAAATGAGCCAAACCAATGGAGAAAAACTGTAACACACTGTCCGCCAAACTGTGCTATCTGTCTTTATTGCTGATATCTTCATGCAAGTTGCTAGTTTCCTGTGGTGATTTTGGCTGACAGCCCTTGGGAAGAAGCTGTCTGTCCCTGTTTGTCTTGGCTGTTAGCACTGTAAGGTGTGACCCCCTCACCCCTCACCCCACACACGGCCCCTAACAGCCTCATTACCATAACAAAATGAGTGATTAGTGTATTAGGTAAAAGCCGCCGGTGTTCTGTCGAGATGTGTTGCCTCGTCGAGATGAGCGACCGGTCGCCCTATTCGATAGTGGTGTTCTATCGATTTGCGATGCCTCATCTAAATGAGCGACCTTGATTTTCCGCGGAAGGCGTTTCAATCGGTCCACGTAGGACTTTTTTAAATAACCATTACTTTGTTTATTTCGTGCGGAGTTTAGAACGTGCGGCTGCTGACCACTAAAAACCGTGAGCCTCTCGTTTGAGCAACTTAAGAAACGTGCCATATGAAAGAGACTGAGTTGAGTTTGCGCAAATACTGGAGAAAGTGTTTGGGATCAGGGCCTGGCTACGGGTTGTTTAATGTAGTCATTTGCTGTTGGTTTGGTTTCAATGCGACGTGGGCTCGCAAGGCAAATTGTCACATGAAATCATGTGCTATGGGGATAAACAAGCGCAGTTTAGATATTCCCAGATAGCAGATAGCGTATTGTGGCTTTGTTTTGGCAGATGTCTGTCTTTTAATGACCGGAATCATATTTTCATAACATCCCCACGCCAGTGCATTTCTTACCATGTTCAGGCATTTTACAATGCAGTCGATGCAAATTCTTGAGTGAAAAGGGTGGAGGGAGCATTTTGACAGCTCAATTAGATGGGGCGATTTTATCTACATAAATAGTCTACATAATAATTTTCTACATAAATAGTCTTTTCTGATCGATGTTGCAATGTTCGAGGCTGAGTCTGTGAGCGATTACGGTTAGGCAACAAAGAAGCAAATGTACGAGGCCACGCTATTTCGCAGATTTTCCAATGATCTGCTGGATGATCCACGCTATTTCCCGTTTTCCCCCCAGGGGATATATCGTAACTTTCAGTCCATGACAGTCGGTGGGCTATAGGCTACCTAGACTATGGATGACTGGTGGTAACCTCAGGATGACATAGGCTACAGTTTGAGTCACTAAAGTTGACAGTCTCAGGGGATCCTGTATCGTAACTTGCGGTCTCACAATTCGATGGGCAATCACCCGCGAAAACCACCGCGAGGGTGTGCGCATGCGTGCGCATGCTCAGTAGCCTAGAGAATCACATCTCGACGGGTCGCTCATATAGACAGGACACCGGGTCAAATGACCCCTCTCTGGTACTTCTAGGTAGGCAGAAAAATCCTGGTAGTTCTAGTGTTAAACGGGCTCAATTCGATAAGATGAGATGTTGTGCCCTCATCATCTGCGACATTACTCCCAATATTGGACTGAGCTCATACTTTTGCACGCTAACTTCCAGACATTTGACATTTTGGGCTACTGATGAGGCAGTTGAGGTAGACGACATTACAACGGCTATGATGCCACATTTATTTATTTATTTATTCATTTATTATTAGGCTATTTTTTGGGCGATCAGAATAAAGCGTTGCTGAACATTAATGTCTTCTCCTTGTTGTGTTCATAACTTATGATGATGTTGTCTACTTGTCTATCAAGTGGGACTTATGCCAATGACAGTCAATAAAATATATATTCTCTCCACTGCAACCTGGCAGACGGCTCTTCAACAGGCCAAACACATTTGCGCGCGCCTGCTGGTTCGTGTGGCAGCGCGAAACACTGCAGCTTCTTTCGGAAAACTGAACCAGTTTACTGTTTCATACGTAATATATCACGTGGTTTTTCCGTACTGAAGCAAACTTCGGAACAGTGGTTTAATGGTTTTCGCAGTTGATGGTTTGAAACACGTTCCGGCGCGCTTGTGCCAGACTGCCATCACTAGTCAATACCAGTCAGAGCAAATAGCCTGAATGACAGCTTATTTCCCAAAGCGCTCACAATGGGGTACCTAAGTCACGCCCTCTACTTCCTAGTTCATGGGGCAGGGGGAGTCCAAAAATAATTACTGGGCTTGAAAATTAGTGTTTTTTTTTTTACACCAATCCAAACCTTGGACCTCCACCTTTGCACCACAAATCCAAAAATCACTCATTTTAAAGCCCAGTATTCATTTTTTGACTCCCTCTGCCCCATGAACCAGGAAGTAGAGGGCGTGACTTAGGTGCCCCATACTGAACTCATGTTTGCACTAGGGACTGTGTTCATCTAGCTGACTCTGTGCAACCTCTACCACCTATTATTATATGGTTGTGACGTCATCTGTCGAATGCTCCATTCATTTCAACGGGGCTCCCCAACGTTCGGACGTCTGTTATTTTTCGATAACGGACGGGTTGGTCTATAACAGACCGCTGTCAATGGCAACAAGACTTTTCACTGCTAAAGCGACTTTTCAACAAGACTCTAATCAGCTGCTGTGATAGACAGCACCCGTTGTCCTGGCTACCGCTGTCAATGGCAACAAGACGTTCACTGCTAAAGCCACTGGCTTGTATACAAGTCAGTGGCTAAAGCGAATGTTTCATAGGCTATCACTCCGCAGGGGGTCCGGTCTTTTGTCACTCTAATCAGCTGCTGCGATAGACAACACCTGTTGTCCTGGCTAGCCTACCTAGCTGTTGCCTAGCGGTGTTCCACAATGGCACTGTTTTGTTTTGCGCAGCAACAATCTTAACATTAAATAGGTCTAAAGAAATGTCCCCGCATGTGTGAATCATTTAAGTATATCCATATAATAAGCGGGTTAACTTTCGGCGAGTCGGTCGCTTTGTGGAATAGTAGCACTTCAGAGAGAACAAGACCCCTCCGCTCCGCGTCGGGGTCTAAAGATTCTCTCTGTCGTGCTGCTATTCCACGGTAGCGACCTTCTCGCCGAACGTTAACCCTTACATAATCTGCCTACCACCTGGACTCAAGAAACTTCAATTCGGAACTGTTTTCAGGTACATTCACTGTTTTGATCTTAACATGTATTTCAGCTTCATCTCATCCATTGGAATTCAACACTCTTCAGCAACGTGGAAGAGGCTATTGGGAAGAAGAACGGTATAGTCATCATTGCCCTTTTTGTTCAGGTAAAACCTTGATCATAAAACATGTTGTCCTAGTAGTAATGTCGGCTGTCTACCCATCTTATTGTTTCATGTTGTTCAATTTATCATTGACCTTTAACCATTTCTTAATTCTTCCAAGGTTGGGAAAGAACATGTTGGCCTAAAAGCTATAACTGATGTCCTCCAGGATCTACAGTACAAGGTAAATTACTAATATGTTTCTCAGATCATTGCCCTTTTTGTATAATCTTGTCAGAGACGATAACAAAGTGAAATGTATGGAAAATTGGGATCTTATCACGATCTTGAAAAAAGTAAGTTCTGTCATATAAATATGATCAAAACCTGAAATAGTGCCTGGCCAAAATCCATGCCTCGCAACTTGGATAGGAGAATGGAATGATCCACTGTGTCAGATACTTTCTGTAAATCAAGCAGTTCCGAATCCAGGTTTAAGGTCATATAACAGATTGGGAACACTTGACAGATTTGCCACTGGCCTCTATAATTAAGTTATCAGTCATGTTTTTTTCTAAAATAACACAATGCCCTGGCCTATTTCAAGTCAGAATGTCCACTGTAACATTAACACTACAGTGTGGCTCGGGCTGATTTTTTTTCTGTTCGAGCCCTGCCCGCCTCCGATAAATTACTTCTCGAATCTGACCAAAGCCTGGGACAATTCAATATTTGCATAGGCCCATTGACAACACTTCATTAGCATTTCGTTAGTGTGGAAAATGTAGCCCCTGTGTGGTTAAATTAATCAACTGAATACAGTATTCTGACCTTCCGTCACAGGTGGAGGGCATACGTTTGAAAGCGGCGCCCCCACTTACTAACCATTTGCCTTGAGGAGTATGCTGTACACCACCAAATAAACCAAGAGGAAACAGAGATGAGGGTGGCCAGTCTTCAGACCAAAAAGTTTTCTCTTTTTAGTTTTTTTTGTGTGTTTTTATCCAATAAAACAAATCTGTCGATAAATGTCTTAGTCGGCCATATAAAATATGACCTTTAAAATCTGTTGGTACCTCTTCCTCCGGCATATTTGCGGTGTACAGTTGCTCATACTCAGGTCAAACCTGCCGCACTACGCCATTTGTCACAGGTGGGGGGCGCACATTTGAAAGCGGCGCCCCCACTTACTAACCATTTGCCCTGAGGAGTATATTGTACACCGCCAAATAAACCAAGAGGAAACAGAGATGAGGTTAAAATCAATTGTCCGTTTATTTTTCATTCACCTACGTCTTCAGTCTTTAAAAAGACTATTTACCCCATAACCACCCCGCCCCAGGTCGCAGCCGAGGAGAGAGCCCCAAGTGTCCATTTTGTCCCCACCTCCATTCCATCAGGACCTGGATCTTCTGGGGGTGCGGCTCTGTGATGTGAAGACAATCATGCGATTACTGACTTGCAAATGTTCCATGATGAAAACGGTCATCACCACACACTCTCAGCTTATGGCTACTCAGAAGTTATACTAATTTTGAATACCACTACACACACACTGCACCACACCATTGCACTACAAATTGTGGCGTGGCGTCTTCTCTCTTCCACCTCTCATCGTGTCTGATCTTCTTCCTCCGTTTCTCTGCAGCCGTCCATAGAAACACGTCTACCCCTTCATGACGGCCCAATAATTTTCAACACTCCCACAGGCTCTCACCTGAGACCGTTTGTGCTTGATGATTGAGCAGGTGAAGTCTATCAACGAGCACCCATGTTTGTCCACATGTGGGCGCAGCTTCCCCCCCCAATTAAACATCAATAACACCCTCCCCCACTTGACATAGGGTCAATTCGAAATGGAAGGCAGTGACTCGATGACTCTCCTCCTACATAAACAGGTCACTGATTAGATAGGTGAAGTTAGCTGATGAGGCAGCCGTTACGAACGGCACTAACGAGTGCGCTGCCTTGCGCATTTGATGTTACGGTGATTCTATGGCGAGAGTTACGTTCATCACATTAGCGCTTAGCTTACGCATGCTATTTGAACGGTGAATGATCGTCAGACGGCGGAATTGTAAAATAGGCAATAAATAGATATAGCAACAGCAAATTTAGATACTACAATGTTGATTTTATCCATTCGATTTTCAAAATCTACATACATAAGTGTCAGAATAAAGAGTATGATAAGGTAGTAGCTTGGGTAGTAGCCATGTTTGTTTTTCAGGTTTCCGGTTGAGAGGGAGGTGGCGCACAGCATGTTGGGTATCAAGGCAGCGAAGTCAGCATCTGATGCTGCCCTCAAATATCCCTGTTACGCCCACAAATGCAGTCAATTGCCAAGGGAGGAAATAAAGCAATTTTTCGTTTCGATCCACACTTCATGACTCGATGTCCAGTTAGCTCACTGGAAGGACAGCTGCCTTCCCTGTTTCGAACGGACCCATAGTCACCCCTGTGACACTTCAACACCGTATGCTAGGTAGGAGCCCATGAGCCATCAGCGCAAGGATGGAGCAAGTGCATGTTCGCACAAGAAGCCGGGCTCTTGTAAGCTTACTCAATAAACATAAACCAAGAGCAGCTGACCTAAAACATGCAGACTGATTTTTTCTGTTGAACTAGACCAGGTAATTTGATGAAATGAATTCAACAAGATGAATTCAACAAGATTTCCATGTGTCGCTGTAGCATTGCATTTCCTATTTTCTTGCCATCATATTTTAAGATGATTCCAAACCTCTAAGGAAGACGCAGGTGTATTGAAACATCAGTCACCTTGTGCACCAGAATGAAATGCATGTTTTATTCAAAATTAAAGTTGGGGACAAGCATAATGAAATTTGACATGCCCTAATTACCACCTGCATTCTCTGCTCAGCCGTCATTCGTTGACATTTCTTGCACTGAAATTTGGAACGCCCCTTAAATAACTACACAGCATTTATTCTCTGCTCATCTGTCTCCAGTCAGAAAATTGCTTTCTCGCTCACACCCACATCCTCCCTGTTCAACTCCCTTCCGTTGCTGTTCAGTCGATTCGTCCTGTCCTAGCTTCCTCTCCAGTTCATCTTACTCCATTGTTCTCTGACCATCATTGGCCGGGGGTGTCCGCTCAGACCTCACACATATCTGCGGGTGCAGAACTCTCAGAGGCGCCCCGTTCTCTCGAGCTCAAGAATGTCTACTGTGTAGACGTTTCTCGGCTGTGGCAGTACTTCAGCACCACGGCCAGCGATCTTGCCCAATACACCGCATAATCCAACTATCTCAGCTTCTCAAGTGCAGTGGTCTGTGCAGACCTCATGAAGCGCTTTTTATGATTGGTCCACCGCGTGGACAGCCACTGTCTTGTGAGAGCCGCACTATCATGAGAAGTCCGTTCTCCAGTGAGAATGAAGATATACAGTATGCATACATGATTGATCCAAACGTTAGCGAACTAACGAAAAAAGTTTTAAACATATGCTTAGTGTGCCGGTCTTCTCTGAGTCTAGTCGATGAGAAATAACCTGGTTTATCCTGATTCTACTATCTCAGACCTTAGGCAGCAATGAGGCTGAAGCGCAGGCATAATTCTTTTCAAATATTTCTGCAACTCTTGTATTGTAGTCTATGTCTATGCCCAGCAGGTTCACAGATGGCTCAACCCAAGCTCAAACAGATATTCTAAATATTTGTCTGAGTCCGGCCTGGTCCGTCGGGTTCCAACCAGGCCTGTCAGACTTCGACCGGATTTCCATACTCTTATTAGACCTATCCTTCAGGAATCTGGCTGGAATATGGCAATGCTGCCTGTCCACCTGCCTGGTCCATGTCTACCCTACCTCTTACAGGTGGGTTGACAGGTGTTCTTATAGCCGCTGCTCTTGCGGCAACTGCAACCTGTGTGGTAAGAACGAATTTCCCCTTGCGACAATAAAGGCTACTACTAAGACTACTACACCATGAGGTTGTTTGCTACTGCTTAATTCCTGGTGTGATTTTAAGCTGTTCTTCAGTCTTAAGTCGGGCTTACACTGTGCAACTTTTTGCACGATTTTGCCTCGATTTGTTACTTTTTGGGAGTCGGGCCAATTTCTTGCTTAACCCTATCGCGCCGGATGCATCATGTATGATGCATCAAATTCAAAGCCCTCTCCACGCTGACACAAAAAAAAATCCATCTCAAAAACATCCTGCGTGTCATTTCCAAACGTCCTGCAGTACGCGGAAACCGCCACAAGAGAGCAGCGGTCAACAACAAGTTGATCACAGCTCGGCGAAAAATGCAAAAATGGAGTAGAAGCGGTTTCCCTGACCGACGCTGAGATATCGACAAATTGCAAAAGGTTTGTGTACAAATTTCCGAAATATAACTCTACATCCTTTAATTTGAACACTTGCTTTGTGCAATTAATCAAGGAAGAGTTTATATTTTTACACCGTGTTGCAGAGAGATCGTGCTAAAACTGATGAAACATATAAGCACCATCCGGCGGTGGCAGGAAGTCAGCCATCAATGCATTTGCTCCATAGGGAAACTTACAAAGCATACCACGACGATCGTTTAGCAAAACACACAAGTTGTTTTACTTCAAGACAAAGATATTGCCTTAAGAAACACGTTTTACTTGCGATTTTGAAAATGTAATGCAAAATGTTGAAAGTATGATCTCGTAAAAAATGCATTGAAGTGAATGGAGAAATGGTCCAATTGTAGTAATGGACCCATATATTCAAATTACACATCAAAAATGAATAATGATCTATATTACACTCATAAATAGGTTGTTAAGCATTCGATCAGCTATGTTTTTACACAGATTTTAAAAAATTGCCCAACCAGGCTGTGGGAAATGTAAAATATGGTCCTGCTAAAACAAGGATAGGCTTAAAAAAATGGCAGGATCTCACTAAATATTTAAAGATAATCCTCAAATTAAATTGTCTGACAACTTTTTTAAATAAAAAAAAGATGCAAATGCATTAAAAGTCATTTTTCAATGGTCATGAAATTGGAATTTTCATTCCCTTTAAAGCCTGATGCATCATATATGATGCATCAAATATCTCAGTGACCTTAACAAAATTTTGAATTTTTTTTTTTACATTTCTTATAAGGGACCAATATTGAAGCAAATTCCAAAAAATTAGAATTTTCTCTCATTGCTTTCATGGTTCAGGTTTCACAGGGTTAATCGGAGGTCAATCGTGAGTCTCACATCGTGTAGTGTAGGGCCTACATGGGGTAACAACAAGCAATTTCACCTCATGATCGTGCAATCGTAGGGTTGCTACGAAAACTTTGAAATCCTTATCGTCCCTCGTAAGTAAATGGCACAGTTAAAGCAGTGCTACGACCCGATTTGACACTACACATGTACAAATTGACAGGGCATTGCGATTCTCTCTTAAGCTCCTCCTCATCTCCATCTCAGGTGCGCATTTTACCTCCTCGTTTTTGTCATCTGCAGTCACGGGTAACAAGCCTGTCGTGCCGCACAGTGTGAGCATTCTGCTTGCATCCGACCATCGGCTCGTATAGTGAAGACGTGAGTCTTGAGATGTGAACTTTAAAATTGTGAAATTCCCTTGTGCAGTGTGAGCCTGACTTTACGCTACGTAGGCCTACAGACAGAAACGTGTGGTGTGGAACCTGTGGTTCGCCAATGTTCCAGCCTTTCAAGTTAGCATAGGCTAATTACCAATGACTATGGCCACCAATATTTTTGCCTGACTGGAAGCCTTGTATGGATAGAAGCTGACAAAGTGGTCAGTTTTCCCATGCCCAAGGACAGAGGGGAAAAGAATTGGGTCCTCGTTACACTGTATGATGTCTTTGAGTTTGATTTTGTCCTGTACTAGGGTTGGGAAGATTCACAGAAATGTACTGTATCGGAAAATCGATATCATACAACCTGTACGAGACGAGTAGTAACTGTATGAATGGCCCAAAGGTGGTAGAAGTGCCGAGGTGGTGGAAATTTGTATAAACGAGTAAGCAGTAAAAGTGATAAATCACAAATGTAACAGATGTGAAGCTGATATGTCTGAGTATGGTCTTTGATTTGTATGGGATACTGTATAAAAAGTGAATCTCAGTAGCCTACTTTTAGATAATAACAGCATGCGTTTTATATTCTTTTTGTGTCTACACAGGGGAAGACAAAGATAATTCCATGTTTTAATCCAAACACATTGCTACCAGGTACTGTACTTTCAAATTCTGTAGTATAAATTGAAATTGGAGAATATATTAGCTTGAAGACATAACAGCATGCTTGCAACACGGCAACTGGAAGTGCTGTCTACCTCATACACTAAAGGGCTCTGCATACTTCACGTGCGCACTTTGTCGCGAGTGGCGCGAGAACCATTAATGACGTCATCACTTGCGACAGACTATTCATACTTCAAAAGCGCCTTGCTCGCAACTCGCAGCGTGAGTTCTACTGATGTATAAAATAGAAAGCCAAACACGGCTGCTGTAGGGCTACTGAACGTCTGACTTGTGACTTACCACATTGAAACATATATTTTTTGTTGTAGCCTACATTGCCAGATCATTCCAAGACCATGTGAGAGCATTGTTCTGGCGGCAGAATTTATAAATAGATCGCCGAAAACAACGTGCTTCTGAACAAAGTAAACAATTGTTTCACTGAACAACATTTAAGACAGAAGATAAAATAACTCTCTAGGACATTTTATTATCCTCAAAATGATACAGGATCCATTCTGTAGTAGCCTACAGTAGTTGTAGCCTCTCTTCGCAACTCCTGCTTTGTCTGCCTACCTGCGTGGTCGCTGGTGGCGCACGACAAGTTAGAAAAATCCTCGTGTGCACGACGTGGCGACACGCGCCGAATTTTGAGCTTACGACGGGGGGCGTGTCGAAATTTTAGGTCACGTGACGGCGCGCGCCATCGTCGTGAGTGAAGTATGAAGGAGACTTGAAATTACATGGTGTGTGGGTCTCTCTCTCTGTGTGCATGTGTGCATGTGGGGGGGTCAAAGACGAATAGGGTGTTCCCAGTACCAAAAAATAAATAAATACATAAATTGCACCTTGTCAGCTATATGCATTTTATTTTAAAAGGTGCACTGTGTAATATGTTTAGTGGTTCATTTCCAGAATTCATGCTACCTATTTCACAAATGTTATCTTTTTAACCAATATCTACCACCATCATCAAATTCAAGTATTCATTATGACTGGGAAAATTGCACTTTTCATACATGACAAGGGGGATCTTCTCCATTGTCCGCTATTTTGAATTTCCAGAAATAAACATTTTTAGCTGTAAAACTCACTTTACTTTGGTCGTACTAGCATGTTAGCTTACTTTGTAAATATTCATGAATAGATCAAGTTTGAGAACAGACAGTACACAGCATTTTCACACCTGGTCCCTTTCAGCCGGCTAAGCGAACTCTTTTTTTGCCACATATGTGAACGATCCAAAGTGTACCCAGACCCCTTGGAAGCGAACCGTACAGAGACCTTGGTTGATGTGGTCTCAGTTCGGTTCGCTTATGAGTTCTAACAAGTTACACTTGTGACTAGCTGTAATCACTTCAGGAGGGCTTTTACACCTTGACTTTGATGTCAGTGTATGTTCAATCTTACGGTTGAAGATTTGCATTTGTATTTGTATTTGTATTTTTTATTTGTTTTCTTTCTTTCAGATCCGTTGTTAAGAGATTACTGGGTATATGAAGGATCCTTAACGACACCTCCTTGCAGTGAAAATGTCGCCTGGATATTATATCGCTACCCTCTCACAATTTCTCAGATACAGGCATGAATTTCCTCTTTGTTAGAAAGTGTGTGAAGTGCATTTATAATATAAGACAGACCACAATCCTACACAAAAAGAGAAGTGATTTGTAGACATATTACCGCACACACCCCTGTAAGTTCGCCAAAAAGCTGTACCACCACCCATAACTAGGCCAACACCCTTATGTTTTTCACATAAAATCAAGTAGTTTGTTACAGTGGTGGAAATAATGACATTACATTTGGCAGACACTTTTTTCCAAAGCAATTTTCCAGGCAGTGAGCGTCAAACACAGAAAGTGTAGTAAAAGTATGGTAAATGTACAAGTAATGAATTTGATTTAATTACTTCATCTTTGCTATGTAGTGGTTCTGCTGCCTGCACTGCATAGAATTATGTGAATCTACATGAATAATGTCACCAACCGACTTCCTACACCTTGCTAACATGATTTTCATCATCTGGCTGCCTTCAGCAACTACACGCGAGGCAGTGGCGGAATAATTGCACATATGGCCCCAGGGCAAGACATTTGTAGGGCCCTCCATACGACTTGCCTTGGTCACAATAGGGCCCCCACCAGTACACCACCAATACAGGAGGGCCCTACTTGCCCCCCCTATAGCTCCGCCCCTGATGCGAGGGAGTTCCATTCCCTGCCGTAAACGGAACGGCATACCAATCAGGGGTTAACACCTGGTTGTCACAACTCTGAATTCCATGACTCTGGGTAAAAGCTGGATAGGATATTAGTTAAGCAGAGGTTATTGCAGTAAATAGTCACAAAATAGAGCCTTTACTTGCTTCTTGAAGGCTAAGAGAGATGAACATAGTCGTGTAGCTTGTTCCACAAGGGAAAATATCATTACATTACATTACATTACATTGCATTTGGCAGACGCTTTATAACCAAAGCGACTTTCAAAAGAGGACATAATCAAGCCAACATCACAAGCAAATACAAAGTGCACAGGAGATATACAGAACAACAAGTGCAGTTGCAAAGAGGGGTTAATTTTTTTTTTTTTTTTTTAATATAAAGAGTAAATAACGAGTACACAAACTCACACACTCACAAACTAAACTAAACTAAACTAAACATCATGTCAGGAGTCTGCCCTGGGGCAAGGCCAGTTCAAGCATTAGTCTAGTAGATTCTCTCGAAAGAGGAATGTCTTTAGTTGTTTCTTGAAAGCTGCAAGAGATGTGCTCAGTCTTGCTGCCTCTGGGAGACTGTTCCACCACTTGGGTACCACAATGGAGAACAATCTTGACTGGGAGTACCTAGGGCGACTGGATGGCAGAGCTAGACGGCTTGTGCTGGATGAGCGCAGTTCTCTTCCAGTAACATAAGGCGTTAGTAGGTCCTTCAGATAAG
Organism: Engraulis encrasicolus; assembly: GCF_034702125.1. NCBI lineage: Eukaryota > Metazoa > Chordata > Actinopteri > Clupeiformes > Engraulidae > Engraulis > Engraulis encrasicolus. The sequence goes on along the minus strand of NC_085872.1, from coordinate 608,326 downwards.
CTGGGGCCGTTCCTGTGATGGTTTTGTAGGCAAGGGTCAATGCCTTGTGCTTGATCCGGGCGGCGATCGGTAACCAGTGCAGCTCAATAAATAGAGGAGTAACATGGGTCCTTTTGGGTTGATTGAAAATCAACCGTGCCGCCGCATTCTGGATCATCTGCAGAGGCTTTAGCGCACAAGCAGGTAGACCTGTCATGAGTGAGTTGCAGTAGTCAACGCGGGACAGGACCGTGGCCTGGACCAGTCGTTGTGTAGAATATTGTGTCAGCACAGGTCTGATATTCCGTACGTTGGACATCTGGATTCGACAGGTCCGGGTGACCGAGTTGATGTAGTTAGAGCATGAAAGCTCATCATCAATCATGACGCCGAGGTTTTTGGCGACTTTGTTTGGGGTCACGATGGTGGAGCCTATCTTGAGGTTGATGTTGTGACTGAGCGACTCTTTAGCTGGGATCACCAGGAGCTCTGTCTTAGCCAGGTTCAGCTGTAGGTGGTGGTCCTTCATCCATGTTGACAAATCGGTGAGGCAGGCAGAGATGCGTTCCGAAACCGTGGTGTCCTCTGGACGGAACGACAGGTACAGAGAACAGTTTTGACCAGGATCACTTTCAGCGAGTAGGAGGCATGCCTTTTTGTTTGTTGGGGGATACTGGGAACATACGGCATGTGCTGACCAACTAGCGCAGGTCTGAACTTCTTTCAGTGACATTTCAACTTGTCACTGAAAGACGCCGCTATCCCAGCCTGTTGAAATCTGCCACCATCATACAGATTGCAAAAAAGTTGTCCACCCTCAATGCCGTTCATCCCGTTGCACCCATTCTGGTCATCACCAACTGCTTTGAGAAACTGGTTCTGAGACATGTCAAAGCCTGTCTCCCAGTACTTCTCATACGCCAAGCCCTCACACTGGCTATGTTCAAGAAGCACCTTAAATCCCATCTATCGAGGTAGGCAGATGGCCCCTAACCACCCAGCCCCTTTCCCCCAGCCATTTTTAACATCACAAAAATGTGGCATTTGAACAAGGGTTTGTAGACTTTTTACAGGCACTGTAGTTCCATTACAGCATATTGCATAAAGATAAATATATACAGTATATGAAGGTGAATGACATGTATTTCTGTTTTTGATTGTGTAGATCGAAGAGTTTCGGAGACTTAGGTCACATATCAAAGGAGCAGAGCTCTCAGAGGGTAATGATGGAATGTTGGGAGATAACTTCAGACCCACCCAACCTCTGAATGACAGGGTGGTGTGTGCTGCTTTCCAATAAACTATATATTATTTACTGTTGGTAAGTATGCTTTTATATATTACTGTTGACAAATCAAATAAAATGTTTTTCTTATTATGATGTTCATCCATAATGAATAGCCTCTAAAAACATACAACTGTATTAAATTGTGCAAAACTACCACAAAACTACTGTTAACCTATTAATATAATATAGCCATGGAGCAAAATGCCAAAAGGTGCAGATCCAGGCTTTGTCAGATAAAGTTCTTTTTTTTCTTGTCTGAGACCTATCCATTTAGATGAGAGATAATACTAGCTGAGATGATCCCCTAGAACAATTCCAGATATGAACTCTTTTATGTTGATTGTGCTGCAGGTATAATTTCTGATGGTCTTTGTTAAATCTACCAAAATCTATACTCTGTATTTCACCTTGGGCACAACCAGCAGAGAAGACTCTGAAGACCTAAGGAATTGCTCTAGTATATATTTAGGGGACAATATATGTTTGGGGACAAAGGGGATAGTTGTCCCAGGCCCAGGGAGAGATGGGGCCCAGAATTGGTTCCTTTTTGAATTGCATCTATTAGCCAGGGGGGCTCTTTCAGATTACTTTGTCCTGGGCCCGGCCAAACCTGTCAGCAGCCCTGCTGCTGAGCTAAAGGTTCAGACCGATATCTCAGCACTACCGATGATACTGTATGAGGCTTCTACTGTATGCCAAACTCTGCTAGTTGGCATCCATTACAAGTCTTTGTTTCCAAAAAGAATGATCTCAGTCTTGTCTTTATTTAGCGTCAAGAGGTTTAGTTGTGTCCAGCCATTATTTTTTTCAAGGCATCAGCAGAAAGACTCAATGGGGATACAGTCATTTGGAGAGACAGCTACTGTATGTAAATTTCAGAGTCATCAGCATAGCGAGGTGAAGTACCAAAGCTTTGGTTGTTCCGTTGCATTGCTTCGCTTTACAAATGTTTTTTTGCTTTGTTACTTGGTGAGGATGCTGTCTTTTTCTGTGCAGTTTGTATTTGAATGTCCTACAGTATATCACGAAAGTCAATACACCCCTCAGAGTTTTGCATATTTTTGAGTATATCTCTTCATAGGAAAGCATTACAGAAATGTAACTTTGACACAATGATTAGTGACCTTTTAACAACATATTTAACTGCTTAAATTTCTTGTTCACTCAGAAAAAAACAAAATACAGCCATTAATGTTTGAACATGTACTCACAAAAGTGAGTACACCCCAGATTAAAATCCGGTAGAGAAGGGGCTATGTTGGCTCGAATCGTCTCGAAATGAAAAGGGATGACAAGGGAGGTCATCAGTGTGCGTTTCAACCTTTCTTTGCATTGAACTTTTAAATGTTGAGTCTGCATCTGGCTTAAATAGATTGGTGTGCGATTTGAATGCAATCCTATGGAGAATATCATGATCTGCTTCAGTAGTCACAGTGCATGTTGACATGCATGTTTCTTTTAGGTGTATTTCAGATTGCCAATGTTGACAGCATTCATGCATCCCCAAACCATGTCAGTCCCACTACCATGCTTGGCTAGTGAGAGGATACACCTTTTTTTGTAAAACTCACTTGTTTACCACCACACATGCTTGACACCATCTAAGGCAAATTTGTTTATCTTGGTCTCTCCAGATCACACGACATGGTTCCAGTGATCCATATCCTTGGTCTGTTCATCTCTCTTGAGACCAAGATAAACAAATTTGCTTTAGATGGTGTCAAGCATGTGTGGTGGTAAACAAGTGAGTTTTACAAAAAAGGTGTATCCTCTCACTATCCAAGCATGGCAGTGGGACTGACATGGTTTGGGGATGCATGAATGCAATTTTGTTTATCTTGGTCTCTTCGGATCACACGACATGGTTCCAGTGATCCATATCCTTGGTCTGTTCATCTCTCTTGAGACCAAGATACACAAATTTGCTTTAGATGGTGTCAAGCATGTGTGGTGGTAAACAAGTGAGTTTTACAAAAAAGGTGTATCCTCTCACTAGCCAAGCATGGCAGTGGGACTGACATGGTTTGGGGATGCATGAATGCTGTCAACATTGGCAATCTGAAATACACCTAAAAGAAACATGCATGTCAACATGCACTGTGACTACTGAAGCAGATCATGATATTCTCCATAGGATTGCATTCAAATCTCACACCAATCTATTTAAGCCAGATGCAGACTCAAATTTTAAAAGTTAAATGCAAAGAAAGATTGAAACGCACACTGATGACCTCCCTTGTCATCCCTTTTCATTTCGTTTCATTTCAAGACGATTCGAGCCAACATAGCCCCTTCTCTACCGGATTTTAATCTGGGGTGTACTCACTTTTGTGAGTACATGTTCAAACATTAATGGCTGTATTTTGTTTTTTTCTGAGTGAACAAGAAATTTAAGCGGTTAAATATGTTGTTAAAAGGTCACTAATCATTGTGTCAAAGTTACATTTCTGCAATGCTTTCCTATGAAAAGATATACTCAAAAATCTGCAAAACTCTGAGGGGTGTATTCACTTTCGTGATATACTGTATATTATGTCCATATCATGTCTTATAATTAAAATACAGTTTTAGTTGAATGATATTCCTGTCCCTTGTGGAAATGTAATAACTTGCCACAATGGTCAGAGGTAACTTACTGCTCTTAACCCCATGCCAGGCAAATTTGTATATGATTAAAATAACTGAGGTAATAATCTTAATTCGTATAGTATATCAACAAGTTAACTCTATGTACAGATGCTACCTACACATTAACACTTTCCGTGCTTTCTTAACAGACTGAGAGGAATCCATTCCATCTTCGCACCGAAATGGAGAATCTTCCATTTTCATTCTTCAGTCTTCCAAAGGAGCTGCATTGTGACTGTTGCTCGGCTGAAGGGCTGCCTTTGCTTCAAATAAATGTATTAGTGTGCTGTACTTAAAGGAGCAGTCCATCGTGTCTCAATAGACCCCTTTACTGTTTGTACATAGATGTGACATAATCGGGCTGCGTGTGCATTGTTGGAACAGAATCAACCATTTACCGTACATTTGTAAAGAAACTAGTCAATTGTTTTTCTGGGATAAGAAAATGGATGGTCACGATGACTTCAGATGAAGTGGGTGCCACAAACACAGGCATTCCTGATGATGTCCTCAGTCCAGTCCGTACGTTTAGCCCTTCTGTTGTGTTCGGGTCATTTTTGACCCGTTTTCAAGTTTTAGTGTGAAAAAAAACACACTTTCCTTTATTTTCTTGGAATGAGGCTTCATCTAATCCTCAGTCACAATCATTTCAACACAAAAAAAATATGTTTTATCATTTTAGTAAATTTTAACCCTATCGCGCCGGATGCATCATCTATGATGCATCAAATTCAAAGCCCTCTCCACGCTGACACAAAAAAAAATCCATCTCAAAAACATCCTGCGTGTCATTTCCAAACGTCCTGCAGTACGCGGAAACCGCCACAAGAGAGCAGCGGTCAACAACAAGTTGATCACAGCTCGGCGAAAAATGCAAAAATGGAGTAGAAGCGGTTTCCCTGACCGACGCTGAGATATCGACAAATTGCAAAAGGTTTGTGTACAAATTTCCGAAATATAACTCTACATCCTTTAATTTGAACACTTGCTTTGTGCAATTAATCAAGGAAGAGTTTATATTTTTACACCGTGTTGCAGAGAGATCGTGCTAAAACTGATGAGACATATAAGCACCATCCGGCGGTGGCAGGAAGTCAGCCATCAATGCATTTGCTCCATAGGGAAACTTACAAAGCATACCACGACGATCGTTTAACAAAACACACAAGTTGTTTTACTTCAAGACAAAGATATTGCCTTAAGAAACACGTTTTACTTGCGATTTTGAAAATGTAATGCAAAATGTTGAAATTATGATCTCGAAAAAAATGCATTGAAGTGAATGGAGAAATGGTCCAATTGTAGTAATGGACCCATATATTCAAATTACACATCAAAAATGAATAATGATCTATATTACACTCATAAATAGGTTGTTAAGCATTCGATCAGCTATGTTTTTACATAGATTTTAAAAAATTACCCAACCAGGCTGTGGGAAATGTAAAATATGGTCCTGCTAAAACAAGGATAGGCTTAAAAAAATGGCAGGATCTCACTAAATATTTAAAGATAATCCTCAAATTAAATTGTCAGACAGCTTTTTTAAATAAAAAAAAAGATGCAAATGCATTAAAAGTCATTTTTCAATGGTCATGAAATTGGAATTTTCATTCCCTTTAAAGCCTGATGCATCATATATGATGCATCAAATATCTCAGTGACTTTAACAAAATTTTGATTTTTTTTTTTACATTTCTTATAAGGGACCAATATTGAAGCAAATTCCAAAAATATATAATTTTCTCTCATTGCTTTCATGGTTCAGGTTTCACAGGGTTAAAGGTCCAAAAAAAAAAAAAGTTACATCTGTGGTGTTCGGGTCAAAATTGACCCGGCATAGATTTTTGGTTGTTGTATGCATTTCTGAAAAGCTGTTGGTTGCCCTTTGTCTTCAGTTTGGTGATTTATGGTGAGGAAAATATATTTCTTGCCTAAATTTTTTTTTGCCAGCTTTTTCACATTACAAATCCAATATGGCCGCCGGACAGTCCCATATAGCCTACACTACAATATGTCATATCTCCTGATGTGAAAGGAGTACAGATGTATTTCTGGTGTCTACTCATATGTTTTCATGGTCAGGGAATCCATTTCTGCATTATATAATGAGATTTTTTGCACATTTGTTTGCAAAATACATTTTTGCACATTATTTTTTTCAAAAAACGTATCAAAAATTCATAATGGCACCCAAACATGTAGAACTGGTCTTATACTTTCCATAAAGTTGATGTGGCAATGAGATAATGGTCTATGTTCATAGCATAGTGGATTCTGATGAATAGTGTGACTTTTTTCATGTTCATTGAGGTGTTCATTTCCAATATCTTTGCATTAGATTGGCGGAATAGCTGTGACTCTGACAGAATTGTTATTTTGTATATTTACCACACTAAAATCATATAAATATTGAAAAACACCTAGTCAACATATTTAAACATTGATTTTATGCACTGAAAAACTAATTCAGTTGATATTTGGTCTTTATCCTGCTATAAATCCTTTTGGGTTGGTTTGGACCCAAACACCACAAATAAAAACTAATAAAATAGGCCTAAATTTGGGGGTTGTTGTACTCTCATATCAGCTGTAATACATGGACAACATAATCACTAATTGTATCACTTTAGGAGGTATTAATAGTGAATTTATGCAGGTTTTGATAGTTTTGGTCATCAAAAACGATTTGCATAATGTAAGACAAAAGACCTGTAAAGTCAAAAAGATGAATAAATGAAGTAGTATTTCCATGGATATGAATACATACCAAGTTAGCTATGATATGAAAAACAATATTTGATGAGAACTAGTGTTTTTAGGTATTTTATGGCTGAGTTTTGTTATCACGGGTCAAAAATGACCCGAACACCACAGGTGTATGCAGCTTATGAACACAACACAAGGGTTAATTGCTTGTAATCACAAACATCTCCTACAGCAGGGATTCTTAACCTTTTTGACGTTGAGGCCCATTTTTTTCCAGTGCGCAGTGTCCCGCGGCCCATACCCATGTTTATATTATTATACTGCATTATATTAGGCTATTTTATATTATGATAATATAATATAGGCTAATAGGCCTATATTATGATATAAAATATAAATAAATAAATAGGCTATTAGGCCTACTGAAGTATTTTTTCCACAAGGGGTAGCCTTATACTAATTAATGTTAATGTTAATTTCATGTAATCTTACTCATTAAATCCACTCACACATATGAATGCCTCTCTGACAGCTCAAAGTTTGCGTGACAGCTCTTGACATGCACTTTGTAATGAATCTGCTGATTGTAAATTTAAGACGCTTTTCCACACAAGTGGAAACGCGACGCGGGAAGAACAGAAATTCCACAGCCGGACGGAAAACTTCCCAGTATCAATTAATAATGGTGTCAACAATAATCGATTCGGCGATGCAATGCAATGCGGGGCATGGGCGATCCAATTCAATGCGGCAAGTTCCAGAATCGAAGCGGCAATTTTCAATTACTTCCGTTGATATTTTGGGAGCAAATGAATGTTAAATTAAATAAAAGAACTTCAAAGCATTGAAAACTGCAAGACTGATACAGAAAACAGCCAATAAATTGTTGCTCAGTATCTGACTACTTGTATTGCCTCATCATGACTGATGAAACATTTGCTTTGATTTCAGTAGAAATGTAATGCATTGCAATGCATTGTAGAATTGAATCGGATCGAATCGAATCGAATCGCTACCTCCCGAATCGGAATCGAATCGTGAGGGCAGTGCCAATGCACACCAGTATCAATTAAGCAAAATTCGTGAAAGGACTGTCTTGTTTGGGACACTTGGACAAGTATAAGAGATAAAGATTCAGTAACTAGAATTATTTTGAGTAGCCTAACCGTTGAACACCTAACTAACACATGAGGATATAGGACACAGAAGACGTCGCCAAATCAGCTGGGAAGCGGAACCGGTTGGTAATTTCTCTTTTTACAAATAGCCCACTGCAAAGTGTGTTACCGTCTTGTTCTTAATGAATCTCCCCCAAACAAACACAAAAAACGTGGGGTGTGGTCATTGCGCTATGACAGAGTTGCGTTTCAGGGAAAAGACGCACACTAGTATTTGATAACTAGCGGCCCCACGGCCCACGCGGCACACCGGTGCGAAACTTAAAGTTGTCTGCGGCCCTAGAGGTTGTGAGCGCGGCCCAACTTTGGTCCGCAGCCCTATGGTTAAGAATCCCTCTCCTACAGTATACTATACTGTGCTTCTGGAATAGCCTATTCCCTCTCGGAATAACATGTAACACTTGTACTGTTAAGGATATGTAGGCTATTTTTACAAATGTACACACTTCAGGACGGCATGTTTTCTCTCTTCAGGGTCTGCACTGTCTGTTTGTATTTGTGTTTGAGCCAACAATGCGCACGCAGTCAGTGATCATGTAACTTCAAAAGGGGCCCATAATAAAGTATGTTCTTCTCTGACCTGGGATGGCTTCATCCTGACCTGTCTCGTATTCGGACGTGACCAGTCAGCAACGCTTGCAGCACAAATGCGGCCAAATTGTTCCATGTGTTCCCTATTTAAACACCCTTGCTTGGCTAGTTAGACGATCCAAAAGTAGTTGAACAAAATTAAACGTTCCCCCTTACCCTCTCCCTTGACGATATCAATGCGCCGAAGTCAAAGTGCTCCGAATGTGTTACTACACCTTTTATTACACTGCCATGTCTTTATCTAGTAGATAGGAAATCGCCACGTTTCATTTTGTGCAACTACTTTTAGATCAGTTATCTAGTCATGCAAGGGTATTTAAAAAGGGAATGCGTGGAACAATTTGGTTACTTCTATCTGAAGGCACCCAATGCTCCCCAAGGCAAAGCTGAGCCAAGCTAATGCTAATGCCAATGCTGTTTGTGCAGCGCACGTTGCTGACTGTGGCTACGTACGAAGACGAGACAGGTCGGGATGATTCCATCTCAGGTCAGAGAAGAAGAACATACAGTATTTTATTAATGAAACATGGTTGACTGTTCATTTAAGGCTATATGATGGATTTAGCATAGTTTAATTAATTGATCAATTTTAACTATTAATAATGATACTATCGGTAGGTGAACATCAAAGGAACAGTCCACTGCTTTGCTATACTTCACTACATATTTTCTGTAATTTGAGACAAGTTGATGAACCCCTATTTGTGTGTGCCCTCAGTCAGTCTGATTTGTGACGCTACATTGTTGGCATTTAGCTTGGCTGGGTATTAACCCATTTAATTCCATTTTTAATTTAAAAGAATTGTGAATGTCTGTACATGGATTTTACTTCTTAGACCTAAAATGACCAAACATTATATCTCTTATAAGTTGGTCAAAATCTAAATTTTACATTCGGTAACAATGACGGCATTTTTTCGAGCAGTAAATTCATGTTTCCATAGGGTTGTATTGAATACGTTTTACCATGTGTACAAAATAAGGATATGCATACCAAACCAAAACATGTATCATGATTATTTACTTAGTAGGCATCATAATGACCATCTTCATTTTTAGATTTGAAGTGTGTAGATAGGCTTTATGGGTTAATTATTTCCAATTCATTTCAATGGAGAGAATTGGCTTTTCAATGGTATCTTGACATTACATTTCCCCAGTGGTCATAATTGTGACTTAGCCCAAATATGCACCTCTTTTGAGCACAATATGAATATAGTATAATTGTCAACATATATCAGTGAACCACATCAGGAGTATCTTTTGATTGATAATTGATATCTTCTTTTATATAGGGTTGCGAAAGATATTTGTTCTTTAAAAGTGCATATAAAATGAGGTGACCAGACCTGACCATCTGGTCAGTAGCACCTTTCACACTGGTCACATGATTTTGACACAGGTTAATCTACACAGTTTATTGTTCAATTATGAAATGAATTGTCATTAAAACAATTAAAACAGAACACACCCTGGAGTCTCCAAAAGACAGGAAATAGGTGAGACTGCTGGGATTACACAAAGTTAGAAGTGATCAGTTCCTTCCACATTTTCCCTGTTTAAATGTGCTTATCTGACTACAGGGTTCCCACTCTTTTTCAAAAATAATTTTCCAGGACATTTCCAGGACTATTTTTTGATAATTCAGGACGGATGTTTTGTCCGTCGGACCCACAATTTGGACATACACAGCGACACACAATTCATTTCAGAGATAATGTGACAATGTGTTGTAATAAATTAGTAATACAGTAGTGTTAGGGAAGAGGGTACGTCCAAAGACGTCATAAGAGCATAGTATGGCATGGCTGCAAGGCGAGTCACTTTCTTCTTCTGCAGTTAGTACCAAGGAGACTAGAGATAGGAGGGATTACATACGTCACTTAGGTGCCCCATTACTGCTGAAAAGTGTTGGGAAAGTTACTCAAAAACTGTAATGCATTACTGATTACATGTCTTTTCAAAATAATCCCTTACACTAGCATATTACTATATTTAAAATGTAAGGCATTACACTACTTTTGCATTACTTTAGTTACTTTCGCCAAAAGAACTGTAGGCCTAAATATGGATCTGGCAATTTATTACAGTGTAAATCAAGCTCATGAGTCATTACTTTTTCACCTCCAACCTAGGAGGTTTTTTTGGCAGCATGCAGACTAAAAACTACCAGGCTCAGGAATAGCTTCTTTATGACCCACCACACTGAATACCACAGAAATCTAGGTCATTGTAATGCATTTGTAACTAAAGTTATTTTGCATTGTAACTAGGTAAATATTACAGATGTTTGCCCTGTACTGCTTTACATTACAGCAAAAAGTAATGCATTACAGTAATTAATTACTTTTAACTTTATTAATCCCAACACTGCTGCTGAACGACAGCTGCAGAATTTGGCCACAAACTGAATACTGACAACTGGAATTTCTCACTTGACCGATTTTGTGGAGTTACAGAGTACAAATTTTAACCATTATGGCGTCGCACCCACTGACCATGCGCACCGTGTCCATGCGCACCTCGGACTACACCTAAGCCAATGCATTTTCCATTGAGAGATACTTCTTATGCAATCTACGTTATTTGCTTAGTACTGGCGGCAAGGTAAAATGCAATGCCACTACCGCCAGGGCTGGAGTGTGGAACAGGTCATAGGACGTGGTGAATTTAAGTCAGCTGTAATTAAGGCTGCCTGACAACTGTTAATTTAACCACAAACTGAACATTTGCAACTGGACATCCTATTTTGACCAGGCCGGAACTCGCAAGCAGCCGCTCGCACCCACAATGCAATTCAAATTGCGGAGTTTCCAGTGTCACAATTTTTGTCTAAAAAATGTCTAGACTGGGCAGGGAAAAATCCAGGACAAAGGATTTTTTTCCAGAACATTTAGTACATTTCCAGGACATTTCCAGTACGGCAAAACAAATCTCTAAATTTCCAGGTCTCCAGGACGAGTGGGAAGCCTGGACTATGATCCAATGGTAGTTACACAAAATGAGACTTTTCTATGAAAAAAAACAGGCATAAGAAAGGTGAATTGACACCTTGGGAGCAATTTAATGTTGAGACATTGATTGCATCACTCCTAAACAAATTCTGCTTCTCCCATACCCCACCTCAATGTCATGCTGAGGAACACGAAATACTAACAAAGTAGCACTACAAACTAGTATTACTTAGGGCACACACAGACCAGTGTTGCCAGATTGGGCGGTCACCCGCCCAATGGGCTGCTTGGGATGGCCCATTTGGCATTTTTTTCAGGAGTTTTGTGCCCATAGAAATCAATGCAATTTGTTGAAATTATGCAGAATTTAGCGCCTCTTTGTGGTTTTTGAGCACCTTTTGGGCGGGATTTGATCAGACACATCTGGAAACACTGACACAAACTAGACACTAATTCGACTCAGGTAACAGATATACATGCTTCAGTATGCCTATGGGAACACAGTGGGTTCTTCCTTTCATATGAAATATGAAAAATGGTATAAAACTGCATATAGAGAAACGGATCATTATGTAATGATTGGAAAATATAAAATTCTCAGGTCACATCGCCGCTATAAGGATAGTTATCGAAGAAATGCAAACACAAGGCATCTAGGTAAACAAATCATTATGGTAGTGTTAAAACACAAGTAACTGTGCATTCACAATAAATATCGCAAAGCAGTGATGTGTGTTTGAGTGTATCTTTTACTGGTATCATGTATTTCACAGAGGAATTCTATTGAATGTGACTATATGTGGCCTGCGTTATCTCTTTACCGTAATATTTTTAAGATTTTTAGATGTTTTTAAGATGTTTAGTGACTACGCCACTCTCATTTGTTAGGGTGAGAGAACCCAACCATCAAACACTTGATTTGACTTTCCCCGCAACAGGTTAGTGAATAACAAGAGATACAACTGTCATACAATTCAGAGTTCTTTTTATTTTCTTTCTTTTCGTAATGAGTCTCTGCATCTGGAAATATGCCTCACGGGCTCAGTCAATTATAACAAATAGAATATGAAGCTTTTACAGTATCCTTAGGCACGTCATCTCAATATAGGCTACAAAATTGTGCAAATGTGCTAGTTGCACGAGAGGTAGACCAAATAACAAAAATCACAGCAAACAAGTTAGTAAATCAAATTGTAAAAAAGAAAAACTGCCAAAAGGGCAAGATTTGTAATGGCCACCACACACACACACAAGCCTGTTAGACACACGTCTTTGGTCTTCCCCTACAGCAAGTATAGGTTCCAAAAGGAGTCTGCGATTTAAGATACGTCTCCCAGTAATACTTCAGTGTTCATACCCTAATCATATACACAAGCTCCGTCTTGGCGGTTACTAAGTAGAAACTTACACGAGCCCCTTCGTCTCGGATGTTAGAGTGAAACTTACACAAGCCCCTTCGTCTTGGACGTCAAAATGAAAAGGTTGCACAGGATGAATCACTCACACAATAGGACAAAACAAAACAAAAAGGTTGGGAAAAGAACAGTGATGCCCCCCTTCTCTAGTGACACTGCATCAGTGTAGTCGAAGGCACCATCTCCTCCTATGTACATTTAACGAGAAAGTTACCATTAGGCACGGCATTTATAACTCGATTCAACAGGAGTTGTGTATTGTGGAAATGTGGGCGCTCCCACAGGTGCAACCACGACACCACAGCGCGATATCAAAGGCACCACGCTGCCAGTCCCGCCATCACACCTGCGGAGCACCCCCACTCCCACCCCACACAACTCCCTACACAAGTCAAGTGCTAAGCGTCGAAACTCTTACAGAAAATGCCGGCATTACCTCTGGTTCTCTCGAAGCGGCATGCAAGCAGTCAACCACACAGGACACAAAGTGGAAGAACATCACCAGCGACACTTGAGTTTGCCCAGCTCAGCACACCATCCCAGAACAGCAGCCGACCCCACGCCAGCCGCCGATGGACAGGGCTTTCCTGTACGGTGGCTCAACCACAAACAGAGGGACAGAGAGAGCGGTGTGCCCACGCTACACTCGACAGCATCAAAAACACGGCGTCTTTGCTAACTAGCTACCACCGCAATGATTTATGCTACACACCTGAAGGAAAGGGGAGTGTCGTTACCCCGTCAGAATAAAGGTTCGGGATAACCACCGGTTACATATATATTATATGGGCGGTTCTAGACAGGGGCCAGGGTCAGGGCCCCTGTAGATTTCTTCCTGGCCCCTTTTGTGGCCACTGTGCTTAACAGCCAATGACTGTGACATGATATTCAATTTTGTATATTATTCATAAGATTAGAAATGTATATCTCTTTTGCCAATTTATGTGCCCCCTTGAAAAATTCATGGTCCCTTGTAATTTTGGTCTAGAACCGCCCCTGTTTATTACTGAACTTCCCACAGAACTTTTAATTGGAACCAGCCCTTAGAACCCTGTTATGCCGTGTCCAGACCAAGAGCGAACTACGCTGCCTGGTAGCGTGGGTAGCAGAAGAAGTTTCGCGCCTTGAATTTGCTGTAGGCCTATTCGCTCCAGACGCAGCATTGACATGTTTGATTCAGCTTATCACATAACGGCTCTGGCTTGACAGCCTGGGACATATCAACGTTCCGACTGGTTTTCACCGAACAGCGTTAGAGCGAATTCGCCTACGATTAGCTTGAGTTTAATCGTCAAAATTCGCTCTGGTCGCTCAACAAATTTCGCTACTGGCGAATTCGCTGTGGTAGCGCTGGTCGCGTACCCTCCATAGAGAAATAATGACTTCCGTCACTTCGTTCGCTCTTGGTCTGTACACGGCATTATGGCCCGTGTACATCAGGTGCTACCTACGCGACCCAGGTAGTTGAAGAAGTTTCGCCTTGAATTTGCTGTAGGCCTATTCGCTCCAGACGCAGCATTGACATGTTTGATTCAGCTAATCACATAAGGGCTCTGTCTTGACAGCTTGGGACATTCGTTGATATGAACGTTCCAATTGGTTTTCACCGAACCGCGTAATAGCGAATTCGCCTACGATTAGCTTGAGTTCAATCGTCAACGTTCGCTCCGGTCGATTAAGAAGCTTCGCTCCCGGTGAATTCGCTCTGGTAGCTTTATTCGCCTTCCCTCCATAGAGAAATAATGACTTCCGCCACGCAGGTCGCCTTGTTCGTCCTCGATGTACATGGGGCTTTACTCATTTCGCGGATCGCGACGCCTGACTTGGCTGCTCGCAAGGTTTAGGCCTATAGAAAACAATATTATAGCCCAACACAATCAATAGACCTGCATTTAAAATCTGCTATGCCTACATAAATATATAAGAACACACATCACAGACATCAAGCTATGCCAAGTAGGCTAGGCTATGGGTACGTCTTCATCAAAACCTCTTTTTTTCACCTGGCTGACCCGGCACCCCGGTAGCATGTCATTTTTCCGACGCCTCTATGGTCAGACGCGTCAATATTCCAAAAAATTCTCATTGATCCTACAGCCCACTAACTCGAAATAATTAAATTAAACCCTTTGCTCCGACAGCTCAATGTTCCGACCAATGGCTGTTTGGGGTTGGTCATCATCCCAGGTGGTATGTCCTGCTTTTCCTGGTGCCAAGTAGACTTCAGCTGCATGCGCTGCGACGAGCACATAGATGCCGTCTGAGTCGGTCTAGCTGTGCTCTTACCAAAACCACCCCTAAACATAACCTGTCATTAATGCAATGTTGCAAAGTTTTACAATAGTGCCCTACCTAAAACCATTCCTAACCCTAACCTGTCAGTAGGCTATTGCAATGTTTCTGAGTTTTAAATTCTGCCTTGACCAAAACTTTCCCTAAACCTATAACCTGTCACAGACAGCATGACCACTGCGCAGGCTGTCAGACTCAGAGATGACGGTGATCTAAAGCAGCTTTTGGTCGGAACATTGGACTGTCGGGACAAAGGGTTTCATTTTATTGGTAAAAACTAAGTGCTGTAGGATCAATGGGAAATGTTCGGAACATTGACGCATAGGACCAATGGGAAAAATGTCGGACCAGTCGGAAAAATGAGCAGACCCCGGCACCCCATGCATCGTTGTTTAGCGTATTTACAGACAAATTTGACTTGGGCGCGCGCAGCAAAACACATTTTCCCTCCGAAGTGAGACGCGCAAATCAATCATACATCTTACTTGTAAATGCATTGGCTGTTTTTTTATTGGACGTTTGTTCACATTTTCATTGGTGGCTCGGTTTTGTATTGCTTTAAAAATAGACGGCTTTTTATTCTAAATGGCTGGAGGTAGTCTCAGCAGAGAAAAGAGCGCCAAAATTTCACCTAATTCCGCTCCACCTTTACAACAACGCCACAACACTCAATGCCAGAGACCAATAAATTGTCTTGTCCACATCAAATGAGTAATTCCATCATGCATTGTGAATGATGCGTGCACGTGCGCCTGGTGTAGGCCTAACTCTCTCGCGCAGATTGCTTTTCGGTGACCACATCGCAAATCGCTGATCATTTTCAGTTTAACCATGCACTGTCAAACGGGCAATGAAAGCAAGCAGAGCACGAATAAAGCACAGGAGTCGCGTTGGAATGCTGCAAGTTGAAAACTTATACAAAACAGATCTCTCGCTTTCTCTCCGCACAACAGTAACTCGGGCTATTCGTGAAGTCTTTACAAGAAAAACAGGGGGAAAAAAATCAACTTTAAGCCTCGTGGTGCCTTTACGAATAGCCTCGTTTCTCGTGGTTGGGCGACGAAAGGGGGAACTGACAGTTGGGGTAGTTTGGTTCTGGGGGGAAGAATAATGCGGACGGACGTCAACAATGAAGCGCGACTGAAGGCTAACTGGAAACGACGGTAATCAAACATTTCAAACAAGTGATTTACGGTTAAGTTTAGGGTTAGGTTTAGGGTTAAGTTTAGGGATAATGTTGGAGGAAGGGAGACATGGCATGAAGCTGACACGACAGCGCTCCCCTCCCGGAATGCACGCTGCTCGGGTGGTCTCTCTCTCTCACTCGCTCTCTCTCACCCTCTCTCTCACCCACTCTCGACGACAGCGCGCGTTGCCCAACTACGAAAAATGAGGCTATATCGTAGCGGCACCATGAAGCATGTAGTTGATATTCCCCAAGAATGGCATTGCATTGACAGCTGATAGAACTCTGTTCTGTAGGCGACGTCGCGTTGTTATAAATAATGTCATTCACAAGAACACCAGAAATAATGTAGGCCTATTATAATTTCTGAGCACTCGGCAACCATCCTTCACAAGCTCAATAACTCTTGAGCCAATCTGTTAATTCCGTCCTCGTTACACTGAGTGACGATCCGGAGGTCTATCCATCAGCCATAAAAAATATGCTGGCTGACAGCGCCAGAGAGAGAGAGAGAGAGAGAGAGAGAGAGAGAACTAAAAATTGGACTCGTCCCTCTGCGTTTGTGTTAGTTTTGACTCTGGTTTCATGTAGCCTATTGACCATCTGTCAGCGCCAGGTTAAACTGAACTGCCCTATTGCTCTTTGATGTAAAAGTGCCCTTCAGCAGAGGTGTCTTTTAGTGTTTAAAAGTGAGCTAGGAGGCCTAACAGCATTTGCTGACATAGGGTAATTAATTTAATTTAATAATACTAATCATTTAATGATTAATAATAATACACTTCTACATACTACTACTAATAATAATAATAGGGGGGGGGGGGGGGGTTGCGGCGCCGCTCCATGCGGCTCTCCTCCTGATTCTAATGTGGCTCTTGAGGAAAAAATAGTATCACTGCCTTAGAACATGTACTGTGTATCACAGAATTGAGTACACCCTCAAATTTTGTAGTATATCAATACATGGTTCCAGCAATTCAATCAGACGCCCATATTCAATCAGACAAGGATACAGGTTTGGGACACTATTAGGCCAGAGATAAGTTCACATTTGCCTGATTATCATTGACTTACATCACTAGGAGGGCGTAGCCTGGCTAAGTTCACATTATTTATTTTGTTACCAAAATCAAATCAGTAATTATTGACATGAGACACTTGAAAAGGGGAATTACACACACTCTTTGAGGGATCAAGAGGCCACCTCACTCATCAGGACAGTGTTGGTCAGATGCCAGAGGCAAAAGGGTAAAAACAAGTGTTAGAAATCGAGAAAAAAACTTTTCAAAATATGCAGGTGCTTTTATTTAAAGACTATAAATTACAAGTGCCAAGTCCTCCACCATCAAAACATATAACATTTCCAAAAAGCAACAAAAGCTAAATATTGCAAAATGTAAAAGAATAACCTAAAATAGCAAAATGTAGCCAAGTCCACAAATATCTAGGCAGTACCAAACAATCCTGAGCTGCTTGACAATGTGTTTTCCTATACCATGTTATCAAGAGCACATAATCCACACAAGCTGATAAAACAGCCAGCTGACAAGACAAGTTCTTATCATACACTGTGCAGGGCTCCAAAGGGACTTACAATGGTAATAGCCTAGCCACTTAACATTTTGGAATTCTGCAAGTGCAGTGAAATGTTAACATGAGAAATCCATCTGTACACGGCTCTCTACGCTCAAAACAGACTTGATTGAATAACAATGTGACTGGATACCATCATCCTACACTATACACATCCTGACCTACAGTATATCACGAAAGTGAATACACCCCTCACAGTTTTGCAGATTTTTGAGTATATCCTTTCATAGGAAAGCATTACAGAAATGTAACTTTGACACAATGATTAGTGACCTTTTAACAACATATTTAACTGCTTAAATTTCTTGTTCACTCAGAAAAAAACAAAATACAGCCATTAATGTTTGAACATGTACTCACAAAAGTGAGTACACCCCAGATTAAAATCCGGTAGAGAAGGGGCTATGTTGGCTCGAATCGTCTCGAAATGAAACGAAATGAAAAGGGATGACAAGGGAGGTCATCAGTGTGCGTTTCAACCTTTCTTTGCATTGAACTTTTAAATTTTGAGTCTGCATCTGGCTTAAATAGATTGGTGTGAGATTTGAATGCAATCCTATGGAGAATATCATGATCTGCTTCAGTAGTCACAGTGCATGTTGACATGTATGTTTCTTTTAAGTGTATTTCAGATTGCCAATGTTGACAGCATTCATGCATCCCCAAACCATGTCAGTCCCACTACCATACTTGGCTTATGAGAGGATACACCTTTTTTGTAAAACTCACTTGTTTACCACCACACATGCTTGACACCATCTAAAGCAAATTTGTTTATCTTGGTCTCAAGAGAGATGAACAGACCAAGGATATGGATCACTGGAACCATGTCGTGTGATCTGAAGAGAGCAAGATAAACAAATTTGCTTTAGATGGTGTCAAGCATGTGTGGTGGTAAACAAGTGAGTTTTACAAAAAAGGTGTATCCTCTCATACGCCAAGCATGGTAGTGGGACTGACATGGTTTGGGGATGCATGAATGCTGTCAACATTGGCAATCTGAAATACACCTAAAAGAAACATGCATGTCAACATGCACTGTGACTACTGAAGCAGATCATGATATTCTCCATAGGATTGCATTCAAATCTCACACCAATCTATTTAAGCCAGATGCAGACTCAAAATATAAAAGTTCAATGCAAAGAAAGGTTGAAACGCACACTGATGACCTCCCTTGTCATCCCTTTTCATTTCGTTTCATTTCGAGACGATTTGAGCCAACATAGCCCCTTCTCTACCGGATTTTAATCTGGGGTGTACTCACTTTTGTGAGTACATGTTCAAACATTAATGGCTGTATTTTGTTTTTTTCTGAGTGAACAAGAAATTTAAGCGGTTAAATATGTTGTTAAAAGGTCACTAATCATTGTGTCAAAGTTACATTTCTGTAATGCTTTCCTCTGAAAAGATATACTCAAAAATCTGCAAAACTGTGAGGGGTGTATTCACTTTCGTGATATACTGTAGAAATGCACTCAGAGAGTGCAGACCTCTGTCAAGGAAGCAGTTTGATAGAACATTTGATTATTTTACACCCCAAGTCTTTCTGCTTTGTTTTGGTGAAGTTACAAACTGTAAGGTCAAAATTCGACCTATCCCGCAGTGGTCCAGCCCTGCTTGTGGGTCTAGAAATACATGAAAACGACACGTGTAAGTGCATAGGTATTTCTTGCAGCATGATGGTGCATTAAGTCTTTACAGAAAACGAGGCTCTTATTTCTGTCATGGAGGGAAATGGCCAATGACAGTGTTGCCAAATGGATAATGGCGAAGTGTTAGAAGTGCTAGAATCTCAAAATTATCAGTTTTTTTTTAAGGGAAATTGTCACTCTTGATAAATGTTTGCAAAACTTGTTTTTTTCCCAAGCCACTGATAAAAAATAGAAATAATAGAAATAGAAATAAAAGTATTTATTTTACATATTTTACATATTTGTATTTACACATACAATTCTTATTGCTTAGACCCCCTTTATAACAGTTCCACATTGTGCGGCCCGTTGGCCATGTGTGGCTCATGAT
This sequence comes from Engraulis encrasicolus, assembly GCF_034702125.1. Taxonomy (NCBI): domain Eukaryota; kingdom Metazoa; phylum Chordata; class Actinopteri; order Clupeiformes; family Engraulidae; genus Engraulis; species Engraulis encrasicolus. The sequence goes on along the minus strand of NC_085872.1, from coordinate 588,491 downwards.
GCCCTACTTGACGGTTCACAAAAATATTGAAGAGTAGAGTAGAGAGTTGTGACACAACCAATACATTTTTTTTCGAATGTGCTACATAAAGGTGTAATGAACTCTGCAACACAGGCATCTGCATTACGTACAGTACAAAGACCTTCTTCTTATATTCAGGCCAATATGAAGATGTAAGTTTCCAAAAATTATATCAGATATACAGATATCACACTACAGTTGATGAGTGATGAACAAAACTTGAGCCTCCCCCATCACTTACACGTAGACACTATACATATTTAGAGTTTAATTTAGTTTTTTTTTTTTTAAACAAGAATTTCATTCTGTTATACAACTGTAATGTCATACAATAGGGGAAACATGGATGTTGACTCTTAATGTACAAACCAAATTCATGAAAATAATGCCAATCCATCTTCAAAGTAATCTTCAGGATCTCCTAACTTGTTTGAGGGAAATCTATTCTGTTCAATCATTGAATCCTGCTTCTTTTCTGATGCCTGCTTGCAATGCCTTTTCTTGCTTGGGTGATTTAGATTTGTTGTACATGAAGATTCGTCCGATTGAAGAGCAGCCTGCACACCAGCATAAAACCTATGGAAAAAGAAACAAACAAAAACATTTGGTAACACTTTATTTTAGGGATACATCTATTAGCACTAATACATACAATATTAATGCCTGTGTAAGTAGCTTGTAAGGCATGTACTAAGCAAAATAAGACAGTTGTTAAGCATGTATTCACAAATGTCTTGTTTATGCCCAATTAGGGATTTATTACCAATATAACCTTAGTAAGGACCTAGTAGACCTAGATTTATATTTATGAGTAAGCAGTAAGGGCCAGAATACAATGTGTATAAGCTCCTGGTACATTGTGTGAACAAACCCTGAACAGTGTGAAAACAGATGTGGAATAAGGGTCCCTATTCTAAAGTGATGCATTGCTCAGCCCATATGGCTTAGGGCCCCTGTACTACCTAGGGCCCCCAGACTACCAAGGGACCCCCACTCTACCCACACTCCGCCCCCGGGAGGCAAAGTGTAAGAATGTTGCTGAATCTGCATTAGTCTCATCAAGTATATTGACCTAACTTGTTCTTCTCAAGGTATCAGAGAGTAATTGGAAGCATTATATAGCAAGGATTGGACGTAAACTTCTCAATGACGGTGGGTGGTGAGATGTCATTTTTTCATACACCAATTAGTTTTAATTGTAAAAACCCTACAATAAATGCAGAATATAACGATGAGTAATAGTTTGGAAGCGAAACTAAGCTATTCCTTTGTGATAAATAAGTTAATGTTTGAGAAACTTAGCTCCAAGAAGTGCAGTGCATGATGGGTACGTGCTTAGTCAGAAATGCAATGCATGGCCAATGCAGCAATGATAATATTTCTGTTGTTACGTACATGGCGAATTGTTTGGATAGCCTCTAAATTTCACGAGTGAGGGGAGGAGCTAAGAGCGTAGGCTCAGAGCTGGGTAGGTTGTCTGTTGGCCTAGATTGCGTACCCATCATGCACTGCACTTCTTGAAGCTAATATTCTCAAACATTAACTTAATTATCACAAAAGAATAGATTAGTTTTGCTTCAAAACTATTATTCTAATGTTCTGCATTTATTTTTGGGGATTTTACAATTTAAACTAAGTGGTACATGAAAAAAATTACATTTCACCAATCCACCGCCATCGAGAAGTGTACGTTCAATCCTTGCTATATAAAGGCTCCTGTTTCCTTCCACACAAAGTTGAGAAAAAGAGGAAACTAGATGACTCAGCTACAAAATTAGTAGTTATTTAATATACCCTTACAATTTGTCGATTGTGGGGGCTAGGTAGCGCGGGGATGGGTTGTGTGGGGGCCCTAGGTAACGAGGGGGACTTTGGTAGTGCGGAGGCCCTGAGCCATCTGGGCAGACCAATGCATCACTTTAGAATAGGGACCCTTATTCCGCATCTGTTTTCACATTGTTCAGGGTTTGTTCACACAGTGTGCCGGGACCTTATACACATTGAATTCTGCCACTTACTACTTACTAATAAATAGAAATATAGGCTTACTGGTCCTTACTAAGGTTATATTAGTAATAAATCCCTAATTGGGCATGAACAAGACATTTGTGAATACATGCTTAACAACTGTCTTATTTTGCTTAGTAAATGCCTTACAAGTTACTTACACAGGCATTAATATTGTATGTATTAGGGCTAATAGATGTATCCCTAAAATAAAGTGTTACCAAACATTTTTATCTGATCAACAGTCTTTCATGTAATGCAACATATCAAATCCACAAAAAAGTAAATACATTTATTAACCATACAATGCATACTGTTACTACTTAATGTATTTATATTATTTATATTATTAAAGGGACACTGTGCAGGAAATGGTCAAAAAGGGTACTGCAACTATGCTGCTCATTGAAACTGGGCTGCCAATTGCCAAATTTGATCTTTACATTAAAGTTTTCTAAATAATTAACAAATATTTTCTATTATGGTCCAAGTAGAGTCATTTTTGCAGCTAAATGGAAATTCAAAATGGCGGACCATGGAGAAGATCCCCTTTTTCATGTATGAAAAGTGCAATTTTCCCAGTCATAATGAATACTTAGAATTTGATGGTGGTGGTAAGTATTCATGAAAAAGGCAACATTAGTGAATGGGCAGCATGAATTCTTGAAATAAACAACTAAAAATCTCACACAGTGTCCCTTTAAGTTTTATGCAAACAGTCTCTTCTCTCTGCGACACCATGAGCCCCATTTTGTGAACCACTGCATTAAAGGGAACAAAATACCTTTTTATTCTATGAAGATTCTCAGTCATTTTCTGATTTGCAGCTTGCACTAGAAAGTGGATATACTTTTCATTCACCATGATTTCTCCCGTGTGGCTGAGTGGAACTTCAAGGCAGTGAGTACTGCGAACAGCCTTCCGGTGGGAAAAGGCAGCAACATCTGTTAATTTCTTAAAACATTTGTTGACATACAGCACCAATAAAAAGTCTACAAGCGGATTCCAAAAAAGTTGGGACACTTCGTATTTTGTGAATAAAATCAAAATGCTGGCATTTTCAAAACATCCAATATGTTAATAAGGTAGAGCATTATGTACAGACAACGTATCAGTTGTTAATGTCAAGCAGAATTATTGTTTTGAGGTAATTATGTGATCATTTAAAATTTGACCCATGCAACAAAATTCAAAAAAGTTGGGACAGGGCCAAAACATGTTGTAATAGTTGGATAATTCAAGAAATATCACAAGGAAGAATATTTTAACAGGAACTATATTGACTGTCAACATGAGCACAAATAAAATACCATCACAGAGAGGCTGTGGCACTCAGTAGCGAAGATTTTGAGGTACTAATTACTTATCTATTACACAGAAAGATAGAATTATCAAAATTGCAGGCATATAAGGCTTATTTCCGTAATATAGAGTTCTGTGTAATCATTGCAGGAGTTATGAGATCATGACATACTCGTCGTCCATAAGCAAACAATGACACTCCAACAATGACAGCTCTCGAAAAAATGACCATAAACACAACACTTGATGGTAACACTTTATTTTAGGGACACATCTATTAGCACTAATACATACAATATTAATGCCTGTGTAAGTAACTTGTAAGGCATGTACTAAGCAAAATAAGACAGTTGTTAAGCATGTATTCACAAATGTCTTGTTCATGCCCAATTAGGGATTTATTACTAATATAACCTTAGTAAGGACCAGTAAGCCTATATTTCTATTTATTAGTAAGTAGTAAGTGGCAGAATACAATGTGTATAAGCTCCCGACACACTGTGTGAACAAACCCTGAACAGTGTGAAAACAGATGCAGAATAAGGGTCCCTATTCTAAAGTGATGCATTGGTCAGCCCAGATGGCTCAGGGCCTCTGCACTACCAAAGTCCTAGGGCCCCCACACCACCCAGGCCTGCACTACCTAGCCCCCCCGATCTACAAAGTGTAAGGGTATATCAAATAATTAATATTTACCCAGCTGAGTCATCTAGTTTTCTCTTGTTCATATCAATGAGAGGGAGGTAACAAGAGCCGATATATAGCAAGGATTGAACGTACACTTGTCAATGGCGGTGGGTTGGTGAGATGTAATTTTTTTTCATGTACCACTGAGTTTTAATTGTAAAAAAAACCCAAAATAAATGCAGAACATTAGAATAATAGTTTTGAAGCAAAACTAAACTACTCTTTTGTGATAATTAAGTGAATGTTTGAGAACATTAGCATCAAGAAGTGCAGTGCATGATGGGTACGCAATCTAGGCCAACAGACAACCTACCCAGCTCTGAGCCTACGTCCTTAGCTCCTCCCCTCACTTGTGAAATTTAGTTGCTATCCAAACAATTTGCCATGTACGTAACAACAGAAATATTATCATTGCTGCATTGGCCATGCATTGCATTTCTGACTAAGGGCGTAGCCTACCCATCATGCACTGCACTTCTTGTAGCTAAGTTTTCTCAAACATTAACTTATTTATCAGAAAGGAATAGCTTAGTTTCGCTTCCAAACTATTACTCATCGTCGTTATATTCTGCATTTATTGTAGGGTTTTTACAATTAAAACTAATTGGTGTATGAAAAAATGACATCTCACCACCCACCGTCATTGATAACTTTACGTCCAATCCTTGCTATATAATGCTTCCAATTACTCATTAGCATTATGAGTAGAATATGTGAGATCTTCATACCTACTGAGACTAATGTAGACTTTGAAATGTTCTTACACTTTGCTTCCCGGGAGGAGGGGGGGACGTAGAGTGGGGGCCCTAGGTAGTGCGGGGGCCCTAAGCCATCTGGGCTGAGCAATGCATCACTTTAGAATAGGGACCCTTATTCCACATCTGTTTTCACACTGTTCAGGGTTTGTTCACACAGTGTAACAGGAGCTTATACACATTGTATTCTGGCCCTTACTGCTTACACATAAATAGAAATCTAGGTCTACTAGGTCCTTACTAAGGTTATATTGGTAATAAATCCCTTATTGTGCATGAACAAGACATTTGTGAATACATGCTTAACAACTGTCTTATTTTGCTTAGTACATGCCTTACAAGTTACTTACACATGCATTAATATTTTATGTATTAGTGCTAATAGATGTGTCCCTAAAATAAAGTGTTACCCACTTGATTAATGTACATGATGCAGACATTAAACAGTGTTGCATGCAGAAAAGCTAATTCTAGATGAACCTAGGAGACATGTGAAACTGTCCTCTGATTACAGAATGGAAAATATTTCATCCTTTTTTAAAATCATGGAGTCATGCACCCTCCAGGTCATATAGAAAATGAATACTTAACCTTGATTTAGTGGGCAGTCTGAAAGACAGCATATATGATGGTAAGGGGGTGCAGAGGTGCCTTGGTTATGGTCTTCTTACTCATGTAGAGCATTAAAATGAATGTTGAATGATATACACAGACTTTAAACAGCATACATAGCTACCAAGGCATTATATTTTTGAGCACCGCCTTTAGATATTGCCCCATAATGGTGGCAAATTTCAATCTCTACTATGTTCCAACAGTGTGGTTCCATCATAAGAGTAAACAGGTCACAAAATTGTTTTCTGGCATTAAGGATATGCCACATATTAACCCTGTGAAACCTGAACCATGAAAGCAATGAGAGAAAATTATATTATTTTGGAATTTGCTTCAATATTGGTCCCTTATAAGAAATGTAAAAAAAAAAATCAAAATTTTGTTAAGGTCACTGAGATATTTGATGCATCATATATGATGCATCAGGCTTTAAAGGGAATGAAAATTCCAATTTCATGACCATTGAAAAATGACTTTTAATGCATTTGCATCTTTTTTTTAATTTAAAAAAGTTGTCAGACAATTTAATTTGAGGATTATCTTTAAATATTTAGTGAGATCCTGCCATTTTTTTAAGCCTATCCTTATTTTAGCAGGACCATATTTTACATTTCCCACAGCCTGGTTGGGTAATTTTTTTAAAATCTATGTAAAAACATAGCTGATCGAATGCTTAACAACCTATTTATGAGTGTAATATAGATCATTATTCATTTTTGATGTGTAATTTGAATATATGGGTCCATTACTACAATTGGACCATTTCTCCATTCACTTCATAATTTCAACATTTTGCATTACATTTTCAAAATCGCAAGTAAAACGTGTTTCTGAAGGCAATATCTTTGTCTTGAAGTAAAACAACTTGTGTGTTTTGTTAAACGATCGTCGTGGTATGCTTTGTAAGTTTCCCTATGGAGCAAATGCATTGATGGCTGACTTCCTGCCACCGCCGGATGGTGCTTATATGTCTCATCAGTTTTAGCACGATCTCTCTGCAACACGGTGTAAAAATATAAACTCTTCCTTGATTAATTGCACAAAGCAAGTGTTCAAATTAAAGGATGTAGAGTTATATTTCGGAAATTTGTACACAAACCTTTTGCAATTGTCGATATCTCAGCGTCGGTCAGGGAAACCGCTTCTACTCCATTTTTGCATTTTTCGCCGAGCTGTGATCAACTTGTTGTTGACCGCTGCTCTCTTGTGGCGGTTTCCGCGTACTGCAGGACGTTTGGAAATGACACGCAGGATGTTTTTGAGATGGATTTTTTTTTGTGTCAGCGTGGAGAGGGCTTTGAATTTGATGCATCATAGATGATGCATCCGGCGCGATAGGGTTTAAGCATAACAAAAAGGTAAACAAGTTGAAGAACACACCTATCAGTTGAGCTGCTGAAATCATGCCTTGGACATCAAAATATCTCATTTTTGAATACAATTATGCCATCAGTCAAAGTATTTAACTATTCAGTCTCATCCCTTGTGTTGTGTTTAGTCTTATCCAATATAAAAAGCCTTTTATTGGCCCTGTCCCAATTTTTTTGGGATTTGTTGCAAGGGTGAAATTTTAAATGATCACATAATTACCTCAAAACAATAATTCTGCTTGACTTTAACAACTGATATGTTGTCTGTACATAATGCTCTACCTTATTAACACATTGAATGTTTTGAAAATGCCAGCATTTTGATTTTATTCACAAAATACAAAGTGTCCCAACTTTTTTGGAATCCGCTTTGTATACGCCCATGCTGAAATGGCAAGTTTTTGTGATGTAGAAAATGACCAAGACAAATAATTGCACAACTTTTTCCACATTTAATATAAACTATAACCTGTACAAATTCAAAATCTTTAAAGGGAAAAAACTGAAATTAACATGGTTGCATAAATGTGCAGACCCTTAAACTAATACATTGTTGCATCACCTTTGGCTTTTATTGCAGCACTCAAGACTATTTGAGTAAGAATCTATCAGGGTGGAACATGTTGATGTGTTAATATGTGTTCACTCTTTGCAAAGGCACTCTAAATCTGACAGATTGTTAGGGCATCTCCTCAGATCACTCCTGGTTGATGGGATTCAGGTCTGAGCTATGGCTGGGCCATTCCAAAACCTCAATCAAAAATACTGAATCAAACCAAGATATCGCAAAACACGCCCACTCAATGCAAAAGCGTGTGCTCAAGTTGGGTCTCCTAAGGGGGCGTTGTCCCCTACTTCTTCTTCTCTTTTTGAGGTGTTTGCGCAAGACGAGCGCTACCGCCATCTACAGCGCTAAGGGGACTTCATTGATTCTCAACCTCAGGACTCCGAAGGTCTTCTAACCGAAGGTCTCCTAAAGGGGCGTTCACCCGACATAAAGTGGATACCGGAAAAGAAACAAAATGACGCTTCTTGTTAGATCCACCTTCTTTGCCTCAATCTTTTTCTGGTGAAGCCATTCTTTTGTTGGTTCAGGTGTGTGCTTAGGGTAATTGTCATTCTGAAAGATTAAGTACCTCTTCATCTCCAACTTTCTAAAAGGGGGCTGAGGGTTTTGTGCCACTACCGCTGCCACTGTGGAACTGCTCATAATATAATTCCCCAGTTTCGGCATGATGCTGCCACCACCAAACATCACTTAAGGGGTAGGTAATTATTTTGTCTCAAGGGCCAAAATGGGTTTCAAATATTGTGGGAAGGGCCAGATGTCACAGGCAACTTGCCTGTCAATAATAAGTAATAATGTACGCTGGCATACCTTTTAGGCCATTTCATTTCAGAAAACAGTACTGAAATATATAGTACAGTAGCCTACTGTAGAAACCCACAAGACTTGGGTATTCATTTTAAGAGTGTTGTGTAAGCATCACTGTGTATTTAAAAGTTGTCTGTCTTGTAAAGGCTCTGCGGGCCACATGAAATAGGCATGGTGTTATTTGGGTGATGTACACTGTTGTTTTTGCACCAAACATACCTTTTGGATTATGTCTAAAATGTTCAACCTAAGTTTCATCAGACCATATGACACATTTTCCCACATGCATTTGGGAGATTTCAGATGTCTTTTTGCTAAATTTACACCAGCAAGGTTCATGATGGGGGCATCATGCTTTACACTGTTTCTCTTCAGCTGGAAACTTAGACAAAGAAAAAAAAATACTTGCCCCATTGTCAAATTTCTTAAAACAAGTCTAAATAGTCTAAAAGTGCTGATGCAAAAGTATTAGTTATTAGGTAATTTTGACATGGATTAAGCTTCACTACATTATGTACTATATGTTTTTACTTTACACTAGAACAATACGTTTGCTAAGATTTCATTTTTTGCAGTGTTCTTATTAGTAAGTTGTTCAAATCGTGGCCTAAGGGGGCATAATTAAGGTTGTATCAAGACCATATTAATTACAGTCAATCCGGAAAGTATTCACAGTGCTTCACTTTTTTGACATTATATTATCTTACAGCCTTATTCCAAATGCTACAAATGAATCTCTGTTGTCAAAATCCTACACAAATTATTCCATTATGACCATGTGAAAAACAAGTTGTCTTGATAGTTTTGAAAATTTATAAAAATAAAAAAACAAAGAAATCATTTTTACAAAGGTATTCACAGCCTTTGCTTAATACTTTGTAGAACCACCTTTGGCAGCAACTACATTCTTTTTTCATTTCGAAATGAAATGGGATTAAAAGGGAGGTCATCGGTGTGTGTTTCAACCTTTCAGTACATTGAAGTTATACATTTTGAGTCTGCACCTGGCTAAAATAGATGGGTGTGAGTTTTGAATGAAATCCTATGGAGAGTATCATGATCTGCTTCTGTAGTCACAGTGCATGTTGACATGCATGCTTCTTTAGATGTAATTCAGATTTCCAATGCTGACAGCATTCATACATCCCCAAACGATGTCAGTCCCACTACCATGCTTGACTAGCCAGATGATGCACTTTTTTGGTAAAATCACTTGTTTACCACCACACATGCTTAACACCATCTAAAGCAAATTTGTTTATCTTGGTCTCATCAGACCATACAACATGGTTCCAGTGATCCATATCCTTGGTCTGTTCATCTCTCTTGAGACCAAGATAAATAAATTTGCTTTAGATGGCGTCAATCATGTGTGGTGGTAAACAAATGAGTTTTACACAAAAAGTGCATCATCTGGCTCGTCAAGCATGGTTGTGGGACTGACATGGTTTGGCGATGTATAGATGCCGTCAACATTGGAAATCTGAATTACACCTAAAGAAACATGCATGTCAACATGCACTGTGACTACAGAAGCAGATCATGATACTCTCCATAAGATTTCATTCAAAACTCACACCCATCTATTTTAGCCATGTGCAGACTCAAAATGTACAATTTCAATGTACTGAAAGGTTGAAACACACACCGATGACCTCCCTTTTAATCCCTTTAAAAAAGAATGTAGTTGCTGCCAAAGGTGGTTTTACAAAGTATTAAGGGACTGTACGTTATTTACCGGGGGGGAGGGCTGGTGCGCTGGAAGTCCGGTCAAAAAAAAAAATCATGCCCCCACCCCCCACCTCAATTTCTTCCCCATGGCCCTCCCCCCACTTCAATTTTGTTTTCCCATGGCCCTCCCCCTACAGGTACAAAAATTTAAATGCTAAATATAATTTTTGGTGCTCTTGTGTGAGAAGACCTTGCGCCATTTAATAACCCCGACGCAGGGCGCCCTCCAGCTCTGTTTCGCTATCCTTGTCGACTTAAACATTTGGTCATGTCAGTGCATGGCAATTGTCTCAGAGAGATGTGCACGAACAGTGTAGTGGGATTGAGGACTGGACTATGAGCGGGTGATTCCAATATCATGGTTTTAGTGTCCTTGAAGAACCTCTGAACTAATCTAAATGTATGCTTTGGGTTACAATGTTGTTGGAAGACCCAGCAATCCAGATTCAGACCCAGACTCCCTGAAAGGAGGACCCAGACCCCCCCCCAAGAAAGACAGTTGTTAGGGCTTGTCATCATATTGGGCTTTGGGGCCATCATCACAGAAGAACCCCTTTACTAAAGGCAGTGCATATCAGAGTGTTATTGAGCTTTGCCTGTGAACATTTGAAAGTCAAAAATGAGTTTTGAATGTCTCTGCTTTCATCTGATGTTATTCAATTGCACCTGCTTTGATGCATGAATTCTGCCTCTGTCAGGTGAAGAAAGGGATAGGCCTTGAATCGTTATAAGATGGTTTCCACAATTAAACATGGTGGTGGATGCATCATTCTGTGGCAGCCTCAGCCACAGGAAACCTTGTTTGGGTGTACGGCACCATAAAAACTGAAAATTATGATAGAATGTGGAAAGTGACCTTGCAAAAATATGCTCATAGAGGGAGTTAAGATCTTCACTGGATCTTTCAATAAGATAATAACCCAAAACTTGCATCCAAAATAGTTCAAATGTTCTTCAAGGATACTAAAACCATGGTCATGGAGTGGTTCAGACCTCAGACCTTTAGATAGTATTTGAAGAGTGCTGAAAATGAATGTCCATCTTCAACATCCATGCAATTTGGACCAGCTTAACTATTTGCAATGACAAAAATGGGCCAAAATCCCTGGTAGGACATGTGCCAACATAGTTAACAACTAATCAAAGTGCCTGGTGTCAATTTTTGTTCATAAATGGCACTGTATTGACTATTAATGATAAGGGGGGTAATAATTTTGTCCTTGCCATTTTTACACTTTTTTGTTTAAAGTCATTGTGAAAATGGAAAAGTCCAAATTTAACTTAATGGATACTATCTCCATGGTGTATTTGTTTCCAGAATAACATACATTTATTAATAATGATCATTCTCAATGATCAATGAAGAGATATGTCTAATTTCAGGAGGGGGGCTAATAATATCGTCCTCAACTGTATGTATGTAAGAGTGAGCTATATAGTTAATATATTTGTATCGATGTCTGTAATGTCTTGTGTGTGTAATGTCTTTTTGTATTGATTTAAATATGCACCTTAATTTCCCCCTGGGATTAAAAATTATAATCTACTTTCAAGTGCGCATCTGGAAGAGGGCCCATGAGCATTACCCAGAGTTCCCAAGTCCACTTGACCATGGGTTTCACATAAACACATATACTGGGAAGCTTGAACCACTATGGTTTGAGGGTGATGTAATTCCAAAAACTCTCATTGATGTCTTGGCAGAGGAGGACACCGATGAACATAACATGTCTGATGAAATCCATGCAAATGTGAATGAAGATGAGGAAGAGGATGATGATGATAATGAGGTTTATTAAATGATGATTAAAAGTTCTTATTCACATTCTACACTACTGTTTTACCATACAAACAATTCAAAACTTCTCATTTGATGAATTCCTTTTGTGTAATAGTACCATGTGTGGCATCCTGTTCACAGTCCACCAATAGGTGGTAACATTAGCTACTGTTGATGCTTTTCACATCATACTTTCATTCATAGCAATTTTCAACTCAAGGTCAAACATATGTGAAATTGATGTTCCTAGTCCCATATGAAATGGTTATGCCTGAAAGTGTCTGAATGCCTTTAGAATGCCAGCAGACTATTGCCAGTAGACTATTTTCGGATAGGCCATAGTGAATACATAGTGAACTTTGGACATAGCAGCTGTTGTACTCTAGCTAGAAAGGTCCTCTTGGACATAAACTGAAGCTCAGGAAGTTAGGCAGTTTATTTACATTTGAGGGACCAAAACATGTCATAACAGAGTTGAAAATGATCAAATATGAAGACAATTTGTCAGGCGGAAAAGTATTTTTTGAGCTTTTTGGATATGTTGAAGATGATATTTCACAGAGGAAAACACCGAGCCCTGAAACATTTTTCAGGTTGGTTCCTCTATGTGACAGGATGACCCATGTAAATTTACAGGGTTCTAGGACTATTTTTGCAGTTGCAGTACCTTAATATTTGCAGTTACATAATTTCGCCTGCAGATTTTCCTTAAAAGTTGTTTTTTTGGGCCCTGACACCAAACGGGGCCGAGTTGGGAGTTGTCCCTATCAACTCGTTATGGCCCAGGGTATAGGCTAACAGGAAATCATAGTGAAAAAAACATAGCAAAAAACATCCTGAGGGGTGTAGCTGGCTCCCGGCCTATAGCCTATTAACTGTTCTGTTCAACTTTGGACCGAGAGATTCGAGGCGGCTGCTCAACTGCGGAATCTCGAAGTGAACCCCCCACCCTCTCTTCTCTCTCGCTCTGCCCGCATGATTGACAACCTAGACTCTAGGTTGTCAATCATGCGGGTCCTAGACCAAGCTGCGTGAGCAAGCGGTCTCACGTGCAGGATGACTCGAGTTGGTGGGATTACAGGGTTGAAGTAGGCGTATGGCTCCAAACAGTAGCTCTAGCCTAGACTATTTCAAAACGTGTTTTTATTTTCCCAAAAGTAAACATTCTTGTGGACACCGATGAACAATTAAACAAACCGCTGCATTTTTAGGGTGGCGCGCTCCAGTTTGACAGCTGATGCCGGTTGGAAGAAAATAGGCTACATTTCACTTCGAGATTCCGAAGTTGAGCAGCCGCCTCGAAGCACTGTCCAAAGTTAGTAGGCTTGTTCGTGCACATCTCTCGGTGCCTTGCGATGCACTGACACATCACCAAATGTTGAAGTCAACTATGATAGCGAGCGAAACAGCTGGAGGGAAGCCCTGCGTTGGGCACGGTGACTGCGATTTCCTCGGGTTACTGTTGTTCCTGGAACGACATCGCAAAGTTGGCCCTGGATCAACATCTGGTATGTTAGCCTATTCTAGGTCTGATTCCAAAAATTAACGGGCATGCCAAGTGCCGTCACGGTGGTATACGGCTCTGGTTATGGCTAGGTAGGCTATTACAGTGGCTATGTGGAACTGTGCCTAAACCAAAACTAATTCCTAAACAACCTGTCAGTGAAAATGTGTGCACCAACCTAACAACATGCCAAATTATGCCTTTACCAAAACATATTCCTAAACTTAACCTGTCAGTGAATAATTGTATTTTGTAACAGCATGGCACTTCTGCATAGGCCTAACTGATCTTAATCCATAGGCTACAGAAGACGTTACTGGTGCGAAATCTGACATAGATAACCACTCAAACCAGATGTTGATCCAGGACCAACTTTGCGATGTCGTTCCAGCAGTAGCCTAACCCGAGGAAATCGCGGTCACCGTTATGGCACAAGGTCTTTTCCACACAAAAGCACCAAAAATAATATTTAGCCTAGGCTAACACATAATTCTGTATGCCTACACACATCCCTAGGTATGCCTAGGGATGACTACAGAGATTTTTTTTTAGGAAGGGGAGATAGGACAGAATCGTTAGGTGTCCATAGAAATCAACGGTGAAGATTCGTAACGCAAATATGGCGTCTACCCGCACATCTCCCGCCTTTCTGGTAACAAGAGCCAATGTGCCTGCTGAGCTGCGTTGCCAGTGATCCAACCATCTGGCTGCATCGGCGCACACGAAATTATGCGCATGCTCAGTTGTGAAAAGCCGTTGCTCTCGTGCCGTTATGGAACTACTGCGCCTGCGCTCTGTCAAAAAAACCGTGAGAAAAGCGGCTTAAAAAGCTTTATTTTGACTCGTATGACACAACCAAGTAGTCTAGATTGATCCGTTTTTCACGGTCGTTTCAACCATATGGTTTTCACAACCGCTGGGTTCCCCTCCGTCCTATACTCAGTTTCCCCATTCATTTTTCCCATTGACGCTCAGATCTGGTCTACTTAATCGCGAAATAGCACTCCAAAGGCGTCACCAAGATGGCCGCCATATGTCCCGTCTCAATCTAAACTGTCTCTGATGACTACAGATACACGCTTCAGTGCTAAAGTATGCGGACGGGACCTTGCATCGCAAAGCGATGTGTTTCAGAGAAGTATTGCATTTTTTATTATTATTTTAAAAAACATAATAAATAAATTCGTTTTTTTCCCCCATGGCCCTCCCCCTAACTCCGATTTTTTTTACCATGCCCCCCCCCCTCCCACCTCATTTTTTTTCATCATGGCCCTCCCCCCCCTACGCACCAGCCCCCCCCCCCCGGTAAATAACGTACAGTCCCTAAGCAAAGGCTGTGAATACTTTTGTAAAAAAAAAAAACTTTTAATCCCATTTCATTTCGAAATGAAAAAAGAATGTAGTTGCTGCCAAAGGTGGTTCTACAAAGTATTAAGCAAAGGCTGTGAATACCTTTGTAAAAATGAGTTCTTTGTTTTTTATTTTTATACATTTTCAAAACTGTCAAGACAACTTGTTTTTCACATGGTCATAATGGAATAATTTGTGTAGGATTTTGACAACAGAGATTCATTTGTAGCATTTGGAATAAGACTGTAAGATAATAAAATGTGAAAAAAGTGAAGCGCTGTGAGTACTTTCCGGATTGACTGTACTAAGAAAGAAGGAATTTGTGAGTATGCCATATAAATGGTTGATTTTGCTTAACAAATGGCTCACAAGTCATACATACATGTGTTAGTGGCTAACTAGTGAGCACTAAAATAAAGTGTTACATTTAACATTTATATAAACAGATTATTATAATTTATATAAACATTTCTTTACTTGACAGTTTAGGGTTAGGGGTTGTTTTGGTCAGGGCACCACAGAAATTACTATAGCAATCTTTAGTGATTTAGTAAAAGCAATTGCTACTGACCGACTGGGAGACATTTCACCACCTTGAGGTATGTCACTTTTTTGATGATAGAGTCAGAAGTGTTTTCTATATATTGATTCAGCACTATGTGACCTCAATCATGGAATCTAGGCAAAATCAGTGAAATTTACAGAATTTTGTGAGATCAGGCTGCTATACTGCCATAATGTTTCAGTTGAAAGCTTTTTGCGTTGCTACTAAGAAACTACAGAGTAATTACACTGGGAATGACATGGCCACTATTTTATTACTGGTTATTATTAACAGTTATTACCATGAAATTACACTGAAATTACCTTGAAATTATCATAAAATTCTGTAATGCCTGTAAACCTTTTACTTATTACATATATCAAAACAAAACATATCTATTTCATACTTTTACACTGACTGGAACACTGGGTAGCAGTGTAAAGTAAAAAGATGTCTAAATTCATACCAGTATGATTTTGTCTCTCTTCCCAATTGACACACCGGAATTTCTGAAGCCAGACTGAACTGCCACAGAGA
The DNA here is from genome assembly GCF_034702125.1 of Engraulis encrasicolus. Taxonomy (NCBI): domain Eukaryota; kingdom Metazoa; phylum Chordata; class Actinopteri; order Clupeiformes; family Engraulidae; genus Engraulis; species Engraulis encrasicolus. Next base: position 572,913 of record NC_085872.1, on the reverse strand, counting down.
GCTGCAAAACAATACACAACAGAGTAACATATGGTAGAAAAGGGTAATTCCACTTCAATTAAAACAAAACAGACGCAACAAGAATCAATCCTCCCACCCCTACAATCGTGTCAGGTCAAAGAACCTCCAGACCATGGATACGAATGGAGAGAAGCATTATGGGCGGGTTATACCAGGCTAGGGTCTTTCCACCAAATATTGATTTCTGTTCCTTAATCAAAACAGTACTATAATGTTGTTTTAAAGTGAATATCATCTTGATTTTTTTGCCCCCTTTCAAGTCTGAAAACATAGCATCGTTTATGTTGACTATTTGTCATTTTCTGCAAATAAATCCTCTAAATGACAATACTTTCACGTGGAATTCAGAGGAAATGTTGTCAGTAGTTTATACTGTAGAATGAAACCACAATTCAATGACCAATGACAAATGACCAGCAGGGCAATGACTGATGATAACATTTTCGCTATTTGTAGACCAGTATGTCTACGTAGTCATGATTCCATCAATGAAAGCAGCTTTCAAACACCAGCAGCATTCATGCATCCCCACATAAGAGCTGTATAGCAACCATGTTTCACTTTAGGCACCATGTATTTTCTTTGTAATTCTTAATCTCTAACACCATACAGTTAGCCTGATAAACCAGACGACTAAATGTGAGATTAAATGTATAATTTAGTCTGGCCCCGATGAATGACACATCGGAAGATTCTTGATGGAAACAATCCATTGTTTTTCAAACTGTGTCTGTGCCTATTGGCCACCGCTTTGTCGTCACTCCCTCAAAACCCTGTCCGCTTTGCATGCAAAGACTTAAAACAAGTCTCCTGCGTTGTGATTGGCCAGCCAATTTCAGGGCCTGGCTGCTTGTGTCCTTCTACCGCTGCTCAGTGGAGAGCATATAGAGGCAGTCGGTTGGTATGCAAATGAACCTAAAATGAACAGGCGGAGCATTCGGAGGGTCACACGCAGCCTCAAAATGAATGGCAGTGAATGAGAAGCCACCTTACTAGAGGGTAAACTCTGCTTTTTTAGGCTTTTAATCGTCGGGAGCATTTTCATTCAAAGTCCACTGCCTGCGTGGTGAATCCAGGGAAACGACTATAAAGTGGCAGAACCATATATATGTTCCAACGACCACGAGCAGTTATAGAATCCACAGTCCCCCCACCAAAACTCAGTCTGACAGCTTAGTGTTGGTGGGGGGGGACTGTGGATTCTACAACTGTTTGTGGTCGTTCGGACATAGATATGGTTCTGCCACTTCATAGTCGCTTCCCTGGATTCACGACGCAGGCAGTGGACTTTGAATGAAAGTGCTCCCGACAATAACAAGTCTAAAAAAGCAGAATTTACCCTCCAGTGCGCTGGCTTCTCATTCACTACCATTCATTTTGAGGCTGAGAGTGACCCTCCGAGTGCCCCGCCTGCTCATTAGCATAGCAGCCGACTGCCTGTATCGACATATTGTCTTTGTGTGTGGTTCCCAGGCTGCACTGTGGCACAGAGGACAGAGCTCCAGGGGGTCATAAAGGCAGCAGAGAACATCATTGGCTGCCCCCTTCCATCTCTGGAGGGCCTTTACAGCACCCGCAGCCTAAAAAAGGCCAAGTGCATTCTGGGAGACAAATCACACCCAGGTCACAATCTGTTTGAACTGCTACCATCTGGCAAGAGATACAGGTCCATGAAAACCAGGACAGACTAAAAAACAGTTTCTACCCAGCAGCCATTACAGAACTTAATTATGCTTCCAAAGCATAGTTTTTATTCTAATACCATTCTTTTTATTTTATTTTAATTTTTAAAATTTTTGCTTCAACAAGGAATGCTCAATTTCGTTGAGCTCGTCACAATAAGAAATGAAAGATATTCTATTGTATTGTATTGTATTGTCCGAGGCTAGACCCACTTGCAGGCAACAATAATTCTGGTCGCTGGCGGGTGGGGCTAGTTTACTAGGCTTCTGTACAGTGTTTAGGCCATCAGTTCTAAAATGATTGAGTTTGGGATCATGTATAGAGTGCCATAAGCCTTCATTTTTGTCAGAATTAGGCCTGGCAAACTCTTGGCAGACTTTTTTGTGACTGAGTTGTAGGAGAGGCTTCTTTGGTTCATTAAACCCACATATGCCATTCCTCCCCATGTGTGGCATATTGTGTCATGGGAAATGATCACAACGATTTACAGTTTACTTCCTTAGTAGATATCTGTGGTGCGGTGGAACTTGCATTACAACTTTCTATTACCATTGTCATCAAAATATACTCCTGCCGAGGTGTTAAAATCTGAGGCTTACCTGGACATCTCTGTGAGAAAGTTCCAGATCCATCTACCCTAAAGTTTTGGACCACAGTAGATAGTTTTTTGACTGATAAGTAAAGCTTTGATGGTCTTCTAATAGCATCAACCTTTGCGGTCTCTTTTTTCCCCCTTGCCAGGCCTTTTGTCCTCTCTCTTCCATGTCATTTCTTAAAGCAGGATATGGGAAGGAGTTTGCTCTGCGAAATACTGTTTGATAGAAAACTGTGTCCTGAGTCCTTAAACTCTTCTGAGACTGATTGAAATCTGGCTCAATTACTAAAATGAAGCTTTCCTCTGAGACTTTCATTAGGGTGTGATCATTTCCTCACCACCCTAATTTGCTCAAAACCGAAAAATATGTAATATACAGTGCCTTGCATATGTTTTTGCCCCCTTACTGATTTTTAAAAACTTTTTTACACATTTGGCACACTTAAGAGATAACACACATGTAAACATTTAAGAAGGATGGCCCAAGCAAATGCAGTTTCTCAGTGATTATTTCATTTGTTGAGAAACTAATGCCATAATAGGACGAGCCTGTGTGAAAAAGTAATTGCCCCCTGAACCCTATAACTTGTTGTACCGCCTCCAGTAGCAACAATTGTAGTCAAGTGTTCAACTTTTGTTACATCTGTCCGCAGGATATTTTCTTGGAAGCTTTGTATGCATTGTTTGTCAATATCTTTTTAGCAAATTTCAGACAAGATTTGATACTCTCCTTGTCAGAGGTGGCTTTGGCCTTGGAACTCTGACATGCATGTTTGCCAAGTCTCTTTCTTATGGTTGAGTCATAAACACTTCCATTTCATGCAGTAATTAAGACCTCCAGTTGGTAAGATGTTGTTTTGTGTTCCTTTCTGAACACTTGGATCAACCGTCACTGTCTTCTTGGGATAATTTTAGTGTGACAGCTACTCTTAGAAATGTGGATTTTCACAGATTTTCACAAAAACAGTTTCAATTTGTCCTGTGTATCTTTAGAATACTTGTCTTTGTTGTTTGCAAGATTAGTTTTGAATTAATTGACCTGAAATAACCAAACAACAAAAGCAGTCTAATGACCTAGAAATGTCAGATTTTTCATTATAGGCCTACGTCTTGTAAAGCTTGTGGCTCTGCAAAGATACTGTAGATTAGGGCACTTACCAAGAGTCTTGCACTTGTGATGTCTTTGCATTGCACATGAAGTACAAATGGTTCAAATTTAAACACAGCAGATCCTCTTGAATTCCGTAATCCTGAAATCTGCAACACACAAACATCATTGCAGGTCTGCTGATAAAATAACATTACAGCATAACATTTAAGTTTTACACTTATGGTGAAGTTAAATTGCAAGATGTTCACAGATGAAGACTTCAGAGATCATTATGTCTGAGTCAAAAACAATAGTCAGAAAAGATGCTTCTACCATTTGACGAGGGGTGTATTTAACGGTTTGAAGTCAATAAGGGGGAGCCTAAAAACTTCGCAAAGGGTCTTCCCCAAGTCGAAAGGATCAATTGCAAATAGTATTTTACTCATTTGTTTATTATTCTCTTTTTCTTATTTTAAAATATGTATTTTGTATTTATATGAGTGATTCTCTAATTCGCCTACACTTTTAAGTCCGTGGATTTTATTTGGCAATTCCACTAACTATTAACTGCATCCAATGATGTTTTGGACATTAGAAAACATTTATCTTTCATATAATACAGAAAGTGTAGACATAGCATTATTTCCCTCACCAAGAATGAATATTTAATACTGGTTTTGGGCGTTTTCATGCTGTCCTGTTTTCCAAATGTCAGATTCAGTCTTCATATTAGCATGTAAAGAAACTTGTTTTGCCCAAGACAATTGCAAATGTTGATTCACAGTAATCATCACAATATGACAAAACTGTCAGAAAGACCGCTGTCCTTTCCATTATACATGAAATTTGCCATTTGTTTGTGTCCACAAAAACTGTGTTAACCATGTCACGGTCTGAAACCTCCTCCATAAATCAGTAATGGTTTGGTCTTAGGCCATACGAATAACATCACGTGATGTCATAACCTCTTTGGCAGGATACGGGAGGACGTTTTGGTAAATTTTGAGCTCCATCCTTCCATAATTTAATCCATTCTTTTTCATGTTCTCATAGCGGGAAAATTGCCTGTCAACGGTGTTATCAACATATTCATAAGAATCTGAATTAGAAATCACATGTAGAAAAACACAGATAAAGCATACAGATACATGAATTGATTTAAGGTGTTGTGGTGGAACTTCTGAGGTCCTCAGTTAGCACAACACCATAAAAATGGCTGAAATGTCAACGGTGTTACCGTCAATGGTGTTACAATTAAGTATCACAGTCAGGGTTGCCAGATGAGGCTGATGATTTCCAGCCCAAAAAATGATCAAAATCCGCCCTAAAAACCCGCCCAATTCTATTGATTTATATGGCAGTGGGAAGGTTTTTCTGATAGATGCCATTTTTACCCGCACACGGCCATCCTAAGCAGCCCAATTGGGCGGGAACCAGCCCAATCTGGCAACACTGATGACAGTTGAGGAGGAGTATGTTTTTGCCAATTTATATCCATATTGACAGACAAACAAACAAAATAATTTGTGTTCTAGGGAGATGGGTTTGTCTGCTCTGTTTTTTCTCCTAAAAAAGTGCCGACTTGTTCCCCTGCACTGTTGACCGTAACACAGTTGAGTAACACCGTTGACTGTTTTGAAAGTGTTTTTGCGCTATGATCCCTTATGTGTTGGAAAAATCCTATGAACATACACTAGGGATTATCTCTGGAGAAGGAAGTCTTGTGTAAGGAGGGTGACTATATTCAAATCAGACGTTACAGGGATTTATGATGAAAAATGTGTCAGTCTGTATCACAGTGACTCATAAAATCCTACTTATGAAGCTCAACAATCACATTTTCTATATCAGTTGCACAGATTAATGACAACATTACTGCTAAGGGACATAAGCACTTTCAAACATATATTGTTTCAACTCTGTAGTATTTTTATATATGTTTGAAATGACATAGTATTTGTCCATAACACTGTTGACAAAATAATTAAGCAAATGTTCGCTTTCATTAGAGTATTTATCAAATGATTTAAGATTAAGCTTGGCAATTTGTTTGTTTGGAAACTTAAATATATACACTATGTAAACATCTAGGTCATTTAGTTGAAAAAAAATACTGATAATTGACATTTTGCTTTTGCCAAAAGCGTAGGGGAATCGTAGAATCACTCATATATTCTCATAAGTGAGTGCACCTCTCACATTTGTACAGATTTGTAAGTATATCTTTTCATAGGACAACATTAAAGGCATTAATGCATTTATGGCATTTAGAGGTGCTCCGATCACCATTTTTTGGCCCGATCACCGATACCGATCACCAAAAATCTTTATCTGCCGATTACCGATCATTGCCGATCACAAAAATGATTTCCTATTTTTTTTAATTGCATATTAATTATCCTTATTGAATACCATTTCTGCCCATAAACCAATCAATCTTAATTTGCACATGTCTATTATTAGGCTATTATTATTATTATTATTATTATTATTATTATTATCTTTCAGACTAGTGTTGGTAATACAGTCTACAGTATTAATCAATGTATAAGTTATTGCATAGAATAACTAAACTATTTAAGATTGAATTGAAACTGAAACATTACATCAAATAGAAAAAAACAACCTGTCGCTTTAAATGAGCAGCCTCGTGAGGAGAGCCCCTCCCCTCTCTGTCACCGTCCACAGTTCCAGTGCTCCACTGCCGTTTTGAATGTCTCTCTCAAGTTTTACCACATCTGTCGCCGTTTGGTGTTTCAGCGACTATCAAACTAATCGACTGACTGCCAATTACAACTTTGAAAACAATAATTGACATGTTTGTGCTGACAACGTGAAGTTGTCGCGTGCTGACCGAGGCAACTACACAGGTTATAACGTAAAATGGCTCACTGGCGAGTAATACTCAATCGCAAATTACATTGTCAGGTAAACGGCGCATGGATCGGAAAATCAGATCATTGTTGATGCAGATATGGTTATGAATGGTGGAAATGAAGGGGGGAATGGCGAAAAGTTATAGACAAGCAAAGATGCCTTCTTTTGGTGCACTTGCAGCTGTGCAGAGCCAGCGCCTACATGCAGCGCCAGGTGTAAAGGCAAATGGTTGCGTGAGGAATTTAATATCTCTCGATCGGTTTTTTGATCGGCATGTTTTTCCGATCACCGATCAGGCTATTTTTGGCCATTATCTGCCGGTCATGATCGGCAGCCGAGCAATCGGAGCACCTCTAATGGCATTCATGCATCCCCAAACCATGTCAGTCCCACTACCATGCTTGACTAGCCAGATTAAACACTTTTTGTAAAACTCACTTGTTTACCACCACACATGCTTGACACCATTTGAAGCAAATTTGTGTATCTTGGTCTCAACAGAGATGAAGAGACCAAGGATATGGATCACTGGAAACATGTTGTGTGGTCTGAAAAGACCAAAATAAACAAATTTGCTTTAGATGATGTGGTGGTGAGTTTTACAAAAAAGTGTATCATCTGTGAGTCTTCTGTGTGCAGAGTTCTGGGTTCCATTCCCCAGGAGGGGCCTGCCTCCCAAATATGACTTGAGGGCATATGAGCACCGTTGCACCAGCTTCCCAAATGAAGCCCAAATGGGCTGCTTAGGAAAGCCGTCTGCGGGTAAAAATTGGAAAAAAAATCATCCGTGTCATCTGGCAACCTTGGACCTGTCCACAGGAACGGCAGATTCACCACTTTTTCAAGTTTTGCATGACAATAACACCATCTTCTGAAACCATGTGTTGGTTTGATGTGTATAAGAATGATTCTCTAATTCGCCTACACTTTTAAGTCCGTGGATTTTATTTGGCAATTCCACTAACTATTAACTGCATCCAATGATGTTTTGGACATTAGAAAACATTTATCTTTCATATAATACAGAAAGTGTAGACATAGCATTATTTCCCTCAGCAAGAATGAATATTTAATACTGGTTTTGGGTGTTTTCATGCCGTCCTGTTTTCCAAATGTCAGATTCAGTCTTCATATTAGCATGTAAAGAAACTTGTTTTGCCCAAGACGATTGCAAATGTTGATTCACAGTAATCATCACAATATGACAAAACTGTCAGAAAGACCACTGTCCTTTCCATTATACATGAAATTTGCCATTTTGTGTGTGTCCACGAAAACTGTGTTAACCGTGTCACGGTCTGAAACCTCCTCCATGAATCAGTAATGGTTTGGTCTTAGGCCATACGAATAACATCACGTGATGTCATAACCATAAGACTTTTTGGTAAATTTTGAGCTCCATCCTTCCATAATTTAATCCATTCTTTTTCATGTTCTCATAGCGGGAAAATTGCCTGTAAACTGTGTTATCAACATATTCATAAGAATCTGAATTAGAAATCACATGTAGAAAAACACAGATAAAGCATACAGATACATGAATTGATTAAGGTGCTGTGGTGGAACTTCTGAGGTCCTCAGTTAGCACAACACCATAAAAATGGCTGAAATGTCAACGGTGTTACCGTCAATGGTGTTACAATTAAGTATGACAGTCAGGGTTGCCAGATGAGGCTGATGATTTCCAGCCCAAAAAATGATCAAAATCCGCCCTAAAAACCTGCCCAATTCTATTGATTTATATGGCAGTGGGGAGGTTTTTCTGATAGATGCCATTTTTACCCGCACACGGCCATCCTAAGCAGCCCAATTGGGCGGGAACCAGCCCAATCTGGCAACACTGATGACAGTTGAGGAGGAGTATGTTTTTGCCAATTTATATCCATATTGACAGACAAACAAACAAAATAATTTGTGTTCTAGGGAGATGGGTTTGTCTGCTCTGTTTTTTTCTCCTAAAAAAGTGCCGACTTGTTCCCCTGCACTGTTGACCGTAACACAGTTGAGTAACACGGTTGAGTAACACGGTTGACTGTTTTGAAAGTGTTTTTGCGCTATTGATCCCTTATGTGTTGGAAAAATCCTATGAACATACACTATGGATTATCTCTGGAGAAGGAAGTCTTGTGTAAGGAGGGTGACTATATTCAAATCAGACGTTACAGGGATTTATGATGAAAAATGTGTCAGTCTGTATCACAGTGACTCATAAAATCTTACTTATGAAGCTCAACAATCACATTTTCTATATCAGTTGCACAGATTAATGACAACATTACTGCTAAGGGACATAAGCACTTTCAAACATATATTGTTTCAACTCTGTAGTATTTTTATATATGTTTGAAATGACATAGTATTTGTCCATAACACTGTTGACAAAATAATTAAGCAAATGTTCGCTTTCATTAGAGTATTTATCAAATGATTTAAGATTAAGCTTGGCAATTTGTTTGTTTGGAAACTTAAATATATACACTATGTAAACATCTAGGTCATTTAGTTGGAAAAAAAATAATGATAATTGACATTTTGCTTTTGCCAAAAGCGTAGTGGAATCGTAGAATCACTCATAAACAAAATACGCCATGCCATTATGAGCACAGAAAAGACATAAATAGAGCAAATTTTATGAAAAGTAACATCCAAGAGGGAAAATCTCTTCAGGGACCAGGGACATCTGTAAATCTGACATCTGAAATCTGGATTTATCAAAAGTGCGTTGACTGCTCCAACGCACACTTCTATGCAGGGCTCTAAATTAACACACGCCAACCTGCCAAACACGGGTGAAAATTAAATTTGGCCGGTGGAAAAAAAATACTTACCCGCCCATTTGGCTAGTAGCGCCCGAGTAGCCTACAGTAAATTGTGAACGGTAAACGGCTGCTTGTATGACAACGATACGGCGAGATTTCCTACATTACCCATAAACACTCCCGTCATGACCCCACCCCACCGTGAGCGTTCCGAAGCAGCAGCCACATTGCGCGCGCCAGGACAGAAAGCATTTCAGAGCTCCTGTGCGCTCACACTATTTTGACAGGCAGCTCTCCCCTAGCCAGGCTGCGCCCTCCTAGTGACGCAACACCTTCAGATCGAATCTCGATTGCAAGTCTATGATAATCAGGCAAGCTCTCCCCTGCTCCTGTCGCTTTCGCTCCACCACTTTTAACGTCACTATTAGGCCTACTGTTACTATTAGCATTCGCCGACACCGACACACCTTGCTCTAATAGGCTGACTTTTTAATCTGCGAGGACCTGACCGAAGAGTTTCAATAACAGGAGTGTTGTGGAACGAAATAGCGACAAGGGCAGAGGAGGAGAACGGGCTGTCAAAGTAGTGTGAGCGTAGCTGTCAGTTGTCTTCTGAAATGTTTTAAGTCCTGGCGCAACTAAGTTGGAAAGCCCACGCCATCGGAAAGAAGGGCAGACCTTATGCCCGTGCGAGTAGGCTACGTGCGCTACGTACGCTATGGAAGTAACAAAGGAAGCGAACATTTCCGTGACATTATTTGCTTTTAGTTAAACATAGCGTAGGCTTCTTGTTATTTTGTTGCGCATGGTAGAGAAGAGCTCCTGGAGGAAATAATGGTGCCTATAGCATCATACTGTAGGCCACATAAACACACAATAGGCACACACGACATCATATCCATTATTGCACTGTGTGTGTGTGTGTGTGTGTGTGTGTGTGTGTGTGTGTGTGTGTGTGTGTGTGTGTGTGTGTGTTGACCTCTCCTCTTCTCCTCTTCTTTTCCTCTCATCTCTTCTCCCTCCTTGGAGGGTGAGGTTTTGTAGTGTTTGGCTGTGTGTTTGGTTTAAAGGTCTGTTGTGTGTTTGGCTGGTGATTCATTGTTTTCAGAGGTAAAAATAAGGTAAAAATAAAGCAGAAGTTAAAAAAGTATATATAATATGCTTATTATAGACCTAGTATGTAGGCCTATACAGTAGTGCTTATGTGTTGTGGAAATTTGAATAAAATAACCATAATAATAATAATAATAATAATAATAATAATAATAATAAAAACACAACTAGCCTAACGCATAGCCTATTTTGGCAAGATTAAAAAATGGCTAGTTGAACTTCTGTTTGGCTGGTAAGAAAAAATGTCTACTAGCCAAATTGGCTGGTGGTGGAAAAAGTTAATTTAGAGCCCTGCTTCTATGTGATAAATCCCACACCTTCCAAATCACTGTGCACGCGCACACTCAGGGGAATTTGCATCCCGAAACCAGTGTTAATTTTGACAGGAATTTTTAATTTAGTTTTAGTTTTAGTCTCTTGACAAAAATGTAATTTTAGTTTTAGTCACAATTTAGTCATCTAAATCATTTTTGTTGTAGTCTAGTTTTAGTCGACTAAAATTCACACAATTCTCTCTCTCTCTTTCTCGTGCGCATAGTGCAAGCTGTTGCATATTATTTGCATGATGTAAAGTTGTGATGGCACACGCGCTCTCGTTGACATGGTTGTGTCCATGGTTGCATGTATTCGCAAGACGTTATTGGAATAACGCATGTGAAAGCGTGGAAGGGCCGTTCACTTCCTATTTCAGTGTCCTTGACTGAAACAAGTCGCAAAACTCCACACTTCCGAATCCTTTGCGATCGGCACTAAAGTGATTCTTATCAGAAGGCTTGTGCCTACGCATAGACCCTTAAATTACAAACATTAGCAAACATTGAAAAAAGATCAGACAACGACCATCGGGTAGCTGTTCATGAAAGCAACAGGGAGGGTGGAGAAGTTCCGCAAAAATGCATCGTTAGAGAAAGATGTTTGCTACTGTGCGACAGCACCACCACAATTCCATGACTGCATAAACTTCTTCGCCATCGATAAATGGGCAACAATATTTTTTCCAGCCAGGATTGCACTGAAAAGTAGGCTACTGCTGTTCAAAAAAGGTCACGGCCGTGCAGCACCGACACTGCCTGTCACTGTGCCTGCGCGTGTGTGTGAGGGAGAGGAGGAGGGAGGAGACGCGGAGCAGATGAGGCTCACGACTTGCGAAATAGCAGGCAATTCTTTTCCAATGTTTCAGTGACATATTAACGAAAATGCTTCCTATTGGTTTTCGTCTCTGGTGGTATTGTAGTCACATTTTTATTTTTTTGACGAAAATATAAATCAATATCGTTATATTTTTCGTACAAACCCATGCTGTTTTCTTGGTCATCGTTTTATTGTCGTCAGGGGAAAAACAATCGTTAACGATAATTATGACGAAAATATTTCGTCACGAGATTAACACTGCCCGAAACGCCTCCAAGTAACCATATATGGTACTAAAATACATTCAAATGGCATGTTAATTTTTAAGCACCACCCTGTTTGGACAAATGCAGATTGGCGCATCACATGAAGAGCTGGCGGTAAGTTATCCTCCCACTCCTGAGGGTAAGCGCAGAAATAAACATTTCCACGGTAGAAGAGGAGGTGCTTTCAACAGGAGGAGGTCAGTGTTTAAAATCTGTAAAAGAAGGAGACACGCATGGACGAAACCACTATCAAATAGCACACTGTCATACTGCATTGCAATTCAAAGCAAACTGTACCTTGCACGGTCAATATTATTTTCAATTTCATGTTTCGTCCACTCGCACGCATGGTCTGAGGTGTGCGTAGATTTAGGCACATGTCTATTTTCAAGTACATGTTCATAAATTCCACATGTTGTGATCGTACGCATGCTTTACGCACCAGATCTGTGCCTAAGAACACTTGATAAATGAGGGTCCAGGATGCTTACCCACTACACCACACTACCAGTCAGGAAAGATGCCACTCATACCAAATTTCACCTCCATGACACTAACTTTCCTACTTCCATGACAACATGTTTCTTTCATTTAATTTATTACCTCACAGTTCCGACAATTTTGTAAGTCTAGTGTGCTCTCTACTTCATATGACATTGTGTCCAGTGTTTCCCATACATTGAGGAAACTATGGCGCACTGCCATAGTTTAAATTTGGCCGCCATAGTTTCCGAAAATGTAAAAAAAAAAATACATATATACATTTTTTATTTTTATTTTTTTAAACGATGTCCGTTTTTTTTTTAAACGATTTGAAAAACGATTTCCCTCGCATTTTCCTCCTGGAGTAAATGGGTGGTTGACATGATGCTCTGTTTTTACGTAACATTAGTTAAAAACCTACCAAATTTAAATTTTTCCTCTTGAAAACAAATGTAAATGAAAGAAGATGTGGTACATCATGTTTCATATTAGTCTTAGATGAGAAGAAACATTTTTGTTCAGATTGATGGAAAGGTTTAAGTTATATGTCAAATGTTCTGTGGTGTGACTGCAATATTAATACAACCTGGAATATATACAGCTATAAAATAAACCAACAACATTTTGAATCATTTATAAAGCATTTGGCATGAGTTCATAAATATTAACCTTATATTAAAAAATATGAATGTGAAAAAAAACTCAATACAGTACTATTAACTACAAGTTCAATTTCGTAACACAAATTATGTCCTGCGGGTGACATATAAGTCAGGTTTGTGGACGGGCAGCTGCAAGGCCAACTACAAAGGTCTTAAAGACAGGCTGCTAACCAGTTATACCTCAGTTATTGGAGAGTGGTGTGGAAGTTCAAAGGGACACTGTGTGAGATTTTTAGTTGTTTATTTCCAGAATTCATGCTGCCCATTCACTAATGTTACCTTTTTCATGAATACTTACCACCACCATCAAATTCTAAGTATTCATTATGACTGGAAAAATTGCACTTTTAATACATGAAAAGGGGGATCTTCTCCATGGTCCGCCATTTTGAATTTCCAAAAATAGCCATTTTTAGCTGCAAAAATGACTGTAATTGGACCATACTAGAAAATATTTTTTTATTACTCAGTTAACTTCCATGTAAATATCAAATTTGGCGATAGGCAGCCCAGTTTTAATGAGCAGCATATTTGCAGTACCTTGTTTGACTATTTCCTGCACAGTGTCCCTTAAGGGAGAAACAGACCAGCAAATGTTTACATATGAGGGTAGGACACTATACATTCAGCCTTGATTATATCAGTCAGTGTAAGTCACAAAAAGATGTCTGAGGTGTTGTTTGAAAGTTCTTTTCTAGCTCTATTAAGTACAGAAACAGCATGGAATACAACAACCTTCAGAGTATGAAATTATGATGCATTGAAAAATAACAAATTGAATACCAAAAAAACCTATGTTTTTAAATGGCTGGTTTCTTGTCTAAACATAGCCTGTAAGGTCATAAACAACACCTGAAAATGGGGTGTTTGGTTCCTCATTCATTTCAGAGATAATGGGACATAAAGGTTGAAATGAGTTGTGATAAAGTGGTAATAGAATAGTGTCAGGGACAGGACTGGACTGGCCTTCTGGCATAACGGGCATTTTCCGAGTGGGCCCTGCACCCTCGCCGGGCCGTATTCTAGGTACTCAAAAACTACACAGCTTCTGCCCATTGTCAATGGAGACAGTGGAAGTTAGACCATTTTCAGCATTCAGAGAAGGCAGGGTTGAAAGAATAAGCTCAATAAAGGATTTGTTTAAGCGGTCAAGCATCAAAGGGTATGTTGTAGCTGTATGTCAACTAGTGGCTAGCATGTGTTGAGGAATGTATGCCGAGCACTGGAGAGGTGAAACTGAACTTCCTGCATCCTCATGGACCATCTCCATATTTCACATATTCCGATAGACATGCTGTCATGTGATATTACTATGGTATCACCATATTATTACTAGGTGATCTGTATGATGCCATATTTCTGAATCCCATTATTTCTGAAAAGAATAAAGAACCAAACACCAGCATTTCAGGGGTTGTTCATGACATTGCAGGTTATGTTTAGACAAGGAACTGGCCATTTTAAAATATACGTTTTTTTGATATTCAGTTTTTCAATTTATCATAATTCATATTCAGAGGGTTGTTATATTCCATGATGTTGTGTAATTTGTAGATCCAGAAAAGAGCATTCAAATAACACCACAGACATCTTTTTGTGACTTACACTGACTGATATAATCAATGCTGAATGTATAGTGTCCTACCCTCATATGTAAACCTTTGCTGGTCTGTTATTGGTGTCAGATTCACACAAATGCAGTTCTGGGGTGCTACCTTGTTACTAAAGCGTCACAGCAAGTATGATTGAAATCTGTGACGGTAGGGTCCCAAAGTGTCTGATTTCACGTGAAATGACCCAGAGGGATCAAAGGCCTAGTCAAGTTGTTGTAGTTAACTTGGGTTTGGGAGCAATAAAAAAGCCTTCAGAGAAGGGGCAGCTGGGATGAGTTTACCGACACTCCCCAGACTTTGTTTTACAGTTGCATGATAATTAGGCGACAGGCCTTCATTGACACAGCAGAGGAGACATCGGGCTGCATATAGAAATTAATGTGTAATATGTTGTTCAGCCCTTTTACTGTTAGGAATTGTGAAAAAAAACTGGCCCTATGACCTGCACCCCTCAGGTAGAATGTGTACGCCTATGAGTGTGGGGAAAAATGTATAGCCTACTGTATTAGGCCAGTTTGTTTGTGCTCCTCAATTCTGATCTGTGCTCCTATTTTATTTTCATTGCATAGACCCCTGCATGAGGGAAGAATGAAAAGTGTGTTGCAAACAGAAAAGATTCACTGTACTGTATTTTTGTATATAAATGACAATGTACTACTAGGCCTATAGATGTCATGGGTAAAATCTTATGTAAGTTGTCAAAACATAAATGGCTGGTAGGCCTATAGTTTCTCCATGCGCCAATCTCATACTTTTGTCACCAATTGTCATTGTTTTGCCGTTTTGCAAAATGCCGCATGAATATCATCCAGAGTCGTCAGTTGACACGGGGCAGAGTCATGAATAGGAAAGAGTTGTGTATATCCCATTGGCATACGTGGGCAAGGGGCGGGGTCTATTTCCGTGTCATGGCTCCTCCCTGTAGACTTCAAGAAGTTCCATATCCGGAAGTGGGCTCCGTAGACTTTCGTTTGACTGTCGACACCTTTCTCGGTAAGTTGATAAATGGGAGAACAAATCGAAATGTTTTCTGTGTTTCAGTATCCGTTGTCTAAAGTATAGCCTTCAATTATGTAATTGCATGTGGTTTGCATGAAAATTGCGATGTCGATGTTAAAGACGAACGCTGTTTAGGAATGAATAACCACTTCTGGTAGCTTAAGTTAGCATAGCGGCTTGGCTCCTGTCCAACTTCACAAGTGGCTACGTTACAATCCTATACAATGCGCTACTATCTGTATCATAAACGACTGTGTTTTCTACGTCCCACATTCATATAACGCCATATTACCCGTGTACATTCGTGGTTTGATATTCCCAGCTACTTGAATGCATGTAGCTGCATGTGGTTAGCGTAGCGAGTAAGCATTTACGTGTGGATTGTGTTGGCTAGCTACAAAAAATACAATTGAGTCCCGAATATTAAAGTACTGAAAGTTGATGACCCCAGGTATTTCAGAAACCGAGAAATATATATTTCTGTTGAGTAAACCATGGATGTTTTGCTGAACAGTTTGCTGAACAGTTTTGAAGTTGGCTAGTCGAACTACTATGCACAGTCCGTAGCCAGATGTGCACCGCATTGACAATGCGCCGTATACCTCTCCTTTTAGCTCTGTGAAATCAAATAGTTTCTGATTGATTTGAATGGGTGGTGGATTAATGTCTATTTTTTTTGTCTGCCAGTCTATCACTCCTCTATCACTCATCTGTTTTGTGTGTGTTTGATTAGGGACTTTGGTTCGGCATACACTGCTGGCTTTTGTACCTATTGTTGTCATTACTACCATGTGGGACACAGTAAGATGCGTAAGATGCCTTGTGAATCTAAGGTAATTATTGTATTGAAATTGACACGACATATATACCAGTATTTGTGAATAGTCTGGTACTATATGTTTGTAGTTCATATGTGTAGGTCCAAACTCCATGACAGCTGATGAGGTATTGAAGGCACAACTGTAATATTTATTTCAAAGCAATTGAGGTTCAAGTAATATGTAATGTAGTAATGTAGGGAAGTGTGAAGGCATATTTGGCATTAATTTATAGGCAGGTGTTTAAATGGAACAGAGAAAGTAACCATTGAATTGCATTGTAGGACATTCCTAAATATCAATCATAACCGAATCGTTGCTGAAGAAATCGTTTTTCAAATCAAATCGGCATGAATGCTCTGATTTATACCCCTAGTCATGACTAGAAGAAAATAAAGACAAAAACACATTGACAATTTGTCAACGGTTTATTCTCCCTGTTTGACATGTTCATGCTGTGTCTTGAGGTTTTTTTTGTGTTTGTTTTTTTTTTGTTTGTTTGTTTTTTGCTATTGGTGGGGACTGCTATTGAGGAGGCTGCCGTGGCTGGAGGATGCTGTCGAAGGTGTAGGAGACTGCCGTGGCTGGAGGAGGCTGCCGAGGCGAAGGTGGAGGAGGCTGCCGAAGCTGGAGAAGGCTGCCGTAGGCGGAGGAGGCTGCCGTGGCTGGAGGTGGAGGTGGAGGAGGCTGCCGAAGGTGGAGGAGGCTGCCGAAGGAAGAAGCTTCCGTAGGTGGAGGAGGCTGCCGTGGCTGGAGGAGGCTGCTGTAGCTGGCGGAGGCTGGAGGAGGAGGAGGCTGCCGTAGGTGGAGGAGGAGAAGGAGGCTGCCGTAGGTGTAGCTGGAGGAGGCTGCCGAAGGTGGAGGAGGCCGTGGCTGGAGGAGGCTGGAGGCTGCCGAAGGTGGAGGAGGCTGCCGTGGCTGCCGAAGGTGGAGGAGGCTGCCGAAGGTGGAGAAGGCTGCTGAAGGAAGAGGCTTCTGTAGGTGGAGGAGGCTGCTGAAGGTGTAGGCAGAGACTTCTTCGCTTGGCTTTTGCTGCCCAGGTAAGCTTTATTGCTCAGCTGCTTTTCACTGAGGCACTTGCCCGCAATTCGTAGCCTCAGCCTAATGTATCTTCTCACCAACTTCCTCTTCACATCACATATGGCATGATGGTAGGCTGCTCCTTGTAGCCATGGCCTCCTCCTCCAACTGTTGCACAGTGCAGCTTGGTGTGTTGTTATTATTACTATGTGATTCTTTACTTCACTGATGACCCCTGAACAGATTGTCAGTGCCCTTCCTAACTTCATGTGTTTCTTTATTTCATTGCTCCAGCTGTGGGTGTCATATTCACTCATCATTTGATGATGACCCCTGAACAGATTTCCGGCCCTTCTTCATACACCTTGTCTTCCACCTTCACAGTCATGGTGTGTATATTGTTATTACAATGTGATTCTTCATTTCATTGCGCGTCTTCATACAGCTTGTCTCCCACCTTCATCTGGTTCTTCACTTAATTGCTCCAGGTGTACCATATTCACTGATAATGATATTTGTTGTTCATATACAGAAGCATAGACCCCTTTTACAGTTTTAATTTTTCTGTCTATTTCAATGTTTACACGTTGAGTATGACCGCTGCATGTCTGTGTTGTTGACAGGCACAACACTCAGGAGTGCTGTGAGTTGCATGACACCTGCAGAGGCTCCATACTACAGACTACTTCTACTCGGTACTACAGAAACCGGATCACTTGACAAGCCTGTGTCCTGTTTTGGCCTTCCACACTCTGTAGGATTGCATAGGCTCCATTTCTTCTCCCACATCACCATTCCAAAACAACTCCAGATGTTTCTTTTGTATTTTTTATGGCCAGTTTCTTTACATCTGTTACACTACTGTGTTTTGCACCCAAAACTGGACTGCTCTATCTGTTTCTTGTTTTTTATCATTATCACTTGCATTGCTGTAAATATGTTCCATTAGCTCAGTTTTGCAACTATGAAGTGTACAGTTTTTGTTGTTGTATTACTGTTACACTGAGCAAAAAGAAACCTCAAACCTTACTCTTAAGCCTATGTGAATTCTTCATGCGTGTCGTGCTCTGTCAACAGTTTGATGCTTACAAAGCATTCCAAGTGTCTGTATGATGTTCTACCATTATGCTATGCCTTCATAGTTAATAACAAAAGGTATACAGTATTAAAAATGCATATTCACACTAGGTTATTGTCTAACTTGGCACCATAGCAGTGAGCATCCAGTGTATTTCTGTGTTCAAAACATACATAAATACATTAAAAAAAAATTAATTGACCCACTCAAGTACTGGTTATACAGTTGTTGTCTTTTTTTAATTATAATTTATTTAGTCCACATGACAGATCCATGGCCCTGCTCCATGCCACTGATTCAGAGTCGTGTGTAGGGACTACACGTCTCTGCCCTGATCCTCTTCACTCTGCCTGCATGCAACGATGCATGTTTTTGGCAGGTCTGATGCAAGCCTCATAAAGGCTAAAGCTGGACTGCGTCTCACTGCTAGAGATCTATAGACATTACAAGTGTATGTGATTAGTTTTTTAACGAATTAATATTTGTAGTGTAAATAATGAACACAACGCTTTTGCGATTACAGTCAAAAGCTACCAAGAAAGTTAGCATCTCATAGGTAAGTGGCGGGCTCCTGGCTAAGCTAATGGTGATTTCCCTCAAAACACACCAGTTCTACGACAGTAGCGTGTAAACAACACAGTATTTTATATCACCTAGATGTACTAGACGAATTACCTAAAAAATGGGATGGATCCCGTTTGTGTGCATATTTATTCAATGCTTGCCGTAGAAAGGCTTATTCTGCTCAGTAGAAGTCAATGACGGCTCTCTGTTTGTTTAGAACTTTAGCGTGTCTACACATGACTCTGACAGCCACTAGGTGACTTTCCCGCCGAGATCAAAGGTAGGCGTAACTCTGTTTATCAATGGCTCTGACAAGGGGGCCCAGATAGTTTGTTACACCGGTCCTCCTATTGGCTGTGTAATTACGACGTGCAAGACTCGTAGCATACCACTTGAGTTTTGCTTCAGAACCATGATCGGGCACTGTAAATATGTTTAACTAGCCTACACATCTTATCAACGAACACACACTCACCACATCCTCCTCGCTACATTTTTGATGGGTTACGAACAGCCAAGAACAATTCTGCTTTTGGATTTCCGACGTCTCTGAAAGCTAGTGAAAGGAAATGGCAAGAGAAGACACATTAAAGAGGGGATGGAGCTATAGTTTTGTTAAGATGAATAGCCTATCAGAGTAGGCCTATACGTACCCCATCTATCACAATAACTCTCCCCGAACATGAACTTGTGGTGAAGTAGTTGGGTGAGTTGTTCAGAAGGGAAACAACTGGGTAGATATCATCATCTATGCTACCTTTACGGCTAAGATCAACTCTGCTGAGATGTAGTGACTTGCACTGGCTGAATGTATTCTCCATTTCTTCTGGCTGCATCAACAACCTAAAGTTGGTTGGAAACACCGTTATCGAAACAATTTAACTTAAACTCAGGTTAAATTCAAAGATGTCCTGAATCAATTGTAGTCTGACACGCAATGTGGAAAAGAATCTACTAGGTATCTGCAGACATGGGAAATCTCGTTCTGCTGTGTGTTTACTTTTTTGTAAACAATCAATGGCTGCGTAATGTTCAACCTCTGATTGTTGGAAACTGCTGTCGGTCAAAAAATGAGCTCACGTGGTTGGCTGCTTCTTGCACCGTGCCCCTCCTCACAACACACGTGGGAACTCTGCTACAGCAGCGAAAATGAGAGAATGTCCGCAGCCACTCGGCGATCTTTTCAAAATAAAAGCGATGCATTAAGTTCACTTCAGAATTCAGAAAAGGTTTAGAGTTCTTCATGTTAAAGTTAACCATGTGTTAGTTTTAACTTCATAATCTGAGTAGGCTAATGGTAGTTTTTAACCACATGACATAATGATCAATGACCCATCATTGAAAATTACTAAGTTAGCCTAAAGATTCAAGATTCAAATAGCTATGTCTACTATGTTGCCATATTAGAAAATTGTCTTTTGATTGAAGGCTTGTGTGTGTGTGTGTGTGTGTGTGTGTGTGTGTGTGTGTGTGTGTGTGTGTGTGTGTGTGTTTTTGTGCATGGCCGTAGCCACATATGAGGTAAGGGCAGGGTTGCCAGATGAGGCTGATGATTTCCAGCCCAAAAAATACTCAAAACCCGCCTAGAAGCACAAAATCCCGCCCAATTCTATTGATTTCTATGGCAATAATTGGGCGGGTTTTTCTGCTAAATGCCATTTTTACCCGCACACGGCCATCCTAAGCAGCCCAATTGGGCGGGAAACAGCCCAATCTGGCAACACTGGGTAAGGGAGGTCCGGACCGGAAAATAATATTTTTCATACATGAAAAAGGGGATCTTCTCCATTGTCCGCCATTTTGAATTTCCAGAAATCTTTTCAGCTGCAAAACATACTGTAAACTGTGGTCATACTAGTAAATATTAGTTCATTATTTAGCAAATATTCATGAAAAGACCAAAATTGGCAAAAGACAGCATAGTTTCAATGAGCAACATAGTTACAATAGATACTCCGGGCAACATCCTACACAGTGCACCTTTAAAAAAAATTCTGGGCGCGCTGCGAGTGCACTATAGACCTCCCTTATTTCAAATTCCTGGCTACGGCCATGTGTGTGTGTGTGTGTGTGTGTGTCCAGTCCAGTAGTGGCAGATGATTAGCCTGTGTTCCTGTGCTCTATGAAGAGGTAAGGTGACTGACGACTGATTTTTAATGACAATGTTTGTTTTAACATATTCATTAACATATCAGAGTCTTTGGGTGGAGTACATATGGAGTTGCCAGGCTAGGGTAAAGTGTCCCACTGAAAAAAGCTATTTGGTTCACTGATAATTTTAGCAACATCACAGAGATTGGTTCCAAAACGCCATAAGCACCATTAAAGAAAATACAATAAAAAGAGTTAGAGCCAGGGTCAGAATGGTATGTGACCACTCTTGAAAAGCCAATATTCAGTTTTCATAAAAACGCCATATCCGCTGTGTAATACAGCCCTGCTTTCTCTCTTTTGATCCAAAATGCAACAAATGCCGTAGGGTGGATTGCCCTAATGTGGGACATTTTTTGGTTTTCAGACTTCTGAAGACTATTACAATATCAAGACAACACATTCATCGACATTCAATACATTTTTGGAATCCTCCAGGGGTGTCCTCATATAATCAAGAGAAAAAAATGCAGATAATTTATTCATAAAAGAAATTATACAGACAATAGTGCTCTTAGTGCCCAAGCTTCTCAGAAAATGAGCGACTTCCTAATGTGGGACAGTCATTATCCTAATGTGGGACAGTGAAATGTAGTGTTAAACTTAATGCAAGACACTGTAAATTCAATGTTAAATGTTCTAAGCCATGGTGCACCATCCCAAATAATGGTAAACAATTAAACAAATAGCCTAATTCTCTCAAAATATTTCATTTTTACATCAGCCATTGATTCGTTTTTTTAATTTTTTTTTTTTTTTTATTTTTTTTTTTGAACACTTTATTTTAAGAGTTTTCCATAGCATAATAATAATACAATACAATTAAACAATCCAACTGGATTAAAAGGGAACGCATACAGACAAAATGACAGATACAAACACTGCAAACCATGAAAGATTGCAGCTTAAAAGAGGAAAAAAAGACATGAAAATAAAGACAGAGAAAAAAAAAAAAAAACAGCAACAACAAATAAAACACACACACAAAATACATGCTCAAGCTCCTTGCACTTCCAATGTAGTACAGTTGAGGAAGGGGAGAAATTACGCTAAGGTTAGTTTTTCTACACAGCTAATGAATGCAGACCATGTTTTGCCAAATCTTTTACATGAACCACCCAGATCAGATCTTAGCTTCTCTATCTGAAGGGCCATCATAACCTCATGTACCCACTGCACAAAAGAGGGGGGATGGGTAGCCCTCCATCTAAAAAGAATTAGTCTGCGGGCTAGCAGTGAAGAGAATGCAATAGCATTTGATTGGTATTTGTTAAGCTTATATTCTTCAGGAGGTACTCCAAATATTGCAATGTATGGATTAGGTTCAATTGTTCTTTGGCAGATTTCTGTATACACCTCAAATATTGATGTCCAAAAGGTGTTTAAAGAGTTGCATGACCAGAACATATGTCCCATGGTTGCTGGGGACTGATGACATCTACTGCAGCTAGAGTCAGATGTGTGAAATATTTTTGCAAGATGGGCTTTGGTAAAGTATAAGCGGTGAAAGACTTTGAATTGAATCAAGCGGTGCCGGATACATATGGATGATGAGTATATATGCCTAACAGCTTTATCCCAGGTGGTTTCTGGGATGTCAACACTAAGGTCTTCTTCCCATGCAGTTTTTCCTCTTGATTAGTGATGGGGGGTTAATCTGTTGAATAATATTGTAAACTCTGGAGATATGGCCTTTCAGGTTTCCTGGGAGGTGTAGGCATCCTGCTAAGAGTGAATCTGGTGGGAGATGAGGAAAAGTGCTAAAATGTTTCTTAGCAAAGTTTCTCACTTGTAGGTATCTGAAAAAGTGAGTTTGAGGGATGTTGAAGTTCCTGACTAATGTGTCAAATGACACAAAAATGTTATCAACAAAGAGATCTCTGAAAAACAGTATTCCCTGTCTCCTCCAGAATGTGAACGCTGAGTCAATTAGAGATGGGTGGAACAGGGGATTTGATGTCAGAGGAATAGATGTCAGTGTTTGTTTACAATCAAAGTGCCGCCTACATTGAAACCAAATCCGTATTGTGTTATGGACAACTGGGTTTTTAGCACAGCTTTGTGTATTCATCGGGAGATTGGAACTTATGAGAGATACAGGTGAGATAGGAAGGCTAGAATGCAGCTCCATAGTGGCCCAAGTTGGGCCTTCACCAGATTTAAAGGTAGAAAGCCATATGGGTAGTTTCGTAATGTTTGATGACCAATAATAGTGTAGAAAATTTGGCAATGCCAAACCTCCTATTTTCCTTGAACCTTGTAAGTAGGTTTTGTTGATTCGTGCTAGTTTGTTATTCCAAATAAAAGCTGTTATAATTTTGTCAAGTTTCTTAAAAAAAGATTTAGGTAGAAATACTGGAATCATACGGAAGAGATATAAAAATCTAGGAAGCACTGTCATTTTGACAGAGTTAATCCGACCAGCGAGAGAAATAGGGAGAGTCGACCATTGGGTCAGGTCCTGTTTAGTTCGCTCCATTAGGGGGTCAAAATTATTTTTTAGCAAAGCCTTGAAGGTGCGTGTGATCTGTACTCCTAGATAGGTGAAAGAAGTGGATTCCACCTGAAATGGGAGATGATCATAGTCAATATCAATTGCCAGCTGATTAACAGGGAAAAGAAGACTTTTGTCTAGATTCAGCTTGTATCCTGATAGGGTACCAAATGAGCGCAGAATCCCCAAAATTATAGGGATAGTGTTTTCTGGCTCTGAAATGTATAAAACAAGATCATCTGCGTACAGTGACACTTTATGACTGATACCGTCTCGCATAATTCCTGAAAAGTCATTATTTGCTCTTAGCGCAATAGCCAAAGGCTCTATAGCTAGGTCAAATAATAAAGGGCTGAGGGGACAGCCCTGGCGGGTACCCCTTTGTAGTGGAAAGTAAGCTGAGGTAGTGTTGTTGGTTCTTACTGATGATACAGGCGAAGAGTATAGGGTCCGAACCCAAGATTGGAAGTACGGACCAAAACCAAACTTATTTAAGATACGGAATAGATATCCCATCTCTACTCGGTCAAAGGCCTTCTCGGCATCTAATGAAACGATAACTTCAGGTGTGACTGTAGAGTGGTCAGAGGTGTGACTGTAGAGTGGTCAGAGTGTAGTTTGTTAAGCATTGAAAAAGGAATGTCGATTCGTAATAAAACCGGTCTAGTCTGAGTGTACAATGGAAGACATCACTCTCTCAAGACGAAGGGCCAGAGTCTTACTGAGAATTTTATAATCTACATTCAGTAGACTGATTGGACGGTAGGAGCCACACTGTCTGGGGTCCTTGTGTTTTTTTAAGAGTACAGGAGATTGTTGCCTGTGTCATTGTTTGCGGGAGTGCCTCTTTGAAATGGGATTCAGAAAACACTGCACATAACAAAGGTATCAGTTTGTCTGAGAAGGCTTTAAAAAACTCAGAAGGGAAGCCGTCAGGGCCTGGGGCTTTTCCACTTTGTAGTGTACTTATGGCCTGAGTAATCTCAAGTTCAGAGATTGGGTTTTCTAAAGCTGTAAGTTGGTCTTGGTCTATAGATGGGATGTCCAAAGTGTCCAGGAATGAGTCTGTATCCAGAGGGTCGGAGGTACACTGGGAGGTGTATAAATTTGAGTAATATTGTTGAAATGCCTCATTAATTTTTGCGTGGTTTGTTAAGATGTGTCCAGATTCATCAACAATTTCTGAAATTACATTCTTACTAATGGATCTCCGTAACTGATGCGCTAGCAGTTTACCAGCTCTGTCACCATGTTCATAGATGTGCTGTCTGGTTCGTAGCATAAGTCTCTCTGTATCACGAATGGATAGTGTATTGAACTGGGACTGAAGGAGAAGTTTTTGCTTAAACAAGTCTGGAGATGGGTTAACGGCATATTGTGCATCCACGCTGGAGATGCGCTCAATTAGCTGTTTTAGTTCTTTATTACGTTCTTTGTTTTTGTAGGAGGAATATGAGATAATTTCCCCACGAAGATAGGCCTTCAGAGATTCCCAGACAGTGGACTTTGCCACCTCTGTGGTATCATTCAGATATATAAAAACATCAATTTTTGCAGTGAACACAGTCATGAACACTTCGTCCGCTAAGAGTGATGTGTCAAATCTCCATACACGCTGAGATGCACATGTTTCTGGAAACACAATATCTAATTGAACAGGGCAATGATCTGAAATTACAATGGCATGGTATTTACAACGGGATACAAATGGGATAAGAGAGTTGTCTAGCAGAAAATAGTCTATCCTGGAGTAAGTGTGATGTACTGAAGAGAAGAAAGAAAATTGTTTAGACAGAGGGTTGATTCTACGCAGAGGGTCTGACAAGTTATATGTTTGGAGGAAGTTTTTAATTACAGCAGCAGATTTGGGGTGTGCGTTTGGTTTGTTGGGATGTATTTTAGATCTATCTAGGCTTGGTTGTAAAACA
This sequence comes from Engraulis encrasicolus, assembly GCF_034702125.1. Lineage (NCBI taxonomy): Eukaryota > Metazoa > Chordata > Actinopteri > Clupeiformes > Engraulidae > Engraulis > Engraulis encrasicolus. The sequence goes on along the minus strand of NC_085872.1, from coordinate 547,568 downwards.
CAATTCCAGTCGCCACCAAGGATAAGCTGGTGGTTATTCACATCGGGTATCAGTTCTATGAGTTTTGA